>NC_092503.1:86566723-87792438 GCF_047511675.1 Marmota flaviventris | reverse complement strand
TGTTCTGGCTGAAGTGATTTAGCTAACAGGAAGCTGGTGGAAAACTTCAGGTTATTCAAATGTCAGAACCAGGATGGCTTTCCTAAGCCCCAGTATCTATGCCTGGGTCCTTAATTTTCCCCAGATGGCCAATTCATTTGTTTTTTTAGGATGGAGCTTTCTATTTGCCTAGGGATAAAATATTCCCATTATGCTGGTAGTGCTGGGGTGGTGACAAGAGATAAGGGGTGAGCACCAGATTGGGGAATCTGGAGTATGTGGCCATTCCTATACAGATTTTCAAAGGACTCACCCCTAGCCCATTTCAGCTCCATCTCTCACTCTGGTTGCATAGCAAGAAAGAACTTGTATAAATCCAACAGCTTCTGTGTAGCACAGAAGCTAATGTAAAGAACTGTGAGTGATGGAATGAATAACTGAGACTGAAAAAAAAAAAAAAAAAAACAACTTTGGGCCACTTTAGAGTGCAATTTTTTTTTTTTTCTAGGAAGGTCTCTAAATACAATCTGTGATGTAGCCAAGCAATAAGTAAATTTGAGTTGTTGAAAAGAGACAAAGTTTCCTACTGTTGAGCAGAAGAAAGTTTCAAATCATAAATGAAAGCTGAAAGACATAAGCATGACAAGTTACCGCAGTGAGGCCTGGGTTACAAAAATTAGATTGGGATCAACAGAATATTACATGGCCATTACCAACAAGCATCCCCTTCAACAACGGGGCTGTAAGAAACTCAGAACCCTCTTAGTCAGACCCTTTATTACACAAAGAGAAAAATGAGACATAAAAAGCTTAGTGACGCTAACCTTTAGACCTTATCTTAATCCCACCAAGCCCGTTAGACTGTAAATGTAGACAGCCTGGAATCATTTTACAACATCTCTGCTCCCGTCTCCCTCATTACACGTTTGATTCATTTCCAAGGACGAAAGTGTAAATGTGCTTCCAGGATGTTGACTTCAATAATTTATGTATGGTTGTAAACACACTTCAGCACATTTAGGAAACAGATTTTCCTTAATTTTTTTCTATAGCACCATCTCTAAACAATTTCTGCTCAATTAAAATCCTGTGATCAATGGTTTTGTCATTTCCATCTTTTATAATTTTCAGAAAACTACCCTAAAATGTACATCTCACTGTATCATCTTGTCTAAGGATTATCTTTCTGCTATTTTCCATATGCAAATTTTGCCAAAAAATATTTCTTTTGGCTGGTCAGAGATGTTAATGCCATCATTTTCTTATAGAATGTTATATGCCATTCATCAGCATTAATGTCACCCATCTCCTCTTTATCATAGTATGCTTTTCTTAAGTACACAGCTCCTTAATGTCTTAGATCTTCTTGTCACTATTTCCTTATTTTAACCATGTCTGCAATGCAATGAATATGACACATTTCTTATTTTTCTCACATGAATCAATCTTTATATACATTTATCAATGGCTACTATAATAGACATTTCATTTTAGGGTTTCCTCTTTTCCTTGTATCTTGATTTTTCTTTTTCTTTTTCCCTTTTGCATTTTCCGTAGATATAGTTCTAGGTTTGCTTTTCTGGATCTTTTTTACTTTTTTTATATGTCATTAATATAATAAAACCAGTAGAATTATTCCTTAGGTTAATCACAGAATTTCAGGGTTGGAGAAATCATAAAATAACCCAATAACCCATGGGGGCTTGAATTCCCTTGATAATGTCTATCAAATATTTATGCTAACTTTGTTAATTTGGCTACCCTCTCCCGAGTTTGTTTCCTAGATGTACAGTTTGATTTTTAGAAAAACTTTCCTTGCATTGGGTCAAATTTGGATTCAAATTCTCTCCTTATTTTTCCCTCCCAAGGAGTATCTTCTACTCAACATTTAACACATCCAACTACCAAAGATGATAATTGTATACTTTGTTTTTCTTTTGTTTTTTTGTAAAGGGCCCTTTTATCATTTCAGAAGTTCACCTCTTTTAGGGAGCATATTTTAAAATTTGCAACATTAAATATTACAACTTGTTAAATTCTGTGTTTTTTTAAAAGAAGTGGTCATGTGATGAGAATGAACTCAGGTTTTGATGGAAGGACTCAACAACCTTATATGCTTCATTCCCCCCCACACCCCGCAATACTGTATTAGTGTTTTTATTACTAACATAACAGATTGCTATAAATTTCCAGCTTACACAACACCAATTTATTCTCTTACAGTTCTGGAGGCCAGAACTTCAACCCAGGTGTCACTGGACTGACATAAGGTGTGGTCCAGGCTGTGTTCCTTTTGTAGGTGCTGGGCAGAATCTGTTTTTTATCTTCTAGAGGCTGCCTCTGTTGCTGCCTTTAGTAGCCCCTTTCTTCTATCTTCAAAGCAAAATCACACCTTGTGTCTTTCTCACATTGCTTCGCTCTTTCCTACATTTGTCTCTCTTCTACATTATTAAGAACTTGTATGACTAGATTGAATCCACTTGGATTATCCAGGATAAACTCACCATCTGAACTTTAATTACATATGTAAAGTCCCTTTTGCCCTATAAAATAACATATTCATAGATTCTGGGTATGGAGATATGGACATTTTGGTATCCCTCAGTCTGCTTATTGCAAACACTATACCTGAACTTTGTGGGTTTGCTCCGGTAGACCCAGAAGTGCTTCATGCCATTTGTTAATTAATTGAACCAGAAGCTATTGAGAACTTATTGTTTAAAAGCTGGTATGTTATATATTAGGAGAGATGCCAAGAGAAATTGAAATTTTGTGGTATAAGCCATCTCTAATAGATACAAATCTTGCACACTTTCTTCAGATTCCTCAGTAGTGCCTTAATAACAATGACTTCTTTCTCTTCCTGCACTGATGGGCTCTATACTTTTGGAAGTGGATAAAACACTACACTGTAGGGAGTGGGATCTGGCAGTCACGAAGGACTGAATAAGATCTGAGCACTCACAGAGGGGCTGACTGGTGCAGACTCAAAAGTTCAGGCAGTCAGTCTCCAATGGGGCAGGCCTTTCTCAAAGGGAAAGGGAGATGGGAGTTGGTAAGAAGTCCTCCTTCCTTTGTCTCCTTAAGGTGTAATTCCTCTTTAGAACATTCTGGCGAAGTTCTTTGTGCTGAGTGAACACAACTACCTAGCAACTTCTATGTTTCTTCGTGGTTAGTTGTGAAGCAATCACTGGTACAGGAATACTTCATGTTACATTCCCCTGTGCTTTCCTTTTCTTTATCCTTTACCCTTTGCCCTCACTGCCTGAACTTTCACTTCTCAAACAATTCGTTAGCAACTTAATCTCCTCCTTAGACTGCTTTCCAGTGACCAGGGTTGACACCATTTAATTGGACCTCCAAATATCAGTAAATGAATGAGGTAAATGTTTCCAAATACAGAAATCTTTTTTTTTTTTTCTATTTTAAAAAGCTTAAAACAGATGTGGCATTTAGTCTTAAAGAAAATATAGAGGTTGGGTGTGTAGCTCAGTAGCAGAGTGCTTAGCATGTACAGGGCCCTGGGTTCAATACCCACTACCCCCAAACAAAAGCAAGCAAAGCATAAAATATAGGAGATAAACAAAAAGGAAGAGAAAAAATTAAAGAAACAAAACAAAACACTGTAAATCTAATTTCTTTTCCAAATTCTTTCTAAAGAAGTTAATACAAAAAGATGAAAATGAACTCACTTCTGCAGACAGCATGCTTCTTTTGAATTTCCTCTTTCTCCAAATAATGAAAGACTTCTGAATTTGGAATGAGGATTTAAGTCCTGGTTTGACTTGCTGGCTGTATAAAATGGAGGAATTTCTTTCTGGAATGGAAGGAAACTATATTTAGAAGAATTAACCAGCATAAGAAATAAAAAAAAAAATTAGACTTTTTACCTAGTGTCAAATATACAGCTTCTATAAGATTTTTTCCTCTTATGTAGTCTGCCCCAGTTTTTACAAATGTCACTTACATGTGTTTCATTTTGGGGACTCATTTTGGCTATCAGCTCAGATTTAGAATTTCTCTTGTCTTCCCAAGCAAGTTGTAATGGTTTATGCGCAGGTTATCTCTTAGCCTTTTTGACTTTCCCATGGGCATAACAGAATGTCATTTATATGGTAGACACTTAATAATAGTTGATTAATTGTTGGAAGTGATCAGTAATGATTACTCACATAGTAAATACTGAATCTAACTGATAAATCTTTAATATTCTTTTGTTTTCTTCACAATGACCAGAGAATAAAACCAACACTCTGTACTCTGATTGAACTTTTCTATTCAGTTCTGAAATTTCCTCTGGAAATGACCAAATGGGGAGTCATAGTATGTAATTCCATATTCAGAAGAATATTCAGGTATATATTCAGATGTACTTGCAACCAGTAGAAATTGAAAGCTGAAGAGTCATATGTTGCCTGAGGGTTAGAAGGTCTTTTTTTGACCTGTGTTTCATTATACAGATCCCTCCAAAGGACTTAACTGTTTTGCTTTAGAGAGTCAGCCATATTGCCCAAGGAACAAAGCGGAATACACATTTGCCATTTTTATTTCTCAGAAATAGCAATTCAAATTATGTTATTCTCAGGTGATATTTACCTTGGTTAAAGCATGCATCTTAAGGAAGATAATTTTCTGATCGTCAAAGTGGGATTGATAGTTTTAAAAATGGATCAGTTTATGGAGCACATCAAGTTATTAAAATAGAAGCCAGGTCTACGCTTGCTTGACAGATTCCAAAGATAGTCTTTGGTATGATTAGATAATATGATACTGCAGGTCTCTTTAATATTAATGAACCACTACTGTCAATGCGAGAGATTTTGCAAAGAGCATGGAAGCCTTTAATATCTTTCAGGCAGCCGAAAGATTTACATCTGGGATTTGGCAATAATTAAAGAGGTAATCATGAATAAGTATATGCTAAAATACATCCATTTTACAGAATATAGAGTAGATGTGGTATAAGAAGAAAGATTATTATTGCAAATTGAGAGTTTTTATTTTCCTTGGACTTGGGCAAGGATCAATAGATGGGAAATAGATGGGAACCTATCTGTCTATAGTGCAAAGCATCCAACAATAACTTCTTCACATCCAGTTCCCAGGTCTGATGAAACCCCTAACTCTCTGCATTGAATCAGAGATAACATTCTAAACCATGTGGCAGCATAATGCCTTCAGATTATAATGTGTTTTCATTGTTGATGGAGAGTCAAAAAGGATGAGATTTATTTCTGTTCTGTGTTCTCTTCATTTCTTCAACTCCCATTCTCACAACCACATCAGGATTGTTTGCAGGCTTCATCGGAAGTGGTATAAAGACCCTTGATTTTGAAGAAACCTAAAATATTTGAGTTTCTGCTAGGACTGGCTAATGAGGAAGGGAGGGAGAGAGGAAGGGGAATTGGGCCCACAAGGTAGTGTCAGGCCCCCCCATCTGGACTTCCCATGTGCTCCATCATAACATCACCCTGTATCATAATGTCATACTTGCTTATCTCTCCCCCACTGGCTTAAAAATGCTCAATTGTTGAGTAAATGAATCAATATTGATGTGGGTTCTTCCTGCAATAATTTTAAGTGTCTTAGAAGTTTATGGTTTTGTTATAATAATATATATAAAGGAAAATTACATAAATAAACCCTTGCCAATGTTCAGAAGTGGTAGTGAGTATATTGAGAACTCACAGGAAAAGTAAAATAACACAGATCTAAAAACATTTACACGGTGTTACTACTGCCAGTATTCCAAGAGTAAATGAAATCATAAAACTCATTTGAGGACTTCTTTTGTCACATATAGCCTACTACATAGCATGTGGCTGGGTCTGGACAAATCAGGATACTTCCAATATTGTAATGGTCTTTTTTTCTTATTGTAATTATAATTCTATAGTTTTAAGAAAGTTGTAATATATGAGAAAACATCAAAAAGGATCATTATAATCTCCCCAGAATTAACTTACTTTCTGTTCTTCTAGGCTTTTCCAGTGTTTGGTGTGAGCACACATATATTTTCAGAAAACATTTTATTTTACATAATGTTTCCAGACCTACTTTTTTTTTCTCTTAACCTACTGTGTTTGTCTTTCTTTGTGAATAAATAAGTCTATTGTACATCATAATTTGTAATGACTGAATGGTGATCTGTTATATAGATGTATAATAAATTTATTTATGAATTGATGTATTGCTTACATATCTTTATATATAAAGAATATATAAATAATAATAATGATTAAATATTAAAATAATTTAGTAATCAAAATAATAATAAATGCTATCAAACAAGTTCATACCTGTGATCTTTTAGTCATAAGGATACCAAGTTTTACTTTGATAAATATTGCCAAACATTTTTCCAGAAAAACTATACCAATGTAAACTTACTTCTCAAATGGAATGTAAACCTATCCATTTCCTTGCTTCATTCGTTACTATTATTCTTTTTCATCTTTTCAGAATTGATAAGTGAAAAGTGGTATGTCTCTGGTTTTATTTGCATTATTTAACTTACTAGTAAGGTTGAACTTCTTTTCTCAGGTTTTCCTTTTATGTCATTTATACTGTTACTTGCAAATTGTCTCTTTGTATCCTATGACCTATGTTCCTACAATTTATTTTTATTAAACTGTGAAATACATAATATGAAAAAGTGCATCAAATACAAATACATGATTTAAAAATTACTACAATATGAACATAAATGTAACAACGTGGGTAAGGAAATAGCACTCTGCCAGTTCCTGGGAGGCACCCTGCACCTTTCCTGATTTTATAGTACCTCTCCTCCCAGAAGAGACTGCTAGGACAATTTTGTGATCATCAGTATCTTGCTTTTTACAGTAGTATCACTTCTGTGGACATTCCTAAACAATAGAGGCTTGTTTGCCTGATTTTAAATGGAGCACTACTGTGTGTTTCCTTTCATGGCTAGCTGATTTTGCTCAACATTGTACTTCCCTGTGAAAGATAAAGGGGAAAGTCCTTTAATGGATTTAAGGATTCCCCACTGGTCTAGCAAAAACTTCCTTGGGACTGTACTGCAGCTTGAGACCCTGCCTATCCCAACCTCCTCTTCATAAGGTCTGGCCTGCATCCTGATCTGATGGTACTTTCCACCTGTGTTCGTTTCCTTGGGCTTCTGTAACAAATTACCACAAACCTATTGGGAAAAAAATGATAGACATTTATTCCTCCACAATTCTGGAGGCCCCAAATCAAGGTGCCAGCAGAGCTATGTTTCTTCCAAGGGTTCTAGGGGATATTTTTCCTTGTCTCGCCCAGTGTTTTATGGAGCCAAGTATTCCTTGGTTTGTGACTATGAAGCTCCAATATTTTCTTCTATCTTCACATGACTTTCTTTTCTCTCATAAATATCTCTCTGCAATGCTCTTATGAGACATTGGATATAGGACCCACTTGGATAAAATGTAATGATGGCATATTGAGACCCCTAACTTAATTACATCTACAGACTCTTTTTTTGTCAAAAAAGTTCATTTTTATAGATTCTAGGACATGGACATATCATTTTGGGGGCCCATCAGTCTAGCCATCACTCAATTAACTTCTCTGGATTCTTCTCTTTTATCCTTTACATGAAGTCATCCCTGTAGATTGTTTGCATGTCTAATCTCATTTAAAGGACTTGAACTAATAACCAATCATTGAGCAGAACAAGCTAGTCCTGCAACTAGGAAGGACACAGTGTGCCCTTCCTATGGGACATAGCAACATTCTGTGATGCAGATTGGACCCCTGTGAAGGAGAGAGAAAAAGAAGCTGGATTGGGTAGGAAGGCCCTCATAATGAGGAGCAGCTAAAGGGAAGATTTAACTAGGTCATGGGGACTTCCCCAGCCCACTAAAGTCAAGCCCTCCTCCACTATCAACTCTAAATTCCTAGTACTCTCAGCTAATTTCCCACCTCAGCAGGTCTTGGTGGCTTACCTTTGAAAGGTATGACTTGAACCTTCATGGTCTGAACCAGTGGTAATCACACCCTCTTCAGACTGAAGCTACTGTATGTAGGTACTTGTGCATCCATAGTACAATGCAGCAAAGGAGAATTATTCTTTGGCTCCCAGACCCATGAACTCTTTCTGTATCGAGACCTCTGATTTACTGTATAAACTGCACCATGGAGGATGGCATCCCATCTTTCAGGTGCTATCTCTGAGCTAGCACTTCAATCTTGTGCTGTGAAAGTCAGTCCTGCACTATGAAACTGGTTGCTTCTGGATGGTCCAGTATGGATACAACCACTGGTCATGGGCTCATTCTCACTGTGAGGGAGGTGACAGATGTGAGGTAATCTCTATTACCCCTCTTCGCAGATCCATTTTCTATTTTCCTGTGCCAGGCTTACCCTTCAGAACAGCATGACCAAGTTGGATTCAGGTCATGAAGGCAAAGTAGGTGGTTGGGAGGAAGAACTGTGAAGTTGAAATGGGAATGGATTTAAAGTTTAGATATATATATATATTTTTTCCTCTCAGATTTCCCTGGCTGTGGTCAACAATCATGCATGACTGTGTCTCTTTATGTGTTTTCATAGCTACTCTTGTTATCTGACTCCAGATTCACAATTTCCTAGTGGTATATCAGCCTCTCATTTCCCTTAATCTTTTCCATAGTTAGATACTGTATTGTGTTGGTCCCAAGCCTATAGATCAGGCATCATGTTAGATCCAATTTGTGGTGCTGGGTGAGGTTCTGAGGGCAGAAACATGGAATAAGTCCATATTCATATAAGGGTCCTTCTAGGAGGAAAGATGTCCAAAGTGGTCAGCTTGCTGCTAAGTGGTCAGTTTGTCACTTTGAGGAATAAATCATATTGGGAACTGAGCATTGGTCTTTATTGAAAGCAGGTTGGGTACTCAGAGCAGCAATAGTTAGACTGGCTTTGGTAAGTGGAAGTCTATACTGTTGGGTACATATTCATCTTCCAGCTTGGCCAATGTGGCCACTCCATATATGTACCCTTCAGGCCCACTCAAGTGGCTGATGATGAAGGCTGGCTGCTGACAATTGCCTGTTTTTTTTTTTTTTTTAATCTTCTTAGTTATTTACTGCCTCTGCTGTGTTAGATGCTGCCTGGTGGGTTTTACCATTTGACTCAAAAATCTCCACACTTTGTGCCACTGCCATATGGCCATCCCAAGCCTCTTCCTCAGGGCATCTTGCCTGAGGAAAGTATTCAATAAGGTCAATAAAGTCCTATTGAATAACCAAACCTAGAAAAGAAAATTCTATTCTTATATACAATTGAACAGTGTAAGAGATTATTACAAATATAATAACAGGTTAATAAGTTTAATTAAAGTTATGACTGCTTAAGATTTAGAAATCTCATATTTTTAATTCTTAGAAAGCATTGCCAACCTTATGTCAATGGGAGAGTAATGCCAAAAGAAGGAAGAAGAGACTGAGTTTTCCTGTGTGGTTACTAATCCTGAGTCCTCATAGCCAGATGCTGCCAACACAGACATGGCAATGAACAAGAGAAACCAGGGGATGAGGTGTGCGAGGCCAGAAAGGATATGACCTGAATCTGAAGCAAAAAGAACTCTCAGTAAAAACTGCCACTGAAAGCAAGAAGGATTAGCTTACTGTTTTAAACCTCTTCCCACCAGCTAGCAGAGGAGCCGTCTGGGCTTTTGGAGTAAGAAAGCTTCTGGTTTGAGGAATATGCCATAAGGGACCCTGCTAAGGGCCTTATGAAAAGGCACAGTTGGAGCAAACAGCCTGCTGACAGTTGAGATTTGAATTTCAAATGCAGGGACTTCTGAAAGAAAAACAGTCTCAGTGCAACATAAATTGCTTCCAAACACTCAAAGACACAGCAGAAAGGGCAACAGAAAACCACATGAGGCAAAACAATTTTGATAAACTGTTCTGAAATCTGTTCTCTTTTTCTGCATGTCTCCCTTCTTCCTCCACCCCAAGTAACCAAAAGAAGCAGTAAAATTAATTGAAACTGTGCAGGAAGTTCCCAGAAACTGGGGAGGGCAGCACATTTGAAAACTAGATGCATGACTGAACCGAAGGTCTCCACTGGGGAAATATCCCCTAGAGAGAGGGAGAAATTTGTGATTGAGTGTGAAGTCAGGCAGTCAATAGGTGTATATTTAACTTGTAAAGGGAAGCTGTGTCCTGTTAGTCAGCTTTAATTCTGTTCCTAAAGGCCCACTAAGGTGCAAGCATAGCAATTAATCACCACATGTTTTGTTGTCAAGCGTAGATTTCAGACCCAGCACTGAAAGAACTTTCATTTTATGCCTGAAGAAAGAACCCATTGGAGCATCCACCACTGTGTGGCTGGGGTATGAGAGATGCCAACTGTATGTACATCACATGCCCATAAACCACCAGAAAGTTAATTCTTTTCATAGAAAGGAAAATACAATTTTGTGAGCCACATCTGAAGAACCGAGTGAGGTGAGTTGGAGGGCAGGCTTAGAATAAATTTGAAGCGTAAGGCAGATCTCTGTTTTTCCATGCCTGCTGTCTTTGGGTTTAATGTATCCCTATTGGTGACCCAGTCAAAGAGCAAATGTTGGATCCCTGCATTCAGGCTGCAGATGTATTATTCTACCAGTGGGAAATAAGATTCTCACAGTCCTATTATGGGAAGCCAAATTGCTTCATCCCCAGAAGCCAGAGGATTTCACTAGGTAGCAGTGGGGAGCTCATACAAAGCTGTAATTTGCAATCTGAATCTAATTTCTAACCTCATCTTAAAAAATGAAAATTAATATATTGAAGGAACTCTCTGTACTACGAGTTAGCCTCTTCTCAAATTCAGTAGAATTTCTAAAAGAGAATTTGTCATGGTTTAATCACTATTTTACATATTTTTTTAAAATTTAATATCCTAACTATTGTAAGTACAAGTGAAGACCCATCATGCCTATTAAGAAACAATTCATTATATTTTCTGAAAGAATGGGTATCTTTCCAATATTAACAATTTAAGAAAACAACTTTGCCTTTTAACAAAAGCGAAAAATTTATTTGAATTCAGCCTTAAAATAGACTGGTAGGAGAGCACTGTAACAAAGTGAGATTGAATTTAGGGGCTGTCACTCCCATAGACGGAGGGAGTGAGGTGCATGAGAAAGGTCGCAGAGATCTAAGCTTTGGCTCAGCACGCCTGTGCCCGTCCCTTTCTAAATCTAAATTAATGAGCAGTCTACTGTCTCCAGCTTCCAACCATAACAAGCTCACAATAGAGTCAAGAAAGAGGGAAAGAAATGAGGGAAAAATCTCAGCAGAGAACCATTCTCCCAGTGTTAGCAGCCAAGACAAGATAAAGGTGTTGTTAGACAAGTAAAAGTACCAGCCCACCGTGGTGGAGGTTGGAAACAGAGGTACAGGGCCAGCCTTCCCAAAAGGAATTTGTAACCAAAATCAAAATCTCTTGCCTTCAATCTCTCCATGTCCTGATTTCTGAAACTCTTAGCAAATGATAAGAATCAGCCAAGTTGTGTTTCTCCAACCTTCTGCATCTTCCCAGACTCTACTGAGAGTAAAAGCTGAAAAGCTAAGAAATGCTCACAAGTTGGACAGAAGGGAAGGAATTGAGTCTGAATAATTTGCCAGCTGTTCTTCAGTTCTGGATAGTTAAATCCTGAAGGACACACACTACTGTAGAGGTTTTGTGGGGCCTGAAGGTTATATAATGGGGGGTTATCTTTAAGAAAAAGAAGACTTGCTTATGAAATCAGAATAAGTACGACTACTCAGAACGAGAAATCACAAGTAATTAAAAAATTGTAAAAAGCTGAGAAATACTTCAACACCCAGAACATTTTATTTCTTCTTATTTACTGCATGAACTCTTTCCTGGTTCTTTTCTATTCTTACCACCCCTGTTGTCAGGACCTGCTACATAATTTGCAGGGCCCAGCGCAAGATGAAACTGTGGGGTTTCTTCAAAATGTATTAAGACCTTCAAGATGGTGACAGCAGAGCTTTCAACCAAGCTCAGGACCCTGCTGAGTGTGGGGCCCTTTGCTGCTGTACAGGTTGCAAGCTCATCAAACTGGCCTATCAGCATCACAAAACATAGACAATATTATAAATAATACAGTATGTTAATTAACTGATGGAATCACCTCTATGATATATTTTCCCTATAATTTTTGCTGAATACTTTTTAATGGTGACTCCATATGGTGACTATTTTGTAGCATCTTTTTGAAAAGAGAGACTGGAAAAATAATTCACACTTTTCTTTAGCATATTTGATTGAAATTTTTCTTTTCTTTTTTTGATCATTGGCAACTTAGAAAAGTTTCTTGCAGCATTATAGCTCATTGTTGTTCAAGTCATGTAAGCTTTTAGGACTGTTGTCAAATTTGAAAAAATTACCATCAAGTCTTTTTCTTATAGGAGCTGTGAGATTTGCTTTGTAGGTGCTGTACTGTCTGCATGCCTCTTGAGCCAGGCTCTCTAGGACTCTTTCACAGTACAGTAGGTCCTGTGGCCCTGCTTCTTGTTGTGAGCCTTCAGGGTTGGCACAAAAGTGGGCTATGAAAGAATTCCTTGAAACCATTCATTCACCAGAACAGCTAGAAATAATGTGGAAGTGATGCTGCAAACTAAATGATTCCCAGACGTAGGTTTCTCTTGGCGGGGATTCCAAAGATGTCCATGGTTCTGACACCTAGAGAGGAAAGTGTGATTAGGAATTAAGAAGCCAAGGTGGAAAGATAGTGCAGGTAGTTGATCATCATCCAAATATTGTACTTCTGGAAATTTTATAATAACATGTGACATGGGTAGGGCCTACATTAGTTTGACTCTCATCAGCCTCACAGTAAGTACACATCTGATAATAAAACACATCCCATTGGCATCTGGAAATCTACCCAGTTGGCACAAATATTATGTCAACTACAAAGCAGAGCCATAGAGCTGGCTCTAAAACAACTGGGCAAATGGTGGTCACTTTCTTTGTTGGAGGACACGTGACTTTTATATTTCACATGGCAAGGGCTGCTGGCTGCTCTTCTGTGTTTTTAGGTTCAAATTTTCAGCAAGCAAGCAGGCAGCAATGGCATTGTGGACAATGATACTTGTTATAGATTAAGATAAATGAAAATAGGCTACATGCTTATTTGAAGTTAATGGCCAGTTCCATTTTTCTAGCATTTTTTCCTAGAAAAATGCTTTTACATTTATAATAAAGGTATTTTCCATAAAATCAAAGTTCTGTTCTGAAAAGAATTTTTTTTTTTGCTCATTTGTTTGTAAAACAGGAATTATAATAACCAAAGATTACACCTTGGAAAATACTTAATTTTGCAATGCCCACGTCATGACATTTAAACACCAAGCACCCAGAATTTCACAGGGCTTAAGAGCAGATGTGATTTCCAGATATTGGTTTTACCATCCAGGTTCAAGAGACAAATAAAAAAAAAAATAGGTCACAAAACTAAGAGACAGACTTAAGACCATACTGGCAGTGTTGAGAGCGTCTTTAGAGTCAATTTCTTGTGCAGAGAGGGAAGCAGTGATGTGGGAGGTTGGATAATCTGTCCAGCCGTGCAGGCTGCACCCTTGCTCTGTGGGGCAAATCCAACGACCTCTTCACCCCCATCCTCCTTGAGCTCTCAGCCATCTCTGAGACTGCTGACTTTCCTCCCCTTGGACTCCTATCTTTCTTTGACTTTGCCCTCTGTGCACACAACTTCACTGATGCTCCTCCAGTGATTGTTCTCCAGTATGTTCTCTCCTTAGTGGCCTTAACCTTCTCTGTAGGTTCGGCCCTCACCACCTTTTGCTAATATATCTCACCAATGGACCCTCCCCCCACAGCTTTCATGTCTCAACATGTCCATGATTTTCCTTCTGTCATTGCCACCCTGGATCCTCCTGGTGACTCATTTCAGAGATGAGGGATCACATCTCACTCTTTACCTCTGAAATCTCTGTTTCATTCTTTTCTCTCCATCTCTAATAATGTTGCCTTAGTTTCCCTCCTCATCATTGCTTCCTTGACTCAAATAATCTAGTTTTCCCTCTCTGCTCCAACCCCCAACCTTTCAATTAAAATATCATATTCCACTGCTCAAACATCGTTCAGAGCTCCCTATTGCCAACCTTCATAAATTAACAATATTCCTCAGCACAACATCTGAGGCTTTCCACAATCTGATTTTAATGCCTATTTACACCATTGTTTTGTACAACTTTTCCTCACTTACCCTTTGATTTAGTGGAGGAGGACTAAAAGCACAACGTGTAATATAGCATCTTCATGTGGGTAATTGAGACCTGATCAAACTTTGTATTTCTCCCAGAGCAGCAACAAATGTTTTGATGAGAGATTTAATGAGAAAGGACATGTAGCTAGGTTAATGGCTGAGGAAATGAAGAGGGACTGGGCCAATTATGAGCACTGATGCTCTTAAATGGACCAAGCTGGGGACACAGGCTGTTCTCACCCCTGGAATGTGGAAAGTCCCTGAAAAAAAAGAAGCTCTCCCGTTAGTGAAGGCAGACTTTGTAAATGTCCCTCAGCACCATTCCTGGAACACCAAATTTTATAAAAATCATCATTAGCAGACTGACAATTTCTGCCTTTCTTTATGAGATACTCTAGAGGACCTACCCTGGCACGCTTCCCCTAGCTTTCTCATTGTCTCTTTCTTTGCACTGATATTTTATGTCATCTTTTGTGGAAAGCTAATTTTAAGGCAGTTTTCTCTGCATTTCCTTTTCTCAGAAGAAGATCTGATCATTTGGGGACATAAAAGGAAGTGAAGAAAATGCATTAGGCAAAATGAAGTCTAGGATATTAGGAAAGAGTGGCCCTGTGATAAAACCGACAAAAATCACTTTCCTTAAATTATTATTTTTTTTCTGTTATTTATACCATTGATGGAAGGGGTATAAGGCAATATGTATTCTCACTCTTAAACATCCAAGTGCTAGGTTGGTTTACCTTGATCTATTTACATCAATTATACATTGTAATGAAGTTTACTTCCAAAGCACACATGTGGAGCCCATACCACCCCCACATATACACACCCATGCCAGTTCAAGCCATGTTTGAAAGAATAAGATGAAAAATGAGACCAGCATACAAATCACATTTAAAATCTAATGTGTATATATATTTATTTACATGACAATGAACACTCTTACTTTAATTATATTTGCTTTCAGTTAAAATAAGGGAAAATCCATGGATATGTGTAAGAAATAAGATACAAAGAGTTTTAAATGATTTGTTAGCTTGACTTTAATTGAATGGAAGAGACTATCACTTTGTAAAGCCACATATGTATGCTTTAAAAATTAAAATGTGCTGTGATTAATCCAATTAGAATAAGTCATTGAAAAGTTTGTAGATTTAATCATTTAAACATCTTGAAATACATTCAAAATTAAGAACACTAAAGTAATGCATAATTATCTAGTCTTTTAACCAAAGAAAATTAGTTTACTGACATTAATTAAGCCTCCTACTGACATTAGATGTAAATTAAGAATATTATTAAATTGGTTTTCAAAATGGCTAAATTGAGACAGAGAACTATCAAATGAATTTCCCAGGGTTATAGTTAAGTTGGTAGAAATTGGAACCTGTGGATCTTAATTTATTTTTGTATGGTTCTAATGATTATTAAACTGTCTTCTAAGCATACCAGTTAATGATGTTAGTCGCATATAAAAAAATCTACAAACTCACTTTTTTGAGAATGATGTTTCTTCTCATTATCCCTTACAGAATATCAAAAGTTAATACACTTCTCATGAAAAGTAACACATATTTTAAAAATTATTTGGGTATACAAAATTATTAAAAATTATGTTTTTGATGAGAATAGAAAATACTGACCAATGTGAGGATAGATACAATTGAAGACAAATGTCAGAGGAAAACATGACTCATTTTGATTCTCTCAATCTCCAAACAACATCTGCACAGGTTTTTCCATCCCAGCTTTGAGTTCATTCATATTTTCTGGCCAACTGGAGATTTCTTCTCTGTCTTCCCACCTAAGCTATGTGATATTATTGTGATATCATCTTTATCCAGAATTGCAGAGTCTGCTTTATCATACTCTGCCATGTTGCCAGAAATTCCCAACTTTTTGTCTATTTCTTTCTTTGTGACCTCCGAAAGAAGAAACTAGCTTTAGCACCTTTTTTTGTTACTGAGGAAAGGTGGCAGATAAAACCTGTTTTAACCAGAAAGTGAATTCATACTTCCAGAACTCATTAATAGGAAGGAGAAAAGATGTGGGAGTTAGCAGACTCTGAAATGAAAAAGGGAAGAGGAATTGGACCAGAGTTTGTAAGGAACTAGGAAAGGGATGATGTTCCCTCAAGGCTAAGCTACTCAGACCATCCAGACTAAACAACACCTTACAAATTGTCCATGTAGCTATGATCAGTTGCCCATTGTGCTTAATAACCAACTCAAGGTATATGACAGGGAAGGAAGTTGAATACATCCTATCCATCCTTGAATCCTGATACATTTAAACTTCCAAATTTACACAGTTTTGCTCACAAATGGAAAACCATTTTAGTGTGAGAATTAGCCTTATATATTTTCACAACTTTAAGTTTTTCATTATAATTCACAAATTTCATCCTTAAGCTCCTAAATTGTGTCGAGTAGAACTGCAATACTTCTAGGCTTTTAAATACTTTGACATATAGATCTATGACAAAGGATGTCACCCTTTTGATGGGTGACAGTGATAATGCTGTTTCTGCACTATGCAAATATATGTTATGAATTATGTCTGTCTTTGATGCACTTTCTCAAAACAAGATTATCTTAATAAATATTTTATTATACAAAACAAAAGGGGATTTCATAATGGTCACTTTTCTCATTTTGTTAAGTCCTGCTATAAAATGTAGTCAGAATTTTAAAAAGTAGGAACTTGGCATTATTTTGGAAGAAAATCTCAAGGAAAATCTCTTTACTATGACCCTTTGCTTAGAGGCCTAATTTTGCAAAAAGGTCAAAAAAGCACCTTGATTTTTAAAAAAATGTTTGTCTTTCCCCAGGTGACAGCATAATATAACATTAAATAAAGCACACTGAATCTGCCAGGATGGTAAACCTTTAAAAAAAACAAATAAAATGAGCTACTAAGACTTTATATAGATTTCCTTTTCTTGATCTCCCTGAAAACCCAAAAGACAACTAGCCTGTGCTCACTGGATCATATTGGACTGCATTCCCTGGACACACATCTTCATAACACCCTGGGCCTCACTTCTTGGCACTTGGCATGGTTGCAGTTGGGTACTTGGGAGATTCAGGTCTGACTACTCCTTGACATGAAAGGATGCATTAGGACAAAGATGGTAGTCTCCAGGTTCTCAAGTCTTTGGCCTTGGATTGAGAAATTACATTGTCAGTTTCCCTGGCTCTGAGGACTTTGGACTTGGACTGAACTGCACTATTGGCATTGTAGAGATTGTAGGGCCTCCAACTTGTGGACTTCTTAGCCTCCATAATTGTGATAGCCAGTTGCCCAATAAACCTTTCCTTGTCTGTCTATCTGTACCTTATTGGTTCTTTTTGGAGAACTCGGACTATTACAAACAGTTACAGCAGCTGATTAAAAAGAAGAAGAAGAAGAAAAAGAAGAACAAGAAAAGGGAGACTTTTCTTGTTTAACCAACATGAGAACGAAGAAAAAAGGATTAGGAACAACAAAAAGATATTTTGAAAACTGATACCTCAACCTGTAATGTAGGCTGAATACTTACCTGAGACAAGTAAACTTCATTTTCCTCTTGTTATCAAGAGTGCCAAACTATAAGTAAAGATACAAGGAAGTTAAATTCACTTAAAATTAAATATTTAAAAATTATTCATATTTTTATGGGGCGATTACAATATATAGTTTTTTAATGAAATGATGTTTTTAGTTACTCTTGTTTCCTTCCCCCTTCCCATGTTTCTACCAACACTGACAAATTTTGTGGAGTTAGAGTTGGACATGTTTATTTTGGAGGCATTTGTAGCAGACATTTCAAAACTGGGGACTAATGAGTGGTGCAGTCACAGCAGGCTGCCCTACCTAGCTGCTTTGTCCTGTGGATCCTCATCTTGAGAATTTTCTTTGCATATTTTAAAGGATCTGAGGTTTGCATCAACATAAAGTTTTACCATAATCTCATTGTTTGAGTTGAATAGAATAGAGGGTAGTCTCTGGGCCCTGAGTAAACTGGTTACAGAAGTGAGGATTACTATTTGGTTTCCTGTAGGGCTAGATAAGCCACTTACACATATTTGGGTACAAAATAGCCTTGATCTCAGCAATAGGAACACAGATCTTTCTGTGTTCTAGAAGTTCCCATTAGGTCAAGAAATGACAAAGAGTTTGAAATATGACAATTGTGGTTAAAGGGATAGTTCTTAGGGCAAGGAAACCATTTTTGTTTTTAAAATTTGTTATAACAGCTATCATATAATTTCTCTCAATGAAAATAGAAGTCTAGAGAAATAGATCTGGGACATGGGATACGCCACATATTATGGAAGTGCTTTGAAAAGTATCCAAGGAGCAAGATGTCTAGTTGAAAGACTTTTTTTGTTGTTCTTGTTGACCTAATGTTTTAATGAAGTTTTAAAAATAGTTTTTAAAGGAAAACATTCCTCTATCACAAAGTTTTATGAACTAGGTATAGAAGCATAATTCCTTTGACTTTGCAAATGATCACAAAAGTAGCTAAAATGATATTGTCTTGAAAAATGAGGTTTTATATGTAAGAAAAGTTACTGTGAAAGTACTAGTGACACAGAGATTCTCTATTGGATCCACAAGGTCCCATTTTTTCTAAACAGTGGAACAGGTCTTGAACTAAAGATGTATTTATGATGCAATTCATTAAGGATGACAGGGTTTCTAAAAATTCAGTCAAGGTATCTTAGATTCCATTAATCAAGGCAAATATTTATTGAATGCTCATCATGAGCTAGCATTTTGCTAGCTGCTGAGAATCCAGCAAATATGATGTTGTCTTTGCTGGAGAGAAGGAATCTACTAAAAAAACTCATCAAAAGAATATGTGGTCCCTGGTAAACACACAATATTAAACAACGCCTTTGGTTTCTCTTTAATAAACATTTAAGGACAAAACATTTTTCTCTGAAGTTACAATAGATCTAAAAGAAAAAGATGATCCTAGACACACCATGCCATGGGAGGGACAGCAGAAAGCACCAGGGATGTGCAACTGTGACACATTTGGGTAGGCAGAGTCATTGTCACACAGTTTAAGGACTGTCATGGAAAATGCATTAGTCTTATTCTGCTGTTCAGCGGCTAGCTCTGTCAATTTGGAGCAAACATCTCTATTTAATGAGGGTTTTTCCAAGTAATCGTTAGAGTTTCCAGCTCTGGGACTGGCTCTCTCCTGTCTGGGGAGTTTGTGCTGGCACCAAGTGCCCACATTTCTGGGTAGAATACAGACAGATTTCCAACTGGGGAAGACACTGAACTTGACAAGCTCTAAGATCCCTTCTTCCTCTAGCAGTTTGCATTCCAGATCTTCTGGTTAGGTTGAGCATTTTGTGTCAGGAAACTGAAATGCTCCTGAGGATGCTTCTGAATGTGGGAGAAGTTAATTAGTTGTCATCTACATATGGCAGTAAGTATTGTTAATTTATTTTTCCCAGACATCCTATTTCCATGAATGCCTCACAAAATTAGATAAATCAAAGCAATGAAATCATAATATGGTTTGCCATTTATTAAATTATTATTTATTAAATTTACTAAATTTATTAAATTAAAAATTTTAAATACTTTTTTTCATAGACCAAAAAGGTAAAAATTCACACTTGGTTTCTAATGTGAGTAGAGAAAAAAAGGTTTCTTTCTTTTCTTTCTTGTACTGGGGATTGATTCTGGGGGTTCATTTACCACTAAGCTGCATCCCCAGTCCTTTTTTTTTTATTTTGAGACAGGGTCTCACTAAATTGCTGAGGCTGCCCTTAGACTGGGGATCCTTCATCCTTAGCCTCTTGAGTCACTGGGATTTCAGGTGAGTACCAAGGTGCCCGGCAAGAATGTGTTTCTTAAAGAATGGAGATAACTAGGCATTCTCTTATAAAGGAAAACCAAATCACCATAATGGTTAATTTATAAACCTCTTAGAAGGTCCTAGAAAAGCTGTGATAAAATAAACTATTATAGCCTAATTGACATTACCCTAAGGAAATATAATGTTATGATTTTTTAAATCAGAGATTTCAAACTATTTTAAAGGAGTCACAAATAGTGCAATGTTTTCCAGCTATAAAATGAGGTTTTGAATTTAAATAAGAAGTCAGAACACATAAACTTTGTGCAAAATTAAATTTTCATGTTTGTAATTTTAAGAAGCCTCTAATAGAAGCATGAGCTTAGCAACATTGTGTCTTTAGCAAATACAGCTAATAGAACTGAAGGATTAGAGGAGTCCTAAATGAAGTTTTTTTTCTTTACACACATTATAATCAGATTCCTATTCTGTGTCATTGCCTCTGTCAGCTGATTGCACAGCCCAGTGTATTCTCAGAAAGGGAAAATTAATATCAAATGAAAACATTTGTTCTCTCTATGCATATGACTTTCATTTGGTCCCTGGAGAAAGCATAATTTCTTTCTAGATCTTGTGATAGGCGTATCAACCAGTCTGTGCTGGGCTCCCTCAAGTCTTTGAATCATTTGGTTTGGAGGTGAGTTAACATAAAGGCAGATGACTAATGCCAAGGGTGCCTCCTCAGCCCTACAACCAAATAATAAACAAAATGAGCAGTTCCTGGTAAGAGAGTATATTTTAAAACCCAAATAAACAGTGGTGTGACTCCTGCAGCTTGTGTGATGTAAGCACCCAATTTGACAAGGGAAGGCATCTCAGGCTGTTTTCTATGACTGGGGGTCACTCTGGGATTTTAAAGCTAGAGGGAATAATAGAGATCATAAGACCAGTGGTTCCCAAACCTGGCTCTGTTTCAGAGTCACCAGGGGAGCTTTTAAAAATTTTGTATCACTGAGCTCAGCCCAGATCTAGCAAAGGAGAGTCCCTAGGCTTAGAAATTGGAATCTCCAGTTTGCCCTGGTGATTCTGATCATACATTTTTATTTTACAGAGGTCTAGAAAGATGAGGTATTTGTGTTCTAAATAAATTTGGTTTTAATTGAATTAATGATTTTGTGGGGTCTGGTTAATGATAGATGAAGGACTAGACTCTGTATGTCTTTGATTCTAGTATTTTTTTCCCACCACCACCCACAGCTGTGTCCAACATCATTACAAAGCATGAAATTTGAACAGCATGTACATAAAGTTAACAGAATTCTCAGAGTAACATGTTCACACAGCCACCCCGATCTTTGGGGCTGCCTTTAATATCTCTTTCTCTAATTTTACCCCTCAACATTTTAATCATCTCCTTGACAGCTTGGTCTCCTCTTTAGGTGTCCAACTCAGTTTCTTCCCTTAGGGATTCTGAAGACTGTGCATCTGTTAAGACCATTGTTGATGGGGAGGGCTGGCCATTGTGTTGTCTCATTTGGTTCCTGTTGCTTAGTCTGATGAGACTGTCACTGTGTAGACTCCTTGTATCAAGGTTGTTTTGTCTGAGTTTCTTCTCTCTCTCTCTCTCTTTTTTTTTTTAACTTCTGTGTGGACCTGTGAGGTATGAAATTTGCCATGGAAATGTATGTGACTGTGGTCACCCTACTGTTACCTGGATACTTTCTTAACTGGTATTGCTGAGTTAGTAGTTGGGGGCTCTGCAATGGGGGAAGGAATCTTAGGCAGCTGTAAAAGTTGGTCATTAATTGAGATGCAGCAGAGAGGTGGAAGAACAGCCACATGGTGACATCCTGTTTGAAATGAAGGCATATTAATTCTACAAACTCTATAATCTCTGATCTCTGTACTTACAGTGCCTATTTACAGCATATGTATGACTGGCGCTGCCCTATGGTGAAAGAATCAAATTCTATTTTCAAAACACAATTGTAAGTGCTCTCTTATTTTCATCCTTGGTAGAGTGACAATTTTATGGGAACTTGAGGATAACTCTTCTTTAGATTTAAAAGTATATTAACAACTGAGGAATGAAATTCTTGCATTAAAACAAAGACCGAATACATGGAAATCATTTAATAATAAAAGACTTATAAGTAGCCTTACATTCTTAGTGAATTACCAGCTACAATCTCCTAGGAACAGAATTGTTCTTAGCTCTGCTCTACTATTTACCTGTAGTTTGATCATTCACTCATCGAATCATTTACTATATATCTATTAAGCACAAGGCAACAGGCACCACATTAGGTTGCAGGCCTCAAGGGCTCCTGTTCTGGTGGGGAGATTATCATGTGGACAGGCCATGGGAAGAGCTTTGGGACTCATGCCTGGTGTGCCACCTTGTGATTTCATCAGAATCTTATATAATTGTGTGTGCTTTGTTTTGTTTCGTTTATTTTTTATTTTAAAACAATGAAATCCTATCATACACAGGCTGTCTCAGCATTAACGTGTGGAAATCTCTCCTTACCTAGTCTAAAAAGAAGGAATTCAGTGGTCTGCATGAAAAACATGTTATATTCCATTTGTTATTGTGATTAGGGAAACCTACAGCTGTCTGACTCCTGTATGAAAAATTACTAGGCAGAGACTGGCTGGGTGTTCTGCCGTCACCCCCACCCCTGCTCCCCACCCCTGCTCCTCACCCCCACACGGGGCAGGAGGTTTGTTTGTCTTAGTTTATCTGTAGTTCAAGAGTTGTCAAAGCAAGAAATGTGTATTTCTAATGGACCTAATAAAGGAAGAAAGCTACCCTAGAGCTGTTTTAAATCCTTTCCTGGAGCACTGGAAGTGTTACTGCTCATTAGAAGAGAGTCTGAGTTGAATGGACCACAGGAAAACTGGATCTGAAGGTGCAGCTGGAGGAAAATGTATTCCTCCTGTTCAATAAAATGCAGCAGAGTTCTTGTGGGGGCCCTGAAGAACTCTTGAAAACACCCAGTATTTTCTCCTCCATTTTTATTTCTGGATGTTCATTACTGATGTAAAGCAAAAACTACCATTATTTATATAGCCATTTTACATATTTTTGATTTTGTGCTCTACTACTGAGTTACATCTCAGCCTTTTTTCCTTTCTAAAAAAATATTGTTTACTCTGAGAAAGGGCTCTCTCGGTTGCAGAGACTGGCCTCCGACTCCTAAGTAGCTGGGATTACAGTGTGCATCATTGAGCCTGGCTTATTTTCATTTTTTTTTTAAACTACAGAATTTCATGTTTTCTAAGTCTATAGTTATAACATTGACAAAAGAAATCCTATTTTTTTGAAATCTTTTTATAAAATTATTTTTGTTGGTAGTTCTTTGGCAAATGATCAGACATTTGTTTCCACTTTTCAATAAAATTCAACACAAAAGGGGCTTGGATTGTGGCTCAGTGGCAGAGTGCTTGCCTCACACGTATAGGTTACTGGGTTTGATCCCCAGCACCACGTAAAAATAAAGGTACTGTGTCCATCAAAAACTTAAAAAAAAAAGAAAAAGAAAAAGAAAAAAATCAACACAAAAAGAGAATGACTCTAACTGTAATGTCAGCTGATAATATATTTAATATAGAGCAAATTAATTCAAGTATTTTGATATTTTTTGGAATGTACACATGGAAAACAGTTATGTAGATGTCCTATTCTTATATCAAGCATGAATGTTTTGATCTGAATGCATGGACCAGAAACAATACATTATTGAATAATAATGACAATAATAGCATATCTACCTGATTCTTGATTTCATCTTCAGTACTTCATGATTTTCAATTACTTTTGCTGTTGTTAATTGTTAAAGGGTATTTTGCATATATGTTTCATAAATAGCTGTTGAATTTTACCAAAGACCACTTCTCTGCATCTATTGCACATTTTCCCTTTAATTTGTTGAAGTAAGTAATTATGTTGGTGGAGTCCTGATATTTAGTCATTCTAATATTCTGGAAATAAGATGTAAAAATGAGCATTCTTCACTATTTTTCTTCTGTTTATCATTTTTCTCTATCCTGAAGTCTGTATTCTGATATATTTGCTTTAAAAGTATCTTTTTCAAATGGGACTAGTTTTTTTTTTTTTTTTTCTCCCTGAAAACTAGCAAATGAACGATTATTTTCTGTCTCTCTGATAAGAAAATTATGTCTTGGCTCTGTGTAGAATCTTTGGGGCCATGGTTTTTATTCTTTTATATTCTGCAGTTATCTAAATTTCATGTTGCAGATGAAGAGATTGATGCTTTGAAAATACTTTGTTCTTCCTCTCTGGAAGCTTATGAGAGTATCTTTTATGTATTATTTAAAAGCATTTATTGGGTACTTACTGTGTGAAAAGCATTATTCTAGGACCCAAGATAAACATAAAGGGAGTCCTAGCCTTGTTCTTACATTTAAGGTTACCCTGTCCAAAGCTACGTTTGAGCATATGTGAGACATGCTGTGCTCTTCCTGTCTGAAAACCAGTTTCAGAGAATTTTCTTTTATTATTTTTCTGTTTGTTCTCACTATTTAATTCTTGCCTCTTTTCTAGCTGAAATGTTTTCTTTCTTTGATATTATTATTTGCATTTTAGGTCTCCTGTATTTATCTTCCAAGTTATTTATCTTTTCTCTTTTTATTCCCATATCTTTATGTTTGCTTTGTGCTATAGGGACTCTCTTCTTCAGTTAATCTCCTGAATGTTTCAGCTCTCTATGTGTAGTTTCTTTCCTTTTTCTTTTTGGTCACAGAAATTTGTTGGTTAATTTTTTGGGGGAAGTTATAGTTTTGGGTAAAATTCTGGGAAGTTTATTCTTCTTTTTCTTGTTTCTTACTTCTGGGTTCCATTGGGTGCGCTGCCATTTTCCCTTACCTACCTGGTAGGGCTCAAATCCATTCACTGTGGTACCTTCAATGGGAGAGCTCCACGGGCTGTAAGACCCATGGTGTTCTACATGTGATTGGCAGGGGGGTAACTGGCAGGTCTCAGTCTTTCAGCGTGGGAGAAAGCTTCTACAGTCAAGATTTCTAGCTTCTGGGGCTAGAAAGGACAGAGTCCACTGGTGTAGGACCCTGTAGCTCTGTGGGAACAGTCACATAAACATAGGTTATAGAGGCCTTGGAGTCCTGAAGGGAGATAGGAACTTCTGTGGGCCAAGCTCTCCCCAGGATCCCTTGCCCCATCATCTTCCCAGGGAGAGTTCATGGACTCGCCCTCACTCTCCGGTAGGCAAGCAGCCAGGAGAGGAACATGGTTAGAATTGGGAGCGGGTAGGAGCTAAACAATGCCATCTTTCCAGAAACCTATTGCTTTGCTCTTTTTCCACAAATCTAACTATTTCTATTAAGGGTTTGAGTTGAATCTGTAGAATTTATTCTTTCTGTCAGTCTTGAATGAGAAGTCTACTGAAGGTGTGTAAGAAAGACATAAAGATTCTAAGAGTGAAAAAGCCAGACTATTATTGCTCTGACTGGGAATAGCTAAGTTCTACCTGTTCTTCAGGACTCAGCTTGTGCCTGCAGTCTGAAGAAGTCCTCCCTATTCTTGGTGACTTTAGTCTTTGTTTGAAATTGGGATGTGCCACAGATGTTATATTTTCTGAACTTCTGTAGTACTTACTGTGCATAGTACTCACTTGACAAATAATAGCATCGAAACAATAATCAAAGCTGACATTTTATTATTTTAATAATCATTTAACATTTATTAGTTCAGCACTATGGTGTATATGTGCATATCTCTTTTCCTATAAGGAAGATAGTATTATTCTTTTAAAATTTTTCTTTTTAAGAAAATCATATGTGGATCCCTTATCAGTCTCCTTTTGAGCAATTTTTAATTTAGTGCCTGATTCCACATGCAAAATAGATATGTAATAAATATTGCTCTAAATAATGGTGAAAATAGGCAACCAATCAGTATGTGTCTATTTTCCCCTAGTTATGATGGCATGCATATCTTTAGTGCTATTTGCTGAGGGAAATAGCTGGGAAGACTGATACAACATGTGTTCTTGAAGAGTCTGTAATCTGGAAGAACTGAATATTCTCATCTTTTTTACCCTTTAAAAAGGCAACTATTTTGGAGAAGTTCCTATAAACAAAAGGGCAACTATAGAATCCCAGTTATGGATAAAATTATCTTTTAAAAATATGTACTTATTATAGAAATAAAATCTTTTTAGAAACAAAATATTGTTTTAAAATTCATCAGCTCCACATTCACAAAAAATTGTCGACAAGAGCTAAAGAAAGTTGTCAATAACACTGAACATTTTAAATACATTTAAAAAATCAAGTCTTTATTTTTTTAAATGACAAATGTAAGCTTAGAAAATAAAATGTAATTCATGATGTAGTAATTTTTTAAAGCCCTTGTAAATTGCATGGTAATGTAATTTGATGACTGTAACTTAAAATATTTGATTAATTGCCTACACAAACTGATATATTGAACATGTACTGGTGCAATATCAGGGAATATAAAAATGTGTCAAGTGAGTGGAAAAAAACATAAACGAACAAACAAACAAACAAAAAAACCCTCTGTGTCTGCCATATGAATATGTAAAGACTGTAGAATGAACTTCCCTGACTTGTTGTTGGACATGCCATTGCCACTCAGACCCACACTTGCTCTTGATTCTTTTCCCTGTGACCTGGGAGTGAAGTCTGAAATCTCCATTTCTGACTCTTCTGCCTTCTGGATTTGGGTGATGATCTGCTAGTAGGAAGCACCCGGGAAGAACAGAAGTGAGAGGAAAGCAGCTGCCACTTGGCTTCTGCCCCTTATCAGCAGATGTGCAGCCCCCTGCATGGTGCAGCATGGATTGCAGGATCCAGAAAGTCCTATTGACTTTCTCAATAGGACTCCTAAACAGCAGAATCATGGAACCGTGGCAATGTCAGCAAGTGTGGCCGGCATTGAGTCCTTCTTTGGACGACAGTGTCAATTTCTACAGTGACAGCAGGCTTGGAATCTGGAAGATTCAGAAAGTGATGATTCCTGAGCCTAGGTTACCACCTTCCTTCCATTCTTCTTTTCCCCTTTTGATATGTTTATGGCCAATTTTCTGTTAAAATTCCACTTCAACACTTTTGTTACCTATCACTGGGTTTGAAATAACCAGAAAAATTCCTGTTTTCTTGGCTACAAACCAACATTCAGGTAAAAAGACTAGATAGGGGCTTGGACATAAAGAGGTTGATTGTGTTAAGTTAGAAAAAATGGAAGAATCTTTTCTTAAGTTTGTCAAATAGAGCTGTGGGTCTTTAAAGCTGAGCTTGTCAAAACTTCCTTCCAGGAGAAAAAAAATAGTCTTTTAACAAATGGTACTGGGAAAACTGTAGGTAGAAGAATGAACCAGATCTTTATCTCTCACCCTGCACAAGTGAACTAAAACTGGATCAAAGACCTAGGAATTAGATCAGAAATTTTGCAACTGCTAGAAGAAATACAGGTCAATACTCCAACACAGAAGCACAGGCATCGACTTTCTTAATAGGACTCCTAAAGCTCAAAAAATAATACTGATAATTAATAAATGGGATGGCATCAAATTAAAAAGCTTCTGCACAGCAAAGGACACCATTAAGAGGATGAAGAGAGAGCCTACAGAATGAGAGAAAATCTTTGCCAGCTACTCTTCCAACAGGAATAATATCTAGAATACATGAAAAACTAAAAAATTGTACTGCCCCCCCAAACAAATAACCCAACCAATAAATGAACAAATGAACTAAACAGACACTTCTCAAAAGAAGAAATACAAATGGCCAACAAATATATGAAAAAATGTACAACATCTTTAGCAATCAGGTAAATGCAAATCAAAACTATACTAAGAGTTCATCTTACTCCAGATAGAATGGCAGTCATCAAGAATGCAAATAAATAATAAATGCTGGTGAGGATGTGGGGGAAAAGGAACACTTATATACTGTTAGTGGAATTGTAGATTAGTACAAACATTATGAAAATCAGTTTAGAGTTTCCTAAAAAAAAGCTATATGACCCAGCTATATCATTCCTTGGTATTTTCCCAAAAGAATTGGAGTTAGCATACAATGGTGATACATGCACACCATGTTTATAGCAGTGCAATTCACAATAGCCAAGTTAAGGAATCATCCTAGGAGTCTGTCAACAGATGAATGCACAAAGAAAAAGGGATATACATACACAATGAAGTTTTACTCAGTCATAAAGAAGAATTAAATTATATAATTTGCAAGAAAAATAGATGGAACTTGAGAACATTATGTTAAGTGAAATAAGCCAGACTAAGAAAGTCAAGGATCATATGTTTCCCCCCATATGTGAAAGCTAGACAGAAAAAAGAAAAAAGGTAAAAAAGTGGGTGGATCTCATGAACATAGAAGAGAGACCTGTAGAGTAGAAGAAAGGGATTAGGGGGATAGAGGATGGGAGGGAAAGGGAAAGTAATGGTGATGGAATTGACCAAATTATATTATGTGTATTTATGAATCTGTAACAGTGAATCCCATTACTATGTATAATTATAATGTGCCAATTAAAATAAATAAACAATTCATTGCAGGAGTGGATTCTTTTTACTTTGCCTCAGGATTAAGGTAAACTTGTCCCAAAGAGGCAGTGTTTTGTAGAGTCTTCATGGTGAATCTCTTCTTTCTGCTCCCTTGTCCCCACTTGGTACCTATCTTGCCTCCCACAGAGGCCAATCAGTCTGAGACCTCTGACTATGTGATAGCTTGCACCTCCTCCCCAAATAGTGAAATAGATAAGAATATTATATCATTGTTTTTATTCATGATATGATTAACATAGAGATGATTTTCCATTCATTGTTGTCTCCACCTAACATTTGCATTTTGAGCATTTAATTTCTGATTTGGAATTAAAATATTTTCCCCATAAAAGCATTTTAGGCATCAGTAGATACCTTTCATCCTCTGTACATTTCAAGGAATGCTGCAGTACTACATCAGCAGAATCAACTTTGAGGTTAACCTGGATGAACAAACAGCAACAGAACTACTTTTGCATGGGTGCTTTTTGATGTTCCAGGGAAAGGACTTATGGTATCCTTTCTTATTCATTCATTCCAAACAAATACTTATTAATCATCATAGGCAGCTGGCTCTACCGAGACAACCAGGATTAAGACAAAAGAAACAACAGCATATTAGTCAAGTGTTCAGATACTCTGCCACTTGGAACTTTGGGAGCTTGAGCAAGTGACCTTAAGCCTCAGTATCCCATCTACAGTGGGAGGAAAATTATGGTACAAATACAATGAGTTGTGCCCCGTTGTCAAGTCTCATATCCATCCAAACTGCTGAGGACAAAGCATCTATGTGCCTTTCTCCCTACCCAGCCTCACAGTTGTACAGAACTGCCTGGTTAGCCAAGAATTCCATACAGTTCCTTCCTTCTTCTCCTTTGAATCCAGAACTTCTGGAGCTGCTTTGTATTTTTCAGATTCAGACATTCCTGAGCTTCCAGATGCATTTTATATTTTGGGTATTTACGATTTATGCATTTCTATTTAATGATGTTTTTCTAACCCCAAATCATTGTCCTCATGCCTTGGATCTTACCCCATGCTTTCAGTATTTCTCTCTGTAGTAATATTGTTTCTCACAAAGCTGCCTTGATCACGTTCTTCTTACTATTAAAAGATAAAATCAGCTTGCCAACTTAAGAATCAGGGAATCTTTATTTTAAAAGTAATTTTTGACATTCCCCCAATTAAAACAAAGGCTAGAAGAGCCTTTATGTTTGGTATAAACTCAACTTTCCACCCTATCACCCAATTTAGCATATAGTCGGACTTCATGTAGGATTGCTGGGCAGGATCTGGGTGAATATCAGGGTCAGTGACAAAATGCTTGCTGTACATATTTGAAGCTTCCCACAATAGTCTTTAAAACAATAAAAGGATGAAATAAAGTCAAGTTGCTGCTGGAAATAGTTATATAACATTATTCATTTTCTAAATGAAAATAAATGTCCCTTCAATAATATAGACCACAGTTATGGATTTTTTAAAATAGATATTTCCTGTGTTTGGATTTCTGATTTCAGGCTGTTATAACCAGAGTACCCCAGAAAGCAGAGTCTGAGAAAAAGGACTGCGATCAGGTAGTTTATGTGGGAAGTGAGCTTGAATGGGAACTGAGAAAGGAGGGACACCTAGGCAAGAGGCATTAGGGGATATGAATGCTGTGGGTGGCTGAAGATTGATGACACCAGGACCATTTTGTCAGCACAGAGGATGCTTATCAACATTGCCTGATGGGGAAGGAAGAGGAGGAGCATTTTTTTTTCTTCCCAATGTTGGCTGGGAGTTACCCAGGGGTGATGTGGCTCCTTTCCTCCCTTGAGCATATATGAGAATCCAGAGGGCACCCAAACCAGACACTGGGAGCTTGCTGGAGAAGCACTATTGGATATGAGTGGGCAGAGCCTTTGAGGAACTGTCTACCTGGCAGAGACTGAACTGAGAGATGAGACTGAGGAGCTGGGAGGCCTGTACCTGAGTGTACAATCAGGCAACCAGTATTTAGCTGGGGAAAAAATTAGATCAAATAGGACAAAAATTGTTCACAGGAAAATTATCTTATTTGAAGATTGCATGCTTTCTTTCACTGCTAATATCTGTATTTCCACAGTTGGTATAAAGACAACTTACCAGGGTTGAAGAGATCATCGAGTTACTTAATTAAATATAATAAATCTGATGTTAACACTAGGTAGGATGATTAATTCTGTATTCTTGAATCTCGCCTCATTTGAAACATACCCCTGGGGCTCTTTATTCTTACATTTATAAATTATGAACTCAATGAATCTAATATTTTGCTGATAATGGGTATATAATACATTCAGGCTTACTTGCTTTAAACAGATATTCTTCTTGATAGCAATTAGGATGGGAAAAAGAATGTCCTTTGTTATGCTCTACATTTTCAGACTTTCTTATTCTTCATTTTAGAGAATACAGGGTCATTATGAATGTGAAACCTTCACAAATTTTAACAAAAAAATTATAAAAATGAAAAGTAAAAAATGCAATGAAAGAATATGGCGAGGACAATGAGCATCAAGACATACAGAAGAATGGATTTAGAGTTAAGACTAAAGGAAACTTGCAGGGATACATCAGAAAAGTCCTTCCACATGACTTTGACTTTTAGGCCTTTTAAAGTCCTTAAAGGCTTCCTGTTGTCATTAAGATCAAGCCCCAATGAGTCATTTGAGAACCTTGACAAGCAGATCCCAGTCCACTGTTTCCAAACTGTTTACCAGAACTGGTTCATAGGAGCTCCAACCCTAAGGATTTGAGTGCTTTAGAAATATCAACCCAGTCAACATCAAATATCTAGAAGGGTGGTTCCACTGTTGTTCATATTTTACAGGTAAGGAAACTGAGGCACACACAGTTTGAATAACTGCTTGCCCCAGATCATCAGCTAATAAGTAGTAAAGCCAAGTTTTGAACCTAAACCTGGCTCCTGAGTCTGGGCTCTTCACCATCACACCCCTGGTGTCTGACTGCCTTCCAAACTTGTGAGATTTTCTCTTGCAGACAGTATACTACCCTACTTGGTGTCACCTCTTTAACTCCCTCTGGTCCTTTAAGGCCAAATTGAGTTCCACTCTCTTCCCCAAAACCTTTCATGGCTACACCAGTCTGCAGCCATCTCTTCTTTGTCTCCATAGGAAGTTTTACTAGCATTCATGTGGCACCTGTCACCTACTACCTTCACTGAAAATGATCTATGCACATTTCTCTCAAATCTAGATATATCCTCATCAAAGATAGGCCAGAATTCTTTGTTTCTCTTAGAAATACAAAGCTTCTGCTTTGTGGCAGAATTGAAGAGGAGGAGATGAACAGTCCTGAGCAGTATCCCAGAGGACAGGGACAGAGACTTGGTTACCTCTTTAGATCTCCTATGTCACCTAACCCCACCAATGCTTTGTGCATGTTTAGAGCTCAGTATTCATTCATTTTAATTAAAGTCAGGAGCTATGATGATTCTGGTTGCCACAGCTTCATTTCTATTATTTATTAAAATGAAAATTTAATATATAGTCCATATTAAAAATAAGTGCAGGTTGGCAATTTTAACACCAGATATGACAGGTAGTTTTAAAAGTGCTAAGAATTATAGTGTGGTACTGGAAATATTTCTCTATTCTCCTTTTACATATAGAAAATTATATTTTCATAGCAGTGGACATAATAATATTAATTATAAGCATATGGATAGATGTAGAACTAAAAATATGCATTCTCATTACACAAACATCCAATGGTTTTTCAGAAGCAAAAGTGGAGGATAATTGAAATATACTAAGACAGGGCCCCTCTTATTCATTTCCTTCTTGATACTCTTTGATAAAAGCCAAAAAATATGCTTGAGTCTGTCCAAACCTGGCAGATTATTGGGTCCAGTTTGCTTCTCTTTGCTCTTGACATCAGGACTTCAAGAGTAAGAGATGGCAGGTTCCTTGAGAAGGTGGCACTAAATTTGGGTGGATGTCTTCCTCACATAGAATTACTTCTCTATTCTGGTCAGAATCTTAACCCCTTCCTGACTTTATTGAGTCATATCTGAGATTAACAGTAGAATACATGGCCTTAGATTCTTCCTTGCATGGGAGACACAGGTCACCCCAGTACTGCTGTGCTCCATAACCTCCACCCAGCCGCACGCTAGGGATGGAACACAGGACCTCAAACAAGCTGGGAAAGCACTTTTCTTTTGAACTACACCTCTAGCCCTAATACCTTTGGTCTCTGACTTGCATTTTCTTATTTACTTTCTTTTTCCCTAGATATTTCTTTGGACAGAGAGGCCTACTAGAGCCACTTCAGGTCCAGTCAGTCCACAAGACCATGTATAGGGGCCACAGTCCATTTTACAAAGAAACTGCTCTCTCTAGGATATTTTCTAGAACACACAAATAAAAAGACTCCTTTTGTCTAATGATGCTTGATTATGTTCTTTCCTTTACCTCCACGGTAGTCCTTCTTGAATAACATCACATCTTGGATCAATGAACACCAGAGTCTGAGCTTCCTAATTTTCCCCAAACATCCTTCATAGGTGAGCCCCTCCCAGAAAGAGTAGCCTTTCGGATGTGTGAAGTGAAAATATGTGCCATTCCCAATTATGAATTTTAAGAGTCATTTACAGAGTAGAAGAATTTATTTACTACCTTTCCACATATTTGATGACTTGTAGAACATTAACTTTCTTGAAAATTATTATTTACTTTTTACTTCTCATGTGGATGATTTTAAAATTTTTGTTGTTGATATTTTTAGGCCTTAGGAAAGAGTGCTACTCAGTCATTTGAAAAAAAAAATGGATGCAATTGTCTCAGATAGAGCATTAATCTTCAAAATATATATAAATAAAGGCCTAATTCTATTTAAATGATATAACCAGAAGTGAAATCACCTAAAAGTGTGATCTGTGATCTGAAAATATCTTAGGAAAGGGACATCAGCAAGATAGCAGAATAAGTGGCTCCTGGCTTTCCCTCCTCCCACATATGCAACAAATAAACATCTACACAGGTGTTAATTCCCTCTGAGAACGCCAGAAACTAGCTGAGACACTTCTATTCAAGAGCAACATCCACATCAAAATGAACAGGACAACCTAAGATGCTCTCATACAAAACCCTCTGTTTACAATGCCATACAACTGTGAAAGAATCCTCAACTCCAAGCTTATGAGTAAGAGTGAATGAGTTGCTTTGCACCTGTACCTCAGATAAAGCGTTAATCTCCAAGGTATATAAAGAACTCAAAAAATACAAAAACAAAACAAAAGAAAACAAAAACAAATAACCCAATCAACAAATGGGCAAAGGAATGGAACAGACACTTCACAGAAGAAATATGACTGGTCAACAAATATATGTAAAAATGTTCAACACTACTAGCCATTAGAGAAATGCAAATTAAAACTACACTGAGATTTCATCTCACTCCAGTCAGAATGGCAATTATCAAGAATACAAGTAGCAATAAATGCTGGCAAGGATGTGGAGGAAATGGTACACTCATACAATGCTGGTGGGACTGCAAATTAGTGCAACCACTCTGGAAAGCATTATGGAGATTCATCAGAAAACTTGGAATGTGATTTCATGTGACCCAGTTATCCCACTCCTCAGCATATACCCCAAAAGACTTAAAATCAGCATAATATAATGATGTGGCCACATCAATGTTTATAGCAGCTCAAATCACAATAGCTAAGCTGTAGAACCAACCTAGGTGACCTTCAACAGATGAAAGGATTAAAAAATGTGCTATATATACACTCAGCCATAAAGAAGAATGAAATTATGGCATTTTCTGGTAAATGGATGGAACTGGAGACCATCATGCTAAGTGAATTAAGCCAATCCCCCAACCAAAGGCAGAATATTCTCTCTGATATGTGGGTGTTGACTCACAATAGGTGGGGTGGGTGGGGTGGTTACCTGATTGGACAGGGCAAAGTGGAGAGAAGGTAGGGGGGATGGGAATGGGAAAGACAGTAGAATGTATTGGACATAACCTTCCTATGTTCATATATGAATACATGACCTGTGTAACTCCACATCATGTATGACCACAAAAATGGGAAGTTATACTCCATGTATGTATGATGTATCAAAATACATTCTACTTAATGTATTACTAAAAAAAAAGAAAAAAACCCAGAAAAATAAAAAAAGATTTAAAATCAAGAGAATGTATAGAATGAACACCCCAGTATTTGTATCTCAAATATGAAAAAATAGACATCAATGTTTTATTATTTTTTTTTGGGGGGGGGTGATATGATTACAAGTAATTTGAAATATCTTCTAAGTAAATGGGTACAATTGGGAAAGCTTTTGCCACTTGTTATCAGGTGTGCATGTGGGGGGGTATTTCATTGTTTTAACTACTTGTTATTTAAAATTATAATTTTTAATATAAAATTTAATTTTACACAGAGAAAATTATTTGGTAGAAATAGGCACACCTATTTAAAAACTGAGACTACTCCTTTAATCCAGCGCTTCTTAAGCTTTTACATGCATGTGAATCACCTGAGATCTTTATTGAAATGCAGATTGGGTCCAGCCTGAAGCCTGAGAGTCTTCAGTTCTAACAAGCTCCCAGGTGATGCTGACGCTGCTGGCCTCCACTTTGAGTAGTAAGGAGAAGACACACACAAACAAACCAGCCAAATTCTTGACTTTTTCTTTTTTAAAATTATAATTATGACAGCATTTGTGCTTTTGTGTTTTTCCTTCCAGTCCATCTAGAGTGGGCTTTGTATGATCATTGTCTCCTTCCTAGGGTTGCTGTAAGGAGTCAAAGTAGGATGTGCCACTCAAAGTGCAATGTGCAAATCCGCAGCAGCAGAAGCAGCAGCAGTGACCTGGGAGCTTGCTAGACATGCAGAATCTCAGGACCCTCCCTAGATCCACTGCCTCGGTGCATTTTAATAGGATGACTCTGTGGTTTGGGTGCACATTAAAGTTTAGCAGTACTGATGTAATCCAGATGGAGTAACTGGTGCATTCTAGGTACTCAATAGACACCAGTCATGATCCTTTGAGTTCTTCAAACTGTATGAGTTGTTTATATTTTTCCTATTTTACAGGTGAGAAGACTGTTATACAGTTTGTAAATAATATGATAAAGGCTCTGACCTATATCTTTATATTCCAAAGCTGTGCCCTTATACTGCATGGCCTTTTCCCTAAAGAGAAGTGCATTTCTTGACCAGTGAAGGCCATGGTGCCTCTCACCTCTCCTTTCAGCTCTCTTTGTATCTCAGGTACTCAGGCTCCACCCTTTGAAAGTCTAGTGATGGTCACTGTTCACTGAGGTGCTCCAAACAGAGTTCCCTCCTGAGCCTTCTCTCCCTTTTCCCCAATCAGATTGCTACCTGTTTCTTGTGTGTTATATTATATACACAATATTATATTGTGTCTTATATTTTAGTACATTTCTTTTTAATTTTATTTTTAAAATTTATATATGACAGTAGAATGCATTACAATTCTTATTACACATATAGAGCACAATTTTCATATCTCTGGTTGTATACAAAGTATATTCACACCAATTTGTGTCTTCATACCTGTACTTTGGATAATAATGATCATCACATTCCACCATCATTAGTTACTCCATGCCCCCTCCCTTCCCCTTCAACCCCTCTGCCCTATTTAGAGCTCATCTATTCCTCCCATGCTCCCTCTCCCTATCACATTTATATCAAGCCTTATATCACTTATATCAACCTCTTTATATCAAAGAAAACATTCGGCATTTGTTTTTTGAGGATTGGTAACTTCACTTAGCATTATCTTCTCCAACTCCATCCATTTACCTGCAAGTGCCATGATTTTATTCTCTCTTATTGCTAAGTAATATTCCATTGTGTATACATGCCACATTTTTTTATCCATTCATCTAGGTTAGTTCCACAGTTTAGCTATTGTGAATTGTGCTGCTATAAACATTGATGTGGCTGTGTTCCTGTAGTATGCTGTTTTTAAGTCCTTTGGGTATATACCAAGGAAAGGGAAAGCTGGGTCAAATGGTGGCTCCATTCCCAATTTTCCAAGAAATCTTCATACTGCTTTCCATATTGGCTGCACCAATTTGCAGTCCCACAGCAGTGTATGATTGTGCCTTTTCCCCCACATCCTCACCAACACTTATTGTTGTTTGTCTTCATAATAGCTGCCATTCTGACTGGAGTGCTGATGGCTAGTTAGGTTTTATGTCAATCTCCCCCGTCCCCTGAGATATTTGCCTTCCCACAGTGTTTTCTGATGTAATCCTTTTGCTCAAAGGAAATACCTCCTAGGGAGAATTCTAGAGTTGGCAGGATTGGTGAAGGTGTATTTCAGGGTTGGGATGGGGGTTAGGTGGAGTGTATGTGTGTGTCTTTTTTTGTGGGCTGTTTCCTGGCATTCGTGAACCCAGCTTTTGACAAACACCTACTCCATTCATAAGTCAGTTTATCCTTGCAGGAGATGGAAATCCAAATCTTTGGGAGAATATTTATATTAGGAAAACTCAAAACAGAAATGAAAGTAGGAGGGCAAGGAGAAGAAGGGACATACGGATGTCATGACAGTGGCTCCAAAGTAAGACCAGCAATGCTCAGGGCATGGGAGGAACATGATTTGGGGGCCAGAGGTATGGGTAAACAGTTATATTCTGAAGACCATTTGCTTCACCCCGATTATGCCACTTTTTAATTTAAATTAGATCTTTGTTTCTGACTTTGCTTTTCAGTTTTTAGAAACAAGCTGACAAGCTGGAGGCTTACTGCGACAAATTTAGTCATGACTCCTTATCTTAATTGCTTTATATCTAAACTCGAGGTGCTTTTCAATTTGCTCTTGTTTTTCACCTTGTGGGCACTGATTGATTTAGTTTCTTTTTGCATTTTTGGTAATAGGAATTAAATGAGCTTGCTGATTCTCATTAGGTCTGTTTGACTTGGATAGCTTTATTTAAAACTGGGGTTTTTAGCCAAGAAATGGCAACAACCTCAGCATCATCCAACTGATGAATGGGTAAAGAAAATGTTGTACAGATATACAACAACAGAATACTATTCAGCCATACAAAGAATGAGATCCTGTCATTTCTGACAATATAGATGGAACTGGGGATCCCTATGTTCAAGTGAAATAAGTCAAATACAGAAGGACAATAATCTCATTATCAGGCAGAATCTAAAAACATTGATTTTATGGAAGTTGAGAGTAGAATGGTGGTTCCTGTAAGCAAAAGTAACTGAGAGGGGACCAGACCTCAACGAATCAGCAAGCAGTCTTTTATCCAGCAGTGGCGGAATGGCCCATTTTCAGGGGAGAAAATGGTGACTGGTTACAAGAGTGGTCTCTTTTTTATAGGTCTTAATGAGAGTTAATTATAGCAGAATGTGTAATGTGGCTTAATCATTAGAGATTGAGGACGTGCAGGCTGGACAGTCAGGAACCTAGTTGTGCAGGTTAAAAACATAACTCAGGAAACCAGTTATAAAAGCTTGAAACTCATTGTTACTGGGATGAAAATTCAGAGCCCAGAGATCGTTGTTTGCTTTCCGCTCCTCCCCTCCTGGATCACACTGTCTTCCTTTTCTCCCTGGGGGCTGTCATTCCCCTCTTCTTGGTGGATGTTATTTTCCATATTCTTCAGTCACCAGAAGCCAGTGAGAGTGTATGTGGTATGAGGGAAATGTGCATGTGGTGAATATGTACTAAGTATGTAGGTTAGATAAGTTAGGAGCAAGAAGTTTTGGTGTGCAATTTACAGTTTGGGGACTACAGGTAAGAATAATGTACTCTAGATTTAAAAGCTAGAAGACAAGACTTCAAAAGTTTTCACCATAAAGAAATGATAAATGAGGAGATAAATATGTGTAACTTTATAAATAAACACATGCACTGAACATTAACGGTATCCCATTTACATGTGCAACTTTTATATTTTTATTTATTAGTTAAAAATAAATTAAAACAAAAATTAACCTATTTAAAAACAATTAAATAAGATTCCCCCCCCCTCCCGCCTTTGTTTGTCTGTTGGATTGAGACAACTCCCCCAGATAATGAATTTTCAAGTCTGGAGGATAGGAGGTTAGGTCTTGTTATGGTTAGGATAAAAGGTGTCTCTCAAAAGCTCACATGTGAGACAATGCAAGAAAGATTGGATGAGAAATGATTGGGTTAGAGTGTTAACCCAATCAGTGAATTAATTCCTGATAGGATTAACTGAACTGTAACTGGAGGCAAGTGGGCTGTGACTGGGGGAAGTGGTTCATTGGGGGCATGGCCATGGGGTATATATTTTGTATCTGGAGAGTGGAATATCACTCTCTCTGCTCTCTGATCACCATGTGAGCTGCTTCCCTCCGCCATGATGTTCAGTCTTACATTGAGCCCCAAGGAATGGAGTTGGTCTTTTTTGGACTAAGCCCTCAAATAACCTCTTCCTCTTCTATAATTGTGCTGGTTGGGTCTTTCAGTCACAGTGGTGAAAAAGCTAACTATAACAGGTCTTGAGTTGTTCTATTCTTCTTATTTAATTTTTGATTTATCTAATTAGATTTTCCAAATGTGTCCTGGTATTGGGCATAGTATTGTCATAGAGGAAGATAACACTTTTGCAGATATATTTGGACAGATGTGAAGTAAATGAAAAACATTTTGCTACTTCCATCCTAAATCAACACGGAAAGACAGTTCTTTAGGACTAAATTGTAATAGAGGAAAGGTTGCCACAGGTAAATGTGAGAGACTTAGATGGATCTGGTATTCTATTATGATGATATTTTGGTAATAAGGATTTACCTAGTCCACTGTAATAAAGAAATGGAAAAAAACATGTCTTATTTAGAATGCATCCAAATAATTCTGAGTTAAAGACATCAAAGGTTGATTTTTTTTCTTCCCCTGGCATTTCTATCCCCCAAACCCATCAGGACTTGTTCCCCTATGTATATATACATATACATATAGTGCTTTGCCTCTAATACAAATCATCTTAAGATAGTATGAATTAGGAAAAACCATGGCAATTACTTTAATGATATAGCACATTGCATTTATCATATAATGAAAAGTGAAAAGTAATGGTCTAGTACTTAGCACCAAAATTATACAGTGTATACATAATACATATGCTACGTATGTGTATTATTCATTGGTGGGGTGAATATCAATCCATAAACTCAGATAGGCAAGAAATGTGACTTTTTATTCCATAACAACTTTGTTTTTTGATTTTGAGTCTCAATCTTCTGGGAGCAGGCAGAAAGGCTCTACATTAGCCCCTTGCTGGGGTTTCAATCCCACAGGGAAATATAGGTGTTGCTACATAATACCAAGATCCTTCCTGGTTTCAAAGTATTGAGGTAGGAGTGGGAGAATGGCTGCTGTCCCCATGTTGCTGTTCACAGTCCTGATGTCCATGGCTTCTTCAGGTCCCACTTTCAGCTACTTGATGTCATTTTTAGAGCATGGAACTCTTTCCCTGATCTATGGTCCTGTTGTCCTAGACATACAAGAAATCTGATTTCTCTGGGTTCTGACCATCTGACCAATTCTTTTTGTTCTTAGGAATTCTGCTGTCTCTTTACTTTTTCTCTCCTTCCAGCCTTGAGGAATCCTCTCTTAGTTATAAAAAAATTCATCTTTTTTTTACATGTGCCTGCTCCATCTTCTCCTCTTGGCCTTTGGCAATGGATGCAGGATTTCTGCAAGAGAGCTTGTTCCCTCCCTGCCCTGAATTCTAAATACAGACCTGAATGGGAGAGGCATAGTGGAAAAGAGGCAGATCTAGAAGAAACCTCCGCAAAAGGATGACACCTTAAGATATCATCTCTGTATGTACTCTAGGAGTTAGGCATGTATGTGTTGTTGTTTAAGAACTCTTGCAGAATACAGAACTGATGGCCTCTCTGTTAAGTTGCAATGCCAGCAATATGAAACCAACAAGAGTTCATCCACTCTGCCACTTATCAAATAGGTTCTTTAGTAGAAGAGACAGAAACTGTAACCTGTGAAGTGAAAATACCTTTCTATTACAAGTTTCTAAGAACAATTAATTTTAGGTGGCTGGCAAACACACTGTGAAAAGAGGTGGATTGTTAAGTAGTTTGTGAGGCCACATTTTTTCTTTCCTAATAAGGCACTTCAAACCTTACCTTTTAAATATATTCCTGATTAATGTGAATCATATCTGCAGCATGACAAATATTTTTCAAAAACAAAGAATTTTCATGGATGGAAATCAAATCAGAAATAAATGGATGGGTGTGAAATCCTTTCATTGCTACAATAATAAGATAATTTATGTAATACTTCAAGCATCCAAATCTTTTAATGGCTTTTTTGAAATATAAAAGAGTGAAAAAAATCAGTTATGCCTATTCCCTCTTGCACTGTTTATTTGAAAAACTCCTTGTTCAGTTAATGTTCTCTTGAAAAATAATAGCAGCCCTGTCTGGAATGCAAAGAAGAATTGAATTCTTAGTGCTAAGAATTGAATTCTTACTATTATTCTCAGAAATTTCTATAGTACTTTGGAGGGAAATGTTTTCCCAATGATAAAGTTAATCCTTTTCCCTTCCAGTGTTCTGATAATAGTTTATGAAGTTACATCCTACTTCAAAATTTTTAGCACTCTTCCAAATCAGATGCCCAAAGTTTCTTCAGATTTCATTTTTTTTTTCTGTCTTAGATGAATCACCTTCCCTCTGGATGTCCAGTTTAAGTGCTGTTTAAACTATCTGTGATCAAAGACCGCATTCTAACTTTGTGATTTCAATTCCTGTACCGATTTCTATACAGACTGGAAACAAGCAGCTGGCAGATTATCCCTCCCTCATGACATCCTAGATATCTTTCTAAAATACCATTTTCTAAAATGAAACCCCTACTCATACCAGGGTTCATGACCCTGAAAAATCTGATAACACTCTGATCATGTTCTACGTAGACACTTTAACCTCTGCGTTTCTTTTCCTTTCCTGAAAAGTAATCCTTTAGCATACAGCCATGAAACCCTGGTATACTACACTTGGTTGCACTGATTTCTAGATTTCCTAATTGCTTATAACAGAGTGAATCATATCACTGCTCTTATTGTCATATTTTTTTCAAATTTAATGAGTAGCTAATGAATTTTGTGGATAAGAAACACGAGATGTTCTCATGTCTACAGGGACTGGGGTGGTGGTGTTGAACAAGAGGTGAGAACTTTTAGTTTCAGGGCTTTAGTGCTATCTAAGTAATAGCCTGGGAAGAGTTTATCCCAATTTGAAGAGGGGTATGGGTGTTTATGTGTGTGTGTGAGCACACAAAGCACACACACACACAAAGGAGGGTATTTATGGAGAGGAGGACTACTACTTACATATAATCATTTTTAATTGAACTTTTTATTAAGATAATTATAGATGCACATCTAGTTGTAAGCAATGATATAGAAATAGTGCATATATCCTTTATGCAGTTTTCAATATTGGTAACACTTTGCAGAACTATGATCCAATACCACAACTAGGATATTGATGTTGATTCAATTCACCAACTTCATTCAGATTTCCCCAGTTTTATGTATATTCATTGTGGTGTATATGGGTATTCAGTTTTATTAAAGTTTATCAAATGCATGGCTTCCCGTAGCTGCCATCACAGTCAAAATAAAGAACAGTTCTTTTGCCATAAGGACCTGTCCTGTTGTCTTTTCATAATCACTCTCATTCCATTCCTCTAGCCCTCCCCTTCTCTTAACCCTTGGCAACAGCTAATCTGTCCCCATTTCTAAATTTTTTTCATTTAAAAAATATCACTGTTATAATTTAGATAGGAGGTGTCTTCCCAAAGCTCATGCCTGAGACAATGCAAGAATTTTCAGAGGTGACATTATTAGATTATGAGAGATACAACCTGATCAGTGAATTAATATGGATTAACTGGACAGTAACTGTAGGCAAGTGGGGTGCTGGAAGAAGGAGGTCACTGGGGATGTCACTTTGGGGCTTACATTTTGTTCCTGGTGAGTAGAATTCTCACTCTGCTTCCTGGCCATCATGTTCTAAGTTGCTTCCCTCCATCACATCCTTCTGCCAGAAATGTGCCCCCCTTGGGCCCAGAGTTATGGAGTTGGCCAACCATAGACTGAAACTCTGAAACTGTGAGCTAAAATAAATGTTTCCACCCCTAAATTGTTCTTTTCAGGTATTTTGGTCACAGTGACAAAAAGCTGACTACAAGTTACTTAAATGGAGATATATAATATGTCATCTTTTTTTCTCAGTATAACTGTTTGACAATCCAGTCCAGTTGTTGCATGTGGGAATAGTTCGTTCTTTGAAATCACTAAGTACCATCTCATGGCATGCATGTCTCAGAGTTTGTTTAACCTTTTACCTATTGAAGTACATCTGGGATGATTCTAATTTTTGGCTATTATAGATAAAACCGTTAGACCATTCATGTACAGGTTTTTATTTATCTGGGATCCCAAGTGTGCAATTTTGGGATCACAAGATAGTTTACTGTTGTTGTTGTTTTAGTTAATATGTTAAATTTAGTATGTAACATTGTTTTCCTATTCTACATTTCTGTATTATGGTAAGTCCAGTGGCTGGAGCAGTTATGTCCCTAATATTAATTCCTGAATAAAATCTTATTTTTCTTTGTTATTTTTTTAACCATTCAAAATAATCTTAAACCACATATTTCATTTCATACTTTCAGCAAGTCTATAAGCTCAGTGGCATTTTACAGGAAACTGAGACACAGAGAAATTAAGCAGTTTGGGTCATATGGAGAGTTAATGATTTGGTCTAAAGGAAATCACTAGACCCCTAAGTATAACTTTAAAAATTATATGTAGTGACACATTTATAGGAATAGAAAAGGGCCAGACTAGAATACAAAATTTTACAGTATGTAACATATGGCATGTAGTGTATAATGTTAATTGCATTTATGTGTATGCATTTATATAAAATTGGGTAATGGTTAAAAGTATGAGAAAACTCCACCCTTACGTTAGCTTGTGTTAGCTTTCTGTTAGGTGATAAAGTACCTGAGATAAACAACTTAAAAGGATTATATTATATTATATTTTGGGGTCTTTGTTTTAGAAACTTCAGTACATTGTTGCTTGATCCCATCACTTTGTGCCTGTGGTGAGACAGAATATCATGAAACCTCATGGGTTCTGTCTACTTTCTTGTCAGCATTTTGTGTTATGTGCTCCTACCAGAATCACCCACTAAGCTTTTCTTTTAGCATTCTAGGGTTTTTCTAGCCTGTGTCTCAAAAACAATTCCAAATTTCTTGTGCAAATCAATTCCAAAGGCTTGTGAACCACATTGTGACTCCACTTCTTATATCAACTTTCTGTGTTTGTAGGCTTTTTGTCATTGACAGAAATACCTGAGATAAAAAACTTAAAAGAAAGAAAAATTCACTTTGGCTCACAGTTTCAGAGGTTTGGGTTCATGGTAACTTGGCCCTGTTGTTTTGGGTCTGTGGTAAGGCAGAACATCACAGCAAGAAGCACATGATAGAGCAAAGATGCTCACCTCTTGGTGGCTGGGAAGCATAAAGAGAGGAAGGAGCCAGGGTCCCAAGATACTATTTAGCTGGGAGCCTCCAGTGAGCTACTTCCTCCAACCAGACCCTACCTCAGTTGGAGACTGATCTCTGAACACATGAGCTTTAGGAGAACATTTAAGATCCAAACCATGACACAGCTCATTTTCATTAATATCCCCATATAATTACCTTGTAATTCCATTGTGCCTAGAATCGAGGTTCAAAGAATAATTCTTCGTTAATACCAATATAAAGCTGGGTTAGAAAGAGATCTTCTCTTGCCTGCTAGGAATCTGTCAAAATGTTATTTTCCATTTTATGGAACTTTACTTTCTTTGCCACTTGAGACAGATCTCATACACAATGCCTTCCAGATTATAGGAAAAAGGTGACACTACTCACTTCTTTTATAAAATTATTGTAGTGTTGATAAACAAACATTACAAGAGCAATACAAGAAGTTAGACATTAGAGGACTTCCCCAAGGTCTCACACATTTAGAAACTGCTAGAACCAAAATCCAGCTTCAAATTTTTTATGACACTCAATAATATGCATCCCCTAACATCATAACCTGAATCTCTGTGGGATATTTTCAAAGCAGCATCTGGTGGTTAGGTTGATTTTATTACAAACAGACTGTACATGCCAAGACTTTCATATAGAGCTTGTTTAACCTGTGACCAATTAGACTAGGGTAGATAGACCAACCGTCCGTCTGCCAATACTTGATGAACTGTCAGATAAGAAAGGGATATTGCTTCTGTCTTACCCTATAAGACAGAATAGAATCAAAGTTTGGCAGTTAGAAGGAGGAAAACTTTTTTACTCTGATGAAGGTACAACTAAGAAGGCTGCCCAGGAACAAAAGAACTACCTAATATGGCCTTGAACTAACCAAATGAAATATTAATTAACTTATCAGAAAACCATCTACTCTGGTTCCTGCAAATTCTTTTGCTGGACCAAATGTTCTTAAAGGTCTTTTTCAACTCCAAGTTCCTGGGAATCTACTTCTAAATGACCTTTTCCTTATTAGTCATTTATCTCTGCACATTCTGCCCACACACCACATTTCCTTGCCATCTGTTTAGAGTTAAAAAATTATTTCTAATTGAAACCTTTACTACCATGGTTCTAAGTAGGCACAATTTATCAAATACTGAGTTAAGGAGTATGTATTTCTTTCACATAGTATTTTGAATTGGGTTATAAACAAATGAACTCATATTGTGGAATGGAAGAGTAGGATGGAATATGTAAAATTCAAAGTTATCCATGTGAAATAGAGAGCTGCTTGATCATAATCCTCAAGAAGTAGGTAAGGGCAGGTATTACTGAATTGGAAATTACAACAGAGAGAGGAAAACTGATTTTCTCAAAGTCACAAAGCTAATAAGTGATCACATAGGTAATATGTAGTTACACAGCTAATGAGCCTTGGCCCTATTACTGCTCTTTGGTGACTCCTAGAATAAATATTAAACTTGCCACAGGAGAATATGCATGAAGAGAAACTACTGACTTCTAATGAGAGCCTTTTTAAGGGCTTATGAGTCCAAATGTGAGTTATTTATTATTAATATGCTAAAACTCACTGTGTCCTACTTTGCATATGTTGTTGAAATGTTGTTAAAAAGGAACAGAAGATGATTCTTCCATAGTATTTATTAGGAACCTAAAGAGATCTCTGTATAGATAGACGCTTTTATTATGAAAACAAAATAGTCTAAATCATTGGATTTTACCTCATGGACTTATATTTCAAACCTTACTGCCTAAGATTTTGAAGTGTGTGTCAAGCACTGTTGGGGAAAATGGGAGTATAATTAAGACATTCAAGTAATTTAGCACCCAGTGATAACTGGTCAACATTTACATTTTTGTGTTCATAGGATTTCCTTTTTATCCCATTGTATCTGAGATCAAATTCCTGTCTGCTACCTGAAAGAAGAGTGGGCTTTGGCTCTAGTATGACAGGTGTCATTCACAGCATCTCTGGGCCTGCTTGCATAGTGATGTTTTAGTCAGTTTGCATCACTGTGACCAAAAGATCTGGTGAGAACAACTTAGAGGAGAAAAAAATTTATTTTGGCTCCTGGTTTCAAAGGATCCTTCTCACTTGCCAAATGTCTATGTGGGGGGTGGAGGGCATCATCAAAGAGCAGAGATGAGAACTCTTAGGGAGAAAAATAGAGTTGTGACCATAATCTGATCTCCCTTCTCTATTAGATCATTTCCTCAATGTATGGTATTAACTCACATTACCACTCCCTCATCTCTCTCTCTCTCCAATGTCTTAGTAGGCTGACATCCATAGTAGATGGACTCAATTGCTCTGGACCCAAAGTGAAGCAGAATACCATGACTGAAAGGATGTCAGAAGAAGGCAGCTCAGGACATGGCAGCCAGGAAGCAGAGGGAGCAGCAGAGGAGGGGGAAGGGCTGTGGTGACAATGCACTGTGCTGGAGTATAACCCACAGTGGCCCACATCATCCACCTGCCTGCGTTACTGCCCAGCCAGTCCTAGAATGGACTGATTAGGTTATAGCTCTCATAATCTAATAATTTTACCTTTGAATATTCTTGCATTAACAGGAGCTTTGGGGAGACACCAGATATTCAAACCACAACAAATTTGTCTGGTTTCATGTACATTAAATTTGATTTTAAAAGACATAAAGACATTGGAGAGAGAGAGAGAGAGAGAGAGAGAGAGAGAGAGAGAGAGAGAGAGATGAGGGAGTGGTAATGTGAGTTAATACCATAAATTGAGGAAATGATCTAATAGAGAAGGGTGATCAGATTATGATCTCAATTCTATTTTTCTCCCTAAGAGTTCTCATCTCTACTGTTTGATGAATCCCTCATCCCCCTGCTTTGGCAAGTGAGGAGGAAGATGGCATGCAAGAGGGTCCAACCTCCTGAAAATCGAGGACTGCTGCTGGTGTTCAAGCTCATCATCCTACTAAGCTAATTGTAGCTCATGGCACTGGAGGTCTGAGCCTCTGTAGATTCCTTCTAACCCCAAAGAGCATGCTGAGGAATTTTCAGAAATTCCTCTTCAGGGATTCAGATGGTGAGCAGAGTAAGAAATCCCATATATGGCTTTGCCAACAGCCCCAAGAAGCAACTGAGAGTCCAATTGACACAATTTTTAAAAAATTGAGCTTAAGGGATCAATGCTGAAGGGCTGGCAGAAGGCTCTTGCTCTTCAGCTGCAGCAAGTGTTTACACTAGGACTCTAAGGAGGACAGCCCGCTCTGTGTACAGGAGTAAAGGTGCAGCTTAACCCTTCCACCCTCCTCACCTCTACATGCAAAATGAGAGCAGCAATTTTCACGTGTCTTACTGCTTAAAGAAAGGACATTTGATGATTAAAAAGGGAGTGAAAGTAGATGCTTAAAGTTCCATTAAATTTTTAAACATGTCTAACCATCTTTATAGTCTTTTATTTCTTTCTTTCTCTTATGTAGTTATCTATTTTAATTAAATTGTCATTTTTAGATAATGAAAGTTCACATGGTGTAAGAAATAATACATGATGCTATGCAATGGTGACATCTTGTAAAACTAGCATAGCCAGGGTATTAATTTTGGTACGGTCAAGATACAGATCATGTCCATCATCATGAGGCTCCTCCATCATCATGAAGGTCCACCAACATGAGGACCCCTGATGTGGGCCCCTTTAAGCCACATCCACCCAGAGCATCTTCTTCTTGACTCCCAGACACCACTAATTTTGCAATTGTAAGAATGTTATCAAAATTGAATTGTATGTTACATAAGAGTTGGGATTGGCTTTTTCCCTCCATAATTCTTTAGAGAATCATCCAGGTTGTTGCATACGTGGAGAGTTCCTTTTCACTGCTAATTTGCATTCTACAAATGGATGCGCCATGGATTGTGTAACCATTCACTTACTGAAGGACACTTAGACTGATTTAAGGTTTGGTATCATGAATAAATTTAACAAACTATATGTAAGGTTTTTATATGAATATAAGGTTGTTGCTTTTTTCCCCTCTCTTTTTAAAAAATCAATTTTGCTACAGGTTTGTGAATTTTATTGATCTTTTCAAGGCAATTGCTCCCCCTTAGTTAATTTCTCTCTCTCTCTCTCTCTCTCTCTCTCTCTCTCTTTCTCCCCCCACACTTCCCTCTGTCTTCAGTAAGTTCTTCTCTTTATCATTTGCTTCCTCCTGCCTGATTTAGGCTTATTTTGCTTTCTGTTTTTCTAGATTCTTGAGATAGGAACTTAGATTATTGACATGAGAATTTTCTTCTTTTTTAACCCATGCACTTAGTGTTATAAATTTCTACTTCAGCATTTAGCCATGTCTCACAATTTTTATATATTGTATTTCATTTTTATTCAGCTCAATGTGTACTTTTAAAAATTTCCCTTGAGATTTTTCTCCTTGACCTGTAGATTATTTAGAAATATGCTGTTTGTTTTCCAAATGCTTGGAGATTTTATCCTTTCTGTTATTGATTCCTTGTTCAACTCTGTTGGTTGGAGCACACACTGTAGAATTTCAGTTATTCTCAAATTTTTGAGGAAGTTTTATGGCCCAGGTATGGATTATGTTACTGTATGTTCTCTGGACACATGAAAGTAATGTAGATTCTGCTGTTGGTGGGTAGAATGTCAATTAAATTGTGTTGGATGATGGTGGTATTGTGTTCTTCAGTATCCTTGCTGATTCTTCATCTAGTACTTTTATGAAATTTCAAAAGATGTTGAAGTAACCTCCTATAATTATAGATTATTTCTCCTTTAGTTTTTGCTTTATTTATTTATTTTGTTTTGCTTTTGTTTGTTGTATACACAACAACATTTAGGATTTGTATATCTTTTTGGTGATAGGATTAATTTACCATCATACAATGTTCTCTGCTTTTGGTAATTTTATTTGCTATGAAGTCTACTTTATCTGTTATAATGTACCTACTCCTACTTTCTTTGAAGAATGTTCTCATGATTTACCGCCCCCCCCCTTTTTTTTTTACTTTTAATTTGCCTAGGTTACGAGTTTCTTGCACACAGATGTGCAATACTTCTTTTTTTTAGATTCACTCCATCTGTATCTCTATTTTAATGGATGTATTTAGACCTTTTATAGTTAATGTAATTAATGATGTACTAGAACTTAAGTTTGTCCTTTTACTTTTTGTTTTCTTCTGTTTATTTTCTTTGCTTTCCATTTCCCTGCCTTTTTTTATACCCACTTTCCTGTGGTTTATTTAAACGTTATTTAGAATTTCAAATTTGATGTATCTACAATGTTTTTGAGTATAAATAAGCTTTTAAAATTGTGTTTTATATGCAGAATTTTCAGCCTACAATGAAAATCATTTTACTAGTTGAAGTTAAATATAGAAATCTTACTTCCTTTCATGTTTCTCTATTTTTCTCTATTTATAATTGTCTTAAATGTTTTCTCTACGTATGTTTGAGATGTAATATATGCCAAAAGTTTAAAAATTTTTGTTTTAACTGTCAAGCAGAATTTTTAAAACCTTTGGAGAAAAAAAGAAAGCTTATGGTATTTATCAAATTTTTGCTTACTATGAAACTTTTTTCCTGATATTTTAAGGTTGCTTCTTTTATCGTTTTCTTTGTATTTGGAGAACTTCCACTAGTCTTTCATTTTCCTTTTTTTTTTTTTTTTTTTTTGAGTTCAGGGCATTGAACACAGAGTCATGCTCATGCTAAGAATGTGGTCTTCCATTGATCTACAGCCCCCACTTGCCTTTCCTATGGGGTAGGTCTTCTAGTGACCAATCTTAAATTTTCCTCCATTTCCTTCATTTGAGAAGGTGTTACTGAAAGCTTGGTTCTTGTCCCCAGTGTTCGCCAATCCAACAATGAGGACAGGGTTTTTAAGAAAAAGCAAAAAGATGTTTTATTGCTTTACTAGCAAATGAGAAACACAGGGGACTCCTCTTCCATAGATTGTGATTCTTCCCATCAAGGGGAACAAGAAGTTTTGAAAGAGGTGATTCAAAGGCTACATTCCATATGTTCTCTGTTGGAGTTGTAATTCACTTGTTAATTTTAAAGATAGTCACTTTTGAGATCTTCTGGTGCCATCCTCCAGTCTGGATTACTTCCTTCCTTACTGTTTGATTTGCAGGTTTATGTCTCTTGACAGATTTATAAGATTTATAGTCATCTTCTTTCTTTGTATATGTTTCCAGACTCACTCTCTTTCTACTCTCAGTCTGGGATTCTAATGACATCAATATTAGTTAGCTTTTTTCCCATATAGTCCTACAGGTCCATGAGGCTCATTTAATTTTATTTTTCAGTCCACTTTCTCTTTGTTTTTAGGTTGGGTAATGTCTATTATTCTATCTTATTTGTTCACTTTTTTTTTGAAACAGTATTAAGATAAATATTTATAAATTAAAGTATTTATATCAGAAAGAAGGTAGAATAGCAATCAAATTATTTTCAAATTATATAGTAGGAAGGAAAGAAATAAAAGTAGGAACAGAAATATATGATGATAAAAAATAAACAAGTCTAATCAAGAAAAAAGCAAGAAGACAAAAATTAATGCCAATGATAAGAGAGCTATCAAAATAACCCTATAGATGCTAAAAAATATATTAAAGTAATATTACAATTGTATGCCAACATATGTGATAGCTTACATAAAATATGGTCTATATTAGAGAAGGATCCATGTGCTGGTAAGAAGAAAGTATATTCAGTCATTGATGGATTAAATATTCTATATATGCCTATTAAGTCTAAATTATTAATTGCATTTTTTACTTCTATAGCTTCTTTATTTAGTTTTTGCTTGGAGGATCTATCCAGTGGCGACAGAAGCATGTTAAAGTTATCCAGTATTATTGTGTTATGGTCTACTTGATTCTTGAAATTGAGAAGTATTTGTTTGATATCCATAGATGCTGCATTGTTTGGGGCATAAATATTCACAATTGTTATGTCTTCTTGATGTATAATTCCCTTAAGCAATATGAAATGGCCTTCTTGTCTCTTCTGATTAACTGTGGCTTAAAGTCTACTTTGTCTGACATAAGGATAGAAACCCCTGCTTGTTTACATGATCCGTGTGAGTGATATGTTTTTTCTCATCCTTTCACCTTCAATCTATGGATGTCCTTGCCTGTGAGGTAAGTCTCTTGGAGACAGCATATTATTAGGTCATGTTTTTTTAATCCAATCTGACAGTCTGTGTCTTTTGATTGATGAGTTTAGGCCATTGATGTTCAAGATTATTATTGAAATATTATTTGTATTCCCAGTCACTTGGTTTTATTTCTAATTTTTTTATTTGAATTAATTTCTTCTTTGGTTGACTATTCCTTTGGTGTAGTTATTCCCTTTTCTGGTTTTCACTCTTTTTTTTCATTTCATCTTCATGGAATGTTTTTTTTTAGAATTTTCTGAGTGCAGTCTTTCTATTTGCAAATTCTTTTAATTTTGTTTATCATGAAAGGTTTTAATTTCATCTTCAAATCTGAAGCTTAATTTTGGTGGATATAGAATTCTTGGTTGGCATACATTTTCTTTCAGAGCTTGGTATATGTTATTCCAGGACCTCCTAGCTTTGAGAGTCTGGGTTGAGAAATCAGCTGAGATCCAAATTTATTTACCACATATGTTATCTTATATTTTTCTCTTGCAGTCTTTAAAATTCTATCCTTATTCTATGTTAGGAATTTTCATTATAATATGCTTTGGTGTGGGTCTGTTGTAATTTTGTACATTTGGGGTCCTGTAAGCCTCTCGTATTTAATTTTCCATTTTATTCTTTAGGTTTGGGAAATTTTCTGGTATTATGTCATTGAAAAGATTGTGTATTCCTTTGGTTTGTATCTCTACACCTTCATCTATCCTGATAAATCTGAAATTTGGTCTTTTCATGTTATCCCAAAGTTCTTGGAAGTTCTGTTCATGGTTTCTTAACATCCTCTCTCTGTGTTCAACTTCATTTTCAAGATTATATATTTTGTCTTCATTGCCTGAGGTTCTGTCTTTCATGTGGTCTAGTCTGTTGGTGATGCTTTCTATTGAACTTTTAATTTGGTTTATTGTTTCCTTTATTTCGAAGATTTCTGCTTTTTAAAAATTATCTCTATCTCTTCATTGAAGTGATCTTTCACTTCCTGTATTTTCTGATTTCATTTCTTATATCATTCTTTACTTCACAGAACAGTTTAACTATGTACATTCTAAACTTCTTCTCTGACATTTCTTCCACTGTGGTGTAAATGGATTCTGTTATTGAAGTATCTTGATTTGTTTGGGCAATTTTTTCCTTTGCTTTTTCATGTTGTTTGTAGGTCTACACATCTAACAGTATGAATCTGAGGCAGTAGAGTTTTCTACCGTTTGAGCTTATAGTGTCCCTAGGGGTTTCCCATACCTCACTGTTTAGGGGGATACAAATAATAACAACAACCAATGTAAACAATATATAGAATTAAACCAAATAGTTCCTACTATGACATCTACAACATTAATCACAATAAACAAATGATTTGATCAGTTATTGCCTACAATAAGAAGAGCAAGTTTTCAAAAGGGTTTATAATTTCAAATGGTGGACAGGGAGAGAACAGAAGTGATATAGGATGAGATGATTATGAGGGAGAGGAGAGAAGTAGTAAAAAATTAAAGGAAGAGTGAAAGAGAGAACAATAGTGATTGGCTGTTAGCAGAAGAAATGATAGAATTAAGGAAAACAGGTAGGAGAAAAATATATAAAGTAAATTTTTTAAAAAATTAAAATTAAAAATAAAATGATACAAAACTAAAATATACTAATCAAATATCCTAGTTCATAAAAAATAATCCATGAAAAATAACTGGTTTCAAAATGCTAGAAATGAGGGAAGATATGAATATATATAAATGCCCATGTACTGTTAAGGTCACAATTAAACAGGGAAAAAGGATTTAAAAAAAGAGATCTTGATGAAAAGTTAAAGAATTCTTTCTATTGGAGTTCGAAAGATTCTCAGTTTCTCTTCTCAGCAGTTGTAGGTGGGGTCATCTGGAGGGTTATGTTATGATCCACCCTCTGGATTGTTTGAGTGAGAGAGGAAATCCTATAGGCAGAGCTTCTGGAGATAGGGTTTAGGCCTAGATGGGCTCCAGGCTCTTCACTGAATGCCAGTTGGTCTGGAGATTTTAAATCAGTGCACCTACAGTGCCTAATACTTGCTGGGCCACCCTGGAAGACTGTACCACAGGGATCTCCCCAGGGCTCCACTCATGTGGTGGGGGACCCAATTCTTAGTCCTCTATGTCATCTTCAGGTCCTATGTTTCCTGATTTTGGGTTCAGTCTCTAAAGAATCTTTCCTGCCCCTGCTCTTTCGAGTTCCTGGCCAGATGTGTCTCTCCCAGCTGGTCCTGCAAGTAGTCAGATTTGAGGAGGAGGGTTATAGCCAGGTGGGTTTCCCTGTGTAAACCTCTCCACATTTTATTTTCTCTTGGCCACTTAAGCACACTCTGTGTTGTGCAGTGTGTGTTTACTAGGCCTGTATTTTGGGCCAAAGTCAGGTTTGCCAGAAATTGGCCCGTTTAGCTACTCGCCCCCATGCAGTGGCTGCAAAATGGTTCCTTCCGTTGTCCTCTGGATGCTGCCTGGAGAGAGGGCAGCTTCTTTCCCTGCACATGGATATTGCACAGCATGTCTTTCAGGTTTGCTGGGAAATGTCCTTGATCTCTAAATGCTTGGTACCCAGACAAGCCTCAGGCCTCCCCAAAATGGGGGTTCCTTTAATTCCCTTTTCCCTCCACTATGCTCACAGAGGGACCTCTCTGGCTGGTGCTTAGGCCTGGCTGTAGCAGAGGCTGTACCCCTGGAGAGTTCGTCCTTATTTTATTATAGCCAACCTCCTGAGTACCCAATCTGCTTTGAATGTTCAGTTTTAAAATCCCAGTAAAAAAAGTCCCCCTGCTTTTTTTTTTTTTTTTTGTTATTGTTCACCCACCTTGCTGAAAAGCTACCTGTCTGCTTTCTTGGTTTCACTCCACGGAGCAGTCAGGAAAGTGACTTCCTCTATTCCACCATCTTGAAAAACCTCCTGAGTATTTCTTTTGTTCTCTTCATTATGCTATTGAGCATATCAATTGAGATTTTGATTTTTGGTTATTGTAGTTTTCATTTAATATTTTCCAGTGACTTCTATTTTTTTTTAATTTGTTAGACTTTCTCTTTGCTAAGGCATTCTACATTTTCATTCATTAAAATGTGTTTGCATTTGCTCATTGAAACATTGATTGTTATAATGGAAATAAATAGGCATTGCATCAAAATAGCACTGAAATGAAGGAAAACTAAGAAGATTTGTCACCAGAAGATCCAACCTTTAGGAAGGGCTAATGGACATTCTTTAAATTCCAATGGCTGCTTTAAAATCCTTGTCAAATGATCCTAACATCTCTTGTTATCCCAGCATTGGCATTACTGACTGTTTTTCATTGGTTTTGCATTGTTAGATCTACTTGGTTCTTGGGTATAATAAATAATTTTCAACTGAAACCTGGACATTTTAGTATCATAAGATTTTAACGTTATTTAAACTTTCTACTTGAGCTAGATTTCTCTACCACCACTCTAGCAGGGTAAAGGAGGGATTCTGTTTTGTTAATGACAGTTGGGAACAGAAGTCAAGGTTCTTCACTCAGTTTTCTTTAATAGGAGTGGGTCATTACTGCTGGGAGTGAGTGTGAATTACAGTAACAATTGTCCACTCAGAGTTCGAGTGTAAACAACAGGTGTCCTAGACTTCATCCACACCCAGAAGTAGCAAGATGCCATTCTGATTCTCCACTGAGATGATATCAGAAGAAGCCCAGTGGAGAGATTTTCACCACCTCTAGGTGGTGATGAGGCCACTGCCACTAGTCAGAGGAGATGAGAGCCTGACTCCCCACTTAACCTTCTGACAATCATCCTGGAGGGGGTGTTTGGGTGCCTCCTAACAGCGTTAGGGAGGTAGAAATCTGAGTCCTTACTTGGCCCTTATTGTTGTAAGATAGAAATGAGGTTACATAGTTTCCCTGTGGTGTTTGGCAGGAAGAGAATAATTATTGTTTAAAAATTTTCTGTTTTGATAGGATGTTCCTTTACTGGTCTTTTGGGTACAGAGAAATGGCTTTGTTGGAACTTTCTCATCACTCTCACACCCCCATATCCACCGGTGTTTCTAGTTGCTGGATTCTTTAACTCCAAGCCTGAGGTACAGAGAAAAAAGACCCCAGGGATTTTGGGGTCCTGATGTTCCTACTCACTGTACTTTCTTTTCCTGCCTTTCACAGTTTTCTTGTATTTGCTTTGTATATAATGGTCAGAGTTTTAATTTTTTATTTAATGAGAAGAAAAGAAAAAATAAATCTACTACATCTATTATTTTATGTTTTCTAAAAAAATGTTACTTGTATAATTCTTTCATTATCTTTATAATTATTGTATTTGAAATTTGTGGAGGACTGAATCTCTTTTTCTTAAAGACTTGTATTTATGCTAGTTTGTTTTCTTATGTTGGTTCATCCTGATGTGATCCCAGATTGGTCTATCCAACCTTGTGTTGAATCTTGGACTCATGTTGAGGTTGTTTTTATCCTTAGAGAAATTCCTTTTGTTTTTCCAGCATGCTGGTATATGCTACCTGGAATTATTTTAACATCCTCACGGGGTCTGCCATTTAATTCAGTTTAATTCATTCTTAGGGTTTCTTGTCCTCATTGCCTATAACAAGTCTTGGTCTCTTGATTGCTGTGTTGATGTAGATCCTTCTTTTATGCGCCCCTACCTTCCTTCTTCCAGTGTGTGTGTGTGTGTGTGTGTGTGTGTGTGCTCATGCATGCCCTTTATGCTCAGCTTTTAGCTCAATGTCTCTCTTTGGGAGTAGGGAATTATTCCTTTGAAGAATTCCCTTACTTTCTATGAGCCTATGAATGCAATAAAATTATATTCTAGTTCTTTTGTGGAAAGATAGTTGTGTGAACAGAAGCTGAAACTATTTATTTTTCTTACCCTTTTTGAAACATTTTTTAAAACATGCACTCCAACTAATTCTCAAAAGTCCATTAAAAGCATCTTATGCTATTGGAGCTGCTTTCCCAAACTTCACTTTGTCAAAATTTAATACCATGTGACACAGATGGTAATAGGTTTTCCTCAAAATGTTTCATGGTAAAAAAAAAAAAATGGAGTAAATCATGCATATCTATGGGTTAGAAATACACAGTACATATTATCATTTTAAAGGCTCTGAGAATTTGCCCAATAAGTAAAGCTTTTAAAATTACTATTAACTGTCTAAACTTATTTTCTTATGAAATCTTGCACTTCATTTTTTACTTACTTGATTTATTTATAGGAGCATATATTCACATCTCACAGGACACTAGAGTTCTATAATACAATTTGGTTAATGCTGAATTAGAGTCTGTGCTAGTAAAGTAGTATATTTGGAACTAGGAGACTTGAGTTCTAGGCTTGGCTTCAACAAGCTGTAGGATGCTAGACTAGAGCTTAACATATCCGACTCCAGTTTCTTCCTTATAAAGAGGTTAAAAGAAATGATTTCTAGGTTGTTTTACAGTTTAAGCATTTTTTTCTTTTAGTTAATAGTCACTAATGCCTCCTCTTATAGTATAAGAATGCATGCGTAGGAACTGTATTGAAAATAAGCATTCCAAGGCTTATGATGCTCTTCACTATAGCAGTATTCCCCTCCTGTGCTCACTGCAGTGGAGGGCCTGTGCTATGGTTTGCATGAGTGTTAGAGGCTTGATCCCCAGGGTGGTGCTTTGTGAGGAATTTTAAGGAGGTAGGGACCTCTTAGAAGGTCCTTTGGTGATTAAAATTGTGTACCCCTGCCAGTCCTTTCTGTCTCTGTGTCCTAGCTCATTATGCCCTGCCTCCATGATGGGATACCCTTGCCAGACACCCAAAACAATGGGCCACCTGAACTTGGACTGAAATCTCAGAACCATGAGTCAAAATATGCTTTTTGTCTTTATAACTTATTTATCTCAGTGCATTATTGTATAATGCAAAGATGACTAATAGAACCCAACTTTCCTGGAATTTCCAGGGCCATCACTACTTTGTACCCAGAATGCATATTTCTTTTCAGAGCTGGTTATGTTTTTCCAATAAATACCACAACCAGGCAGATTAATATATTACTGCAACAGGAGCCCAGTTGTGAGTGGGCCTTCCCCATGTAAAGCTGACGTTAAGTGACAGGCATCAGTTTAGTTGCCATTTTATTTCTCTAAATTTATTGACTCAAAGTGAGAAAAAGCACTGAATCTGGAGCCAGAAGAGTGGGGTCAAGGGCCAGCTAATTGATCTTGGATCACATTGTCTGAGATTTGTTTCTCCCTCTCTGAAACAGGGGTGACATTAATTGTTTTTGTCTACATTTCAGGGTTCTTGTATAGATCCAGGGTGATAATAAATAGGATGCTGCTAGTTGTATCACAAAAGCTTAGCAAATGGACGACATTGTGAAAGGCCAATATTGAATTTTAAAGTTTAGGTTATTTTGTAGTTCATAGAACAGTAGGCGGAAACAAGAACTTGAGATGCACATGCTGAGAGTATTTGTGAAGTTAAAATATTTCAGTATCCAATCCCCGACTTTGCTCCTGCCTTCTCTCCCCTGTTGTCTTTTTGTATAAGAAGGAAAGACATAGGAACCTATTTAAAAATTTAAAAGAACTGCCATGGTGCTTTCCAGGTAAGTAAGGATTAAAGAAAAATGGGGCCAATTTAAGTTAAAACATACTCATATGCCCAAGTTTATTTTCAGTAAAAATTCTCCTTAGTCTTATTCAAGTCAGAAAAATGAAAATGGATGACCTCACATTGAAAATTTGTATATCCTCCTACTTAGTCTTATAAGTCATTCAGTTCTAATTCCTTTTTGAATTCATTTAATCTTTTGCCAGTGAATAAATGAATAATACTCTTGTACATGTGTTCCTTTGAGAATGAAGTTTTTGTGTATATAGCTTATTAAATCCTTGCTAATATCTATGATTTTTCCATATTAATGAAAGCTTCAAATTTATGCCCTTGAAATGTGGAGAAAAAGTTTTAAGATTATTATCTCAATGTTCAATAATCTTTCTTGCTAAAGCACTGTGCTACAACATCCTTTCTCATGAAAATAATGAGCGATATGAATCCACTCCATCACTCTGCTAGGAACTTGGCTTGGTGGGCAAAGAAGCCTTTGAAATTCCCATAATTGTCACTGCTTTCTGACACTCTCCATTTTGAGAAGTGAAACTAAAGCAAAATAAAGAGAACCTACCCTGAAAGGAATGGGTCACAGCCTTGGACATTTCACACTGATGTGATGTGGAACAATAGTGGGAAGTCTCTGATTAGTGGGCTGTGTGATAAAAGCATGAGGAGACCTTGCACTGTACTACAGCTGTTGGACATTGCTGTAGCACAGAGCACAAAGCACAGGGAAAGTGGGCCTTTTCCTCATCTGTTGCACAGCCCATCTCCATCCTGGGCTCTGGGTATTGTGGCCTAATTGTTCAGGTTCTTTGAGGATAGAAATTAAGTCCCCAATGTTTGATCTTGAAGAGTCATGTTAGGAAATAGCTAAGAAAATATCTTCCCTCTGTCAAAAATATTCATTCCTTCTCTTTGTCTGCCTAATTCTCACTTAACATCCCAGACCTTGACTTAGCTGTCATCTGAATTGGAAAGCTGTTCCCCATTTCTGTGGCCACAATTCAGGTTCCCTTTGCTGTGTTCCTGGGTTGCCCTGTCATTTTACATAGTATAGACACAAGGTTAGTGAAATTCCCTGTTTATTTGTTCCCTGATGCCACCCCCACCCCCAGAAGCACTGCCTATAGAACTTTTTGCAAGGTAATGATGGAAATGTTGTAACCTGTGTTAATATGGCAGCCACTAGTCACATATGACTATTAAGGACTCAAAAATACAACTAGAACAATTGAGAAATGGAATTTCAAATTTTATTTAATTTAAATAATATTCATTTAAATTATTTAAACTTAATTTTGCCACAAACTATATAATATCTAAGTAAATTTAAATTATTTATAAAAAGGTTTTGAATTTAAAAGTAAATAGCCACATGATGGCTTTTCTCTACCACATTGGGCATTGCAGCAATTGTGTGCAGCAATTGCACCTTTTTTAAAAATTATTTTTTAGTTATACATGGATAAATATCTTAATTTTGTTTACTTACTTTTATGTGGTGCCGAAGATAGAACCCAGTGCCTCACATGTGCAGGGTAAGTGCTCTGCCACTGAGCCACAACCCCAGCCCAGTGTAAGCTTCTTGAGAGCATGGTTTGCATCCATCTACTTTCATATTCTCATTGCCACAGGACAGGATCCAGTACTTTCTACACACTCAAGGAATACTTGTGGAAAACTTAATAACTATGTGCCTTTATTTTACTATTATTACATTGTGTTTCATAGCCGAGATTCAAAAGCCTGATATCTTTAGTTTAAATTTTGACTCCAACCCTTATGTTTATGTCAACATTGATTTAACCTGTCAGGTTAAGGGTGATTTAACTTTGCTTCAGTTTCCTAAGTTTAAAATGGAGTATCAATAGTACCAACCTTGCAGGATTGTAGTGAGCCTTAAATGTATTAGTATGAATATTGATTCAATAATATAATGATATAATGAATACATTCTTTGGTGCTGAGTGCAAGGGCTGACAGATAACTACATAGTAGTTATCATTACATTTATTTTCTTTTGTTTGTTTTTTTTTGAAAAGATGAGTGAAGGAAAGAAAAACAAGAAAATGGGAGAAAAAGCACCATTCTAGGTATAAAGTATTGAATTTGGTGTGAAATCATTTAAGCTAAAAAATTTCAGGGTCTTTATACATTTATTATTTTATTTGAGACTCATCCAACAAAAGGGGTGCCATTGTGTCAATGTGTCCCACATGAGATGGACTACAGTGCATAGTTGAGATAACTCGATAAACAAATAATGGCAATAAAATGGAGTAATTTTAGAATACAGAGGAGGTGACTAGTCTTAAGACAACAAACCTTTTCATCATTTACAATATAAATTAAACTTAATGCAATTGTACAGAATGTATCTTACAAAGAATGCCAGTGAAGATGCTCATAGAAATGACTTTATCCAAGGGTAATCTTACTGTGCTCTCAGAGTGAGAGCACAGTTGGCAATAGGGCTGGGTCTCTCCTCTTCAATGACAAAATAAATCACATTGTTTTCTTTCCTGTTTTGACATCTTTTTCAATAGGCAGTTGCCGAATGAAGTTTAAAAATGCCTTACCTATTAAAAAGATTTCTTCTTTTATCTTCAGATTGTTATTTTGATTTGTTTATATGTCTATCTCCATTCAGGGGCGGGGAATCAGATGGTGGCCCTTGGTTTTTGAAGTCAGGCCACACCATTCCATTTGAGAGAAACCTTAGGGTGCTACTATCTTTATTTTGGGATAGAAAACGAAAACTCAGAAAGATGTTATTTGCTCAAATCCACATGATTTTGTAAATAATAGAATTGAGGTAAAGCCTGGGTTTCATGACTTCTAGTTCAATGTATTTTCCAATGAATTTTGAATTTAGAAGAGACTGGAAGAAACAAAAGAAAGAATGGAAGGAGTAAGACTTCTAATCAGGCTTTATTTTTTTCTGTGGAATTTAATCTTTTATTAATCCCAGTGAAAATCTGATGTGAAGTAAACCTCTCCCCTGGGGAGGGGGGTGGGAAATGCACATACTTTTCTTTTCCTGGTAATTTTGGGTAGTACTTTTCCCTAAAATTCATAGATGGATCCTCATTTAAAAATTATCAGTGTAGAAAGACTCTAGCTTAATTTTAAGGAATTATAAATAATGTCTCAAAACCACTGCACACACAGTAATTGATTTTCTGAAATGTCTGTTGGGATTCAGCGCACTCTCAGAATGAGGACATATTCTGACAGGTTTTATCATCCTCTATTATCAAAAATAGTAATTGTAGGTTGCACAGTTTTTCTTACATTCATTTTTGATGTAGGCATAATGACAAATTATGAAGTTAGAATTTTAAACTTTTTTCTTTTGTTTTGAAATAAGGAAAGATAATTTGTTCTTCCTTACCAATAACTTTTAAAGTCATAATGTCACCAATTATTATAAAAATGTGTGTATTTCAAAGTTGCTTACTTTCTAGGAAATAAAATAGTCTAAACCCAAGAACTAAAAATTAGGAGATATATTAGTTATTTGGTGCTTTGAACTTTATAAATTTGTACTATAGAAAAAGAAAACAAGATGAGAAGATTTGAGATGTTTTTAATAATGGTGATATTTTAAGAATTGAACTAAGTTGCTAAAATAAATTGTGTTAGGTAAACAGAAATCTCTTTAAACACAGATATTTATGTTAAATATGTAATCAACTAAACTCAAGTTGCTGGTGAGGACAATATAAAAATTTAAAGAGACATAATGAGTGTTTTATTTCTGGTATAGCCACATTTTTATTTCTCATTGGTTAAGTGTGAAATCACTTCTCAGAACAGCAATTTTAAATTGTGCACCTGAAGAATAAAATATATAGAAGGAAGTCATGGTAAAGAAAATGTGTCCTCAATCTTTTTAGAAAATATAGTAGTTCATATATTTATTGTATATGCTCTGAAACACACAGGAAAGGGCTCCAGGGCAATTAGGATAAAATTTATCTTACCTGTCATTGGAGATCTTTCAATTCATCTTAAAGGTACTGTAGGGGCCTTAATAAAGACTTTTATTTTTATTGATAAACTTGGTCTATCCTCACTTGAAGGACAAGCTATTTTTACGCTGAAAGAGAAAGACTGAGGACTCATATATATTCTTATACAACCACCCACCTGTGTCTGTATGGTACAGCACCAAGGTTTTCCTTAGAAACCAGCTCCACAAGAGAGTCATCCATTGTCTCAGAAGAAGACTATATGATGGCTACCCCTAATCATAGATGAACTTTGTGTAGCCTGATTTGATTCTAAGTAAACAACCTCCAAAAGTATATTCATGAAGCAGATGGACTCATACATGAAAATATTCAGTAGGTTTTTATTATAGTGGTTTTATTCCTGCAAAGAGTATGGGAAAACCATGTCTTCATGTGTCATTTCACTAGTTTTTCTTGGAACTTAATATCATCAGTGCGATTACCAGTTTGGTTAAACAGCTGTTTATTGAGCATTTTTCATGACAGGACCTGTGCCTGGTGCTCAATTTAGCAAGATGAGTAAGACTCAACATCTTATTGGCCCTGAGGAACCTCCCAGACGAAGGGAAAGTACTGATTCACAAGGCTGTTAAAGTCAGTGCTTTGAGAAATGTGAGCACAGAGTATAGTGAATATGGGAAGCCCAGGCTAGGGAGATCAGAATACCTAGTCATTCAAAGAAAGGATGCAATCTTGTGGAGGAGTGTACTCCAAGCACAGAGGTCAGCGTGAGCAAGAGCGTGGTGTATTTGGGAGATGCTGGAATAAGAAGGACATGTATCGGGGGAGAGACAAGTAGTGTCTCTAATATTATACCAGGGAAGACTTCAGATACCAGACTAACTAAGGGTCTGGACTTGATTCCATGTCTTTATTTGTTTATAAGAAATAAATGAATGGGAGAGATCTGAGACAGATAATTGGAATTTCTATCAAGTAGACAGAAATTATGAGATGAATCTGACAACTCAAAGAGGGTCTGTTACTGTGAGAAGGTCTGAAGGAAGCCCTGGAGAACTTCAACATTAGAGTTCATGAAATTGGATGAGAAGGAAAGGTCTAGAAGTAGGAAGAAACAGGACAGCACTTTGTCATAGAAGTTCCCAGGAACACTGGAGAAGTCCAGCGAGATTAAAATTAGAATTTTTATTTAACAGGAGAGAACAGTTTAAGTTTAGTGGGTTATTTGGCACAAAAGACATGGTGTGATAAATTGAAAAGCGAATAGGATTGAGAGTAGTCAATTCTCATAAGAAACTTGCATGAGCATGAATGAAAAAACTTGCTTCAGAAAGTTTGCATGTTTTCTCTAAAGGAAAATTTGGAGCACATTTAAAGACTAATTTCAGGCAGGTGTAATGGAAATGAAAAAGAATATTGCTAGAGCCTGTTTCATGTGGGATGAGAATTCTTTTTTTGATGAGTTGTCTTTCAAGCAAAGGAGGACCATGTCTTCCTCTTCCTGAGACCAAATAGAAGGAAAGAGAGGATATTAAAGCCACTCTAAAAAGCACACAAATAGTTTATTATTAAGTAGATAATACTTTCCTATGGTTCAAAATTTGAAAGGAATAGAATGTTATACAGTGAAAAAGTTCCTCCCAATCCCTTCTTCTTATTCATTACCTTGTAAGAGAACACTTTATTGAACACCTACGATAGGCGATTATCTGTGTTGGAGTTACAATAGCAAAATAAATAAATAAAATAGAGTTCCTGCTGACATGGGCTTTTATTGTGGTTAAGTGTGTACATTCTCTCTCTCTCTCTCTCTCTCTCTCTGTCTCTCTCTCTCTCTCTCTCTCTCTCTCTCTCACACACACACACATAATAAAGGAGATTGACAATAAATAAATAATTGCATACTATTTCAAAGTTCTTTGAAGAAATATAAAGCAGACAATCGTTATGGGAAGGTAAGAAGATGCTGTGTTTATGTAGGATGATCAAGGAGGGCTCTCTGAGGAGAGCCCTGAGGAGTAGGGCCATGAACCATGAGGCTCTAGCAGGATCCTCTTTTTGTGCCTGAGGATCCACAAGAAGACAGCATGTATGAAGCTAGGGAGAGAAGTAGGAGTCATGGAAGTAACCAGAGGCAATGTCTAGTATACCTTTTCAGACTGAATTGTACTCTAAGTTTGAATGTTTTGCTTGAAAATACTATTTTGATGGAAATACAACACACCAGGAGATCTTGTTAAAAATGCATGTTCTGATTCAGTAGGTCTCAGAGAATACTTGAAATTCTATAGAGAAGCTCCCTCTTATTCATGGAGGATTTGTTCCAAGTCCCCAGTGGATGCCTGAAATCACAGTTAGTACCAAATCTTATATATTTTATTTCCTACACATACATTTCCACGATAAGGATTATTTTTTATAAATTAGGCACAGTAAGAAATTAATGAAAACTTACTGCAGATCTTAGCAAACGTTTCACTTTTGTTTTGCACTTTATGGTTTCCTTTGCCACAAGTGAATTGTCAGCGTCACTACTCTTGTTCTTTGGGACCATTATTATGTAAAATAAGGGTTGCTTGAACACAAGCACTACAATATCACACAGTGAAAATGATAACCAAATTGGCTACTAAGTGACAGAGGCCAAGTAGCATGTATTCAGCGTGGATAAACTGGATGATTCACATTCCTGGTGGAACAGAGCAAGATGACATGGGATTTTTGGATGCTTCTCAGAGCAGTATAAATTTAACGTTTCTCAATTGTTTATTTCTGGAATTTTCCATTTAATATTTGCAGATTGTGGCTAACTGTGAATAACTGAAATCATAGAAAGTGAAACCCGGGGTAGGATGGAAGTTTCTCTATTTCCATCAAGCGCTCAGTAACATGGATGTCCCTGGTCTACAGAGTACACCTGGAGTACAATGGTCTAGATGCAGTGATGTGGACATTCACCCCACTGCAGACCCTGAAGACTTAGAAGTGTAAGAGAACAAGTAGCTACCACATGAGAGGCTTGCATATGAAAAGAAGAAAGTGAGGATGCAGGTGATTTTGGTGATAGGTGGCTGAATTCTCAAGGGTGCAGTGAAAGTTTTCAGGGTGATTAACTGCTTGGGGATGGGTCCAAGGAGAGGTGAACAATTTGTGAAAAAGGTAGGAAACCACTAAGGAGGATGATGTGGAACCTTGGGATGCTCATAGTGACTGAGATAAACAAGGGTGTGGGTTTATTCCTGGCATTCCCTTAGGGGAAAATGTATCATCACTTCCAATTTTAACCTCTTTCATAAGGTTAGTACCTTGAGCAGACTGTGCAGTGAGCTGATGATGTCATGTTTTGGAAGCTTGAGGATTTTCCCAGGACCAGGAGAAGGTCTGGAGCCTCCTTTGAAGTTTCTCCAGTGGTAAGGTCCAGGCCTATAGGGAACCAATGTAATATGGAAAGTACAGAGCTCTGCATTCCTCCATAGCCACCTTCTCTTCTTCAAAGCAACCAGTGCTTTTGGCCTCCTGTGTATACTTTTAAAGCTATTTTATGTAAATAAGAGACTCAGTGAGGATATAAAATAGTTCAATACCATGATTAACAAGTTCAGTCCAATAGACATAAGGAGAATACTACACTCAATACCTGCAGAAAACACATTTCACTTCTTTCAAGGAACCATGGAACATAAGCACAAATTGACACATACTGGGCCACGAATCAAGTCTCAACAAATTTCAAAAGATTGGTATCATTAAAATTATGTTAGAATTCAATGACAAAGAGATAAACAGAGAAAAATCTCTGAAAATCAAGAAGCATTTCTAAATAACTTATGGCCTAAAATGATATTAAAACAAATTGGGAAATATTTAGAATTAAATGAAAATGAAAATTCTTTTATTAAAACTTGTTGATGCCACTGGGGCAGTGACATGAATGCTACTGCCTTAAGTAAACTTTTAGCCTTAAGTACTTGTATTAGATAAGACAAAATTTTGGAAATCATTGATTTATATTCAAAAGTTAAGAAAGGGGTGGGAGTGTGGCTTATGCAAGGTCCTAGGTTCAATCCCCAGCACTGCCAAAAACAAACAAATAAAAAATAAGAAGAAAAACAACAAAATTAACACAGAGAAAGTAGAAAGATAGAAATAATGAAGAATAATAAAGAATGTGGACTCAATGAAATAAAACACCAACATACAAAAGAGAAGCCCAGCAAAACCAAGAGTGGATTATATTAAGTGAGTACATTTGATGAACCATTGGTAAATCAAGAAAATAAAAAAGAAAAAGCAGAAATAAAGAACAGAGAGAGACATATCAATAAAAGCAGCAAAACCAAGTGATAGGATATTTTGAATGACATTGTTTGTGATTGAATTGGACAAATTTCCAGAAAAATGTAATTTGCCAAAATGGACTCAGGAAGAAATAGAAAACATTCATATTCTTATATCCAATAAATTAATCAATTCAGTAGTTAAAAAATCGTTCTGCTTGAAATGTACCGACCCAGATTGTTTTACCAATGTATTCCCGGAAATATTCAAAGAAATGAATAATTCCAATCTGACACAAACTATTCCAGAGTATAAAAAAAGTGGGACCACTTCAGAATTGTCTTAAAACTTCAGTATACTCTTGATACCAAACCTAACAAAGTGGGGTTGAGACAGACAGATCTAACTTGGGAATTTTGAGGAAAATAACTCTTGAATTTTGAAGGAAAAACATCTTTAACAAATGTCAGTCAAATGAGTCCTGCAGTCTATAAACAGGTGGGAAGATCAGGAGGGCAATATGCCTCCAGAAGAGAAAAAGAAGAGAAGGCTTCAGAGGGACAGAATTAGGAACTCTCAGGTAAGCAGGTTGGTTGATACCAGAAAACACTTCACCTCCTTTGTAAAGTTCACACTTCTTGCCCTGACATTACAAAACATGTGAAGGAAATGATACCTTGAACTCTTAAATTAGTTTGTCCAAAATGTTAAGAAACCTTTTCTATGCACAAGGTATACTGAGTGGGAAAATTAAAAAGTCATAATCTGTGATTCTGTGAAGATGGCAACGCAGCTCCTCAGACCTCCTGTACCTGCCTGTAAACCACACAGAACACAGAATATCCAGGACAGAAAATCACGGGCCATAGACAACCTCCACGAGACCCAGTGACAGGTATCCCCACAAACCCCAATTATGAGTATGTAGTGACAAATCACCAATAGATACAGGATACTCAGTATCAGCATCAGTCCAAGAGGAAGCAGAGAGAAGCCACTGGTGTAGGACTAACCTGAAGACTTCAAAATAGCAAAACAGGCATTGATCTGGAGGACAGTAAGTTATGTTGAGAACAGCGACTGAAACTGGGAAGGGTTTTCATGGTGTAAAAGCATCTGTGGCAATATTGACTTAGCTTGGATATTCTGAACTCCTTTCATCTTCTCAAAACTGCCAAAGTCCCTCCAGGACAAAGCTGGGGCTATGACCCAAATTGAGGATAAACTGTAGAAAAGAAAATCTCAACTGAGCGGGTCAGGGATGATCCAGATAAAAGAGGTAAGGGAAACTAGAACTGGAAAATCATAGCATGTAAGTATTCATGTTGTTCAACTCTTCACAAAAACATCCAGAAGAGGGTGATCTAGAAACATTAAATTAAAACTGACAACAAAAGAAAAACTCTTCTAAGCCAAACCTCCTTTATAAAGGTTCAGAAAATCTGATTTTATGTAAAAATAGAGCAACAGAAAAGGATGGAGTTCAAAATCACATTTAAATTTATTACAGGATAAAAAGAAAGGAGTAGAATCCCTATAGATTTAAAAAAAAAAAAGATGCTAGAAATACATTTTAACAACAAAAACTGTAACCTAGAATTTCAAAATGAGCTAAAATATAGAAGATATGAAAAATGAATCAGAATAAAGGAAACTCAGAAGTGAAATGGTAGAAATTAAGAAGGAAATGAACATAAAAGAAAAAATATCAGTTTAGAAATGGACTAACTGGAATTATAACACAAGAGCAATTACATAGACTCCTCTTGGTAGTGCCTTACAATAGATAGATGAAAATGATATTTAGAATCTCTAATAACACATAATTAGTGTTACAAGAATAGCCTCCAATATAAATGAAATAGGGATTCATAAAGAGGAAATGTCATTTTCAACTGGTGCAGGGAATTTTGATGTTATTCTTTATTAAAGGTAAAGAGCTGTGCCAGTGGGTCATTCATTAAAACTCAGAGCTTCTCAGCTCCTAACCCACTCTCCTTTGGCCTGCTTTGTGATACTGGCGCTGAACGCTGCAGGCTTTTCTCCTTTGCTACATGATTTGATGCAAACTCCATCAATAGAAGATGGTAAAGAGAAATCGAGAGGATAGTGGCAAGAAAAAGATGCCCTGCTTTCTTCACTGGATATAATGAATTCCTAAGCAACAGCAAGCAGCTTGGGGTGCTGGGGTGGGAGGATCCCTGCAGTGCTCTGAGGTCTTTGGGCTGGAAGGGTCCCTAGTGAGTGAGCTCTCCAACTATGGAATAAAATCGGCCAAATTATGCTATATACATACATGAAAATACCACAGTGAATTCCATTTTATGTATATCTAGAAGTTTCTTCACGCCCTCTGCAGTCAGATATGGGTCTGTGTGGTGGCACCCTCTCCTCAGAGGTCTGAATCTTCCCCAGTCTCTGGGAACCCTTTCTTCTAAATTTCCGAGTTCTTTCTCTCAGCACTGGGGTGGTAGCTGCTTTTTGAGGTTGTTACCTTTGAATCCCATACAGTTCTCTTTATCCCTTTGAGTGATCAACCATCTTTACCTAGTTAATAGTAGTTTGTATTAAATTCTAGTGGTTCAAATCACACATGTTTTTTCTGTCTGCTGACTGGGCTGTGGGTGAGACCTGGGACTATGGAAGAGAATCAAATAGTAGTAAGCTTCTTGAGAAAGAAAATAGTGTTGTCATTTAAAATTCACTCTTGATTATAAATTGACAAATTACAATTGTGAGTGCATTTGAAATGATGTTCTTAAAATGTGAAATGTGGCTGACTGGCTCAGAGCAGGGAAAAACCAGGGTGTTTAAGAGATGCCTGTGAGAGGTAAAAAGGGTGATTCAGAGCATTGGCAGAGGAGACGAAAAGAAGAAGGAGAGCTGAGAAAATCTAAGTCAAAAACTAACAGAGTTTAGTACTTCTCAGAGATAAATACAAAGAAGAGATGATAACTTAAAGCCATGTAATTTCAACATATCATAAATGTTGATCATTTTAATCCAAGGATACTGATCAGGGTGTCAGGAGAAGGAACTAGTACTGGGAAGAAGGTGGTCATTTGGTCTTAGACTTTTTTTTTTTTTTTTTTTTGAGTAAATATGGCATCTAGGTAAGGTTTTTTTGGGGGGAGGCTGTTGAGGATGAAGGCCTAGAACCCTTGGAGGGGCCAATATTCTAGTAGTAAGTTAAGAATATTTATTCACTTATATTTTAGAAGCATGTTTGAGGAAGGTCAGCTGTGTTCCAGGTGTTTGGATGAGGGCTGACTCAGCGCCTTCTGATCCCTGCTGCAGGGAACACACAGTCTAGTTGGGGGACTATAAGCAAGCAGATCTGAAAGATGTCCTATAACTCATTCACTCTAACATCCCCCTGGGACATCTGGCACTGAGGCCTCCAGGCCTATAAATGTAGCATTTTGCAAATATAGTAACAGAGTTAGAAGTTGGGCATTCTGGTACTCAGCCTAATACTTCACTTTTACCATACCAAACTGCTTGGTATCCAGTGCCATCCTTCTCACTTCCACTGATTGGAATAAGATCTAGCTCATTATTGAGATGACTCCTAGATCAGGTGAAGCATTACTCTTTCCTTTGGAATTTTAACTTTAACAGACATAAAAACTTGCTCTAAACTTTGGTGGTGGAACCTCAGACACCAGTCAATCAAGCTTCAGTCTAACTTTAGCATTCCCTTCCTGATGTGCTTAAGCTGGGTGACATAGAGGCCTTCTGTTCATTGGGCATTTCTTGGATTCAAACCAAATGAAACCAATTAGTCAGGGAGAAAACTATGGAATGAAAATGACCAAATTATGCTATGTACATACATGAATATATCACAGTGAATTCCACCTTTATGTGTTATCTATAAAGCACTGATTTTTTTTAGATGTTGATGGACCTTTATTTTATTAATTTATTTGTACGCAGTGCTGAGACTCAAACTCGGGGCCTCACACATGCTAGGCAAGTGCTCTTACCACTGAGTCACAACTCCAGCCCCTAAAGCACTGATTTAAAAAAAAAAAAAAACCAAAACAATAAAATAAAATAAATGAATGGGGAAAGGAAGGAAGAGGAGGAGAGGAAAAGAGGAAGTTCTGGGGACTGAAGCAGAGCAAATTACATTTCATGCATGTATGAATATGTCAAAATGAACCCCACTATTATGTATAACTACAATGTGCTAATAGAACATTTAAAGAGCCAATTAGTCAAATGGAGAGGTGCCCAAATCATGATACATTTCAATTCAAATTCTCATTTCACTTATGAAAGGCTAAAATTTAACTGACAAGGAAATGAGACACATCTAATGTGTTTGTGGTTATCTGACCAACTGTTTTCTTATTTTATCAGATATTGAAAATGTAATGAAAGGAAATAGAAAGTATACTGGCATGTTTGAGGGAGAGAGTCCAAATACTCTTTCTTTGGTTGTTGGCATCAGACATCTTGGTTGAAATCTTGATCCCACTACCTACTAGCTTTGTGACCTTGAGAAAGTTATTTAACCTTTCTGTGTCTTCATTTTCTCACCAACGAAATGTAGGTATATAATATTACTTTTAGCAGTTGTCAATATGTCTAAAGTGCTTATATATTTAAAGAACAGTGTCTGACCCCTAGTAAATACTATGTAGGTGTTAATATTAATATTGCAGAGTTTATTGTATCGCTCACAAACAACTTATTTGTTTATAACTGATTTTCCTGTATGAGCTCCTGGATCCGGGGCTGTAAAAGGAACTTCTCCTCTGGAACTTCACTTTATTTAGAAAGACAAACTGTGGGCATATAAAGAATGTAAGCTAGGGCTGGGGGTGTGGCTCAAGTGGTAGCACGCTCACCTGGCATGCGTGCGGCCCGGGTTCGATCCTCAGCACCACATACAAACAAAGATGTGGTGTCTGCCGAAAACTAAAAAATAAATATTAAAAAATTCTCTCTCTCAAAAAAAGAAAAAAGAATGTAAGCTGCATAATAAAGTCAAAAGTTGCTGGGACAGGGGGCAAGCCTTACCGGCAGATAAGGTTATGGAAGACACAATGAGTCAAAAAACAGGATGGATGAGCTGGGATTGTGGCTCAGCGGTGGAGCGCTCCCCTGGCATGGGCAGGACCCAGGTTCGATTCTCAGCACCACATAAAAATAAAGGCATTGTGTTGTGTCCATCTACAAAGGAGAGTAGGTGAACCTGAGCGGGGAGCTTGAGGCTAGGCTTTTCTGTACTCAGCAACGTTTTGATGGGGATGGGGGGAAGAAGAGGTCAGTGGAGAAGGTGGGAAAGTCCTGAGGAAGAAAGGGGAGTGAAAGGGCCCTTGTGTCTGGGAAGAGTAAGTGAATTCTCCGGCTTCCAGAGCAGGTGGAGTGAGGGTACTATGCATCAAAATGGCAAAATGAGGATGTGGAATCTTGACTTTGAGAGGACAACTCATTTGACTGCTTCACAGACTTAGCTGTCGGAAGACTGGTGCATATACACCTCTCAGCCCTGTGCTTGGCACAAAGTCCGTGCTCTCTGTGTGTGGCCACCGTTGTCTATTTCCCTAGAGACTGAATTGTATCAAGTGCGCTACTAAGAAATGAGGGCTGGGAATGAGTATGGAAATGTACATATTATATTTCCTAACTTTTGTTTGTATTCTTGCATCCTTTTCCCTGAAGTAAACAAAATACGTTTTTATAGCTGCAATATTTAACTTGAATTTTCACCATGATTTTAGCTGTGATTAAAAAAACTGGGAAAATAAAACACAGCGAGACCACAGGCAAGGGCTTCCAAGAGGCCTTAGGAAAGCAAATAAGCCAACGTTCTGTCACTTTTTCCTCTGCTTACAAGTCTCCTTTAGAGTCTTTTTTTTTTTTCTTTCCTTCTAGAATAAAGGAAAATGAAAATCTTGACAGCCTTTGGTTCAGAAACAGTTGATGGTATTGTTAGAACAAGCACATTCATTATGCGCCCTGGAGCTTGCTGGGAGTGCTCATGGCGTTTACAGACCCATGTGGGTGAGTGCCAGAGGAGCCTTGGCCACATTAGAATCCTGTGTACACAATGCAATGCGTGTAATTTGTGAAAAATAGACTTAATAATTTGTTGACTTTTGTCTTCTTTCTAGACATTCCACTCTCCTTTCCATTTTACTTAAAAAAAAAAAAACCACACAATTACTTAAACGCTGCATGAGCACTGAAAGCAAGCATTTAACTGGAGTTTTACACCACTGACTGCAAAATTACAAAGTATGCTGGGTAGAAGAGTTGTAAAGAAATAGGTAATTAATGCTATTTGTTTTCATTGAGAGCTGGTATTTTTTTTTTTTTTGTATTTTTGATGTTGTTGTTGACCTTTATTTTATTTATTTATTTATTTATTTACTTGTGGCGCTGAGAATCAAACCCAGTGCCTCACACATGTCAGGCAATTCCTCTACCACTGAGCCATAACTTCAGCCACAGAGAGCTGGTATTCTTTTAAAAGCAGTACCTCAGCTGCATGTTTGTCTTCTTTTGCTGTCAGCACAAGCTGAGATCTCTTGTTCAAAAAACACCACTATACACACACACACACACACACACACACAGAGGTGGCCTGAGATGGTCGGTGACCTCACACTCAATAGAAGCATACTCTGAGGGATTGTGTTTCTTATTCAAGGCCACAGCATGGCCCAGAATTAGGACAGGAACCTGGATCCTGTGGCTCATCTTCCTGCTGCCTCCTTGTTTCACACTGCACTGGGATGCCACTGAATGTTCTTTGCTGGGGACTGGGCTGGGATAGTTCAAAGCATTAAAGACTTTCAGAATTCGAAGGAGTTTCCGGGAGCATCAGCCTCAGTCCTGTGAAGCTCAGGTGCTTGCCCACAGTCATGGATAAGAGTGAAAGAGGCGGATATGGACCCAGCTCCCATCATCTGAATCCTGGGTCATTTACATGTTTTTAAACCACTCAAGATCCAGCGGACTTGGAGAGTTCCTGTCAAAGCAATGGCAATAGGTCCCATTCTTACTGAGACCGGTGCATTTCATGCTTTCACTCATTGTGCTTCTCTGGGCCAAGAGTTCTCCTCTGTAGACTGGAAAGACCAGGGCAGATGGTCTACAGGCTCCTCTGGCTCAAATACATGTTTTGGTCATTCTGGATATAGGGCATGACTTGATCCCACAGATTGCTTCCATAAATCTGCTGCTGCAACCAGACTCATCATTGCTCTTTCAAACAATCCAAGGCATTTCCTGCCTCTGGCCTCTGCAAAAACATTCCTTTTTCCTAGGATATTCTTTTGCCTCAACCCAGTTCATTGAACTACACTCCCCCTGAACTGTAAGTGCCATGGGAGCACACCTGTCTGTCTTGTTCACTGTGGTGCTCTGCCACTTGGAACAATCCCTGCTTTACGAACCCCTTTAAAGGTACTCAATAGACACTTGCTAAAAAATGGATAAAAATGATTATAGGTGCTATTTTGTTCCAGTCTTCTGAAATCTTCTAAAAATACAATTAGGGGGTCCTTTATCCTCACTACAGCCTCTGTCTCATCTTAGACGCTGCTCAATTCTGATCCAGACAGAAAAGACATCAATGTCTTACTAGGAAAGATATGATGCTACTTGAGTTCTGTCTTTGGCCTTAGCTCTGGACTTTGGTGTCCCACTAAGGCTTCTAGGGTACATCTGGCTCTGATGATGAATCTAGTGGTCTTTCCCACCAGATGCAGTTTGGTGCCCCTTGTTTATGTCAAACAGGTCATGCCCCGACATCTGAATATCAAGTTCTGCCTGCCAGGCTGCTCTCTTTCCGCACAATGCCTGCTGTACTCTGGGAGTAGTTACTCCAGTCCCTCATCTGTTCTGCTCTGGTTTCAGTGAGTTTCCTCATGATCCACACCATGCTTGTATGGAACCATTCTCTTGGACCCACGTACATCAGTGTCTGTTAAGGAGTTTGTCTTGCTGAGCCAGTAGCCTGGAGGGTGCCTCCTGCTCCATTTGTGGGTGTTGTACCTACCTCAGGGCTTCTTTCCATTGCTGTGTCTTGTTGAGTCACCCCTGCTCCATGGAGCGGGAATGGTAAAGCCAACCACAGTCCTGAGTGGCCTCTGAAGTGTTCCATCACAAACTGCAATTTGCAGAGTCCATTGCCACACTGATCTTTCTCTTAGAGCTTTTGGAGAGGTCCATGCTATGGTTTGGATGTGAAATGTCCCCCAAAAGCTTATGGATGGAAGGCTTGGTTCCCAACCGATGGCACTATTGGGAGCCGGTGGAAACTTAGGAGGTGGGCCTAGTGGAAAGAAGTTGAGTCATTGGGAGCATGCCTTTAAAGGAAAATTGGAGCTTTGGCCCTGTTTTTCTCTCTTTGCTTCCCAGCCACAATGAGGTGAATAGTTTCCTCCATGATGTGCATCCACCATGATGTTCTGCCTTACCATAAGCCCAAAGGCAACAGGGCCAAGTGACCATGGATAACTAAAACTTCTGACACCATGAGCCAAAATAATCTTTCTTCCATTTAGCTGATTTTCTCAGGTATTTTGTCACAGTGATGGAAAACTGATCAACATAGTCCCTTTTGCAATCATCTTCAGGAAGGTTAGTGGTTTCCTCAGCGTTGTGATTAAGGGCTATGTCAGGCTGCTTGTGTAACAGATGTGAGACTTCAAAGCCTCAATTTCCTCACCTGTAAGATGGAGGAAGAATATAAGCATTGGTGTTATTTTGTCTCACATCATCATGGTGAAGACTGAATGAAAAGTAGATGTATTCAGTAAGTTCTGTGTGAGGCCCACAGTTAACAGGCTCCTCTGCCTGCTTTAGCTCTCTAAATTGTTCCTTCCTTCAAATTATCACAGCACATATTCTCCGTACCAATGATTTTGGATTTAAAGTTCTCTATTACAATGGTCCTTTCCATTTTTAGATCCATGTCTTGCATCTCCACCTATCTTGTCAGTTTCTTCAGGTAAAAATATGTCTGGTACCAATCACACTGTATCTCCCAAGCCCAGAATAACATAATAAAATATACATTTATTTTTATTGCTGGCATGAGTAATTATCTCATACATTCTAAAAATCAAACATCGTCTTCCCACACACTCTGATGAGTTTGCTCACCCTGGAGTGCATTTCCCTTGTCAAGAGTGCAATGGCAAGGACAAATGCCAAGGCAGATACAAGTGTTCATTAACTATCCCAGGGAATGTGCTCATGGCAGTTGTCCTGAGATGATGTGTCTTATTAATGATGTTCCTTCACTTGCTCACAGTGGTGGTGAGAAGTAACAGTGGTCATGCTACAAACCTGCTTTCTGATTAGCAAGGGAAAAAAAGATGGCATCTGGGACTCAGTAAGCTTTTGGGTGGGGGATCCTGAGAGACTCACTCCACAGCATTGTCATGGCAGGCTCTCTTTCTCTCTAGAAGGCATTACATTTGTCCATTTAATCAATGAGTTTCCTGAAACTATACTCTTGACTCCACCTGTTATTGACCAGGGATAGAATGAAAGCTGCCACAAGAGTCTCCACTAACTTCAAAAATGTCACATCAAGTTTTTTGGAGAAAGAAATTAAACACAATTGACTTGACCCATGCTAAATGAATGGACGTATTTGGGTTCTGAATTGCAGCTGGCATTTGTGCTCTGATACCGTAACATATGCATCCGCAATGGAAGAATTATAGGAGAGGAATCAGACATGTGGAGCTGTTCTGGGATATTCTGGAGGTGACAGATACAGGTTCTGAATGAGAATCTGGACTTGGAGGAAGAGGAACTAGGTTCTAGCTCTTTACCTTACAAACTATCTTTTTCCATCAGATGGGGAGAAATCTGTTTTCCTTTTTCTGCCTCCCTCAGAAGGTTGACGTAAAGATCACACATGACATTTGTGAAGATTTTTATAAGCTTGAAAGTACTTTATAAGCCAGGCATGTTGATGCATGCCTGTAATCCCAGTGGCCAGCCTCAGCAAAATCGAGGCGCTAAGGAACTCAGTGAGACCCTGTTTTTAAATAAAATACAAAATAGGGCTGGGTGTGTGGCTGAGTGCTCTGAGTTCTATGCCTTGTAGTGCCCCCACAAAGTACTAAATAAATGTAAGGTGAACAGGATGGTTTTTTTGACCATGGTGCCCCTCTGACCTGTTGGTGTCCCCAGTGCTTGGCACAGTGACCTGGGCAGAACCCATGATGGGGCTCAGGGTGTGCAGGGCTGGTGGCTGCCATCATCTAGCTAGAGACTTGCTAATCTGAAGGAGCAGGATACTCTTGTGGGGTAAGTTTTGCTTCACTCAGATTGGATTTGCCTTTGTTCCTGATCTTAGGGAAAGTGTTCAAAAGAAACATGATCTTATATCTCAGTGTCTCCCTCTGTTTCTCTCTCTCAGAGTAAAAATCACTAGAACAGATGCTTTTTTTGGGGGGGGGTCAGTCTTACTTTGGAAGGAGAGCACTGGGAAGAATGAACTTAAAATTACAAAAGAAAGTTGTTTGGCAAAGATGGAAAAAGGTGATTTTTCCTAAGGAAAGAAAAATATGAGCGCAGGAGAGTTTTATGTTGCTTGAGGGTTAGAGGTAACACAGCCATTCCCAGTAGAGGCCTGGGTAGACTTCTAGATATTTTTTAAAAGAGAGGTAATTACCTTTCTGTGGTAACTTACAGGTATTTCTTTTCAAGGTCTCTTCAATTTCCTTGTTGACTCCTTAAACTTTGTGAAGGCAAATAGAAACATCTATCTACTTAGAGAACAACATGACAAGCTATCTTTTACAGAAAATTCTTGCTTTTGAGGACTTCAGTTTCTTTTTTTTTTTTTTTTCAGTATTGAGACCTCTAAGAAATGAGGAATAAAATTTAAATTTAAAAGAGAGATGTCTTCAGTAACTAATTTGAAAATTCAGTAACTCATTTGATAAGCATGCAATATAGTTTCCCATTAGTTGGTTGTCTTAAATATTAATCCTTAGAAAGTAGCCCCTGAAAGCTATCATTGAGAGGGAGGGGAATGATAAAAAATCAAAAGCCAAAATAGATAGTTTCAAAAGTGAAGTGATCCATTGTTCAAGTTCCCAGAGGCTCAGAAAGAAATTGCTAACATCAGATTGGCCACCTTTCTTCAAGAGGATAACAACGTAGTAATAAAGAAGAAAAAATATATAGAAATAACTGACCTAAGATAAATGCTTTTGGCACATTCCAAAATAATCTCAAGGGACTACTGGTAATAGAACTGTACTGTATTTGGAATTCCTGCTAAACGAGTAGATTTTAGCTGCTCTTATCACAAAAACAAAGGACAACATTATGACATGATTGATTTGTTAATTTGCTTTACTATAGTATTTTACTTCCTATGTATATCCCATAACATCATGTTTTATACTTTAAATGCACACAAGGGAATATATTTTTTTAAAAAATAAGTACAAAATAGCTTCAAGGGGTCTCCCTCACTTTGTGAGAGATACCTATAAAACTTTTGCAGAAAAACTTTTCTTTCATAACAGTGTTAATAACATTAAAACTTTAAGAAGTACTTCCTGCCTATTAAATTTTGGTACAAAAAATACCCAGAGGCAAGGAACAGTTTATGCTAGATGATCCATTAATCCCTGAACTAGGCCTATAAATGAAATGGTTTATGGGGAAAAGAATTAAAGAATTTACAATCTTTGTCAAAAACTCAAAATAACTCCCATTATTTCTTTGTTTCAAATAAAGATTCATAGGCAGATCCAGAGAGTAATGATTTTTAAATTAAAAAGTTTTATGTGCTTTCAAATAGAGGTATAAAGTTAGAGGGTCAGACTCTTTCTCTGAGGAAAGAAAAAGAATACTGTGGGAAGGGGACTATAAAAGCAAAGCAGGGGAGAACAATCTTTTGAAGAGAGCCCACTAAAAATATTTACAGGGTGCAGTAAAGCTATTTAATTCAACTTTTCATTAGTAAGAGAATGGCTCCCTTAAAATCAATAGTATAAAGAGACTTCAGGTGGGATCTAGAACTCAGTTATTAGAATAAGTCATGCTTGTCATTAGGAGACAGTCTGCAAACTATAAATGTCTCCCTGATGCTCATGTGCTTACAGCTGAGGGCTGGGAGCAATTCTACTTGATATGCTTTTGTAAACCATCAGTTCAGGTTAAATGTTTATAACAACGGAGACTTTTAGAGTTTGAGAGGCTTCAGAGGAAGCCTTGTTCAGCCTCTCACTGTATACATGAGAAAATGGAGTCCCTTAGAGACAAGGGATTTGATTAAAGGTCACAGATAGTTGGTGAAAAATTGAGACTAAGGACACATTTTAAAATTTCCTGTTTATATATTTTTTTCTCTCTACCACAATGTTTTTACTTAAAACAGTCATATTTATAAATTTGTTCAGGTTGGGAAAAGATCTTAAAATTCATCTAAATGTTTTTGGTAACCTTTTCACTGACATAAAAAATACACTGACACATGCACAGCCATAAGTATAGAGCTTTATGAATCCTCTCCAATTAAGCACATCCAGAGGTCAAGAAATCCAACATTCCCAGAATTCCAGAAGATCCCTGCTCCTCCTTTAGTGCCCCCTTCAGGTCACTGCCCACTCCACCCCCTGACAATCTTAACATTTATATGCCGACTTGAGGAATGAATAAACCAACATTTGCACTGGATAAACGACTTTCTCAAGAGCAAATTATTAACGAGAACATGCAACGTGGTCTTGTGAGGCCCGCTTCAATATTTTTCCACTAATTAATCAATTAACTAATTGAAATTAATTTAATTCCAGCTAATTTAACAGTATAAAACCTAGCACAATGGGCAACTTCAGTTAATAGTCCTCAACATGTTTTATCGAATGAATTGATGAAATGATTCCTGCCACAGTTTTTAACTTGTTCTTGAATATTTATGCACTCACTGAATATAATATCTTTCTTGCCTTTTATTAGACATTAATCATAGCTTTTGAAGTTTCCTCCTGATTCATACATTATCTCTGTGTCCTCTGTGTGTTTTTCTTGTTCTCATCTCTTCACATTGGTGATTCCAGGCTGCCTAGGCATGCGGGAGGGGGGCGGGGGGCGGGGGGCGGACACCATGAAGCTGTAAGCCTGGTGATGCTCTTTGTAGGGATTTTCTCTAGAGGGATTGGATGTGAGTTGCCTATGCGCTAGGTAAACCCCACTATTTGTATTTGAAAAACTTTTCTCTGGGGCCATTTTATTGACTAGGAAAATGATCCTTCAAATGTTTGGGGGAGACATGAGGACCGTAGGAGTTTTGGAAGTAGTGTAGGAAAAGGAGTTGTGGGCCCTCTGGTCATGTAGATTGTCACTAAATCCTGTTTTGGTTTCTGTGTCTCATTCCCATACTGCTCCGAGAATGACTAAAAGTCAGCCGCCTTTTTCTTTTTCTTTTTTTTTTTTTTAATCATTGGGCAGTGGTAATTCTAACAATGCCAATGATAAAAAGCTCTTTCCCCCTCAAATCTTAAGTCTGTCTGGTTTTAAACAGTTGTGCTTACTGTGAATTATCTTGGCATTACTGAAGCATAATTTACATATCATGAGAGTCACCTGGCTTAAGAGTAAGTTTTTATATTTGTTTACATATAATTATATATCAATCTAGTTGTAATTGGGGTGAAATGAGCTTCAAATTCTTTAAATTGGCAACTAGAAAGACATTAAACCCTAGAATTGAGAATAATTATACTTATTTATAAAAGTCCTTAATACAATTTTCATCTGTTCTTACTTACTTTGATTTAAAAATTTATGATATTCATTAATTATATTTTACCTCTTAATTCATGATTTTGATTATTTTTAGAAAAATATCATTTTTGAAACCACAAAAAGTAACTTAATTTTTCAGATTTGCATATTTGGATGAACATATATGCAAATTTTATATTTAGTTTTTATTTTAATTTTTATTTGTTCTTTTTAGTTAATCATGACAGTAGAATGTATTTTGACATATCAACATACATGGAGTATAAGTTCCCATTTTTGTGGTTGTACATGATGTGGAGTTACACTGGTCATATATTCATATATGAACATAAGAATGTTATGTCAATTCATTCTGTCTTTCCTATTTCCATAGCCCTTCCTTTCCTTTAATTCCCCTTTGTCTAATCCAGTGAACTTCTATCCACCCCGCCTCCCATTTTGAGTTAGCACCTGCATATCAGAGAGAACACTAGGCATTTGATTTTTTGAAATTGGCTATTTCACTTAGCATGAGAGTCTCCAGTTCCATCCATTTACCAACAAATGCCATAATTTCATTCTTATTGATGGCTGAGTAATATTCCATTTCTTTATCCATTCATCTGTTGAAGGGTACCTAGGTTGGTTTCATAGCTTAGCTATTGTGAATTGAGCTGCTATAAACAATGATGTGGCCATATCACTGCAGTATGCTGACTTTAAGTCCCTTGGGTTTATGCTGAGGAGTGGGATAATTGGGTCAAATGTAATCTCATTCCAAGTTTTCCGATGAATCTCCATATTACCTTCAAGAGTGGTTGCACCAATTAGCAGTTTCACCAGCAATGTATGAGTGTACCTTTCCCCCCACATCCTTGCCAACATTTGTTACTTATATTCTTGATAATTGCCATTCTGACTGGAGTCAGATGAAATCTCAGTGTAGTTAAGGGTATTTTTAATGTAGACTTTAATGTACAGTTAAGTGTTAATTTAATGAATGTTGGTAAATACACACAGTTTATCGAATCTTGGTAATGTTTTCTTGTATCCCTTTGCGGCTGATCCCATGCCCCAACTTCCAGTCCTAAGCAAACACTGATCTTTCTCTCACTAGGTTTTCACATTTTTCTAGAATTTCACACAATGGAATGAAATGATAGGGAGTCTCTCCCTATCATTAATCTCACAATTAATACAATATTTTTTAGATTCATATGTGTTGTATTACTATTATATTCCTTCTTATTGCTGAGTAGTATCCCATTATATGAATATACCAGAATTTGTACAGTTTTGGCATATGTGAATAATGTTCTGCATACAAGTCTTCATGTGGACCTGTGCTGTCATTTCTTTTAGATAAATGCCTACAAGTAAGAGTGATGGATGAGTCTGACTATATGATACTGACAACATTAACTTCTAAAGTGGGTGAGCCATTTTGCATTACCATTACCAATATTCAAGAGTTGTTACTGCACCACATAATTGTGAACACCTGGTACCGTCAGTATGTTTACCTTAAGCTAAGCTAATGATGTGGTGTGTCATCTCAGTGATTTTCACTTTATCTCGTTGATGAAAGGAGTTGGTATGAAATTGACAATCTTTTTCATGTGCTTATTCAACATTTGTTTATCTTCTTTTGTGAGTTTCTGTCCTAATATTTTTATCTTCTTATTGATGTTATTTGCCTTCTTATTCTTTATTTTTTTTAGTTGCAGATGGACACAATGCTTTTATTTTATTTATTAATTTTTATGTGGTGCTTAAGGATCAAACCCAGTGCCTCACACATGCTAATCAAAGACTCTTCCACTGAGCTACAACCCCAGACCCTATTTGCCTTATTGAGTGCATTGATGGAATTGGTGCAAACAGATGAAGAATTATCTTTTAAAACAATAAATCAGATAAACCTTATTGAGTTGTAAGAATTCGTTTTATATTTTGGAATAAGCCCTTTGTCAGATATGTATTTTGCAAATATTTTCTCCTAATTCTTGATATGCTTTTGTGCTTCCCACAACCCATGTCTTTCAAAGAACAAAAGATTTTAATTTTGATGAAATACATTTTATCAGTTCTTTTATGAATCTTGTTTATTGTGTATTATATAAGAAGTCTGTCTTACTCCAGAACACAAATATTTTTTCCCAGAAGTTTTATAGTTATGTTTAAATCTATAATCCATTTTAGGTTAATTTTTATATATGATATGATGTGTAGATTGAGGTTAATTTCTTTTTCACAAATAGCCAATTATTCCAGCACAATTTAGAGATGATTTTTTTTCACCTTTGAATTGCCTTAGGCTGAGAAAAGCCTTTGCCTGTTACAGGAATAGAAAGGCGGTCAGTGTGGCCTGAATATAGTGAGAAGGGAGGAGTTTTGTGCACTGCAGTTGTGAAGAAAGGCAGGGCCCAGTCTGGTAAGGTCTTATGGTACCTTGCAAGAAATGGCATTTTATTGATGACAAATTTGGATTTTTATTCCTAGAATGACTTAGTTGCTTCAAGAGTTTTAAGCAGAAGCACTGCATGATCTGATTTACATTTTTAAAAGATAATTCTTCATCTGTTTGCACCAGTTCCATAAATGCACTCTGATGGAGGTTACAACTGATGGTGCAGTACTAAGCTACATTTGATGGAGTTTTATTGTTTATTCAGGGGAGAGAAAATTTCACCCATCTCTCAGTAGTTCTGAAATTGCTAAGTGCACATTTACCTTCCACTCCTCTCTTCTGAGAAACTGTATAAAATCAGAGCTAATGCACTTTTTTTTTTTTGGGATTCTTACTTTTATGCTGCTATTGCCAGAAATATTAAAAATGCTACCTCGTGCTTTATGTCCTTTGGCTTCTCTCTCTTTCTTTATTGCCAAGGTAAACACTATGCTAGTGCCAATAGGAAAAAGGTTTTGTTTTGTTTTGTTTTTTTAGTTTTGATGCTTGGAGCTGGGGATTAAGCCCAGGCCCTTGTGCATTCTAGACAAGTGCTCTACCACTGAGTTATAGCCCCATCCCAGGAAGAAATTTAAGATGAGTTTATGTAATTAATAGAGACTGCATCTGTTTGGTGATTATTACCTGCTTTATTTGAAGTATATCGAATAAGTTAAACATTCTACTGCTTTGAGTTCAATTTTTTTAGATTCCAAATATGAGAGATATTCTACAGTTTGGCTGTCTGTGCCTGGTTCATGTCACTTTACACAATGTTGTCTAGGTTCATCACATGTTACAAATGGCAGAACTTCCATTTTTTAAAAAATCTGAATTAAAAATATCTTGATGGACATTCACACTATTTCCATATCTTGGCTATTGTGAATAATACTGCAGTGAACATCGGAGTCTAAATATTTCTTCAGCATACTGATTTTAATTTGGGGTTGTAAACCCAGAAGTGGGATTGCTGGATCATATGGTAATTCTATTTTTTGGGGGGGGTGCTTTTTGAGGAACTTCCATACTGTTTTCTAGAATGGCTATACTTATTTACAATACCACCAACAATATCTGAGGGTTCCCTTCTCTTCACATCCTTACCAACATTTGTCTGTCTTTATGTCTTTTTTGGCATCACTTGATCCAGCTGGTATAAAGTTGTATCTCATTGATTTGAAATACTGCCTTACATGGCTTTAATTTGCATTTCTCCAATGACTGGAGATGTTTAACATTCTTTTCATATGCCTGTTGGCCATTTGTATGGATTATTTTGAGAACATTTATTGAAGTCTTTTGCCCATTTTTAAATAGGGTTATTTGTTTACATGTTATTGAACAGTTTCTTGTATATTTTTTATATATTTCTCTCTACAGTTTCTTGTATATTTTGTATATTATCTGATATACGACTTGCAATATTTTCCCCCAATCTCTGGGTTGTCTCTTCACTATGTTGGCAGGTTCCTATGTTATACAGAAGTTCTTTAGTTTGGTGTAGTCCCATTTGTGTATGATTGCTTTTGTTGCCAAGGGCTTTTGGGGTTAAATCTAATAAATCATTGCCTGGACCAATGTCAGGGAGCTTTTCCCTGTTTTCTTCAAGTAGTTTTATTCCTTCAGGTCTCATGTTTAAGTCTCCAATCCAGTTTGAATTATTATTATAGAAGGGGTTAAAAGAGGTTTGTTTGTTTGTTTTTTCTTCTGTATGTGGATTCTAGTTTTCCCAACACCATTTATTGAGAAGGCTGTCTTTCCTCCATTGTGCACTCTCAACCTCTTTGTCACAAATCAACTTACCATAGATGTTTATTTTAGGGCTCTCTGTTCCATTTCCTTGGTTTATATATGGGTATTGTTTGTTTGTTTGTTTGTGGTACTTAGGGTTGAACCCAGTTTATGCCATTACTATGCTGTGTTTTGATTTCTCTAGCTTTATGATATATTTTAAAATCCAAATAATGCAATATTGGGTTCTATAGACATTTTAGCAATACTAATTATTTCAATCCATGAGTATGAGGTATCTTTTCATTTATTTGGGTCATCTTCAATTCTTTCATCAATGTTTAATAGTTTTCAGTACACAGATATTTCACATTCTTGGTTAACTTTACAAGTAAACTTTTTTTTAACGCTATTATAGGTAGGATTGTGTCCTTAACTTCTTTTTTTTTATTAGTTTTAATCAGTCATACATGACAATATAAAGCTCTTTGATTTATTGTACACAAATGGAGCACAATTTTTCACTTCTCTGGTTCTACATGAAGTAGAGTCACACCATTCGTGCAGTCATACAGGTACCTAGGGTAATGATGTCTGTCTCATTCCACCATCTTTCTTGCCCCATTTGCCCCATCCAAAGTTTCTCCACTCATCCCATGCCCCTTCCCCATTATAGATTAGCATCCACTTATCAGAGAAAACATTCGGCCTGTGGGTTTTTGGAATGGGCTTATTTCACTTAGTATGATATTCTCCAACTCCATCCTTTAACTGAAAATGCCATAAATTTATTCTCTTTTAATGCTGAGTAATATTCATTGTGTATATATGCCAAGGTTTCTTTATCCATTCATCTACTGAAGGGTATCTAGGTTGGTTTCACCATTTAGCAATTGTGAATTATGCTTCTATTAACACTGAAGTGGCTGTGTCACTGTAGTACGCTATTTTTAAGTCCTTTGGGTCATACATTGCTAGTGGGACTGCAAATTGGTGCAACCAATCTGGAAAGCAGTATGGAGATTCCTTAGAAAACTTGGAATGGTACCACCATTGACTGAGCTATCCCATTCTTTAACTTCTTTTGATAGTTCATTCTTGGTGTATAGAAGTGGTAATGGGTCAAAGAATAGAGGGTAGAATGGTAATTAACAAGGTGACTTACCCATGAATGGGTAAGGGGAGACTTTGCTGAATGTGTACAGTTTCAGTGAAGAGAAATGTGTTCTGGTGACCTACTGCATGGTGACTAAATAAGAATATAGTGTGTGCTTCAAAAGAGCTAAGAGAGGATTTTAAATGTTCTCATCACAAACCAATGATAAATATTTGAGCTGATGTGTATGCTAATTAGCTTGATTTGATAAATAATTTTTCTGATTTTCTTACTCAAAGGATGAGTTAGACATTTATGGAAAGAAATGCAGAATGTAGCATAGACTATCTTTGTACACCCTAGTTTATGCTTTGGGCCAACAGAAATATATATTTGCTAAAATCTAGAAATAAGATGTGAATCCAGATTAGCACTTTAAATCCACTCTAGAGGTGAGAAGGTCTTGGAAGTCATGTGCATATTACAGAAAAACTACCTTAGGTCATTTCTGGTTTAAAATGACACAGAGGAGTCTTTTGGGTCATGGAAATATTTCATGTTTTATTTGAAGCGGTGATTACCCAGATGTAATAACTGTTAAAACTCTTCATAGTGAACACTTTAAGATCTCTGTGCATCTTATTGAATGCAAGTTATACTTCAATTTTAAAAATGATTAAATAACAAGGTTTTCTGATTACAAAGAAAAAGAATTTTAATGAATTGTGATCATAATAATCAACTAGCTTAAATAAGAGGATACATTTTGAGATAGAAAATTTTTCTTCTTTGTTAGGGTAAGTTGTAAGAAAAATTGTAGAGACCCCTAATAACAGAATGGTTTTATTTCAGCTAATTTTGTTGAAGGACAATTACTTGGTTAAATTATATCTAGATTGTCTTTCTAGCTTAATTGCAACAGGCTATATTTAAATATATTCGCACTTAAACTGTTATCATTTTTAGTAGATGCTCTAACTTTCAGACCATTAAATATATTGACTTAGGATGAAGAAATGAAAGTTTAATCAAGTTGTTACAATAGGTTATAATTTTTCCTTCAGTGAATAAGTTCTGTTTGACCAATGTCACCTGTTTGGCATATGTATCCTACAGATAAGTTTAAAATTTTTTTTAACTATAATTTGTCCAACATTGAGAAAACATTGGCTAGAAATATAGAAACCTTATTAAATAAAATGGTACAAGTGTTAATAATCTTGGAATTCTTTAACTTTACTTTCTTGATATTACCTTCACACTCATCCAAATTTCATTTAAAGTTTATTTTTAGGTTTTTAATATATAATTCAATTTTGTCTTCTAAAGTTTTCATACTTATTGAAATGACCTTGCTATACCACAAGTAGAATTTTTTTTTTTTTTAATTTAAAGAGAGGTAGAGAAACTTTCATTGTTGTTGGGCTAGTTATTGTAAAAGTTCTTCCACTAAAAGCATATAGAAAGTTTGAGAGGTAAATCTACAAAACAAAAAGAAAACTAAAGCTAGAGTAATAAATTGGCACTGAGTCCTGACTTCTCTGAAGGTATCTGATAATACCAGAAACAGAGGCCAGTGTTTTGACAGCCTCATAAAAAGTAGGAGATAAGGCCCTTTGTCAAGCAAGATGGGCAAATAAGGAAGGCTCACACATTCAATTAGGATGCCCATAGGGCCCAGCCCTGTGGTGAAAGGTTGAGCTAGGAAAAAAACAGTCTCTTGGTGAAGGGAGCCAACTAAAAAATCTTAGCTGTTGGCTTCCACTGGGGAAAAGTCTTAAGAATTCAGAATACAGGCCCATCCACACATGAGTTCAGGGTTTAAATTTACCATACCTGCACAGTTCAAGTAACGTTATTGTGGAGAGAAGGCTGTGCTCTGCTCTGAGTTACTCCATGATGTACAGAAGAACAGTTCTCAGGCTGTGCCTAAACCTGAGGTACTCCATTTTGTAAAGCAGTCGTTTGCCCTAAGCTACTCCATTTTGAGTTTCAGGGCTAAGGTGGAATGAGTCCTCACCTTGTTTGACATTCTGACCTCATCACCTGGTCACTAGACATGAGCCTTGCCTAGGAAAATCACCACAAAACAAACCTCCAAAGTCTCTGTCCTTGGACTTTAGCAGAATGAGGTTTCTCCTGCCAGTGACCACAGCGCAAGTCCTATTCCAAGCTGACACGGAGCAACTGCTGTCAGTCTGACCTTGACCTAGAATAAATTCTCCTGCCTTGACAACTCTGTGTCCTGAAAGTGTTCTTAGGCTGGTTCCTAATCTTATCTGACCACCCACAGTGACCCTTTATATTCTTGTCTGCTCTCTGCCTTTGATCTCAGTTCATCCTCCTGAACCCCTGTGGCTGCCTTAGCCTTTCTGTGATGTGTGTGTGTGTGTATATGTGAAGTGTGTCTTGAGTATTATAGATACTAGAAATTAAGAGGAATAAAAGAACCTGTGATTTCTCCAGTTATGAGTACCAGGTGACCCACAAGTACTCAATAAAATGTCACTGATGAAAGTGGTGTAGCCTGTGAATTTATTGTTATTCAATAAGTTCTGACATTGTGGAAAAATACAAATGTGTTTGATCTATATTAATGACATAGCCGCTCACAACATCTATGCTGATTACTTAATTTAAAGTAACTTCATGCGAGCAGTGCACCCAACTGGAATTTTCTAGAGAAACACTCATCCATTTGGACAAAGGCAGCTTTACCTTATGTGTCCTTCAAATTAAGATCAGCCAGCTAGGAGCTTTCACAATCAGGAAGCATGCCAGTCAGCAGAGTCAACAAAAGGCTTGAGTCGCAAATTAGATGGTTCACATAGGCTCTAGTATGTTGATATTATCTCATGTCCTAACCTAATCAATGCATTAATTTCGTGATAGGGATTAACTAGGTGGTACCTGTAGGCAAGCAGGGTGTGCTTGCCTACATGTAGAATGTACAATGTAAAATAATCTCATGTAGAATGTAAAATAAATGTGCTTAAAATGTTCCTCTTAGTTTTAAAAAGTATAAGCATGACCAACAAGTAAGAATATTTTTAAAAATACATATGTTCGGAAAAAAAACTAAATAAAACTTACGGAAATAAAAATAAATTTATTTAAATGGATGAATTAAATATCATTCCAGACACAGCTGGAGAGAAGTTAATAAACTAGAAAATAGATATGCAGAATTATTCAGAATGTAGCACAGATTAAGAAAATATGGAGGACAAGAGATGCATTTAAGAACACAGAATGGAAAGAGCTGATATATGCCTAACGAATGTTACAGAATAAAAGAGTAATGAGAAGAAGAAAACATCTGTAAATATCAGACTAGAATTTCCTATAATTGAGGAAAGAAACAAATTCCTAAATAGTATAAATAAAAACTAATCTTAACCCAATCAAATTGTAGTGAAAGTGAAACTACCAATAATAAAGCTAAAAGCAATTGGTTCAACAGACAACTTACCTTTAAAGGCTCAAAAATTAGTGGATGTTCACAGTATATTCCAGATTGTCCTTTAAAAAGGGAATTTAATTAAGGGTGATTTCATGAAATTAGAAGGGAGACAAATAGGAGGCCACCTAGGGGAGGAGGGAAGTTAGGTAGTACTGGGGAAGGAAATCTATCAAATTATGTTGTGTCCATGTATGCTTACACTACAATGAACCCTGATTTCATATATAATTATAATGTACCAATTAAAAAAAAATAATAAGGATATCAATAGATAGAGCTAGCAGGGAGAAAAGGAAGGGAAAGAAGGCACTAGGGAATGTGGTTTATTCATTTATATGCATATATGATGTTATGGTTTAGATATTAGGTGTGCCCCTAAAAGCTCTGTGGAGACAATGCAATAAAGTTTAAAACTGAAATGACTGGGTTGCGAGAGTCCTAACTAACCCACGCATTAATTTGGATTAACTAGGTGGTAACTGTGGGCAAGCAGGGTGTGGCTGGAGGAGGTGGTTCCTGGGGGTGTGCCTCTGGTGTATATATTTGGTGAGCTGAGCTTAGGCGCTCTCTGCTTCCTGGCGTGATGTCTCTTGAGCAGCTTCCTTCCACCCCACTGATCCATCCTGTTGTTCAGCCTCACCTCAGGCCTGGAAGAACGAAGCTGGCCAATCTATGGACTGAGATCTCTAAACCATGAGCCCCCAAATAAACTTTTCCTCCACTAATTGTTATTAGATCTTTTAGTCACAGCAGTGAAACAGTTGGTTGAAACATATGAATATGGCATAATGAATTTCACTATTGTGTAAAATTATAATGTACCAATAAAAAAAGAGAAAAAGCTTTTTATTGGATTTTTATTTTTTCAATTCTGTCATTATATTCTTCAGTTCCAGGGTTCTTGTTTGGTTCTTTGGTTGGTGTTTTCTATGTCTTTATTAAAATTTTTATTTTGTTAAAAAAATTAGGTTGATGTCATTGCGGCAAAAATGGAAACTAGAAAAGAACAGAAAAACATCTTTAACATACTGAAAGAAAATACAAGCTACTTTAAAGTGGCAGACCTTGTTAAACTCTCTTAAGGATGAGGATGAAGTAATCACCAGCAGACAACATTAAAGAAATTTCAGAAGGTTATACTGTAATCAAAGCAGAAGAAAAATGATCCCAGACAGAAGATCTAATACTCAAAATAAAAATAGTATGCAAAAACCTTTGGCATAAAAGAGGTTAAATATAAACCAAGTATAAAAATGTAATTTATTTTGTGATGAAGTGTAGAAAATTACATTTTAAATGGGAGGGGATTTATTGTGGGTTGAATCGTGCTTCACAAAAAAAAGATACTTTGACGTCATGACCCCTGTACCTGAGAATAGCACCTTATTTGGATATAGAGCCTTACAGAGGTAATCAAGTTAAAATGAGGTCAGACCTCCATCCAATATGATTTGTGTTTTTATAAAACAGGGAAATCTGGATACAGAGAAAATAGACACAATGGAGAGTGCCATCTGAAGATAAAAACAGAGATCTGGATGATGCTTCTTCAACCAAAGAATGTCAAAAATTGCCAGCAAACCAGAAGCTAGGAGAGAAGCAAAAAATCAGAAGAAACAAATGCTGGGGATACTTTGACTATGGACTTGTGGCCTCCAGGTTGGTAAGTCAATCTATTTCTGTTGTTATGGCAGCACTAGCAAACTAATAGAGGAAGTTCAGAGTAAAATTTCTACTGTGATGATAGTTGTGATATATTTGTGTTATTTGCAAAGAAAAGACAGTGTGCTTTAAGCAAACTAAATGTGTTCAAAGTTTCTAAAAAAATTATTTTTTATATTAAAAATTGAATTTTATACTAAAGACTTTACGTTTTTGAAAATGTAACGATGGTGTTGTGTTTGTGTTAAAAGACAATTCAAATTGATCTGTGACAGGGCAGTGGTAGAGGTGAGGCTTTTTGAGGGAAATGAATAAATTGAAATATAATATATATCTTCCACTAGAGTAGAGAAGTAAATGGAATAAAAGGGTGAACCCCACTGGAACTATGTCTTATTACACCTCTGGGTCAGGAAAAATATAGGATGATCCTGGAACATCTTCATATCAGAAAACAAGGAAGCTCTCAAAAATTATACTGAAGGATTCATAAACTCATCAGATTAAGTTACTCTGGCCAAGAACAGGAAAAATTATGTATCAACAAAGATAACAATTGTGATGGATTAAAATGTCAAACATATTTAAATCCAGAAGTTTGATAGTATACTAATTATTTATGATTTATTGAATAGTTGTTGGTTACTTTTGGAGGGCCTAGAGAACTATCTCACCATTTTAAAAGCTAATAATAATAATAATAATAATAATAATAATAATAATAGAACAAAAATCAAGAACTGGCACAATATTTCCTAAAAAATTTCCTGTGTATGTAGTGTTTCTGTTCATGGACCTGCTCCAGGAAATAAATGTAGAAGTTTTCAGAATTGAATTATCACCATTAAAAATAAAAAAACCCAAAAAACTCCTGATGAATTAATTAATGGATCTAAGTAACAATCACCAGAAGAGAGGAAGAGAAAGAGAGAGAGAGAGAGAGAGAGAGAGAGAGAGAGTCAGTCAGTCAGTCCTAGGAGAAATGAAGTACATTACCTATGAGATAGTATTGTCTAAATTAATAAATGAATAAATAAATTCAACTATATCTGATCAAGACTTTAGGTTTAGGACTTTTTCAGGAAGTACAAAGGGAGAGAAGGAATGTAGATCAAGCTATGTGAACACAAATAACAAAATTGGATCACAGGAAAATCTAGGAAGGTAACCTAACTTATTTAACATATTTCTTTTAAAAATCTTTTTAAATTTTAATTTGTTATATATGACAGCAGAATGCATTACAATTTACACATATAGAGCATAATTTTTTTTATATATCTGGTTGTACACAAAGTAGAGTCACACCATTTGTGTCTTCATACATGTACTTGGGTACATTCCAAGTACATTCCACTGTCATTCCTACCCCCATTCAACATATTTCTTTAAAATAGGAAAATAAAAGAGATGGAAGGAGAAATAGAGATTAAGTAATTAAATTACCTTAAATTTATAATTACCTTGAATTTAAACTTTATTTAGATACTTAATTCTTCAAAGTAAAAATAAATTATAAAATTAGAGAAATGGGAATCTTGGGTATTTTATATTAAAGATTAATTTTTGATTTTTTAAAATATAACAATGATGTTATATTTGTGTTAACAGAAGAGCAATTTAATATCATCTGTGATAGTACTGGTGGAGATGGGGATAGGACTGTTTGGGAGGAATGAATAAGGTCTAGACATGGAATGATTGGTTGTATATTAGTAAATATTGAATCTGAGCTCTATGGTATAGTACTTGTCTAGCATGTGGGAGGCCCTGGGTTCAATCCCCAGCCTTCCAAAACAAACAAACAAACAACAAAAAACAAGGCAAAATAAATACAAAACAAGGGGGAAAACCCCTAAATCGTCCCCATTTCATGTAGTGATAGAAAGAGTACAAAAATTAATTATTCCATTTACTATCACAAGGAGTCTGATGTAACTCACACTTAATTTATTTATTTATTTGCTTGTTTTTGTTTGATTCTGGGTATTGAACCAGGGGTGCTTAATCACTGAGCCTCATGCCCAGCCTGATTCATTTATTTAAAAGCCTTAATCATAAATAAAGGAAATGATAGGAAAATGTAAAAAATTCAGTAAAATAAAAGGTATCATACATGCTAAAATACTTTACATTTATCAATAATAAAAAATAGTTTAAAAATTTTATGGAAGAATAAAAAGCCCAAGATTATAAAGGAAATTTTAAAATTAAGGGAAGAGAAAGTGCTTTATCAATTTGGAGCTCTTTTAGTAAACTACACTGAGTCAATGTAGAATTAGTGAAGGACAGACAAGATAGTGGAACAGAATAAGTGAAGCAATCAACCCATATGTTTTAATATATGATAAAGGTGGCACTGTGGATCATTAAAGGAATGATGGACTTTTTGATACAAGATTGACTATTAAATAAATTATCAATTTAGAAAAATAAAATCAGATATCAGATCCCTATGTCATACCATAAACAAAAGTAAAGCCCAAGTGAATATTTGAAATGTCTATAATATAATCTGATATAATGTAATGTAAATAACATAATTTAAGAAAATATAAAAATACGTATATGATAGTTTCTACATAAGAAAGGTTGAAGATTTAAAAGACACAAGACAAAAAGGAGAAAGATTGATTAGGTTTGACATTGATGTTTTTAATCAAAGTGACAGGAGATTATATTTATGCCAAGATTTGGGTGTTGAGTGTCTCCCAAAGGTTCATGTATAAAGGAGGTGGTGGTATTGGTAGGTACTGTGAATTTTTAAAAGGTCAAGTAGAAGTTCCTTAAGTCATTAGAAGCACAGTTTTGGAACCCTAGTTTTTTTCTCCCTATGCCTCTCTGTCTTTCCTCCATTATAAAGTGTGACTGCTGAATCCCATATACACTTCTGCTGTGAAGTGCTGTCATCCATGACCACTATCAAGGCCAAATAAAAGAGACTGCCTGATGTTAAACTTGAACATCCAAAACTGTGAGCTAAATAAACCTCTTCTCCTTATAAGTTAGCTTCCCCAGGTGTTTCATTATACTAAAACAAAACTGACTAATATAATTTACAACACACATTAGTAATAAAATCAATATGAATAAAATCAAAATGAATCAATAAAATTGACAACTTATCAATAAAAAAACAATTACATATAAGTAAATGAATCAGCAACTGACAGGAATCAAAATGAAATGGCCAATAAACATTAAAACAAAAACCTCAAAAATAATCAAGGAAATTAAAAATAATTTTATACATATCAGATGATATCTCATTAATTTATTTTATCTACACATATCATATTAGCAAAAATTAAGAAAGGCTGCAATTCCAAATGTCAGTGAAGATACTGAACAACACTGACCAGAAATCTACTTCTAGTCATAACCTATGTAAAGAAACTCTATCAGATGTATGAAGAACATGCACAATATTAGAAACAAATGTCCATCACAAGCAAAACTAATAAAAATTGTGTATAGTCACAATAGACTATTAGCAAGCAATGAAAATTACATTCACAAATGTCAACATGGATAATTCTTATAAACATAGTATTAAGGAAGAACACCAAATCACAGGAAAAAACTTACATCATGATAATATGTATATCAAGTTTTAAAAATTTCACAAATATATATAACAAAATTGCTAACTATAAAATATGGCCTCACATTGCTAGACATAAGATTCAGAGTAGTTATAAGTTGGGAAGAAGTGTGCATGTTCATAACAGGTTATAAATATTTTGATAGTATTTTGTTTCTTTGTGTGATGGATACATCATATAATATTTTCTTATGTATCAAATATTATATAGTGAATAAAATCATTAAGAAATGCAGGTAGAAAAATATAAGTACATGCATTGAATTTCTTAAAAGTTCTGTGTGCCATGTCACATACTAGAAAGGAACACCATGTTGAAAAAGAAAGCCTAGGAAAAAAGTTCTTAGCTTTACAGACCTTGAAACCTATCTGGAGAAATAGACATTAAATCAATCCTTAACCACTCTTTGGATGATTAGTTATTCTTCCTTCTTTCTTCCCCTCTCTTTCTCTGTCTCTCCCCCCACCCCTTTGTGTGTGTGTGTGTGTGTGTGTGTGTGTGTGTGTGTGAATTCCTATTTTTCATGAGCTTTCCTGCTTATCTCTTGACCATCTTCTACCAAATAGGTCTCAGATTATACTTTTCCTTGTTGTTTCCTGGAAGGTTGAACTTGCCTTTCTCTCAGATATGAACATACCCTGCCCCTTTCTACTTTCGTAATTGCAATTATTAGTTCACTGTTTTGTCTTTGACAAAATCTATGAGCTCCTTAAAAGTAAGAACTACATACTACCTAGTCAACATCATGGCACATGAAAAGCAGATAACAAATGTTGAAAAGCTGTGTGAACATATAAAAAGTGAAGTGCTGAGGCAATTATGTAGTTAACACAAAATTCAAAGGAAAGCAATATCCACAAATCTTTTGCCTCAGAAATGAAAATATTGATGGGTAAAAGTTATATAGACATGGAAAATATAAGCACATCACAGTTACCATTAAAGAATATTTTTTGATGTAACAGAAAAGAACCCAATTCATTTTAGTCTATTATCTCTCTCTCTCTCTCTCTTTTTTTTTTTTTGAATCTTCTTTGTGGAATTATTAACTTTCCTCTGTGCATGGAACTTTATGTTCCATTAAAATAAGGAGGTAAATTTACTGGAGAATTCAGAAATTTTTGATGAAAATATTGTTTTTCAAGGACATGTTTTCGATTATGAATTTTGTTCTTATTGGCCAATTTGCCTGGAGAAAATACTTTTCTTTCATTTCAGTAAGCAAAACCATTAGTATTTTATGAGTTAGTGTTTCCCTCCTCAATTTGATACAACATAAGAACTTCTCTTAGAGTTGCTTCATGTATATGAACATTTATATCTTTTTATAGCATGTTTTAATTAAGAATTTGGTTATTAGGATAAAGTGCTACTTAAGCTTAACTTTTTTTTCACCAAACTACCTTGACAGATTAAGTCTTACTAAATAAAAATTTCAGAAAATCTATTCAATACATATCCTGGGTAACCAGTGATTAAAAAGACCCCAATACAATATTACGTTCATTTGTATGCGAAAGCAACTGATAATTGAGGTGATAGTCTTAGTGCAATATGTATTTTACCAAAACATAATTAAATTCTCTGCTGCTCTGTGACTAATTTTTTTCAATTTACCCTTCACTAAATAATCTCCAGTCACATACACATTTAAGAAGAAACTGAATCAAATACATTAAAACTATAAAAACATAAATTTAGTTTATATTACCCCACCAGTAACTAGAATCTGGCTTTTGCTCTAAGATTTGTTCTCACAAAGGTATGTCCTATTTCTATTACCAGGACTTCGACAGCTTTTATTAGGCTACCTCATCAACACAGAGAGTGGAAGATGGCAATTTGGTACATGTAATTCAAAAGAATTTCTTCAAGACTTCTTTGAGGTAATATAAGGAAGTTCCTTTGATTTCTACCTTAAAAGAAAATTGGATCTTAAATTTAACTCTGCAGAAACACATCTTTTGGAGTATTTCAAATAAAACAGGCTTCCTGCCTGGGGACACTTGCCTATTGTTCTAGCAGATTACTCTCACCATTCTGTGGAAAATGAAACACTACTATATCTCTGTTTCAAAGATTGCCCCAAGAAGGATACCTGCTATCTCCACTATTATTTTGTGTTAAATTGGGATTATTGGACAATGCATTCAGACAAAGAAGTAGGGCATCAGAATTGAGAAAAGTGAAGAAGTAAAACTATCCGTATATGCTTTGGATGAGAGAGTATTCTTGGAAAACTTGAAAGAATTGATAATGAAATGATCATACATAAATACTGTGGGGTAACAAGATATGATTATAATGTACAAAAATCAGTAATCTGATAGACATATACAAGCAGTTTGAAGATATAATAAAAGAAAAACTCCAGTTATAATAACAAAATATTAAATATTCATAATAAGGCAGTGAGCAAAATTTATATAAGGAAATCTTCAAAATATAACTGAAAAGTACAAAAGTAGATTTTTAACTAATGTAAAGAAATTATTGATTGTTGGACAGAATGATTCAACATAGAAGGTTAATTTGGAGATTCATCACGGCAAATTAGAGGGACCCGGTACTTGCTTCTTCTCAACAAGATAGAATCAAAACAATAGGAGTGTAGCTTATAGTAGAGGTGGGTGACTGGGAGAGTACTGGAATACAACGGTGGAGAGAGAGACTTTCAGAAACCCAGAGTTTTTGAATAGTGGAAGGTTAGGGACCAATTGCAGGGGAATGTGGAAGAGAGAGGAAAAATCCTCCTTAGGATAGGGATGTAGGTGGAAGAGGAAGAGTCCCAGTGAGCTCCACTTAATGCAGGATTCAGGACCCCACAGACACATAATTTAAACTAAAAAGACACCTGAAGTCTGTATAGTGAATTAGCTCTGGAGAAATTCTTCACACTTCCTAGCGTATTCTCATGGTGCTGTCACTGGGAGCCATCTTGAGAAGATTCTTATGGTTTAAGCTTGCTGCTCAGGGAGTCAAAGGCCCTGTATTTCCCTATCTCCCAGACCTCTGAGGAAATATCACTGCATTGGTCCAGCAAAAGACGGCTCTGAGAGTCAGTTTGGCTCTGAGTATAGACTCTTGAAAAAAACCCACTGAGAACTCTACATGGTAGGAAACAGAGTCCCTAATTGGAGGCCAATGGGGGCCTTCCCTTTAAAATAGAAAGAAGTCCAGCTGTCTGAGTCTGGGAGAGTGAACATTCAAATAATTTTTCATGAGAGCCATGTCTGGGATCTTCAGAATTGTGGGGAGTGGATTCCATGATCCAGTTGACTCCCTCCTGATCAGTTCTTTTGTGACTCCATTACCTCTCTCTGCCCTCAGGGGCATCCAGAGATAGACCTCAGAGCCAGGGTTAGCCTCATTCTCAGAGAGCACAACCCCAAATCTTTGGGGAGTTCTGCCTTCTGCACTAGCTTGCTGACAAGCTGCACGGCATTGGGGTTAGCCCCACCCTTGAATTACACAGCCTAGAAAAGCTCTGAAGAGAATAATTGCTAGTGAATTCGACATTCCATGTTAGATGATTATCATGCTGCAACACTGGCATTTTCTCTACCCTTGGAGTGTGTAGCCCAAAGAGTTCCACTTTCCATACTAACTCATCCCAGAAGGCAGAGCAGCCTAGAGGGATTCTAACTTGCTTCAGCTATAACACACTCCCACTTGTCATGAGGCAAATATTACAAAGGAAAGAAGAGTGGGGGGAGTCAATAACCTCCAGCCTTTTTGCTCTATTTATGGGGTACACAGCCCAAGGCTCAGAGAGAATCTTTGATCAGCACAGGTTGTGAGATCCACTCTTGTCCCTTCATTTGAGTACCTTGACGGGGAGAAGATTTTTATTTTCTTTTAATACTTTTTTGGTTGTTGCTGTTTTTATGTGGTTTCTTTCTTTCTCTCACCTTTTTAACTTTTAATACCTTTCCATTTTCACCTGCTTTCCTCTTTTTTCTTTTTATTTCTCCCTCTTCCCTTTCCTCCTATATTTAATTTTAACTGTTTTTTTTTTTTCTGTAGAAAGTAAAGTCACTGAGATAATAATAGAACATTTCTCAAACCTTGGGAAAGACATGAATATCCATGTACTGGAGGCATTTAGAACCCCAAATGAGGGAGATGTAGAAGGCCTTAGGCATTCGGGGCAAGATGGTGAGTGAGAAGATCAGGGGCAGAGCCAAACAAAGGAGTACGGCAAGGGTCTTCTGGCCCCAATCAGACAGATACTTTCATACTCATGCTCCTAATCAGGGGATCCAAGAGAAAAACTAAATCAGATGTGTGAACAGAGGGAGCATCAATCAATAATAGTGAGGAGAATATGAACAGGGGAGAAGATAAGAAAAGGAGGAAATTCCAGAGACCATAAAAAGAAAAGGCCAAAACTCCCCACTGGATTCCAGTACTGTGGCCCCGTCTCTCTGGAGAAGTCTATCTCTGTTGCTTTTGCAATAAAGCTCCTTCTTGCTTGCTGTAACTGTGTCCTGTTCTTCAATTCTTAGCTGAATGAAGACAACAAACCCAGCACCCCTAGATGGTAACACAAATAGACAAGACTAGGAAAGAATCACTCCACAACATTTTCTAGTTTTATTGCCCAAAGTAAAGAACAAAAGATAGAATATATTTTAAAATGGCAAGAGAAGTGCCAAATCATATTTAAAGGCAAACCAATGGGAGATGGGGCGGTGGAGCGGATTTCTCAGCAGAAACTCTAAAGGCCAGGAGGGCATGAAATAGCTGTCAACCATGATTACTACATCCAGCAAGTTTATTCTTTAAAATTGAAGGGAAAATAAAGATCTTCCAAGATAAGCAGTTTATCTTATCTTGAAGGTAATTTATGATCTGTAGACCAGCTTTACAGAAGATACTTGAGGAAACCCTACACCCAGAAGAAAAAGAAAGACTCTCATAATCATGAGAGCATGGGAAAGAATAAATCTCACTAGGAGAGTAGCCATGCAAATGATAAGAGGAAAGAATCAAATATCATCAATACAGACAAACCATCAAATGTCTAAGATGAATAAGAGAGTGTTATGACTTGGATCTGGACTGTTCTCTAAAGACTCCTTGTGTTGAAGGATTGACCCCCAATGTAGTAATATTCAGAGGCTTTTGGGGAGATGATTGGATCATGAGAGCACTAACTCCCTCAAAGGATTAATCTACTGATGAGATGATAGCTAAATGTTCTATTAGGAAATGGGGCCAAGTTGGAGGTCACTAGGGGCATGCCTTTGAAAGGTATAATTTGTTCCTGAAACCCGCCCCCCACCCCCATGCTGTGATATTCAACTAAGGTGAGCAGCTTTGCTCCACCATGCCCTTCTGTCATGATGTTCTGCCTCACTACTGGCCTGAATTAATGGGGCCAAGCAACTATGGACTAGAACTTCTGAAACTGTGAGCAAAAATAAATCTTTTCTCCTTTAAGTTGTTTTTAAAAAAGTATTTTGTCACAACAACAAAAAGCGGACTAACACAAAGAAATGAACATGATATTCAAAACCACCAGAAGAAAATCAGCAAAATGACAGGAAAAATCACATATCTTTCAATAATAACTTTGAATGTAAATGGTCTTAGTATACCAATCAAAAGATGCCAACTGGCTGATCGGCTTGAAAAGCAAGACTCAACAGTATGCTGCCTGCTAGAAACTCACCTCACCTGAATAGACATGCACAGATGGAAAGTAAAAGGATGATAAAAGATATTTCAAGCAACTGGATGCCAAAACCAAGCAGGAATAACCATACTTATAACCAATAAAATAAACTTCATTACAAAATGAGTTAGAAAAGATAAGGAAAAGCATTACATATTAATCAATGGAATAATTTAGCAAGATGATATAATGATTATAAATATATTTTCATTAAACGTCAGAGCACCCAATTTTATAAAAAAACACAACATGACATTAAGTTAGAGGTAGGACCCAATATAATAATAGCGGGTGACTTCAAATATAACACTTCATCAATGGATAAAAAAGTGAAGAAATATCAGAATTAAATTATATCATATATTAATTGGACTTAAACAGACATCTACAGGACATTCTATCCAACAGTTGCAAAATACACATTCTTTTCATTAGCACATGGAACTTTTCCCAAAATAAACCATATATTAGGCCATAGCAAGTGGCCACAATTTTTTAAGTGAAATAATTCTTGCACTTTATCAATGGAATGAAACTAGACATCAATAGCAAGAGAAACTATAGAAATTATATTAATGCATTGAGAACAAACAACACACTTTTGAATGAATAATGGGTCATAAAGATTAAAACAGAGACTAAAATAGAGACTAAAAGTATAATATAAAGGATCCATGAAAAAATAGTTAATTCTTTAAAAAGATGAGCAAAATTGACAAACCTGTAGCTAAACTAACCAAGCAAGAGGAAAAAAATTAATAAATTAGAAATGGAAGAGAAATAGTCAACAGATACCACTGACAATCAAAGGATCATTAGGGAATATTTTGAAAAATCATATTCCAATAAGTTGGGAAATCTAGAAGAAATGAATAAACTTCTGGACATGTCTGACCTACTAAATGAATGAAAAGTATATTAAAAACCTAAATAGATCAATAACAACTAATGAGATTGAAGCAATCATAAAAATGTCTCCCAACAAAGAAAAATCCACAACCAGATGGTTTCACTGCCAGACTTTACCAGACTTTTAAGGAACTTACACCAGTGCTCCTCAAAATATTCCATAAAATGGAATAGGAAGGAACTTACCATTCTTTGAAGCCAGTATTACCCTGCTACCAAAACCTGAAAAAAATACAAAAAAAAAAAAAAAAAGAAAAAAGAAAGAAAACTATAGTCAAATAGCTCTAAACTAAATGCAATCATCCTCAATAAAATACTTGCAAATTAAAATCAAGAGCACAATGAAAAGATCATAGACTATGATCAAGTTATTTTCATTTCAGGAATTCAAGAATAATTCAACATACATGAATCAATGAATGTAATACAATACATAAATAAAATCAAGAATAAAAATCACAAAAACATTTCAATAGATGTACAAAAAGCCTTTGATGAAGTTCAATATGCCTTCTTGATAAAAGCTCTGAATGAATTTAGGTGGAGAAGGCTCATAATCCAACACCATAAGGGCTATTTATGACAAATCCATAGCAAGTAAGCATCATACTGGATTGGAAAAAAAAACTGTAAGTATTCCCTCTAAGAAATGTGTCTACTCTTACCATTCTTATTCAACAGACTACTATAAATTTAGTCAGAGTAATTATGGAACAGAAAGAAATAGAGGGGACATGTGTAACCTACATAAAATTTTAAAAAATGAAGCATAAACATGAAAATAAGAATATGAAAATAAGAATATGAAAGACCTTTACAATGAAAATTACAAAACTGTGAAGAAATAAGTTGAAGACACAGGAATTCAGAAAGACCTTTCATGTTCTTGGATTAGAAGAACCCTAATGTGTTAATATTGTTAAAACTCTAAGTGATCTGCACGTTCAATGCAATCTCCACCAAAATATCAATGAATATCTTCACAGAACTTTAAAAAAATCCTAAAATTCATATGGCAGAAAAAAGATCCCCAAATATTCAAAGCAATCTTGAGCAAAAAGAGTAATCCTGAAGACATCGTAATACACTTATTTCAAAATATATAACAGAACCACAGCAATCAGAGCAGCATGGTATTGGCATATAAAGACACACATAGACCAATGAAACAAAATAGAGAATCCAGAAGTAAATCCATGCATCTGCAGCCTATTGATTCTCAACAAAGTTGCCAAAAATATAAATGGAGGAAAAACAGCCTCTTCTCCAAATGGTGCTGGGGAAAATTTCCGTATGTAGAAGATTGAAGCTAGACCCTTTCTCTCACCCTGTACAAAAATCAACTCAATAGTCAAAGACCTGCAACTCTGCACACATCAAGATATTGGCACAAGGAACTTTAATAGCTCAGGAAACAAAAGAATTGAAAATGGGATTACATCAAATTTAAAAGCTTCTGCACAACAAAGGAAACACCAATAGAGTGAAGAGACAGCCTACAGAGTTGAAGAAAATCTTTGCCAGCTATTCTGTCTGACAGAAGATTAATATCCTGATATTTAAAGAACTGAAAACTTAACAGTAGGTTATGTAATCTAATAAAAAATGGGCAAATTATCTGAACAAACACTTCTCAAAGAAGTACAAATAGCCAAAAAATACATGAAAAAAAGCTTCATATCTTTAGTGATCAGAGAAATGCAAATGAATGCTACCTTGAGATTTTATCTCACCCCAGTCAGAATGGTTATTATAAATAAATAAACACACTGGCAAGGATTGTGGTGGGGGACCCTTATACACTGTTGGTGGGAATATAAATTGTCTTGCCAACTATAGAAAACAGTGTGGAGGTTCTTAAAAAGAAAAACTAAAAATAGAACTGCCATATGATCCAGTTACACTATTTCTGGGTAAATACCCAAAGGAAATGAAGTCAGCATACAAAAGAGATAATTGTGTACCCATGTTTATTTTGACATAAACAATAGCTAAGATTTGGAATCAACCTAGGTGTCCATCATCAGATGAATGAATAAAGAAAATATGGTGTATATACACAATGGAGCATTATTCAGCCATGAAGATTAATAAAAACATGTTGTTTGAAGAAAACAAAAATGAATGGAACTGTAAGGCATCATGTTAAGTGAAATAAATCAGACATGGAGAGTCATGTGTTTTCTCTTATATGTAGAAACTAGAAAAATAATGTCCTGGAAGTAGAAAGGGGGCTATCGGGGAATTGGAAGGGGACCAGGTGAGGGAGAGAGAAGAGGGGAAAAGAGTAAAAAGGAGGATGAACAAAATTAAGGCTTAAGATATATACATGTATGGAAATGTCAGAGTGAAACCCATTAACTTGTGCAAATAATATGTTAATAGTTTTACAAGATAAAGAACATGAGAAAAATAATTTAAAAATAAAAAAGATAACATTAATTCTCAAGTTAATATATGAATTAAGTTCAGTCCAGCAAGTTTTATTTCTAGAGATATACAGGTTGATTCTAAAGTTGCAAAACAGATACACAAGAATAGCTGGGGAAATTCATTCTGAAACAGAAGAGTAATTAATTTTGCCAATTATGAAATACATACAAACTTCTGTGATTAAAATAGAGGGTAATAGTGCATGAAAAGACACCTTAGTAAAAGCAACAGTGTAGTAATTTTAGAAATATAACAAAGTATATAAAGATATTTTATATATGATAAAAATGACATCTCAAATCATCTCAGAGCAAAATGTGGGATTTTTAATAAACTATCTTGGAATAATTGGAAAGGGCTTTTGTACATAGAGTTATGAGGAACAAATTCTCAAGTATTTTTGACAGGAATGCAAAGTGCTACAACCTCTATGGAGGTAATTTGGCATTCTCCTGCAAAATTACATATTCACTTATCCTTGACACAACTGCAGTTCTTACTTGTGAGAAGTTAACCTAAAGATACACTTCCACAAATGTGGGGAAAAACAATAACATATGCAGAAGGTATTCACTGAAGCGTTATTTGTAATAACAAATTATTGGAAACAATCCAAATGCCCAATCACAGGAAATTGGTAGGATAAATTATGCTAAAAGAATAAATTATGGTGCATTCACACATGGAAAGCTATTCACTATTAAAAAAATTTTTAAAAACCCATGAAGAACTCAATCTATTGATAGAAAGGAATTTCCAAGATGTATTGTAATTTGAAAAAAAACTACCCAAATATATTTAATATACTACCTTTAGTGTAAGAAAATGAAACGAGACTGTATATACACATTAGATGATAGCTTGAAAGATAAGGGTGTGTGCATGTGTGTGTGTGTGCACATGTGTGTGTGCACGTGTGTGTGTGTGTGAATGCATGCTTGTGCATGAGTGCACATTGCAAAACAAATACTGGAATGGTAAACCAAAAGCTAATAAAAGTTATTACCCAAAAAGTGTGTAGGAATAAGGGGAAGGGACAATATTGGGAGTAAGAACACTTGGATCATACCTTTTTGTATAGTTTTAAAGTTTTTAATAATAGAAATGCTTTGCACATTCAGAAATAAAATTAAATTAAAAATAATTTAATAATTTAAGACAACCCTATAATATTGTATAAATGAAAACAAATGAACTTAATTGCTTATAAAATTGGTAAAATCTTATAGTAAAGAAAAAAATCATTTAAGTAAATTTCCAAGAGTACCCTAACTGTATAGCATTAGTATTTTTTTTCCTAAGTAAACCTTGCAATTTATTGCTAGTTTTGTTAATGATGTTAGTATTGATGTAGTGGTCCTGGACCTGCATTGTAGAGAGAGAAAATTCATGAATACACTGCTGTTGGTAACCACTGCTTTTGCTGTAAGACATAAAGAGTAATCAGAGATTCTATGGAAATGGTTCTGAGAAGGGATTGGGAAAATGTTAGGTGAGCCTGGGACATCTTTTGCCAGAAGTATGGGGACCTGACAAAAGCACCCAATAGCTGTCCTAAATGGATCTCAGTTGCCAAACTGGGGATAATTAGTACATCAAAAAGAACAATGTAGATAGTGGATTACTACACAATGAACAAAGTAACCATAATGATGCTCATAAAAAAGGCAGAAGATTATGAAAAGTACTTATTTTCAAAAGAATGCCAGCCATTGAATGTCAAAATAATAGAATCAGCAATTTTTATTTATTTTATTTATTTTTTTAAAGAGAGAGGTGAGAGAGAGATAAAGAGAGAATTTTTTGATATTTATTTTTTAGTTTTCAGCAGACACAACATCTTTGTTTGTATGTGGTGCTGAGGATAGAACCCGGGCCGCACGCATGCCAGGCGAGTGTGCTACCGCTTGAGCCACATCCCCAGCCCCCAATTTTTATTTTCCAAACACCAATATAATAATTTATTCAGGCAAAACTCATCAAAGAATGATAAATCCTTGTGATGAAAAGTTGTTGAGGGTGGAATATTTGCATGCATTCCTCCAAAGTATTCTCCAAAGATGACATATTAGTTTCTGAGTGCAAAGCATTCTTTTACAAGGGTGAGACCCGGGAGGCACAATCATCACCAAATGATCCATGTCAGCATTATCAATAATCAGACAAATGCATTCTATATTTCCTGATGAGAAGCAGTGGAAAGCATACCTATGTGGTATTCTTGCCAAAAATTTATTAAAGTGAATTAATCATGATGAAATGGACAAATTGAAATGTGACAGTCTATTAAAGACCTGATACACACACACACACACGCACACACACACACACACACACACACACACACACACACACATATATATATATAGTCAATGTAATGAAAAAAGCAAAGGGGATATTCCAGATTAAAGACCAAGGAAAAATGAACACAATTGAATTGAAAGGTTTCTTATTAAGTCATGAACAAACAAAATGATATGAGTTACATTAGAATAATTAAAGAAACCTTTAAATTTGATAGTATGATTATATTAGTGTGAACTTCCTGGTGAGTCACAGTCCTGTGGTCTTGCGGTTAGGAAGGAAAATGTCTTTGTTTTTAGGTGACACATGCCAAAATGCTCAGTGCAGAAAGATCATGATGTCTGCAACATATTTTCAAATGATTCAGCAGAAGAAAAAAAAAATAAAGGAAAGTAAATGGGAAGCAGCAAACATGGCAAAATGCTTGCAACTGGTGAATCTAGGTGAAGAGTATATAGGTATTTATTATACTATGCTTTCAACATTTTTCGTCAGTTTTAATTTTTAAAATTAAAAATTGAAGAGAAATAAACCATCCTGCAACTCCTCTCTCCCCACACCAAAGGTGTTTCTACTCCATAGAGCATCTGAAGACAATTTTACACCATTTACATTCAAGTTGGATGTAATTCTGAAACTTTACAGCAACTTTCCCTTAGGAACTACAGTTAGTTGGCCAAATTAAAGGAGCAGAAGCTCTTATTTTTCTTCTTCATCTACAACAACACCCTCTTCAACTTTAAATGCCTGTGTCTACCTGAGGAGGAAAACTCCTAAAATCACAGAGGCTTTGTGTCATGCTTCCTAAAGATTTTATGTCAACAACACTGAGGAAATGATCATTGAAAAAACAGAGAAATATGACTCAGAGTGGGAAAGATATTTTTGAGTGGGTCAAGCTCTTCTCAGGTGCCTTAAAAGAAAATACCTAAATTTAGAAAAAAACAACAACACTTTTGACTCATAACACTGATATTGATTTAATTATACTTGTCTCTTTGATGCACATTATTTCTTATAGATAAGGTGCAATTAAAGGTGACTAGAGAAGTCGTTTGCTCTTGAGAAAATCATGAGCTGCTCCATGGTGAATTATGGTCCCTGGGTATCTATATTGTCTTCCTAACTTTATTTCTCCAGCCATTTTTCTTAAATGCACTCATTATTTCTCCAAATGGTGAATATGTGACTTGAGGTATCAAAACCTATCCAAACCTACATAATTTATGACCAAGGCCAAATTTGTGAATGTGAAGAGAAGCAATTGTAATTAGTGACCACTAGCTTGGCCAGTTAGGTCCACTACCAGGAGATACACCACCCTTCAAAATGTTCTCTTGCCCTGATCTTCTGTGAGTCAATTTTGATCATTTTTCTTGTGAAAATTTAGACAAAATGCAAAGCATCATTACTTCAGAACAGTTACTTTTATTCCTTCTAAGTTCAAAGTTTCCATTTGTGTAAATAAACCAGAGTCTCAAAGCCTGGTAGGGAATGGGGAGAAAATATCTTCTATTTTCCCTTTTAATTTTGCTCAGGATTATGGTAACTTCAAATTAGAAGAATGTCTGTCCAGGTTCATGGAGCTGTGCAGTCACCAAGAACACTCAGATTTTCTAGAGCTTTAAATTTACATCAGGTACAAATATGAATATTTACTTTGGATCACAAAGAAGGCACATTTTACAACTTTTAAGATCTAATAATTACCATAAATAGAAAAATCCTAAAAAAATAATATATATTTTACCATTCAACTGTCTACTGAATGTTTTTATTTTTTTGCCTGTAATCTCTTGATTACCCTTTCATAAAACATTGATTTTGTAATATTTTATATAAAGACAAAGGAAAGGTAATTTAATCTTTCCTCAAGCATGGTTAATGAAAATTCATAGAATTCAATTGCTCAGAAACTCTCTGCTTCAACATCTTGTTTTTGGTAATGTCATGAAATTTTAGGGATTGTTGCCAAATTTGGAAAAATCTCTACCAACTGTCTTTCATATAATATTGCAGGCTGTTACTGTATTTAGGATAGAAAAGAATTTGGTTCTGACCAAGAATCCATAAAGGCCAAACTCTCACAATTATATGCATCTGATGATTAGAAGACTCAAAGATGACCTTAGGTTTCCAGATAGTCAAATCTTATTTCTCCCTCACCATGCACATAATTCTGGGGCTAGGAATTGTGGGTACCTTTTTGTGACATGCTGGGTGAATTGTCATAGGAGATGGGAGGAGGTTTACTGGAAGCAAATTCTATGCAAGGTAGTGAGCAGTGATTTTGCTATATGTGGAGATGAGGAAACCGTCTATGTATATTACACTGAAACAACCCTCTCCACAGTTGCTCCAGGACTTCCAAGCAAGGGAGAAAGTACAGTGGGACAAATCACCATAGAAATGACAATAGTGTGAACTGATTACAATGAAACCATTTTACTTCAGCAAATTTTATGAAAGCATATACCCACATGAACACCTTATTGAGGATTAATCTTCATTTGTTTCATAGCTCAGCAACAGTGAGGTGCTAAGTAATTCAATGAGACCCTGTCTCTAAATAAAATAAAAAACAGGGCTGGGGATGTGGCTCAGTGGTTGAGTGCCCCCGAGTTCAATTCCTGGTACCAAACAAACAAACAAGAGGAAATATGTGTTCACTTTTCTGTTAGTACATCTTTATATGCATTTGCCCACATGCAGCAGTAGGGATGAAAGAAACTAACAAGGTTCTTGGGGTGTAGTGGTAATGGTCATGTAGCCTAATAGAATATTGGGTAGCCTTCAATAGCAAATTACTGGGTGTCTCATAATTCTTCAGAAAAATAGTTATAAGAATGTTTTCCAAAGTAATAAAAGTTTAAAATTCAACCAAAAAATTATTGGGTGGAAGGGATTAATTGTGATATTAAAGTGGAAAGGATTTAATATAATGTCCACAAAGGTGAAATAATGCATAATGGTACAAAATCCAACAGAAGGATTTATAACAAATAAGGGTAAATATCCCTCTGTAACTTTTCCCTTCCTCCTGGGGAAGAAGTTATGTAAAATAGAAAATCTAATGGGATATTTCCTTAATGAAGGACATGGCAGGTGGCTGCTTTTTGGAGTATGAAAAAAAAGTAGAATCATTTGGTTGTAATACTGAAAATAATTAATCAAATGACAAAAACAAAGTTGAGAACAATTTTCTCCATCTCTTGGAAATTTGGGAGGCATAAATTTAGGAAGGTACTAGAATGGGAGGTGATAAACTGCATCTCTAAGAAATAATAATTGCTAACATAAAAGAGATGAATTGCTGTATTTAATAATAGAGACAGTGAAAAGATTTTTGTCTTTAAAAACATGTTCAACATAGATTCCTTCATTAGCAGTTAATTACCTGTGTCTATAAAAATGATTTATACATAGATCTTCAGAAGCACATCACATACAATATTAAAATATATACTTATAGCCCAAAGAAACTGACAAAGACCACTTTTCAAACTGATATTTGTTAAAAGTCTGATAAATAAATCCAAATCCTTTCTGATTTCTTTATGTGTGTGTGTATGGGGATTTTAAATCAATAGATTAAGAATCTGAAAACTTGTGTTTGATTTAAAATATTTAAAACTATTTTACCCAACCTTAGTTTTGTCATCAGTATTGTGAAGATTGGGATATATAATATCTAAAAAAATTTTTGAGTTACAACATTTTATGAGACTCTACATGTCTGATTCAATATTATTGCTCTTTTACTTAGAGAATAGATTGGGCAGAATCTATGTTGCTTAAAAATGATTATAAAGCAAAATCAGGTATGATTAAGATTACTGATTTTGTAAGAAGCTAGTTAATGAGTATTAGCCCCCAAGAGTATTTTAGGTTTTCACTGAATGCTCTCATCATCTCTGTCAATCATAACTTTCTGCCCCTTTTCTTTCCTCCCTCTCAGCAGATGATCTTGTCTCCTAATGTACTGAAAAAAAAAAACAAAAAACAAAAAACAACAAAAAACAAAAAACCAAACCATCAGACCTTGTCTTTCAACACCGAGGCTACAAAAAATATTTGCACTTGCAACACTTGTCTTCTTCTTTCCTCTTGTTCTGATGAATGAAATGTCCCTTCTCCAATAAAGAGAAAATCCTTCTACCTGGGCTTTTAGCCCCTTCTCTCTTGCCTCAACCACCTCAGTGATCCTTAGTGAAATAGCTTCATACATCCTGACAGCTTTACAGCCCATCTATTTGATGACAAATGGCAAATTTATATATCTAGCATGGTCTTTTCTGTTCTAGTCTATGTAAGAAACTAACTGTATGATTATTACTTATGTTTCTCATACATTCAAACTTAGTCTATATAAAGCCAAACTCTCCATCCTACCACAAGCCTCTCTTAACTTGGATACAACACACTCTGAGGCTATATGCTCAAGTGAAAAACCTGAACTTAAGTCCAAACCTGAGCTCAAGTGAGAAAACTGAGTTTCATCCTGATTCCTCCTATACCTACCACCAATGATAGTTAAAGCCAGTCAGTCCTTCTTCCAAATTATGGCATGGACCAAGCCACTGGTCCAGTGTAAGCATCCTAGTACACACCAGTGTTTTTCTTCACTTGGGCTTGTGTAATCATTTAGTGGCCTTCTTGCTTCCAATTTTGTCTATTTATATCTCTTTTCCCTGCCAGGATTCAGAATATACAATAATAATGTTAATGTTGAAAAGTGACATAAAAGTATAACTTATTCGCGAAATACAGAAAAATACAAAGAACAATGTAAAAACTCCTTAACTTCCAACTTGGAAAACTTCCAATACCTGAAAATATTAGATGGATTTTTAAAATAAACCTTTCCCTAATACATTTCTTTAGATTGGTGGATAGACAGCAAAAATTATTTGATAAAAGGAGATGTTATTTAGTATCATAATATTTTTCTAATAGCCGTTTCTTTAAAACGTATCTTGATATATGCATGTATAGTTATAACAAAATTTTGTCAAAACAAGGGGAAGACTGTACAAAGAACAAAAAACACAGAGGGCTTTCTATGAAAAGCAACAGATATTTTCACATTCCCTCTCTTTCTCAGTCTATCATTTTACTTAATGTGTTCTATTTTTAGGTTTAAGATTCTATCTTGATATCACGATGTTTTTGATTACCTATTTTAAACATTCTTTTCCTGCCATGGAAAATTAGAATTTAACTCTCTTCTACTTCTTTAGATGCTCCTCTCTTTCCTCTTCCAGCAACTATTTTACTACTTTTAGCTCCTATTTTGGTTATATATTTCTCTTTATTTCTTCCTTCCTTAGTTAGAGACAATCTATTTAGACTCTCTACCTTGTAGGGTGCACCCTCAATCCCTCACTCCTTTCATTTCCTTACTTTACAAGATTTGTTTTTGCTTTTGTATTAACCAAAAAAAAAAAAAGAAAAGAAAAGAAAAAAAATAAATAATAACCCATAATAAAACAAAACAACCACCCAGATCTTCTGTTGTGTGACTATAGTTAAATTTTTCATTCTTTGTGTTTGGATTTTAAAAGTGAAAAGTCATCAAGCATCCTTGCATTATCTGTGTAAATGTGGCTTGTTACTGAGCCAAGCTGTGATTCATGATAATAAGATTTTGTGTACAGGGCCCCTTCCCCACAACTTTCTACTTGTCTTTTTTTCTGTAGCCAATCCTCAGGCTTGTTTTGAGGTTTTCAGGATATTGTCAAATGGATGGAATCTCCCTCACCCACCCACTGCCCTGACCTTTTTCTTTCAATGCCTCTTTACTTCTGAACCTACTTTGGGATTGACTTCACTGCATCAGTTACCCTGGATCTTCCTGGTTATTATGATGCCAGGTTGGTTTCTGTTTCCAACATCTTCCTCATTCTTAGTTACTTTCTTGTTTTCTCTGACCCATCTTAAGTAACCTCATAAAAAGGCATGCATGGGAGATAAATTTTCTGAGCCTCTAAATGTTTGAAAATATACTATATCATGCTTGATGAACCCTCTGGATAAATGAAGACGGTAAAGTTCAGAATCAGTTTTCATCAGATTTTTGAAGGTAATGCTCCTTGCATACCGTCAGTGTTGTCAACTTTTCTCTCTGAAAGCTTTATGTTCTTTTTAATCTCAGTGTTTGCAAATCTCTATATTATATTTCAGAGGGAGTGTTTATTATACTCATTGTGCTGGGCATTTCCTGGGTCCTTGTGATCTGCAAATCTGTAACTATATCAGCTGTAGAAGATTCTTGTCTATTATTCTTGACTTGCTCTTTGGGCTGAGTGGATGAGGGATATGGGATGTGGGGTGATTTTCATCTTCATTTTTGTGGTGCTGAGAGTGAAACCCAGGGCCTCACACATGCTAAGCAAACAGTGCCATTGAGCCACATCCTCAGCCCATATCTTCACACATGTAATAAATACTTTTTGTTTTTATTGACCTGAGGGCTATTTTTCAACCCCAATAACTGGCTTCTTTGTGTACTGGAAATACTCTGTATATACTTCCATTCTTCTGTCTGCTTTTTGGACTTCCAGAAACCTTATCCTGTTCTCTTTGATTTTTTTTTTCTTTCTTTTTTTTTTTTTTTAACAGTACTGGGCATTGAACTCAGGGGCACTCAACCACTGAGCCACATTCCCAGCTGTATTTGTATTTTATTTAGAAACGAGGTCTCACTGAGTTGCTGAGTGCCTTGCTGTTGCTGAGGCTGGCTTTGAACTCACAATCCTCCTGCCTCAACCTCCTGGGCTATGGGGATTATAGGCCTGCACTACCACACCTAGCTCTCTTTTATCTTTTTATACTTTTACTATTACTTTAATCTGGATTTTGTAGAAATAAGTGATCAACATATGTACTCAGTCTGTCAACTAGAACCACCCTCAGAGTCTATGTTCCATTTTTAGTAAAAAACAATAAACTGAATTTTACTTAAGAAAATACTCAAACATTTAAAAATTTTAAGACAGTTTTATTATGTTTTGTAACCATTATTCTCACTGTTTTCTTAGATCTATATTTAAACGTAGTGCTTATTATCGAATTTTCAAAACTATATCTTCATTCTTAAGTTCTAAATTTTGATTCTCCTTTTGTTATATGGATTTTATTTCAAGCAGTTTATGAAAAATACTTTGTAAATGCAGTATTCCCCAAGTTATTTCATGCCTGAGCAGATTGTGTGTCTTTTGCCTTTCAATCTGAAGGACCACTTGGCTGTTGTGGAATACTTGGGTCACATTTGCTCCCTTTAGAGCTGTGACATTAGTGTCTTTAAATATTCAGTATAGCAGGAGCCACCCTTTACCATGGTGTCTCTTATCACTGAACTAAATAGATTGCTCCTTGATCTCTCTCAAGAAAGCAAATATATGCTACAAAATCTTAGCATTTTTTTTCATATTTAAGAAAACCTGCTTGTGGTTTTTACACTTGAGTGGAAACTTGGCTGGATATATGTTTCTGGGTCACATTTCTTGTTCTTTAGAGTTTGTTAGGCTTTGCTGCATTGTCTTGTGGTCTAGAATGCTCCTCCAAAAAAGACTCAGGTCAGTCGGCTTTAGTTTCCAATTATGAGAGACTATTTGTCTCTGAGTAACAGTATTTTTCTTTTATCCTTGAAATTTAGTAACAACAAGAATATAATTTAGAATTGATAGTGTTGGATATATTTTTGTCTTGGAGTACGATATGTACTTTTGAGTTGCAATGACTTATTCCTCCATTTCAGGATTATTTTTCCACTTTCTATTGTGATGCCTTTTCTGATTCAGTTATTGGTTTTTCAATTCAGGGACACCTATATTCATTACCCCTTGTATAAAGTCATTTTTGTCACTTCTTCATACCTATTATCTTCTCTGTTTCCATTAATCTGTTAATCTTTTCCTTTGATTTTGGTGTGCCTATCCCAAGCCTTTCTCTGCCTAAGTAATTTATTTTTCAACCATTCAATTCCTTTCTGCATTTAATTTATTTATTAGTTCTATAATGGTTTTATTTTAGTTTCAAATTGTTTCCTTACATTTTCAATTTTCATCTTTACCTCAGTCTGTGTGGTTATCATCGTACATTTGCGCTCATAAATTTTTAAGAAGCTTTGTTGTGGTGTGAAACATTGGTGAGATGTTCCTGGGATCTTTAGGCCCTGGTTGTACTGCATTTCTTTCATGCTTATTTTCTTTTCTGCTTGCATAGTTCGCATGTCATTATTTTTCCATCTTGTTCATACTGGCAAAGGACTGTACATCCTGATTTTGTTTTGTATTCTGGTAAAGGATGAGTGAATTCTCCTTAAGTCCTTTCCCATATTCCCTGTGTCTGAGGGTCTTTCCCTACAAGATACAGCTTTAGGGATCGTTATTGATTTCTGTTCTCTTCTGAGTAGCCTGAGGATTTCGGTTTGTGTATTGTCAGTTAGGTAGGAGCAGGGAGGGGGTTAAGCTGGGACTGAGTACAAGCTAGTAGTTCAAATAGTCCACATACTTCTAGCTTTTTCTATTTGATCTGTTTCTTATTGAACTCTTAACATCTTTTTCTATAGTTCTGGAATTGTCAGGTTTTTTTTTTTTTTTTTTTTTTTTGTAATTGTGTCAGTTTGCTTTGTCTAGTGCAATGGTATGTTTAGATGCATACAAATCAAAAGTTATTTTATTTTCTTGAGAAAAATTCTTTATTACTTTGTAATGCATTGCTCTAAAAACTACTTAGCTTTTTAAAACTTTATGTTGAAATTTTCTTTTTGGTTTGGTATTAGGGGTGCCTTTTATAACCTGAATATAGCTGAATTTACCTTATTGTTATTCCATCTGATACTCTTTCAATAGGTGGAGCTTTACCTACTTACATTCACTCTGTTATCTTACATATTTGAGCTTAGAGCTTATGTGTGCCATCTCATTTTGCATTTTCTGTTTACCATTCTTTTTAAAATTTTTTATTCCTTTCTTTCTTCTTCCTACTCTTCTTCCTTCAAAAACTCCTATCCTTCCTCTCTCTCATTCATCTGGTGGTTTGGATGATATCAAAACAATTTCTATTTACATATTGGTTATCCTAAGGTTTGTCTTTATTTTTCTCTTATACATAGCAAATATATAGAAATTAGCATATTTATAAGTGTACATTTTAATGAATTTTCATGAAGTAACTACACCTTTGTAACTATAACCCAGATCAAGAAATAGAATATTACCAGTCCCCTAAATCCCCCTCATGCTTTAAATCCTTCTCAGTCTTTCATCTTCCCTTCCTTGGGTTAACCTCATTCTGTCTTCTTTACCATACAGTAGCTTTGCCTGTTTTGAATTTTATGTAAGTGAAATAATGCAATATGAAATTTTTGTCTAGCTCCTCTCAATGTTGGCTGTTAGACACATGCTGTTGATTGAACTGGTGACCCATTTACTTTAATGGATTGCAGAATCCCACTGTATAATTATACCACAATTACTTATTTTTCCATTCTTCACTTGCTGGACATTTTTATTCTAGTGTCCAGTGATTATAAATAAAGCTGTTTTGAACATTCTTTCATTTATTTCCTTCTTTGAGTCTGTCTTCTACTCACATTTCATTCACATTTGTGTTTGGATATATAACAAGGAGTGAAGTATTCTAATTATTGGATTTCAGGATACACATATGTTCAGCTTTCATACTTATTACCGGTTTTCTGAGGTGACTGTACCAAATTAATATTTCCATGTATAGTTCATGAAAGTTACAGTTGCTCCATGTCCTCATCTTATCCTTACCTTTAGCAAAACAGTGCTTGTTTCTTTAGATTTTACCTGTTATGTGTACATAGTTTTAAATTTCCCAATGAATAATAATGTCGAGCACATAATATGCTTATCATACTTTTATGTGTTCTCTCTCATGAATTACCTATTTAGTGTTCAGGTTTCTGTCAATTTTTCTATGGCTTATCTCTATTGCATATGGCTTCATAGGAACATTGTATATATTTTGGGGTAATAATCTTTGGTCAGGTAAAAATATTGACAGTGTCAGCTTCAGCTTGTGGGTTTTTTTATTCTTTTACTGAAGTCTTTTGATGGACATAGTTCTTAATTTTAATTATGTCCCATTTTTATTAATATTTTTCTTTAGAAACTCATTGCTAATGAATATATTGATATTTCCATGTATAGTTCATGAAAGTTCCAGTTGCTCCACGTCCTCATCTCATCCTTACCTCTAGCAAGACAGTGCTGTTATCATCTTGATGTTTCATTGTTATTTTTCTCATAGGTATATTATACTCTTGTCCCTGAATTTGTCTGTTTGTCTGGCCTTGTGCTCATGCCGAACTGTCTTAACTATTGTAGTTTTGCAGTTCATCTGATAATTCTTAGAGCAGGTCTTTCAATTTTGTTTTTCAAAACTGTCTTCTCTTGTTTTGGTCCTTTATCTTTCTTAAATAGATATATTATATTCAATTTGTTTATTTCCACAAAAGTACTTTTAAGTTTTTAACATACAAAGGTATAAATTGTAAATTAATTATAAACTATAATTTTAAAATATCTGAAATTATCTAGTATTTTAATTCTCCTCTCAAATATAACAACATAAATATACATTCATTATGGGTGAAATAGCTACTTTCCAGCATCTTGTTTTTGTTGCCTGATTATACAGGTATAATGTTCTAAATGTCCAGTTCCTCTGACTACACAGAATATATTTCTTTTTTGTTTAATGGCATCTGTACTTACTGGTGAGAAATACACTTGATTTAATGTTTTATTACTAGTCCTTGCTTATCATCTTTCTCCTGGTCTGGTAAGACTCTTTCCTAATTCTTAATATATTCCAGTTTTCCTATGGTGAGTCTAGATGTGAATATATTTTTCTAGATCTCTCTTGGTTCTTACAGTTCACTTTCAATTTGTGGAGCTGTGTCTTCATTCAATTTTGGAAAATTCACAGTTCTTTTCAAGTGGTGATTCTTTTCTACCCTTTCCCAGAGACAGTACTGTTTGTCTTTCAGCCTGTTCTATATATGTTTCTTAACACTTGGATGATCATATAATTTATTATTTAAACTGAGATGAATTTGGAAGTTAAAAGAAGTTCCTCTAATAATTACATTTTTAAAAAAGATGTAAATTGGAACTTTTCAGACATATTGGGATGTACAATCTCTCTACTTAGTAGTCTTTTTCTATTTTATTCTATCATCTGTAGTTTGGGTGAATCCCTCAGTAGTATTTTTCATTTTTTTTAATCTTTTATTGTCTCTGATTCAAAATGTAGCCCATGTTTTGAATTTTTTTCTTCAATTGGTAGGTTTTTAACCTGTAGTGTATTTAGTCATTGTGTTTTTTAATTTACTTGACTTGTTTCATTTATGTTTTTCACACATATCTTTTAATCACATAATTTTTCTTTTCTTTTTTCTTTAAGCATTCAAATCACACCTATTCTAAAGTTTTGGCTAGAACAGTTGCATAAAATTTTACTGGGAGTGAAATTATGTTCCAACTGTTGCCTTCTTTCAGAATTATTTTAACACCGTTAGAATTCTTCATGTGTTTTGAAATTTTGTTTCTCAGTCTCATTCTGAACTTTCCCTTCTCTTTTCTCTTTTTTCACACTTCTGTCTAGTGCTTTTGCATCTTTCTTCTCTTGGATCCTGAACATCATCTTCCTTCTCTCAGTTTCCGAATTCCCTCCTCCTAACCAAGTATTGTTAGTCATTGCAGAGCACCTGCCCTTGGACTCAGCAGGCATATGTCATTGTGCTTCTGGCCAGGGCACTTAGCCCAACTCCTCAAAGGTGAGGTATGTTTAGTTTTCTGGTTTCTGAAGCAGCCTATAAACCCTAGTCCTAAGGACTGATGACTATAGAGTTTCAACATCCTTTCACCAGAAGCAGCCCCCTAGTCAGTTTTCAAATCAGACACCAGTCTGCTAATTTCCATGGAGCATCCTTAATTCTTCCAGCTGCCACTGCCTACTTCAGGACAGGAGCCCAAGGTGGATGCAACCTTAGCTATATTCAACCTCACATTTTTTCTTGTTTCTGGTACATAGGGATACAATGGATTTTAAACCCAAACATGTATTTTGGGTCTTTCCTTTTCCATTTTATATATTTTTGTTATGTGTTGGATCAGTGGAGGTACACTAAAGTATAAAATGACTGCTCTAGTTTGATCAGCGTACATAAAATGAAGAAGCAAATTGTATTTATCTTAAATGATTTTAAAATATCCAGATTTACAAAATTTGGAGTTCATTCGGCAACAGATTTTCTCTGCTCAGATGTCTGAAATATTTTTGTAAATGCACAATATAGTGGTAGTACTAATGGAGAGGATGGAAACTTTTGTCCATAAGATCATTTAAAATATTTTCTTTTTGCCAATCTGCAATTATTGCTCATCTCTAAATTACTTTTAAAAAGGAAATATTCTGTGAAGCACTTTTTTGTTTCTATATAACATTGTGTCTTGGCTGTTTTGAATTGTACCCAATTTAAAAGACAAAAAGATTAAATTTTCCATGTAAAAATAATTGTGTAATCTGAAAAAGAAATAGGGTGGGGAGAAAAACAAAGAAAGGCATACTTACTCAAGTAGTTTGAATAGTGTTTGTCCCTTAGTAAATATTTTTGGAAAAATAAATGAATAAGTATCTGAACCACACTTCATTGCTGGTTAACACCCTTGGAGCAAAGGGAAGTATAATAGAGCATATTGTGGGTGGGGGGAAAGTATCAAGGCTCAGAGATACTGGGTAACAAACAAGGTGAGATTGAGAAGTAAAGGACAGAGTTAGTATAATTTTCAGGGTGTTTGTTGTTTTATAACCTGGTTGTAAAAAACAGTACTTTTTAAATTTTGACATTTTTATGTGGTTTTGAGTTTTCCGAATCACATCAAAGCCATTATGTCAGCTCAGCCATGTCTAAACGTCTTGCTTCCCATTTTGAGCCTATTACTCAGTTCTACCTGCCACTCAGAGATGGGAAGAGACAGGCTACAGAGTGAGGTTATGTGTGGATGTCCCCTACACTATGAAGTGAGCCGGTTTGAAGGAAAGAAGTACTTGAACCATCCCTCTGGTATAGTTTTGATTGTGAGTCTTAAAGAGAGTGTCTGTTCAAGGCTGAGAATGGATAGTTGTGTTCCCAGCACATACAGATTTATCTCATCCAAGTCCCCAGAGGAGAAAGAGGGAGTAATGTTGGGTGTTAATGAATAAAACAATGTGACTGTGGTCACGTTCCATAGCCTCAGCCTGCATTCTGCTCCATACCAGCCCCTGAACATCCAAGCAGGGAACCTTCCTTTTCTAAACTGCTCTATGGAAAGCAAGAATCTTTTAGATTGCTTATTCCTAAAATCTAGTTGAATAACCATTGACTCAACTGCTTGGCCATATTAAAGAACATTTCATAGGGGGAAAGAAATATTGTGATGAGTAGGTCTCACTCGGCAGTTTTCTCTGAGTAACCATACACTCCAAGCACAGCCACTCCATAGCTGAATGTTTCCTTTAATTCCTCTTCACTGATTTGCATTCACTTGCATGTTATCATTAACCAAAGATGCAATGATAATAAAGAGAACTTTGAGAAATCTCTTGAATAGGTGACTAGGTGAAAAACCTGTTCCAGAAGGTTCAGGTGACTCCTATATCTTCGAAGGTGTTTAGGGACTGGAAATATTGTGTAAAGAAGCTAGCCAAGACTAAGACTCCATAGAAGAAGGACAGGGAGAGGAGTTGCATTCCAACACATAATTTCTGTTGGTCTATTGCTTTAGCATTAGTTTTGAAATGGGTCACAGTTGCTTCTTTTATTTCCATGCCTTTGAAAATGATTTTCTAGGGAAATAATTTCTTATTCTTTGTGATTCATATGTTTCCAACAGGGAGGAAGTGAACTTACTTTGACTTAGTCCCTTGGGCATGAAATTTTCCTTATCTCATGAATACTCTTGAGATACAACTTACCTTCTTTTACATATAAGTAAACTCTAGATCTGAGTTAAGTAACTTGGCCAGTGTCATCTTCTGTAAGTGAGAGAGCTGAATTGAAACTCATGAAACCCACAGAGTATAATAGATAAGAGGGTGAATGGCTAAACCCAGCTCCTAGTTTCATCTCTTAACAGTGCAGCTTTTATTAAGTTGCTTAACCTATCTGTGCCTCTCTTGACTCAGTTTCAAATTGGGAATAATACAACAGCAAAAGAAGTAGAAGGCAAGAAATAATTAAAATCAGAGCTGAAATTAATGAAATCGAAACAAAAGAAACAATTGAAAAAATTGACAAAACTAAAAGTTGGTTCTTTGAAAAAAATAATAATTATTCCTTCTCCTAAGGTTGTTATATGTTAGCTAAAGTATTTAGAATCCAGTTTAACACATAGCCATTTTTATTTGTTACATGGGAATATAGCTTAACCCTGTTTAGGATGGAGTTTAGTATTTTGGGTAAATTTTTAAATGTGTCTTTCCTTTGATCCAGTAATATCAATTTGGAATCTTTTCCTCTAGATATAGCTACACGTATGTACAAAAATACTTATAAAAGATGTTCTTTTTAACATCTTAATAATAGTGGAGGCTGGGAACATTAATAGAAATGTCAGTGGGAAAGAAGTTAACTTAGTTAAGATCCATAAAATGCAATGTACTACCTCTAAGACATATTGTTAAATGAAAGAAAAGATGGTGCAAGATGTGTATGTACTATACGGCCATGTGTGTATCATACAAGCATTGAGTTGTGTTTGCATTGTGTATATCTTGAATTATACACAAGGAACTGTTCAACATTGGCAGCCTTTGGAGAAGGGGAGAGACTTTGGGACTGAGGTCAGAAGGAGAATTACTTTCCATTGTACTGTTTATTATTATTATTATTATTATTATTATTATTATTATTATTATTATTATTATTTTGCTTTTTTTTGCACAAACAAAAAATTTTTAATATAAAAGAAGTGATTTTGAAAATAGCACAAGATAACTGGAGTATAACTCAGTGATATACCACTTGCCTAAAATGTGTGAAGCCTGGGTTCAATCCCTGGTACCCCAGAAAACACTATACAACATTGAATTATTGAATTGAAGAGACTCAGTACTGACTCATATGCAGTGCAGAAGGGTTGAGATAGTCCCTCATTCCTAGCTTGCAGGACCCTTTTAGTGCCATCTGGGGGCTTGTGAAAATGGAGCTGCCCAGTGAGGGTGTCCTGAAGTTAGTCACCTCTGAGATTGAGGGCACACTTTCCTTGCGTGGAAGGAAGACTTGGACTTATACACTTCCATCAGTAGCACATTTGGGATCTAAAACACAGTTTTGTATTTCTTTCGTTTTCTAAATCTCACCATTTTTTCAGTCCCATTTCTAACTTTCATTTGAGATAGAATGTTTGTAGACCTTATTAATGTTTATAGATATTAACTGTATTATCAGCTTGTTGATTTCTAAAATTTTATGAAATTTTCTTGTTTAGCCAACCAAATGCGTCCCTGTGTTTCTTCTATGGAGTCTGTAAGTCTTGGCTAGCTTCTTTACACAATACTTCTAGCCCCTAAACACCTTTGAAGATAAAGGAGTCACCTGAACCTTCTGGAACAGGTTTTCTCACCTAGTCACCTATTCAAGAGATTTCTCAAAGTTCTCCTTATTATCATAGTACATAGTCTTAAACCTCCTGCTTTGTCTTAAACCTTTAGGTCTGGCAGAGAGGTAGTTAGGAAAGATTATCTTGGGTCATATGTCTACTCATTCCTATGTACTCCAATTCTCTCCTTAATGAGTTCTCCTCAGAGAGACCTTCCGGAATAATTTAAACAGGAAGCACCCCACTCTTACGCCTTTAACTATCAATGACAGTGTTAACATTCTTTCTAAGCATCTATCACAATTTGTCATAATGATTTTTTTACGTATTTTTTTTCTTGATTTTATTACTTTTCTGCCAAAATCTAAGCTCTATGTGGACAAGAACGGTGGCTATTTTGTTGTTCACAAATGTGTCCTGGAACCCAGCACAAGCACCCTTCAATATGAATCATCATCCTTGGACCAAGTAACAACACAAGAAGGCTGTGCATTTGGACAACAACATCTTTGTCTGCTTTTATAGAGCTGTCTCTCAATTTTTAGCCTTTTTAAAAAAAATCTTAGGTTGCTCTCAAAACTAGACATGCAAATTTACCTCATCAATATTTAGAATATTACTAATAATATCTCTTTCCCTCTATTGTCACACAGGGACTGTTTTTACCTGGGAAAATTTATTCTGCCAAATATTTAGTAAGTATCTTAAATTAAGATAATGATATAAATGTCTCATAATTTATGAAGAAGGAGGAAGCTTCAGGTTCCTTGCATGACCATAGCCACTTGACTGATCCTTATGATTAGCAGGTCTTGCCCCTTCCCTGTTTGATTCTATGTTGTTAATCTTGTTGCAAACATCAAATACATTTTGATAAGATATGATATGCATACATTAAATTACAAAAACAAATGCCACTCTTTTCTATTTGTGTTATTATTTTTTTATTTCTCTTGGTCTCTTCAGCTAAGATTTGAGTCCCTGACATATTTTGGGTTTTGGCTCAATACAATCACCATCTGGTCTCTCTCTGCCCTTAATCCTTTTCCTATTTTCTCCTGTTCCCTCCTACCAAAATGCTGTCACCAAATACATCTTCCTTTCCCATTATGCTACTCATGCTGCTGCCTCCTGCCATCACTCACTGTCCCCAAGACTGTGCACTGTGCCATCAGCCGCTACCCCGTTGGCTTCTGCCTACTGCGCTTCCTCTTCTTGTCCTACTTATCGCATCTTCTTGGCCTCATCTTTTACTTCACAGTGTCTCTGATGCTCCTGTAACACAAACTATTAACAATATAAAATCCCATGTCATTTGTTTCCCTTTAATAATCCTTAAAAGACATTTACTTTTAAAAATTCTTTTAAGCCTCAGCAGTAATATTCATCCATCACTACCCAGAGTTTCTGAATTTGTAAATTGTGTCATAATTATAGTGCATTATTTCATTTGTTGTATTGGTAAGTGATTCTAAGTAGCTGTAAATACTTCATCAAAGCTAGTCTCTTAATCCTTTCTGCCCAAACAAAAAATATGATTAGATAATTGATTGTGTGTACGTGTATGTGTGTGTGAGTATACCTTTTTCAGAGTCCTTCCAGGATGATGTAATATAATAAATTTAGCAAAAGAGAATATCAGAAAGTGAAAAGCAATTAGAAAACTGGAAAAAAAAAACCCAGCACTAATGGGGCCAGTGATTAACTACTTTTCTGTTGACTAAAGAATGATAAGTAAAGAATCAAGTCAGAGAGGAACTAAGTCTGAATCTTTGGCATTAAATTTCCTCAAATTTGCAGGTATTAGAATGAATTATAACTGGGCATAGTGTTCCAAATTTATTACTTAGTATAGAACACAGCAGCTACTAAATGGAACTGATGAAACCAAAGGAGATATTATTAGGAAAATAAAGTAGAGTCTTGTAAAATTAAAGACCCAGTTTTTCATATAAATTGTTTAGCAGAAGCTGTTTGACTAAGAGTGTGGAAGAAAATTAGGAAGTCCCTTTGCCTTAGAAATGGTTGTATTCACTGACATGCTTCAACCTGGCAATAAATCAGCCTGGGAACATTTTACATAGAGATGGCACTATAAATTAGCTTTCTCGTTTCTATCTTAAGTAGTATCATCATAAAATATTTAATCAAGACACTAAAACTGTCAAAGGAGGTGAATAATTTGAGTCCTGAAGTTTAAAAAAAATCCATTTCTTTCATGTGTAGTTTTTTTTCTTTGTATATAATTTTGATCTGTGAATTTATCCAAACCTGCTCTATAATCAATAGATAATTTGTTCACAGATTATAACTATCACAAATGTTGGCAATCACAGATGCTAATTAAATACTTTGGCTAGAAACTAACTAATGAGAAACTAACACCAAAATGCTTTGTTCTATTTTGTTCTGCCACAAAAAGTAAAATATTCTCACTGTGAAGTTATTTCTTTTCCCAGAAATTTAAAGGGTTCGTTCCATATATTTCTCAATTACATAACAAGTTTTAGTAATTATAATAATAACAATATGTTAGAATCACATAAGAATGAATTTAATGTTTTCATATCCTTATTGGTCAAGGAGAGCAGGAAACAGATAAAGAAGCTGAAGCCTAGGCAGGTCACCAAGTGTCACTTTGGCCCTGGATTCTCACACTTCAGAAGGCAGCAAGAGCTCATCTTCTTGGCTCTCTCCCAAGAATACCATCTTGCTGGCCTCTTCTTGGTAGCAGGTCCTTGTTTTCATTTTTACAGGCTCTTTGACCTACAGATTGTACCAGTTAACTCTTGCCTGCCTCGGGGTTTTCTTGCGTTGGTGACTGGGTTAGCATTTCCAATTCTGACCATGGGTTTCACTGTTTGCTTGCCACCTCAGGCATGATAAAGGCCTTTAGAGCTGTCCTGCCTTCTGCCACATCTCCCAAGGCCACTTGAGCCAGTCCAGCTCTGTTCAGTCTCTCACCTTGAGAGAGAGAACAGACCCCCAGCAAGAAAGTAGTGAAGTCCAAATGATAGCTCAAGTGAAAATACTTTTTAAAGATATCATTCAAATTGCCCAAAATGACAGCCTTCACAAATTCCTGACAGTTATCAGTTATTTTCAGGCTGACTACATTGATTAAGAAAATACGGTTACAGTGAAGTCACGCCTCTGAATTTCTCTTCCTTTTTAAAATCGGAGTAATAAATTCCCCAGGTGTAGACTTCAAACAGCATCTGTTGACTTAATTAGAGTGAATGCTTCAAGGATGAATTCTTTTCCTAAACTCCGTTGTCTTTTTCGACAGATGATACAACTGAAACAATAGGTGGGGAGCAGCTGTGTGGTGGTCTGAGTGTTGACTTGCATTTGACAAAACTCTGACTACAGAGTGAAGCCATTAGAGATGTTGTCAGTGAGATTGATGATGCTATGCATTTTGAAATTGTCCTTGACAAATTATATGAAATGTATAATTCTTCTCCAAAGACACATCATAAGTTGTTGCAAAATGCAGCACATAAAATACCCCTTTTCAGGGGCAAGGATTTTATTGGTTCAGTGAGGCACATCCAGATTGAATTAAGACAGGTCTTTGAAACAATTTCACTGAAATGTGTCATTATAAACAGTTTAAGGAGTCAAGTACAAAGAGAAGCATGATTGAGCTGACAGAAAGCTGTTTAAATAATATCATGAACTTTTCCTTTTGTTAGATTTACTCATTTTATATGGGGTAGGGACTTAGTGTGTTGGAGAAAGGTGGCCTTGCCGAAATATGTTCCCAGGCTTATAAGAAGACCATGGATAATAAACCCAAATCCAGTGCCAGTCCAAGGGAGAGACTTGGGCTTCTTAAACTAGAGTGTTTTTGCTCCATGCATAGGAAGAAACCAGAGAAACATTTGCCTAGGTAGATTGGCCAAGATCTTCATCCCCTGGTAACTGATAATTTAAAATATTATTTTATATTAAAACAGGTATAATATGAAGTACAGTTTTTTATTCTACTATGTTTTTCTTAAAGAGAGAAAGAGAGAGAGAGAGAGAGAATCTTTTTTTGTAGATGGACACAACATAATGCCTTTATTTTTTTTTTAATGTGGTGCTGAGAATCGAATCCGGGTCCTGCCCACGCTAGGTGAGTGCTCTACCACTGAGCCACAATCCCGGTCCTCTACTATGTTTTTAAGATGAAGAATAAAATTCAGAGCAATCTGTGTTTGCATTGCTTAGCTACCCCTCTAGTTACTGGTAGGGATCTACCTGCCTTCAACTTAAGGATACTAATCTAAGCATGGTAGACCACAAAGTAGGTATCAGGGTGGTGCTAGCTAGGCTGGATCAGCAGAAGTACACACTTAGAAATTTTGGAGCAATTCCGGAGACCAAGGCTGAAATCCATGTAAGGTTGAATAAATATGTCAGGTCTCTTTTTATTCCTTCCCTGTCTTCTTTGTTCCCATAGAACTAAGGCAGAGAATGACTGAGTTTCAGAGTTCAGAGGAATATTTTTAGAACCACCAAGTCCAATTGTGTTATATAAAAAATTCCACAGGAGTCTTAAGAAGTGAGTGTCAAGTGTCTTCTGGACTGCTTTCAATGACAGGAAACTCATCACTTTGTCAGGAAGCTCTTTCTACCTTCTAAGAAAGGGAGTTGTGAGGAAATGTGCACTCGGTATGAACCATGGTTTCTAAAGTCCCATTGTAAGAAGGAAAGTCATCCTTAGAAACTTACTGATTTTTAATTTTCATTCACTGCTCTTTTCTTAAACGTTAGTAGATATTCTTGATTTTAAAGTGACCAGGAAACTGGCTTGGTACAACTCTATGAAGGAAGTCCAAATTCAAGCCAGGGAGGAAAGAGCAAGTGATTTCACAGTGAGTTGTGAAATCTAACTCAGAGGGGAAATATGCAAAGCTAGTAACCTCCCAGGACAGGGACAGGAAGTTCTTACTCCACTTTTAGATCACAGGACTTGTTTACTGAAGAATATTTCCTCCTTTCTTGCTCGTCTTCCCTTCCCAGGTTCCAGAATTTGCAGATGGCCCAGATACACCATTAGGTCAGGGAGAAACAATTTAAAAATCCATTTTTCTACTCAGCCAGATCAAAGAAGCTATAATAAATATCACAATGGAACATATTATCCATTTGACTCCCTGGAAGGAAGAATGAAAAATACAGGAAAAATAAAAGGCAAATACCTTTGGATATTATCTCAACCACATCCTTTCCTAAATGAATGTCTTATGTCCTAACAAACAAAATGTACTTTTTCATAAATGCTACTTCTGCCAGCTCCTGTACACCCAGCCTCTATCTCTCATCCCCTCAGCATTTGAGGAGTAGGATCATCTTCTCCAGTCTCCCTAAGGCTTAGGTAGGTGAGCCAAACATGGCAAACTTTTCTCCTTACCATCTGTCACAATGGCAAAAGACTCGACTTACGCAGTCAAGGGGGAGAAATAAAGAATGTCCACGTGCTTCTGCCTTTGTCAATGCTGTATTCACTCAAATCACTCAATACAATTTCACTCTTTAGGTTCTTAATCAAGAAAATGATAATCCTTATTGCTAGGCACTGCAATAGACATAATCAATTCACAGCAAACAATTCTAGATTAATTAATTCACAGCAAACAATTCTAGATTAATTCTAAGCACTGCAAACACATTTAATCATGACAGGCTCATGACATTCCCTCTGCATGCTAAGTCAAGTGTCAGATCAAAAGTCTCAAGCCTTAGGCTTTAAGTCCCAATAGATTCACACTCACTCAGACCGTGGTGATCAGATCAGGAACCAAGGCAGGCTTTTCACCAAAGTCAAGAGGCTGCTGTAGAGTTTGAGAGCAGTGAGAACAACGCAGGGGATCAGGCAGATGAGAAGAGTTGGAATGTCAGTCCAGGTCCTCATCAGGCTCTCAGGCTTTGTGTGTCAGTGTCAGCTGGCTGAATGTCTGTTCATTTGCCCCATCATTTATACTAAATTTGGGGGCTTTTGACCACCCTTTCAATCCCTATAAGCTGCCACTGGGTCTCTCAGTGACATCATTTACCCTGGGGTTAAAGCACCTGGTCTGGTGGTTCCCACCCCGATTTTCTTGCCTTTCCCCCTTATCGGCAAGAGGACAACCAGACAGAGACTTCACTCTAAGTTTGTCAGGGTGAGGAGAAGTGACTTGTTTGTGCCTGAGAGCCATACTGGAGGGCTCTGTTAGGCATGCCTGGTGAGACTGCAGGTTTCACACTGGAGTTTTAAAATGGAGTTGTTTAGGCTCAGGCCTAAGGCCATCCTCACACCATTGCATGCTAGTGTGGGCACATGTGTGTTGGTGATAGAGGGGAGCCATGTGACCCCACTTTTGAGATTCTTCTCCCTAACAGCACATAGAATAGGTCACAGGCTCAGGAAGCCCTGATGCAGGCTGTGCTTAATTCTTGTGGATCCTGAAAAACTGAGTGTAGAGCAGCTGTTTTTGGCAAGAAGCCTCATCAGATTAGTCAGGGAAGGGAGATGGCTCCACAACCCAAGTGGCTTCTTCCTCCTCAGAATAGCCGTCTCCCTCCAGCTCAACTTTGTTTCTGTGACAAGGAAGAATTGCAGTAAGTGAAGAAAGATTTGCCCTTCTCCGTTTGCCACCCTACCAAAGGCACCCGGAGTCCCTGTAGCTTTCCCCTGGGTTCTTTGAAAAATTCACTGGGTATCATAGGAGCAAATTCTTGATTGACTACTATTCCTGGACTATATTCCTCTTGTCCAGACCACCCCATTTCCTCAAAGTCTTACAACAATTTAAAGACTTCTGGATTCAAAGAAAATTTATCCATATTCTCCGCGATCTCTTATAATATGTCTCATGAAATAAAATGCATGTTTAATACTCAGTTAATCCACTACTAAGTTCAAAAGGGCTAGGCATCAGAAGACTAAATGTTGTAGCTCAGATATTTGGTTATTATTGGATTTTATTAGCATATAAGAAGAATATTTTTAAGTGATAGCACTCAATTGCCAGATAATTCACACCAATACTTTAAAGGCAGAAAAATATGGTTTACAGTTAAAACTAAAGAGAGGGAAAGATGAAAAAAATCTTACACAACTATACCCTGACCTCCTCTTCCAAAACTTCTACATTAATTTAAATACTGCTGTGAGAACTATCAATTTCAGACTTTCTTTTTATTCATGTTCTTTCTAGATATACACTAAAATAGAGTGTATTTTGACATATTATGGATACATGAACCATATTTTATTCTAATTAGGATCCCATTCTTGTGGTTGTAGTTAATGTGGAGATTCACTGTGGTGTGTTCATATATGAACATAGGAAAGTTGTGTCTGATTGAATCCACTGTCTTTCCTATTCCAATACCCCTTCCATTCCCTTTATTCCCCTTTGTCTAATACACTAAACCTTAACTCTTCTGCCACCCTTGTTGTATGTTAGCATCCACATATCAGAGAGAACATTCAGCCTTTGGTTTTGAGGGATTGGTTTATTTAACTTAGCATGATAGTCTCCAGTTCCCTCCATTTACCATCAAATGTCATAATTTTATTTATATTTATGGTGGAGTAAATATTCCATTGTTTATATATACCACATTTTCTTTATCCATTCATCTGTTGAAAGGCACTAGGTTAATTCCATAGCTTAGCTAATATGAAGTGATCTGCTATAAACAATGATGTGCCTATATCACTGTAGTATGCTAATTTTAACTCCTTTGGACATATACCAAGGAGTGGTATAACCAGATCAAATGGTGGTTCCATTCCTAGTTTTATTGATGAAACTCCATTCTGCTTTCCAGAGTGGTTGTATCAATTTGCAGTCCTACCAGCAATGTATGAGTATATACTTCTCCCCACATCCTTGCCAACATTTATTGTTATTTTTGTTATTGATAATTGCCATTATGATTGGGGTGAAATGGAATCTCAATGTAGTTTTAATTTGTATTTCTCTAATTGTTGAACATCATTTTTTCATATATTTGTTGACCTTTTGTATTTCTTCTTCTATGAAGTGCCTGTTTATTGATTGGGTTATTTGTTTTTTTTTTTTTTTTTTTTTGAGCACTTCATATATCCTAGAGATTAATGATCTTTCAGAGGTTCAGGTGGCAAAGATTTTCTCCCATTCTGTAGGCTCTCTCTTCAACTCTTGATTCTTTCCTTTTCTGTGACACTTTTTATTTTGATGCCATCTCATTTATTGATTTTTTATTTTATTTGTTGCACTTTAAGAGTCTTGTTAAAGAAGTCAGTTCCTAAGCTGACATGATGGAGAGTGGGGCCTACATTTTGTTTTAGTAGGCACAGGGTCTCTGATCTAATTCCTATGTCCTTTATCCACTTTGAGTTAAATCTTGTGCATGGTGAGAGATAGGGGTTCAATTTCATTTTGCTACATATGATGTTTCAGTTTTCCCAGCACAACTTGTTGAAGAGGCTATCTTTTCTTCAATGTATGTTTATGGCACCTATGTCTAGGATGAGATAACTGTATGTATGTGGGCTTGTCTCTATGTTTTCTATTCTGTTCCATTGGTCTCCATGTCTGTTTTGGTGCCAATAACATGCTGTTTTTGCTACTATACTCCTGTAGTATAATTTGAGGTCTGGTATTGTGATGCCTCCTACTTCACTTTTCTCGCTAAATATTACTTTGGCTCTTTTGTACCTCTTATTTTTCCAAATGAATTCTATGACTAATTTTTCTATATCTATGAAGAATATTTTTGGAATTTTAATAAGAATTACATTATATCTATATATTGCTTTAGGTAGTATGGCCATTTTGACAATATTAATTCTACTTATCCAAGGACATAGGAGATCTTTCCATCTTCTAAGGTCTTCAATTTCTTTCTTTAGTATTCTGTTGTTTTCATTATAGAGATCTTTAACCTCTTTTTCTAGATTCATTTTATTTTTTTTTTTTGAGCCTTTTGTGAATGGGACAGTTTTCCTAATTTCTCTTTCAGTTTATTCATCATTGGTGTGTAGGAATGAAATTAATTTATGGGTGTTAATTTTATATGCTGCTACTTTGCTGAGTTTGTGTATGAGTTCTAGAAGCTTTCTGGTGGAATTTTTTGGGTCTTCTAAATATAGAGTCATGTTGTTGGAAAATAGTGACAGTTTGAACTCTTCTTTTCCTATTTGGGTCCCTTTAATTTCTTTTGCCTAATTGCTCTGGCTAGAGTTGCAAAGACTATCTTTTTAACATGTTTGGTGAACTATCTTTTTAATATGTTTTTGTATGTGATTTTACAATATTTTATTAAGAAGTGTTGAGCTGGGCATGGTGGCACATGCCTATGATCCCAGCAGTTTGGGAGGCTGAGGCAGGAGGATTGTGAGTTTAAAGCCAGACTCAGCAAATTAGTGAGGCCCTAAGTAACTCAATGGGACCCTGTATATAAATAAAATACAAAAAAGGTCTGGGGATGTGGATCAGTGGTTAAGTGTGCCTGGATTCACTCCCCAGTACCAAAAAAAAAAAAAAAAGAATTTTTGCATCTATGTTCATCAGGGATATTTGCCTGAAGCTTTTTTCCTTGAGGTGTCTTTGTCTAATTTTGATACCAGAGTTATACTATGTTCATAGAATGAGTTTGGAAGGGTTCCTTCCTTTTCTATTTAATAGAATATCTTGAGGAGGATTGGTGTCAATTCTTCTCTAAAAGTCCAGTAGAACTAAGCTGAGAATCCATCTGGTTCTGGGCTTTTCTTTGCCAGTAGGATTTGATGGCATCTTCAATATCGTTGCTTGACACTGATCTGTTCAAATTTTCTGTGTGCTCTTGATTAAATTTGCCTAGGTCATATGTCTCTGAAAATTTGTCAGTATCTTCAAAATTTTCTATTTTATTATATAAATTCTCAGAATGGTTTCTGGTTATTTTGTGTATTTCAGTAGTGTCCATGGTGATATTTCTTTTTTCATCATAAATTTTGGTAATTTGAGTTTTCTCTTTCTCTTTGTTAGCTTGGCTAAGAGTTTATAAATTTTATTTACCTTATCAAACAACCATCTTTTTCTTTCACTGATTTTTTAATTGTTTTTTTTTTCATTTGTTTGTTTTAATTTCATTGATTTGGGCTCTGATTTTAATTATTTCCTGTCTTATACTGGTGTTGATTTGTTCTTCTTTTTGGGGGGCCTTGAGATGTAAAGTTAGATAATTTATTTGGTAACATTCAATTCTTTTAGTGAATGAACTAAATGCAATGAATTTTTCTCTTAAAACCACCTTCACAATGTTCCAGAGATTTTGATATATTGTATCATTATTTTCATTTATCTCTAAGTATTTTTAGCTTCACCCCTGGTTTCTTCTGCTGTCTATTGGTCATTTAATAGTGTATTATTTAGTCTCCAGGAGTTAGAGGGCTTCTATTTTTTATTTTATTGTAATATTCTAATTTTATTCCATTATGATCTTATAGAATGCAAGTATTATCTCTATTTTTTTTTTTTTGTATTTGCTAGGAGTTGCTTTGTGGCCTAAATATGGTCTATTTTAGAAAATGATCCATGTGCTACTGAGAAAAAGTGTATTCAGTCATTGATGAATGAAATATTCTATATATGTGTTAAGTCTAAATTATTAATTATATTGTTTAGATCTATAACTTCTTTAGTTAGTTTTTATTTGGAGGGTCTATCCAGTAGTGAGAGAGGCATGTTAAAATCCCCAGAATAATTGTGTTTTGACCTACTTGATTCTTGAAATTGAGAAGGATTTATTAGATGTACATAGATGCTCCATAATTTGGGGCATAAATATTTACAATTTTTATGTCTTGTTGATATATAATTCCCCTAAGCAGTATGAAATGACCTTCTTTGTTCCTTCTTATTAACTTTGTCTTGAAGGCTACTTTGTCTTATATAGAATAAGAACCCCTGCTTGTTTATGATATCCATGCTAATGATATGTTTTTTTCTCCTCCTTCAGTCTGAGGATGTCTTTGTCTATGAGGTGAGTCTCTTGGAGACATGATATTGTTGGGTCCTGTTTTTTAATCCAATCTGCCAGTCTAAGTCTTTTGATCCATCAATTTAAGCCATTTACATATAATGTTATTATTGAGAAATGATATTTATTCCGTGTCATTTTTATTTTTATTTTTTGGCTTTTAGTTTGAATTAGTTTCTCCTATTCTTTCAGGGTAGCTCCTCCTTTACTGGTTTGTAGTTTTATTTTTCATTTCTAATGCATGAAATATTTTATTGAATATGTTTTGTAGGGCAGGATTTCTGCTGTGAATTCTTTTAACTTTTATCATGGGAAAGTTTTTATTTTATCATCAATTCTGAAGCTTAATTTTCTTGAGTGTGATATTCTTGGCTGGCATTCATTTTCTTTCAGAGCTTGGTATATATTATTCCAAAACCTCCTAGCTTTGAGGGTCTGTGCTGAGAAATCAGCTGAGATTTGGATTAGTTAACCTCTAAATGTAACATGGCATTTTTCTATAACAGTCTTTAAAATTGTATCCTTTTCCCGTATGTTAGGAATTTTCATAACAATGTGCCTTGATATGGGCCTATTGTAGTTTTGTATAATTTGAGTACTGTTAACTTCCTGTATTTAATTTTTCCACTTCATTTTTAAGGTTTGGGAAATTTTCTGATATTATTTCATTGAAAAGTTTGTGTATTCCTTTGGTTTGTGTCTCCACACCTTCATCTATCCTGAAAAATCTTATATTTGCTCTTTTCATGTTATCCCATATTTCTTGAAAGTTCTGTTCATGGTCTTTTAACATCTTTTTCCCATGGCCAACTTTATTTTTAAGATAATATATTTTGTCTTGGTTGCCCTAAAGTCCTTCTTCCAAGTGGTCTAGTCCATTGGTGATGCTTTTCATTGAATTTTAAATTTGGTTTATTGATTTTTGATTTTTTTTCAGAATATTTGTTTATTAAATTGATCTTTAATAAATAATAAGTTTATTAAACTTCCTGTATTTTCTCTGTGATTTTACTCCTTATATCTTCCTTTACCTCACAGATCAGGTTAACTATAAACTTTTGAAACACCTTCTCTGACATTTCTTCTACTGTTATGTCAATGGATTCTGTTATTAAAGTATTAAAGTATTTTGGTTCATTTGGTAGAGACTGTTTCCTTCCTTTTTCATGTTGTTTATATGTCTACCCATCTAACAGTATGTATCTGAAGCAGTAGAGTTTCTGCCCTATGGACTTGTAGTGTCCCTGAAAATTGCCAATACCTCACTAAGGCAAACAATTTACAGCATTTAGCCAAATAGTTCAATAAATAGTTCAACCAAATAGTTCCTGCTGTGGTAAATTCTCACAATAACCAGAAATGATATGACATTGCCACAGTATAAACAGTAAGTTTGCAAATGTTTTACAATTTCCAATGGTGAAAGGGAGAAAACAGAAGAGATGTAGGATGATGATTATGAGGGAGGAGGAGAGATAATAGAAGTAAAAAATTAAATGAAGATTGAAAGAGAGAAAATAAATTTTGGATATTAGCAGAAGAGAAAGAGAATCAAGGGAAACAGATAAGTGTGAGACAAATATATTAAAAATATAAAAAAAAAAGAATACCAAACAAAACCAAAATAACTAATCAAGCATCCTAGCCCTCTAAAGATTGAGCCATTAAAAATACCTGCCTGCAAAAAAATGCTAGAAATGAGAAAAAAAAAAAGAGACAAATATGTACATGAATAAGTATTCATGAACCATTCAGCTCACAATTAAACAAAGAAAAGAAAAAAGTTTTTGATGAAATGTTAAAGAATTATTTCCACTGGAGTTCAAAAAATTCAAATCTTCCCTTCTCAGCAGTGTTAGATGGGATGGGCAGGAGTTCGACGTCTGCTCCGCCCTCAGGGTGGGGTTGCTGGAGTGTGAGAGGAGATCCCGAAGCCAGAGCTCCTGGAGGCAGGGTTTAGGCCTAGGAAGGTTCCAGGTTCTTCCTTGAATGGTGAATTTTCTGAAGATTTAAAATCAGCACACCTTCAGGGCCCAGCAGTTGCCAGTCCATGGCTGGGAGACTGCACCCAGGAATCTCCTCTGGGTTCCACTTTTGTAGAACAGGGGTCAATCTTTGTCCTCTCTGTCACCTGCAGACCCTGTGTTTGCTGGTCTCTTGGGTTTAGTCTCCAAAGTCAGTCACTCCCCACTCCTGCTCTTTTGAATTCTCATCTGGTGCATCTCTCCCAGCTGATCCTGTGAGCCACTAGCCTCAAGGGGGAGGGCAGAGTGGGGTGGGGTTTTCCATGACCTGTATTCCCCTGGGTAAATCCCTCTCAGTGTCTAATTTTCTCCTGGTCACTTGAGCATGCTCTATGTCATGCAGTGTGGGTTTGCCAGGCCTGTATTCTGGGCCCAGCAAGGTTTTGACAGGAATCAGCTCCCATGGCTGCTGGCCCCTGTGGTATGGTTGAAAAAATGGCTCCTTCCTATATCCTCTGCTAGCTACCAGGAAAGATGTGGCCACTTTCTCACACAAGGATAGATGCAGCAAACCTTTCAGGTTAGTTGAGCAGTATCTTTGATCTCTGATTTCTCCAAACCCAGATGTACCACAGGCCTCCTAAAAATGTGGGTTCCTTTAATTCCCTTGTTCCTCCACTTTGCTCATGGGGGACCGCTGCGGTTGGTGGTGGTGGCAGTGATGGTGGCACAAGGCATTTCTACCTTATTTTATTATATCTAAACTCCTGAGTCCTCAATCTGCTCTGAATATTGTGTATTAATTCCCAGTAAATTCCCCCGCCACCCCCCCACCACTTTATTATTATTTTTTTTAATCTATCTTGCAGAAAAGCTGCCTGTCTCCTTTCTTGGTTTCCTGCCATAGAGCAGCCAGGAAAGTGACCTTCCCTATTCTGGTATCTTGACTTCCCTCTCAATTATAAACTTCCTTAACCGAAACCACTTGTAAAGTATAGTGAAGTTACCTCAAGGGAGGAGGATAAAGTTTACAACATTTCCTCTAATACTAAAAAGAATGTTAAAGACATTAAAACACACACACACACACACACACACACACACACACACAGTGATTCTAGAATTACCATGAATTTTAATGAGTCAACTGCACATGTAACTTTAAAAATTTCTAGGACATTATTTCAAAGTGATTAAAACGTTTCATTCAATTAAGCAATTAATTCTTCTCTCTTATCAAGGGAAGAACTTCTGAAAAGATTTTATTTGTATTTTATAATTTCTTTTAATTATACTTACCACTCTAGTATACTATCACCACCACCCCCATTTAATGCCATATTAACTGAAAATCTATTTTAAAAAAAAGAAAAGAAAAAGAAAATGTTGTGTATAAAAGCCATCCATATTTGGGAATCCACAGTTTGACACTCAGTTTCTACTCATTAGTCCCTAAAGTGAAGGTTTGTTGTGAATGTGCCCCATTCTGGCAATGTGCATGAAGTCCTCAGTCAAAACCTTTCTCATTAGAGAAAACTAGGAGGGAAATAATTCTCCTTATACAATAGCAGAGGAAACCCTTCTGACTTAAACCTTTTAAAATATGGATGGACAACCAAGGATCAGGAGGAATGTCAAAAATACAGCCGCATTAGAGAGAATTTTAAAAACTTACTTGAAAAAGTAGACATAATGATCTGAGCTATAGACTGTTTAAATATAATGAGTTCAATCATTATAACAGCTGAATAAAGTAAGTACTGTTTTATTCCACTTTACAGATGTAGGAATTAAGTCACAGTTTCCCCTGTCCCCACACCTTTGCTCAAAACCAGGCCCAGAACTGTGGATCAGGGAACAATATCCCCAGGGAATGAGACCTTTTCCAAAGACTCATTGCCAACAGATGCCCAGGCCTGCTTTGTCCAAGTAGTCTAAATTCTCTGGAAGGAAAGATGGCACCCTCATGTTGAGCACAGCACAGAAGGGCTGTTTTAGAACTTCAGGTGGCATTCGATCTTTTCAATCTCAAAACTGGAAGTGTGACAGCTGGTAAGATTATGAAAGCAAAGTTCATGTATACATTAGAAATAATTAAGAATCAAGTTATCAAACAGTCATGTCTACAACTAAGAAGAAAACCCCTTCAAAATACATAATGATATAAAAAGATGTTAGCATATACTCCTGATTTTGTTAAAGAACTCTAAGAAATGATGGAAGCCACTGAAAATTCAATAAACACTTTAGAGGAAGAATAGAGGGTGATATGTGAAAATCTTAATAAAGACCCTCCTGTCTGCCCCCTCAAGTAAGACTGATAATGAGTCAAGAGTTGTATCTAGAAAAATTGACACATGGGTTTTGGAACGCCTGGAAACAGTTTTCAGAGAAATGCCAAGCCAAGCTCCTGTATACAGAGGACTACCAAGAAAATGGCAGTTTGAAAACTTCCTTCAGCAAACAGAATGGTGTCCAGAACTGGATAATTATGATCACCAGAACTTTGTAAAAGTGAGAAACAAACATAAAGAAGGCCAGTTCGTATGGTGGAAATTTTGGAACACTATCCTAGAAAAGCACAGGATAAAATACAACAGTATGAGAATCTGAACCAAATTTCTGACTCTAGAAGAAAGAGAAAAAATTTAAAAACAATAAAAAGAAGAAAAATTTCAAGTTACAGACACATGTAACTGTGCCCTTTCATAATAAGCAGAAATATGATCAAAAGAAAAAATTAAAGAAAGACCAATGAGCAGTTTAGGCTTTGGAAAAAACAGAAAAGCATATATAGTATTTTCTCCTTATCCAATGTTTCACTTTCCATGGCTCCAGTTATGTGCAGTCAATTGTAGCCCCAAATTATTAAAATTTTTAATTAAAAATAATTAAATATTAATATTTAAAATTAAATATTTAATAATTAAAATTATTAAATGAAAAATCACAGAAATAAGCAATTGAATAATGGAAATCTCATGCCAGCCTACTCGAAGCGACCTTGGATGTGAATCACCACTGTTCAGCATATCCACACTGTATATGTTACCTTCTCATTAGTGCTAGTACCCATCTCAGTTATTAGATCAACAGTATTGGTATCAGGATGCTTGTGTTGATGTAACCCTTATTTTACTTAATAATAGTTCAAAAGTGAAAAAGTAGTAGATGACAATTTGGCTTTGACAAAGAAAAGCTACAAAATGCTTTTTTGAGTGAAAAGGTGAATGTTCTTGACTGAATATGTAAAGAAAAAAAAACTTAACTTGCTTAAAAAATTATTAAAATGAGATGTTTTTAATAAGAGAAACAACCTTTATATAACTTTTATTGTAGCATATATTTATAACTATTTTATTTTATTATTAGTTGTTAAAATCTTACTATACTTGATTTATAAATTAAACTCTATCATATGTATTAGGAGGAAACATAGTATATGTGGAGTTCACTACTGTAAGCCAATGAAATATGTTTACATTTAAAAGTAAAGGAAGAGAAAGAAAAAGCATCAGAAAGAGCATGAATGTCAATTCAAAATGAAATTACCATCAGAAAATTATACCCAGAAGAAAAAAGAACTGAATTTTTGAGGCCTGAAAAGAAGATAAAAAGCAGAAAAGAAGAAAATGAAAAACTGCTGTGGATGAAATTTCCAGGTTTCAACAAAGAAGTTTACATATACTGGAATTGAAAATTTGAGATAGATAGGCAAAGAAAGATGAAAGGCAGAATAATAAATGAGACTGGCAAAAAAATCAAAAGACCGAAGACTACATTAGCAGACATGCCTCTAGGCTCTACCAAAGGTTGGGAGATATTGGAAATTGAACCAGCAAGTTCTGGGCCACTTCTGCACAACCCACCCAGGGCTGTTCTAACCTGAAGACAAGAACATAAAGAGTAAGAAATAATAAAATTGGTATTTAGTTAATGAGAATGCAAGTATTTTCAATTATTCTGGGAGTCATAGTGACTAACCATGTTCTTTAAATGTCATTAATATAGTCACATTGATTTTAATTATATTGTTATGTGAACTGACATTTCCATGCTTGTTTTAGTATTTCCTATTTATACTAAGAGAGTTTTTAATGTATATGTTGTTTCTTACTGATATAAAACCTATTTAAATTTAAAGGTTTGTTCTACATACCTTTAAAGGTTTTTTATAACTTTATTTAAACATGAATGCATAACCAAGGATAAGGAGGAATGTGAAAGATACAGATACATTAAAGAGAATTTTAAAAACTGACTTGAAAAAGTAGATATAATGATCTGAGTCATAAACTGTTTACATATAATGAGTTCAATCATTATAATGGCTGAATAAACATAATAATCTTTGTCAAATTATAAAAAATTGAGGCAGAGTGATATTTTTAATAGCAGCTCAATGCACAATAGCTAAACTATGGAACCAACCTAGGTGTCCTTCAATAGATGAATAGATAAAGAAAATGTGATATATATATTCAATGGAATATTACTCAGCTTTAAAGAAGAATGAAATTATGGCATTTGCCAGTAAATGGATGGAGTTGGAGAATATCATGCTAAGCAAAATAAGCCAATCCCCCCAAACCAAAGGCTGAATGTTTTCTCTAATATGCAGATGCTAATTCAAAATAAGAGGAGTGGGGCACTAGAAAAGAATAGAGTTAACTTAGATTAGGAATAGGGAAGTAAAGGGAGGGTTGGGAAGAGGATATGGGGATAGGAAGGATTGTAGAATGATACAGACATTATGTGACTGCATGACCAATGTGATTGTACAACATGTACACTCAGAAAAATGAGAAATTACATCCCATCTATGTGTGATATATCAAAGTGCATAAATGCAGTCTACTGTCATGTATAACTAATTAAAATAAATATAATTTTTTTAATAATTGCAATTCATACACCTTAGAGTTAAGTTAAAGTAACAAAAAACGTGAAGATTTTTCAGTTATAAATTTGGTAAATTTAATAAATTAATATTTTTACATTTTTTGCGTAATAACCAAATTGTATATGTGTGAAGCAAAAAAGGAAGAAAGGGAAAAGAAAGGAAGAAAGGGAAAAGAAAGGAAGGAAAGAGGGAAGGAGGGGTAAAGCAAAAAGCAAGCCTAAACTAAAATCAAAACAAGAAGGGGGGTTGAGAGGGAGAGAGAGATGAAGAAACAAGAAAAGAAGCTGTTAAGGTGGAAAAATATATTTTTCTTCTACCTATGGCTGGAAATCCTGTAACCAAAAGACAGATTAGCAAGAGAAAGCATACAATTTTATGTCAAATACATTTCATGAAAAAATGAAGAACCAAACAAGCAGTTACACAGAAGCCTTTCTATAACAGGTTTGATGAAAAGCAGATGGTTGTGGAGAAACATGGTAGACAAACAGTACGAGGTGAGTGAGATGAACGGGGAACTTGGCCAGGCCTGTTTGCTTCAATTCTTGTCTGTGTCGCTTCATCTTCAGAAGGAAGGATGCTTTTTTCCTCCAAGTACAGGATGGCATTTCTCACCACATGAGGGTCTTATGACCTCCTTCAGGGACAGGTCAGAAAAATCCTTCCTTCATGCCGCAGTCTGGCTGGGCACAAAATCACGAGCCACCACACAGCTTGTAGATTCAAACAGCAACTCTTTATTCCCGAACTCACACCAGCCGTCTACAATCACGTTCTGGGGAAATCCACGTTCTCTGCCCAAATCCACCTCCACTGGGCTTCTCTCTCCCAAAAAATACTGTCTGAATCCCGTGAGAACTCAAGGGGAACTCAGGCAGCAGGATACGCCCTATTCCCAGCAGGAATAATCTTAAACCTTAAACCTGGAACCTAAACTGGGAACGCCCTAAACCCAATTATCTTAAACCAGGAACACCCTAATCCGCCCTGGTCCTTGAGCAAGGTCACCTACATTCAATGTCACTGCAAAATGTCAGCAACATGGGGTACACTGGCAAGGAAATTGTCATACCTACTTGGCTAATGGCTCCCAGCACCTTCATGGTCTGCTTCAAGGTAAAAAGGCAAGGGAAGATCAGAGGAAACTTCTTGCTGTCCCCTACCCCCCCACACCACCACCCCCCCTTCCCTCCCGTCCACTCCCCTTCCTTCCTTTTCCTTCTCAGGGTTGGGGATTAAACTCAGGGCCCCACACATTCCAGGCAAGTGCTCTACCACTGAGTCACATCCCTAGCCCTTGATTCTACGGTTTTCTTCATCAGTACACTAAGATGTTATAGTTTTGTGTACTGTGTCCTAAACTCCATCAAACTAGGTCCCAGACAAGTTCCCCAAGGTCATAAAACCACCGCAGAGCTGAGACTCAAATCTGGGATGCCTGGCTCCAGACACACCATCTTAACTATACCAACCATCTCCTGATAGAAGAAAACTTTGAAAATCTAATATTCTATGGGTGTCTGATAAAGTTTTATGGCCTAAATGAACAATAGGATGTTTAGGAAAGTAATAAACATAGACTAAGAAAGAGCTCTTAGAGAGCTCGGAAAATGTGAATGAGCAAAATAAAACAATAGAAGAACCAGAAGACAATTTCCCAAAGCTGTCACGGAATTTGGTTTATCCACCTACACAGGTCTGCGGTGATTGCTGAATCTATGGACGACAGGCACTGTTCCTATGGCTATGGAGTCAGGTTGCTTCTTCTGCTGATGATTCTTCAAAGAGGCCTGTGCTGGCAGCTGCCTTTGGTCCCTCGTGCCACCCAACCTGACAGCATCTTGCGCTCTGCCCCATAACATCTTTTGCCTCTGACCCTGGGGATTCTTTATTGTTGCTGAGGACCTTTTTGCATCAATCAATATGCAGCCAACAAATGTACAGAAGTTAACCATGGAGCAATCTTTAACCTAAAGTATCTCCAAAAGGAAATGGGACTGGGCATTACAATACTCTTTTCCCTTCAGAAGAACTCTGGAGAGACACAGTTTTAAACTTCTTATCAATGCCCTGCAAGGCCTAGCAATCATCTTTCCATGAAGATGTGACCTTCTCAGTAATTCTTTTCCTTCTTCTTTGCTTCACTCTCCCTTTCTCTCACTCCCATTTCTCTTTCATTATACAAATCTCCCTCCAATAAGCTTTTACCTCAGGTGATGTTTACTGGAAACCAAGTCTTAGAAAATTGCCTTCAGGTTGGAAGGGTTCACTGTGTACCCAGGAACTGAAAGGAAAAGGCCCATCCCTAGACAAAGCAGCATCAAGTTTCAATCACCAAATAAAGAAAAGAGATTCAATGAAGAAAAATAATATAGCATTATACAAAGGAGATATAGTCAGTCTGACATCAGTATCCCTGAGGCTAGATAGAAGCCAGGGGAAAAAGGCCTTCAAAGTTTATAATCAGCCAAACTCAGAACCAAGAGTGAAAGTAAAACAAAACAAAAATTCAGATGTATATAGAATCAGACCATTTGCCTCACACACATCATTTGAAAAGAAGTTTGCCTGGAGAGTGTATTCCAGGAAAACAAGAACATATCCATGAAAAACAAAAAAAAATTGCAGACAAAACCAGGAGACAGTAATGTCCACCTGGAAGAAAAGCTCTAAGATAACAGGCATGCAGAAGCTAAAGACAAAGCCGAAGAGACTGGCCAGGAGAATGGAGGTGTGGGGGTAAAAAGGGACTTCATGGAGGACTATGATGAAGAATCTGAAAATGACAAGAAAATGGTAAAAGCAAATGACAGGACTAAAGAAAGGAAACATTTTAGGTAAAACCTTATTAGAAATTTTGTGCAAAAGTATATAAGTAATTCATTATTTAAGAATGATGAAATTGCATAACTCTAAGTAATCGGGGAGTATAAGAAAAGGTAAAAAAGGAAATCCATTTGATCTTGATGCTCAGAATCATCCAGCAGGGGAAAGGGGCCATGAATTTGAGGAGAAAGTGTTATTTCATCTCATTGTTTGTCCCATAGTGACAAACAATGAGATGAAATAACATTATTTCAATGTAATAGCAATATAAATTCTGTTTTTATTTAATAAGAGTAATAGCAATGCTATTTTTTGTTTCTATCTTTTAGTGTGACTTCTATATGAAACAAAATATTTGGTTGTGGCAGGAAGGTAGAAATAATAATGAAGTACAAGTAGTTGACAACATGTAGGAGGCATAAAGACAGGAAGGTAGTCTTAGCATAAGAAACAGGAAATTTATTTGAAAGTTAATGAAAAAAATAGTGATTTAATTTTTATTATTTAAAGCTACAACGATAACATAAAGTGATACAAATTGTAGATACTAGAGGGGAAATAGGGAATATGTGTCCCTCACCTTTCATGTTGTGAGGTCAGTGGACATTGCCTACGTCCACTATTGGACTTTTGGTTAGGGTTAGGGTTAGGGTTAGGCTTAGATTCAGGCTTGGGGAGGAGTATAAGCACTTGAAGCTTATACTGAAGGAGATTAAGCACACTACTTAGAGTTATGGAAATAAACAATATGAATGAAGATAGCAGTGCTTACAAGAGGGTGCTTCTGGTGTGTGAGGCTCTGGGTAGAGAAGACTTATGCAAGAGAGCACAGATCTTTTTTTTTTTTTTTTTTAAATAAACCTTCTGAGGTCTGATTTGTTTACTATGCATGCCTCACTTTTATAAACCTTAATATAAAATCATCTTAAATATTATCAGCATGCAAATTAAAGAAAAAAGAATCGACTGAACTACCTAGAAATAGAATGTAGTGATACCTAGGAATAGGTTCAGAAGGAATATTAAAAGGTCCGTGTGGCAGAAAGGGCTCATAGAGGTACAAAAAGGGAAGCAGGAGAGCAAAACTGCAAGGTGTGATAAGGAACCTGGGGAAGAGGATGTGCTCAAGTGTATCAAACCCTGCTGCAAGAAGGAGAAAGTTGCTGAGGACCAGAAGCTATGAAAGCTTGCACTCCAGAGCCCAGTGGCCAGATCTGCAGAAATCAACCCTTCCTTCCCCCTTCACAGTGGCAGAAGGCTGGGGCAGTGCCTGGGCAGGTGGACACATGACATGATTTGTAGAAATTCCTGTCCAAAAGCTTCTAATTCTTCTGTGAAGGAAGAGGCCCCTGTTGAAAAAAAAAAAAAAAAACAAGTAGACTAGAGCTAGTTTTATTGTGTGTTTGTTTTTCACTACTAAGCAGGGAGGCAAGACAAGCAGAGAGCTGGATTCAGCCAAGATTGGAGTTTTGCCAGGTAGGTGCAAAAGTTAAGTAGATATTTTCTAGAAACACAAGGGAAAGAAGGCAGAGGAAAGGCAGTTAGCAAAAGGTGAATTTGTCAAAAGCCAATTCTATAAATAATGAAAAGAATTTCAATTATGTAATGAGCAATCTTTTTTATTTTTACTGCAAAACAGCACACAAAAGGGTTGTATGGTACAGTTCAGATAACTAACACAGCACAAGTTGTATTTATTTTCAGGATTTATTAACTTAACTCAGGCTAGAGGAGAGCCCCAAATACCCCATACGAAAGCTGAAGCAATTGAGATTCCATAATGTAGGGATTCTCTCCCACCAAAACTCAGTCTGAATGGAGAAGAGAGAAGCATCCTAGAGAAATAAGGTAGGCATAAAAGATGAGTCCATTTAGTGAAGAAGCTTCATATTTAGCTGCCAATTAGGATGGAAAACTTGGTTGCAAAGTATTGTGGAACTACCCCATTGTGGTGGGAATGATACATAAGAGAGCATGGATTATTCTGGGAAAAGTTTGAAATTCCTGGAAGCAGCCAACTGGACACGTGCACACCTAGCCTCAGCTCTGCTCAGCTTTTCTGGGATGGACATTTGGCAACTCAGCTCCCTTCCACAGTCATAGGTAGGACTAAGGCCATGATACTTCATCAAGAATAGGACCTTCCCAGGTAATGGTAAACTGTGGTCTGAGGTCACTATCTTTTTGCATTAATTCCAAAAGCTACTTTTGATTGAGCTCCTCCAAGAAGACCTGACAGTTGGAGTCTGTGGCATGAAAACAAAGAGCTGCCCATATGTTGGGGGATACAAGGAGTTTGGGCTGTATAATGGCGACCACTACTGCCCTACACAGCATAAATAGACCTAACCAAAGTACGCTTAGTATTGGAAACTAACTCTGGCCTCTTCTCTTTGCTGCTGCTGCCAACAAGCTCAGGAACAGTACTTAAGGATGTAATGACTCATGCTTTGTGTGCTAGAGGTGGAGCTGAGATGAGAAGGGGACAGGATCTGTGTGACTCTGGGCTGACAGAACCCCCAGAGGAGACTGTACCACAGCTTCAACTGTGTCTTGGTAGCTACTAGGATAATGGCTTGGTTATGGACTGTGTCTTTGCTCCTTTGAACTGACAACCACAGAGATAGTTTTTCCTTTGTTTGCCCTTTATTAATTTGTTCACTTTAATATTTGTTTAGGATTTTTATGTGCCATGCACTGTGCTAGATAAAAAAGATGCAATATTTAATAAAGACAAGGTCCTTATTCATGAAAGCCAGGGTTCTACTTACTTTTATCCAAATCCCACAGATAAATGTAATCTGTATCTCCCTTGAGATTTTTCTCTTCACTTTGAACCATTGTAATTTATCTAAATGTCATCTCTTGCCTTATATTTTTGTCCAGAATTTGCAAAATGATCATGGTGAGTAGATTTGATATACATTTTTTTTCTTTTTCCTTCAGAGAGAACTTAAAGAAAACAAACAAACTAGAATTAGTTATTACGTATTAAAAAAACCAAAAAGTCCTCACATAAAAATATGGATGTCTGACTTCTTTTAAAATATCAAAATATCTGTAACAAGGTGCAAGTTCTCTTATCCATATAAACTCAGTAGAAGCTATCTGTTTCAGACCAAGCATGACCTTTCTAGTATACCTGTGTCAGTTAGCTTTTCATTATTATCATAAATGCTCAAGATGAATCAACTTGAAAAGAGGATAGCTTTGTTTGGGCTCACAGGTTTGGAGGTTTCAGTCCTTGGTCTGTTGGCCCATTGCTTTTGGACTGGCGGCAAGGGGGTACATTATGGTGGGGGAAGCATGATGAAGCAAGCCTATAGTCTGATGGCAGCCGGTAGCACATAAGATAGGAAGCAGCAAGGGTCTCAATATCTCCCAAGGGCATATCCCCAGTGACCAAAAAAATTCTCAGTAGGCTCTAACTGTAAATAAAATTTCACCACTTCCCAATAGTGCCACAGGTTAGGAGCCAAACTTTCAACACACAGGACTTTGGGGGCTGCATCCAAACCATGGAACACCTCAGTTCTCACCCAATGGCGTTGTCCATTTAGGATGATTTTATTGCCCCTGGAAGCCTTCAGACTGATTAGGAGAACAGGATTGGCGAGTAAATGTGAATCAGTAAGCACATGGACTACTCTAAGTTGTGGTTGAGAATAAACACAAAGAGAGGAACACAAGAGAGAAAATATAAGGAAGACTTTCCAAGATTTAGTGAAGAATCGGACATGGCCTGACAAGAATCGCAGTTATGACCCTGTGTGGTCAGAGGAGTGATGGTGTTTGTAGGAGGCATGGTTTGTAGCCAGCCAGTGCCTTTTACCAGGTGGAGCATACTTCCCCTAGATGCTTTGAGAGTTGCTGATAGTGGCTCACAGTGGCTCCCTTCTTCTGAAAATTACCATCCACTGAAAGAATGGGAGCAAAACCGTGGGGGAGATGGTATACAGCATGTGCCAGGGAGACAGGCATCTACCCTCAGTGGTTAATTGACATGAAGTACCAAAGGCAATCCTTCTTGTCTCAGGGTGGGGCCAACTCAGTGGCACAGTTTATGTTCCAGAGCTGCCGGTGGAAACAGGCTAAAGCTGAACTCCAGTGGGGACCACAGCCTTATTTAGTTTCTTCCCCTGCCCTTGCTTGCTGACCTTGTTCCTTTTATCCTGAGAGCTCTCTCAATAAATCGTGCACAATGGTGTCTCAATAAATCACATGCTTCTTTGCCTATCTAGCTTTAGATAGTTTTATAACAGAATTAGGTAGTTTAAAACTTGAGCAATGGTTAATGGAAGGGAGACAAGATCTGGGAGCTCCTCCGGGTAGGCTTCCTTTCATGATTATTATTTTAACTCTAGCTCAGCAGCACAGAACCTGGTATACACAAAGTGTGCAGAAAATTGTATTTTCTTTGACAAATGAATTTGACTTGGAGACTATTGACTGTGAGGAAATAGCAAGACATACAGTATGGAACATGGGTACTAGAAAACGGCTGAGAATTATGTCTTTCACAAGGAAGGGAACAATTCAAGGAAGAGGCAGTAATTAGTGTCAAGCGCAAATAAAATCTTGAGTCTTTTAATGTAAAGCAGCCAACATATGTCTTCACCTCAATTAGGTACATAACTCTAATTACTTTCAATCAATGACTTACCATCTTTTTAGTAATGTTTAGGCAAAATTCCAATTAGTGAGTTTTGCTCACTGCTAGTAAGTGTGGTGAAAAAGAAGAACTTTAGGTTGGAGAAGTATTTATAGACTTCTGTAATTCTCTTGCCAAATGATTAAATGATCTTCCTGTGGATCTCTTAGAATAAGGAAGTGTGCAAAACAAATAAATTAATTGATTTTTATTGTACCTACACAGAAGAGATTTATGTTTATTTCTCTTCATTAAATTGATTATATTTTCTAAAAAATAGAAAGTGGATAAGCACACATAAGCATTCAAGTCTTCCAAAGGTTACTTATCTTTTCAAATACAGGTCTTCATTATCCCAAGGAAAGTGGTTTTGAATGCTTTAAACCTTGGTTGTCTAATTTCATCCCATAAACTGTAATTATAGCTCTTTATAGCATGCTAAATAATTCCTCCTCCTACTGGATGTTTATACCTTTCAAATATTTATGGGCTGTCATCATTCCTTAGTCATCTCTTCACAAAGTTGCACATATTTTGCTCCTGTAATATTTTTCGTAAATCAGTTTCCTTAATACTAAGCTGCTTTTCTTAGTTCTCTATTCAATTTGTCTCCATCTTCTGATATAGTGCTAATCAAAGTAAATGAGATATTTCAGGCACAATTTATCCTAAGGTTGTTTGAAAGAGCTTAAAATTTCCTCTTACTGGTTAGAATCCCTCATTTATATGTAGCTCAGAATAGTGCTGAATTTATTGGTGTTTTTGGCATTTTACTTTGAAAATTCATAATTAATTTCCCATGTAATGGCATTCAAAAATCTCTATGCCATTACTGTTTCTTCAGCATCATGGAATATGTGGGAATTAAATGAGTTCAGAATATGTTTCTGTAATTTGTTTCTTTTAATGCAATATTTAAACTACACTTTCATGTTATTTACATCCATCCATAAACTATTATTTCTCAGCATCCTTTCAATATTTGGAAACTTAAAAAAGATACTATTTTTACTCTAGGGTGTTCAAAGAGATATTGTTTCCTGCAAATTCATTTTTAGTCTTTCAACATAATTTCTAACAAATTTTCAGTTGGTCAGGCTACATCATTATTATGACAAGTGGTTAAGATGATTCCTTTTTTATTATGCATTGAGCATCCCATTTGATACCTTTATTATGTATAAACCCCAAGTGTCACAGATATTGTATACAAAGGTATGAAATGTTCAATGTTTTCTTCCTCAAATAAGATTGCTCAACAAGTATACCCTATATTTATACACAATGTTTTAAAATATTTTCACATCCCTTCTTAATTAAAAAGCCTCATTGGGCTCACTGGTGACATAAAGGATAATAATGTAGGTCTGACCTCTGAAGGTCCCACTCAATCTGACCCCACTCAACCGCTCTAGGCTTGGCTATTTTTACTGAGCTCCACAATGTCTATGCTTCGTTGCATTTTTTTTTCTTTTTGTCTGTGAAGCCGTTTGAAGGATCCCCACAGAATTAATTGTTCCCTCCTCGCAGTTCTTACTGTTTAATTTGTACCTCTATAACAGCACTTGTTTCACTCCAAGATTTACTGTTATTTGTACATCACTGTCTCCCACTCATCATTACATGAGTTTGTTTTCCATCTGCCTAGTGCCTCACAAGAGTGATATTTAATTACTAACTGTTGAGCAGTGGCAAGTGAGGATTTTACATAGGATTTAGGGTGAGAGTCCAGTCAGAAACTAGGAGACTAATCCTGACACTGGATACATTGGCGGATCAAGCATGTGGCCTTACTTGGATTGTTTATTTGGGGTGGCTTTGAGTGAATTGAGAGAGATCATGAGGGGCAATCAAAAGAGGAAGGAATCAAAAACAGGACTAAAATGATAAAATGATGCACAAAGGTCACCCCATCAGTGATTGGAAATTAGAATCCTGGGCTCTTGTTTTCATTCATGCTACTGTTCCCATGATTCATTATTCCATTTTGTTCTGGGTGTTTCTCTTAGTATTCACTTCTTCATTCATATCTACATTGGACAGAGAAGATGACTGTTTTCACTTTGATGCAATCTTTTTGAAAGAAAGAAACACCTCTTCTCACCCTGATCCCATATCAATCAGTGTTCACTCAGGAAAACAGAAAACTACTCCAGGTATTTTAAACATAGGGGATTTCACACAAGGAATTGATTTCAAAAGCACTGGAAGGACTGAAGGATAAAATGGTGTACGGACCTTTAACCAGCAACTACCAGAAGTTCTTACCAGTCCTTACAGCAGATCCTACTAGAGGCAGAAGCTACACCAGTGCCCATCTTGCTGACAGAGTCTCTGCAGCAGTGAGAGCCTTGGAGGGTACAGCTGGCTGGCTTCATTGCTGCTTTTCTGCTTCTGGTGACTGGGGATGGTGTTGGAGCCAGAGAAAATCAGTGAAGCCTGAGGCTGCCTACTGCTGTCAGAAGCATTTAGAATTTTTTTTTTTTAAATGAATTTTTCCTTTTCTTTCATCTTTCCAATATCCTGCTATTGCCTCTTTGTGGGAGACTCCTTATTCAGAAGTCATTTGGTTGAGATATTTGGGAAATTTAATTTTCAGTGTTTCAGCCCCAAAGCGTGAAAGGACAGAAAAGAAGCTAAGAAAAAAAATGGGCAAATGAATATCATCTATTCTATACACCAAATCTTTGGTATAGTTCCAATTCTCTACTTTCTCCTGTATCCTAGGGGGGAAAATTATAGTAAGCTATGTTTAAATAAAATACTGAGTATAAATAAAAATACTTTAACATTTATAACTTGGAAAAAGTAGTTTAGCATATTTAAACTTTCTAGGTATTTAGATCAGCATTTTCTACCATGTATTCTATAGCATACATCCTGAAGAAAGGACCCAAGGACAAATGAGTTTGGGAAACTGACTTTATACCCTCCTCTTGGAATTTCACATTTCAGATTAGCATGTTAAAGGCTCTAAGAAATCCTTTAGTCTCAAATCACATTTGACATTGTTTGACTTAGCAGTGGAGATAACACAGTGAACAAAACAGGCAGGGTTCCTGATACCTAGAGTTTGTCAGGGAATGGCAGAGAATAAAATAAGCAGCGGAGTAAGAGGGGTGTTTGTGTGTGTGTGTGTGTGTGTGTGTGTGTGTGTGTGTGTGTGTGATTTGTGTATATGTTATGAATGAAATAGAGTTTAATGCTAGAAAATACCCAAAAGAAAGAAGAACCTAATGAGATAGCTTTATGTCTGTCATGACAGACTTTTAGAAGAAACGTTATTTAAGCTGAGATCTTAAAAAAGCAGATGGACTTAGTTATTCACACAATACTCAGTAGCCCATGAGTAAGTCCCCATTAGCAAACTGTTCCTGGGCCCTAATTAGATCCATGGAGAGTAAACATTTGTAATTTACAGTACATGTCTGTTAAATTTAAAAATAAAACATTAAATTTTTTTCTAGTTGTTGACTTTTTACTATATTTCAAAAAAAGATAGAGTTGCAAGAAGAAAAAGAAGATTTAGTCCTTCAACCACAGACAGTATGAGAAGCTCTGCTACAGTAGAAATAAACCACAATTGCAAAAGCTCTTTAAAAGGAAAGAGGCAGCCAAGTTTGAAGAACAGACATGAAGCTTATGCCTGGGAATACAAGTTGTGTGCAGAGATTTGAGGACAAAAATACAAAGTGACTGAATTTTATTCTAAATAATGAAAAGCCATTGAAGAATTTGAAAAAGATACATTTATATGATTTAGATTTTTAAAATAATTATTCTTGCCAGTTAATGAAGAATGGGTTAAAGTAAATTAAAGAGTTAGTTCAGAACTTTTCAAAAGTTTGTTGGAGAAAGGATGATGGCTTGGACTATGGCAGCGATGGGCAGGGGTGAATTAACTGGGGGAGAAGTGGAAGAGAGGTGTCATGTGTGTCCTTGATGGATTGGAGAAAATTGTGAGAGAGAAATAGGAAAAAGGATCAGGAAGATGCCTGAGTCTTTCTGAGAACTCAGGAGTGAACAATGCATTGTATTAAGATTTCATAGGCATAGGGACTACTTAATTGAAGTCATAGCAAAAAGAAAAAAAATTCGAAGACTCAGTACTGAACCCTGAATACATTTGAACCTTGCAACACCTTGAGAAGTCTAGCTTGAACATAACTGATTACCTCAAGGGCATGTTAATTTGACACATTCAGATGTGTGTCTAGATATCTCTAACATTAAATTCCATTCAGTAAATTTACTCAGTGCCTGTATTATGTAAGAGAGCACAAAGAATGTTGTAAAAGATAAAAGCCAAATAAGATATTCAAGAATTTGCTATCTGTAAGTGTCTGTAAGACATATAGAAAAGTACAAGACAAATTGGACAGATGCTATAAGAGAATTATAAAGCAAAATGGAAATCTTCCAAAGTCAATCTTGAAGTCTTCACAGAAGAGAAGGCATTGAACTGATCTTGAAGGAGGAGCATGGATTTGAATAACAAGAGTCATGTGTGTGTGTTGGCACCATGCATACACACATATTCATTTCCATATCTATATCATATAAAGCTCAAGAGGGAAAGGAAGACAACATGTAAGATCAGAAGAATAATTTCAAGAGAGAGACGGAGACCATAAGAAAGAATCAACCACATTGAAATGCAAGAAATGAAAACCAGTCACAGAGGTGAAGAATGCTTTCAATAGGCTTCTCAGTAGCTGTAACCAAAAAAAAAAAAAAAGTGAATTTGAACATCAGCCAGTAGCAATTACCCAAACTGAAAAACAGAGGGAAAAATTTCCAATCCCCCTAGGTATTTTCCCAAGAAAATTTAAAAAATGTTCACACAAAAATCTGTGCCTGAAGACTTACCATATGTCTAAAATAAAGCATAGATGTCTTTCAACCAGTGAGCAGGAAAACAAAACATGATACATTTAACACTCAAATACTTTTTGTTATTAGAAAGGAATGGACTATTGATACTTGCAACCACATTGATGACTTCAAATATATTTGCCAAGTGAAAGTAGCCAGATCCAAAAGGCCACATATATGAGTGTTATTACACTTATACAATTTTCTGGAAAAGGCTAACATTGAGACAGAAAACAAATGGGTGTTTGCCAAGGATTGGAGATGAAGGCAGTGGTTCTCTGCAAAGGAACAGCAGGAGGGCCTTTGGTGCTCCAAGACATGACTGTGGCATCAAGATACATGACTTTAACCATTTGTCAAAACACAAAAAATTATATGCAACAATGAATGAATTTTAGTCTCTGTAAACTAAATAAAGATATACTAGGATGTGAAGTTACCAAGATGGAATATAGACTCTTTTGTTACTATCCTAGCCTATAAATAATTCCCCCATCCTATAACAGAACAGAACTAACCTAAGCAAAGTGAGTATTTGAAGTGAGTATTTTGATTGATATTTCTAAAGCTAAAGGCAAAAAATATTGTACAAATATACTATATTCTAGTTAGTGTGTTTCTCACCGAAGAATGAGTTAATAATTATGAATCTTCTTGTGTAGAATAAAACTGAATGAAGAAGTAAATCTTGTTCTGTTGATGACTTGGACAACCTGTCATATAACTTGTAATTGAGATGAGGTAAATTGATTGTATGCCTGGGAATGTATATACCTGACTGTTAGAATTCTAGTTTGAGTTTGAATTAGGAGTTAGCTATGTTCCATTCTTTTCCTCAGCTGCAGTGTTGACATTCAGTGCCCCCCAGGCATCAAATTCCTACAGTGACATTGTGTTTCACTTTGCTCAATGTCTACTCTACCCTAAACTTTAGGTTTTTCTTTTGCACTGTACCTCAAAAGGTCTGTTTCTACACTCTTGGTCCTCTTTCCTGCAATATTCCATTGCTACTTTTTACTTATGATGAGGAGAAGTTCTGTGTTGTTGTTAAGCCTGAGTGTTAGGCAGGCACTGGGGCTGGTTGTTGTGTTCTTCTCAGTCCTTCTGTCCTTCCCCCAGCTGCCCTTGTGGGTACATCAGGTATTCTAGACCTTACCCAAGGTTAGAGTGACCAAACATCCTAGTTTGTCAGGGACTTTCTCAGTTACAGCACTGAAAGTCCCATGTTATTCCTGGATACACTAAAACTAGGAGTGCAAGGATTATTTTCTGTTCCTCAGGGGGAATGGAATGGGTTTCCCCATTGTCCTAGGGTGATGTGTTTGTTGACTTCCCCATTCACAGACAAAAACTCTTGTTCCATAGGAGAGATGAAGGGAAAAGGTCCTCATGGGAGTTTCTTGACCTTTCAGCAGAGGCCACTACTCTGCACCTCAGGCCTGCATGACTGGGGATGCTTTCTCAATAAGGTCTCAGTGGAGTTTGTGGATAAGAGGCTGCAAGAGGGAGCAGACTCTTCTGTTTCTAAAGTTCCCAGGGGCTACACATTCTCCTACCAGCCCATGTTTAGCCTCTACTAATTCCTTAATTATTTGATTAAGTTCTTTCTCTAGTGCTGTATCCACCCAGGTTAGTAAGTGGTCTTGTCTTTCTTCTCCCTTTCACATTTTAGATTTGGGGCCAGTTGGTCATCCTGAAACATCAGCCCTCTGATGGGCTCAAGAAAAGAAACTTGCAGTTAGTCTGGCAGTGCTTTTTGCATAAATGACAATAAAGGGACATTCTTTCAAGCTCTCTACATGTCTGAGCCAAACATTGGATTTTTAACATTTGTAGTAATAAAAAAAATCAGTTGTGTGTACACAATGTAAGCATATGTGCATGTGCACGTGTACACACACACACACACACACACACACACCAATGAATATGTTCAGCTCATAGCTGCCATCGTTGGTGAGTATACTCCTCATTGGCCTTATTAATTGGTTTTCCAAATTAGAATAGGCAATGGTAGTTTCCATGGACTCTCCTGAAGAAGTATCATTTCCATGGTTGGTTAGTTTGTTTTACATGCAGTCCAGGAATATTGTGTGAAGTTTCTTTAGCTTCTAGAATGTCACCCATCATATTGACATTTCATCTCTCTGCACACTGGGCCTTCTCTTTTCTTCAAAGATTGGGTTTGTGTTGTTTACTTAGATTTGTTTTCATTGCAGATTAATTCAATAAATACATAGTGGGCATCTGAAGACAATATGTACTTATTGAATTAATAGAGATATAAAGTGTGTGTGGAGTTTTTATGGAAAATCCTGAGAGCTTAAAGTTTGGGGCTCAAAGATATCTTGTAAGTTGATGTCTTATTATTTTCAACTCTGTACAAGGCTTTGTATTGGGACAACTTGGATAAGAGACCTGTAGAAATTCTTCTATTCGCCTTCTCATCTGGCTCCTTTCCACAGTAGCATTTCCTCATATATGTACAGGTTCTCTTTATAATCTCAGCCTCATTAAATCATTAACATCACATTTTAAACTAACTGTGATAGTAATTATACTTACAATTGATTGATTTATTTTTTTTTTTTTTACAATTGATTTATTAATTCACATCTATTTTAAAACCACCATGGTAATTAGTTTGTTTTATTACCAAGTATTAGACAATGATTATTTCTGTCTCATAATTATCATCTTTGACTCATAAATATTACACATGCCATTTTCTGCCTTTTGTATATACTTAAAAACTGTTTATTGAATTGTATGTAGGAAGCTGCTATAATCTCTTACATGCAAGTTTATTTTGTGAACTTAAATTTTATTTCTATAGGTTAAAAGGGATTGTTAGGTCATATGGTACTTACATGCTTAACTTTATAATATCCTATCAAACTGTTCAAGAATGTCTTTAAAATTTTAGATTTTCACTAGCAATATATGAGAGTTCTAGTTGCTCTGTAACTTTGTCAGAACTTGGTACTGTTTTTTATTTTATTTTTTTTCTATTTCATAGGTGTGGAGTGATATCTTATTATAATTATAATTTTTATTTACACAAATGGTTGATGATAGAAAGAATCTCTTTTCATATGCCTATCTGACTTGTTATTCGACCATCTATATATTTATTTTATTCTGATGAATTCCCTATTCAAATATTTTGCCCATTTAAAAAACTGCATTGTTTGGTTTCATGTTATTGAATTTTGTGAGTTCGCATTTAACCTATAGAAATAAAGAGTTCTTTGGATATACTGCATACAAGCCCTTTTCTGCATATATGATTGTGTAGCATTTTCTCTTAATCTATAACCTGGCTTTTCATTTTCTCAATGGTATCCTTTGCAGAGCAAAAGTTTTAAATTTTGATTAAAAAACAATTTTTGACTTCAAAAATGTTATGGATCATGCTTTTGATTTCATGTGTAAAACTTCTTTGCCTAGCCTAAGATGTCTGTGAGAAGACAAATCCACTGAGAGCAGACACTGATAAATTTGAACAAGAAATAAAGGTAGACCAGCAAAGCCAACCTCCTATCTTAACCAGTTGAGAAATATTATAGGCATTGATCAGGAAATGAGGGAATATTTTACATTAACTTTTATGGATGATTGGTCTGGCAATCATATACTACATGGATTGGAAGAAGGAGAGAGGACAGAATCATAATGAATAGCTGGGAGATTATAGAAGTAAGACTATAGAAGACTATGAAAAGGGCTATTGAATTTTGTAGTGCTAAGGGCATAAACTAGTATTGTGACAATATGCCATGAAACACAAAGGAATATGTGGATGCACAAACATTTTAAAGAAAATAATTTCCCGAATATTTAAAATTGATCACTATGAGAAATAAGTAAGAAGAATTAATCCAGAGCAATGCCAAGGTTTTTAAGAGAATGATTAAGGGAATGGCAGGAAAGTTGAGAAAGGCCCTGATTCCAGAAGAAGGAAGAATATGAGTTTATATTAGGACCTCTTGAATAGGGTTATGAGTCATTCACCTTAGTATCTTAGCTCCTAGTATAGCACCTGATATTCAAAACATATTCTTCAAATAAATGGCAGTGAGATTTTGAGATAGCAGGAAGTAATTAAAGAGGAATTATATAGCAATCAGTCAAAGACGTGGAAGTATAGTATGGTCACACACTTAGGAAACATAAGAAAATGTGCTTGTTAAATGGTTTATCATATGTTGCAATATGGATAATGACATTATGTGATAAAGTCAATGTATTGGCCCTAGTCAACAATCCATTGTCATTGCAATGTTGCTATGAATAAGGTGCAGTGCAGCCTTTCCATCAATCTCTGCACACAGGTATGCATTTCCTCAGAGGATGTATGTCCCTGATTCTCACCTAATAGGCCCCTATTTTTAATTTGGTAAGAAAAAGCAATCAATAAAGTTCAACCTGTGTAAAAATAAAATAAAGATCTGTTTCTAGGGCTGGGGTTGTAGCTTAGTGGTAGCGTGCTTATCCAGCATGTATGAGGCACTGGGTTCGATTCTCAGCACCACATATCAATGAATAAATAAAAAATAAAGGTCCATCAACAACTAAAAAACATTTTTTTTTTTTATAAAAAGATCTGTTTCTAGACTTCTTGTCAATAATAGAATGTCCATGAGAGGACAAAGCTGAAGATACAGAAGGGTGTCCATCACTACAAAGATCTGATGTTTTGAGGTTGATATTGATAATAACTGATGAATCCCCAAAGGAGTCAGTACACAGAGAGAAAAGAGCAGGTGGACAAGGAAACTCGAAGAATACAAAGTAAAGAATCAGAGATGATATGAGAAGAACCAGGATAGTGTGGACTCCTGAAAGCGGTGAGTAAAGGGTCTGAAGGTGAATTAGGTCACCCAAGTGGCAAATACAGCAAGAAGAATGGCATGTCACAGAGATTATGAAGCATATTCAAGAACTTCTGGAATTTTCAGAAGAGCACTAGGGAAGTGAAATACAGACAGCACTGGAGAGAATGAATAAGTGAAAACACACAGATCACTTGTCCTTTGTATAAGTTTGGTGGTAAACAGGAGGTAAATATAGTGAAGCAATTAGTGTAGCAATCTGTGTGTGTGTGTGTGTGTGTGTGTGTGTGTGTGTGTGTGTGAGAGAGAGAGAGAGAGAGAGAGAGAGAGAGAGAGAGAGAGAGAGAGGAAGAGGTAGAACCAGTGAAGAAGCAGAGATGGACAATGTTGAGAAAAAAAAGAGAGAGAGAGGTGCTGAAGCAAAGCCCCTCAGGACTTGGCTGGAAGACAACTGCAGAATTCTGGGCAGCATGAAGAGATTCTACTTCCTACCTCACTCTTCACCCTTATTCTCATTCTCTGGACTTGTAAACCAAAGAGCATAACTGTTAGAATGTTTATATTTTTCCAAAAGACTGCTAAAAAGGTCTGAGATACAAATGTTTTAATAAGTAGTATTGATATTTCTGAATCAATTTCCTCTATTAAATTTCCAGTTTTGCTTCATCTTTCCTTAAAACATTTTATATAATGATTTCAATCAACATCAATTAATATTTATTGAGAACCCACCTCCCACCTGTGCTTAGCATTATAAACAATGTGGACTGATTGGGCTCTACCATAAATATTTAGAAATGATATTCTTACTTGTTCAAAGTAGAACCTAGAAAATGGTTTCTTGGGAGTTATCCTAATTAGATGTCCAAAACTCTCAAGTGAAAGTCCAGAAATCCATTTCATTATGAATGTAAATATAGAAGATGAAAGGAAGGAAAAGGATTTCCATTCAAATGGATTACTAGATGCAGCACTATATGAATTGAAGGGCTGGTCACAATGTTTCATGCAATTGCTTCTGCAGGGAAAATAGCAGGATGATTTAATATTCATTTTTAAATAAAAATACACTTATTTCTTAACAGATGCAGTTCACATACATGGGATCAGACCAAGTTATGTCTGTAACTTCCCAATGATTCCTTAATGATCATACTTGAAGCACAAACCCAATTAAAAGTTCATGTCAATGACCTGTGAGAAACTGTTAAATTTTGTTTTTTGAAACACAAAACAAAAATCACTATTTACATTTTCATAACATCAAAGACAGCTAAAGATAACATGTTATTAAAATCAACAAGTAACTATCATATGTCATTGAAGTCTATGAACCACTAAGAGCTACCAGGGATAAGTAATTGGAAAAGTTATCTGTGCATTAGCACTCTGTTCAGAATTAAAATTTGGTGGCTATAATAGATACCTGTTCACATGAACATATCCCTAGGTTAGGCATGTTTGTTCATTCATCTAGAAAGCACTTAAGGAGTGCCTACCACATCTCACCTATTATAAAAGACTCTGAGGAAGAAAGACATCAATGCCATTGCAATTTGCTAATCTTTATTACAGTTCATACTTGGGTAGTAATAGGATATCTTCAAGAACTGGGAATAAGTTTTAACTCAGCATCCAAAGGATTCAGATTGAAATAAGAAGTTACCACAAAGAGAAATTGCAGCTTCAAGGCTTCCCAGGCAGCCTGGGCTCGTACAAGAAGAAAATTGATAATCAGTATGCTATCATTAAAAACTGAAGTACTTAGATCCGGTTGCTATTTAGTTATGACCCACAAATCGCTGGTGTTCCTCCTCTCTCTAAACCAACTGAACATCCCACAATCTAGCAGCAGCAGAGCAGGGAGCCTCCAACAATCTACCTTTCTACTGGCATTCTACTTGGCTGAAGCACAAGATGTATGGCTTCTTATAGATTTGGATTATCCTGCCTGAATAATCCATTCAAGCAGTTCAATCATTGATAGAGACTCAGAAAAGGCAGAGTCTAATGGGCATGATGTGGTGGAGGGTACAGTGCTATGATCCTCATTATTAAACAAAACAAACAAACAAACAAACAAACAAAAAAAAAAAAAAACACGGAGGCTGTGGACTGTGGGGCCTTAAGCTCTTTAAACATGTGCATCCCATAGCATTCCCTTATTCTGATTTCATGCTCACCAAAATGGGTGGGCAGACACTGAAGCACACCAGTCTTGTCAGTTACAGTTCTCATTGTGAATTAAGAAGTGGCATTGTGGTTTATGGGCCAGTCTCTTGAGACATTCCCCAAGAGCTAGTTAGTGTGTATGAATGAGCATTGTCAAGTCAGATCAACTCAGTAGCACTGGCAGTTAAAGGTTCTGAGCTTGTGTGACCCAGGGGAGTCCCTCTACTTTGCTGAATTCACTATGGCAAATGCTACCCAGTAATAGATGGTAGGAGCCAGCCAGTCTGTCCAGTGACCCCTCTCAGCTTACGCAGGCTGAATCTCGGCAATTCTGCAGTTTTCTACATTCATACATCATGTCACCGTCTTTAAACTAGTATAACACTCGTGAGAGTTGTTGCAATCTTCTCTAATTTCATTTTAATGTTAAAAAGCAACTTCCTATAGATAGGACTAGACTAGGAGGTGGCAAGTAAGATGCCCATTGTGCAAATTCCCACGAGGCATTCACTTGAGGAGATTTCAAGTTCCCTGAGCCTGTTTCTAGTCAGCTTTCCTGTCTTGCCTAGATCTCCAGCTCCAGTGGAGAAGAGGAAATAAGCTGCAGGTGGTGAAACCAATAGAGCAGATGGAAATTGAGAAGGAGAACAAAGCTCTTGACCTTTTTTCTCCTTCCCTCTGCCACTAACATTTTTGAAAACATACATATGTTCTATACCAGCAAATCCTCTTTCCTCTTTCTTTTATTTTCTATTTTTACCATTCCATAAAAACAGGTCTCACCAAAATCACAATATACCAAATTTGATGGCCTCATTTTAACTTTCCTCCAATATGTTATCTTCTCAACTTATGATCTTCAGGGCAGGATTGTGTCGTGTTCATTGTATTTTTACAGCATCTACCACAAACCATGGTGACTGATGCTTAGAAAATACTAAATACATATTTATTGCAAGAAAGAATAACTCCTCTTATTGATGAAGGAAAGAGACTCTTTGCCCTTTGTCATAGTATTTTGTTCATATGCTCTTTTATTGTCATTTGTATTAACTCATGAATGTTCCCAAGGATTGAGAGCAACAACTATGTCTTTGTATCCCAGTCTATCAGAGGGCCTGGCATATTTAATAGGTACTCAATAAATGTGTGGAATAAATGTTGATGACTAAAATTGACTCAATGATGATGCTCTAGGTACTCAAATAATTTGCAATAAATCACCAAAAAAATGTAGTGACTTAAAACAATAATCACTTATTTTCTCTCACACATCTATTGGTCAGGAATTGAGAAAGGGGTAAGCCAAATAGTGCTCACTGTTGAAGTGTTGAAAAAAAAATGTCTTTTATGTTCGTGCAATAAGAGGTGAGCTGGAGTGGCAGGGATCTGATAGTTTGACGAGTATTGGAGGACTCCCAGGAGACTGACAAGTTCTGCTGTCTGTTAGCTGAGGGCCTCTCTTCCTCCCCTTGTGGGAGGGAACTGCTTGAACATTCACTTCCATGGGACTACTTGAATGTCCTTACAACATGGCACTTGCTTCCCTTAGAGCCAGTGATTCAAGAGACCAAGGTGGAAGCAACAATGCCTTTTAGGACCTAGCCTCAGAAATCATGTGCCATACATTACCATATTTTGCTGGTCATACAATCTTTTCATTCACTGTGGGAGGGGATTGAATTTCAGGAAATGAGAATCATTTGGGCTATCTTGGAAAACCAATTGTAAGAGAGATTAGCCATGGGAAAAAAGTATAAAATTGAGACAAAGCTACTCTATATGCACCCTTCTATACATAAATACAAACTATGAAGGCTGGAAGAAGTAGTTGTTGCCTAATAGCATGGTCTCTTTCTTCGAGGTATATCACGCATACCTATACCTTTGCTCTCTCCTGATGGAATTGCTGACAGTCTGTAAGAATTACTTTTTAGGCCTCTAAAACAGAACACCCATCTTATAGATGGCCAGACTAGTGTCTGAGGTTGGTTTAGACCTAAGCAATCTGGATTCTTCTTTGGGCAGGAACATACATGACTTGGTTTCTCCTGTGAACTAAGGCTGAAATTAAGTCCTAGGGTAAAGTGTCAAATGTCTTTAGATCCTGGGCCGTGTCCCAAGGCTCAATGACACCAGGATTGCTGAGTCTGATGTGTTCTCATAGCAACGTTGCCTGGAGGAAACTCACTCCTTCAGGAGCTTGCAACAAGATGAAGAGAAGGGCAGAAACTCTGAGGAAGCCTGAGGAGAACCCCAACTTCTCAAACAGAAACCAACATTTCATGTAATTATTTGATTAAAGAAATTATGAGACATATGTCTCTTTTTATTTATGAAAAATAAGCAATAACTTTGGAAGTGAGGTGAAAAAATTCCTTTTCCTTTTGTTTTTTGTTTTTTGTTTTTGAGATCCTTCTTGTCTCATACTGCATATATGACTTTTTAAAAGTCAAATTATGGTCTAAATGCTGCTGATTTGCTAAAGAAGGACTACCAACATTTTTGTTAATAATTTCAACTTTATGGCTCTATTTTTAGTCTACATTATGAATTTATTTGTTTAGTTATGCAAATGATTATTTATCACTTAGTTCTTATCAAATTAACTTCACCTTGCCCCCACTGATATTTTATTATGCACTAATTCAACACATAAATTCTATGACACTTTTTTTTTGTACCTTTGCTTTATTAATAACTTCAGTGTGATTGGTACTAAGGACTTCAAGCTGTGAAAATATTCAATAGGCTCTGAATCTAGACTTGGTCTTTGAATTATGAACTAATTCTTAGGGATAATTTAATGCTTTAAAAATATTAAAATTTCCCTCTTAGCAACCCACCATACTGTGTGGATCCTAAAAGAGATAATTTTTCACACTTGACCATTCTGGCTGCAGGGGTGAATTTTGTTTTTGCCGCAAGCTTTTGGTCCACACTGGACCCTTGGCTAGAAATCCCCTTCTCACTGATCTCTGTTGTGCTAACTTCTTCTCTCCTATTTGAATGTAATCTCCTTAGAGAAACCTCCCCAACTCTCTAGAGTAAAGCCAGAGCCCTGAGGTCTTGCTTTGCCTCTATTGATTGATTATTTTTGAATTTCCTAAATTGTTGTCTTCCCTACATACATTCTGAACCCTTTCGGTCAGGGTGTCTGCTTTGGGCACAGTGGCTACCTATGGTGAATGCTGGTGAAACAAATTAAGTGGAGTGGGGAGACTGAAACAAACCAATTTAAAAAAAAAAAACAAAAAACCAAAACCCAGAAGTAAACACTCATCATAGTATGTCACTTTGATAAATTAGATGTGGAATGTTTAGAATACCCCAGGGGTTCATCACAATCTTGGCAGCACTTTGGGTGCAAATGAGGCAATTGAATCCATTTGTTACCAAAATGTGATAGCAAAATATTTGATATTTTATATCAATAATTAAAAATACAGAAATATCTTTACCACTTGCAAGTTCTGTTTAGATGAAACTAAGATGTATGTGTATTTATTTCTGCATCTCATTTAAAGCAACCTTAAGAACTTTGGTTCCCGTATACAAAAGTTGAATTGCTGGTCATATTTTGGGGAATAAAGATAAAAGAAGTTTAAGAAAAAGGTAACAGATTCTAGAGATACTTTTGCAATTAAGCCTTGCAAAGATAAAAAGAATATTCAGAAAAAAAATTAGGACTACCAAATCACAACATCTGAAGAGAGAGAACATAGACTTTTGTAGAAGGGGTTATGGTGCTGGTGATAGTCAGGGAATGTGGCAGGAGAGATTTTAAAAAAGTGGGAGGTAGGAGTCAACATCTCATAGTCATACAAGAAGAAAGGTTTAGAACATTTGCAGGGAGGAAGAAGCAGAAAAACCCCAAACATTTTGTCTTCATAAATTAACACACATTAAGATACTCCTGTCTTACCTACGCATACCTACACCTCTGTTAAGATACTCCTGTCTTAGGAAATTTTCAGCAAGGCTGGCCTAGTCAGAGACTCCATGTAATGTTGTGCAGGCTGGGATGTGTTCTGCATAAAGCTGTCAATTTAAATTGCCGTGAGGGGTCCAGCTCAACAAACCCTAGAATAAGGTGTGTGATATTCTCAAGGGCACAAAGACCCCAAAGTTGTTAGCAAAGACCCTGACTATGGTTAGTGAAAGAGACTGTATAATGGTTTGGTTATGAAGCATCCCCCAAAAGCTCATGAGTTAATGCTTCCTGTGTTAAAGCTTCTGTGTTAATGTTAATGCTTTTTAGTGTGACATGACTATATTATTAAAGTTGTAACCAAATTAGTGGATTAATCCATTTAGTGGATTAATAATAGTTTGAACAGATTACTAGGTGATAACTGTAGACAGGTGGGGTATAGTTAGAGGAAGTGGGTTACTAGGGATGTGCCTTGGGGATTGTGTATTTTGCCCCATCTCCTTGTGAGATCTCTCTTTGCTTCCCCCACTGCCATGAGCTGGGCAGCTTTTCTCTATTATGATTTCCACCATGATGTTCTGCCTCATCTCTGACCCAGAGCAATGGAATCCACTAACCATGGTGTGACCCTCTGAAACAGTGAGTCCAAATAAACTTTTCCTCTTCTAAATTGTTCTGATATACTATTTTGGTCACACTGATGAAAACCTAACCAAAACAAACTATTATAATACATTATTGTTTATTTAAGACGTTTCTTTGGAATGCTATCTTTATTATTTTTAATTTTTAATATTATTTTTCCCCAGAAGTTTTAGGTTCCAGGGAGTTATTGAGGAGTTAACTCCTGAAGTTGGATAAAATGGCCCTTGATCTGCCCTTTCCTTTTATTTGAAAAACTCTCAAAGGAAATTAGATAACAACAAACCTTCTTTGTTAATGTCCCCCAAACACAATTCACTATAAAAAGGACAATGCAAGATATGCCAGATGCATTTGGGTTTCATCCAAAAAAAAAGTTTGGATGAAGCACAAGTCTGAAGCACCAGTTCTTCCTTAAGCTGACCTCACCTTAAAGGCTTTCAAAACAAAGTTGACAACAGAGTTACCATGGGGCAGGGCTATATAGTATCTGCATCATTTAAGAGAGAATCTGAATATAAGTAAGAAACTAAATAGTTGTCCTTTTGATAATAGATTTTTTTTCTCATTCCATATTTATTTATATTATTGATTGAATCCAATGTTCTTCAAAGACACATTGGATATATACTGATTAAAACCAATATATATTGATACATGGATATGTGCCTGGTAATAAGACTAGGTGGTGAGTTTTTTGTTTGACGAAGAGTCTTGCTATTTTACCCAGCCTGACCTTAAACTCCTGGGAATAAGTGATTCTCTTATCTCAGCCTCCCAAGTCACTGGGACTACAGATGTATGCCACTACTCCTAACAAAGTGATAAATTTTTTAATATGTTGCAAAGACACATGTCTCTATTGTCAATTCAGGAATGTTCTATACTCTTGAAAATACCAATAATGAAAAAGATTGGTTGTTGAGGAAAAGTAATTTCTGTGTGTAGAACCTAAGGATAAGAGACCTACAGAATGGAATTAACTTTATTAAATGTATAGTGTGGCTAAAATACAGGCAAGCTAATGCTCTAGCCTTTCTTTAAAAAATATAACATCAAGTTGTAATTTCATTTACAATTATGTTCTTTAGAAAATATATTGCAGAAATTCACACAAGATCTATAGCCTCCCGCCACCTCCCCCCCCCCAAAAAAAAACCTGATATATTTGCTAAAAGGTGTTAGAAATGGTAAGGATTTAGTTGCAGCATTTACTTATGTATTTATGTGCACAAATACATATAAGCTTACACAGATACTTCTTACTGTTCCATTATCTAAAACTGTATAATAAACTACCAGAAAATTCAGTGACCTAACAACAGCCACTTTGTTACATTTTACTGTTCTGTGGGTCAGGACTTTGAGAAGGGCTCTGCTGGCTGGTTCCTGTGTTCTATGTAGGGTCAATGGAGGTCACAGCCAAGGTATTCAGCTGATGGATAGATTGGTCTGGAGGATTCAATAAAAAATGACTAGACTCCAGGAGGGGATGCTGGAAAGTTGGGCTCAGCTGGGACAGGTGACTAGAGGACACATGTACCCAGTAGCCTTTTTAGTGTGGTAGTCTCAAGGTAGTTGAATTTACATGTCAGCTCAGGGATATCACAGTGAATATTTAAAAACAAAACAAACAGCAATAACAACAACAACAAAAACCACTGGAAAATGTAGGTTCCTTATGGTTTAACTTTGAAAATCTCAGAATTTCACATTTTCCAGATTCTAATTTTCAAGCAAGTCCCTGAGGTCAGACCCAATTCAAGAGTTGGAGATAAGACTATGTTATGGTTTGAATGTGAGGTGGTCCCCAAAAGCTCATGTGGAAGACAATGTGAGAAAGTTCAGAGGAGAAATGATCTGGTCATGAGATCCTTAATCCCATCAGTGAACTGGTCCCTTGATGGATTTAACTGGGTGGGAACTGAAGGTGGGTAGGGTTTGGCTGGAGGAGGTGGGCCATTGGGGGTGTGGCTTTGGGTTATACATTTTGGATCTAATGAATAGAGTCCTTTTCTTTGCCACTGATCATTATGTGAGCCGCTTCACTCTGCCAGTCTTCCCCATGATGTTCTGCCTCATCTCAAGCTCCAAGGAATGGAGCTTGCTGTCTATGGACTGGGACCTCTGAAACTGAACTTTTTTCCTTTACAATTGTTCTGGTCAGGTCTTTTAGTTGTATTGGTGGAAAAAGCTGATTCAAACACGATCTTAATGAAAGGAGAACAAAGAAAGTATGGTTATCTTCAATCCACATACACCTACGACCAACTGAGACAGCACCAGTAACTCCCTAGACTCTCTATGTTACAGGCCCTGGAATGCTTCAGGCTGGGTGGATAGCATTTACTTTTACAGGGTGTTCTAGTCCTCTGCAGATGGAAGATGAATCAAATTCCCAACTTTTAGTGTTGGATTCATATGTTTTGCAGCTGTCACACATTTTCTTCACTAAGCCATTGTCAACCTAAATAACAATCAGAGAGAAATTGTCCAAAGAATAATGATATTTATTTGGGAATAGCAGAGCATTGCAATGGGAGTCTGATGCCATAGTGAGCTATGGGTATATTTAAGAAAGTTGAGCAAGAGGAAGTTATTAAAGGCAAAAAGGGAGGAAATTTACATAAGATAGAGTTAATTGGTCTTGGCAATGGGAGGAAGGAGTGGCTATTAGTTCATAGGGTGAAGTACTGTTTCTGGGAAAGTATTCTGCCAGGTTTATCTTGTTTGTATTGTTGCAGTCTTACAGAACTTTAAACTTTGTTACAAAAATCTGTTATAGTGAGAGAGAGGTGCAAAGCACTTAGTTTCTGTAGAACTCTCCTGTGAGCCTTAGAAAGCCCTTGAGAAAGTATTTACCTCAAACAAGCAAGGACTCTGCCCCTTCATTACTTCCTGGCTCTAATTTTGTCTGGGTCTGATGAAAGCAATTTCAGTATACATCATCAACTTTCATACCATATGACCAAAAAGCCTTTTCATGTATCATGTGTCTACTTATTAGTTTTAGAGCTTTTCCCAGTAATAAGACTATAAAAGGTCAGAACTGGAAGTCACTTGGGAGATAGAAATCTGGTCCCATTTCATAGATGAAGGGCTGTCATTGTGATGCTTAAAGAGAGGCAATCCTGACTTAACTGTGTGATGGATGGCCTGTTCCTCTGATCTTCTTCCCTTAGAAATAGCCCATCTCCCTTGATTTGGCATCCTGTTCACCATGAAGCATTTAAAAAGAAACCATCCATTCCAAGTACAACTGTCCAATCGTATTTATGTACAATTTCTGGTCCAATTTAACAATGTTTACTGAGTGCCTACCAAGGTTGACTGTGGTCCAAGGCACTGGGCTATAGTTGAACCAGTACTTTAGAGACACACACAGAAGGCTCTGACTCCTAGAGGCTTTCCTTTCCCTACTAGTTAGAAAGTCAGGGTACAAATTCTATTATAGTCATTTTTCTCTGGATGACTTATTTGATGATGTTGTTTATCTTTAATATTTCTTAGTGTGGTTCCCCCTCCTCCTTTCATTTATAGAACAGAGCATGGAGCTAAAGATTCTTCCCTTATAATCAGCCTATTTGTTCTAAGGAGGAATTTTATCTATACAGAGCATGGATTTGGAGGAGGTGTTGGGGTAATACTATCAGAGATCAATGTGCTGGTCCATTATTGCTCTTTTTGTTTCAAAAGACATTTGCTTTTTAGATGAGGTGAGATCCTTATTTAGATCACAGGGATTCTAGGTGACTGCTCTAAGGGCAGTCAATAGTTGCTTGGTCTTCCTGTTTATATGGTGCCCAGTCACCATTAGCTTTTTGTCTTCTTCTGCTGCAGCTCATTTATCTTCCTCTTGGCCCAGAGGGAGAGGAGGTGGGGGGTATGGACAGCTGACAGTGACACCCCCTTGACATAACTTCCAACACTAGCCCTTGACTCTCAGAACTCAGAGGGATCACTCTCCTGCTCAGCTAGGAGGTGGTTCCCTCCATGGTGATTCCTGGCCCCAGGTGGGGAGGGGGAGCCCCAGACCCCTAAGCGCTCCAGGCAACGCCAAAGGCCAAACGATGACAGGCCTTCCAGAGCGGGGAGTGGAAGTGAGGCGCTTCACCCGGGACCAGGAAAGACGGCCGGGCCTGGGAGTGGCAGTGCGCTCCCCCGGGCTCTGGGCCGACACTGGCTCCCGCCGGTGGGGAGGAGAAGGAACCAGATGGGCGGGTTCGAGCGTGTGCGGCGGCGGTCCTGGGGCCGCCGGCTCCTCCCCGCGAGTGTGCCTGTCTGCTGCTCTCCGCGCTGAGGCAGTGCGGCGGCGGGCGCGCCGAGGCTGCCGCCCAGCGCCCTGGCCGCGGCCATGCCCGGGCCCTAGTGTGCCTGCCGCAGCCCGCGCCGCGCGCCCAGCAGCCCCGCGCCCAGCAGCCCGGCGCCCGCCGCCGCCTCTTCAATGGGCAACCTGCTCGGCGGGGTCAGCTTCCGCGAGCCCACCACCGTGGAGGACTGCGACTCCACCTGGCAGACGGACTCGGAGCCGGAGCCGGAGGAGCCAGGGCCGGGCGGCGGCGGCCAGGGCCCGGGGCAGGAACCCGAGGAGCCCGCGCAGCCTCCGGAGCGAGCTGGGGGGCGGCCCCGCGCCAGCCCTGCGCCGAACGAGGACGCCGAGGCGGCGGGCGCCGAGCAGGTACGCGGCCCCCGGTGGCCTCGGGCCGGGCTCGAGCGCCGGTGAGAGGAGCGAGCGCCGAGCACCCCCTCGTGCCGAGGGCAGGGGTGCTGGGCGGCTGCTGGTCTTCTGCGCCCCGACCCCTCCGCGCCCGCGGCTGTCTAGAGGCTCGGCTGACCCGAGAGGCCTGCAGCGGCGTGGAGCACTGGGGTCGCCCGCCGCTGGCCTGGGCCCTGACTCTGGGTACGACAGGGAAGTCCCTCAGGGCTTAAACCCAACTTGAATGGGTTTTCTTTGCCTCTGCAGCTGGGTAATGCGAAGGTGGGGTGGGAGGAACCTGGCTAAAAATAGAGGATTGTGAAAACTCGACTAGTGCGTGTTATTGGTTAAAAAAAAAAAAAATGTATTACGAATAAAATGGGACTGCAATTGCCAAGCAGCTGGCAGTGTCTCTTACTGTGGGGTCTACAGCCATTAAAAGTACTGCGGAAGCCTCTCATCCGAAGTTAAACTTCGTAGTTCTTATCCCAAGTAAGGCCTTTCACCAAGTTCAGGACATTCTTCAAAAGTGTTATTTCGCCTAGAAGACTTGTTGATCCAACAATGCTTAAACCATTCGACTAATACAGTTTGGACGAGAGGTTAGTAAAGAAGTAAATGGCATCTTTAACTTCTGGATTCAAAAAATAATCAGAAACTTGAAAAAGGAGGAACTACATATTCTTCACCTTATGAAGAAGTGTGCCTCGTGTTTGAGGTTTGTGGTTCCCTATTAGGCCTTCTATCAGTTACCGGGCAGCAGCGAGAGTGTGAAAACAGAGTCCAAACACCAATGTGACCTCCCGGTTTTAGGGGAACCACCACCTACTTATTTCTGTGAGTGCTGCCCCATCCATCTTGATGATGATTCTGCATAGGTAGGGAGGAACCTAACTATGTTTTCTTAGTGGAGGATCTGACCAAACATGCTATTTAAATGAGTTGCAATTTCAGGGTGAAATTTTTCTTTTAGTTTTCATTTTAGAGAAAATTGAAGCTTGCAGAGAATGAAACTGCCCAAGATCATATAGGAAGAGAAATATGCAAACCCAAGTACGTCTGTTATCACAGTCAGAATCTTGGACTTGTTGGAATCCTGAGTATACCTCTCCTCTGCCTATTGTGCTCTGGTTGGCTCCTCTGTCATTTACATTGCTAATTTAACCTTAGGGAAATATTAGATGCTATTCTGGTGTTTTCTCCTTCTATTTGCTTCCCAATTAACTTCTATAGAACTTCTTCAGAAATTTGGGATATCAGTCTAATTAACCAGGTCAATCTGTATGAAACAATGTAATTGAAGTTTCAAACAGGTAATTGCAACCACAATAAACAGTAGGCCACATGCACCCTTTCATTCCCATTTAATGGTTAATTCTCATTGGTGTCACCATATAACTTCTTAAAAAAAAAAAAAATACATACGAATTCAACCTTTTGACTGTCCACCCCATTTGTTCCCCACTAACAGTCAATCCATTTGCAAATACTATTGGAGCTACCTGTAAAGTACATTACAGACTGACTACTTCTCACCACTTGCACTGTTGTCATCCTAGTCCCAGTGAATATTGTACAAATGATGGTATCATTAACTAAGATGAAAAAGTTCAAGGAGAAGCAGCTCTGGAGGGTAAATCAAGGTTTTTCTTGAGTTTAATATCCTTTTAGATATCCAAGTAGAACAGTTGAGTAGTTAATTTTATTTATGAATAGAGCATTTAAGATCAGAGATAAAGTCCAAGAATATAAGAGGTCATCCAGGAGTGGGGAGGAATGAGAATTAAGTCCTGGTTACTCCTGTGTTCAGAGACATAAAGAGAAGGAACCCCAAAAGGAAGTAGACAAAAGGGATAAGTGAGACAAGAAGTAAACCAAGAGTGTGGTATCCTGAAAACCAAGTACTAACAGTGTTTCAGGAAGGATGGAGGCCTTCACTGGGTCTGTGCTGTTGGGAGGGCACCAGAGATGAGCATTGAGAATTGGTTTGGCAAGATGGAGATTTGTCTGCAAAGTTCCTAAGAATCATTTTGAAGGGGTGCTGAGGATAAAGCTTGATTGGGGTGGAGAATGGTGAAAGAGAAGAGGAGTAGGAGTGATTCTTTGATGATTTACTATAAAATTAGAAATAAGGATCTATAATCAATGGTGGCCTTGGAAGGTGTTGTGTGTTTATTCCAAGATTAAAGATGTACAGTATGTTTGTTTGCTGAGAAGACTGATCCAGAGAAGAGGGAAATTTTGATGATCCAGGTAAGAGGAACTATATGTTAAGGAGCAAGACCTTGTTTGAGCAGGAGAGGGGGTCAGGACAGAGAGTCCAAAAGAAATAGGGGCTGAAGGTGCAGTAACAGATACTGCCAAGCTGATACACTTAGAGGCTGGAGGGTATAGTCATTCTCATGATTATCCTGGGAAGCAGGTATGGCATGAGTCATTATCTCCATTTCATAGATGATAAAACTAAGATTCAACCAAGTGATTTACTTAAGTCCTCACAAATACTAAGTAGCAGAATTAAGACTCACCTTAGTCTGACTCCAAGTCTTGGGCTATTAATCTTATACTAAATTTTCCATATATCCTTCACTTTTAGTGCAACTGAAGTTGATTCAGACCTAATTAGTTGGGCTTGGAACCTGCCTGATTCTTGCACTGTCACTGGGCCCTGGGTCTTGTTCAATTTCCCCTAACCTCAGTTACCTTGTTTCTAAGATGGAAACACTAATCATTGTCAGCCAGGTGTGTTGCAAGAATCAAATTAAATAATATACATGTAAGTATTTTATAAATGAAAAAGTGTTTTCTATACAAGTGTAAGATGATGATTCATATGGTTGTAGCTCAGGCTAAATGGATTCAGAAACTTGCTAGGCAGAGCCATTTTGAAACGTGTGGCAAGGACCAGACTTTAAACTTTCCCTTGCTTATGTAACATGACGGAGTAACTAATGTAAAATATCAGAGGATTTGGTATTAAAGCATCTTTGTACTTGTAGTAAGAGTGAGAATCACACCACTTCAAAGATGTGTGAAAATTGCTTAGAGGATGTCAGTCTGTCAACACAGAGGGGGGCAGGGACAATGAGAAAAGAGTTTGGAGCAAAGCTCATAATGAGTATTCAGTTCTAAACATTGTAGTTTTCATTATTTTTGTCATTCTCATTGTCTTTCAGCGTGAACTGGACACAAAACATATTTTATAACAATATGTATAGTTAGAGAGTGCAAATTCATGATATTGACCTGCATCTTTACATTAAAAATGGGGGGTAGGACCTTCATGGGAATAAGAATTTAGCTTAGGATGTAAATATTATGAGTGAGCTACCACATGTAAATTACTTCAATCTGATGTTCATTCCATTTGAGAACATTTTATTGAGTGTATATATTTTAAATTTGCTGATTTATGTCACCTCACATTATCATTGAATGAACAGATGATTATCCATGCTTTTGTGTACTTGTTATGGTGCTATAAAGGATGGAGTTTAGAAAGCTATTTAGTTTGTTTTAAAATCATCCTTTCATAAATATTGCTTGACTTCTGTGCACAACTAAATGTTGCAAATTTAATGACAATTTTTCTTTGTAAAATTGATTTATCATTCTAACTTTTTTAAGTATTATCTAAAGTATTCTAAAATAAGCTTTGTCATAGGATCATTTGGGTAACAGCTGGTAAAATACATGTTTTGAATTCATTTTGAGTTCTGTTTCTGATGGATATCAATCCATAACATTTGTCCTCCAAAGGCTTTAATTTAGTAATATGCCATAGGGCAAAAATTTTTGGTACAAGTAAGGAAAACAGAATAGTAGCAAATGTTACTACTATTACTAAAAGACAATTATAATCTTTTTATTGTTCTGGGCAAGTTGAAAATTTTCAGACTTTCTTTATGGGTGTTCATTATTTCAAATTTGTTCTGGAAATTTTGTAGTGAAATTTTCTTGCATCAACATGTAAATAGAGTTTCACTTTTTATTTTAGGGTGGTGATTCCTCTGAAGCAACTGCCAAACCAAAGAGAAGTTTTTATGCTGCAAGGGATTTGTACAAATACCGACATCAGTACCCAGTAAGAGTGTAGGATGTTTTTCTTTTAAATGTAAAATATTTCCCTTCTGTTTTCCTAATTTTATGGTGCCAATGAGAAAAACATCAGAAGGGTCCTTGTGCCTTTTTTTGTATTTCCATGTACTAGAGATTGATTTATTTTTTCCTTTAGCAGAACTTCAAAGATATCCGATATCAAAATGACTTGAGCAATCTTCGTTTCTATAAGAATAAAATTCCATTTAAGCCAGATGGTGAGTAATCTGCTACTTTGGTAAAAAGCAAACTTTAAATAATAGCATACACCTGGGTATTCTTTGTTTATTCCATGGTTAGTACATTTTTATTGCATCTGTAAACTGACTTTACCATTCAGTCAAATGTGTCTCCAAAGTCCTAGGCTTTAGGATTGTGGACACACTTGGTAAATTCTGGAGGAGTAGCTATTTGTTAGTGATACCTTCCCACAATTTGTATATCATCACTATTATCTGAAAGGTACTAGGGGCAATGTTTTGTGAACAGAAAAGACATTTATAGATTTATAGAACCATAAAGTTTTAGACTACTAAGGATTTTAGAGGAGTTCAAATTCAGCTTTCTCATCTTAAAAATGAGGTCAGAGGGAGTTCAGTGATTGACTTGCTGGGTCACTCAGCTAATTGTCTTGTTAGGTCTAGGTTCTAGGGTCCACTGTTCTTTCCAGTATGCCATACCCTTAAATTATTTAGAATGTGAGTGAAAATGCTGTCTGTATTTGGAATTATCTTTCCTGTCAGTTTCAGAGCTATGGGTCAGGAAGATACAGCCATCCCAGTTTAGTGTTCCAGGATCCTGGGAAAGGGAGTAAGGATGCGGTAGATCTCCATCTACTTCTGCCAAAAAAATTTGTCTCCTTCACAACTCTACAGTTGCCCTTGTAGGATCTTTTTCAAACCCTTAGGGAGAGGATGCAGCTGCTATGGTAATTTGACCACAAAATTGCATATTTCATTGAAGCACCACACTGTGGTTCATGATGGGCAGCCTCATTTTATCCAGGTCAAACCAGGGAAGCTGAAGCCAACTTCTCTCTTTAGAGTCCCTTTCTGTTTGAGATGACTATACAGTTTTGGTTCTTGCTCCTTGTTCTTCATGGAAACTGAGCCAAATCCACATCAAAGTGAGTCAGGAAATGAGGGTCATGGATTGTAAGACTTTCAAGGTGGCAAGATATTGCATTCTTTGGTAATCTGGAGGAAAGAGATCCTGCTTTTCCTCCTTGAACTGGAGGAAAGAGATCTAAAGGCTGGATTGGGTATTAAGAGGAGGGAGTCCCAGTTTGTGTACTGAGAAATGTATAAATTGGGAATCAAGTGGCCACATCTGCTGTTTTCGAACTTTCTGGTGTCCTAAAAGCCTGCTTGAATTTGAAGGAAAACCTCTGGATAAAAATGCACTTTCTGTTTACTAATGATAGAAATATGCTGCTTTTATTTTAGTCAATGGAAAAATATTAACTAAATTATTAGTTTTGTTAGGACTTGGTGTAAGAAAACCTTTTGAAGAAATGCACATAGTTTGTTGATTTGTCTCTAATTTGAATGTCATAAAACTCAGCTAAAGAAATGCCTTTAAGTGTTAGAAATAGTGAACATAAATTTATGACAGTATTTAACTCTATTTTTACATTTCTAGTGGTGAATTTATTTTTGAGTTAATAATTTAAAGCTCTGGCAGCTTCAAGCAACACATAAAATTTTTTGTATTTTATCACAAAATTTATTTTGAAACCTTAGATAATGGGGGTCAAAAATGTTAGCTAAGGTCACATTAAACCTTATTCTAGTGTATTACACAAATGTGTCAATTCACACACTTTGCTCTCCTGTGTGCACACAAATGCACACTTGCCTGTAAGCATAATTTGCTGTGGTATATTTTACTTATTAAGTGGGAACAGAGGTCATTGGAGGGGAAAACAATGACAAAGGCGAATGGTTTTAGCATTTTACCAAGTACGGAAATGGTGATCTCTGGAGGAAAGAAGGAAGTGAGCTATGTTTAGAGAAGTACTATGCTTCTATTTTCATAAGATTGACTAAATGGCTACATAGTCAATTGTAAGGACCTTGAGTATCAGGAGGATTTTACCATAGGAAGTTCTTGTAGGGGAACACTGGGACATGGTAAAAGAGTATACTCTTCAGAAATAGAAAGACCTATGTTCTACTCCCTAGATTTATTTTTTCACTAGTGTGTGAGCAGCAAATTGCACAATTTCCTTAGGAAAATGGGAGAATACTGAGAATTTTTTCTTACAGGGCAGGTAGTAAATATTTGTATATTAGCAAGTCTCTGTTGCCAGCTACTCAACTTTGCTATTATAATATAAAAGCAACCATAGATAATACATAAATTAATCTTTGTAGCTGTGTTCTGATAAAACTTTATTTATAAAAGAGCTGGCAGGCCAGGGTTTGCCAACCTCTACTGTAGAGTACATTGCCAAATAGAATGTTCTGTGATTTGAATACTATTAATTTTTTTGTGCTTATAACTGAGTATATGGATAGGATATTCTTCTTTAAAAAAACATTATTCTTGTGTACTATTTTTAAATTTTAAAAAGTTTTAATATAAAACTCAGGTAATTCAAATCTTAAAATGCCTTTGCAGTGTTTTAATCCTCTCTTTCATTTTCTAAATATTTACCGTTTAGGTGTTTACATTGAAGAAGTTTTAAATAAATGGAAAGGAGATTATGAAAAGCTGGAGCACAACCACACTTACATTCAATGGTCAGTTACATTTTATCTATCTTGAACCATGTCCTATTTAATTATGTATGCTTTACAGACAATGTTAATAGAAAAAATTGTATTTTTTTTTTAAAAATAGGCTTTTTCCCCTGAGAGAACAAGGCTTGAACTTTTATGCTAAAGAGCTAACTACATATGAAATTGAGGTAATGCAGACTCATTTCATTTTATGTAAAGTGGCCAAATAATAGTGTCATTTTATTTTCCTGGTAGCTACTAAGTCATGTCAGCTGACCCTTTTTTCCATTTTTCTTATTAGGAATTCAAAAAAACAAAAGAAGCAATTAGAAGATTCCTCCTGGCTTATAAAATGATGCTAGAATTTTTTGGAATAAAACTGATTGATAAAAATGGAAATGTTGCTCGGGCTGTTAACTGGCAGGAAAGATTTCAGCATCTGAATGAGTAAGTAAAGCCCTTGTGATAAATAAATGGTATTTTCCTGTAGTCAGAGTTCTCTGTGGAACATAGGAATAGCTAGCAGTTGGGCCAATAATTTATGTTCAAAATTCACTCTGAAATGCATTTTATTCTTTGTTCAATATTCTAAAATAAAACAATAATGAAAAAGAACTAAATTCCAAGTAGAAACACAGCAGTTTAGCTTCAGAGCTGTTTCTTGCTGAAGTTCCCACGTGTGGCCAAATGAGCTTCTTACCCTCTTCCCACCACAGTATTTGGAATTTATGGTTATTGTTTACATGCAATCTTCTGTTTTCCTTCTACTGGGCTTCTTGGGTCACAGTCAATTTCTAACACCTTCAAGCTTGATGCTTCTTAGATTAAATTCATGATTTAAGCCTATGGTGTATAGCAATCATTATATAGAAATGAGATGTACCTGTGCCTTTTACTAAAACAGAGGAGATATTATAATTATCTTTACTATTTAGGTAAAATCAAAAACATATGTTTTAGCTACTAACCCCCAAAACCTACAAAGAAAAATGTAACATAGCTTATTTGGATATGTTCTGCTATTTTGTTTTGCTTGGATATTTATATCTTCCATCAATACTTATAACCAAAAGCTTATTTTTTAAAATATTTTCTTCATACGCAAACTGGCTTTTTTTTTTTTCTTTTAATTATAGAGTAACTTATAAGAGCTGGACTATAAAACCAACAGTTTTAAAACACTTTTTAGCACATTATAATTAGCTAACTGGGCAAGTACTAAGAGGAAAAAAAGAGAACAAACTTAAGTAATTCAAAGTAATTCTTTGGTCAGAACAATGTGAATTTTGGCATCAGTTATGTAAATGATTTGTCTTCTAGGACTTTTGTCTTGCGTTGGTAAAATGGGTATAAAAAAGTTGAGCCTTCTTTTTCCTTTTTAGTTATTATCAACACTATTAAAATGGTAACTTGTATGAAAATACTGAGGATATGTGCATAAAGATTATGATTCTGATTAGCTAATCCCTTAACTCATAACTCAAATTAAGTTTTGATGTGTGTGTGTGTGTGTGTGTGTGTGTGTGTGTGATCTCTACCTGAGCAGTGCAGGTAAGTATCTCTGGACAAAGTTTCTAAGCACTTAGGTCACGCTGTCAAAGAAAGCTGTATGCTAGTAGCCTATTGTTAGGAAGGATGGTTGAAGTAAGCCTTTAGAAAGGGTCGGATAGGGCCACATTTTTTGTGTACTCACATATAGCACTTCAAAGCTTCTTCTTTTCAACTTGGTTTTGGTCAGAATAGCAATCTTATTTAGTAAATTTTTGTTGAATGAATAAATCATGAACAAAATGTGGTTTTCAGACTCAAATCCTCCTTGGGTTTTATTGTCAGATCCTCTGATTTATAGCTATAAACAGGGCCCTTTCTGAAGGCTTTAGCTGAAAGATCTCCTGTCTTGAGTCAGGGGAGGGGAGTCTGAATTAACAGTCCTTCTCAATCTGCTCCATCTAGCTACCTTTCCTCTACTGTGTATTGTCTCTCTTTGCCTTTCCAGTTCTGGATTAACTGTCTTAGAATCTGCCAGAAAACATTTCCTCTCTGGTTTAGTTGCCAAAAATTTTGTCGACTAGATTTGAACAAATCATGTGGGATGATATGAAAATGTCTATTCCATCTTCTTCTTCTGTTGGGTCCTTTTCTCATTTATTCTTAAATGTCACAGTGTATATGTGGTTTAATCTGTATGGCATCTTAAGTTTTCTAGAGTAGGCAAAGAACTCAGTATACTTATAGTAGCTAAGCAAAGGAAAATTACTGAATCAAAAGAAATGAAATAACATGGACTAAACAAGTGACCATTTTAAAAGAAGTGAAATACTTCCAGTCATGAGAGTACAGAGATATATACCAACCACTAAGATGTAATTATGATTTTATTTGTAATCAGCTTAGATTACTGAGCCATACTGGGACATATGTTAGGCCCAGAAATCCCTTCTAACTTTCCTATTTTCTGGTTCTTGCTTTTTGTGTGTTCTCTCTTCACCTATCTAGTTTCCTGGCCATGTCCGACTGTTTATTGCCTTTACGTCTGTTGAAGCCCAATTGCTTTTCTATGTGTTGTACATCCTCAAGACTGCTTGTAACACTAGTGGGTTTTAGCCACTCTCCTCTCATTCATTGTGACACTTACATCAAATCATACTGAAACACCCAATTGTTCTCTTCCGTAATTTTATTTCAAATCCCTGATCATCATTTTCTTCAACCCAAGTTTTTGTCCTTTTATACTGTAAATATATTAATTGGAGAATATGTAGATAAAGATAAATGTGTACAGATATTTTAACTTGACCATTCATTGAAGATTAATTGTATGAAATTGAGCTGGTTGCAAATACATATTCATTTTGTCACATAGCATCTCTTGTAAACATTCTTTCACCTTTCCATATATCAATTTTTCATAGACATGTGAAGCAGATGTTACTCAAGAGTTTTCTCACTAAGTTGTTCAAATACACAAACTCCATACAAATGTAACAATTAAGTCAATTCTACCATTGGTGACACATTGTCTTAACTTCACCCAGATTGTACTGTCTCCAAACACTCTTATTTCTTAACTATGAAAAAATACAAATTCATAAAACTAAAACATATCTGTGCTATTTTTTGCCCTTTAGGCTTCAAAGAGTTGGATGTAAAGACACTACTTAGTATAACAATACTTAGTATAATACTTGGTAAACATCCAGAAGGATAGAGATGTTAAAAATTGTTGTTACACTTGTCTTTTCCAGTGTATGGTTAGCCTGAATCATTAAGATTTTGTTTTGTCCACATTCTTTCATTAAAATATAAGGCCATGGGAAAACCCCCTTCCATACCTAAAATTATTTGTCAATATCCTTCTCTACCATTCTCAAATAATTTCCTAGTTATTCCTAAGTGAAGACTCTGAGTACTTTTGGAAGCTAGGACAGAACTTTGTAAAAAGGGAAGTGTCTGAGCTATAAAACAGGTTTCAGAAAGTAAGAAATTTAAGTGCTGGTTCTGGTTGTGTGGGAATGTTGGATAATACATACCTGAGCTGTTGATGACACACATGATTAATATGTGTAGCTGAAGACTCCTTTAGGCTTTGGTCTGGCCTGTGTAAGGCAAGGATTGAGCTGAATGAATTTGTGGAAGTAGAGTACGAATAGTGAAAAAACACACTGGGAAAGCATTAATCCAATAATGGCCTTAGTTTTGAGATAGAGAAGAAAGATGTTAGTGTAATTTGGGGAAAGATTGCATCTTTGGAATGAAGGCCCACAGAAATGAGATTTAAATTTTTCTGATAGTGTAAGAGGAGGTGAGAGTGACCAGGATGGAAGAGAATTAGGTTATTAATTTGGAACAGGTACAAATTTGGTGGTTCTCAATAACAAATCTTTAGATATAATGATAAGAATAATAATGTTAAACAGTATCCAATATTTGTTGAGTTTTTCATGTCCTGTATATCTATAAATTCACTTGATCTTGATTTTTACAAAAGTCCAGCAAGTTGTGGGATGTTTTCCCCATTTTATAGATGAAGATACTGAGACTAAGAGAGTCATCATGATTTCACATAGCTGCTAAGTGACAGAGCCAGAGTATGACTGACTCTGAGGCAACTGTTAAATGATGCTCTGTTAAATAAGTCATTTTTGCATCCTTTGTCAGAATTGTTCTAGCCAGGTAGAACGGTTTTTGCTGCTTTCCTTGTGAATTTGACTTACGTGGTGGATTTTGCTGTTTAGTTGACACTATTAATAACACCATTCAGCTTTTAGATAATGTTTTTATGTTCAACCCTAGCTACCTTTGATGAGTACTATACATCATTGGTAGTGTTGCAGCCACAGAAGTTACCCCTTATCCACATGGTATAGGTTCCAAGCCCCCAGTGGATGCCTGAAACCATGGAAGGTGTAGAATTCTATGTATACTATGGTTTATTCTTATACATACATGCCTTTGATATAGTTTAGTTTGTAAATTAGGCATGGTAAGGGATTAATAATAACAACAACTAATAAATAAACAGAACAGTTTTAATAATATACTATAAAAATATTATGTGAACATGGTCTTTCTTGTTTTCTCAAAATATTTTATTGTACTGTACTCACCCTTCATATAATGATATGGTACTATGCTATGGCTGGTTGTGGTAGCTCCTGTAAATGCTCTTTTAAACCACTTGTCCTCAGTCCTTGGTGAATTTAATAAATAAACAATTTAATACCAGGGGGCATAAATTTAAATCTAAATATTTTTCCAATACAAAGAGCTAAAAGGGCAGAGTTTGTTTTATACATTTGAGTTTCACATAGATTGAGATTACATTGAGGTGTAAAGTTTTCATAAAATCTTATTCTTTTTATCAATATTTAAGAAAATCATTACAAGGCATATTTCCTTGTCTTACACTTCCATAAAAAAATGTTTTCCCAATAGTTTGTATTCTCCTGCTTTCTTCCCCTTAGTTCCCACCATCCACCTCATTTTATGCAATCCTCTCTTCCAGGTCCCAGCACAACTATTTAAGAATCACCCGTATTCTCAAAAGCCTTGGTGAGCTTGGATATGAAAGTTTTAAATCTCCTCTTGTAAAATTTATTCTTCATGAAGCTCTTGTGGAAAATACTATTCCCAATATTAAGCAGAGTGCTCTGGAGTATTTTGTTTATACAATTAGAGATAGAAGAGAAAGGAGAAAGCTCCTGCGGTTTGCCCAGAAACATTACACGCCTTCAGAGAATTTTATCTGGGGACCACCTAAAAAAGAACAATCAGAGGGAAGCAAAGCTCAGAAAATGCCGGCCCCTCCTGCCTCTAGTCATAACAGTCAAACGTCTATGCACAAAAAATCCAAGGACTCCAAAACTTCCTCTTCAGCTGTTCATTTAAATAGCAAAACAGCTGAAGAAAAAAAAGTGGCACCAAAAGAGTCTGGGGAAGAGACAGACAGGCCCAGCCCAGAGCCCAACAATGAAGCTGCCAAACCAGAAAACACAGAGGACAGTGATACTGAAAATTCAAATGCTCAATCTGAGAAAACAGTTACTACTCCAACAGAAAGAAAGGAGAGTTCATCTCCTTCTGAAAAAGAAGAAGAGGGCGAAAATCATAACAAAGACTGTGAAAATCCTGGAAATACCAGTTGCCATGATGAGGTACTATTACAGTGAATTATGAGAAAATCAAAAGCCAGTTTAGGTTAAGGGAGGAAAAAGCTACTGTCTAATTTATCCTAAAGAACAGAGATGATGTCATGTTTCCACTGTTAGCCACCTGTTTGTGTTTTCTCTTGTAAGCATTTTGTTGTTATTTGTTTATTTTGGATAACAATGAATTGGATATTTAATGAGAGGATTTAAGACCACATCTAATAAATGAATATATTCTGTAATGGTTTTAGGATGTGAGTTTTCAAATTCTGTATATAACAATTACTTTAAACTTATTTTCAAGGTATCTAGAAATAATCATGTAGTATTTGATATGCATGTCAAATATGTTCTTTCAAGAGACTACAGATTCCATGAAAAAAAATCAAGACAACATTTTCATTGTGTCTCCATACTTTTACCTGATTTTTAGATTAATTTTTGAAGTAGGAAGAAAAAGTTTAGTTTTTCCAGATATATTCAGAAAATATTTTGAATTCTTTGATCCTAATGCTTCAATGTGTTTATTTTTAGATTCTGATAAGTGAAATGGAGGTCCTGGGGGAGCTCTGACCTCCCCAGCTAATCTGTCAGTCCTGCTGTCTTCTTTCTCCCTCTCTCGCCGTTGAGCCGCCATCTTTGTCAGCTACCAAGTGTATTTATAGTATAAATTAGGATAATCATCTTCTTGACATCTAAATGGAACAGAGGGCAACTTTTAACTGTATGATTTCAGAGTATTCTTTAAAATAATAATAAAAATATTTTCTGTATTAAGTGCTTAAAAACAAATTTTGGTGCAAAAGTCCAAAAAAGAACTTTACTTAAATGGCTGTTCCACATAAATTTGGTGGTTGATTCTGGATGCAGATGACTGAAGAATTAAAAAAGGAAAAAAGGAAATTATTCATTTTTAAAAGGCATGCCTCTTGCACTATCAATAGGCATATCTCTTAACTCATTAATATATCTCAGTGATATGTGGATTATTAAATTACTATGTTGTTTATTCTACAGTGTATCTTTTAATATATACATATATATATATATATATATATAGTTTTGCATCTTTAATTTATCAAACTTTCAAATCGAGAATAGTTTGAAATTTCATATATTCAGTTCTAGTAAGAACTTAATTTATTACTAATACTTACTGAAAACAATTTTATTTCCAATAATATTATACTAATTACTATTAAAATCAGAAAATAATCAGAAACACTGTGATGAGAACTTCAAAACATATACACAAATATGGAAAAAGCAATGAATATATAAACATTTTCACATTATATCACTTAGAAATAAATTGACTTTTTTTTTTTTTTAATCTCTCTTTCACTTTTAAGAAAAGTTCTATTTACTTTAGTCCCCTGGAGGATTTTTTTATATGGCCTATTTCATATCCCATCATATCGTCTTCTGTTATATTTATTGATCCACACTTTAAGCAGTGGATTTCTAGAAAATAATCACACTGATAGTATGTTTTTAGAAATATGATTTTATTGCTTTGAAATTTATGCAAAAACACCCCACTTGCTTAATCTTGATTTTTTTCATGAAAGTCTTAGTAGCACTCATGTTTTATTTCATGTTTCAATATGTAGAATATAGAATACCTTATCATTTTTAGTTCCTATAACATGTCAAATTGAAGTACTAAGAATTTGAGATAACAGTTTAAGTGTGTTATTTCCATTTTTTTTTTTTTTTCTTTTTACACGCAGGAAATACATGGATCCTCTGACATGGTGCTTGTCACAGCAGTGTCCCTGTAGATCTTAATAAACAGTTCCACAGAGTTTAGTGGATAAGAGTGAATTGTCAAATTAGGCTGAATTATAGGAATAATATTAATTTAATTCAAAATATCTTACTAGTTGTGTATAGACAGTGTATAGACACTTTCAGACTGCTTTCTAAATGCTTAATATTAAACATGTGACCAGATTAGTATCTGGTATCTATTAATACTTTTAATATTTTAATTTAACTTCTAATATTTTTAACAGTTACAGATACTAATCCGGTCACATATGTTTAATATTAAATGTTAGTAACTGTTAATAGATAAGTAACTGTTAATATTTTAACAGTTACCATTACCAGATACTAAAATAAATGAATATAATCTGAACTACTTAGAAATTACAGCATATTAAAGCCCTCAGAAGAAAAACATTTCATTTAACAGTTTAATTTTTAAAATATTATTCTTTATGAGGGATTTTGTTACATTGTGCTACTTTATTTGAGAATACTTAGTATCAAGGGGAGAACTTCCTGGCTTCCACCCAAAATAGTGGCCTTTTTCCATCATGTGTTTTTTAAATGTATATTCATATGTGACTATAGTTTCCTACATTTAATCTGTAAATAACTAATGAGAGAATTATTAAGTGGATAAGTAGGGATGACATTCCTTTTGCAGATAAAAATTAAATGTCTAGAACTTTTTATATTAAGAATACTTTGTATATTTAATGGTTTTTTAAAATAAGATCTATAGATATGTGTTTATGTGTGTCTTAGATATGAAACTGCCCCCTGGGTTTAACTTCTGTTTTGTATTTTTAAAAACTACCATGTGCTTGCAGAAATTTACAGAGAAGCTGTTATAGAAAATTCAGTGAAGCATGGCCAAATAGCTAGAAACATTATTGTATATTTGCAAATATAGTCTTTATTGTTGTACTACAGGCTGCAAGGATAGTTAATATTGGCTATTAATAAAATAGTAACTTGAATTTCATGGCAAATAGATGTTATATTGCTTGTTTAGTCTAGTATATTTCTAATATTTTGTGCTTTCATATATCAAAGGAGATAAAATATGTGAAATTATTTTGAAATACTGTAAAGTGATATATAAGATATATTTCTGTACAGTAGAGAAGTTTCTAACATTAAGATTATTGCACCATTATACATTATCATTCTCAATCTCATAAAAAATTCAAAAGAATCATAAAAGAAATGAAGATATATCTGCTTTCTCTAAATCAAGTCAGTTGTCACTTTAAAAATTATATTGTAGAGTTTTGTTTTAGATTTTGAGAGTACTTTTTTTCCCAGCTTCAAAGAGAAAATAAAATTTACAACTCAGGAGTTCTTAGGGAAGTTCTGGTATTTTTTGCTAAGTATTAAAAATATAAGCATAAAAATGGCATAAAACCTGTTATAGTCATTATGTTTCATATTTTGTCATAAAATTACCTATTCTGCTTCTAGCTTTTATACTTTAACCTGAGTGAAAGTATGATGAAAAAGGAAAAACAGTATAATATATCTCTGAGTTAGTCTTTAAAACATCATTTTGGTAAAATAAACCATATCAAATTGTCAAAATTTGGTTAGATTGATGAATAAGAGAATATTTGATTAATTGTTTTAATGCTAAATGTCCCAAGTCAATAGAGTTATGGCTGAGTTTATAATCCACTGAGTAACTAAGTCAAACATTTATTTTTTAAGAAACTGTATTAGAGGTTTTTCTAAAATCTCTGTTATGTAAACCAGGAACAGAAAGATGTTGCTTACTTTAATTTAATGACATCTACAAGTCTTTAATGTCCTTTGAGGTAAGTAGATCCCTTGTTACAGAAATGTTTTCAGGATTTCTATTTTGTTTTCCATTAGAAAATTCCACTTTCTCTTTGCATGTGCGTTCAATATAAGGCAGGAATTAGACATGTTAGGGTCATTTAAATGCAGGTGCAGTTGTAGTGAAAGATGATCTGAGGAAATGTTGGACTTAGGAATTGTGTCTGTCCCCTGACTTCTTTCAGTATTGAGTTCTGTGTGGCTCATTACAGGAACAGATTTGTGTGGGCAATCTCTAGGGTGACAGTGAGTCCTGCCCTGCCTTCTGCCTTGTTCTAGTTATCCAACCCACCCAGCAGATTGTGTTCAGGGACAAACTGTAGAAATCTCTTACTACTGAAATTAATAATCTTATAGTTATGAATGCCTGGAGGTGTCCAGATGTGCCTTAATGAATGTAAATGGTTTTCATTCCAATGTTTACACTTTTACTCCATTGTAAAATCTTGTCATAAGGAACTATTCAAACCATGTATATCACATCAGTTATTTTAATGAAATTTACTTTGGTGCTTTATCATTTTGGAGAAATTGTCATTTGGAATAAGAGCATAAGTTCATAAAAAAGTGTACTCACCACAGTCTATGTGATGTTTGACAAGAGTTTCGAGGAAGAAAGATTAACCTGTATTGTTTCATGTGTTCATGCTTTTTCTTTGCTACATGCTCTAATTTTCACTTTAACCATTCCTTAGTTACTACAAGTAATATTTATCTGTGTTTTACTTCTTTCTTGTTCTTAGATTCAGATGGATGCAGAAAATGGTGTTATATAAGAGAAGTCATTAAAACTTTAATCTCAGTAGATGTTTGTAGGAACCTAAAATTAATTTGAAAAACTTATGCTATAATCTTATACATTTTTTAAAGCCCTGTTCTTTTTTTTTCTTCCTAGATTAGAGAAAGTGTTCTGTGTCATCAACTTTTCCTATTTTGTTGTGAAGTTTTTTGTTTTAGTTATTTGTGGGAAATAACTACTTAATATGTTGTTTTCCTGGATCAAAGTCTTCATGTTGGAGACTCTTATTAATTTTTTTGTATTATGGCCCAAACCTTGGCTAGAGGTGGAGGTCAGAGAGGGAGAGGTGACTAAGACCCCAGCAGATACTTTGGGGAAATGGAGTCTGCACTGGGTTTTACCCTCTTCATTGACCTGCTGGGTCCTCAGGGCATCTTCTGGATCATGAGCATGTTGAGCCCTATGATTTCTGACCTCTGGGGAGGATAGGCTGCTTTGCACTCCACACACAATTTTAATGGGTATCAGTTTTGACAAAATATCTGCTGTAATTTATTTGCCACCACTTTGTAGTTGTTTACAAAATTGTGAGTAATTAGGATCTGCTATATAAATTGTGACTCTTTATAATTATCTTAGGAAGCATTAAAATGCCAACCCTGCATGCACCCCCCCCCCAACCTTTAATAAAAATTTGGTTTGCTCTTTCAGAGTAACATACAAAAACTTTTAATAAAATGATTAAAAGAAAAGGTAATAATGCTCACATGTTATGCTAAAAGATCTTTTTTTGTAAATCAGAACACCTTAAGAAAAATATTTAAATTATGATATTTATCATATTTTCATTTTTTAAATTTTAAAGGAGTTTGTGTAGCAGTTTCTATTCATTAGGAGATTAGTTACATATAAGTTTAGGTCCAAGAAATGTTCAACTTTTGCACTCATTGGTCAATTGTTTTGTTTTCTCCAGTGCTAACAGATTTAGTTTCATGTGGAAAAAAAGAAAACTAATGAAACAAAAAATTAGAAACAGTAATAAGAAACCACAGAAATAAAGACCACAAATTATAAATTTGTACAAGTGTCCGTATTATTGGAAGTAAGTGAGGAATGGTCTAAAGAAGGTCAGTGGTGGGATTTGCTCTGAGAATCATCTCTGAACTATTTGTGCCAAGGAGATCAGGGATTGATGTGGAAATAGATCTGTCAGTATACTCACTTAAACCACAAATTTTGCCTACTCCATGTTGGAATCTTCCCTTAGACTGATGGATTTAATCAATGATCAGATACCAAGTTTAATTCCTTTGTCTATGTGTACCAACAGTCAGTGGTTTTACCAACTAGAAGTTTAATTGAGGGACAGGCTGCAGAGCAGGAGAAGGACTCAGTGACAGGTGGGTTGTTAAAGAAGTACTGTTTCCCACATGGTCAAGAGCTGCCAGCACAGTGATCGTGGGGCATTACCATTCAGAGAAGCAAGTGAGAGCAAAACCTTAGGTCCTCTGACAACTTCCCCCCCCCCCTTTTCTTAAAAAGGGCTTTTACCTGTTTCCCAAGTAGGATATTGTCTTATCTTTTGTATTATCTAAGACGATCAGTCTGGCTAAGTGTAGTCACTACTTAAAGTTGGAAACTATCGTGTCCTTTATATTTTGAATATTTAGGAAACCGGATATGATTCTTACAAAGAAGTGTTTTACTTGTCACATAAGCTCTGATTATCCAGTGGCCACTGGGCCTTCTCTGTGCTCTGTATTCAACTGCAGTGTGAACTACAGAATGCTATGCATGTTTGTTAGTACCAATACCATGTGTATGTGGTAGAAGTTGTAACCAGTTTCTGGATCTGTATGGTACTATAAAATACTTATTTTATAATTCTGTAACTGTATGGCAGTGTTATGCCAAAAATGTATAAAGAGCAATAGTTTCTGTTGCTTACTGCTGTATTTTAAAATATTGTTTCTAAAATAATATATTTAGAATTCCTTTAGAGTAATTATTTTTAATAACTATTGCCAAATATACATCCTGTAAAGCTAATAAAAGCCAATTCATCTTAGGTAACATTTTAGCATTGTTCTAGAGTCCATTATGTTGATTTTGCATGATTAAAATATTTTTAGAGCTGGAAAAAAAATGACTTGCTGTTTTCCTGTGATTAAACATTTTTATGATTAACATAGAAGGTTAACATTATTTCCTTTATCCTCTGAAATAAATATTTTATTGCAAAGGGTGAAATCTTATTTACATATGAAGTTATTTGTATTGTGAGGTTTTATAAGACAGAAAACGTATAAATATACTCAGGTGTTAATTGTTTTCTTTTTTAACTTTTCCATGCAGATTTTTAAGGTATATTTTATATAGATTAATGACAGTGAATAACTAATGGAGATGGCTTTTTTTTCTTCATTAAGCAGGCTAATGTTTTAGGAAGTCAAGTTTTTGATTAAGAAAAATGCAGTTGTGAGCTCAAAGAGGAGAGGTTGCTCTGGGAATCTCAGGACAATGGGGACAGAAAAGAGGAAAAGCAGGACATTTTGGTTCAAGTACATTGACCTATCCAGGCAGGAAAATAGAAGATGAGAGAGCTAAGGGTGAATTGTGCAAAGAGAGTAAGTTCACATTGGGCATAATTGAGAAACTGATAGAAAAAAAAGTAGCCATAGTGGTGATTGAGCAAGGTTTTAACTGAAAACTTTTGGATGAATTGCTTAGTAGAAAAAGGAACACACAAAAACAATTATTGTCATAGAGGAAGAATGGAAACATTCTGGTAGCAGAAGATAGAAGGGTTTTCTTTTCTGCACACAGTGAGTATCTGAAGGCAATTTAAAATCTGGAGAAAATGGAATTTCTCAGAATAGTGAGAAATGCAGGACTGAGCTTGCATTTCTACAAGAATGTAAAATTTAATAAGGGAGAGAATATGGAAAAAAAAAGATTTACAACATTTCCGTTATTTTAAGGCTCAAGTGCATGCAAAGCAGGCTTGCTGGTGTTGCAGGAGTGGAAGGACATCCCAACCTGGATGAAAGTGCTGATGGGCAGTTGGTTCCTGTGAGTGAATTTAGGTTTTGGTAGTGGTGGCTGAGTCGTCAGCCTATTAAAGGGAACACACATGAGGATTATCTTGCTTTTGGGATTATCCCCATGAATATGTAGGATTAATTGGAACAGCATTTTAAAGTAGGATACTAAAGAGTCAGATTAGAGAGCCAGCATGGATTTGACTTGACTTAGTGAGACCAAGTTTATTGATTTGTCTCTATTAGTATCTTTCTATTTTTTATAACCCTGTTGCAGATTAAACACTACCCAGAAATATAAAAATATTCTGTTTCCAAGTGGCATATGGTATATTTTTACTGAAGTTGAAGTAGCTGATTTAATCTACTCTCAGCTTTGGAAAAGGAAGAGGCTAGAGAAAGAGTAAACAGGAAAAATGGTAGGCAAGGTGAGTCAAATGAGATCTGACAGCAATCCTTGCACAATGAGATTGTTTGACATCTTTAAGTGGATGATTTAACGGTGTAAGAAAGTTCAAGAAAAAACCCGGAGCTGAGGGTGGGGTGTGAAGTAAGGGCAAAGACATTTTGTTTAATGGGGATAGAACAGACTTTGAAGTCAGATGGACTTGGGTACACATGGCAACATCATTACTTTTAACAGACTGTGTGGCTTTGGGCAGGCCATGTAAATTCTCTGAGTCTCTGGGCTCTCATTGGTAATAATATCTACTTTGAGAGTTCTTGGAAAGATTAGAGAAGGTGTGAAACCCCAGGGACATATTTCAGACACTTGATCATAGTTAGTTGCAGGTATTCTAGAAAATAATGCGATGTTTTGTCATAAGAGGAATTGTAGAACATTTATATTAATGGAAACCAATCTAATCTATGTTAATCAGATTTATAGATTGAAGCAAGTGTAGTAAGTTTCACTTGTAATTTTAATGTAATTTTTACCAAAAAAGCTATCAGTTATAGAATTGAGACATACTGATATTTATAAAAAATTTCCATCACTTGTGAATGTAATGTACCAAACAGCCATTCATTACTTTCCTTCACTATGTGTTTATATATATATACACACATATATAATATATATTTTTTAATGATTCCTTGTCTACTAAGAGAATAGCTGGAATATAAGACAGAGGTTCAGTCTTTTAATCAATCAGGAGACCTATTTATTTCAGGATAGTATCAGTTGGACTCTTACTGAAGGCAATAAACTTTAATTTTTAAATTAAAGCCACTTAAAAGTTAACACTATTTAAGAATGTATGTGACTGATTCTTTGAACACACGGCCTAATTGCCATTGTTTTCTTATAATCAGAGCCAGACAGATGACATGCTAAATAAATATTCAACTTTCACATTTCTAAACTGCAGGTATTTTCATTGCATGACATTAAAATGGGGTCATTTCAGATCTTAGATGATTGTCTTTGGCAGCTCTTTATCCCTCAGAATGCCACATATGTACTATGAATGAAATATGAAATAAACTTTGACTTGAGTAGAAAGTAAATATGTTTAATTTCTTTAGAAAATAAAAATCTAGATTTAATTCAAGCATTTTCCCTAATTTTATCTGTTTCAATGTCCAGACACAGGAAGAGAAATTACAGATTTTTATAGTTAGGAGAATGTGGATCTTAATTGGACAGATATGAAGCTGAGGTGGGAGAGGTGTCATGACCTCCACCCCTCAAAGGCTGCTGTTGCAAGAATCTGAGGTAGAACTTGGCCAACCGCTGGGGCTTTCTACTCAGTGGACCTACTGTGTACTGTGTGTGGCCCCTTTTAACTCAGTCTACACCCTGTTAATCAGAATGGATTCAAGAGCATCAATCCAGGCAGTAGGTTGGCATATACTGTTGTAGAAATTCAAGACCAGAGTCCTGTTCATGAAAGAGGCTTTCTCAACACTTGGCACATGATTACCAGATTCTGAGATGTGTTCAATTGTTCTCACTTGGGAAAGAAACTTTGGGCTTGGAAATAATATTTGAGCACTGCTGGGAGCCATTAGCCAAGTAGGTATGACAATTTCCTTGCCAGCGTACCCCATGTTGCTGACATGTTGCAGCGACATTGAATGTAGGTGACCTTGCTCAAGGACCAAGGCAGATTAGGGTGTTCCCGGTTTTAAGATAATCGTGTTTAGGGCGTTCCCAGTTTAGGTTCCAGGTTTAAGGTTTAAGATTATTCCTGCTGGGAATAGGGCGTATCCTGCTGCCTGAGTTCCCCTGAGTTCTCACAGGATTCAGACAGTATATTTTGGGAGATAGAAGCCCAGTGGATTTGGATTTGGGCAGAGAACGTGGATTTGGGCAGAGAACGTGGATTTCCCCAGAACGTGTTTGTAGACGGCTGGTGTGAGTTCGGGAATAAAGAGTTGCTGTTTGAATCTACAAGCTGTGTGGTGGCTCGTGATTGTGTGCCCAGCCAGACTGCGGCATTTGAGCCCAGCCAGACTGCGGCATTTGAGCCCAGCCAGACTGCGGCATTTGGCGGCTCGTACGGGGTAAGTGAAATTGCTTGCCCCTGAGGAAGAGCGAAAGAATGGGTGACCAATTCAAAAAACAATGTTATTGTTTTGATTTATCTTGTTTTTGTTTCAAGCTGCCTATCCCTAGAAATTTCTCAGGCAAACTGGAAAAAATGGTTGACTAAAGGTTTGAAGTTTGTCGGCCCTGAGGAAGAGAAAATTGATACAATGATTTTTTATTCCGTTTTTGTTTCATTCAGTTTCGGCTTTGTTTTGTGCTATCTTATTGGGTTGCGTTATCTTTATAGTAGATTAGAAATAAGTAAAAAACAAACCAAAAAGATGTTAAGTAAATTGTTAGAGGTTCAGACCATGGAGAAAGACATTTTAGATCAAACAAAAGAGAAGGTCTCTCGAGCTAGTCAGACAGAGGAAGAAAATTTAAAGGAAAAGGGGTTGTTAGGAAAAAGGCCACAACAGGAGGCTGTTACTAACTCCGTTTTATCACAAGAGGGCGTAATTCAACCAACAGCCCCACCGATGGAGACAGCTGAGTGGCCCTCAAACCCCGTAGTTGATAAATGAGATCCTGAGACAGGACCTCAAAGATTAGCATGCCCTGTACTTGAACAGGCAGGAGGGCAGCGAATTCACCGTGCATTAGATTTTAAAACAGTGAAGCAGTTAAAGGAGGCTGTAACAACCTATGGTCCCCAAGCTCCCTTCACGGTAAGCATGGTTGAGTCCATTACTAACTTGGACATGACGCCAGCAGATTGGGCTAGCATGTGTAAATCTGTACTAAATGGAGGACAATATTTGTTATGGAAGGTTGCCAATGAGGAATTTTGCACGGAGACAGCTAGGCGAAATGCAGCAGCCGGTTACCCTCAAAGAAATCTAGATATGTTGTTAGGAAAAGGACCTTATGAGGGTCAACGGCAACAAATTGAATATGATCCTGCTATATATGCACAAATTGCTGCAGACGCAGTTAGGGCATGGAAGACTTTACAAGGACATGGAGATTTACAAGGTCAGCTATCTAAGGTAATACAGAGAGCTAATGAACCTTACGCTGACTTTGTAGATAGGCTAATTCAAACGGCTGCCAAAATTTTTGGGGATACAGAACAAGCAATGCCATTAATAAAACAACTGGCTTATGACCAAGCAAATCGTTGCTGCAGAGAGGTTATTAGACCATGGAGACATGAAGATTTAAACACATATATTAAATTATGTAGAGATATTAATGAACAAGGGCAAGTCTTGGCAGCTGCAGTACAACAGGCTTTAGATGCCAGGCCAAAAACATGCTATGATTGTGAACAAACAGGACATTTTAAAAGGAATTGCCCCATAGGAGGAGGGTTTAACAAAAGTAGGTATCAAAGGAATAGAATACCGGGTATTTGCCCACGATGCCGTAGAGGGAGACATTGGGCTAATGAATGCCGTTCTCAAACCACCATAGAAGGTACTCCCTTATCAAAAAATGGACAAAGACCAGGTATTTATCCAAGATATCGTGGAGAAAGGCATCAGGCTCCATTGCCAAAAAACGGACAGGGGGGCCCAATGCTCCGGGGCCCACAACCACAAATATACGGGGCAGTGGAGGATCCCAGAAACACCATCAGGGTAGTGCCCAGGACACATTGTCCATTAAATCCCTCATCAGACAAACCCGAGGGAGCGCAGGGTTGGACATCTGCGCCTCTGCCAGAGCAGTATTAACTCCAGAGATGGGAGTTCAAATCATTCCCACAGGAGTAAAAGGACCTTTTCCCCAAGGAACAGTAGGCTTATTACTGGGACGTAGTTCATCTACATTAAAAGGACTTATGATAAGTCCTGGGGTAATTGATCCCGATTATGTAGGTGAAATAAAAATTATAGCTAGTTCTCCAAGAGGTATATCAGTAATTTCACCTGGAGATAGAATAGCACAGTTGTTAATAATACCCAGCCTACATAATAAATTTCCTAGTCATAGTGTAGAAAGAGGTTCCAGGGGATTAGGCTCCACAGGTGTAGATTGGGCTATGTTGTCTTTAAATTTAGATTCTCGCCCAATGCTAAAACTAAATATTCAAGGTCATGAGTTTAATGGGCTACTGGACACAGGAGCTGACCTTAGCATCATATCTCGTCAACAATGGCCAAAACATTGGCCATTACAACAAGCCACTCAAACGCTTCGAGGCCTAGGAGTGGCGACTAATCCCCATAGAAGTTCTATGATATTAGATTGGAAGGATCCTGAAGGATGTGAAGGAACTATACAGCCATATGTATTGGATCATCTTCCTATAAATTTATGGGGACGAGATGTCCTAGATCAATTAGGTTTGACGTTAACAAATAACATCAATCCTAATGCGCCCACTAGGGCTAGACAAGGCTTTAGGAAAAAAAAAGATTAGGAAAACAAGGGCAAGGTATAGCAGCACCAGTACAAATAGATCAAGGAACAGACAGACATGGGTTGGATTTTCAGAAAGGGCCACTGAGACAATCAAAATTACTTGGAAATCAGAAAGACCAGTGTGGGTTCCTCAGTGGCCCCTGACTAAAGAAAAGACACAAGTAGCCCATGATCTGGTCAAACAACAATTAGCGGAAGGACATATACAACCTTCCATATCTCCCCATAATACTCCCATTTTTGTCATCAAAAAGAAATCTGGTAAATGGAGATTATTGCAAGATTTAAGAGCCATTAATAATGAGATGGTTATTATGGGACCTGCTCAATCAGGGATTCCTCAATTGTCTGCTTTGCCAAAAACCTGGCATGTTTTAGCTATAGATATTAAAGATTGTTTTTTTTCAATTCCAATTCATCCCGAGGATAGTCCACGTTTTGCATTTACTATCCCTGCATTAAATCATGAAGGTCCTGATCAGAGATATGAATGGAAAGTACTCCCTCAAGGGATGGCTAACAGTCCAACTATGTGCCAAATATATGTTAACAAAGCAATCCAGCCACTTAGAAATCAAAATCCTGAACTACAAATATTTCACTATATGGATGATGTATTATTGGCACATAAAGATAAAAACATATTGCTGGAATGTTATGCCACACTTACAAACTTATTAAAAAATTATAATCTAGAGATAGCAATAGATAAAGTACAATTAAATTTTCCAATTAATTATTTAGGAGTTCTATTATCCTCAACCATGGTCCGTCCACCAAAAATTCAAATACGAGTAGATCAACTCAAATCACTTAACGACTTTCAAAAGTTATTGGGAGACATAAATTGGATAAGGCCTTATCTAGGTATACCAACAGGAGAGTTGGGACCTTTATTTGATATTCTAAAAGGTCCATCAGATCCAAATTCACCCCGCATGTTAACTCCTAAAGCAAGAAAGGCATTAAAAATTATTGAAACATATATGGAAAATATGCATTTGGATAGAATTGATATAAGTTTGCTTTTATTATTTATTGTACTACCAACAAAAAATATTCCTACAGGAGTATTTTGGCAAGAAGGTCCATTATTATGGATACATTTATCTTATTCTCCTAACACTATTCTTACTAGGTATCCTGAGGCTGTAGGACAATTAATACTCAAAGGAATAAAAGCAGCGAAGGGAGTGTTTGGAATTTCTCCCAATAAAATTATTACTCCATATACCATGGATCAAATTGATGAGTTAGCTAATGAGTTAAATACTTGGGCAATAATCATGTGTAAATCTAATATTTCATTTGATAATCATTTACCATCTAATCCTTTGTTGTATTTTTGGTCTAAGCATCCTGTAGTTTTTCCTAAAATGACAAGAAAAACACCTATCATGAATGCTCCAAATATATTCACTGATGGGTCTAATAATGGTACAGCAGCAGTAGTTACTCCAGATCAAACTTCTACATTTTTAGTACCCAAACAATCAGCTCAAAAGGTAGAGCTTAATGCAGTTTTACAAGCTTTTTTGATGTTTAAAGATTCTGTATTTAATTTATTTTCTGATAGTCAGTATGTAGTTAATGCTATAGTATCTCTTGAAGATGCTGGTAGGATTTCCCCTTCTTCTACTGTTTTCTCTTTGTTTTCCACTATACAAAGTCTAATCTGGGACAGAAAAGATCCATTCTTCATAGGACATATTAGGGCACATACAGGATTGCCTGGAGCCCTTAGTTTAGGCAATGATTTAGCAGATAAAACTACACATGACATACATATTTTCTCTACATTTGAAGAAGCTACAAATTTTCATAAAAGGTTTCATGTTAATGCTAATACTTTACAAAAGCGTTTTAAAATAACTAAGGAACAAGCCAGACATATAATAAAACAATGTCAAAATTGTGTGACATTTTTACCACAAGTTAATCTTGGAGTCAATCCTAGAGGACTGATACCTAACCATATTTGGCAGATGGACGTCACACACTTGCCAGAATTTGGAAAATTAAAATATTTACACGTTACAGTCGATACTTCTTCTGGATTTTTGATGGGCTCCCTTCATGCCGGAGAAAAAACTATAGATGTTATAGCTCATTGCTTACAAAATTTTGCCACTGTGGGCGTTCCTAAACAGTTAAAAACTGATAATGGTCCTGGCTATACCTCTACCTCTTTTAAACAATTTTGCTCATCATTTGGTATTACTCATATAACAGGAATCCCATACAATCCACAGGGACAAGGCATAGTTGAAAGAGCTCATCAAACTATTAAAACATACTTATTAAAGCAAAAAGAGGGAATTGGAAAGGGGTATATATCCCCCAAAGATAAACTTAAAATAACGCTTTTTACTCTAAACTTTTTAAATTTGGATTCATCAGGACTTAGTGCTGCAGAAAGACATATGTATCCAAAAAATGTACATAAGCCTAAAGTACTTTGGAAAGATATTCTAACAGGACAATGGAAAGGTCCTGACCCAGTGATTGTCTGGAGTCGGGGGTCTGTTTGTGTTTTTCCACAGGGAGAACAGCAGCCCATTTGGATTCCAGAGAGATTAACTAAAACAGTCTCTACAGATCGAAAAGAAGATGATTTGACTCAAATCCATAACAGCTGATATCCAGAACTCCAGCTTGGCCATTCTTACATCTGCGACAGTGATTAACCAGGATGCTTTTTTCAATAGCTATTTTATTATTGCATTTTTCCACATCATAAGGTTCTATTTTTATTTTTTGAGCTCATACAAACCTAGGTTAATGTTTTTCTGATCAGTTTTATTTTTTGACTGTGGAGTTTTTAAACATTGCAATGGAGATTTCACCTAGGTAAAGCTACAAGGCCTTTACTATTTTCTTATGTGTTGTACGTTTGTGTACACTCTTGTGTTTTGTGTTGTATGTCTGTATGTGCGTATGTCCATATTTCTTATATGAGGAGCGCTCATGAAAAAATGGATCCGAATTATTATTATTTTTATTCACGTGATTTAAATGGTTTAATTTAAATTAGGTAAACAGCTGTTAAAGATTGTTTTTAAAGTAGGTTAACAGATCTGTTTGTTTACTTTCACCTTTCCTTTTCATTATATTTAATAATTCTTTTCAGGATAATGTCTTTTTAGCATCATTGCCAGAATTCCCATCTCCATCCCAGTACCGGTGAAGACAGCTTCTATGATAGCTATCACAGTAAACTGTATAAACTGATGCATCAATGAATTTAACTCAACAAGCAAAGAGTCAACTTACTTTGGGAGGAGACGGATTTTGGGAGGAAATGGACATATTGATAGATTCCTCCGCTTTGAACTGCTTGCAGAACTTGCCTGGACTATGTAACTATCGTTTGGTGCAGCGAATTGTGGTAATGCTGGCATATCTTTGCTGATGGTGTCACTAGTGATGCAATTTTTATTTCCTTGCCAGCGCACCCCATGTTAATTGTGGTAGTGCTGACATATCTTTGCTGATGGTGTCACCAGTGATGCAATTTTTCCCAAGGAGCCGTCAATTGGCTTGGTGTCGTGGCATTTCTGTATCCTCCCCCCTTCTGCTAATGATGGTCTAAAATTTGGGGGCCAATGGCTTATGCTGGACCGGTAGTCAGTGACGGGTATGATCCAATTGCAGTGGTATCAACCTAAGACAGGAGGCTGACGCCTAAAGGTCAGTTTTCCGATGACGGGTAAGAACCATATGTTGAATTGGACAACCTACCAGGCACGGTCCATAAGCCACATTAACCTCACTCCCCCACTGGCACCAAGGCCAAATTTGAGGGCCAACAGAGGTGAGGCAAAGAACCTCACCCCCCCACTGGTGCATAGACCTATCCACAAGTATGGCTGTATGCTGGACCGGTAGTCAGTGACGGGTATGATTCAATTGCAGTGGTATCAACCTAAGACAGGAGGCTGACGCCTAAAGGTCAGTTTTCCGATGACGGGTAAGAACCATATGTTGAATTGGACAACCTACCTGGCACGGTCCTTAAGCCACATTGCTTGTTGTTTAATTAATCAGAAGGGGGGAGATGCTGGGAGCCATTAGCCAAGTAGGTATGACAATTTCCTTGCCAGCGTACCCCATGTTGCTGACATGTTGCAGCGACATTGAATGTAGGTGACCTTGCTCAAGGACCAAGGCAGATTAGGGTGTTCCCGGTTTTAAGATAATCGTGTTTAGGGCGTTCCCAGTTTAGGTTCCAGGTTTAAGGTTTAAGATTATTCCTGCTGGGAATAGGGCGTATCCTGCTGCCTGAGTTCCCCTTGAGTTCTCACAGGATTCAGACAGTATATTTTGGGAGACAGAAACCCAGTGGAGGGGGATTTGGGCAGAGAACGTGGATTTGGGCAGAGAACGTGGATTTCCCCAGAACGTGTTTGTAGACGGCTGGTGTGAGTTCGGGAATAAAGAGTTGCTGTTTGAATCTACAAGCTGTGTGGTGGCTCGTGATTGTGTGCCCAGCCAGACTGCGGCATTTGTGCCCAGCCAGACTGTGGCAGAGCACAATCATCTCTGACAGAGTGCCTCACTGTACACAGCAGCCCTTTTAGAGCTTGTTTTGGGTAAAATGGAGCCTATACTGTGCTGCCCTAACCTGTCATTTCCTAATCTCATTAAATGGCATTGCCTGATCCTCACACTGGAGATCAGGATATTTTCCTGGCTTTATTCATCAACTTACCCAATTTGAAAACAAATTCCACTGATTTTACTCCTTGAATTTGTCTCTAATCCACTGCTTCCTCCTCACCTTCACTGCCTCCATAGACTTTGTCAATTGCAGATGATTCTGGATCCGTCCCTCTGCCCCTAAAGGAGAATGGGATCTTCAAAAATTCCATAGCATAACTTGATATCTATGGGTGTCTAGTATAAGGTCTATCATAAACACTCAATAAATAGTCCTTGAAGTTAAAAAAATGTTTAGCAATAATATCTATCAACAGATATATATGAGTGAGGGCAGCTATTTCTGATCTATTGCTGAAAGAAGATATCTTCCTCAAGACAAACAGTTTTAAAAATGAAATGTTTAGGGCTGGGGATGTGGCTCAAGCAGTAGCGCGCTCGTCTGGCATGTGTGCGGCCCAGGTTCGATCCTCAGCACCACATACAAACAAAGATGTTGTGTCCGCCGAGAACTAAAAAATAAAAATATTAAAATTCTCTTAAAAAAATGAAATGTTTATGTGGCAGTAGAAAGATTTATATTGGAACCTTTCATAAGTACTTAGTATTTGTTTTGCAAACTTAGATCATAGCCCTTCCTGGTTTCTTGTGTCAGGTAGCAACAAATATCGTTAGTTGGCTCTAAACTCACCGAACAGAGGTCAAAGTCAAGATTAAAAAAAGGGAATGGGGGCGTGTGGTTTCACATTTGCTGCTTGGCTTGAAATTTTGAAATTTTAAATAATGTAAAAATCATATTCAGTAGATCTACAAAGTACCTCCTGTTTCAGCGACTGCCTGAATGCTGCATACAGAAATAATCAAGTGTGAGCATGAGATGGAAGTCTCTTTGTAGGAAAATCACCTGGAATGTATGTCAGAATAAAGGCAATTCTCTTGACAGTTCAGAGCAAGCCTGATTTTTTTTTTAACAATTTAGACAATTCTGATTGACAGTAAAGGCTATTCGTTTTTTGGTACTGGGAATTGAACTCAGGGGCCGGCCACCACTGAGCCACACCCCCAGCCCTATTTTGTATTTTATTTTATTTAGAGACAGGGTCTCACTGAGTTCCTTAGTGCCTTGCCATTACTGAGGCTGGCTTTGAACTCACAATCCACCTGCCTCTGCTTCCCAAGCTGCTGGGATTACAGGAGTGCACCACCATGCCCAGCAGTAAAGGCTACTCTTGAAGGAATAGCTTTTTTTCCTTCATGTTTAATGCTTCTTTGATTTAATCCTTTCTTTTTTCTGCATGTTGACAACCAAGTTGAAACTAAAAACTCACTTTAAATTTCCTCAAATGAAAGTCCTAAGGAAGTTTTAGTGTATGGAAGTAAATGTTCACTCAAATTCCTTTAGCTTTCATAAGTTTCCTTTATAAGCCACCCTAAGAAAGGCTCTTTTTATAGATAGACTTAGAAAACAATTGAGCTTAACTTGACTTTGTGAAAAGGGTGGTTCCTCATTTGTTTGTCCTTCTTTAGCTTATGATAATGAAATAGAAATATAGAGTTCAGTGAGGCACAAAACTCAGATACCTAGCCGGCATGTGCCTGTAATCCCAGAGGCTCTGGAGGCTGAGATAGGAGAATCTCCAGTTCAAAGCCAGCCTCAGTAATGGCAAGGTACTAAGCAACTCAGTGAGACCCTATCTCTAAACAAAACACAAATTGGGGCTGGGGATGTGGCTTAGTGGCCAAGCGCCCCTGAGTTCAATCCCAGGTACCCAAAACAATAACAACAACAAACCCTCAGATATCTAAAGGAAATGTAGCACCTGTTTCCTAATAGTTCGTCTAATTTTCATGAGCCCCACCCTGCTGATTGTTAAGGACATTTTAAACTTAACAACAGTAAGTTTTTGTATGACTTCACATTTGTGTTTCTTTTAGTTTAGACATCCAGACTATTCAAAAGTTGATTCAGAGCCAGCATAACAACTTTTTTGGAAATAACCTGTATCTTTCAATAAATTATTAGTCACTTAGATTTTATACTGACTTCTCTTTTCTTGACCAAGATGGCTTTTAGAGGGGCATTCAGGAGATTTCATTGACTATTTAGGGCAGCAGAGAAAAGGTAAAAAGATCTATGTCCTCTGGATATTCTCTGGTTGCAATGTGGAGTGGCTGGGCTTGGCTGCTCCCTGGACTGATATTATGGTTTGGATCTTTAATGCCCCTGGAGAGCTTATGTGTTAGGCAATGCAGGCATGTTCAGATGTAAAAAGATTAGATTAAAGAGCTATAACCTCATCATTGGATTAATTTATTTGATGGATTAATAATTTGGACTAATGGGTGGTAATTATAGACATAGCTGGAGGAGTAGTCACTGCGGTGTGGCCTTGGATCAAATGTGTCCCTGGCCACTTCATCTCTCTCTGTCTCTCTGCTTCTGGTTGCCAAGAGATGAGAAGATTTCCTTTGCTGTATCCCTCCAACACGAGGTTCTGCCTCACTTCAGACCCAGAGCAATGGAGCCCACCAACCATGGACTAAACCTCTGAAACCATGGGCCCCAATAAATTTTTCCTCCTCTAAGTTGTTCTTGTCAGGTCTTTTGGTCAAAGTGATGAAGAGCTGGGTGTCACAATTGGTAACCACTAAAGCTTGACTGGTCTCATCTGACTATTTGGGCTTAGATCTGATGGTGTCCCTGGTGGAGCTTATAGCCTTAAGTTTTGAGGTTCCTACCAACAAAAGCCATGTCAATTAGACTCTAAGCCCCTATAGAGCCACGTGCCTGATAGGAGGCATCTGTTTAAGGAAGAGAGATTTGGCTCTGAATTGAATCTCATCATCTTAATATGACTTTGTGATCTTCAGAAAGCTACTAACACTATGGGTTTCAATTGTTTGTAAAAGTGGAAATAATAATACTTTGCAGGGTCTTGAAAGTTATAGAATTACAATATTTATTTCTGAACTAGAGTAAAAAATATAACTACTATTACTCCTAGTATTTCTTTAATATTGGTGGTTTTATGAGTGTTCTCTTAAAGCCCAAAATCAAAATGAGGAGAAAAAGGAGGTAAGGGAGATATGGAAGAAAGAAAAGATACTGAGCCAGGTTTTTATGTAATATTTTATATAGAGTTTGTTTAGTTTAAGAGTTTGTTTTCTGATTGGAGAATATCCAATCCTTCTTTATCTAATTTAATAGATATGAGAAAAAATTAAGATCACAAATAGAAGAAGCATTACATAAGTTAACATGGCATTATATTTATTTATAATTTAATTATTTCAAGAATTTTGGATAATCTACTTTTCAGATTAAGGAAAACCTATAAAATACCCATGAGGGGATTTGGCAAGAGAAATAATATGATGTTTAAAGCTTCAGAAAGTTAGTTTTCTCTTTATCATCAATATTTTTGTTTGGAAAGCAAAAAGATCAGTGAGGTAGTTAGATTTCCCAGAAGTGTTTTTAAGATAATTTTGTCTATCTAGGTAAAACTCTGCTGATAAAACATTTCTACCTACTTTGAATCTTTAGACTTCCTACAAGCACTCCATAATTGCACAAATGCACTGCTGATTCAAACTAAAGTATGGGAATTCTGCTAAAAGAAATATCCAGCCCTAGGAAAATCATAGTACCCATTAATGTGATAAATCAGATAATTTTTAAGTGGAAACTATATGTGCACTGGGTAATCTATAAAAAGAGCTGCTTTCTGTCTTAAAGACCTAATTATCTTGGTAAGTAGCTCCATAACTGACAGCAGGGAGACCTGTTCACTTATACAATTTCCCCTGTGTGTGTATGTACTGACAGTCTTGTAAGTTGGGGTTGAGTGAGATTTCCTATAGTAATTTCTTTTCCTAGTATGGCAGGAAATTATATTCTAATTGGAAATGCTTGTAGTTGGGAAATATCCTTCCCCATTACAACCCCTCTTCCACTATCAGAAATGAAGAAATTGTTATTCTGAGAATTAAGCTAATAAAACTGACAAATAATGGGTAAGATTACTTTCTTTAATAGTCAATTTCTAAGACAGCCACCTAAAATGTTTAAGGATAAATTTAACAAAATATTTGTGAGATGTGTACATTGAAAGCTACAAATTATTGTTAAAAGAAATTTAATAGACAAAATAAAAATATACAATATTTTGGATAAGAAAACTTGTATTGTTAAGGTACCAATTCGCCCCAGATTTATATATTCAATGCAAGCTTAATCAAAGTCCCAGAGAATTTCTTTGTAGAAATTGCCAAGCTGATTCTAATAGATATATGAAAATATAAAGGACCTAAAATATCAAAATAATTCTTTTTAAAAAAATATTTTTTAGTTATAGTTGGACACAATACCTTTATTTAATTTATTTATTTTTATGTGGTGCTGAGGATTGGACCCAGTGCCTCCCACGTGTTAGGTGAGTGTTCTACCACTGAACCACAACCCCAGCCCCTCAAAGTATTCTTTTTTTTTAAGAGAGAGAGAGAAAGAGAGAGAGAGAGAGAGAGAGAGAGAGAGAGAGAGAGAGAGAGAGAGAGATTCTTTAAATATTTATTTCCTTTAGTTTTTGGCGGACACAACATCTTTGTTTGTATGTGGTGTTGAGGATCGAACCCGGGCCGCACGCATGCCAGGTGAGCACGCTACCGCTTGAGCTACATCCCCAGCCCCCAAATAATTCTTAAAATGAAGAATAAATTTGGAGGACTTCCATCTCCTGATTTCAAGCTTTTTTTTTTTAAAGCTACATAATCAAGTTAGTGTGATTTGTGATATAGTAATAACTCCATGGAATGGAATAAAGAGTTCAGAAATAGACCATCACCTACAGAGTCAGTTGATTTTTGACAGAGGTACCAAGGTAATTTGGTAAAAGGATAGTGTTTTCAGTAGATAATGCTAGAACACCTGGATACTCAAATGGGGAAAAATGAGAATTGACCCTTATTCATACTTTTCCAAAAGTAAACTCTAAGTGAATTATAGACCAAAGTAAAGGCTGAATATATAAAACTTCTAGAAGAAAAAATTTTCAAGACTTGTGGGAAAGCATAGATTTTGTAGATATGACATAACGGTAACCATAAAAATTTGACAAATGTACTTTATTAAAATTGAAAAGTTATGCTTTCCCAAAGATATCACTATCAAATGAAAAAGCAAGCCATAGACTGGAAGAAAATGTTTATAGTATATACATACTTGACAAAGAACTTATATCCCAAATGAGTAATTTATTCTCACAACTCAAAAATAAAATATGATAGAAAAAAATTGGATGAAAGATTTGAGTAGGCACTTCACACACATACATACATACATAGACACAGTATAGCTACAGTGGGTAATCTGTAAAAGATTTCTGCTTTCTAATATATATGTATAGGTACACAGAGACACATACATACACACACTGAGGCCAATAGAATATGAAAAAAAAATTAGACAGGAATATATCGTCTATCATCATATCCTCAGGAAAGGGCAAATTAAAAATATACTAAGGTGTTACTGTAAACTGCTATAATGGCTACAATTTTAAAAGACTGACAATATCAAGTATTGAAAAAACATTGGGGCAACTGGAACTCACACACACTTCTGTTGGGAATGTAAAATATTGTAACTACTTTGGAAAACAGTTTGTCAGCTTATAAAATTAAACATACTTCCATATAACTCAGGCTTAAGTCATAAGGAAATACATGAAAAATTATATCCCAAAGAAATGAAAGCCTATGTCCACAAAAACACTGGTACACTAATGTTCTCAGAAGCTTTCTTCATAATGGCTCCAAACTGAAAACAACTCAAATATGCATTTAGAGATAAATGGATGAAAAGGCTGTGGGTTTTTCATAACGCTCACTTTGTATAAAATAGAATAAACTACTTCCATTTGCAATAATGTTGATAAATCTCAAAAACATCCCGAGGAAAAGAAGCCAGTTACAAAAGAATACCTGTTGTATGACTGCATTTTGGGGAAACTCTAGAACCAGCAAATCAACCTATTGGGACAGAAGTCAGGTCAGCAGTTGCCTGAGAAGGGCTGGAATTAATTGCCAAGAATTAAGGCGGAATTGAGTTGGGATAAGGTGTGTGGGAGGGATGATGACAGAAGTATTTTAGTGCTTAATTATAGAGATTACATGGTATATACATAATCAAAGCTCATCCAACTCTTCACTTAAAATATGTGCATTCTATTATATGCAAAATGTAGTTCAATAAAGTAAAAAAAAAAAAAAAAAAGGAGGGGGAGGAAAAACACTATTGCCCCAGTCAAAAAACATTTTAAAAATAGAATCTAAATGGTCCATCTAACTTGGAATAAATATGAAGGCCCTAGAGAGGGTATTAATTCCCTCCCCAGACCTCTCTTCTCTTACTAAGACAAACCTGCTCCTATATCATCCCCATTTCAGTTTTATTGCCTTTCTCAGCTTACAAAACAGTTAAAAATCCCATAAACATCAAATTAAGCATTAAATACATTTTTTAGTCGGTTCTTTTTCTGTTCATATAAATCTGAAATATTCTTTTTTTCTGTCATCTTAAGTGTTTTATTTTCTGCTTCATCATTTTTTGATTATAGCATCTCTAAAATAACCAATTGTATCATGTTCAGCCCAGGGAAAATAAGTCATTGAATTTGTTCCTTATTAACTATCTCTTCCACATCTGTTTTATTCTCATAGATCCCTGCCTAGTTTCTAACCAGTCTCCCTATGTCCAGTCCAGTTGATACCACTGGTTACTGATTCCCTTGAACAAGTTCTGCTCCCTCAAATGTTGAAGTATAACACTAGCAAGGCAAGCATAGAGTAGAAATTCAAGAAATTTTATTTAAAGACTAGTAAAATGGACTTCTCTTGGGAGGAAGAAGAGGACGGAAAGGCAGAATCCCTGGGATGAGGAAGTTCCAACCCTTTTAATACATCTAAAGTTTCCTTTGTTCTCCTGCTTTCATCTCCCTTATGTTGTTCATTCCACCCCCACCCCACCCCTGCATCCTGAGTTTGTGAATGGGAAATGTCCGTGGGATGGCCAGGAGGTGAGCAGGTGGACTGAAAGGGTCAAGGTGGAATGCTGGACAGGAAGGGAGTTGCAGCCCAGGGGCATTAACTAGCAGCTCCCTGTCTGTTCAAGGGGTGCTTCATTGACAGCCTTCTGGGAGGGGTGGTATAGGCAGGTAATCTGAGTAATCAAAGCGCTGTGGATGCATTAATATTCCAATTTCCCAAGCGTTGTCTCCAGCCTCCCAGAACCAAATCAGCCTCCATTTTCTCAGTCCAATGCAGCAACCTCTCTACACTGACTGCCTGACTTTTATTCTTGCTTCACAGTCACCCATGTGACTATTACCACATGAGTAATCTTTCTAAAGTCTTTCCTATATCAAATTACCCATTTTCAAAACCTTCAGTTTTAGTTTCCCAGGCCTGATTCCATTCTTTTTTTCTTAACCAGTCTCCCACTGTTCTGTGAATGATGCATGTTCTAGCTGAAATGGACCACCAGTCATTCCTTGAGTGTCTCCTTTCTACTTTCCATCTGCTTCCTTCTTTACATTGCAGATCTTTACATGCACCTCCTCCACCATCCCTCTCAACAGATGGGATCCATGTACCTAAGCATTTCTTGCAGTAGCTCCTATGTTAGATTATAACGTGTAGGGCTGGGCCCCAGTCTATGACATCTTTGTTTCTCCCTTGAATAATAGCAGGGAAATATGCAATTTGAAAAAATATGTGGAGGCAGTTATGCAAGTTCATGTGATTGAGAAGCAGAAGAGTGAGGATTAGATCCTTGAATACCTCATTATTCATTCTATTGCATTGTATACCGCAAGGGTTGGGAAAATCTCCTGCTGGATTTTGAATTGCCTCCAGGAGAAGGATTAGGAGAGCATATGACCCTAGACATTTAAAATGGAATCAAAGAAGGTAGTAAAACTTGCTTCAGGGAATCATCCTAGAAGAAAGATTAGCTTAGATTCCTTTTTAACTTCTAATCGCATATAGTAGTAGAACAAATGGACTGTAAAGTCCCCTTTGGAAATTGTGACTATTCATTAGATCTTTTATATACATACTTTTTTTCCTTTTTAAATTGAGCCTTATTGGAGGCTTCAGGGATATTTTTGTATATGGTCAATCTTTTGAAAATGGGTCTCAAATATTTTGTGTATGACCAGCTTGCTATTTCATTGCATGGTCCCATCAAAGCACAATCTATCTTTGGGGTGGCTTGACAGCCACTATAGCTCTTATACTTGCTCTCTTCTTACACCAAATTATATCTCAATATTCTCTTTGACAGGCATTACTATGAAGTATATTGTCTTGGTTGTAGCAAAAATACACTTCTTGTGTGGACAAAAATGTGAACTTTTGCCTATGACTTGATGTATATTTAGATATATGTTAAAAGGATCAAAGTTGAGGGAGATGGACTGAATAAATGTAGCATGTAATTAGCTCTTAGCTGTCCAAAGCCTATTCTCCTGGTTCATTTGATGAAGCTATAGCTTCACCTGGTTGTTCAGCTTAGGATGCATTTCACAGCCTCTTACAACTACACAAAGACTTGTAACCATGTTGTTGCAGCAGAGGTGAGACAGTGCTGTGTGCTACCCCTGGACTTGGGCCCTGTAATGTTGACCATGTGCTCTTTTCCTTTCACAGGCGGGAACTTAAATATACCGATAGTCCACCTCCACTGATCAGCAAGGCCAATGCCCTAGAGCAAGCATAGTCAAACTTCTCTACAGGGACAAATAGTAAATATTTTCAGATTTATGGCCACTCAGTTCCTGCCAAGTGGTGTGAAAACAGCTAAAGATGATATAAAAATAAATAGGTTTGGCTGTGTTCTAATAAAATGTTATTTACAAAAAAAGAGGTGGTAGTCTGGATTTGCCCAGGGGCCTATAATTTTTTTTTTCTTTTCTTTTTTAATGCCTATGCTGTGAAAGAAATTATGGAATGAAACTCAGTACCTAAATGACTACCTGAGGCAGAACTTCCATTGACTTCACCAAGCTTACAAGAGAGATAAACTTCATCTTCTTTGAGTCACTAAGCCTTGGGGCCTCTTTTGGCAGTTTGTCCTCTCTCCTACTTAGTGCTTAGGAGCAGGTGGTATTACCAGCTCATTGGATTCAGCTTCACATTTCAGACCAGAAAGTTCTACTCAGACTCCAACCATTTGAGAGTAAATCTTCACTAAGTCTTCTCTGCAGGAGACTCTCAAGACTTCAGCCATTTTATGTAGGGAAAATGTTTGTTTTCTCAGTAGCCATCTGTCTATCTGGCCTATTGTCCTACCCATTCTTGAAACAGGTATCCCCCACTCAGCCGGGGGAGTAGAATAGCATCTTGATGTAACATGTGAAGAAGGTAAAATTTGTGTGTGGGGGGGTCTTTTGTCCCTTCATTATCCAAAGCCTTTTCTCCCCTTCTCAAATGTCTCTTCTATGCCCTAGACTTGGAATATTGTTTCTTCTTAGCTATAAATTAAATTGATGCCTCATAGAATTTAATATGTCATCTCCCCTCCCCAGTTTTAACTTTGCTTTACTTTTCTGATTATTATATGACCTTTACAGAAAATTTGGACAATATGGAAAATCCGACAAGTGGGCACTCCCAATACAATCATGATTGCTATTTCTGGTGTATTTTGCATCCAATTTGGCTTGTATTTGGGCATAAGTAAATTCTTCAAAATCCAAAGGGATGAGACTCGGGAACTAAAAAATGATAGCCAGCTCAGTTATTTATTTGTGCCTGAAGATGAGTGTGTGTGTGTGTGTGTGTGTGTGTGTGTGTGTGTGTGTTGGGGGGAGTGTTCAATGCAAGCATTAATATTTCAGTTGACTCTTAAAACATAAGATTCTTGAAACATAGAGAAAAAGAAAAAGCATCCTATGATAAAAACATGGAGGCACTAAAGTGAACGTGTATATGAATAATTCAACGGTTGACTGTGGTCTTGAGGAATCTATTAAAATGTGCTCCAGTTGCCTTTATTATGCACTGAGGATAGTTAATATTTGTCTTTTATCATTTGTGAAAAGAGAATATGTTATGATAATCCATTTTCAAGTACTTTGAATTTTTCGGAGGAGTGGTACTGAAAGTCTGCAGCTTCATTGAAGTGTCAGAATTTTGTCATTCTTACTATTTATTGTGATTTTATTTGATAAAATAAGATGCAATAATTCAATTCTTCTAGTTCTTTCTATGAAAAGTTTGCAAGAAAAGGTTATCATGTGTTTTTAATTAATATTTGTTTTAGTTTCTGGATTTTTATTCACAAGGAGAAGCAATGAGAAAATAATACTTATCCTAGGTTATATGAGATGACATGAATTTTTCTTAGGTGCTTTTGATTGTTTTGACTTTAGTCCTCTCAATGACATACAAAATTATTTTTCACTTCAATCATTATTAATTTGGCTGTCCCCAAATCAGGCTATACATTATTCAAGTACTACTTTCTAATGTCAATAAAACAAATTACTACTGTATATTCACAAAATAAACATCTCAGTTGCAGACACTTGCAAATAGATCAGAATATCTATTAATATAATATCAGCAATATTTCATATATTTCTGCTTCTCATGTAAAAAAATGGCATCTAAGAAAGCAATGGATCAAAGATAAAATATTCACAAGTTATCTGCTTATGTACTCACATGGAAATGTCAGAACTTTACTCACTATAACCTTGGATAACTCATGTTTTATATGATAAGCATTATAACCCCTTGTTAGGTGCCATGTCAATAAAATTGGACAGGATTGCATTCAAAGTTAAGAGTGTAGGTTCATGTGGACCAAATAAAAATCTACTTATATAGATCTACCCAGGAGTAATTTGATTGTCATTTTGCAAGTTGTATTTTATAGTTTGGCTAATAAAAAATAGCCTTTTAAAAAAAGAACTATAATTCAGATATGATAGGTATAGCAAATAAATCAAGTGTATAAGAAATGTTCCAGTTTTCTTGTCTTTAAATCAAATTAGACAGACACTGACTCCCTCCCACCTCACTAGGCTTCTGGGGAACCCAATTTTCATAAGAATTGTGGTGGATGATTCTCCCATGATCATATTATTCAGAAAATCAAGTGGTGTGGGATTAGGAAAAAAAGGCCTCTAGTGGCTGGGTCATTGAGGTCTCAGATGACTTATCAGTTAAACTTCAAAATCAGTGATTCCTTAAAGTTGCATGATTCTCTGCTCCATAGCAAGAGGCTTTTTGCTAAGGCTTTTTGCTAACAGCTTTGGTGTCTTCTCTCTGGTGCACCAGGGAGCCATCTATCCAAAGTTTTGTTACATTTTTGCAGGGAACCCTTACACAGTGTTGTGCTTTATTTTCTGCCTGAAGTGCTGGATGGCGGGGCGGCGGGGGGGGGGGGGGTGTCCAGTGAGGAGCTTCGAGTCGATCTGCACCCTTCTCATCAGGCCCTGTGCCCTGACATGTTAAAATACCATCTAATCGAGCCATATGCCTGCTGGGTCACAACTGCCTAGAGGAGGTGCCTTTTCAACTAGTGCAGAGGCTTCATATACAGATTAGTTGTATTCAGTTGCTTCTGGCACTGCTGCAGAGCAAAGCACACATAGTACCACTCACAGAGGCCTCAGATCTCTTGTGCTTCTCCCATGACAGGAGAAGCGAATCTCTCATCTCAGCAACACTGCTTCTCAAAGATGTCATTCCTCTGGCTTCTTCCAGAATGCCCAGCAGGATCTTATGAAATAGTGCACAGGTCTTCAACCCCAGGTTGTTTGATCTCTGCCTGTTCTAAACACCTATGGAAAGAAAGTGCCAGTGCCTAGTGCCCCGCTTGGAATGGGAGACCTGTGAAAACTTAAGAGTGTGGCACAAACACAGATATCTCAAAATCCCCCACCACACATGTATTAAAGGGAAGGATTCAGTTATGATGTGTGGGATTTGTCCTGACTTCTACCTCCCAAACCAGACCATCATCTTGGACTTGAAGAATGCTATCCAGGATGAGGAATGAGGGGGAATCCAGAAGTCAACAGTTGAACATAAAGAATCAAAAACAGAAAAAGAGGTACACAGGAGAGAAGCCTCAGAATGGAAAAGAAGTAAACAGAGACGGGAATCCTGGGGAGAAAGTGGGGTACCTGCCTTAACAATGAAATAATAAAGAGCTGCTGTGAGGGTTTGCCTGGGAAGTCCTGTTGTGTGTGAGATGTCAGAATTGCCACCTCCCAACCCCATCTCCTTAAGAGAACTTCAGTGAAACCCTAGTTGGCTTTTCCAGGATTATTGTTATTATCATTATTATTACTTGGTGATATTTGTGCCTTTTTAGGCTTTGTCACTCTGTGGAAATTGTCCTCCAAGGTGGCCCAGAGTGGCTGTGCTGCTTTGTTATTCTGCATCATGAGAGAGTATGCTATGATTTGCAGACTTTGTGCAACAGAGAGAAGGGAAGAGTTTAAGAAATTGGATTTAGAAGTAAATCAGATAAGCTGATGCACAATTATGGGAAAGGCTGAAATTAAAAATCTGGAAAATGGCAAGTATTGCTTAGAATATGAAGGAACTGGAATGTTCATTCATTCACGGTGAGCTGTACTTTGGTATAACCACTTTGGGAAAATATTTGGCAGTAGTGGCTACACAGAACATACATATGCCCTATAACTCAGTAATCACCTCCTAGGTGAATGCTCAACCAGAGTATGTACATATGTGCACCAAAAAGCATAAACTATTCATCATAGCTTCAAACTGCCCAGCAGCAGGATTCATAATTATAGTATAATCAAGAATGGAATTCTATATAGTAATTATCATGCACCATCTACACCTATACATGGCAAGAGAGCTGATTCTTCAAAACAGAACACTAAGTGGAGGAAGTTAGACACAGAGTTCAGGCTCTATGATCCTGCCCACATCAAGCACAGACATAGCTCAAACATACCAGTGGGGTTAGAGGCTGGGATGGACATCACCTTGGTGGAGGGGCTGGTGTCAAGAGAAAAAAGGCGGTCTTGTGGATGTTGATAGTGTTTTATATCTTCATCTGGATGGTATTTTACATGGATGTGTTTAGTTTGTGTGTACTTTCTGTGTGTACTTCTTGGCATATATAGCATGCTTTAGTAAAAAGTAAAACCTAAAGGATGTTTAAATTTTGCCATATTTTTATACTGCCTTTCCATATAAAACCACACTTCTTTTGTGAAAATACTGAGTAGCATTGGAAATAAACACTAAGTTATTGTGTACCCATCAAACCCTGATACTAAGAACCAAAAAATATCATTAATCAAGGAACTTGGGAACTGGAATTATCTGTCCATAAAGATACCAACATCAGAGATCATTTAACATTTTTGTTTCTCCTACAGCAAAGCAAAGATTAAAAGCAAAGCTTAAATAGTATCATATTACAAATGACAAGTTCAGTGCCTGGACCTATCTTTAGTTATAAGGGCTGTAATTATGTGGTCCAAGCAGTGAGGCATGCATTTATCAAGACAATATATCGAGTTGAGCCCGAATGATCTTGCCATTCTGTACCTGAGGGCTTGGGTTGGATGGTATTCTCCCAAGTCTTGTGGTCCCAGGGGTGGTTTGTTGAAATGAGATTACTTTTAAGGAAACCAAATGAACAGCTAATGTTGGTTAACATCTTTTGAGTATTTGCTTTGTGCCAGGCCCTTTATTAAGCAGAGTTAACTGAGGAGAGAGGAGAAGCTGGTACAAATTACTAGGCTCTAGTGGTCTGAGCCTATTGATATGTTGATACTACATATCAATGCAAATCAGAAGGATTCTTTAGAAGATTGTATTACTTTTCCTTGGTTTCCAACCTTTGAAGTAGGTAGTATTATATTTTAGAGAAAGCAAAGTCATAGAAGGATTAATTAATTTGTTCAATATCACACAGTTAAAAAGGGACCTAGCCAGAATTTGAACCCAGATAGACAAACTTCAAATGCTGAGGCATCAGCAATTAGACCATGCTGTCTGAGTAGTGATGGCTTGGTTATGGTTTATGTTACCACATCCAACGAGGACAAAGGCAAGCCTCAGTGCAAGGGTAAAAGGATCTATATGTTGGAGGTTGATTAAGACCATGAATAATGTCTAGATTGAGGAGCCTCGGACCTCTAGTAATTGTTCTGCTGGAAGATTTTTAAAATAACCCAAATTCATTTAAAAGTCTAGCATAGTTTCTTACAAACCAAAAGTCTCCATCCTAATCAACTAGATACATCTGAATACTAAGTAACTATTTTAAGCTATTCTACCTTATTTGAAGAGTTTTTAATCAGTATTCTGAGAAAATATACTTAAGTTTTTCATAAAATTCCTTTATGACCTTTTTAATAATATGAATGTATTCTTTCCCTCATCAACAAACATTTAAAATATATTTCTTTCATATTAGTGGCATTTTATGTGCCTGTTAAGTACCATGTGGAAATAATCAAGTCCCATTATGAACCCAAAGCAAATTCAACATCAATTTCAAAGCAATTTACCCACTGAGCGTCTGCATCTGTGCACTTTTTGACTTACAGTTTAACTTTTTACAAACCTTTTACTTTTGAGTCCACTTCTCTGACATAGGTTACTTGGTTTGCCAGGATCTGGACTACACTGAGTTTAGAGCCCTGGGCAACAGCACTCACTACACCAGGTGGCCAGCCCTGGGTGACATTTGAAGTCATCAGAGGCTTATTGTTTTCTGGCTGATGATGAACTTTCTCTCCTTCCTTCTAGGACTTTCATCGAGTTTTTCAGATCACTCAGGTTCAGGTTGGGGAATTGTTTTAGTAATATACAGAACTAATGCAGATTCTCCAAGCACCTCATTCTCTTTCAGACCCTTGGCCAGGAATATCTGGTTCCCTTGATCGAGTAAGTAGAGATTGGCTTCCTGGCAATGTCCAACTTATTTTCTCCTCTCATCCCTGACCTTGAGTTCAGGTCAAGGCAATGCAGAGGCCTGACAAAGGAGACACTAATGAAAAGAAACAGAAATCCTCCTTTGGGGACTGAACACCTGAGTAATGACTGAACTGGCTTAAAATCACTTGAGAAATGAATTTGTTGGGATGAACCCAACTAATATGTATAACCATAAAGCTCTAAAAAAAAGTAAGTAAATTAAAAAGTCAATATGTCATAATACATTTAGAAGAATAAAAATACATTGAATAATAAATGATGTGTTAAATAATAATAAAAAATGACCTGAGAAGATAAGTATTGAAGAAAAGATATCAAAGATTTAAATGTAGGGCACCTCAGAACAGACCAACCAGACACCTTCTTGAAAAAAAGGACACAGTAGCATCAGCTCATGTTTTTAGTGCAATTAACTTGCAAACTATGCCTACCTAAAGGGGAGGGCTCGATGCCCCAGGCACTGGCCTCTAGCCTGCTGTGTTGGCTCAGGGCCCTCCCTCTTCAAGTTAAGTTTGAAAGGCACCATGGTCACTTGCAAAGGTCTTTACCTCATTTTCAGTGTGTCCCTCTTCGATTTCCACAGTCTGCATCCTCTGAGCAGCTCATTGTCTGCTGATGTGCTCTCTCTGACTATACCATAGACACCTCATCTGCTCCAGCTCTGTCACAGCCAGTTGGTCTTCCACGTCTGTGCTTCACTCTGCCTAGATTCCATGCATACCTAATTCTGTCCTGCTAAAAAGTAATTGTCTTTCAGAAACTAGGTCTCCTTTTTGAAATAAATCCAACAGTGCTGCTAAAGGAATGTAGAAAATGACATTTTTTCCAAGAACTTAGTATTAGGACAGATGAATGTTTTCAAGGAATAACACTTCCTGGTTAAAGAAGTAGTAGTTCATTTTTTTTCCCATTATAAAAACAACTCATGATCCCTCCATTGGGAAATGACAGGGAGAATAATGCTATGCTGAGCCCCGCACATGGTTATTCATTCATCCATTCAGTCCTGGGAGTAGAGCGGTAAACAAGATAGATGATCTCTCTGCTTCTGAGGCAAATAGGCAATAAACAATTAAATAAATACAAGAGTTATAGATAGCATGTCATTTGAGGAAATAATGCAGCACTGAGGGATAGTGTGATGCTGTGGGGTCTACTATGGAGAGAGTGTTTAAAGTGGCCCCAGAGTGCAGCATTGAAAATAAAACCTGAATGAGGACAAGGGGTAAGTCCTGCAAAGACCTAGAGGAAGAACACCTGGGCAGAAGGACAAAGAGGCACAAAGATCCTGAGATAGGAATGCACTTGGTTTTCTTGAAGAACATAAACCTGGCCAGTATTGTGTGCTAGAGGTCAGTGTGATAAGAGCCTGCATGCCAGTAAGAGGAGGGGTAAGAAGGACAGGCAAGATCAAGGTCATGAGAGCATGTAGGTGATAGAAATTAGCTCCACTCTTACTTTCGGTGCAATGCGGAGCCCTTGGAGAGTTTAAGCAGGGAGTGAAAAAATGTAATTCATGTCATGAATGATCACTTGGTTGTGGTGTGGATAATGGATTATATGGGAGCAGAGTGGAACACTTAGAGGGTATTCCTGAATTTCAGGCAGGAGATGATGATGGCGTTGATGCCTGTAATGGAGAGAGAAGAGCATGGTTCTATTTTGGAGGGATAGCTGGTAGGAATTGTGATAGATATAGGAGACGAGAAAAATATAGGACAGAGCAAAACTGAGGGTGAACAAGTAGATGAGAAACTGTAAAATTTACTGAGATAGTAAGACTTTGTTTATTCCTCAGAATGGCCCTTTGAGGTGAGTCCTATTAGACCATTATACTTATACCCATACTAGCTACTTTCTATGTGGCTCTATATATCTAACTTGTATCTATCCTATTTTCTACCTATATCTGTTATAACACAGAGATAAAGCCCTCGCCCTATAGAGTAACTTGACCAAGGACACACAATTAGAAAACAGTGGGCAGGGGTTTGAACTGTTTGGCCTGAATCCAAGGTCCTTATCTTAATCACCTTTTTAAGATTGCATTTTTTCTTGTTAGCCAGAAGCTATTATTGTGAACATTTTTATTTATTTTTCTTCAGCCATAAGATATATTTCAGTATTTTAATATAGACCATGTTATATAGCTTTATAAATTGTCTTACTCATTTGCTATTTTGAGTGTCATTAAATACTTTATAACATCACCTTCTATGCAAGTTATCTTTTAAATGATTCTTTTCAAGAGAATAAGACTTTGAGTGTGAATGTGTGGGGAAAGAAACAGGTATGTGGCCTAGGAAAGTTTCTTGGGGCAAGGGAGGCTGTTAGGGGGAGTGGGGATGGAGGAGGGGGGTGGCTGTAAATGCTTTTCTCAGTATGTGTTTCTCTAAGATCTTAATTGAAAATTGCTATATATATTTGAAAAAAACTATGCTTTTAGTATAAAGCATCCTGTTGCAAAGCATTATATTTATTAGTAAACTATTTTAAGAGGTAGTCTTATTCTTTAAAATAACCATCATGAGCTAGGAGTATATAGCTCAGTGGTAGAGTGCATACTTAGCATGCTTGAAATTTTCTGGGTTCAATTACACACACACACACACACACACACACACACACACACACACACACACACCTACCTCCAAACCTTCAATATCCTCTAATAGAATCTTTAGGTCACAGCACCAAGTGCCTAAGTATTTCACCTGTTTTTCTGTATCTAGTTTTGAATTAAGATAGGTATTCTGCCTCTGTTTTATTCTGGCTCCTTGATAAATCAAGCTAATAACACTAGTAATAGTTGTTTGGGGCTGTGTTACCTGGAATGTGGAGAATAAAGCCAAGAGGAATTTTAAAATCTGAGTTTTATTTGGGTACAAACTCAGAGGAGTCAGAGTGAGGATGAAGGGAAGCTGCAGTATCTGATAGGAATCAGTGGGATGAGAAAGACCTCCTGGATCCTGACTGGTGGCAGCTGTGACTGGACACAGCTGGTCATTTAGTAGGTCTACTAGGGCTTTCCCCAACAGGTCACATGGAGAAATTGCTTCGGAGTGACCCAGGGATGCAGAAAGGAGGGGGTTTAATCTGCCTGGCTCCCTCTCATCCCTTTCCCCTGGATCAGAATCTGCTCCCACCTTCAGATTTCATCAGGAGGCACCTGCAGTGGCTGTCAGGGGTATTTGGCTCTGCTGCCTGGAGTGGTCATGGGGAGGGCCTTGTATTCTTAGCAACAGGGCTCTGGGGTGGGGTGAGGATCTATGAGGGGAGGAGATCATCTGAAGAGGCAGATAACGTTTGTGTCTGATATATCAGAATGGCATTTTGCTGAATACTATGCTTATATTATCTTATTGAAACCTCATTGAGGTAACTATTATTAATCTCACTTTAGAGAGAAGAGCATTTAAATAAGTGGTAGACTGAGATTTTTAGCTAAGCATTTGGAACCTAGAGCCCACACCTGACCCAGTATACTTTTCTTTCAAAAGCTCTGAAAGAGTTGAAAGAGCTTATTCCAGTGATGAAATTCCAGGGCTGTTCTGGGAAGAATATATCATGGACTGTTTGGAGAAGCAGGGGTGGCAAATGGTCTGCCAGGGATCCAGGGATCTTAGGGGCTTGAACCCTCGGGGAATACATGCCTCTTTCTATGATTGCTAACTTGCCCTTACTCTGTGTGGAAGCCTCCCTTCCTCTTTACCTTTAACCAGTGCACAATAGCAGCCTTCTGACACTTTCTGTGCCTTCTCTGACCCTGATTCTACTCACAGCATCCACTCAGATGCTACTGGTGGTACACTGTGCCTGTGTCCTAGTTTTCTGTTTCCACGTATCCCCAGGGAACACTGGTCCAACATAGTAGGTAAGATGCAAACAACAGAAAACAACTCTATTAAATTCTATTAAAAATGAATTCATTAGAAACTACAGGTAGATCATAAGAATCCTATTTGATATTTATGGGACTTATGAATCTCCAGAAGTTTCTAGGAGCAGATTTTGGGTATATATCAGCCCTGGAATGTTCTCTTTCTTTTGTGCCTTTGTATAACCTGGTCTGAAATTCAAAGCCCTGGAAAAAGAGGGTGTGACTGGCCAAGTGTAAGTGAGATACCAGCCCTTAGATGTGCCAGACTATAACAGGAAAATTAGTCAAGAAGCCTTAAGTAATGTCTAGATTCACTTTCCCACCACGGTTGTAGACAATTGGGTAGAGAAGTACATGGGAGGGTATTAGAGCAGGATAAGGAATTGGGGGATGACTGTTGGGTGGACCAAACATGACAAATATTTCGAATGTCTTTTTCTTCTTTGGCTAGTCACTGCACAGGACTCATTGCTTGTTGGCTACTCTATCAATGGGATAACTGTGGCCAGCCTTGGTTATTTTCAAAGTGTATATATATATATATATATATATACATTCATATTATATATAAGATATATATAATATATAAGTGACTTTGAAATTAACCACTATTTTGAATTACCTATGCCATGACTTCCTTCTGTTTGCACATCCTACCACTTATCGTATTACAGCCTCTTATCAGACAATACTTTGGCACCATATTTCATTATTTACAAATACTTCTTTAGTCTCAGTCTTTTATTTACTACTGTGGCAGGTGCTATAAGAGAAAAACACTGGCTAAGGGGCTGGGGTTGTGACTCAGCGGTAGAGTGCTTGCCTAGCACGCACAAGGCCCTGGGTTTGATCCTCAGTACCACATAAAATAAGTGAATAAAATAACGGTATTGTGTCCAACTACAACTAAAAAATAAACATTTTTTTTTAAAAGAAAAACACTGGATAAGATGTGATTATTTCTTTCTGATTAAAATTGAATATAGGAAACTATATAAAATCACACAGATAAAGGAATATAAGGAAGGCATAATCAAAGATAAAAAGTATGTCTATATGTATGAGGGTAGCTTGGTTGAGAGTATAACTTGTATAGTGTACAAAGAGCTAGTGAAAACTTAAATCCTAAAAGAATATATTTGATTTGGGAAAGAGATGAATTTGTGGTGCGATTGCTAGCTGATCTATGTCCAGGCTATCTTATTTTAAATTACAATTTTTGTTTTTCATTTGTTCCAAAAGATAGGACAGAGATTGATTGAGTCACTATCTCTTCTTCTGCATGTCCCAGGGTCATTCCCCTTGGCCACATAGTCCTGCTAAGAAGCCCTGCAGGGAAGAGCTGCTTCTGTCATTTGTAAATGTCCCAGGCCTGGCCCACCTGTCTACTGCTATCTTTCCACTGTTAATGTCATGAAGTGCCTCAGGCAGCATAAATAACTTTATTACTAAGCTGTAAAGTAGAGCAAGTTATTAATATTGTATGAATTACATTCTATTCCACCCTTTTCCTCTAATGGGAAGAGACCTCACTATATTCGAGAAAGTATTTTCTTAAAACTGCTGAGTAGCATGTATTGAATGAACTGAATTAGAAAGTCCCATTGCTGCTGGAAATTTTGATTGCAAGCTTGTTTTAATAAGTTCAGCTTTGCTTCTGAGGTCCTCATTTTCTTTAGGAATTCAATTGACTAAGGCAGCCTAACTCTCAGCAGTAACTACAAGAAATTAGATTTTACTGTGAAGTATAAACAGGCCTGCAATTGATGATATGACACTCCGAGCATTATCAAGAGGCTTGTGGACTGCTTTGTTGTGGGAGGTAATTGACACTGAAAGCTTTTGAAAATTGAGGTTTACAGGAGCAGGCCCAAGTCAATGATGTTTTGTTTTATCCAAGGTATTTGAATAAGACATTAGTTGGCATGTTCTAATACCATGGTATAAAGCCCAAGTTTAGAAAAGATATTAGCTTCCTTTGCAGTAAGCAGAAGTTAAGTTAGAAAGGATAAAAATAAAATTCCCTCCAGATCAGTGTGATTGCTCTTTAAGGAAAGAGGGTTCTACAAAAATAACAACTTCATTTGATGTGGGTTTATTTCTCATGGGCCATTTAATAACCACATGTTAAAGTTTCTCCTTTTTTGCTGTTTGAAAATTGAAACTCCTTCCTATCCTTTTTATAAATTGATTTAAAAACAAAACCTTCTACAAAACTCTAGACACTGGGATACTGGGTTTTTTTTTCCCCCTACCAGCTCACATGATCTTCAGCCTTGATGTCCCCAGGACAAGAAACACTTGACTGGTGCTATCAATTTACCCACCCTCTCCCACAGGAGGCCCAGGGAGTGTTTGATTCCTCTTCTCTCTAGCTTAAGAAAGAATCCTGGAATGCAAATGAACAATGTGTCACAGGAATAATCATAAATTTGATGTAATTTGTGGACTAAAGTAATAATTTTCAAGTATCCCCATTTTATTATTAGTAACAAGCCAGTGATACACTTCCAAGTGATGGTGACCTACCAGGTATCTTCACACCTGGCCCAGATCTGCTGCATTCCCCATCTGATTGAACATGGATGAATCACTTAGTTAATTCTTCTGTGCTTTACCCTCCTGACTTTTAGGCTTCTTCTAGTTCTAAAATTCTACAAGTACTGTCATCAGCAGGAACCAAACCAAATGAGGTTATTCTCTGTATTTTTATATCATGCTAACATAAGAAATTTCTTTACTTATTAAGTTTTACAGTTCTTCCAGTGCCAAATTCTAAATTTGGTAATGGCACAGAGAGACGATTTGGAGTACAAAGCTATTCTCACTGGCATTTAACTAAAGGGTTATGGCTGTTCCTTTAAAAATATTTTAACCTTCTTTAACATTGGATCTGTCAACCACTACTGCATAATGAATGCAACTATATTATAATATAAATATTAGTGTGATAGATATATAAAATTTATACATAAAATCCATTCTAACCACTGGGACATTGCCTACAAATTCTGGGAAGTTCTGGACTATGATCTGGTTTATTCACTGTTCTATCCTTAAAGCCTGGCATGAAGGAGATATTCAATAATATTACCCAGTGACAACTTAATATATTAATAGGTATGTCTTTTATTTATTTTACTTAATTTTTTTTAATCCAAACTCTCTTTGTAACCTGTGAAAGAAACCCAACCTGAATGAACTTAAGCAAAAAGAAAAACATGCTGTTTGTATGGTCAGCCCCAGAATGAAAGGTGTGTGCCTGGCCTTACCAACAACACTGAGAGGCCAAAATGACAGGCTTTCTATCACAGTCTCTCAGTCCTTATTTGTTCCAGCGTCTTCCACAAGGTGACTCATGGACATAGGCAGCACTTGGTTCACATTTTGGTTTTCCCATCCCCTCCTTTCCGAGTTTCTGATTTTTAATGCTCTGTTCTGTTTTGTTTTGAACTTGATCTTACCTGCAAAATGCAGGGATCAGGGCAAAGTTCAGGAGGAGGTCTTTACCAAGGATTTGTTAGTTTATATTTAAAAATGGCTTCAAAAAGATGCTCTTAAACATTATATTGTCCCTTAAATTAATTTGTGAATTTGTTAATGTAAAACCAAGACTTTCATTTTATTTTGTTTTTCTTTGGTCTGAAACTTATTGAAAGAACCAAATCTCTCACGCCGTATTTCAACCATGATTTCATGAAGATTGGAGCACAGACTTTGGAGACCAATCTGAATGCAGAATCATTCCAGACGTTTAAAAATTTCCCCTTGATTATGTGTAGCGGTATTTCCCATAATTTGACAGGGTGTTTGTTTGTTTTGTCATTTTTCCTTTATCTGGTTTCCCCGGAAGCTTTCAGGATACATTCCACAAAAATAAAATTTTCATTTCTGCTATAATCATTTTATGTTTGTTTAATATTTAATGGAATTACATGCTTACAATAACTAGTAAAACTGGCATAAAGATGCGAGAATAAGTACGATAGACTTGATGGATATACAACTCAAGAGTGGGCAACTGAAGGATGCAGATATTTTGAGCGAAGCCAGCTAGCAGGAGTGTTTAGTGGGTCCCAGTACCAGCTGCTCTTCTTAGGAAGGAAACGAGGAGCATTTAATGCTCTGAGATTTGAGTTTAGCAAACATAACATCTGTCTTTGCATCTTCATAGTGTGTGGGAGGAACACACATGCACGTATAAAAACATATAATGCAGAATGTGGTAGATTGCATGAAGGATTTGCACTAGGAGAGCAAAGTACAAAATTCTGTCCAAGAGTAGAAGATAAATTGCAGCTGCTTCTTTAAGAAAAGTAAAACATGGGAAGAAAATGGCAACTACTAAAATTGGGATGTGAAAAAAAAAAAAAACAAAAAACATCACAGAGCTTGACCACTTTCAGTTGTTGGGGACCCTGGATTATTAAAGACTGAAGAAATGCAATATAAATTTATGAAAATTGTGATAATTTTAAATGTTTATATTTTACACCAGTAATAGACACAAAATGCTATTCAGAAGAAATCATAAGATTTATTTTAAAAAGCTATCTAAGCAGTAGAGCATGTTTAAATTGTGTGAATATAAATATCCTGTCAGTATATTCATGTGACTCTCTGTATGGTGTCATTTGGTGATAATGCCAAAAGCCTAATATTGAAGTGGTTATAAATGTTGAACCAAATGGCTCTCTGGGCATGCCTTCTTGCTCATATTCATGAGGATATGTATATTGGAGTGACTGCAAACTGAAAATGATTAGGGATAGATGATATGGATGGTGGATAAAGAACTACAAAAACAAAGCAACAATGGAAGATGAGACACATCAAGAAGGACCTTGCAGTTGAGCTCAGAATTCATAATGAGGGTGACTGATAGCTTTACAGTTTTCTTCTCTGGAAAAAAAAGCTATCAGCAGTGACAAGCCAATACCTGCATTTTTTCCTATTTTTTATATCACTTTCATATAAGACTGCATTCTGCTTCTGAAACTATTGAGTGAACTTAGAATTAAATACTAAAACATTGTGTACCCTTCAAGCTGGCTAACAAACATTGAGAAGTATTCTTATTTGAGTAACTTGGGATGTTGAATGAGCTAACCTTTAAGATGGAATTTGGGCTTATGCTGAATATGAAAAATGTTCACGAAAATGCTTGACACCGGGATTTGTACAAATTTTGATCTAGATAAAGCATCCTAGAATCCCACAGGTTCTGCTGTTCTTCTACAAGCTTCCACCATCATCACTCACTCTGACATAGACTACTAGGGATTTGGCCAGCAGTGTCTCTCCCTCCTCTGGCACCAGATCTTTACCCTGGCAGGTAGAGCTCACAGTGATAGATGTCATAAACATGCATAGCGCAAGCATAAAATGGTGTGTCTCAAGGAGAAAAAAATAGTAGGGAGAGTGATGCTGGTTGTCCAGAAATGTGATGATCAAGCTTATTTTCTCATCCTTGTTAGGTATTCCACACTTTTAAATGAAAAACATAGTACATGTTTAGAAACATTAGCAGGGAGAATAACTTTTAATTGAAGAAAGTACATCTGACAGTAAGTCACAGGTGAATTTTTAAGAGAAATGAATACAGCTATAATGAGCTCCTATAAAGTAGGGGAAAAAATCATGAGGTAGTTGACAGTTTCTCAAGCACTGAAACTTTCCTTTCAGCCCTGAGTCATAGAGTTTGATTTCTTTTCAGGCTTGGCCAGGCACTGACAAGGGTAACGTGTTGACTCTCAGCATGACTGACTGAATGAATTAAAGATGATTAAAAATATACCGACATGTCTAGGAACCATGCAAAGGTAAAATTGTTCGAAATTGTGATTTTTACTTATTTAATCTTGACTAATTTTATTTTTCATATGAAATTATAACATCTTATTTAAATGATAAATTATGGGACTTTAAAATTCAATTATTTATCAGAAAATAATAAAATATTGAAAAAGCCAGTGAAAAATGATAGATGGGGTAGAAGTAATGAAATATGAAGGTCAAACTTTGAGATCATCTTGTTAATGTTTAGATCCAGACACCTAAAGGAGTCCTGAGATGGCAATTTCATTGCCTTTGTTTAAAGGATGGAGTTGTACACCTGTCTCTATTACAACTTGTCTGTTTCAAGCTGAGAGTTTCTAGCTCTGCCCAGTTCTAAAATGGAGAATGCGTCTATTTTTTTATTAGACTCATAAAGGGATCCAAAAATCTTATTATAGATGTTTTCCTTCATTTATCCCTTTTCTAAGTTATTGTTTGATTGAGATAATTAAATTTTAATTATATTCTATATTGTGCCTGCCATTTACACACACTGCTTTACTCTATTTTTAGGTGAACATGGTAGTTCATCAAGGGAAGCAATTTTTACAATAACCCAAAATAAGTAATTTATTAGATGTGAACTGAATATATATAAATGCATAATATAAACACGTTTATAAAATGGCCATACATTATAAAATATTATATAGGGAATATTTATACAAATATTTCTATAATATCTATATAAATTATATAAACATGTGTGAAACAAAAGTCTTGCAAATCAAACTTTATTTTTACTACTAATAACATCCTCTGTCAGGGACCTATAGAATGTGTAGCGTTCCCAAATCAGTGTGTTGACATCATTCTGGCAGTCTGTTTTCATAAAATCATGTGAAGAAATACTGAGTCATCCAGCAAAAGTAATTCCCTCACAGGCCACCTCCTGGAACCAGGTTCCTGTCATGTGACCTCAGGATGATCCCATAGGCATGGGTATCAGAACTCTTTGGGCATCTGGTTGACTCTAGATGGGGTGGAGGGTTGTAGAATGGAACATCCCAAGCAGAAGAAATAGGAAACACGTCCCTGTCCAGCACGGAAGGTGCCAGCTGGTCCGTGGCATTGTGAGGAAGCCACTCTAGTACATGGTGGAGAGTAGGGCTGAGAGCACTACCCTACAATCAATTCCATTGCTTTCTTTCACAATTTAAAAAATGTCTTGGGGACTCTTAGATTGACAATTCCAGATCTTTGTGTGCCTTATTTTCTCTATTGGGAGAGAGAGTTTGATGAGCCAGTTCTGAGTGAAGTGGCCATGCCTGCACTAATCAGCTGTGGAAAGGGGGAATAAGAAACAGGATCTTTTGGTCCAGATATGACCGTTTCCCTCCCAAACCTCTTGCACAAAAGGGACAAATTCCAGCAGGCTAAGATCCTGTGAGTCAGGCAACCCCATAGATGGCATTTAATGGAGATAAAAATATCCTTAGGATTTGGGACCTTAGTTTTAAGTATTTGAAAGGCTGTAGTTCAAGGGACATTGATAAGTAAGAAGTGTTATCTGATTTTACTGGTGGAGAATCCAACAAATAAAAAGTTAAGTGATTTACTCAGTCAGACAGAGAGTTTGTAACAGATACAAAGTTATCCCACATCTTCTTCCTCCTGGTCCATAGCACCAAGTTGCTTATTCAATGCAATGGACTCAGAAACTTACTGGCATTAAAACTGCTTCCAAAGAAAAAAAAGCAAAGCAAACCCTCTACATAATCCTAGTTAATAAGATGTTTTCCAAAAAGCTGCATTCACTGCTGGTGAGGAGGCATTGCAGGGACTTGTTTGATCACTCTGGCACTGGTGCTCATACAAGACCAGCAGTCTGTAATTTCCAGTGACACTCCTTTTTCTTTTTTATTAGGCAGAAAAAGCATTTCCCTTCTTTCATCTTCAGAGATTTTTTGTGTGTCCTTTATAATTCCTCAAAGTGATTGAATAGTGGTTCTATAGTGACAGCAGTAAAGCAATTCGTGATCTTTCAAAAAGATGCACTGCAAGTAAAAATTATCACTCTGTGTTAACCAAGTAACATATGACACCTAATATATCTTATCCTGATCCTTATGTCTTTAAAATGTAGAAAACATCTTTATCCTTTTTTTTTTCAAAGAGCTAGCCAGCTTATGGCCAGTGGCATTTTGGGGAGCATTAACTGCCTTTGGTTGAGGCCATTAGCAGCTCCATTTCAAGCTTGACATTATTCTCTCTGAGTCTATGGAGGACTCTGATATAAAGGTTTTTTTTTTTTTTTTTAATAAACTAATAGAAAACAAGACAAAAGCCCTCAGCTTGTCTAAATCACTTTGATGACCATTGTACATTTGATGACTACATGAGAGCTCTGCAATGATGAGCAAAGTTTAAAAAGTGCCCATGTGTGCACATATTTGTGAATGTGCTTCATAACAGATGATTTAATCCAGGATATAGGTGAGAGTCCTTTCAGAAAAAGAAGGGTCCTGTAGAGATTGAAAGATAAGGAACTTAGCTAGTGATCAGGAAGGAAGTTAGCAACTCTGTTTTGTTAGGCATGTATATCTGGTTGTCATCTGAACTCTCTCAATTCTGCTTCAGAAGACTTAGTACAGTTTTATTTTAACTCCCCTCTGATGCTTATTCCTAGTACGTTGCTCTCCATTGAAATCATTTCAGATGTTTCAATGTTTTTTTTCTAAAACTTCCTGGATTTAATGTTACACTTGGTGTCCAAAAAGACAACAATCTACACAACTGTTACCTTAGTCCCACCCTGCAAAAAACTACTTCTGAATTTCAAGAATGAATTAGAGCTATGTCCTAAAATTATTCTCACAAATTAAGATTATCAAGCAAACATTTTTCTACCAAGGAAAGGGCCACACAGATTTGACATTTTTAGGGAGGAGAGGAGTGAGCTCTGAATCTGTTCTTAAGACTTTCCCTGCCCAAGAACCTTAGAGGAACCTGCTTGTCCCTTAGAGGAACCTGCTCCTCTTGCCCCTGGAAGGCTTTCCTTGGTGAGACCTGATAGTTCACTCTGGGGCTGTTATTTTGCTAGTTCTCTCTGAAAAAGCTCTTTTTTTCCAGGGCTGGGGCAATGGCTCAGTGGTAGAGCACCTGCCTTGTATGTGTGAGACACTGGGTTAGATCCTCAGCGCCACATAAAAATAAACAAATAAATAAAAATATTCTGTCCATCTTCATCTAAAAAAAACAAAAACTCTTTCTATGTAAATGGAGCAGAGAAAGAACTAGCATATGGAAGAAACCAGAGAGCTTGGCTGAAGTTGGTGGTAATTAGATGGGGGAAAAGGACAGTCAGTATAGATAATGAATGATTGTGTCAGGAAGAAGAGGGCTGATTCAAAAGGAAATAAAATGCTAATACCTCCAAAGCACTTCCCCCTCCTCTTACCTGTTTCCAAGGTTAACTGCCCCCAGGGAATCCTTCCTCCCATCAAGGAACTGTTAATGACTATCCCCTGGATAGATCTTTTCTTGCCATTGGTCACTCCAACTTTTGGTCACATAAGCAAGATAAGAGGAGGAAGGGGCATGAGAATAAAGGAAATCTGAAATCTTTAAAAGGGAGAATACATCCCCACTCCCTTGGGCACCAGCTTTGGACCCTCTCTTCTATGGCGGAATCTCTCTCTCTCTTTCCCTCCCTCCCTCCCTCCTATCCTTTAAATAAAACTTTCTTGCCTGGGTGTTTCTCGGATGTTTAATGTTCAACACCAGGGACAGAACCCAATCTTGATTCTCAAAACCAGTACCCTCTATGGGGGATCATCACCAAAATTAGTTCCTCTACACACACTCCACACACATCTTTCTGAGGTGTACCTTTCTATCTTTCTGGAGGACAATAATGGGCACCTGTTGGCTGATTAAATGCAGTTAGTGCAAGATGCCATTCTACATGACTTGAGTGATAGGATTCATGGCCTAGGTGGCTCCTAATCACCTGTCCTATGGATCAGGCATGTTGAGCTCTGCCAAAGCCATTTCTCACTATCCTATCCAAGCACATCTGGCATGAGTACACAGTGTCTCTAATCCCTGTCTGCCTTTCAATGTGTGGAGACAGCAAAAACTGTGAGATACTGGTCTGGGTCACTCCCCAGTGAATCTTAAAGGTTTCTTCCCCAACTCATCTCTTGACTGCCCTTATGGAGTATCCTGTGGTGACTGGTCAATCAAGCAGTGCTGAGCAAACACCCCAGTAACACATGCACCTCTGAATGAGCCATACTGCACTCTACTGTGTTCGCTCCTCTGGAGCACCCCATTCCCCTCCATGATCAGACTCTAGGGTTGAATATGGAGTGGTTCATAAGGAAATGCCTTTGCTCACATATTAAGCCTTTACAAGCCTATAGGGATTCTCCCCGTTGTTGTTTCTGTGCACCTATGTACTCTGCTAGCTTCTTTGACTGCAAATAGGGAGATTTATACCCACAGACCTCTGAAGATTACTTTGGCCCACAGTGAGCATAAACTCTTTAGTCCAGCCTTTATCCCTAGTGTTCTTCTGCTACCAACATGGTCTCAATTCCAACTCTCTAGATGATAGAGAATCATGGCCATCAGAGGGAAATATAAATTTTAATACCATTCTATAGCTCAGTCTGTTCTATAAAAAGAAGGAAATAGTCTGAGGTTTCTATGTGCAGATCTATGGACTTCTCACACCTTAAGAAACCCAAATTGCACCAAAAAATGTAAATTAGACTCAGCTATGATCTTCCATTCTAAGTGAGGCCCAATTTTCCCCCAAAAGTTCATTAACTAATAGGAGGCTCAACATAGACAGATGAAGATTCATTTCAAAAAGGGGTCTTATGTTTTCCCAGGGATTACAAGTCACATGGAAGGATGGATAATCAGGAGGCTTGTATCTTTTTCATGGCAATACATGAAAAAGCATATGAGTTATGACCACAGTTATGACCAGAGATCATGCATGGAAGGAGGGGCAGAAACTGCTAGATACTAGAGGCTCCAGCATCAGAAGACATCCCCTCGCGAAAGAGACAGTTCCTCAGTGCAGGATCCTGTACTCTTTCATTTGGTTTATGTTGTTTGTTTTCATGTTGCTCTTTAGAGGGGCACCTCATCCTCAAAAGTAATAGGAGATAATGTCTTATAATTTTCTGCATCCAGACCTGGCCAGATTATCAACTGGGAAAATGAAAAAAAAAAAAAAAAAAAAAAGGTTAAAATGTCCCATGCATGAGGTTTTGCTCAAAACAATGCTTCCCTTACTAAGCTTCTGCCAGATCTCTATCTCTCCAAAGCTTGCAGAGAACTAGTTTGAGACCAAAGGGGGGAAAAAGGTGTCACTTTTAAATTCAAGCCTCTGTGGAACCTAATTGGCTGACTACATTATCTGTTCTTAAACTCTACCATCCTTAAAAAAAAAAAAAAAAATTCCGCCCTAAACACTACATCTAGCATTTTCAACTGTAGAGGTCTGCCTTATATTAAGTCATAATGTAAAAATCTGATAGGCTCTATTTTAATTTCTAGAGGAGAGGTTAAATCTAATAAAGGCTTTAATAAACCTCTGTAGTGTTGCTTCTGATTTGTGGAGATCTACCTACAAAAAGCTACAAGGTCTCTGTTTCCTGTTTGATGTATGCATGATACACCTATGCATTGTATCATTGTCCATATATCATGTACATGGTATCAAGTGGCATGTGGATATGTGAATGCTCATAAGTTAAAATGTAAATGAAAAATATTCAAATACCTTTTATCTCACATGACTTTTAAAAAGTTCAATTTAAATTAAATAAACAAATGAGAATTAAAAAGTCTTTAAAATTATGAACTCAAAAGTTTTTCTAGGTTGTTAGGCAATTAATAGAGTGTTGATTTCTGTAAAATGTCTAGAATGTAATATCCATTGCTTCTAGGATTTTTCTTCAACAGGGAAGAGATGGTTAGTACTTTTAACTATACTTGTCTGGTATCTAGTTTTTTACAGTTAAAAATGAGCAAATTAGATTTAACATCAGTGGGATCAATCATAAATGTGTTTGTTACAGGAGACATATGATTAATTTACAAAGTTAAAGGGCTAAAACATCGACTACTAAATATAAAATCAAGTACTCTTATTAAATTTCATAAGGTAATATGTTAAAACATGTGTTTTTATAAATTGATAAATGGAAAAAGGTTTAAGATTGCTTTGTTTCTGTGTCTTCACTAAAAACAAGGTTACTAAGACTTAAGATTCTATCAGATGTAATTTTATATACAAAGAGTACAAAATATTTCAGTTGGGTTTCAATTGAAGTACCGTGAAAATAAAGTATTCCATCTTTTTAAAGTGGAACAATTTGTCTAAATTCAGAAATTTCATGAAGATTGCTTCAAAATATGAATTTAAAAACAGGTTAGCAGCTAGGAAAGAGATATAAGAAGGTTCTAGGTGTGGAAATATGTTTTAGTATGAAAGTAGAAGGAAAAATAAATGTTTCTGGATGAGAAAGTTGGTGTGGTATAAAGTAAAAAGTTGTAGAATTTCTAGTCTAAGTTACAGAAAGTTTGTGGAGAGTTTGTTTCAAAAAGTTTGTGTATAACTAAATTTGTTATATGTAAGTAGCATAATCAGGTAAAGCTATTCAAGGCTTTTCTTAAAGTCAAACATTAATGTACTGATATAAACCAAAGTTTAATGTATATGTTGAAGTAACTAGGATTTCTTTAAACATTAATCTGCCCTTATCTATCAAGGTAATATCTTGTGTTTGTTAAGTTTTATTATCTAGAGAAACTATTCTTAAGGGAATTAGTATTTGTAAAATTAGAATATTACACTACATTACTGAGTCTAAATGTTTCTTTAAGAGCTAAACTTGGTTAATATAAGAACGTCAGTGTAATCATGGCACTAGTACTTGCTTCTTTGTATACTAGAATTATTCTTATCTTCGAAGTATGAAAGTCTTGAAGATATAAGGTTTAGAAGAACATTTTATCAAGTTTATGTTCTTCAAACTAAAATTTAAAGTAAAAGTTTGGGATTATAAAAATCATGTTTCTTGGTTCATAGCTATTATACAAACGAAATATGTTTTTACTCTTATTAATTTCATTTTGTATTTTGCTTGTAAACTTTATAACTATTATCCGTTGGTGCCTTACAGAGGTACAACTTCTAATATAATAACCTGAGATAATAAGATATCATTTATAGGACAGACAGATGGTTGTAAGGCTAACTTCCAGTACTAATACTGACCTAATTAAATGGAAGAGGTAAATAATTGTAAAATTATAGACATTAAAGCCCAAACCTAGTACTCCTACTTTAAGACAGGTGAAGCTGGCTTGCTGGATGTTTAAGACAAAATTGGAGACTAAAGGAGTAAAAGAGCTAAGAAAGAAAATAGCAACTCAGGGTCACATGACTTCCACATCAGGGGGATTAATGAGACCCTGGAGATCAGAAAGCCAACCATTGCACATGCTGCAAAGAGAAGGGTCATGTAGAGGGAGACATTCCTGATGTTTTCAATGGAAGCTACATGATCAAGAAGACCCTGAGCCAGCCTGGCAGATGGCACTAGAGTGGCGAAGAGGCTGCTCAGAAGTTCCTGTGAGGGAATTCAGCTAATTCTTAATAATAGATAGGAACAAGATCAATTTGACCAGCTTGGTCTTAAACATCTAGCAAAACAAGTTATAACCAAAGTATAGCCATACCTGGGCATTTAAAAGAACAGAGGATAGTTCTTTTAATGTACCTTAAGATACATATGCAATCTGTACATGTGGAAAAATGAGAATTCATACCCCATTTGAATCAAATGTATGATATGTCAAGATCATTGTATTGTCATGAGCAACTAATAAAAGAAAAAAGATACATACTGTGTAAGCCACACAACAAGTAAGACTAGAGATATAAAATAGGAATTTCTAGACAGGAGTGTCTGATAGCTCTCAAAAGAGACTATTAGAATCAAAAGTTTGTTTTTTTGTTGTTGTTATTTTTAGCAAATTCAAGGCCTACAAATCTTCCTAACATTCAACATAAGACAGACTTGATTTGTTTGCTAGTATGACTAACTTACCTTAAGTAAAATAAAGGGATCTCTACTAAACACAGAGGTTATGCCAATAAAAAGGTATTTTACAAAAAAATCAGATGACATTAGATATCTTAAGTACATCTATGGGGACATCTGTAACATTATAGAAACTAAGTGTTGTATTTATATTCTTTAACTCTGGCAATGTAACTAATATCATTAAAGATTTATATTCCCAAAATAGAGGCCATGTCCTCACTGGCCTTGTTATAGGAACACTTCTTAGCACTTGTATCACCTGGTGAGAGATTACTGCTTTCTATCATTATTATGATATTCATTAACATGTTCCAGATGCTATGACATGTATTTTGTTTTAATCTCATTACAGTATTCATGTCTTTTTGTTTTTTTCATAGATGTACCCACCTCCCAGATGACTTTACAACCTGTTCTTTCTGAACCAGACTTTTACCAAGGACCCCTCGACTGACCCAAAACATTCCTAAAAAAGGGAAACCCAAACTGCTTGCCCAACATCACAGCCCAAAGCAGCCACAGTGGTCATTGCCCATTTCCAATGCTCATACTCCAAAGCACTTCCCCCTCCTCCTACCTGTTGTTGAAGTTACCTGACTCCAGGGAATTGTTCCTCCCAGCAAGGGGTTATTAATAAAAACCACCTGGATAGCTCATTTTCTGTCCTTGGTCACACCACCTTTTGGTCACATAGGCAAGATAAGAGGAGGAGGGGGCATGAGAAGAAAGGAGATCTGAAATGTATAAAAGGGGGAAGACAACCCCACTCTCTCAGGCACAAGTTTTGGATCCCCTCCTCTATGGAAGAATATCTCACCCCCGCTTCTATCCTTTAAATAAAACTTTTTGCTCTTGCCTGGATGTTTCTCAGGTGTTTAATCTTCAACACAGGGGGGCGAGGTGGGGACAGAACCTGATCCTGATTCCTAACACCAGTGTTAGTAATTTGTCTGTGGGTGTTCAGACAAATTATTAATCCCAACTCACCATAAATATTCCACAAGATTCAGGGGTAAAATTATTGCTTTCTGAGAACAGTTTCTTGTAGGGTACAAGCTGTGAGGGGTTGGCTTTTCACTGACAAATATTAGATGGTTCCCCAGGCTTGGAGGAGGAATGTCTCCCTGAGGAAGCCATTAATTCCAGGTTGAGCTAGCAGCACACCATTCCTAGGCTTTGGTCTAATTAAACTATACACATTTGGGTGGGGAGGAGATTCTGTAAAATAGAGTGCTGGCTTGCTGCACTAACAGTGCTGACACACATATTCTGAGTGTAGCTGATATGAATGGTGCTGACATAAACCTTCTCCTTGAGAACAGCTGCTGGAGATTCTTCCCCACCATCTCCCAGTGGGCTAGCCTGAAGCATTGCTTGGGCTGAGAGCTGAAATATCTTACATTGCAAATTAATCTCCTAATATAAAAAATTAACTTATTGATGTCTCAGTTACCTATTTCTTTCATGTGAGTAGCTACATAAATTAGGGCATGGCTTCTTTTAAAGTGTGGTATTAGGTGAAGAATGGAGTACTTATTATCTTTGTCCTAGAAGCTTAGTTTGCAGAGCTCCAAAGATGACAAAAGTTCACTTAGTTTGGGGTGGAAAATGGAGGCATGATTATTATTGCATAAAAAAGTTACATAACAGATTTCATGTCACTGTCACTTGTGAACTACCAAGTTAACTGGCAATTAGCTGCCACTGTTGACAATTTTTGTAGATGAATGTGATGAAAATAAAAGCCTTCAGGGAGATTTGCAAGCACACTCAACATAATACATACATATTCAAGGGGTTTAAGATGTTCTAAAGTCACCTATGAACCAGATCATGAAACTCCTGCATCAGGATCATTTCTGATCATTACCTGATCAGAAATGCCATTTGCCACCTACACCTACATTTGGGGGGTGCATTATTCCCAATAAGTCTTTTAGAAAACGACACCTACAGTGTCTTTCTTTAGTACTGATAATTGACGATTTTGTGAGTTAGCGGGCTATTGGGGGTATATAAGTTCAAGCCCTTTAAGAAGCTAACGCCAAGAAGGGGTTTGATATGCAAGAGATTTGTGAGGAGGAAACTACTGTGAAGGATAAAGGATGATGGAAGCATAGGTTGCAGATGAGCTTTCAGACGCGGAAGCATTTGGAATCCTGCTTTGGGCAGCATGTCCTGCTTCTAGTATCCTCACTTACTCCATCTTTGCTTGGAAGAAGCCTGGAGGAAGCAGGATGGACTAGAATAGGTAGCAAGTTGAGCTTGTCATGTTCTCCAGGCAGGGTCTCTTGAAACTCCTTTCTAAGCAGGGGTTTCTATGGCCACTCTGGGAATCTTTGTAGGTGCATGAGTAGCATGTTTCTCTTTGCCCTCCTTCCCTCCCTCATACCTTGATAGCTGCTACTTATGAGCCATTATGAATTTGCCAGGCAAAGTTTCACTCGGGGATATGAAAGATTATATTTTAAACTTTTGACTTAGTTTCTTATCTCTTTCAATACAATACAGTAGCCACTGTAATCGTTTGGTAAGGAGACAGGGTGGAGTGAACATTGTCAACAGAGCTTGAATGAATCAGCCTCTTACCACAACCTTTACCTTCTGTTCTGAGGCAATTCACAAAATAACATCATTGGAACAACTTGTAGTTTAAGTGTGGCACCTGCAATACTAACCAAAATCCTGCTGAATCCAAGCTATTATCAAGGGTCTCTTCCAGCTTGTGGTCTCAGTGGGAATAAGTCCCAAAATTGGTGTCCATTTTGAATTCTGCTCTCATTTCCAGCCAAGATCATGAGGATACTTTCCCTGTGTCCACCCCCTGAGGACAGAATGAACAAAAGACACAGGAGAGCAGAAGATGAGCCCACTGTGTCCCACAATTGTGTTCTTCAAGGATGTGAAGTGCATTATATGTACACTGGTTGGGAGAAGAGTGAGGTATTCTGAGAGAGGAAGGAGAGTGAACCGTTCCCAGGACTTGAGAGCTTTTAGATAATTAACTCACTCATGCAACAAATAATTAGGGAGCAGTTAGCATGTGATCAGGACACAGAAGTGAACAAAACAGATATTCTTGCCCTTGGTAGCTTAATGCTAGTAGAAGACACTAACATGTAGATAAGTAGTCAAAGAACACACAAGCAAATTATATCTAAATAAATATATTACACTTAAAACACAACTCTTCTTAAAAGTGGTTTTTTAGCAGGAATTGTCTCACTCCTATTGGAAACAAGTCTCCTTCCTCAGTTTTTTTTAGCTCCTTCAAGGTTTTCAACTTAGTTTCCTTTTCCTTCTTCTTGGAAAGGAACAATTTCCTTTGCAGAAATTCATCAAGTATGATTTCCAGAAGTGACTGATAGAGATGATCCTGAATATTTTATTTAAATAATATATCTTATCTCTGAAAACCCTGATTTTAAATTAAATTAAATTACTATTGTTGTTATTATTATTATTATTTGCAGTGCTGGAGCTCAAACCCTGGGGCCTCTAACATTATAGGCAAGCACTCTGCCACTGAGCCACACCCCAGCCCCTTAAATGGATTTTAACAAACTTCCCCAAACTGGTTCAGAAAATGTATCTTAAATATAATTGGCTAAAACCAAATTAAAATAGATGGGTCTTCAATTCTGAATTCAATAAAACAAACCTACTGATCTGGAAATGGCACTGGATAAAGAGATCCAGGAGCCTTAATGAGTACGATCTAAAATCCACAGATCTCTTTGGTAATAAATAGGGGATGAGACAATAAAAAGTGCTCAAGGAAGGCAGACATTTCAGTTCTCCCTTTGCTACATTAAACAATACAGCCTGAAATCTAGAGTGACAGGAGGAGAAAGCCAAGTAAGAAAGAATGACTTCAAGTGAATAGGCTCACAATTAAACCCCAACACCAGGCCTAAGCTGTCGAGCAGGTGCAATTCCAAACTGGATTTAATGGCAGCTTCTCTTTCCTAGGAAGAGACTCTCTAAGGTCTTCTAGATTTATCTTCTTAGGGAAAAAAAAAAAAAAACTCACAAAAATCAATTGATTCATATTAAGAATTAGGTGATCCTCTTTAAAAGAAAGCAAAGGTAAATCATCAAACTACTTTCCTACCTCAACCCCAGGGCTATACACAGATTCTATTTTTAACTTCTCAAATTAAAAAGCAAAATTTATCTTAGTCGCTTTGGACAGTTGAAACCTTAATGAAACTTGATTAAGTCGACATTTAATTAGAAGACAATGTAGGTCCAAACTAGAAGTAATCTACAGAATGGATAGCAACATCACTCATCCCTTTTAGGATTGATGCTTTTACGAGTAGGCCATGCTCACTGGTCTCCCTCATGCTCCCCATGACTCATTTGCCCTCTGCTCCACTCTTCTAGGAAGCTGCAGTCTCTGAGGCTACAATCACACTGGCTCCATTAGTCCTCACCTGGCTGAAGTGAAACCTTACACCTTCGGTCTCCTTTTCTGTCTCCTGTGACATCATGTTTTATTGGTGCACTCTATCATGTTTCTCATCAAATGACTTTATTTTCTTCTCTTCTTGTCCTTATTTCTTGGAGGAAGGGCTTCGCACCTAGTCATTGATCATTTTCTCTCCAACATCTTCCACTTCGTGGTTCCTACCATCATGTGCCAAGCCCTGAAATTTTCTTAAAACTTCAGTTCTGAATACACAGCTCTCTGTTAAACATCTACATGCAGGAGGTCTCCTGAATGTCAAGTTCAAAAGTATGAAAGATAAATTAACTTTATTTTCTTATTTTCTACTCTCCCCACATTTGCAATATCTTGTATGTTTTCTTGGTGTTTTAAACCACAAATCTTGATCACAATCATCTTCAGGTTCTTCTTACCTCTTATTTCTGTTTAATCTCCCATCTAATCTAACCTATTTCATTAAAATGGTGTTAAATTTTCACCCTTAGTCTCACCATCCATATTTAGGCTCATATAATATTTTACTGAATTATTAAAATAGCCTTCTGACTGGAATTCCATTGTACCTGTCTTTAAGAAATATTGATCTGGGCTGGGGTTGTGGCTCAATGGTAGAGGGCTTACCTAGCATATGTGAGGCACTGGGTTCTATTCTCAGCACCACATAAAAATGAATAAATAAAATAAAGGTATTGTGTCCATCTACAACTAAACAACATTTTTAAAGAAAGAAATATTGATCTATTTTCTATTATGTGTCAATGCTGTGCTAGAAGCAAGGAATACAAAAGGACTTAAACCCGCCAGCCTCTTTCTTTGAGGAACACACAGTACAATGGGAAAGGATGGCATGAATTATATTTGCTTCACAACGTGATGAGCATTAGACATATGGGCACAGCCCTAGGTAGCCCAAAGAGGAAGATATTAAGTGTGCTTGTAGGAAGCAGACAGAGGGAGTTGACAAGGACCTTAAACAGAGAAGGTGGCTTTGAGGCTGGGATTTCGGGATGGATAGGATTTCACCAGATGGAGAATCATGGGGAAGGGTTTCTGGTTCAGGAGGACATTATGTCACAGAGACATTAAGAGGTGTGTTGTGTATAGCAATCTGTTGTCCACTGAACATAGAGCTGAGGTGGTTGTGAAGGTGGAAGGTGGGTTGGGCCAGATAGTGAAGGGCTTCCAGTAACATGTGTGGGTTTTGTTCTATACATAGTTTGGAACTGTCAAGTTTCTCTACTTCGACTAAACGTCATTTTTTTTAGTAGAAACAACAAGCTAATACTTGAACCTAATTTATTTTATCCAGTTCCACTGACCTTGCCTTATTTCTAGCTCTGTTCTTAGACAAAGTCTAAGTGGACTTAGTCAATGTCCTCTTTATACAAATGAAAACATCTCTGTATCCCATCCTCAGCATTTGATTAATGATTTTTTTTTCATTTTCTATAGGAGACAAATAAGAGTAGCAATGTGTGCAATACAAAAATCTGTGAACATACATAACTTCTTTGTTTAGTTTTCAATAATTTCCTGTGATAAATCTCTCTCTCTCTCCATGAATTTTGCTTGTTTGCTATTTTATTTTGGTTACTAGAGAACGAGATTTCAGATTGGTCCAGCTTCAAATAACATGCATGCTTGAGCATTTCCACCCGCAGAATTGTCATGAAAACTATGGAGACTCCATCACTGCTCTTGAACGTGGAAGGTGAGCAAGGCCCTCCACGCCTGCCTGCTCAGGAGGGGTTGCCACATCTCCTTAGTTGGTCTTAGTCCACTTAAGGTTTTTGAAGTAGCCCATGTAAACAAAAAGGTATGAAAGCAAGGCTGCTCTTACCTACCTGTTGTCTTGAATGGAAAAGACATTGTTCTGGAATTGAAGAACAATTGTTTGTTGGGTTTCAAAATGTCCTTTGGTGTCTGAAGACTTTGCCTTATTATTTGTCCTGTGAGATCAAGGCAGGCTTATTTTAGAGAAGGGAACATTCCTAATTTTGGAAGGGTTTAAAAACAGACTATCACTATGCCTCACCCCATGATTATGCTGACAGACTAATCGATAATCTTCCCACTTCTTATATTTCTTCTCTGGTTTACTTTACATTCTACTTTCTGATTTTTCTTTCTAAGAGGAATATCTGCAACTTCTTCATTCAAATACTTCAATATACATTCTATTGCTCATGGGATAAAGTCCTAAATTGCTTGGTATGGTATGCCAATGACTCCAGCTTCATTGCTCATCTTGATTCAACAACAACATAAAAACTCCCAAATATGAAGGAGATGTTATAATTTGTGCCTCTGCTGGAGATTACTGATGTAGTGCTTGTGAAACTTGTGGTTTGATTCCTGAATTTCCTTGGAACTCTTGAAGTGAATGCTCATTTTGATTAAGGTATATATTATAGCAATTGTAGGGAGATGAGTACCGTATCTTTTAGAAATCTTTCAAGGGGGTCTTTGATCTCTAAAGGATTAAGATTTATCATAAACCTGTTGAGAGGTGGGACACAGGTAATTAAATTGTCTGGAACAATACACGACATAAGAAAGGATAATGCTGATGTAGTTTGGAACTGTCAGTTAATGAACAGTCTAATCATTAGCATAGAGTTTCATTTATAAATCAAAAAAACTGAGGCTCAGGGGATTGTAGTGACTTGTTTGAAGTTTTTTACACACTGACCAATACAACTCAGACTTAATTATGTATTATAATCTATTATTATTATCTATTATAATATTTTCTCTTTCATATTTCATATTTATTTTTTTTAAAATGGGGATAGAGTGGAATATACTTGAAAGTAGCAACTGCACCATGAAATGATATTTAGGATGTTGATGACAAAGGGGATAATAAAGATGATTTCTGAGGAAACTGAATAAGTAACATGTTAAGGTCATAGGTTGTTGGTGAGTTTCAAACCAAGATAGAAGTATATACACTAGAACCTAGTGCTACTTCTTACATATTAAAAGCACTCAATCTACCTCTTAAAATCATGGATAATGAAGATTTAATGATTTCAATTAAGTTCATTTAACATATCAGGCAATTTTAACATAAGTTAATTTTTAAATGAAATATTCATGAAATGATTAATCCACAAATTAGCAGCTCTCCAAACATTATTGTTTTTCATATGGACCCTGATTGATTTTAGGATTAACTAAAGGAAAAAGCTACAGTTCACCTGAGATATCTCCTATTAAGCTACAGAAAGCAGAGGGACTTGCATTACACTTTTGTTTAACACCAGGTTATCCAAATTTCATTGTCTACGGATTTAGAAAAAAAAATTTTTTAACGATTTTGTTAGAGGACTAAAGTGCCCTCTACTGTTTGCTTTCTGTCATTACAATTACAGACATTAATTTAGTAGAAAAGTTCTTACAGAAATAAAAGCAATAAATTCATTCCTGATAAGGATAAATTAAACTATGGATTCTATTTATGAAAAAGGAAATTATCATTGACTAAGAATTTTTGAGGTATTTACATGTTTTATAATTTGATTAGTAAATAAAACTCCAAATATTCACCTTAATCATATTTTTATCCCATATTATTTATCTTAAAAACTCAAATTTCATTGTACAAAAACTACTTTCAACTTTTAGCCTTGATTTTAATTCATTTTATACATCCTAATTTTTTACTATGTTGCATATCATTTTAAAACATGAACATTTACAATTTAAATGCTCAGAGCATAAAATAATTAAGAAGGACTTATCATGATTTGCTGAATGTAATTAAATTTATACTGATAAAACATCTCTTCTGATGTTATGTTATTAACATTCTGAATAACTTAGAATAGTCTTACAAGTTTGTGCATTTGCTTGTTATAAAGTTCTTTACTTGTATTTATGTGTATTACTTCCCTTCAAGAAAGGATCCCAAGTTAGCTCAAATTTATTTCAAGCACTATTACTAACAGCATCTTGCAAAATGTAAATCAATGGCATCTCCTAGTCTTAAAATTTCAGTTATATACATATTTGGAGGTCCAGGATTTATAGACAACACTCTTTACATGTTCATAAATCTAATTATTTCAGAAATGTCTTTCTGATTCTCTGTCTCTTTTTCATAGGACTTTTCCATCATTGCCAAGGCTTTAAAATTTTTCTAGCTGTTGGTAGCTATTCAGTTCTTGCACAAAGACACAAATCTTGGCAGCTGGCCTTTTGGCATCTGCTAATATTTTCATAGACCTCGATTGAACTTTCAGTTTGTTCATGGAACTTCAGAGACAGACAATAGAAACAGTGTCTATTTGGCATTTTCCCCTTCACTTTTAATCCTTTCCATAAGCCACTTCAGAGTGCAGAACTAGGCAGTACAGGGATAGAGACGAAGATGAAGAAAATGTGTTCCTTCCATAAGTGAGTCTCTGTTTTCTTTTCCTTCAGAGAAAAGAAAATTAAGCAAGAAACATTAAAATTGGTAATACAGTCCACATATCTAGATTGATGTCGGTGAGCCTTGATCTTATAATGCAATCATTTGAGCCTTTTCTGTTGTACCAGTACTCTGTAGAAACAGACATGGCCTCCATACAAAAGAGGGTAAACAGCTTTGCAGCTTGGAGCAGAAACAAGAGGTGCCTTCACTCAAATTCTACTGCTAATAGAAATGTGGTGTGAATATCTAGAAGATGTTAGAGGGAGAATTTACTATAATACCATTTGTATTTGATATAATTTCTCCCCCATGTTCTGGTGACAGTTGTGTTGTCAGCCAGTGAGTTTGTTAGGTATATTTTTGGCCAATGAGCTTCGATGCAACCACACTATAAATCCTCCACCGATGAGCTTTCTGCTGAGCATATTGAGTATTTTCTACAATGAGTGCTGTTTTGTTTCCTGTGGCTTTTCTTTCTGACATTTAGTTTGTGTTCTAGAAAACCTTACTGACTGATCGTGTCTGATAAAAACATGTGAGTAGAAATGTGGAACCCATTGAAAATAATGGAAGCTTACCACAATGGACACTAAAACCCAAGTTTTACCTGTCCTTCAAAGAAAGTTTCTCAGGAATATAGGATAAACATCAGTTTGAGATCAATGGGAGTTCTTCAATGTCTTGAGCGTTATTTTAAACTTCATGGACACACAAAAAGATTGGCAGTCACTTCCAAGAGTAGGTGGAGATTTAAACATTATACAATGTATACAGATATCAAAACATAACATGGTACCCCATTAATATGCACAAATTTTGCATATCAGTTAAAAATAAATTTAAAAATAACAAACAACACAGAGAGTAGGTGGAAGTAATTGTGGCTGGTTTCCTAGGATTTGAAGAGAAGGTGAACATAAGTGTTGACCAGCATAAGCAGACCATTTCCTTAGTATTATGGTTTGGATCTGGTATGTCCTCCAAAGTCTTATGTGTTCAAGGCTTTGTCCCCCACAAATTAATATTCAGTGGTCAGGCTTTTCGGGGTTGGTTGGATCATGAAGACTCTGACCTCATCATTGTATTAATCCATTGATAGTCCAATGGGCTATAGGGAGGCTTAAGGAAGTAGGTCACTAGGGCCCTTCTCCCATCCCCTGCTTTCTTCCTACCATGAGCTAAGCAGCTCTCCTCCACCACCCACTTCCACCATGTTGTTCTGCCTTACTTAAGGCCCAAAGCAATGAAACAAGCTGACCATGGACTGAAACCTCTAAAACTGGGCCAAAATAAATCTTTCCTCCTCTGAGTTGTTTTTGTCAGGTGTTTGTTACAGCAACAAAAAGCTAGTTAACAGGGGCTGGGGATGTGGCTCAAGTGGTAGCGCGCTCGCCTGGCATGCGTGCGGCCCGGGTTCGATCCTCAGCACTACATACAAACAAAGATGTTGTGTCCGCCGAGAACTAAAAATAAGTATTAAAATTCTCTCTCTCTTTTAAAAAAATAGCTAGTTAACAAACTTAAGAACTAAACTGCCCTGAGTCCTGGTATTGATTTCTCTTAGAAAGCTTAGTTTCTTATAGTGAGGACCAAGGTCTGGGTGTTAGATTTGCTCATTGCCACTCTGGTCTTTACTTCTTGCTCCTTTCATTATAGAGAACACACATACATATGCATATGCACATATATGAATATAAACAATACCAATACTATATGTGTGTGTGTATGCATACACATAAACATATGTATATTTAAAAAAATCATGAGTTTACATTGATTCCTCCAGTTCCAATCCACTCCAAAAGAGTTCTTCTTGCCTTCCAGCATTCTATATTTGTAAGTCCCTTCTTCCACAGTGAGAACTTCCAACAAAATAGGTTCATAATTGCTTTTCCCATGCCATCACAATTAAAAATCTACCAGAAATCGTTTGGGATTTGTTTGTGGTTCTTCCCCCAACTTGCCACCTCAGGAATGAAAGTGTACAATTAAAAACTATGTCTGTAAATTGTTTTAGATTAGACTTTTCTTCCTCCCTCCCTTCCTTCCCTTTATTGTGGCTATGCCAATTTGAAATGCAGTTACTGCATCAGTTTCACTTTGTTTTCCATTTCAGAACCTCCTTATTCTTACTAATTTCATTTTTGGAATATGTAGAATATTCACATACTTTCAAAAGACAAACTATGCAAAGAGGTGTAATCAGAGTTGTGTCATTTCTTCCTGTATTTCTTCTATTCGGTTTTCCCATCTCCTTGATCATCTTCTGGTTTGCGTTTCCTGTGTTCCTTTTTGCACTAATAAGCTATTATTTGTATTTTAAAAAAATTATTTATTTTATGCTCTGAAGTTAGTGCACTGCATCTATTTCCATTTGAGTTTTACACTTATATTTCTTGGAAATTATCTCATATCAGTACAAAGTCCTTTTTATTCTGTGTTATAGCTGCACAGCGATCCATTTTCTGTATATACTATAATTCATCAATATATATATATAATTCATCCAACCTATTTTTAAGAATTACAGGTAGTATTTTATGAATATTTTATCATTGGGGATATAAGTTCAAGATTAATTTGCAAATTGATTTCTGTATTGAGATTTGATTATTAGAGATTACCAAATTCCCCTCTGTCAGGCTGTGCCATTTTCCATAGCCATCAGCAGTGTATATAGCATTACCAGTTTCTCCACCCTCACCAAAAGGATATATGATAAAGCTTTCGAATTTTTTCTAATTTGACCTGTGTAAAATGAAACATCATTGTAGTTTAAATGCACATTTTTTATATGATGGAGATGTGCATCTTTTCATATGATGAAGATCATTTTTATATCTCTTTTTGAATTTCAGTCTTCACCAATTTATCAGTAATGAAAAACAAAACAAAACAATTGAGTACCTCCTGTACCTTGAGAGAGTGCTAGGCATTTGACACAACAGACCTGAAGCAACAATTGAGAGAGCATATAGCTAACCATGCATTAGTAATACAAAGTGGTAAGAGCAATGAAAAATCATAGAAGAAAGTTCATTACTTGGAATTAGAGCATAGGTACGGGACAAGACCAGGGCTTACAGAATCAGTAAATGTGGACAAATCATTTTTTGAGATATTTAAATTTGATCTTTTTCTTTTAACTACTGTTACACTTTATTTATTTATTTTTTCCTTTTTTTATTCTTATTTTTGCAGTGCTAGGGGATTATATCTAGTGGCTCATGCATGCTACCACTGATCTATATCCCCAGCCCTCCTTTTGTATTTATTTCCTACATTCTTGTTAATTTTTTTTAACTTTTTAAATTTTAATTTGTTATATATGACAACAGAATACATTACAATTCACATTACACACACTCAGAGCACAATTTTTCATATCTCTAGTTGTACACAAAATAGAGTCACGTCCTTTGAGTCTTCATACATGTACTCAGGGTAATGATGACCATTGCATTCCATTGTCTTCCTACCCCTTTGCCCCCTCCCATCTTCTCCCTTTCCTTTTCCCCTTTGGCCTTTCTAAAGTTCAGTTAATCTTCCTATTTCCCCTGTCCCTCACTGCATATTATGAATAAGCATCCTTAAATCATAGAAATCATTTGGCATTTTTTTTTTGAGATTGGCTAATTTCACTTAGCATTATATTCTCTAGCTCCATCTATTTACCTGCAAATGCCATGATTTTATTCTCTTTTAATGCTGAATAATATTCCATTATGTATATAAACCACATTTTCTTTATCCATTCATCTACTGAAGGGCATCTAGGTTGGTCCCATAGTTTAGCTATTGTAAATTGTGCTGCTATAAACATTGATTTGGCTGTGTTCCTGTAGTATGCTGTTTTTAAGTCCTTTGGGTGTAGACAGAGGAGGGGGATAGCTGGGTCAAATGGTGGTTCCATTCTCAGTTTTCCAAGGATTCTCTATATTGCTTTCCATATTGGCTGCACCAATTTGCAATCCCAACAGCAATATATGAGTGTGCTTTTTCCCCCACACCCTCATCAACACTTACTGTTGTTTGTATTCTTAATAGCTGCCATTCTGACTGGGGTGAGAAGAAATATTAGAGTAGTTTTGATTTCTCTAATTGCTAGAGATGTTGAACATTTTTTCATGTATTTGTTGATTTATGTGTATCTTCTTCTGAGAAGTGTCTGTTCAGTTCCTTGGCCCATTTATTTGTTTCTTTAGTGCTAAGATTTTTGAGTACTTTATATATTCTAGAGATTAGTGCACCATCTGACATGCATGTGGTAAGAATTTGTTCCCAATTAGTAGGCTCTCTATTCACCTCACTGATTGTTTCTTTTGCTGAGAAGTTTTTTAGTTTGAAACCATCCCATTTATTGATTCTTGATATTAATTCTTGTGCTATAGGAGTCTTATTAAGGAAGTTGGGGCCTAATCTGACATGATGGAGATTTGGGCCTACTGTTTCTTCTAATAGATACAATGTCTCTGGTATAATTCCTGGGTCCTTGATCCACTTTGAGTTTTGTGCATGGTGAGAGATAGAGGTTTAATTTAATTTTGTTGCATATGGATTTCCAGTTTTCCCAGCACCATTTGTTGAAGTGGCTATCTTTTCTCCAATGTACATTTTTGGTGCCTTTGTCAAATATAAAAGAACTTTAATTATGTGGGTTAGTCTCTGTGTCCTCTATTCAGTACCATTGGTCTACCAGTCTATTTTATTAATATCAATTCTATGGTTTTGATATTCTCATGCCAATACCATGCTGTTTTTTTTAATACCTGTAGTATAGTTTGAGGTCTGGTATAGTGATGCCACCTGCTTCATTCTTCTTGCTAAGGACTGCTTTATTTATTCTGGGTCTCTTATTTTTCCAGATGAATTTCATGACTGCTTTTTCTATTTCTATAAGGAATATCATTGGGATTTTGATTAGAATTGCATTAAATCTGTATAGTGCTATTGGTAATATGGTCATTTTGACAATATTAATTCTGCCTATCCAAGAACAAGGTAGATCTTTTCATCTTCTAAGGTCTTCTTTAATTTCTTTCTTTAGCGTTCTGTAGTTTTCATTGTAGAAAACTTTCACTTCTTTCTTAAGTTGATTCCCAAGTATTTTATTTCTTTATGCTATTGTAAATGAGGGTAGTTTTCCTTGTTTCCCCTTCAGAAGATTTGTCACTTATATACAGAAATGCCTTTGATTTTGTATCCTGCTACTTTTCTAAATTCATTTACTAGTTCTAGCAGTATTCTAGTGGAATTTTTTGGGTCTTTTAGGTATAGAATCATATCATTGGCAAATAGTGCTAACTTGAGTTCTTCTTTACTTATCTGTATCCCTTTAATTTCTTTCATCTGTCTAATTGCTCTGGCCAGTGTTTCAAGAACTATGTTAAATAGAAGTGGTGAAAGAGGGCATCCCTATCTTGTTCCAGTTTTTAGAGGGAATGCTTTCAATATTTCTCCATTTTAGAATGATGTTGGCCTGGGGCTTAGCATAGATATCTTTTATAGTGTTAAGATATGTTCCTGTTATCCCTAGTTTTTCTAGTGTTTTGAACATGAAGGGGTGCTATATTTTGTCAAATGCTTTTTCTGCGTCTATTGAGATGATAATATGGTTCTTATCTTTAAGGCTATTGATGTGATGAATTATGTTTATTGATTTCCATATGTTGAACCAACCTTGCATCCCTGGAATGAACTCCATTTGATCATGGTGAACAATCATTTCGATATGTTTTCGTATTCAATTTGTCAGAATTTTATTGAGAATTTTTGCATCTATGTTCATTAGCGATATTGGTCTGAAGTTTTCTTTTTTTTTTTTTTGATGTGTCTTTTTTCTGGTTTTAGAATCAAGGGATATTGGCCTCATAGAATGAGTGTGGAAGTACTCCCTCTTTTTTCTATTTCCTGAAATAAATTGAAGAGTATTGGTATTAGTTCTTCTTTAATGGTCTTGTAGAACTCAGCTGTGTATCCATCCAGTCCTGGGCTTTTCTTGGTTGGTAGGCTTCTGATGGCATCTTCTATTTTGTCACTTGAAATTGATATGTTTAAATTGTGTATATCATCCTGATTCAATTTGGGCAAATCATATGACTCTAGAAATTTGTCAATGCCTTAATATTTTCTATTTTATTGGAGTACAAATTTTCAAAATAATTTCTAATTATCTTCTGTATTTCTGTAGTGTTTGTTGTGATATTTCCTTTTTCATCACAGATGTTAGTAATTTGAGTAATTTGAGTAATTTGAGTTTTCTCTATCCTTCTCTTCATTAGCATGGCTAAAGGTCTGTCAATTTTACTTTTTCAAAGAACCAACTTTGTCAATTTTTTTAATTGTTCCTTTTGTTTCAGTTTCATTGATATCAGCTCTGATTTTAATTATTTCCTGTTTTCTACTGCTTTTGGTGTAGATTTGTTCTTATTTTTCTAGGGCTTTGAGATATAATGTTAAGTCATTTACTTGTTGACTTTTACTTCTTTTAAGGAATGAACTCCATGCAATGAACTTTCCTCTTAGAACTGCCTTCATAGTGTCTCAGATATTTCGATATGTTGTATTGGTGTTCTCTTTCACCTCTAAAAATTTTTTAATCTCCTCTTTGATGTCTTCTGCTACCCATTGTTCATTCAGTAGCATATTATTTAGTCTCCAGGTGTTGGAGTAGCTTTTATTTCTTATTTTATAATTGATTTCTAATTTCATTTCATTTATAGTAGCTCTATATTTTTATATTTGCTAAGGGTTTCTTTGTGGCATAATATATAGTCTATTTTAGAGAAGGATCCATGTGCTACTGAGAAGAAAGTGTATTCGCTCATTGAAGGATGAAATATTCTATATGCATCAGTTAATACTAAGTATTAATTGTATTATTGATTTCTATAGTTTCTTTGTTCAGCTTTTGTTTGGAAGATCTATCCAGTGGTGCAAGAGATGTGTTAAAGTCACCCAAAATTATTGTGTTGTGGTCTATTTGACTCTTGAACTTGAGAAGAGTTTGTTTGATGAACGTTCATGTTCCATTGTTTGGGGCATATATATTTATAATTGTTAAGTCTTATTGGTGTATGGTGCTCTTGAGCAGTATGTAGTGTCCTTCTTTATCCATTTTGATTAACTTTAGCTTGAAGTCTACTTTATTTTATGAGGATAGAAGCCCCTGCTTGCTTTAGCAGTACATGTGAGTGGTATGATTTTTCCCAACCTTTCACCATCAGTCTGTGGATGCCTTTTCCTATGAGATGAGTCTCTTGGAAGCAGCATATTGTTAGGTCTTTTTAAAATACAATCTGCTAGTCTATGTCTTTTGATTGGTGAGTTTAGGCCATTAACATTCAGGGTTATTATTGAGACATGATTTGTATTCCCAGCCATTTTTGTTTATTTTTGGTATTTAACTTGACCTGGTTTCTCCTCTGATTAAAGTTTTTCCCTTAGTGTAATACCTCCTTCTGCTGATTTTCATCATTGTTTTTTTATTTCCTCTTTGGGAATATTTTACTGAGGATGTTCTATATTGCAGGCTTTCTAGTTGTAAATTCTTTTAACTTTTGTTTATCATGGAAGGTTTTTATTTCATCATCAAATCTAAAGCTTTATTTTGCTGGATATAAGATTCTTGGTTGGCATCCATTTTCTTTCAGAGCTTTGTATATGTTGTTCTATGATTTCCTTGCTTTGAGGATTTATGTTGAAAAATCTGCTGAGATACGAACTGGTATCCCCCTATGTGATCTGATTTCTCTCTCTTGCAGCTTTTAAGATTTTATCCTTATTCTGTATTCTAGACATTTTCATTATAATATGCCTTGGTGTGGATCTGTTGTAATTTTGTACATTTGTTGTCCTGTAAGCCTCTTGTATTTGGTTTTCCAATTCATTCTTTATGCTTGGGAAATTTTCTGATATTGTCTCATTGAAGAGATTGTGCATTCCTTTGGTTTGAAACTCTGTGCCTTCCTTTATCCCAATAACTCTTAGAATTGGTTTTTTGATGCTGTCCTATAATTCTTGGAAGTCCTATTCATGGTTTTCTTTTCTTTCACTGGGTGGTCAAATTTATTTTCCAGATTGTATACTTTGTCTTCATTATCTGACATTCTTTATTCCAAGTGATCTAGTCTATTGGTTATGCTTTCTATTGAGTTTTTTATTTGGTTTATTATATTCTTCATTTCAAGGATTTCTGACTGTTTTTTCCCCCCAGAGTCTCTATCTCTTTCTTGAAGTAATCTTTTGCTACCTGTATTTGCTCTCTTATCTCTTTGTTGGAGTGATCAATTTTGCCTGTACTTGCTCATTTAAAGTATTCTTTAATTCACAGATCATTTTAATTATGAACTCTGAACTCCTTCTCTGATATTTCATCAACTTCCCTGACCATGGTGTTCTGTTATTGTAGTATCCTGGTTTGTTTAGGGGCACTTTCCTTCCTTGTTTTTTCATGTTGTCTATGTGTCTTCCTTTCTTGCTATGTGGATCTCAGGTATTACAGTTTCTACCCTATATTCTTGTAGTACCCATGCAGATTGTCTGTACCTCACCTTGATGTTGGGCTTCCAGACCCTGCTGGTGTTTCTCAATGTATGCTACTTCAAAAAGGTGGCGGCGGCAATAGCCGAGGTAATTCAAGATGATAGTGTAGGTGCCCCAAGATAGATGCAATGTCTTACAGAGATGGAGCTGAAAGGGTGGGCCTTACACTGTCTCTGGAATGCCGCTCTGAGATGCAGCTGCCTCTAGGTCCTGTCTAATGTCAAAAGGTAGGGGCTACTGCGTGGGGGAAGGCTATGGTGATATCTGCAGTGTCCCAAGATGGAATTGGGTTAGGCTTGGGCTCCCAGGTGGGGAGTGGGGATGGACCCAGTAGGCCTACTTTGAGCCTGGATCCCACATAGGTCAGTGTGGGAAAATCTGGGCTTTTTTTTTTTTTTTTAAGTTTTTTTGTGCCATTTATTTGGTCAAGTCTGCTCATTTTTCTAAAAAGATTTCTATAGGCCCCTTTCCCTCAATTCTAGAAAAATATCAATAAATAAAACATTGTGATATATATTGTAGCTATTTTCTTTCAGCTTGTAAGCGATCTTTGAGCTGTTTAATTGTACTTTTAAAGGCCATAAATTTTTTTATTATTATGTAATCAAATTTAGTAACACTTTCTTTTATTGTATCTTTACTTACACATTTTTTTTTTTTTTTAGGAATTTACTCATGTTTTCCTTTGGGATTTATATTGTTCTATCTCTGAGTCCTCTGGAATTTGTTTCTGGTTGTAATGAAAGGGTTATGTTTACTTTTAGTTTTTTGTAAATGACTGTCCAGTAGTCCTCACATTACTCATCTTTCCCAGTGATTTGATATGCTACTTCTATCACATAGTAGATTTTTATATGTAGTTAAATCTACCTCTGGATTTTTTTTTTTGTTTTGTTGTACTGACCTGACAGTTTATTCTGTGCTAGTACCATACTGTTTAATGAAAGAGATTTAAGAGTACTTTTGTGTCTAGGAGTAGTTCTGCTCTTTCTCTACCCTTGCCTCCCACAGTTCTTCATATTTACTAAGTTCCTAGCTATTATTGTGTCATTTTTCATTTTAAGCATTTAGTTTTTAATAAAACTAAATTTTTAATCAATACAAATATGACTTTTACTATGTCATTAATAAAGTATGCCAAACCTGGATTTTGGAAGTTGCTTTCCTAAGCAGGAGGAATTAATAGCCATTTTATTCTTGAACACACAAAAAATTTTATCTCATAGGAGAATAGAAGCAAAATATTCAGTTTAATATAGCTTTAAAAATAATTTGTTTTATTGTATTATTCCTACTACACATCTGTTCTTACTGTTTGTCTCCCACCAGTGCCATCTACCTCCATCTTGCCATCAAGAAAGGGGGAAAATATACCTTTACCACATTGTGATAGCTTCTCCCACATAGACATGGAGTTAGCAGTTGAAAATGGCCTTCTACCTCATTACTCCATGGATTAACATAACTTCTACTGTATCTACTTATGGTCCCAACACTAAGTTAAGATGATTGTAGCTGACTGCTCTGGCCATCCAGTCTCTACTTAAATCCCCCTACAGAAGGTGGGAGGAGATGGACCCAACCCTGATTCCATAACAATCATTCATGCTAGTTTGAATTAAGGTAAGCAAAACTAAGTTTATTTCACCTACTTCAAATCTGTGATTCAAAAATAATATCAGCTAGAGAGGAAAAAGGAATAAAAAAGGTGTGTGTTGTGGGGTAACTTGCAAAATTAGAAGGGAGATAAGCAGAGTAGAAGCAGGGGACCAAGGAGTAGGGAGGAGAGGACTGAAAAGGAAAGAACTGGGTAAGGAAGATGACCAAATTACATTAGGTACTTTAATGAATATACCACAGTGCACTTCAATTTTATATGTAATCATAATGTATTAACTAAAAAAATAGAAAGACTAATAGAGTAGAGGAAGGGGTTTGGGGGATGGCGGATGGATGGAAAACTATGCTATATGCACTTATAAACATGTCAAAATAAACCCCCTTATTATGTCTAAGTATAATGTGCTAATAATAAATAAATAAAATAATATCTGCTGACCCAAGTGGGATCCATGAAATCTTAAAACTCTGAATCCAATAGAACATATCATGATGAATGAACATTTGTTTTCTAGCATCATTAGCATATTAAATTTTAACTTCCTCTTAAGATTTCATAGAAAACAGAGCCATTTTTGCCTTTAATTCTTGAAAAGTTTCATAATCTCAAAGATGAACACATAGAATGGTTGATCAATAGAATTTTATACTTCATTGACATAGTCCAAAGCTTTAAAAAATGTACCACACCAACTTAGATTCTCAATTTTTTGTGACTATGATGGACAATGGACCATTTCATGAAGGCTTAACTTTTCAATCAGAAGAGATTATTCTCAGTGTTACAGAACTTTCATTTTAGGAACTTTTTATTATTGGTGTTTTGTTATTGGTGTTTTTTATTATTGGTGTTTTGAATGTCTTCTTTTGTAAATTATTTTTTGCTATATGTTCCCATGTGTCTATTAAAGTCTGTTACATTCATGATGTAAAAGTGTCTCACATAATTATAAATACTAATTTTATGTTGTGAGTTTAAAAATATTTCTCCAAGTTATTTGACTTAATATTTTGTTTAGCATATTTTGATTTGTAAAGTTTTGACATCTTTATATGGTTCTTTAACTTGCAGATATTGTTCTAAAGCTTGGAAGATTTTCTTTCATCTTCAGATCATATAAATATTCCATATTTAGCCTTTTAAAAATATTAATACTGTCCTAGTCCTCTTTATTGAGTAATTTGTAAATTTTTTTTTTTTTTTTTTTTTTGTGTGTGTGTGTGTCTGGTACTAGGGATTGAACCCAGTGGTGCTTTACCACTAAGCTACATCCTCAGCCCTTTTTATGTTTTATTTTGAAACAGAGTCTCACCAAGTTGCTGAGGCTGACCTTGAACTTGGGACCTCCTGCCTCAGCTTCCCAAGTCATGGGGCTCACAGGCAGATATCACATACCACGTTCTCTTTTCTTTTTCATTTATATGTTTGTCAGTTCCTGGTGTGATACTATTCCATTTTAATTTTTACAGTTTTGAAAACCTTTTCAATCTGGGCAAGGTAAGTCTCCTTCAGTATAGTTCTTTCAAAGCTGTCTTGACTATTTTCACCTACTTTAAAAAAAAAATAGACGAACTTCAGTGTTATCTTATTTGTCCAGAATGTCTCACATTTGTGCATTTTTCATTTCGTGCTTGTAGCACAAGTTTGTAGTTTGAGCAGAGTTTGCAGTCCCCCCAACCCCACCCCATTGGTCTTCCTGTGATACTTGAGCGCTTCTGTAGATTAACCTGTGGTTGGCTTGGCTGGTTCTCTCCTAGGGTTTCACAAGGCTGAAACCAGAGAGTCCTCAGGGTTGCTTTCCTTTTTAGAGGCTCTGGGGGTGAATGAAACTCCATGATCTTATACTTTGCTGTTAGAATTCAGTTCTATTTGGTGGTAGGGAAAAGGACTTTGTTTCCCTTCAGATTGGGGGTTATTCTCAGCTTCTAGTATTTGCTCCCATTCCTTGATAGTGGTCCCCTCCCTCCATCTTCAATGACAGCCATGGCAGGCTGAGCCATTTTCACGTTTTAATCTCTATGACTTTCCCTCTGCCTTGTCTTTCCTTTGCTGCCTCCTCCATCGCATCTCTCTTACTCCATGTGTTTACTTTGCATATAAAATTCAGGATTGATTTGTCTGTTTAAGAAACATACTGGCATTTTCATTGGGGTCAGATTACATTTGTAAGTTAACTTGGGAGGACTGACATCCTGATGATGTTGAGATGTGCTAATAAAGCATACGAGATGTCTTTATTTTTTCAGCCTACTTTTGTGTTTTATAAAAGAATTTTATAGTTTTCTTTATATACGTGCTGGGCATTTCTTGGGAGATTTGTTCCTAAATGTTTTATCTTTTTGTTACCATGGTCTTTTGTTTTCATTATATCTTCTAATTGGCTTTTATTTGTATATATAAATTTTACTTATTTATGAGTGCTGATTTTACGTCCTGCTGTCTCACTGATTTTTGTTTGTTAGAGTTCATTTTATCCTTGATTTTTGGAGATTTTCCATGCATACTATCATGTAATCTGCAAATAGGGGTAGATTTATTACTTATTTCCTACTCCTTTACCTCTGGTTGTTTTCTCTAGGCTGATTGCATTGACTGTGACCTTCAGATAATGCCAGATACCAGTGAAATTAGTGGGCATCCTAACTAGTTACGGACGTCAGCAGAAATGCCTAGTTTTTCCTGATTAAGTAAGGAACAGATGTGAATTTTGCCAAAGTAACCTTTATCACCTATAAAGAAGTTCATATCATTTTTCCAAACACCTATTAAAATGGTAAATGATATTCACTTATTTTCTAACATAAATCATCTTTGCACTCCTTGTGTAAACCTTATTTCTTAGTGTGTTCTAAGAGTCTGTTCTCTAGTATATCATTAAAGAATTTTGGGGAGCGGGGAAGATGGCGGCGAGGGGAGTGCATTGCCCCCGTGTCCTGCTTCACTGTGTGGGAGTATGACAAGTCAGGACGGCTAAAGGCTATCTTGTTAGGAATTTCCAGCAATAGTGGGGTGCTCCGGAACCTGGAGGAAGGATTTCCATCGCACGAGGATCAGCTACGGGGACTCAAACGAGAGAGGTTTGTCGCACGGAGGGTAACACTGCTTATTCAGCAAATCGCCCCGCGGCTAGAGTCTGCAGCGCACGCTGGGAAACGAGGAGATAGCGACGCAGGGATACAGCGCTGCAGTTTCTGCCAGCTGTGCAAGCACCGTACTCAGGGCTGAATTCTGGGTTCGAGACGGGGGAAGGAAGCAGTCCATCTCGGTTCTCCACACCGGTCAGACCACAAAGGAGGCCAGCGGCCACCATGTTGAAAAGCTGACATCACCATCGCTGTTTTCGACTGACCGCAGCTCATTCAGCCATAGAACAGGTAATTTCAGGCTGCCAGTCGCCTGTGGCTTGCAGACAGATTGCTCGGGCTCAGTGCCTGGGTGCTTCTTAGTGCCTGCTCTTATGGGAGCGAGCACCGAGCGCGGTGCGGCCGAGTTCCAGCTCCCGGAACCGCCCTGGCCCAGGGCTGGGGAGCCTGCGGAGGCTGCTTCTTGGAGTCTGCTCTTATCAGAGCATACACCGAGCACGGAGCGGCCGAGTTCCGGCTCCCGGAACTGCCCTGGCCCAGGGCTAGGAGCCCGCGGAAACTGCTTCTCGGTCCGGGTCCTGCTGAGGGCCGGTCAGGACTCACCCGTTGCTTTGGTTGCCCGGCAAGGGGAACGAAATGCTGCCATTCGCATAGGATACCAACATGGCAGAGATCTGATGTCATCAGAAAGCGGCAGAGGAGAGAACTTCATCAATACCAGCGGCGACAGAAACAGTTAGTCTCCTGGTAGGGGGGGTGAGGCACAGACACCCCAGTCTCTCTCGATTTGTCGTCGAGCCAGAGGGGAGGAGCCGGGCCGCTGCCAGCGCCCTGAGCAGGCCCAGCGGCTCGCCGGCGTGGTGACCGCGTGACCCCAATTGGAGAGGGGGCGGAGCGGAGCCGCCACCCGCTCCCGCAAGGTGGGCAGACCCGCGACCCAGGGGTACACGGGCGTGGTAGGAAGGGCAGGGCAGAGCCGCCGCCTGCACTTGCAAGGTAAGCAGACCTGTGACAGACTGGCGGGTCAGGCCCAGCGGCCTGCCAGCGTGGTACACACGTCACCCCAACTGGAGTAGGGGCAGAGCAGATCCTTCGCCCACGCCCGGATCAGGCCCTGCCGGTGTGGTGGTCACGTGACCCCAATTGGAGTGGGGGCGGAGCGAAACCGCCACCCGTGCCCGCAGGGTGAGCAGACCTGTGACCAACCTGCAGATCAGGCACAGCGGTCCACAGGCGTGGTAGGAGGGGCAGGGCAGAGCCGCCGCCCGCGCCTGCAAGGTAGGCAGACCTGCGACAGACCGGCGGATCAGGCCCAGGAGCCTGCCAGCGTGGTAGCAGAGTCGCCGCCCGTGCCAGGAACACGCCCAGCGACCTGCCGGTGGGGTAGTCACGACACCCCAATTGGAGTAGGGGCAGAGCAGAGCCGCCACCCGTGCCCGAAAGGTGGGCACATCTGCGACCGACCAGCGGGACAGGCCCAGTGGCCTGCCGGTACGACAGACACGTCACCCCATTTGGAGTAGGGGCAGAGTAGAGCCGCCGCCCACGCCTGCAGGGTAGACAGACCTGCAACCGACCGGCGGATCACGCCCGGTGGCCTGCCGGCGTGGTACACTCGTCACCCCAATTGGAGTAGGGGCAGAACAGAGCCGCCGCCAGTGCCCAGAACAGGCCCAGTGACCTGCCGTCGTGGTAGTCACGACACCCCAATTGGAATAAGGAGAGAGCAGAGCCGCCACCCGCGCCTGCAGGAAAGAAACGCAAGCAGTATGAAAAGACAAGGAAAGAAAGGACCACAAGCAATGCAGGTCAACGCAACTTTAGAAGAGGTAACAGCTGCAGCAGATGGAATGCCAGATAAAGAATTCAGGATATACATGCTTCAGATGATCTGGAGTATCAAGGAAGACATTAGACAGCAAAATCAGACAATGAAAGATCACTTCGACAATGAATTATGCAAACAAATCCAGGAAGCAAAGGATCAACTTTACAGGGAGATAGAGGTTATAAAAAACAAACAAACAGAAATCCTAGAAATGCAGGAAGCAATAAACCAACTTAAAAACTCAATGGAGAATACTACCAGCAGAGTAGAACACTTAGAATATCAGACAATGAAGACAAAGTACTTCAACTGGAAAAGAACATAGACAGCTCAGCAAGACTGTTAAGAAACCATGAGCAGAACATCCAAGAAATATGGGCTAACATTAAGAGACCAAACTTAAGAGACATTGGGATACAGGAAGGTACAGAGCTCCAAACCAAAGGAATGAGCAGTCTATTGAATGAAATAATAGGAGAAAACTTCCCAGACGTGAAGAATGAGACAGAATCCCAAATCCTAGAAGCCTACAGGACGCCGAATGTGCAAAATCATAAGAGATCCACACCTAGACACATTATAATGAAGATGCCCAACATACAGAATAAGGAGAGAATTTTAAAAGCTACAAGAGAAAGGAAGCAGATTACATTTAGGGGTAAGCCAATCAGGATAACAGCTGATCTTTCAACACAGACTCTGAAAGCTAGAAGATCCTGGAATAACACATTTCAAACACTGAAAGAAAATGGGTTCCAACCAAGAATTGTGTATCCAGCGAAATTAAGCTTCAGGATGGAAGATGAAATTAAAACCTTCCACGATAAACAAAAGTTAAAAGAATTTGCAGCTAGAAAACCATCTCTTCAAAACATCCTCGCCAAAACATTACAGGAAGAGGAAATGGAAAATAACAATGAAAACCAACAGTGGGAGGTAGGACAGTAAAGGGGGGCGAAAATAATCAAAGAGGAAAACAAACCATGTTTAGTAACGGAAATAAACAAAAATGGCTGGAAGAACAACCCATATCTCAATAATAACCCTAAATGTTAATGGCTTAAACTCACCAATTAAGAGACACAGGCTAGTAGAATGGATCACAAAACAAGACCCAACAACATGCTGCCTACAGGAGACGCATTTGATAGGAAAAGACATACATAGGCTGAAGGTGAAAGGTTGGGAAAAATCATATCACTCATATGGACTTCGGAAACAAGCAGGAGTGTCCATACTCATATCAAATAAAATAGATTTCAAGCCAAAGTTAATCAAAAGGTATAAAGAGGGACACTACATACTGCTTAAGGGAACCATACACCAACAAGACATAACAATCATAAATATATATGCCCCAAACAATGGTGCAGCTATGTTCGTCAAACAAACTCTTCTCAAGTTCAAGAGTCTAATAGACCACCATACATTAATCGTGGGAGACTTCAACACACCTCTCTCGCCACTGGACAGTTCTTCCAAACAAAAGTTGAATAAGGAAACTATAGAACTCAATAACACAATTAATAACCTAGACTTAATTGACATATATAGAATATACCACCCAACATCAAGCAGTTACACTTTTTTCTCAGCAGCACATGGATCCTTCTCAAAAATAGATCATATATTATGTCACAGGGCAACTCTTAGACAACATAAAGGAGTAGAGATAATACCATGCATCTTATCTGATCATAATGGAATGAAACTGAAAATCAACGATAAAAGAAGGAAGGAAAAAGCATACATCACTTGGAGAATGGACAATAGGTTACTGAATGATCAATGGGTTATAGAAGACATCAAGGAGGAAATTAAAAAATTCTTAGAGATAAATGAAAACACAGACACAACATATCGGAATCTATGGGACACATTGAAAGCAGTTCTAAGAGGAAAATTCATTGCTTGGAGTTCATTCCTTAAAAAAAGAAAAAAACAACAAATAAATGATCTCACACTTCATCTCAAAATCCTTGAAAAAGAAGAGCAAAACAACAACAAAAGAAGTAGAAGGCAAGAAATAATTAAAATCAGAGCTGAAATTAATGAAATCGAAACAAAAGAAACAATTGAAAAAATTGACAAAACTAAAAGTTGGTTCTTTGAAAAATTAAACAAAATCGACAGACCCTTAGCCATGCTAGCAAAGGGAAGAAGAGAGAGAACTCAAAAATTACTAGCATACGGGATGAAAAAGGCAATATCACAACAGACACTTCAGAAATACAGAAGATAATCAAAAACTATTTTGAATCCTTATACTGCAATAAATTAGAAGATAGTGAAGGCATAGATAAATTTCTTAAGTCATATGATCTGCCCAGATTGAGTCAGGAGGATATAGACAACCTAAACAGACCAATATCTATTGAGGAAATAGAAGAAACCATAAAAAGACTACCAACTAAGAAAAGCCCAGGACCGGATGGGTATACAGCAGAGTTTTACAAAACCTTTAAAGAAGAACTAATACCAATACTTTTCAAGCTACTTCAGGAAATAGAAAAAGAGGAAGAACTTCCAAATTCATTCTATGAGGCCAACATCACCCTGATACCTAAACCAGACAAAGACACTTCAAAGAAAGAAAACTACAGACCAATATCTCTAATGAACCTAGATGCAAAAATCCTCAATAAAATTCTGGTGAATCGGATACAAAAACATATCAAAAAAATTGTGCACCATGCTCAAGTAGGATTCATCCCTGGGATGCAAGGCTGGTTCAATATACGGAAATCAATAAATGTTATTCACCACATCAATAGACTTAAAAATAAGAACCATATGATCATCTCGATAGATGCGGAAAAAGCATTCGACAAAGTACAGCATCCCTTTATGTTCAAAACTCTAGAAAAACTAGGGATAACAGGAACATACCTCAATATTGTAAAAGCTATATATGCTAAGCCTCAGGCTAGCATCATTCTGAATGGAGAAAAACTGAAGGCATTCCCTCTAAAATCTGGAACAAGACAGGGATGCCCTCTCTCTCCACTTCTGTTCAACATAGTTCTCGAAACACTGGCCAGAGCAATTAGACAGACGAAAGAAATTAAAGGCATAAAAATAGGAAAAGAAGAACTTAAATTATCACTATTTGCAGGTTACATGATTCTATACCTAGCAGACCCAAAAGGGTCTACAAAGAAACTATTAGAGCTAATAAATGAATTCAGCAAAGTGGCAGGATATAAAATCAACACGCATAAATCAAAGGCATTCCTGTATATCAGCGACAAATCCTCTGAAATGGAAATGAGGACAACCACTCCATTCACAATATCTTCAAAAAAAATAAAATACTTGGGAATCAACCTAACAAAAGAGGTGAAAGACTTATACAGTGAAAACTACAGAACCCTAAAGAGAGAAATAGAAGAAGATCTTAGAAGATGGAAAAATATACCCTGTTCATGGATAGGCAGAACTAACATCATCAAAATGGCGATATTACCAAAAGTTCTCTATAGGTTTAATGCAATGCCAATCAAAATCCCAACGGCATTTCTTGTAGAAATAGAGAAAGCAATCATGAAATTCATATGGAAAAATAAAAGACCCAGAATAGCAAAAACAATGCTAAGCAGGAAGTGTGAATCAGGCGGTATAGCGATACCAGACTTCAAACTATACTACAGAGCAATAGTAACAAAAACAGCATGGTACTGGTACCAAAACAGGCGGGTGGACCAATGGTACAGAATAGAGGACACAGAAACCAATCCACAAAACTACAACTATCTTATATTTGATAAAGGGGCTAAAAGCATGCAATGGAGGAAGGATAGCATCTTCTACAAATGGTTCTGGGAAAACTGGAAATCCATATGCAACAAAATGAAACTGAATCCCTTTCTCTCGCCATGCACAAAAGTGAATTCAAAATGGATCAAGGAGCTTGATATCAAATCAGAGACACACCGTCTGATAGAAGAAAAAGTTGGCTACGATCTACATTCGGTGGGGTCGGGCTCCAAATTCCTCAATAGGACACCCATAGCACAAAAGTTAATAACTAGAATCAACAAGTGGGACTTACTCAAACTAAAAAGTTTTTTCTCAGCAAAAGAAACAATAAGAGAGGTAAATAGGGAGCCTACACCCTGGGAACAAATCTTTACTCCTCACACTTCAGATAGAGCCCTAATATCCAGAGTATACAAAGAACTCAAAAAATTAGACAATAAGAGAACAAACAACCCAATCAACAAATGGGCCAAGGACCTGAACAGACACTTCTCAGAGGAGGACATACAGTCAATCAACAAGTACATGAAAAAATGCTCACCATCTCTAGCTGTCAGAGAAATGCAAATCAAAACCACCCTAAGATACCATCTCACTCCAGTAAGATTGGCAGCCATTCTGAAGTCAAACAACAACAAGTGCTGGCGAGCATGTGGGGAAAAGGGTACACTTGTACATTGCTGGTGGGACTGCAAATTGGTGCAGCCAATTTGGAAAGCAGTATGGAGATTCCTTGGAAAGCTGGGAATGGAGCCACCATTTGACCCAGCTATTCCCCTTCTTGGTCTATTCCCTAAAGACCTAAAAAGAGCATGCTACAGGGACACTGCTACATCGATGTTCATAGCAGCACAATTCACAATAGCAAAACTGTGGAACCAACCTAGATGCCCTTCAATAGATGAATGGATTAAAAAAATGTGGCATTTATACACAATGGAGTATTACTCTGCATTAAAAAATGACAAAATCATAGAATTTGCAGGGAAATGGATGGCATTAGAGCAGATTATGCTATGTGAAGCTAGCCAATCCCTAAAAAACAAATGCCAAATGTCTTCTTTGATATAAGGAGAGTAACTAAGAACAGAGTAGGGACGAAGAGCATGAGAAGAAGATTAACATTTAACAGGGATGAGAGGTGGGAGGGAAAGGGAGAGAGAAGGGAAATTGCTTGGAAAAGGAAGGAGACCCTCAGGGTTATACAGTGGAGAGGGTAGAGAGAGAGGAGGGGAGGGGAGGGGAGAGGTGGGGAGGGGGGATTGTGGAGGATGGGAAAGGCAGCGGAGCACAACAGACACTAGTATGGCAATATGTAAATCAATGGATGTGTAACTGATGTGATTCTGCAATCTGTGTATGGGGTGAAGGTGGGAGTTCATAACCCACTTGAATCAAAGTGTGGAATATGATATGTCAAGAAATTTGTAATGTTTTGAACAACCAACAATAAAAAATTAAAAAAAAAAAGAATTTTGAATTCATTTCCATAAGTGATATTGGTTTACAATTTTCGCACTCTCTTTATCAGGCATAGATATCAGTGTTATATTTGCATCTTAAAAAGAAATTGAAATTTATTCCTGATTTCTTATAGTTTGAGACAATTTATTTAGTATTGGGACAGACTTGTCTCTGAAGATTTGATAGAATTTTTCTAGGATTTCTCAAGAATCAGAAATTTTATTAATTTGACCTACTAATTTTCTGTTATCAACTATTAATTTCTGCTTTTATCTTTAATAATTTCTTCCTTGTATTTTCATTTGATTTACTTATTTTATGCTTTTCTTAGTATATTGAATTGGGGACTTCATTCATTCATTTTTATTCATTCATTTTTATTGTCATGTAAATTATTTTTTAATCCTTGCTTTAAATGTATGTCATAATTTCTGATGTATAGCATTTTTATTATCAGTATATTTTTGGAAATTCAATATTTTTGCTTTATTTGCCTTTCACCTGAGAGCTATTTTATACAAGATCTTTTCATTTCCAGGTAAAGTATCTTTTTTATTTTTCAGCTTCATTTTTAATTTCCAGTTTTATTGTACAGTAGTCAAATATTTCTACTTTATGAAACGTACTATGAAGTTTTCTTTAAGTCCAAGACCAGGAGTCAAAAAGGTATGGCCTATAGCTCTGCATGCTTTCTCAAGAAGCTTTTAGTAACACATAAACACACAGTTTAATGAAATAATTTCAAGTGTAATAATCTTGAAGGTCAAGAACACCCACCTCACTCTCTCCCAGTGATGACTTCATTCTCCCTGGTGGAAGAAACTTCTAAAGTGAGTGTTGTGGCAATCACTTTCTTTCTTTTCCTTAGTTTTACTCCCAAATATAAATTTATGAACGATATAGGGGGGTTTTTGCCTGTTTTTAGCCTTTATGAGAATGGAATGAATAATCCTGCTTTATTTTTTAAATAAAAGATTATATTTTTAGATAATTGAAGATTCACATGAGGTTGTAAGAGGTAATACAGAGAGGTCCGATGTACTTTTCCTCTTTTTTATATTTTGCAGTGTGTAGCATCTTCAAAACTTTTAGTACAACATCTCGACTATACTACTATCATTGATGCAACCATCCAATCTTATATTTCATTAAGATCTCAATTTTCTCCTCTTCTCCATCAATTTTCTCCTCTTTCTCCATTACCTCATATCCAAGGGCATGACCCTTTCTCTCTCCAATCCTCCCTGGAAGCACTGCTTCTCAGATGCTGCCACATCAGGTCCTACATACACATTGCCAAACCCCTTCCTTCCCTCTTGCTAGGGCCATGAACTACCAAATCCCAACTTGTATTTGACTATTTTGTGAGTATTGTTTCATGTCCTACTATGGGAGGAGATATTATTAGTGTTAATCCAGAGTTCTCTGCTCCTCTCTGTTCTTCTTCAAAGAGCCATCTCAGCCTCCCTGCCTGTCCTCATTCTCTACACCAAACACACAATCTTGCTGTGATGGTTTTTTTGGTATTGGGAGCTTTGTTGGATTTTTTTTTCCTTGTGACTTGAAGATTGTAGTGTTTCTTGTCCCTTCACATCCTTAAGTCATAGCTCCTGTATAGCTTTATTTGTTTTCTGTGTGGATCTTATGGTTATTTTGGGAACATGAGGCAGAGATTTGAATCAGGCTACTGCTATTGTTATTCAACCTCATTTAATCTTTCTAACAGCTTTATAAGTTACTATCACCCCTCAGTCTATTGAATAGGAGGAAACTGAGGCCCAGAGAAGTTAAGTGATATTCAAGAAGTTGGTAAGTAATACACCTGGGATTTGCCAATACAGACTTAGTAAAATCTCAGAACTGAAGGGACCATAACATTTCTATTGCTTAGATTACTGCTATTGTACACACCCAGAGTGGCTACTGAAATTCCTTCTTGAGTAACTCTTGAGATAGGGTCTCATTGCCTCCCATGAGCATGCTCCATCTTTGGATTCTCTATGACTAAAAAAGTCTCTTTTATATTGTGCTATATTCTGTTCCTTGTGTATCTTCATTTCCAGTCCAAGTTATACACCTTATGTTTGGGGCAAACAAAGTTAAAAAATAAGCCTGTATCCTTCCTCAGCCCTCAATTATTAGAAGATAACACTGTAGCCTAATGTTCAATAGTAGATTTTCGAGTCCCATTTCATCAAGTGGCCACATTGTTTTAGACATACACTACTTTACATATATATCACTTATAGAGTAATGAACACAGGATTACTTGAAAAATCTGACCAACATAAAATTGAGAAGGTTAATTTGTTGTCCTACTGTGGGAATTATATCTGGATGTCATATATATATATATATATATATATATATATATATATATATATATATATATATATATATAAATTTACATATAAATTATATCTGATATATCTGTGTATAACTGATATTATATATATTACATTATCAGATATTAATGACATACATACAATTAGAATTTTTTGGACTATCATTTCACTCTGTGGGACACACAGGTAGTGGTTAGGAAACATCCCAAGTCTCTTGCCACGTACTGATGACAAGGCACATGTCTTCCATGACATCTTTGTGCAGTTAGCTCACCCAAAGGCTGAACTTCCACATATACAAATGCAATGTCATTGTTTCCAACCCTGCCCATCCTTTCAGCATACAGCAATCCACATAACAACTTTTTTTTGCTTCCTTTGAAAAAATTAATTATAAATGCAATAATGCCTTTATCTTAGTAAAACAAAAATGTGGTGTAGGAAAGGATTAAAAACAGAGTCCTATTGCTCGCCACTCATATCCTCTCTCCAAATTGATGATCTTTAAAGCAGGAATTTTTATTTTTTTATTACAATTTGTAACAAAATATGGTAAGAATATAATCTTATTTTTAAGTCTTTAAATTTACTAATTTACAATTTGAAAATAAAACCAAATATTTGAGGGTCTTGTAAAACTTAGGAGTTTTGGTTTTTGATTTCAGATAAATGGGTCAAATAATTTCTTTCAACAAACTGTCTTCATTCTTTCCCTGTCTGTCTATAGGCACCCTACCTCCCTAGTCAATTTCTCAAAGAATAAATTTCACACATGAACTTTTCAATAGGTTCCATTGTTGCATTTATTTTGAGTATCATCATTGCATACAATATCACAAGTTTTTATTAGTTCCTTCTCAGCATGGATTAACATTTTAATTTTACCTCAGTGTTTTATTTTCCTTCTCCTTAGGCAGAATGACAATCCATTTGCCAGATGGCTGCCTATATGTTCCTAACAGACTGTGACCTAATCACAGGTTAATTCACTGAACATGGGAGACTTATCACCTAGGGTGAAGCATGAAAGGATTTTGCTTTCTAATTAAGCCACCAATGAATATATTTTATAGGAGTTATATCCTGTAAAATTCTCCAACATAATACATATCCATATAAGCTCAATACAGTCAATGACCATATTGTTCTAAATGGAAAGTCAATATCTTTTTATGTGAAAACTTGTTATGTTTGGATTTACATCAAATTTCCACTCCCAGCACAACAATAATACAACACAAACCCAAAGACTAACTGTAAGTAAGTAAAGCTTAGATTAAACACAGAGCTAATTTTTAATTAACAAATGGGAAACTGCTTTAAAATCATGCATTAAAAATCCCCTTTTATAGAATTTCTTGAAATGACAAAATTGTTAAATATGAGTGGATTAGTGATTGCCAGGAAAAACAGGTGGGTACAAAGATAGATAGGTCTTTGTGGTGATGGAACAGTCTATACATTAATTTCAATGGTGATTACATCTGTATATTAATGTAATAAAATGGTATAGAACTACCCATGCACAAGTTATTACCAACATCAGCTTCTCAATACTGTACTATAACTTTTTAACCATTGCGGGGGGAGAATTAGGTGACAAGTACATAGGACCTCTTCATATAATTTTTGCAACATGATCTATAAATATAAATTTACAATTGCTTCAAAATAAATACAAGAAAAACCCAACCTGTACAATTTATTCACTGTACAGATAATTGCACAAAAGCTAGCTCAGTATCATTAATAGGTATTTACCAAGATGAAGCAAATACATACATAGAAATTGCCTCTGGTCATTTTTGGAATGAGGCAGGATTATGAACAAACTTTAAAAATTTTAAAGGAGTAATGGAATGAGGGATTAGGAATTTTGTGATTAAATGTGTCAAGTACAGAGTTAAAGTAAGCAAGCTGAGTCCATTTTCGGTAAGTAACAGAAACACACTGCTAGTTAGGTGACACTGCTAGTTAAGGGAATAAATGCTTCTCTTTGTCTTTTCCTTATGACATGAGCATCTAATGTCACCTAAGTCATTCAGTAGCTCAAATAATGCAAGAGGCCAAAGTCTTCTATTTATGTAGGTTTCAGGAAAATAATCCTCAGGAAAGATGTTCAGAATTTCATGTGGTTTTCTGTTGTTCATGGTCATGATAACCAGTGCTATATAGCTAAATTGATTCTGCTGTTTGGGAAATCCCCACAATTCAGAGTTTAAGCATGCAAACCTAGATAATTTTGTGTGTTTTTGTGTTTGTTTGTATAAAGAAAGTGATATTATATATATATATATATATATATATATATATATATATATATATATATATATATATACACACACACACACACACACACATGTGCACCTGTACACATACATACATACACACATACTACATAAATATATGTGTGTATACACACACACATACGTATGTTTAAAATAGGATTATTTTACAGAGTCAGTGTTCTGAATGAGAGACAATTAATCTAGAAAAGGGTGAAGTCATGTATCAACTTGTACCAAGAAATCTGTGTAACACTCAGAACAAATTAGTTCATGGCTAGAACTTGAATCTCAGAATCTCAAAAAAATTCTCAAGAGCCTAAAGACCATGATATTAAACTCCAGACGAAACACATGGACCAGAGGAAGACAGAATTTTCTTCTACATGGTCTTAATCCTGGACAAATCTTGTAAGCACTTTCATTATTATTATAAAATTAGAAGGCAAGTGAAAGAACTTAAGTTGTTTGGGTTCCTGCAGAATGTGTGATACCATAAGAGTAATTAAGTGAAATGCCATGAACTGTTGAGTCAGAAAGACCTGGGTTCCAGACATAAATCTGACATGAATAAGCTACTGAAGTTTGGGCAAGGAATTTAGGCACTTATGATCACAAGAAAGCAAGTACATAGCCACACCTAGCCTCAGAGGTATGGAGAAGTGTAATTTCTCATGTGCCAAAAGGGAAGAATGGAATATTTGTAAACAACCTCAGTGACTACCACATTTTCTTAATTCTTTCTACTTCAATTTTGTTCCCCCGAAAACTGGGACAATAATGTCTAACAGAGGAGGACACGTGTGCCTATCACGTTATGATTCACAGTAAATCTCTGGCACCACACTGCCAAAGTTGAAATCCCAGTTCCAAGCCCTATAAGCATAACCTTGGGTAACTTAAAAGGTCTCTATCATCAGATTTCTCACCTGAAAAATAATATGCATGCCTACTATTTACCTGTGAAGATTGTCTGTTAATATGAACAAAATATTTAGAATAGTGCCCAGCACATAGTAAAGACACCAAGTATTTTCTCTTGACCCCTGACACTGCTCCTAGAATGTAGAGTATCCTGTGATGACTGGGTATGATGAAGATTATTACCATAATAGAAGCCAGGCTTTCTGCTGCCCAGCACTAGCTGACTGAATACCCGAGAAAGAATAAGTTGGTAAAAACTGACTGAATCAGATTCCACTCCCATCAGAGTGAACTGTAGTAGATTATTCTTGAGGACTTTATAAAGACTCACTGTGGCATATATTTAACAACAAGCTCATCAGGTGTTATCCCCACAAAACTAGAAGCTTCCTGAAGGTGGGCACATCTACTTGCTTGCCCCTGCCACCCAATGTGATGACCTCACCAAGTGGGTGTTTATGGAGTGGGACAGGGTGGAACAGCCCAGCATAACTGCAGTGATGTCAGGGAGACTTACCACATCCAAACAGAGCCACAGGCAGGGTCTGACTCTATTCATACATACACATGACTGGACTAGTACGTGTATTGGAATTATTTTAAAATTCAAAGATGGTTTAAATGACATTTTTAAAGACACATCTAAGCCTAGTGCTGAAAGCTGTTTAGTACAGTCAGAAATTCATAGCTTTCTAATGTCTGAGTGATGCAACCAAGTTTTGGGTGTTGTCAGATTCTCCAGTAATGGGCATTATTAAACTATAGGAATAACTCATTTACCCCATAAAATTTGCAAGTTAAAATAGTGTTTTTCTACCTGAGCCATGTAGGATGCATTTTAAGACATATTTGGCTTCTTGGTGATAAAGCTTCTGATAAACTCAACACTGTAGAATCTTTGGAGTCACTCTGAAGTCACAGGGCATTTCTCTAGTCAGGTAATTTTATTCTTTAATTATGATTATTTTAAAGATCATCCAGATATTTCTCTTTCAGACCTCCTGTAGTGTCCTGGGTTTGAAGACGCTTCTCCAAGATATGTACTATTGTTATGTTTTGAGACAAAGAGAAAGTCTCTTTGGGACTTTTTTTTTTTTTTTTTTTTTTTTGGTACTAGGGACTGAACCTGGGGGCGGTTAACCACTGAGCCACATCTCTAGCCTTTTTTTATTTTTTGAGACAGAGTCTTGCTAAGTTTCTTAGGGCCTTGCTATATTGCTGAGGCTGGTTTTGAATGTTAGGGACTTCTTAGGTAAGGGTTCTACCTGCCTTATCTAAGACCAGGTGATATAGTTTTATTGATATTTTTAATACTTATTTCCAATTTTTTTAATCAAACCATAGTACTCAGAGAACTGCTTAAATGAATTGCAGGCTGAGTAGTTTTCATAAATGGACACCTTTATAACCAATACTCAGGCAAGTGAGTACATCACACCACCTAAGAAATCCTGTTGATCATGTCCATTTACACTCATCAGTCCACTCGGTGGTGTAACTACACCCTGACTTCTATCACCATAGATACAGTTTTGCCTGTTATTAAAAGTAACATAAATAGAAACATATAGTACCTATGTTCTCTTTAATGTCTTGTTTATTTTGTTCAACTTTATGTTTGTGAAATTCACACATAATTTTGGGTGAAGTTGAAAACTGTTCAGTTACAGCACTGTATGGTATTCTCTTATATGAATACATAACTATTGATGAATTTTGTTGTTGATTGAAATTTGGGTATTTTCTGATTTGGGGCTATTACAAATAGTGCTGTTATGAACATTTATATTTATTTATTCATTTACTTATTTATTTGGATAACATTCTACAACTTTCTGTGAAGTAGGTAACAACTGAGACATAGGACACAGATGTTCAGCATAAGCAGAGATCCACCAAACAGTTTTCTAAAGTGGTCATATCATCTTATGATCTCATCAGCAGTGTAACTTCACATTCTTGACAACAGCTTTTTTTTTTTTCCTTTAAATGTACTCGTTCTAGTAGGCATGTCTCAGCACTGAGTTGTGCTTTTTATTTACATTTACTTGATAACTAATTAGACTAAGTAAATTTACATTAATTGATCATTTATTATTCCCTATAAATTCTTTATTAAATGATCATTACAAATGTTTTTGTGAATTATCTGTTCATGGGTGCTCATTTTTCATTTGCTTGTATTTTCTTATTAATTTATAGGAATTTTTTATATAATCTGGATATAAGTTCTGTTACATGTACTGCTAATATCTTCATCCATATGCTTTGCTTTTTCATTTTCTTAATTTTGTCTTTTGATAAGTGAAGTTCTTAATATTATTATTATCTAAATTATGATTTTTTTCCCTTTCTGATCAATATTGTCATGTGAGTATTTTAGGGGAACTTTCACCCAATTTAAGGTCATAAGGATGTTCTATATTTTCTTTCCTGGAAGCTTTACTGTTTTACCTTTCATATTTAGATCCATAGATCATTCTGTCCTCAGTACAACTTAGTTTCATCTTTACCACAGTGGTGTCTCTATCTACTGTATATCTGTGTGTATACCACACTCTTATAATTGCCATAACTCTATATTCTGCTATATGGTAGGTTAATTTATCATTTTTTCTTTAAGAGTACCTCAATTATTCTTCATTGTTTAAACTTTAGAATCAGTTTATCAGTTTCCAAATGAACACACATGTCTGCTTATATTTTCATTTGGATTGCACTGAATCTGCAAATCAACTGGGGGAGAATTAGGTCCTTAAGAATATAGAGTCCTGTTCTTAATGAAAATGGTATATCTTTCCATTTGGTGGTGGTGGGGGTCTTCTTTAATTTCTCTGAATAATATTTAGTTTCCAGTATAGAGAACTTACACATCTTGTTAGATTTATCCTTGGGGAAATTTGAGTTTTTTTGACACTATTATAAGTAGTATCTTTAAATTTTTTCATTTTTACTTGTTACTGCTATATAGACAACAGCTGATTTTTATATATTAACCACACAGTTTTTCAATGACAGAGTAAACCAAAATAATACCCCCAAAACAAATGTTGTGACTAAGAACTTGCCTTCTGCATTTTTAAAATGAACAAGAGAATGAAGCTGTATTCAAATCTTGAGAAATCTAAGCTGGAATAGTTTATAAATATAGATCACCACTAGATATTATATGTATGTATGTATGTGTGTGTGTGTGTCTATACATATATGTTTGTGCATACATAATATGCACAAACACAAACACATTAAAGACTTATTAATTTAAACAAATAGGAACAAGGAGACCATGAATTCATAAATAAATAAAATATACTATAAATACACTTTTTTCCCATTGAGTGTTTAATGACACAATTAGGCTTACAGTGAATTATCAATTAAAGCATTTTTTTCCAAATAAAAATGTTTACATTTAAATATATCTTGTTCTTTTAAAGTCTTTACAGCATTTGTTTAGGAATATACATAATATAAAGATAAATAAACTGTATTAGCAGCATTTAGAGAGGTATAAACCTGATCAAAATCTCAAATAATAAAGTTTACTTTTGTATCATACGCAAATAATTTGAATGTAAATAATATGCAATATATAAACACATAAACATACCTTTTCATTTAATGGCTTAACAATTTATCTCAGCAAATATATATACACAATAGTGACTGTGCAAACATTCTTGTGAATACTACTTATTTATGTCTCATTATTAGCTGCAGTGGGAACATATCTAGAAGAAGAATGCTGAATAAAAAGCTCAACATATTATGTAGGTTTATATCCAGGCTCTCATACACAACAAAATATATGTTCTTAAATATTTAAATTTATTTGGTTTTAAAAGACTCAAAAAAGCAATAATACCATTTGATAAAATTAAAAAATTTTACATAGAATAAACAATCTTTTTTTTAATCTTGCACCACTTACCACTGTAAGTTTCAGGACAGCAAGGGTTTTGTTCATGTGTTCTGCTATATTCCTGGTGCCTAGAACTGACACATAGTAGGTGTTCCATAAATATTTCTTGAATAATGAAATAAATTTTGGCATATATTTAAATAAGCTTTGAAGCATTCACATTCATGACTGAAAGGTAATATCCACTTAGATCTGGAATGTGCCAATGTTCCATTCTTTTAACTCAGGTGGAATAACTGTAGGAGGACACATATGACCCTTCTTCTTTCCACTTCCAGCAGCTTTTGTCCTCACCATGTAATCCACATTTCCTGGTAGAAAGCAAAATTTCAAACACTCACAGTAATTATTCTTTTGAGAAGACTGGAGAGCATTGTCTATAAGAGGGTTGCTTTAAGTCTGCAGGCAAAATTGACAATGCTTAATGACTCAACCAAGCTGAGTGACTCAGCAAGCACTTTAGCAGTGTCCATTACCACTGCAAAACCATCTTGTTCGAATACTTCCTTGAGACCACCTGCTAAAGTCACTGTATTCACACACAGTTTTTTGTTAGACTCTTATGAAACAATCTTCCCTATTGTCTTATACTCTAAACACAGGGAGGAAGTGAAATGAAAACTTCCTTTAATACTTTTAAAAGCAATAGTGTGTCCTAGTTTACGTGACTGATGCTTATATGCCAAGAGTATAATGGAAGTAATTGTGTCAAGATTTAATATTTAAAGCAGATATAATTAACCTCATAAGGGCTTGCTATATAAGAATATACTTTATTATTTAAATATTCTCTTTAAAAAGAAGGCTTATTTAATATTGATTAGAAAATAACAAGACTCAAATTTTGGGTAAGTCAAATTCTAGATTATATGTTCAATAAATGTCTGATATAAATCATTTACTAGAAGAAGAAATGGAGTATGGAGAAATTTTCTTCATTAAGGCTGAACCTACAAGTTAGTTCTGTAGATTTTTTTCTTAAAACTTTCTTCTTACATGCCACCCCCATCTCCCACTATCCCCTATTTTTACTTTAAAAGTATAACTATATTCAGACTTTACATAGCAGGCTTTTTTTCATATTGTATATCATTACTACTCCAAGCATGGGGCTCCCAGCTGCATCTGATAAAGTAGCAAGTCCCAGAACACCAGAACTTTTGCTTCAAAAGAGTCAAACACAATGTTTAAATGCAACTCAGGTTAATGGATAACTGTTTTGTCCTAATGTGCAATCATTTAATGTTCTGGTGCTTTTATAAAACAGGCCACAGTAATCCACAAATGTAGCTTTATACCAGTTACCAAAACTTTCATCTCTTGGGTATTTGGTAACTTAAAAAAAAAATAATAATAATGTGAGATAGTTCAAAGACAACTCATCTGACAAATCATTTTACGTTTCTTAGCATGAATTCATTAATTTACCTTTTTCTTCCTCTTGGAGTTGATCTCATAAATAAAGGACCACTGGATAGTATCAAATGTGACATATAGAAATACTCCAAATCCATTCCTCAAAGTTGATTTCCAAGGCAGAGAGAGTAAACAGCCTTCTCCCAGCTTTCTTACTTGCCACAGCTGAGAGTGTAGGATGTTTACAGTATCTGTCGCTCAGTGCTCTCTAGGGAGGGGCTGGTGGTCAGCAGTAGAAGCCTCAGGAAACCCAGCACTATTTCAAGATTACTATAATATGTCACGGAAAAAAGATCAAAAAAGTATACTTGGGACTAAATTATGGCTCTTTTATAAACCTGGGCTGAAAGGGTAGGCGTGGAGGCCACACAATTCTTACTTGCTTGCCCTAAGTTCTTGTTCCCTTCCTGCTCTGTATAATCCAGGATTTTCCTGGAATCTTCAGCTTTGGCCATGCACATTCAGGGATTCTGTTAATATTGGATGTTCAATATCTATGTTTTTCCAAAATGGTCTCAAAAGTTTTATCCCCTCCTTAAATGGCACACATTTCCTTTCTGACTGTGGGAAGAAAAGTAATCTAGCTTCTCACTCTCTGAACCATATGACTTTGTTCCATCTCACTCCCACACAGAGCTGAGAACAATGGCTGAACTGTGTCTGCAGACAGAGGACCATCCAACAGTTTAGTAAAAGTTAGTTACCTTCATTGTGGTTTATGTAGTTATAAATTCAATCAAATGAACAAAAAGTAAATGTTAGGATAAAAATCATGTGCACAAAATGGTGTATCGCAAATTGTTAATGCTTAAGTTTTTTTTTTTTTTTTTAAATCTCATACTTAGAAGGAAGTAATTCTGTAATTGGAAACATATGCATAAATAGAGTTATTATATTCCTAAACTCTTTTCTAACCTTTTAAATGGTCATGATGCTCAAAACACTTGGGTGAAGAACAGAATGTCAATACTGTATATCACAGAACAACACTACTTACTAAGAACACTATATTATAAACTAAAGTAGTATATAGTCTGAAATTGTTAGAGGATATCACTCTTTCATTCGACAAACATTTGTGGGTACCCGCCATATACCAGTGATGTTTAAAAATCTAGGTGGTAAGAAATGCATAACATCATCCCTGCCCTCAAGAAAGCTTGATATGACAGACACATAAACCTTTAAGTGTAACACATGTTATGGTGGGTCAAAAGTTGCCTGACAAACCAGGCTAGGTTGGAATATTGAATAAAGTTGGTGAAGTGAAGATAGTGCCAGTAGGAATTTGGAAAGGATAGACAGTGATGAAAGAATGTCACAGAGAAAGACAAAGTTAAGGTATGCTGAGACCTTCAAGAATTCAGCAGTGGAACAAAAGATGCACATGGGGAGGGGGAGGGGGAAGTGGGGCTAGAGAGAAGCACAGGGGAAGATGGGGGCCCTTATATGCCAGGCTAAGGGATTTGGGCAGTATGTCGAAACTACAGAGGCCAAAGGAAAAGTGTAAGCAGGCAAATGGTATGACCATATTTGAACTTTAGAGAATTTGCTTTAGCAAATTCTGTAGGCAAGGAAAATAGGGAAAGGATGACTTTCTGTGTTAGTAGTATAGAGGATAGCACAAAAACTTTTACTTAGGGAAGAGATAGTAGGCACGTAGAGAAAACAAATATGAGAAAGCAGAAAGATAAAAAGCACAGCAGAAATCCATGAGTGACTACTTCAGGAGATGAAGAAGTTGCCTAATTCTTAAGTCTGGCTTGAGTGACAAGGCTTTTCATGCAGGAGAGGTTAAGTATGAAGACAAGTGATAAAGGAAAGAGCTCTGAGAAGTACCAATGGTAATGTGAAAGGGAAGGGACTGAAACATTTATGAACTCCTGTGTGTTGAATACTGAGTTCTGTCATAATGAAAGGATGAAGACATTTTTCATGACCAAATCACACAAGCCTACTCTCTATTTTACACTTGTGCTTACCCTTTTAGCTGGTGAATACCCATGCTCTTCAAATCCAAATCAAATGTCCTATCTTGTAAAGCCTCATCTGGTTATTGCCATCCCTGATACCTGTCCCCCTTCCCCCATCCTGGGAGAAACTGTTGAACCTGTCTTCTCCCCACTACTGTAACTCTACATATTCTTCTAGCAAAGAATTCTAACTTTATTATAATTATTTTCTTACTTGTCTACCTCTCTGTAAAGCCAAGTCACTTGAAAAGAAACACCATGTTTTGTTTCACTTAGTTTAGTTTTTTAAAAATTCACACCATGTAGGAGCTTAAGTTGTGGCTCAGTGGTAGAGTGCTTGCCTTGCACATGTGAGGCACTGGATTAGATCCTCAGCACCACATAAAATAAACAAGTAAAACAAAGTTACTGTGTCCATGTTCAACTTAAAGAAAATTAAAAAAAAAAAAAAAATTAAAAAAAAAAAATCACAACATGTAGCCAGGGTTTGTTTGGCACTAAAGGAAGTTCTTGGTAAACAGTGAATGAATGAATGATGCTAACATCTGGCAATTTATTAACAATTTGAATATGATTATTAATATTTTTAATCTTAAAATAAAAAATATGAGTTTGTGAAAGCTGTTTTTAAAATCCCTGATAATGCAAAGTTAGGTTGTTTTACTTTTCTAAGGAATTCAAGGCTAAAAAAAGAAATGACTGCATCACACTCTTGTCTTAAATGACAGCAATATCTCTTGGAAAGTTAATCTTTCATGAGGGCAGCCTGAATTTGAAATTTTATTTTTTGATAGATTCCAAGTGAAGAAAAGTCAAAGTAAAATGTAACTACAGAGAAGAAATCCATGTAAACAGTCTTTAAATGGACAAGAATGAAAGGAAATGGCCCCTAATAGTTGGGTCTTAATATTGAATAATCATTTGAGAGTTTAAAATGTTCTAACTGGAAAGAACCACACCCTTACTAAATATAGTCATTAAAATAACTTCAGTTACATAAAATGATTATTTTAACCACTCAAAGACAAGTCTGGAAAGTTCTGTTGTAACATGCAATCTAATCTTTTTGCTTTAGCAGGGCTTTTGACTTTAATAGGCATTTTAGTCACATAAAGCCAATCTCTGGTAAACTACCATTTGATCATTTTTAGTTCTAAATGAAAACACTTATTTTAAATGTATATTATAACTGATCACATTTGGCATATTCCATATTCAAAAAATGTGTGTGTGCATGCATGGGAATGTGCTGGTGATTGAACCTAGGGCCCTGCATTCTATAACTGAGCTAGCCCCCCCAACCCCCACCATCCCCATCCCCCACCCCAGGCCTCTATAAGCTTTTAATCTATTATATGATTTTAAAAATCCCTAGTAGTGCAGAACATCTTTCAGATACACAGGAGCTTTCTCTCTCATTTTTAAGTTAAAATGTAGCAGCTTCAAAGTAGCCAGTGAATGATTCATTGGAGAAAAAACATTGTTACCATTTTTGAAGCTTAAGGTATCTTGTGTATTAGGATTTTTAGCTGCTCATTCCCTGCTCAGGCATAGGTGTTACTAATTCTTCTTCTTTTTTTTAATTGTTGATAAATCTTTATTTTATTTATTTATTTATATGGGGTGCTGAGAATTGAACCCAGTGTCTCACACATGCCAGGCAAGTGCACTAACGCTGCACCCCAGGCCCAGCCCCAGCCCAGATGTTACTAATTCTTAAAGTCAGGTCCAGGTCTCCTACTGCTGTTGGATTTTTAGAGCCAAATGGGAAAAATACCTGGTGAGGAGGTTTCTTATTCTAAGGGCATGTTTCCATAAGTTACTTTGCTACCTGTCCCCTTCCCTTGTCTAGATCTGGCTTAGGGTACCATTTTCTTTTCCACCTTTTATTCCACTTTCATCTTACATGCGTAGAAGGTGAACATTTAATAGGGAAACATCACCCACCAGTTGAAATCAAAACTCCAAAACTCCCATAATGTAATAAACATATCATCATATAATAATGAATTATATGGAAACCTTTAAGGAGCAACTATGAGGCAACTATAAGTACAATAAATAACAATATGTACTTATTTTACAGTAACTTCATTTATAGTAACATTAGAAGTTCTTACTCTGGTTAGTTCTTATTTATACCCTGGATCCTAAAGTTTCCATATAATTCATTATTTCCTAAAGGAAAATTGCAAACATAGAACATCTTGCTATGATGTTACAAAATATGGCTAATCAACAACAATGGTTCTTTAAAGTAGATCAAAGTACTATATTCATAAAAATCATGGACCTTTATGCAACTCAAAAAATTCCATGGTTTTATGAATAGATCCTTTATTCTAAGAAACTCTACTTCCTCTTTAATTAACCTTCTCATGTTCATCTCCAGGAAAACATTCTCTTCCTTGAACACAATTTGCTATACTTTGAATTTCTAATTTACATCATCTTTCTGTCTCAGGTACTCACTGTAGCTCAAATCAACCTGTAGTAAATTCTATAGTGCGTGGAATTGCTACAAGTTTGTGTCATATTTGTTTGTGTACAATGCTTGTGATAGGTTTTTAAATTATAATGATTAGTCTGGCATAACCTTCAATCTTACTTTTCTTGAAAATTCTTTGGGTTCCAGATTCCTTAATTTATTTTTTTTTAAAGAGAGAGTGAGAGAGAGAGAGAGAGAGGGAGAGATAGAGAATTTTTTTTTTTTTTTTTAATATTTATTCTTTAGTTTTCGGCGGACACAACATCTTTGTTTGAATGTGGTGCTGAGGATCGAACCTGGGCCGCACGCATGCCAGGCGAGCGCGCTACCGCTTGAGCTACATCCCCAGCCCAGATTCCTTAATTTTTAAAACTTTCATGCATACAATTTTATTTAAGTAATTATGCTGAGAGGACAAGAACAGATACTCCTATTATGATGAATTCATATATATATATATATATATAACTTTTTGCTGCCTGTCAATATATCACTTTCCTATTAAGAGTATAAAAATCTTATTTTTTTTAACATTAGGGGGGCTTGAGTGTTTAAATGAACATACATGTGAATTTTCAATGAAAATTATAAAGTATTCAAACAAAATTTTCTTATAGGTTTTTTTTTTTTTTTTTTTTTTTGAGTCTTCATATATTCTGTGAACAGGGTTACAGGCTATAAATCATTTTGATCCTTTTAGTCATAGTAAATTGTGGATCTTATATTTAAAAGTTGGCTTATGTTGGCTATAGCCATGGAGATGGGAGTATGACACTGTGACAGAAATGAAGGTATTCTTACCACTGTTGCCATAGGAAATATATATTAGAAGACTTAATCTATACAAACTAATAATTATTTTGAAATTAAAATGTAAAATGGTAGACTGACCAATATTTTAGCTGAATCCTGAATATTTACTATAGGAATGCTCAAATAACTTTAAAATAACTGTCACTGCTATAAAATATCAAATTGTTATGATGATACTTGGTGGCATGAGTTCAGGTTTTGATGAGGCTAGTCACTCCAATGAAAAGTCTTTACCAGTATGAACTGACTTCAGCCAAATACTATTATGTTTCAAACATACTGAGTAAGCAACCAACCACCCATTTCTATATTTAACATTGTGTGTGTGTGTGTGTGTGTGTGTGTGTGTATGTATGTATGTATGTATGTATGTATTAGTAGTAGTATTAGGGAAGGGTATCTAGAAAACTATAAACCAAACTGATGGTGGCAATTAGGAGTAGGGAAAGGAGGGGAGAACCAGGACTGATCGCCAAAGATTTTAACTGTATTGGCAGTATTAATTTTCAAAAAGAGAATGTATTCATGCAATGTGCATGTAAATCTAAAAATTAAATTGGAACATTTAATTGTAAATTTTCTCATTGTCCAAATTAAAATATAGAGTTCACTTAAAAATTCTGGATTCCCTCGAGATTTAACCAAGTTGATTAACTTGTGACTTTGGGTACTCTAGAGTTCTGTCTTGGCTTTTATAAAATGATAAAATAAAATACTATGTACATTATGGTGTGTGCCAGGTATGTTCTCAAAAAGTACACATCCTCAGAAATACTTCATGTCATAAAATATCAGCACAAATACTTCTAATATTACCATGTAAAAATAACTTCATTCTTTTGGCCTTAATTTCCCCCTGTACACAGGGCATAGATTTTTCTCAAGCCAAAGGTAGAAATATAGGGTATATTGGTTGTCTCCTGCATGGTTTCTGGCCACACAATCTCTTCTACAAAAGAGGATGAGAGCCAGGAAGGGAGCAGCCTCTAAGACACATCCTAATGGATAAAATATTCATTCCAAGAGATGTTCTAGACAAAATAAGATTTTCAAAAACAAAAGCTAAAACAAAAGTACCACCAGGTGTCACTATAACACAAAGCACTGTTGGTTACTTTTATATTCAATTGGAAAGAAATGCAAGGATTTAATATTAGAAGCAAATGGGTACTGTCTCTCAAGGCTTGCCATGGCCTAGTCTATCTAAATAGATGCGAAAAGGCACAAGCTTCAAATTAAAAAAAATATATATATAAATATAGAATAAGACAATGAACAATAAATAATTTCAAATGCAGTAAAAAGACCTGTGGAGGTCAAGTTCAATTTTGCCTTTTGGCAGGCAAACATCAAGGACCACAGTTATGTGATATTTGATGGGGACAGATTTGATCATGGAGCAAATGAACAAGTCCAACTGATTACTCAGCACTTCTCTTATTATTTATTCCATATTAAGTTTGTTTCTTAAAGTGATAAGAATAAGAGTCAGAAGTGTTCATAACAAAATTTTAAGAGATTATAAATTTATTCTAGAGATAATTAATAGCTACTCATTCATCTTAATTTTATTTAATGACCTTTCTTTAATTTCCTAAAGGCATATGACTTCTTATAGAAAAACTTATATAAAACTCTGTTTGGGGTTTTAACACATAATATATATGGTAATAATAGTACAAAGAATGGAGGAAGGTAAATGGAACTCTAGTGTTTCAAATACACTAAATGTTTAACTAAATACATATAATTACATATGTAATTACATAGAATTTTTTTTATCAAAGCTAATTCAATACTAATTCTAAGTTGGTTGTGACAAATTAAAGAAGAATATTGCAATATCTGTAGTGTTTATTAGCACCAATTCAAGGAAATATAATTTTAAAAAGACAACAGAATGAAATGGTATATCAACAAAAGAGGGCAGGAAAGGAAGGACTGAGGAACAAGCAACACATAAGATAAATAGAAAACAAATAGCAGAATAGCAGTCCTAAATTCAGCTATATCACTAATTACAGTAAATGTCAAGTGGACTAAACACTAATCAAAAGACATGTTGGGCCAACCTGTGTTAAAAAGCTAGCCCCAACTATGCTATCTATAAGAGACATACTATTCAACCTCTGGTTTAGTATGGCTCCTATATTTCCTTCTGTTTAAGCTTTAATCCATTCGTTTTATTTTCCATTATGATAGTATGCTCTTTATTAAGTGGAGCTTTCTACAGCTTATCCATTATTGACTTGTAAAAGACAGAGGAACTGTCTCTATATTTGTCATATGTTACCTTTTAGGTTTTAAATTCATAATGGGCAACAAGCATGTTTACCACAATATATTTCCAACTCCATATGGGTAGGCATTACACTTGCTTCTGAAGAGATCACATATATATCTTTATCAATCCTTGTCTATTAATGTTTCAATGTGCATCGATGAAACCAAGAATGTTTGCTTCCAGAGCTATAAGCATATAGCTCCCCAAAGAAGAAATTCACATAGTAAAATATAGAGGTTGCTGCCTTTACTATAATTAAAAATTCAGGTCAATGAATTTTTGAGTTGGCATTTTGAACTTTAATATATGCATAATGTTGGCATGGTTGCAGTGAATGTTATATTTGTGTGAAGCCAAATGTAAGTCTACTTTTGATTTGCTGATGTTGCTTCATAAAGTAGTCCCTTAAGTCACTAATTTGATATCTGTGTATGATAATTTTTAAAAGTACACAATTACTTTCAACATCTCACACAGTTGTGTCTACAAAAAATGAGTAGGCACTGGAATATAATATGTGAAATTGAAATATTCAGGTTAGAATAGTAGAATTACACATCGTTTTTCTTTGGGTACTTTTTGTTACTATTTTCTAAATGCCTCAATAGATTTTAAAACAAAGATAAACAGGAAAGCACTGAGTCTCACAATGATGAGACTTAGATAAAAAGATATAATGCTCTTTGTAGATAATTTTTTTAAAAAGATGTTTGCTTGCTACACAATAATTGACTGCTTTTTAAAAAGTAGCAAGAATATAAACGTTTCTCCAGTGGCTTATTATATTCAGTTAAACCTGAACAGGGGACTTCTTATATTTTAAGAAAAGTCTGACAATGATTTCTCTTCACAGCACTGAGGGTGGTATCCTTGTGTAGTTTTTTTTTTTTTTTTTTTTTTTTTTTTGTAGCTATCATACATTAACATGACACAATGTTTTCTTTTGATGTAAAACAGAACCCAGTAGAATCAAACGAAGAAAACTTCTACAATAATTAGTATTAAAATATTCTGGTACTTTGTTTTAATACTTAATCTTTGTCTATAAATGTGTTTACAAACGCAGATTAAATTTACCACAGATCTTAATTTTTTCCATTATGTTAAAATTCAAAGCTTGTCTCAATTGAAAAAATAAACTTATAATGAAAAGCCTCATGATAAAATAACATGCTATTTTGTTATCTTTACAAAATAAAGCTTCTAGCCCAGTCTACTTTATTCCCCACCAAAAAACAAACAAAAACTTTGAAAAAAGCTGAAATCCTATCATTTGAAAACTCATGTGAAATCTGTGCATTTATTTTCTTTCCAATCTATCTGAAGGCTGAGGAGTTTCTAAGGGAAATAAGAGAAAGTTCAAATGTCTACACACAACTCAACTGGCTCCAATTCTAGCTTAATTGCTGAAGTGTCTAGGGCAGCAAAAGCCATCTCAGAGGTTGAAAGGGGCAGAACTAAGAAATTTGTAAGAAGTTGTCCCCAACATCTCCTCTATCCCCAAAAGGGAGGAAAATAAAGCAACACTAGTTAAATCTTGAGAACAAACAGTTACCTTAGAAGTAGGACAAAGAAATGAAGAGTAAAATCAAATTCTTTTCCTTAGTGATAGTATTAGAAGTTCATGGAGAGGAACTAAAGATGCAACTTTCAGAATAACTGCAGGTTTCATTTATATTCAATATCCTGACCTTATTCATTCTGGTATGGAGTTGACACATTTCAGTAAAGAGCTGCTTACAGACACGGTTTAACACATTGCCTTTTGTGTTCATTATACTTTCTTTAATAAAAATATGCCAATAATATTTGTTATTAATTTCATATTTTGTTTTGAGACATTTATCAGGTCACATGAATAGTGTGAATCTGGCTCCATTTACTACTTGTGTGACACTGGGCAAGCAATGAACTTCAGTGTATACTTAGCCTTAAGAGAGATGATGGTAATGGCAACTCTCATTAAGATAAACATCAAGCTTCTTTTTTAAAGAGAGAGAGAGAGAGAGCGAGAGAGAGAGAGAGAGAATTTTTTAATGTTTATTTTTTAGTTTATTTGTATGTGGTGCTGAGGATCGAACCCAGCACCTCGCGCATGCAAGGCAAGTGCGATACTGCTTGAGACACATCCCCAGACCAACATCAAGCTTCTTAATCATCAAAACATATTAAGTATTCTTTGTTGAGAAACATTACAGTGTTTACTATGTAGCAGGCAGTATTCTAGGTTATAGGGCTCTATCAGTGAGTCATTGATATCATGGTATTCATAAGGAGACAAATATGATCAATTAAGAAATTAACATATAATTGACAGGTAGCAATAAATGCTTCAAAGGAAAATACAGCAGGTTAAGTGATCAACTGGGAGAGACAGCTATGTCAGATGAAAGCAGGGGTTGGCTAAGGCCTTTCTTTCTTACTAAATTGATGTTTGACCAAGAAACTAAATGAACCAAGGGGGTGCCTTTGTGTGTACCTGGCATCACATATTTGTCTAATTCATTTAGATGGGTTTCCTTTTCAAAGTGTGACATACATTTATATAGGAAGTTAAAACATGGAGAAATAAAATAGTAAAAGTAGTCCAAGAAGTAAATAGACCAGAAAGAAAATATAAAGGGAGAGTAGAATAATACAGCAATAGTAAGAAAAAGAAAACATTTATTTCCTTTTGGGCAACTGAGGTCTCACCTGTAGCTTCTGAGTTTGAGCACAATCACCCTTCCATGTAGCATCCATATAGAGAAGGGAGAAGGAAAGCTGGGCACCCAGAAGTAGGCTCCAGCAGGAAGCAAGCTCCAAGGGAAGAAAAAAACATTCCTTTCCCCCCCACTCTTTCTGTGGGGGCTACCCAATTTTAGACTCAGAGATGAGCTGCCCCAAACTGATTTAGGGTTAAACAGGAGTCTTGGGCAGATTATTTTATGAATCCCCTCGACAGTCCTCTGGAGATCTGTGCATGGAATATAAATAACTTAGAAATCAGGATAAGAGTCAACACAGGTATAGCACACACCTAAACAAAGAAGGACTTTCAGAAGACGATTAATATGAGCCCTCTGGAGAAACAGTGGGAGAGATGGATGTTACACAAGCAATTCTCTGAAAACTCACTAAAGAACATGAGTCTTAGGCAATGTAGTAAAAAATTGACTCATTGTTCTGCTATGCCCCCCCACCCCCCCACCCCCGTGGCTAAAGAATCAAAATTCTTATATGGCAGTTCTAAGTTCAAAGACATTTATTTTAGATGACAGTGCCATTTTTAGAGCATTTAACTAGAATGTGTGAAATCTACCCTTAGTATGCACTTGAATTATGGGCATGAAGTCTATTAATACTAAATGTTTTAGAAAGTGAGCTGCTCCAAATTTCAGTTTCTTAGGGTTTATTTGTTACATAGTTCAAAGTTTCCCAATCTGTCTGGACCTTGATGGCTGTATTTGATTTTAGAATCTCAGTAACTTAAAAAGCTTCCACTTTTTACACACCCTATTTCCCAGCTCTGTTCTGTCCACCACTTACCCAGCAGCTGCTTTCCTCTCTCACCCCACCCACAGGCCTCTTTGAGAGCCTGGCAATAACAGACATTTCTAGGGAGGGCAGGGAAAACATCCGACTTGTTCACAGCTGCATCACCAACCTTAGCACAGTGTCTGGCTCAGAGTAACAGCTTAATAAATGTTTATTAGATGAATAAACAAATGTCTGAAATCCTCTGCCTTAGATCAGTGATTATCTTTTATCTTTTCTAAGAAGGATCTGGGAGAGAAAGCAAGCCAATATTTATATAATATGGATGTTGATTTTTATTTCCTCCCTTTTTAATATGATTACTGGATGGAGAGAGAAAATCTGTTAGGCAAAGTCTATTTGAACAAGTCTCAAGATGTCCTTGTGGAAAAATTTAGTCTGAACCCTAATACAATCAGGGAGATTCGTGATGGCTGACTAAATGTACCCTAAAAGAGCTGATTACCACAGATTAACATAGAAGAGTGTTGACGGCTATTTATCTTTGCTTGGACATTCCCTATACAACATTTTAATTTTCATCTTTATTTATTAATATCTCCAATTAAGCTGAGAGAGGATAAAAAGGTTTTCCCAATACAACACACAATTAAAGAAGTTAGTTATTATGTTGAATGAGTGAATCTGGACCCCAAAGGACTTAGACATATTAGTGCAATGGGTCAAGTCAAACCAAAAGTTAAGCAGCATTTCTAACAAATTTCCTATGGAGGTAAAGGTGACATAGCAGTAGTCCTTGTGAAATCTTAGGAATAAGTGTAAATACTTATTCACATTCAGAAAATGGGCTACACAAGCACCAACTAGGGCAAAAGGACATTCATATGACAGTGGAAGGAGTTTTAATTGCCACTAAGCCCAACCTGAATAATACTGATGACTGCCAAAAAAAAAAAAAAAAAAAAAAGAAAAAAGCTAATATGCTTTTAGCCAACATTAAAAGAACTGTGAGCCAACATTAAAAGAATTGTGCTATCTTTAGAAATAAACCAAGTATTTATGGACCTTCTATTGGCATTGTTCTGAGTGCTGTAGGGGATAGAGAAGTATTAGACATAATCCCTGTTTCTAAGGCACAATTTAGTCATAGTGAGATTATCAGTGAGAGCCCAAAACCAAAACCCCCAAATCAAAGGCTTCTATATGCAAGAGGTGGACTCCATTAATTGATGTTTACAGCCCAAACTGAAAGTCATCAAGAACCTGCTGTAAATAAGGTCCACTACTCTTTTCAGAGAAACCAAGTAACAGAAATACATCTTCAAAATAGTCTTGTTTTATTTCTTTAGTTTTAAATGGGATAAAATTCAGTTATCTGGAGAATTCGGTTGTGGAGATTAACTCATTTCTAAATGGGGCCAAATACATCAAATACCACTGTAAATAGTTAACCACTGCAGTGTACATTCCAACTGTAATGCTAGAGCAAAGAGGGAAATAAGAATGAGTCGTCAAAGAAACAACATATTATATTCCAAACTCTCATAAAGCTGAGTCAGATTTGTGGGCTCTGTGTAGTTAAAAGTCATGACACAGCCAAACTGTTAACAGGAGGAAAAGGGAGCAAAGCTACTTCTTCTAGATAAGGCAACTGTATAACTTCTCAAAATACCTCCTCTATCATGTCCCTTTTTATAACTATGGTGCCCTACATGCCAAACAATGGAAAATTTCTTTCTCACGTGGAGTTTCCCATGCCCATAGTCTTTCTTCTTTCTGCCTATATTTTGGACTTTTGACTTGATGCCACAAAGTAAATACATACTACCCCAAATTTATGGCTTCTAATTTTAGCCATCACTCAGTGAAGCACAGAGCATGCCCACCTTTCTTTTTTTATATTTGTAGTTTTGGTACTGGAGATTGAATTCAGGGGCATTTTACCACTGAACTATATCCCCAGCTTAGGGCCTCACTAAGTTGTTGAGGCTTGCCTCCTGTCTCAGTTTCCCAAGTCAGTCTCTGGCATAACAGTCATGTGCCCACCACATCAGGCCATTAGGCTCACAGCAGCTTTTCTGAATCTCCACCTTCCTCCCTTTTTTCATTCCCTTTAGCTGTGACCTACATCACTTCCTGCCGAATAAAGTATATTCTGTACCCAATATTACTGCATCCCATTACAAATCTATTCTAATGTTTTCTCATCCTCCTTCATACAAAGACACCTTTCTGCTCAAGGCTAATTACTTCATTTCTTTTCAGCTGTTGATACTGTTGACTTCTTCCTCCTTCTTTCTCTCTCTCTCTCTCTCTCTCTTTTTTTTTTTCACACTCTAGCTTCACTTTTCTCCTCCTCTTCTGAAGGCCCCCTTTGAAGCATTTTCCTCTGCCTGCCTTTCCATGCCACATTTCCCTGATTCTGTACATTCTTCTTTTCACATTGACTAAAACAGAAGACCCACCTGCAGCTCTTTCTGACCAGGGCCTGCCTTCCACACCTCCATGCTTTGCACACATTCTAGCTACTGGGGTATCTGCTCCACTGGTTCAGTTGCCCAGGATCTGCTTGTCTTTCTTTCAATATGTTCAAATGTATTTTTTTGAACTGCTTCTTGATTCTAAGTTCTACAGACCTTCTGTATATACCTTTTCTCCTAAAACTCTCAGCAGCAACTCAACCATAATTTCTCTCATGCAATCACTGTCTCCAGGGTTTATCTTCATTTAAATGTTAACTCCTTTACATAAGGAGGCTGCCTTGTTCTTTGCCATATCTTTATGTGGGCAAAAGCTCAATAAGCATCTATCAAGTGAATAGATTACTTTGATATGTGCAAAATGTGATGTTGGCATTAGTTCTTGACTCAGAAAACATCCAAACACTGTCTATATGACCAATGGGTGGGATTACTATTCAATAAAGCTATGGACCAAGTAAGTTAATGCCCCTACCATGAGGAAGAGTTTATAATGTTATGATGATCCTGTACCAAGTAAATCTCAATTAAATTATTTTTTAGAGACTAGAAATTAACAGTCTAAATATACTGTATGATAAATTTAAAAGTACACTGGTGATATTATGCTTCCCTTTTTTTCCCTAGCAGACACTGAAATGTTTCAACCACAAAAGGGTAACTTTTGCTCTGTTATGGTGACATGGGTCACTGGCTAGTGAAGACCTATGCCATTCTTGTATACTGGATGTATAAACCTAGTAGGTCTTGGAGGAAAGAGATCTAACCTTATTCCTCAGAAGTTATCCTCTAACTTTCTATAGTAATTGCAGATAATCTGACACTATCTGATGGGGACACCAGATCCAGGAGAAGTGTGTTGTCAGCAGCTATCTTGGAGACCTCACATGGCTGGAAGCAAAGGGGGATGATGATAAAAATATCTTTTCCTCTACTTTGTGCAGTTTTTATTTTTTAATAGAAAGCTATTTGTGTTTAAAGCTTATTTAACTATCAAATCTTACAATGCACATGTAAAAGAAAATAACTTCATAGTTTCTGGTAAGGTTGGAGACATTAAAAGAACTTTGGTTGTTGGATAAATTTACTGTCCTGAGAGACTTTTACTTCCTCTCTAATTCCCCTTCAAGAAAACATTTGAGACCAGTATGAAGTTAAGAAGCTACAACTCTTTCTTCTGATGACTACCTTTCACGGAAATGACAAAATGGAAAAATTATTCCACAAGGTTCAATAAAACATCCAAATACTCCCAATAAACCCACAGATAACATTACTCTTAAACACCCTCCACTTATGGAGGGGGGTGGGGAGAAAAAGAAAATTTCCTTAGATCCATTCAACTATAAAAACATTCTTTACTACATAGAATTTTATAAAATCCCATTGTTAAGTACTTCCTCTCAAACTCCTGCCAAATGGGAGGATTACTGCTGAAACAGACAAGGAATATGTGACCTCCTCCCCATGCCCTGACGAACGTCAGGGTTACACTTTGGCACACACACAGATCTATTTTCTACAAAGGATGCAGCTTTCCAGAGATGTGAAGGATCTGGAATGAGAACACTGGCTCTCATCAACCCACTTCCTCTATTGGAAGGGAGTCTCCCAAATAGTCTTCTGAAGGAAATACTGAAGTGAAGTCACCCATGTTTAGAAAAGTAACAGTGGCTAGAAGATGTGATTGTCTCAGCAGTGGTACAAGGTCGGTCCAACAATTAGACTGAAAGTTCACTGGGACTTTTAATAAAGCAAGTTTAAGTGGATATTTGCACAGATGCATACACAGAGCTATTTGTTCTGCTTCAATGAAACTCATCCAAGTACTAGTTTTAAAATATAAACGGTGGGAAACCACTATAGTAAAGACTAGCAAAATAAGGCAATTATCTGCAAGAGTTGAAAAATCTAATAAAAAAGTAGGAAGTTGTGTGGGAGAAAAAGGAGTGACATTCTCTAGTGAGTCCATTTGGAATTTAATAATTCACTTTGGCAATCATATTTGTTTAGTCAGCAGGCCAGTGTTCCTACTGTGCTTGTACAATGCCAGGGACAGTCTTCATCTTAAATGTCCACTATGTTAAGACAGTAAAATGTTTGTAGCTAAGCTACATAAATACCATTCATGCAGCAGTCCTTGAATTTAGATTGTTTATTACATATCTCTGAGAAGATCTGTGCAGCAACATAAGACGCTTGTTAATTGAGAGATTAATTTGGCTGAATGGCACCAGAGTATGTGTTATTGAGCAATACTTTGAAAAATCCTGTGTTGGCAGAAAGTTATGCTCTAACTATAGACCCAGAACAGTTTCCCTAAATTTTCAACATCTCCTTAGTATTATAAATAAAGACAAAGACATGGAAAACTCTCATGCTTTTCTCCTTTTACTAAGCAGTGTTTTATTGCGTAGAGATATTTTTCTTATCACTGTTCATCAAAATAACTTCCTCTTCAGAAGAGTTGTAAAAGAGATTACAATGTATATATTGCCATAAATTTAAAGGTGGAGAGATGTAACAGATAATCAGAATAGCACAATTGAATTAATGTAACACTTATTTGATGAACAGTTCAAATTTATAAATAATGAAAAACTATGGAAGGCCCGTATAGAACACAAAATGTAAAAAATGGAAGTCTAAGAATATGAAACTGCAATTTATCTGTGTACATTTATTCATAAAGTATCTTTGTTTCCTGTGCTTATTCTCTAGTTCTCTGTTTGATTCTTAAATATCACTTAATTGGTTAAATGAGCACTTCACCAGGATTTATCTGTTAGAAGTTATTTATAGTAACCTGAAAGTCATAGACCTCTTTGTTTGTTGGTTGTTTGTTTTTCTCATGTAACAGATAGTGAGATATGCCTAGTAGATATTTTTTCCTATGGCAAAATTATGGTAGAAATGTTTGTGGAAAAAATGTAAATATTCTTTCAAAGAGGGAGAGTTTAGATATCTGACAAGAGGGTCATCCTGTGTATGAAGAAGCACAGAGCTTTATAACTCCTGGGCGATGAGAGATTTGTGCAGTTAATCCAACCTGGAATTATTTCCTTTTGATCAAAAAGTACCAGCTATAAACAGTTCCATCCCATAGCAAGGGGCAGATCCCACTGAGATCAGCCTAGAACAGGTTGGCCTCCTGCATATCAGAGACCCAGAGCAGAACCTGGTGGCTCCAGAATGAAGAGTGACTTCCTGGTGGCACAAGGGGAGTTGGCACTTTTTAGAATGCACTAGAGAAAAGTGGTCATCTCAGAGAAACAGCTTAGGAAGACTAAATGTTAAAGTTTGAATTTAGAGCAATAATATATTGGAAGTTGAAAATCTTTAAACTCATACTGCAACACATGTCCAGGAATCTCTAAGAATAACAGCTATGGAACAAGAGAAGAACCAAGTCTCATTCCATTCCCTCAGCATCAGCTATCTATGGAGTTAGTTATTTCCTATTTCAAAGATTGAAAGTTTGGACCTGTGTGTAATTTGGTAGATAATAATTTAGTTTTAAAAAATATTTAGAAAATTATAAATAAACTTTTCCTCTAGCATTCCTCACAGTCCTTGGTAAAGAGGGAAGCTGTGATGTAGAAAAAATAACATTCTATTATGGCTACCTTTGCCAAAATAGCCTCTCTCATTACAGGTCCAGTTTGACTTCGACCTCAGAATCTTTTGAACTAAGAACAACTCAGGCCATTGTGATTTAGAAGTATTCTGGTGCTAGAGAAGATACCAAGATGGTCAGGAGACAATGGCAGCATTAGAAGGCCCTCACTGAACAGAATATATAATTCCATTTAACAGCTGCTGAAGCTCATTAAACTATGCTGGCATGAATGATTCTTTACAACTACAAAAAGGATGAAAAACAGATAGCAGCCTATTTACAGATGCAGCAAGAGCTGTCCCTTGTTTTGCAGCTTTCAAGGGAACCAAAACATGTCTGCATAATAACTTCAACCTACAATTCAACACTATTTAAAAGTGTAGTTTGCTATAAGCTTGAAAACAGATTTTTGCACATTTCCAAAACATTCCAGCATAGTTTCTTAGTGTACTATTTCCAGGCTCCCTCTTACCTGTGGGGAAAGACTAATCAGGAAGCAATTAGCTGGCCCAGCCAATCTCTCCAGGCACACACCCCACCCTGCACTCCAACTTTTCTCTCCAAACATTCCCTGTACTTCATGTCCTCAATCTGAGGAAAGTATACCACGGATACTATCCACCTTTCTAGCTTAAACTGGCTGTTCTTGCCTTTTTATGAAAGCTTCATTGCTTTTTATTTTTTACTTTAGGTTCTCTGCCACTTCCAGAGTGATGTTGAATAAGTCACTATTAGGAAGATTGAAGTGTGGCACCTCAAACAGTGCCTGACATACAGCAAAGACCCGATAAATGTCATCTAGAATTTCATCATTACCACCATTTATTAAGACATCATTCACCAATGTTACTCATTTCACTTGTACATCATCTACTCCACTACAAGCAAAACTTCTTGAGGAAAAATTTAGAATCTGGGAAAAGTACAGCTGCATATTAGCACTTTCCTTGCCCTCCTCCCTCTTCCACCCCTTCCATATTCTCTACACCCTCCTTCCCCAAATACATACAGAGGAGGTTTTATAGGCATTATCTTGGCCTCTGAGAAAAAGTGAAGATTTAAGAACACATAAGAATGGTCTTTATACTATTTACACAGACTTCCCCTAAGGATATTCTTCCTACCAAGAGAAAGTGGTACCATGCAAACAGCTTCTGATTTTTCTTTTACTTTCTCAGCCTCTGTTCTTCAATATACTTCATATATACAACTGCCCAATATGGGGCTGCAGGTTAAAGAAGTGTAAGATAAATTATTCCAGGCCATCACATTAACATTCTATATTGGGGTTGGAGCAGATGCCCTACTTGGTGATAAGAAGCTATACTGTTTCTTTGTTCCCCTTCCTAGCATGTAATTCCTGAGGTACCTTTTCAAGGAGGTCTGGCTCGTCTCAGGTGGGATTCAAATAATCTTGGATGTCTGGTCCACATAACATCATATCATTCCACTCTTACTAGCCACCACATGGATCAAAGCTTTGTCAACTTTGTATTCTTCAGCCCCTAACACTCAGTATCCCTTATGCAAGTAAGCATTTCATATTTCTTGAAGCAAGCTGTTATTCACATTTTGAAAAAACTACTACCTTCAGATAGGGTCAGACACTATGATTAAGGTGCTATCATTTAATTTAACCAAATTCAAAATTCAAAGAACATTTCATAATTACAAAATATTAATCCAATGCTTATTGGTAAATGTCAAACTTGTCACTATGACCTACAAGGCCCTGTCCATTGCTTAGCTCTTTGACCCTGTCTAGCCCACTTGGTACTGACATATTTCATAATTTTTGCTTGATCCAACTTCTGGCCACTTGCACTTGTTCTTTTTATCTGTCTAAAATGCTTTACCTCCCAGAATCCCACATGGTGGGCTGATTTTTATGATTCCTATCTTAGGGCGAAGAAATTGCCCACGGCATGAACAAAAATAGAGAATTCTCTCCACAAGGAAACAACAATGTAGAACAAAATCAAAAGAATGAATGCGCATGCCTGTGTATGTGCATGCATGGGTGTATGCGTTTAGGGGTAAAGGTAAGAAAAAGAAGAGCATTCAATCTATGGAGGGAAGAGCTAAGGAAAAGGCCTTGGGACATAAAGGAATAGAACAAGGTTGTTCAAAGAACTGAAAGTCTGTGTAGCTGGAACTTAGAGAACAGCAGAAGATGGGGCATGAGCCAGATCAGAAAGTTCTCCTTAGAAGAGGCTTCAAAAGAGATGCACTACAGCGTTTATGCACCTTAACACTTAACTAATATCTTGATCTAAGATAGAGTTGTCATTCTTCATTTTTAAAAAATCATTCTGTCTTTATTGGTGTTCTCTTATTCTTCTTTAATCTACAAATAATTATCTTAATTTAATCTAAAAATAATAAAGGTGTTGGTCATCCCTGGGAATTAAAATTTCCCTCAGGAAAAGTAAGCTACTACTTCTGGAGATTTAGGGAATAGGACTGCTCATACCAGACTCTGAAAGCTTGTTTTCTGATCCAAAACATTACCCTAATTTCTCTGGCACTAGTCCTGCCCTTGTCTCAGGTGGCAAACTGAATTATTTTAAAAGGTGGTTCAATTAGCTATTAATTTATCATATACATTCAATTTGCAGCAATACCTAAATCTGTACCAATAATCTGAATAGATTCTGTTCTATACAAAAAGAACAGATAAATTATATTTTAGTAAACTGAATTCTAAGAAATGAAATTCATACTTTTTAAATGACCTTAAATTTTTAGAATTTCTCACAATTCATTATGATTTATTTTTAATTACTCAGAGACTTAGGATCAAGTATGAAATCAGCCCAGAATCTAAAGCAAAAGTATAGAAGGTTACATGATTATTTTATGGTACAGTTGAACATTATTCTGTGAATAAACAATGTGAAAATTTCCTAATGTCTTATTAGATTTCTGATTGTCATAATTTATTTGGGGATAAAAGAGTATAATAAAAATCAGGCATAAACAACTATATATCTGATATAGCCATGAAAACATATGAAAAAGAACAAATGTTTGAAAATAAAAATTTCTAGATGGGCTTTTCATAGCTTAAAGATTAAAATTCTAAAAATAATTTTAGTCAAATGTGAAAGTTAAAATTAAGTAATTTAGTAAAATAATTTCCTTAGTGTACAGTTTAAGATCTACTAAGTACAAAATGTGAATGTTCAAATTTAAATATGTAAATTTGAAACTTTTACTAATTCTTGGATTCATTTCAACATTATTACACTCAGTGGAAGTAAATCTTCACTTAAACAGGGTAACAATGTTTCTATAGCATTAACATCACATCCTGAAAATATATATAAGTATATATTTTTTATCTCTACTGACAGTAGAAATAATGACTATAAATGCTATTGCTTTATGGCACTGATACTTACATACATTTAACTGCATGTACTGCTATTACATCAATTTTTCTTTTCTTATAGACAATTGGTATTAGCACTTTCACTTTTTGAAAGTTTAACTCTTTAGCAAAAAACAAAAAACAAAAAACACCAAACCTAAAATTTAGAAATAGTGGTCAGAACCACAAGGAAGCACATTGAAATGAAACAGTTTATAATACCTTATCACACTGAATAATGCTTTATATTTTCCAACATGCTTTCCAAAATGTATCTTACATCTTGAGACCTTCTTGTATTGTTTTTGAAAGGAGAGCTATGGAGAGGTTCTGATGTTACTCATATAGTTGTAAATGTATCTGATGGACTACATTCATTAATTTCTTTAAACCTGCAGGATGCTGAAATCTATGGGGACAGTAAGTTTACATTTAGCTTTGGTGCTAAATGAATTCCCAATCTTTTTAATTTTTTTTTTTAATTTGTGTCAAAAAGCCTCAATTCTCAAAGTATTGGATCACCAAGCTTATATAACAATCAGATCTAAAAAGTAGGAAAAGCAGATTATCACCTGGCAAAATTAACTTACCCACTACATTCTCATTACAAATTTAAAAAGTGTATACTAATGAGTAATAATTTGTCCATGCCTAACAACTAAAAAAGAATATTAAATAAATATTTAATTCATTGACTATTATTTCTAATAATAAGCACATTCAGAGAATAAGGTTTTTTTTTTTTTTCATTTTATTTACTGGCTTTTGCCATTAAGAGGAGCAAGATGAAGAAGAAAAACAAAATAAAAACTCACTATTGGGGCTGGGGTTGTGGCTCAGCAGTATTGTGCTCGCCTAGCACATGCGAGGTCCTGGATTTGATCCTCAGCACCACATAAAAATAAATAAATAAAATAAAGGTATCATGTCAAACTACAACTAAAAAGTAAATATTAAAACAAAACAAACAAAAAAAACCCCTCAGGGCTGTAGTTGTAGATCAGTTGTAGAGTGCTTGCCTAGCATGTGTGAGACACTGGGTTTGATCATCAGTATCACATAAAAATAAATAAAGAAAATAAAATATATCTTCCACATCTATTCAGAATCTTGAATACTTATTCTGATATAGCACAATGTGAAGAAAGTCTTTTCCATTATTTTAGTGAGACCAAACTGTGGAGCCAACCTAGATGCCCTTCAGTGGATGAATGGATAAAAAAAAAAAAAATGTGGCATATATACACAATGGAATTTTACTCAGCAATAAAAGAGAATAAAAAATCATGGCATTTGCAGGTAAATGGATGGCGTTGGAGAAGATAATGCTAAGTGAAGTTAGCCAATTTCCCCAAAAAACAAATGCTGAATGTTTTCTCTGATATAAGGAGGCTGACTCATGATGGGGCAGGAAGGGGGAAATGGGACAAATAGAAGAATTCTAGAGAGGGAAGAGGGGAGGGAGGGAAAGGGAGGAGGCAGGGGATTAGCAAGGATGGTGGAATGTGATGGACATCATTAGCCAAAGTACATGTATGAAGACACAAATTGGGTGTCAACCTACTTTATATACAAACAGAAATATGAAAAATTGTGGTACATATGTGTAATAAGAATTGTAATGCAAATAACAAAAACAAACAAACAAAAAGATGGTATACTTAAGAATCATTTTGTGTAAGTTACTTCAAAAGGTAACAGAAAGAATTAACATCCTGTTACTTTTCTAATATAAAAAAGCAACTGGAAGTTTGAATTTGTCTTAATAAATCACATAAAACTGACAGCCTTAGGAAAGTGTTTGTTTTTTTTTTAAATCCAAATAGTAATAGTTAGTTAAAATTTGGCTTAAGAAAAAAAGGCAATTCTGATAGCAATCTGGGCAGACATGGGCCACAAAGGTCTAAATTTCAAGTCCTACTCAGGGTTACACCCACATGCAACTCCCTTGTCTCCACTATCCCCTACCCTGGTTTTTGCTGTTCTCTCAGGGAGGAAAGGGTTTACATAGGTGAGGTATTTATAGACATAATCACTATGAAATGAAATGCAGGTTCAAATCAGAGTTTCAGGATCAGGAAGAGTAAGTATCATTCAAATGAATCACCACTGCTAATTTTAGAAGCTCTTATACTTCCTTTAGGAAGCTCCCTTCTAAGGATGTGCCAACTTTTACTTTGGCAATCATAAATAAAAATGAAAGGTACAATAGTCATGATGGTTAGTCAGTTTGGTGCTATTATTTAAACATTACCAACTTTACAGAAACATTCAGGTTATGATTATCTAGCATCCACATTGACAGTATCTTATTCTCAGTAATTGATCTACTACAGTCCATTTTAAAAAGCTTAAGGAGTTGGGAGTGCAACTCAGTGGTAGAGAATGTGCCTACCATGTAAGAAGCCCTGGTTTTGACCTCCAGCACTGAAAAAAAAGATGATGTCCTAGTTCATGTATTATATTTTATTACGCTGATACAAACATGAAATTTAAAAAAAAATAGGAAAAAAACCACATGAAAGTAATTAATAATGGTTTCTAATTTATGCAAAATGTTAATTTATCTTACATAAGTGCACAATAACTTTGTCCAGGTAATTGTAGGAATGTAATACTGTAAATTTTTAAAGTTAGATTCTTTTTGTGAAATAATAAAAAAAAAATTGTACTAGATCTTATTTCAACTATAAATAGCACACTGTTAATATTTTTAAATAGCATTTTAGATTGTTACTGTGGAAATGTGGGGAACAAAACAAAACAAATAGTAGGTATCAATTTTAAAACTAACCAGAATGACTTTATGGAGGTTTGCATTTGTTGGTTTAAGAATATCTAAGAATGTTGTAATTTTTACAACTGGAGAAAATTCCAATAAGCAATTATTATGTGAAGGAAATAAGCAAATAGAAGAGGAAAATGGAAATTTTAGGAAGCAGTGAGGTGGTGGGGGTGCTTGAAATAACACACGCGGAGAACCTAAAGACAGTGAAGGTCAAAGAACCAGGAAAAGTTTACCCATTTCTTCCAACCTATAGTCATTCCCTGGGAAATAATGTAGGTTCCCTGGGACACAGCTGAGTTATTTGCTCTAAGTGTTTTCCGTTTACCTATTAAAACAGGCCACATTCTCAATTCCAGACCCCAGGGCCTGACAGAGGGCTCCCCCACCCAGCCCCTTGCATTTCAGTGGCAGCCAACTAACCTCTCATGGCTGGCATGACTAATTGAGTTTTTTCACTTGATGGCTTTATGTACAAGGGAAACTTACAGGCATTTTTATACATATGTCTCTCCATTACAGCTATGAGAATGGATACGATTTTAAAATTATGAGATAATCACACTGCTTTACTATCACTTCATCAATGGGCAGTAAGTGGGGGAACAGAAGCTATAAATTCTAAATTAATGAAAATAATACATTTTTAAAATACTGTGTTTCAGAACATAAAGGATGCTGCCTTCACCTCTTTTAAAGTTTCTAATTTCAACAATTCAAGCAAATAAATATTCATATGTTAAAAATAAACAGATGAACTAGAAATTAAGTTCATTACAGATTCATCATAGGATTCTCAATCTTAAATGGCTTTCATATATTTAGGATAGAATTTATTATTTTTAGGCAATATGAGTTATTGCATAAACTGTTCAATTGAGAGGAAAAAGTCTCTACCAAGGCCTAAACTACTCTGCTGAAAACAAGAACAAATAGATTTTTAAAATAAGAATCAGTTGAATCAATATTAGTTTATTTTACATACTTGACTATCTAAAAAATAAAAACAATTAACTGATACTTTATTATTTAAAGACTAAGAAGGAAATAAAGGAGGTTCAAGTCAAATAATGTGAAAGTGATTTGGTCTTTACTTTTTTCTCTTTTCAAATAATCTATATTTCATTAATAGAAATTTTTGTGAATGGCTCAAACACCTACTTTGAAACTGCAGATAAAGACAAATAGGATAAAACAGATCATTTTTTTAGAATGACTTTTAAAATACTATCTAGTATACTGGTTTTAAAAATAACAAAAAAATTATAATACATTTCTTCATTTCTCTCAAGAATACTTTCTTTTTAAGAATTACACACACACACACACACACACACATCATATTCTATATACACACAAGAGTACTTCTTCTCCTATCTATCTGAAGTTATCTAAAAATATACAAAGAAGGTTTAAAAGTTATTTAATTTGCACCATTTTTACCCAAGCTTTTAAAAAATATATCAAAAAGAAAACAAGGTATCCAGTTTTAGTAAACAAGATAATTGCTCTTCAAGTGGATCCTTGAAGTCTGAGGCAGTAGGCAGCTGCAAACATCCGACTGAAAGCCAGTTTGTGGCTTCACAGCTTCCAGTCGAGGATGTTTACAGTCGCTCACTGTCAACAGGAATAAGCCTTCTTCAGCTTTTGGTTTGGTTAACCTGAAGAAAGCTTCCCAGCAGGTGTTTCTCAGATATACAGACAACAATTTGTAAATTTAAAAGCCCCTAACAGAAATATTCTAGAAAATGTCTTAAATTCAAAACAAACACAAAGCTTCATGAATGTCTTCTGTTCATCTACCAAGTTTCTATAAAATGTTGTGATACACTGAGACCGCATATGCAAATAGCTTTCATCCATTACTGTTGTCTACAAGAAACAACAGGCAAGAGACCAGGTTACTTAATATGGCTCCAGCATGCATTATGTAATAAAAATCCTTCTTACAGCATAAGTAACCAAACATAGAAACTACACTCTCTTAACAGCATAATGTGCACATGTAACATTAAAAAGCTGTAGTTAAGTGAATTTAGACTATAAATAAAAATAGGAAAAAGTTATAAATTCTGACCAAAAAAAGAGAGACTTACGTGCTGTTTATAGATCACTTTTGTTCTGAAATCTGCTCCCAGGGAGAACTTGTACAGTCAGCTGATTTTTGAAAGAGTAAGCAACAATCAGAAGAAAAAACAGAAAGGAATAACGCGGTATATAACACACTTGTATCCCATTGTGTATCAAAGTTTCCCACTGGAAAAACACAAAACTTATCACTCTCAGCGGAGTGACGCACATTAACTCCAAAATTGAATGTTTTGAATTCCACTCCCATTCTCTTATGAAAATAAATGAGGAAAACTGAAGGTTAAGCTCTATCAGTCACTACTTTCCTAAGGTAATTTAAAACCCTTATGAGTCCAGTGAAAGATTAAGCTGATACAGAAAAGTGGGTGTGCTTTTCCCCGACATTTGGTTTTAGGTGAAGTTGCCATAGGTTCTTAAGTTGCAGAAGACTTAGGAGTTTGTGACACCAACCCAGAGCAAAAACAAAATCCTCACAAATAGGAGCAGCATCATGCTTACTGAAATTAACAAAAGTGAAAAGCTCCATAAATTACTTTCTCAAAGCAAAGGGTAACTCTATCCCATTAAGGTTAAGGAAGTTAATCTTTGAGGCAGCAGGTGAAAACAAGCTGAATTATGTTGTGGCCTTTTTCTTTATTAACTACGGACTTTGAACTATTAAAACTTCCTAGGGAACCACATTTTCTCAATGGGTCAAGTCACATAGGGGAACAAAGCAAACTTTATCAGTGCTGTGCAATTCTACATTCCAGAAATTCTTAGTACTTGGCATTCATATACCACTGCTGACCAGAGTTTGAGTCAATCCTTCAAACTCAGCAGCAGTTATCAACCTCATGAACTCTCACCAAGATACCCATTTCTTTTAAGTTATCCACATACACAGACAGGGTATGCTTTAATTAAAACAGATAAGTCCCCAAACTTACACCCTACGAGGAAATTGTGTATCAGTTACCATTTACAAAAAGAAAATATTTTTACTTCCACAAATTTTTCAGAAAGTGATAGATCCCCGGGGTGGGGGGGGGGGACTATAGCTAAGTTGGTAGAGTGCTTCCCTTGCATGTACAGGGCCCTGGGTTCAATCCCCAGCACCACACACACACACACACACATACAAAAAAAAAAAAAAAAAGGTCGTAGAAAGTGATAGATCCTCTGCTTGCCTTGGAATCTTACCAATTTTGAATAATAATTTTAAATTAAAAATGATTAATGGAAACTGACTTAGTATATACTAATCAAATCACTTTGGATAACAAATAATTCCATGAACATGTAGTGAGATAAACCTTAGCACAACTTTGAAAATCCAGGTTTTTACTCAGCAGTTTATGAACAGACATAAAACATTTTCTAAAGAGCCAAGTATGGTAGCACACACCTGTAATCCCAGATATTTGAGAGTTTGAGGCAGGAGGATTTCAAGTTTGAGGATAGCCTCAGCAACAGAGTAGATCCTGTCCCAAAATAAAAATAAAAAGGCCTGGGGAACATAGCTCAATGGTAGAGCACCCCTAGTTTCAATCCCCAGTCCCCCAATACAAAACAATAAATAAACAAATTATCCAAAGAAAGCATGGAAGACCACAAGATCATAGTTCACAAGAGTTCATAAATGGAAGGCCATTTTACCAGTTATCAGTATAGTACTTCATGGCCTATATGTATAGATTTCTTTTTCAGCAAGATCCAAGCAAGATGGTATCTATGTAAAAGCTAAAGCATATTTATTCCAATAGATACTGAAAACTTTTGTTAGTTTTGGTGAGATTTAGTATTATTTAGGTGTTTAAACTATTTGTTTTTTGGTTACTGAGCTGTTTAGGCCATATTTCACTCTCTCTATATATATCTATCTTTCTATCTGTATATCAGTGTAATTATCAAAGCTAAACAGTAGTAACAGATTATCTAGACAGCTTCATCTAACTCCATATACCTCAATTTTCTCTTACCACAACCATTCTGCAATTCTTAATCAGTAGATGAGGAGACTGCTGGATTTGTATATTTTGCATGAGTTATCTAAGGCTTCCATTATATCATTCTGGCAGAGAACCACTGTTCTATAAGGACTGAACTAAGTAAGTTTGCTTAAGACTGAAAAAATCTTATTACTATCTGAAAAATGTGACCAGTAAATCTACTCAAAATCATGGGTTAAAAACAAATATGGCAGAATAAGATCCAATTTTGTTAAATACATCAGATTTAATGCTTGGTCATTTACAACTCTGGAAATACCAAAAACAACTTGTCTAGTTCAAAACCATGAGCATTCCATTTCTTTAGCTCTGTTAATTGAGGTCCCTGAGTCTTCCTACCCAAAAGGTACAGCTCTGGATGTCTATACCCTGGTCAAGTTTTATACTCTTTCCCATATCTGTTTGAAGAATTGTTTAATTCCTTCTTGTGGGGAACAGTTTGGGACCAGCCCCAGAAAAAAACTTAAGAATTTTCTTAGCTCACCTTAGTGATTCAATATTGACCCTTTCAATTGACTCTTTAATAATGTACTTTCTGCAGGCTATATACATTTTAAGAATATCTTAAAATGTTATTAGGCACCCAAGTTCCCTACAACAACTATTCACAATTTATTCACATAAATTTAATGGCCCATATCTGAATGGAGATTTTAGGCACTTAGCAGTTGGTGAAGGTTACCATTGCTTATGATGTCTATGTGTCTGTCTCTTTCTCTCCTAGTACTCTCCTTTAGAGAGTGATGGAAATGAAAATGTGCATGTAGGAACCCTGGTCACCTAGAGAATAAAGCTTCTCTCTCTGCTTTCACCTCTCTCCTCTCTTGTCCTTATAACCTCCCAGTCTTCAGGCTAGAGTTTTTGCAGTGGTGCTCTAGGAAGGGGTGTATTCCAAGTCAGCACAGGGCATAGTGCCCAGGCTCTGCATCCTTCCAGCCTACCTCTCTTTGAGGCCCTACAGTTCAGGCAATTGCATTAATAGTGTTGGCATTCAGCCTCTGTCCTTTTTTTTTTTTTTTTTGAAACACACATGAAGACAAACACAAGTGGTCTCTCTTCCTTTTGTAGAATGCATACCTAGAACTCATCTGAAATGGAAGTGACCTAAATGTACAAAAAAAAAAAAAAAAAAAAAATCTGCACTTTAAAATTAATCTTTGTCTTCTCTGATTTATTCTTTTACACTTAGCAGTCCTCATTGTTTTTAACCTAGTTCAAGGGCTTCTAATTCTCAATATACTTCTTGCTAATAAGCAGTCTTTTGTTAGCTTTTATTTATAAGTAATACAAATAAAGACCTACCTGGCCCTTGCCTTGTGAAAATGGATAGAGGGTACAGGAATTCCCTGAGAACATTTCTCATGGCTTATGCTCACATGAAAGATTAACAATCTGAAATTCTAGGAAGAGAAGATTATCTTGAAAGTATACAGCTTCCAGAGTTATAAAATATATATATATATATATTCTACTGTAGAAATGAACATAATTATTTTGTTCAATAAGCATTCTTTGATAAAATGGCAGTGAAAATGAAGAATTAAGCTAAAAAGTATATATATATATATATATATATATATATATATATATATATATATATAGTCTTAATTTAAATATAACCTCAACTAAGTATTTGTTGTATGTCAAGCAATGTCAATGCATGGCTTCATTTCATCCCTGTCACAGCATGAAAAAGCAGTTGCCATCACAGGTATGTCATCAGTATCACAGGATTGAGTGTAGAAATCATGCCCATCACTTACTCTCTTGTTCTGATGTTTTGTTTATTGTAAGTCTTTCTGGATCATTTGTGGTGCAAGAAGACTTCATGGGTGTGGATAAATATGAGACAATCAATAATAGTTCATTGTAAATTGAATATAAAAGTTAACCAAAAAAATTAAGAGTAGAAAAGACCATTTGGTGATGAAAACAATTAAGTCACTCACTCATTTTTCATGTATTTATTCACTGCCAAGCTCTCCTTTAAAATAGTACTGATTCCCAGACAGGAGCTCTCAAACTTTATCATGAGCTTTTGGGCTGTTATCACCCTACTTTCTCCACCCACCCTGATCTGCTGGGAGCCCATCCTCTCCAACTTTGGCTGGCATCCCTACTAGGGAGGGGGATTCCAGAGGGTCAGAGCATCATAGCTTTCAGGCTAATAAGGGACTTTCCACTCCACTCCTCCTGCCTCAGGGCCCTCCCTTTCCTCCAGCCTACACTGTCAGCAGTTCCCAGGCAGCCTCCCTCAGACCACCTGCTGGCTCAGCTCCACCCTTCCTTGCTCAGGCTCCATTAGACTTCTTCCTCACAAAGAGCCTCTCTCACAAGAAATACTCTCCCAGTTCTGCTGAAACAGACATTTCTGAGGGAACATTATGTAAATTTAGGATGAGTTTCACTGTAATAATCATGTGGCAGAATTCAAAACTTGGTCTTTTTTAAAACAAATCAAAGCTATAATTCCCTAAACAGTAAAAATTCGACATGCTTAGTCCTACTCCTTCAGAGTAATAATCATTTCAGAGGCGCACAATTCTATAACAGAAACTGCCTCTTAAATGTTTATTGTGTTTATAAATTTCATAATTTGAAAAACATCAATTTCTAATTCAGGTCCAAAGTATAAAGTTGATACTTCTGTCAACTTTTTCAACAAGTTAAAGGAATCTGCAACTTAATTCATTTTTTATTTTTTATTTTAGAAAGCATTTATAAAATCAAAGTTAATTTAGAATCTTTTATTAACCATTTTGTATAATATAATATTAATAATAAATTGGCATAAAAAGTCAGGTTGACATAATTAGAAACTGAATCACTTTGAAATTACATAATCATTAAAACATGTTTTCAAAGCTATGCAATAACTGAGAACTTTAGATATTTCATCAGGTTAAAGAAAATCTAAGAAAAAAGTGATATAATCGTTACTATATTAAAGTATCTTACAAATTTTCTCTAATATGGATACTTTAATACAAAGTATTAAAAATGTTGACTCATTTCAGACGTAAGAAATAATACTTTCATTCCTCAAGAGCAACATAGACAAAAGCAAGACATTTCTTGTGAATAGTTCTCTACGTGAATAAATCTAAAAAGAGGGAGGATTGCATAAGCCTTTTCTGTCCAGGTCACAATTTTGTCTTAATCGCTACTGGGACCCTCAATGTGCCTGGGATATAGTGGATGCTCATATATTGGCTGAATTGTTAAAATGCTGGTAAGGAGATTTTTTTAACACACCTTTTACAATTAAACGCCATCTTTATTTTGAAAAATTTAAGAGCTCATAGTTCTCTAAAAATGTACTTTTTTCCCCCTTTAAAAAAAAGTTATGAAATAGGCAGAGAAGTTAATAATTGGTCCCAGGTAAGAGCCAACGCCAACATCTAAAGATAAGATTTCTCCATCCTGTGGTCTTGGGAACTGTCCTGAGACAGGCTATGATTCTGCCAAGATGGGAAAACAAGAAAACTGAGCCCTTCTGATAGATGTCAGTATAGACAGGTCTGTAACCTCCCCCTCCCTCCCCCAGACATGAGCCTGCTTTCTCTAGGAGTGGAAACTACGATACCTATACCTCATAGAGCACTCCTGAGAAGTGATACAGGTATATATGAGAAAATACTATAGGTCTGTTAGCTATGTTTCCTTATTATTACTTTCTGATTATTAATGTGCTAGGACAGATTAATCAGAACAGTGTCTATTAATGGAAACATACTAAACAAGCTACATGATCTCATTTAACTTTACCGGACATCAATCTCCTTAACTATAATGAGAGGGTTCATAACATTCTCTATAAAATCCTTCTAGTTATAAAATGCTTTGACTCTTCATTGCTTAAATTTATGAGGTAGAGTGGAAACTTCAGTGAGGGAGGGCTAGAAGTTTTAAAAAATTAAACATACACAAATTATGGAAGCAGACTTCTAACTAGTGTGATTTTTCTTAATATAAAGAACCACCAATTACCCTGAACTCATTCAACATCACTTCCCACACCCACACATTTTTAAAAATAGTGGGACTACAAAATTGTTTGAGAGTATATTTACAGACACAGTAGTTAGCACCAGACTTATAAAGCTTTCTGCAGAAGAACTTACTTGTCTCCAACACTGCATGGTGTGGGGACTGGGTTATAAGCGGCAAAGAGGCTCATATACCTTATACCAGAGGCAAACAGGAAGAAAGCATACAGAAAACAGTGACAATGAAAATTTTATTCAGAGTCCAACCAAATCAGGCTGCAAGATTTCTATACCATTTCACATGAGAATGGATAACTTAATTTAAAATAGCTCACTCACATCAAAATCAGCAGTTACTGCAAGTTAATATTTGACTTAAAGTGTTTTGGACTATCAGTTGCTCAAATAAGAATTCATAGATTTTCAACAAAAGAAATATAAACCTATAAAAAACACCCTTCCTTTCAAAGAATAGTTATTTTAAAACCCATGTTATGATTGCATTCTACTTTTTCACCTAATTAATATGTACTCACAGCAGGTTTGTGATAAATGTGAATCACTAGAGATAATGATGAAATACAGTAAGACCACATAGTTAAACATTAAGAATAGAGGTAAGAAAAAACTCAGGTCAAACAGGGCAACTGCAGAAGCAACAGCAACAAACCACCAATTTCTGTTTTGTTTCTCTTGCTTCTAGGGAGGACAGAGTGTCTGAGAAAGTATGGAATCATTTCCACCTAGCTCTAGGCCCAGGTTCCATTTCTGCCTTAAAGCAGAAAATCTTGGTGTGGTGGCAATCTAGGATGCTCAAATGGGGAGAACAGTAGAGCAAAAAGAATATTTCCATAAAATACAAAAGGATGGTGAAGTGGGAAAAAAGTAGGTTAAGCAAAAATAAAAGTAAAAAAAGAAAACTCCTTTTCCTCTTTTCTATTTCCTAAAGGTAATTTATTAGTGATTTCTCAAATGTGTGAACAGTATGTTACTGCCATACAAGTATCAGAAAAAAATCTTTAATTTACTTTGTTTCATGGACGGGGTTCTAAACAAACCTGATAGGATCATGTTTCTCTATCTGGGGAATGAACTACTATTTAAAAATAAATGAATTTATCCAAATCGACACTTTTGCCATTTAGATTAGCTTAACGTTCTGTTATTTAAACAGAATACTTTTCATAAAAATTCTACAGATAACATGATAAAAAGGGATACTTCCCTTTTTATAAAAAGGGGGGCCATAATATGAATTATTACAAAGTTTAAGAGTAAGATGATCATGTATCATGGATTTTCTGTAAGGGTCATTTTCAATTATTCTTTCCCAATATAATCATAAATAAGTAAGACATTCTTTCGAACCTGTGTCTGACCACGAAAAGTCATGAGAGATGAGTTAAACAGCAGCAAAGAAAGAAACTAAAAGTCCTCAAAGAATTTTTGTTCCAACTTTAGTTCTGTATTGTATGAAACAAAAGCAGTACACTTATATTTCTGCTAGACTATCTATTAAGAAAAGGGAACTTATTCTATACTACATGAAGAATACTTTACACTTACCTTTTTAAAATGAACTATCCTAATTTAGAATCATTGGGGGAAAATCTATCATGGCGGTTAGTATTCTAAAGCACGCAAGCCTTAACTTTTCCTTTTATTTTTTCTTTCTTTCTAAAGTTGTTCTTCAAATTGCCTCTGGTATTTTCTAAATGTGCTCAGAAGTCCTACGGCTCTCGCAGTTTTTTAACTAATAAAATAAACATAGCAATCGAGTACCTGCAGTTCTGTTAACAGTATTGTTTGTGTTATAAGCCCCATCCACAAAGGCTACAGAGATAATATCCAGTACAAACAAACATTACTGAGATACCAGTGGCATCTTAAAGCAGCACACCCAAGTTTCAAAATGCAGAAGAGAAAAATTTTCCACTCCCACGATGCTCAACTCCCTGGTAAAGCACATGTCAGGGAAAAGAGAGTGACACTGCTGCTGTTACTGTGAATTCAGGGAGGAGGTGTGGGTGTGAAGCAAATCAGCAATTCTCTCCATTTTTTCACCATCCTTCCCCATCCCAATTTATCTCTTTTTTTCTACATTCTCTCTCTTTTTTTTTTCCTCCATATTTCTACTTTTTACTACATATTTCCTTATTGTCTGATTTTAACTGCTCTCCAATTCCAACAAAAAAGATGGATTTGACCTTTAATTTTGTTGCTTAACATCAATCTCTGAATTTCATAAAATACAGATGCATAGACCCTACTGAAAAATATTTCAATGGAATATGCATAGTGCAAGGAAGGGGCTGCAGTGGGCTGAAGTAAAGGCTGGGGAAAAAATTTCTCCAGTGATTTGCAACGCCCAAATTCCCAGCTGAGGGAAAAGTTAAACCCTTCAGGGACAAAATGGCCCTGAGTCAGCCAAGAAATGCTAGGAGGTAAGACATAAAGGTTGGTGCAGCCCTGTAAGAATCACATGAGCCAGTACAATCCACCTGCCAGGCTGAACAGGCAGCTGAAACCTGAGGAGCAGCTCCTCTTTCTAAGTTTGTCCTTTGCTTCTAGAGCCCAAAGACTTAAAATTGAGTAAAGATGACATGCCACTCTTTAAGACTAGGCCCAGCTGAATCCTTACTCCTTCCTAAACAGACCCATCTTCCTCAAACTCCTGCATATCTTTCTTTTGCTTCTTAGCACTACTATTAAGTTATCTTCTTGACCTACCCTCAGTAGTCTCCCCCAACTTAAGGCCCTACCACAAGATAAAACTCTGTACCTTAGTTTTCTCAATTGTAGAATGAAGCTATGTGTTAGTGTAGAGTTAAGAGGATTATATAAACTAATATTTGTAAAGTATTTAAAACAGTATTTGTTACACAAAATATAAGAATTTGTTAAATAAAATGAAAATAAATCATCTTTGAATACATGTATCCAGATCCAAATGACAGGAAGGTCTTCATAATGGCAAAAACAGGCTTCAAACAATAAAATAATAGCAAAATAATAGCAAATATACTGATTTTGTAGTGTACCATCCATCCAAAAGACTTACTAAGGACTGAGAAAGATTTCTGAAGAAATGAGGTTTTAACTTAAAGTTGTATATTTAGTCAATTCTGATCCCAAGACACTAATCATTACTGAAGAAATAAGTCTATCTGCTGAAACAACACCTTACAAAATGAAAGTATGAGACTTCACCCTTAGTCTGGGGCATCTTGTACCTGACTATTCAGTATTGCAATGGTTTGCATTCTTTAGGCCTTAGTAAGATAATATTATTTAAGATGTTTCACTGTACACTCTATTTTTTTAAAAAAGTATCTGAAGTAAAACATTTGATTAAGAAAAAATGATGCATTTTTCATTTGCACATGGGGCACTATGAAATAAAAAGGACAGGTTAAAGTAAGGAATAGGAAAAGAGATGGTGAGAAAATAAGGTCAGTTTCATGACAACTGGACTGTTTACCCTGCTTGTAATATGTGAATATATAAATAATATAATGTGATATATAATAATATAATTAAAACTTATAAAAAGGAAACAATGCATTTCAAATTGGAACTATATATTTGTACAGTATAAAATTACATCATGAAAATGAAAACTATTTTAAACTTTAATAATCTCCTATTTAATAACCATTTTTAAGGTAGAAAAAAACATTCAAAAAATGTCTAAAGTGCCAAAAGTAAATTACTAAAAAATAGTAAATACATGTTTTTATTTTTCTGTCAGAATTTAACAAGGCTTGGAGCAGTGGCACATGTCTATAACCCCAGCAACTTTAGAAACTGAGGCAAGGATCACAAGTTTAAGACCAGCCTTAGCAACTTTAGTAAGACCCTATTTCAGAAAAAACAAAATACAAAAAACAACACTGGATGTAGTTCAGTGGTATAATGCTATAGCACCCCTGCATTCCATCTCCAATACCAAAAAAAAAAAAAAAAAAAAAAGAGAAAGAGAAAGAAAAGAAAAAAATTAGCTAACCATATTAAAAATTACTTCCAAACAAACGCTGGATTTCATAAATATAAGACCAAGAAATCTTACAGACATTCTCTAAGTGATAGTAATAAAATATTTTTTAAAAAATATATTCATATTTGACTTTTTTGTAATTCTTCAGTTATAGCAAAATTCTACTCACAATCATTCAAGAATTATAGTTTTTCATGAAGATAGTTCCTGTGAATTCTTGTTTAATTAAAAAAGTATTAGCACTGATACTTTTAATCTACACTAATAGAACTGATTTATAAAAGTTTATGTTAAAAAATATATATACATATATATATATATATATATATATATATATATATATATATATATATAGAAGTATTACACTTCTCTAAATTTTAGTATTGTGCTTTGAAGAGTTCTAACTTTTGCAGGAATAAAAGTACTTTTCATTTAGACAAGAAATTTCCATTACTTGTGTATTAAGAAGCCACACCCCATACAACTAATGACAAGAAAACATTTCAATTCAGACCTCTAACTTGGCCTGAAGCAAATTAAAAAAAAAAAAAGACTCAAAAAATACAAGGCAACTCACATTTTCAAAGAAAGGAAACTTTTGCTAAATAAGTCGCAATTATGCTGAAGAATTTATATGCTAAGCACGACTGAATATAAAAACACCAGAGCAGTCAACCATAGCTTTAGCACTTTCAGTATGATTAACAGAATGAGCCTTCAAAGGTCAATTAAATGTCAACACACTTTAAAGAGATATTCTTAAAGTCTGGTCAATGTATAATAGCATCTCATAATTTAAGGGTATCCTTCTTAATTTAAGTATAATGTGCATGTGATATATGTACATATATATGCAGGCTTACAATATTTCATCAACCAGCTTACAATAAAAAGTCACCTGGCATCTATTCTAGAGTTTTGAATATCTTAATGTTTTTCAAGTTATGAAATAATTTAAAAAACCACAACTTTGTTACTATATAGCATTATTCAATGAAAATAAAACACAAAGTTGGCTTTTATATTGAGATTCAACTAAAGGTGGATTTAAAATATGTATGTAAAAATTGTTATTGAACATATGTAGCATTTGTATGTCATTATTACCTAAACAATACAGTAAAATAACTATTTACATTGCAGTAGTATTACAAGTAACCTAGAGATGATTTAAAGTATCCAGGATGATGTATGTAGGTTAAATGCAAATACTACTACACCATTTTATATAAACAACTTGAATATTCACATATTTTGGTATCTGTAGGAAAGTGGATCCTGGAACCTATCCACCATGAATACTAAGAAATAAGTGCAAATTATAAATTCTCAAGACTAAGTTATACAGTAGATGAATCTATTTTTTCTATCATAGGAAGTCAATCCTAAGGATAATGCATTTTTGTCCCCAATACATATCATCTGGTATATAATCTATCCCCCAGTAATCTTTTCTGAATTCTTGTGATTGAAAAGCTTCTCAGAAAAGGTATATGCCAAATGAAAATAGAAATTTGTGGGACTGAACAGGTCCTGAAGGTACTAAATGCTTGTATTGATATTTTCATCCAAGAACACAGTAAGATCTCCAATTTCATCTCCCCTAAAGAAGGTCAAATTATCATAAATCCTCAGAATGAGAAAGGCATATCAATGTCATTTGGCCCAATCCACTCCATTAACAAGATAAGGAAATGTAGAACAACTTGACTTGACTCTTATAGCTCCTTGGCAGAAACTTTTCTTCCAGTAAATATAAACACATAAACACACACACACACACACACACACACACACACACACACACTTCCATTAGGACTTTATGACTAGGTTATAACTGACCCAACAGTTGTGACTACTGTAAGAATTCAGAGGAAGCGCACATCCTCGAGATGTTAATTATTTTCCAAGAAGGTATCAGAAATGGAAGAATAAAAGTAGAAACCCATAGTTCAAAAGGAAACATCACTAATGAACTAAGCTATCATGGTTGTTCCTAAAATTATGGAAAGATAATGTTAGATTAGAATGGGACTCTGTTTTTTTTTTTTTAATGTCACTCTATAAACCAGGCAGGACAGATTCAATTTCATTAGAGGATTTTAAATTTAGAAAACCTAAAATAATAAAAGCAAAGACTGGCCTAGGAATACATGTGCGAGAGAGAAAAGAGGTAAAGAAAAAGATTGGGGTCCCTCCTAAGAAGTACTGGGGTGCTGTAAGAAACAAATAAGTTGATGGGAAAGAAAGTATACTAACAAATATGAATTGCTCAAGAAATTTAAGTTAGAACTACCAGGGGACAGGGGCCTCTCTAACCATGTTCCTATGTTTTGGTGGCAAATTCTCAAAAAAAGCAAATCTAGGATTAAATTCTGGAACCATTCCTACAGAATTACAGATAGAAATCTCTTAACCTCAATGATTCCAAAAGCTAGATCACAAGGGGATAGCTGCCATTCTTAAGCCTCTAAAAAGTAAAGGACCACTGATAATTAAATGCAAAACCAGGATTAAAACTTTAAGACAGATCACATAATCAGACAAATTGAGTAAGGAAAGAATATAATTAAATGTTAAGTAAGGTGGTACAAAAAGGGAAGAGGATAGAGGACACTGCACCTGAGCCAGGAAGTGACATGATGAAACCGAATTATTAGCTGGCACCACATACAGTCCACATCTTTCTCCTATCCCTTTTCCCTCTGCTCAACAATTACTATTTAGTAATGTGCTTTTCCATTGTGTCCAGAGCTACTTATCTCCTCCAGTGTTGCCTTCTTTTCTGTCTTCTACATCAACACTCCCGAGCTAAAAAAGAAAATTTTAAAAGTTACCATAAGTTAAATGCTACATATATCAAGTATTACTGCATGGCAATTATTAGCTGATGATACTTTAAAAATCTTATAATTTCCACTCCTTTGAGGCTGGTACTATTATCCTCTTTTCCAAAGTAAGGACACTGAAGCTTAGGGGGTCAAGGATGCAGCTCAAGGCCACTGAGGCAATAATGTCAAAGCTAGGTTTGGAAGTAAGTCTGGCAGATTCCTCACCCTATTCTTTGAACATCTCTCCTACACTCTTTCCATTTTTTCCCAATAAACAAATTCTGTCATATGTGTTGGGGATTCTATGGATACAGAGCTTACAGGAGTGCTTATATGAGGTTGCAGATACAAGATTTGACAATAGAAGGCAGAGAGATTGGGTGACAAACACTTGACTGCCAAATTATCAGCTTCAGGAACAAAATCTTCAAATTAGCATTGAAGAGACAGCTATCCATCCAGTATTCTTTTCTGTTCCCTCTCAGACCTTCTGTACCTTAGGACCCATTCTCAATCATTTGCTTGAAACCTTATCTACCCAGTTGAAAAGGGGAAAGAGCCTGGGATTGCCCCTCCCACAAATCACCCACAGGCTGGGGAGAATAGAGCAAATAATGTACTAGTAGGAGGTGTCTGTGAACTCTAGTCTTCAGCCTTGTGCAATACCAGTCTTAACTGTGTTTGTAGCTTTTATTTTCGTTTACCTGCAGAGGTGGTTCATGGGGGGGGATTTCTGGCCACAGGGCTCAAATAAAAGATGAACCAACAGGTCTGGTACCATAAGGAAGTGATCAGAGCAGTGAGCATCTGGGGAGCTTTTTAAATGTTCCTAGGAGAAAGCAACACTTGCCATTACAACACTGGCAACAAAATTGTAATGCTCATTCTTAAAATTTAGTGATTAACTCTTACTTTGGAAGGAGCTTAGGAAGACAGTTAGATTCTCCTCACAGACATTCTGATTCTGTAAGTGTGGGAGGTACCCAAGAATCTGATGTTTTGCTAGTACTACAGGTGATTTTGATAAAGTTCTAAGGACCACGCCCTGAAATACATTGCTCCAACCATTTACAAGGCTGACCAATTAGCAAATATGAGTGGAGAACACAAACTCTATAAAGAAAACTTGTACAAATATCAATGCTAATTTCTAGGTTGAGAGATCACTTTTAAATAAAGCTACACCGCTTTTGAGAAGTTTCAGGGTCTATAAATGTTAAGACCTTTCCCCTGATGTAACCAAATGGACTTTTATACAAGCCCTTCAAAAATAACAGCATATCTCACTATGGTACATCTTGTATCTCTCCTACACACAGTACTTGTCTAGAGTGAAGACCCTGACTAAATGCTACTTCCAGTGCTTAATTTACATTTGGTGTATGGTTGGAGATAGTTCTTAGTGCAGATTTATTTGATTTCAAAAGAAGCACTTCCCTTCAGACAACTGAATCAAAAGATTTCATTCATGCTATTTTTAAAACAAGTTTAAAAATTGAACAGTACTCCAGCAAAGTATTATGGTTATGATCAGGACATTTAATTAGACATTCAACCATAATGCAAACAGCCACTCATTATTTAAGAAACAAATCTTTCAAAGACTCATGTTCTTCAAACAAAATTATGTCATGAAATATAGTATCTTAAATCAATATTGCTAATCTTTCTAATAGAAACCCTACCAATTTCTTTCTTTCAAAATGCAAACCCCTATTTTAAGCTATAAATTTTGGGGATGCATTCTAGAATTAAGCTCAATTTTTCTGTAAATTCTTCCTTTGATAACTTCTTTCTCTCCAGTAAAGCATGATGATAATTCTCTTTAAGGACAGGTAAGATAGATTTCTGATTATTTTTATCTGAGCACTAGGTATTTTACTCAGCAAATAGTTTTTGAATACCTTAATGCACTTCTATATTTTAAAAAATCAACTACTGTTACTATAAGCTCCACCAAGGGAGAAACCATCCAGTAGAGCACTGGACATGTAAAAGGCACTTTCATGAATGGTGAGAAAACTAGGGGACTTGGTCTTATAGTGAACAAAATAACTTCTTTTGTATAAACTCCTAGCAAAGTGTACGTGCAATATTTGTTAGAATTTTGTTCATGGAAAATGTTTGACTTGACTTTCTTATGAAAAATAAATGTAGGTTATCATGATAACCAAAAGTTAACACTTCATTGTTTTTCAAATCAATCTGCATTGACAATATTTCAATAACTAATGCCAGACCAAACCTTTAACATTAATTATTTATCAAAATTATACATGCCACTAACACATCTCAACAAAGATTATGTAAGTGCGCTGTCTAGGCGTCAGTGATACTGAACACAGTAGCTATTTTCAATCCTTCATTAAAATTAGATCAAGATGTACTTGTATTTTGTGTTACAGTTCCTGTAAGGAAGATTTAAATTACTTTACCATATACTTTGGTTACAAGTAACATTTTCTTTTTCTTCTTTGTCAGAAGAGCCCCCATCTCCCAACAAAAGTTTTCAGTAGAAATAAGCAATACAGAAACTAAAACAACAAACACAAGCACCTGCCCTGTTTACTCTCTCCCTTGCATAAAAAAATGACTTGTTCTCCCTCTAAACTGAGTCCAGAAGGACTTGCTGGGGGCACCTGCCACTTCACCTAACTCTTGACTCTCTGTGTCCATCCTGGTCCCCAGGATTCCAAATGGCACAGCAAAGTAGATCAGTCTTACAAATCATAAAACAAGCAATTCCGGGTAATTTATTTTCCCGGAAGATGGCCTATAAGTATTGGTGTTTTTAAATATCAAACTTAAAAGTTGCTTCTTAGTAGGCTGAAAGGTGAATCCAGGCGCATGTAAATATATCCTGGCCTACCGCTTCGTAACTCCTGAACCTCGTTGAAGCACAGAAAAATCTCAAATGGAGATTAATTTTAAAAAACGGGCACCACAGATCACGTAGCTGTGGCCCCATATATCATATACAGGGAGATCTAAGTGGTTCAATCGTTTGTCCAAGGTCAAGCAGAGCCAGTTACAGGCAGGGTTGCTCCGCGACCTTCTAACCTTTCCGCCTGCCCCCCTCCTTGCACAGGCTCTTGGCAGCCCCCGCCCCTGAAAGGTTCCCACGGATACGGTTCGCAAGTCAGTGGCATGTCAGTGCCTCTCCAGCGACGGCACTTTTATTTGTTCTCCCCGCCTGCTCCAAAAAGTATTAAAGGCTCCCTCCACGCCTTCTCCCTAGCCAGGCGCCCCAACCACTTGAGCCCATCGCTCTTCAAAACCGACTCACCCTCAGCCGGGTCTGGGGAGCCCTCGGACGAACTCCGGCCCTCCCCGCAGTCCCAGCCGACCGCGCCGCGGCCCTGGCTGACGACGAGTCTAGAAAGTCACCGGCGGTGACCGCGGACGCGAGGGGCGGGCCGCGCCGCGCCGCCCCGCGGAGGCGCCGCAAACTTTTCCCGGCTCGCAAGTTGCCGAGCTCGGCGGCCGCGGACCGACTTCCTTCGCCCGCCGCCGGAGCGAGGGGGCGCCCCTTCCCCGGGAGGGGGCTGGGCGAGCGTAGAGACCGTCAGTTTGGGGCCGAGGGAACGCGGGCGCCCGGTACTCTGAGGCGCGCCGGGCCAAGCCCAGCGCATTGTCTCCGCAGCTTCGGACCAAGACCCAGCGGCAGTGGCAGGAGCAAGAGCAGTGAGGAGTTGCGGTCCCAAATTTGCCGCCCCTTTTCGTCGTCGCCGCCCACTGCGTTCTTTGTGTGTCTCTAGCCGTCCTTAGGCAGCTCCGCCGCTCGCCTGACAGCTGATGGGCTCACCACGCCGGGTCCCGCGTCCCCTCGGCGGCCACCGGCGAAGCATGGCCCAGCTGGCCATGGAGCAGGGAGGAGTGTTGACAGATGCTGTCTCGGAGCGGTCGCCGCCGAGGGAAAACGAAGACTGGCCTGCGACCAGTCTAGCTCCGCACTCCCTCTCCAAGACCCGGTCGGCGCGGAGACCCTCCCTTAGCGGCCGCCCTCGCAGCCTGGTCTGGCACCCAGTGCCCGGCTCCGCGGACGGGCGCGCTCGGTCAAGAATCCTGGGGAACCTGCTCCGCCCCTTGGCTCTAGCGCCCTCCAATGATCTCGGCCTACAGGGGGCAGTTCTGTCCAATCAAGTGTTGGGAAGCCCGGCCAGTCCCCGAGAGTGCAGCCAATAGAACGCGACTCCGGCAACACACCCGCCCTGATCCTCTAGGAACAAACCGCTCAGAGCCCAGAGGTGGGACTCGATCCTGGAGCCCAGAGCAAGTCAAGTCGAGCGGCAGCTGGGTCGCAAAGTGGAGAGACAGTCTGTGGGAGAGAGGTCTGATGTCTAAATTGCGATTATTATAAGGAGTTGATGTAAATGGAAACCCGCAACACACTACTTTTGTAGGTCATCAAAATCCACACCCACACTTTTCTGGGGAGAGTGCATAAAAGAAAGCTGCACAATCCGTCCTAGCACTATTAAATATTCAAGTTAAGGCTTTTCCTTTTAGAACACTACTTTAAACCAGGTGCAGGCCAATCCCAAGCATTTGTGTTCTTAATACATCGGACAGAACACCCGATATCTGAAAAAGGTTAGTTTCTGTCCTGCTCCAAAACGCAGACTGTCACTGTTGCCACTGCAATGTTTTTTTCTTTTCTTTTCTTTTTTTTAACCTGAAAGAAAATTGCATTCAAGAATGAAAATATGGGTTCATGAGTTCTGTATCTGAATTATTTTTATCGTGGACTTTATTTCTATAATAAAGTCACAGGAACTATCTTTAGTGGAGATAAAAGAATATAGATATAGATGATATATATATTTATGATTATCTATTTATCTACCAAGACTTGAGTAAAGTGCTGGCTATAAGTTACTGCAGCTCTTGATCACAGGACCTTGTCCTTAATCAGCACTCTGTAGTATTTTCTAATTTGACTTGAATAGTATTACTCAGTTGTTTATGTGAAGTTAATAAACTTTATTAAGTTCTTTATTGAAAGACTACACCATGATGACAACAGTTTTGGTAACAAATATTTACATATTTTAAAAATAAAATTACACTTATTTGTATGCTTCAAATTGTCATGATCAGTTTATTTCTTCTGGCAATGAACTTCACATAAAATTTTTTTGTACACATGTGACACGTTCCTCCTGCATAAATTTCTTTGATGACCAATCTCATTTTTTAAAAGATCCTCTGTACAGTGAACCAAAGAGAAAAAGATATAAAAGAAAAATTACTATCTTACCATTTTCAAAGAGGAAATTACTATATAACATATTGCTTTCATGGTTGAAACCCACTGTGCCTTACCACATTTGTTTCAGGGAATAGCATGAAGCCCAAGACTGAGTTTTGTCAAAAGATGCATAAGTCCTGGATTGACTTTGAGCAAATCTTTTAATGACTAATTTCCTAATAAGAAGCTAGTATACTGGGCTTTGCCTGCTTCATTGGGCAAGTGAGAGCCAAACAAGATAGCTTTTGTTAAGTTCTATGTTTCCTGTAAAATATTGTGCCAAGTGAAAAGCAATATTAAATATGTTACTATTCTCTAATTTTCTATAAAGATACTCACCCACTAGCAGCCTAATAATATTTCCTTGGTACAGTTTTTCAATCTGAAAATTTTTGAGCCCATCAGTTTTTCTCCCAAAATAGATGTAAACAAAACCTCTGTCTTAATATTCTAGAGCAAAGCAGTATTTCAGCTGGGTCCTATGGTGCATTCCTATAGTCCCACCTACTAGGAAGGCTAAGGCAGGAAGATTCCTTGAGCCCAGGAGGCCAGCCTGGGCAACCTAGTGAGAGCCATTACTAAAACAACAAAACAAACAACAACAACAAAAATGCAGCATTTACAATATTTTTAATATCTTTTTTAATAGAGAGGGTATTAGGCTAGAAAACAAAAGTACTTAGGAAAGAATTCTGGATGGGAAAATATGAGAAATTTTGTTTACTATTGTTACCATTGACATATTTCTGAAAAACAAGATGTATTAATGTTCAACTTAATACTCTTCTACATATACTGTTTAAAATATATGAAAACTTCAATGTATACATATAAATAAATTAATGTATCCTATTTCTGCTAAATTTCCATAGTTATACATGGCAGTTATTAATGGCTAGGTCAAATTGATACTCATATAATCAAGTATTGAATTTAATATTTCACAACACTTGTTAGGGATTCACTATGGGTTTTGTGATTAATTTTCAAAGAGAAAAGTATTTTTAGATATATTTCCATGTATTAAAGTATAATTTGTTTACTTTATTCCCAAACTTGCCAGCTAGCACAGAAATTTAATTACTGCTTCAAATAAATGTAAATATGGTAACAATAACATGAAATTTACTGAATTTCATTGAACCAGTACTTGTCATTTGTACATTTCATTTTATGAGTGAAAACTGTAGGAAGATTGATCAATAGAAATCTACTATTCATCATTTATTAAGTAGATTTAAATCAGAGTATTTGATGATTTCCTGATATTGACAAGTCCACACCCTTTTATTGCAGGGGATAAATATTTTCTCAGTTGTCTGAGTTATGCTCATGACTCCACTGTAGTGATGTTTTATTTACTAAGTGATATTTTCAATTTTTTTTTTTATCTGTGACTTCCTTATCAGTTGTCCAGTATGGAACACTAGAGTTGTAGCTCCAGAAGAGAGCTGTTGGGTTTGGCACATATTTAAAGGTTTACTGAAGAACAATTTTTACTTTGGAGTTAGTCTTAGCATTTGTTGATATTTTTGATATATAAACATACAGTCTAAGTTGCTTCACGTGATCTGTGGTAATATGACTAATCACAATATTATTTTCTCTGTATTTTTGTATTTAAGATACTATCATCTTAAGATTGCTTCATCAATGAGTATAACAAACAACTGGATTTGTGGTTTCTGGATTCTGATAGTTGAAATGCTTCTGAATTTCTATGTTTTAGGCAAATCAGACTTCCATGTGATTTCTTTCCAATTCACTGCATCTAATCCATTCATCTGAAAATGGTGTTATTAGGAATAATGAAATAATATCTACATAGAGAATAAAAAAATAATTAGCTCTATTTTTCTTTCTATTTTTGACATGGATGAAGGAAAATTGCTTTAGTGAACCACAACATCAGATCCTTTTAACTCTTTTATGAATCTTATATTTTTCTGATTTCTTGAATCTGACCATACAGTTTCCTCATTGTGTGATATAATTCCTGGCAAAAATATTTTATATGCATAAGAAGGAACATAAAAAATTACAAAAAACACTGGTGATAGGCACACTTGACTCCCTTCTCCATTTTATTTTGGGTTCCAACCCCTCAGAAAAATTGCTCTTAGAGTTACAAAATTTTATTTTCACTAAAATGAATTTTTTATAACTTTTTTCTTAACTTCAACTATTAGAAAATGCAAAACTAAATTTACAGTTCAATTTAGCAAGATATTCACATATTCACTGTGATATAGATATAGATATAAATGTATTTTAGTGATAGGGTCTCCCAATGTCACCCAGGCTTGTCTCCAACTTCTGGACTTAAGCAGCTCTCCTGACTCAGCCTCCCAATTAGCTGGGACTACAGAAACATGCCAATGCCTCTAATAAACATAATATTTAATTTGTCTTGGCTTATTACTTTCCATTATGTTTATGTATTTTTTTTACTATTTGCATATATACATTTATTTAAAATATTTTATGAACTTTTTTACTATTTGCATGTATGCATTTATTCAAAATATTTTATTACATGAGATTAAATATAAATGAATGAATAACATATTTTGAGTCATATATAAACCCTGGGAAAGATGGACTGAACAAAACTTACATATAGTGAGACAATATGAAGGATATCACTGTCTTTCTCCTTCAACAAGGAATAGAAATCTGATTCACCAGGTTTAACATCTCAAAACCTTTCTCAGAGAGACAGAAAAATAAATAAATAAATATACCAGAGGGATGAAATTTATTACACTTATTTCTTTAAAGTTGAAGTTTTGTTTAAAAGTCATACCCTTGGGCTGGGGATGTGGCTTAGTGATAGAGTGTTTGCCTTGTACATGAAAGGTTATGGGTTCCATCCGCAGCACCAATCCCTAGTACTGAAATAATAGCTTCTCTTGTGTAAGATATTGGCTTATAAAGAGTACAGAATGACATTTTAGCATTTTTATTTTGTTTTGCTTTATGAGATACATTTTAAATAACTAGAAATTACAGGTTAAAAATATCAAACATCCTTTTAAAAGAGAGTATTCTATATAGATAAACAATGTATAGATAAAAATCTACAATCAATAGATTTCCTCTCCAGGACAGCAGGACAGCATGCAAGAGGCTTTCAGTAGAATCAGTAGGTTTCAGGGGTAGTTGTAGAAAACTTAACCCAACATGATTTAAATATTTTTTAAAAATATTTTCTCATGTGACTAAAACTTTGCAACCACAGTGAGGCAAAATCAAGGTAGTTAGTTCATGGAAAGTGGTAGATTAAAGCAGAGAGCAAAAGTAAAGAGGCAGATAGAGGCCAGAACAGCCTTATGCACTAATAGAGGTGTCAAGAAACTGACTAGAATTTATCAGACAAAAAAACAGAAATGTAGTTGGACCAAGTGGTGCATGCCTGTAATCCCAGCTACTCAGGAGGCTGAAGCAGGAGGATCACAAGTTCAAGGCCAGTTTGGGGGATTTATAGAGACCCTTTCTCAAAATAAAAATAAAAAAGGGCTGGGGATGTAGCTTAGTAGTAAAGTGCAGCTGGGTTCAATCCCCAGGACACAAACAAAACAACAACAAATTTTTTAAAAGGCATAAATATATATTGATTATTTCTAAATTACAAACAACAAAACTAAAAATAATATCAAAATTATGGAGTTGTGGAGAGAAGCAATACAGTAAAACCTCTTTTTACATTGGTGGCAGATAGTAAATCACATAGAAATAAAAATAAAGAAATAATTAGTAATTTCACTTTTTTTTTTTTTAAAAGCAGAGTCTTGTTTGGCTATCCACAAGCAGAAACTAAAAGCAGAAATGGTTGAAAGACTTTTCCTTCTGGTGATGATGTTGCAATTGAGTATGAGGAGGGTTGTGGTCGTTTCATATTTTTGAATATTGTTTTGATGAAAATTGTCAATATTATAGGAAAAAGCCTTAGTGTGAATTATTAAATATAAATTAGGGTATAATATATCTTGGGAAGCCCTAATTGTAAAGTAGTTAGAGTATGATAAAATGGGTTAGGACCTCAGTATGCTAAAATATGAACATTGGTCAGGAATATGGATGGTGGTTTTAAGAAAACAAATATAATGAATATACAGGAAAATTATCTTATGTATTTTATAAGCTATTCACAGTTTAGTTGGTTATCTTTTGGTGTGTGTTTGAGAACAAATGTGCCTTTGGGTTCCAAAGATTCTAGGGCAGATTCAGTCTGGGAGAGACTGCTTGCTAAGTGCCTGTTTGTTTTTTGATGAAGTAATTGTATCATTTAAAACTGACTCAGCACACAGGAAAATGTGTTCATTGTGAGTTTCATAGCTTGAAAAATGAGTGAAAATTATGGAGACGATTCTGTGGAAAGTTACAAAAGAAATTAAAAGTCTGGAACATAGATGATTTGAGAAATTATCATTTCAAGCCTTTGAAACTCCAGATTTTCAGATATAATTCATTGTTCATTTTGTGTGCAAATGAAGGAGACTATAGGGCCCAATGTGAGATGCCCTAGGAGGTGTATTAGAATCAGTTCATCTTGAATAATAGGGAAATCAATCTGTTGGGCTTGCAGGTTGTGTGGAGAGTACTCATAAGCAAGGAAAAATATCATTACCAGAAATAATGTAAGAAAAAGGGTATGCAAATCTAAGTGGGTAAGGAACCAACTCAAACAACCATTTGGATCACTGCCAGTTGATAATAAGCAAGATGGATATGAAAAACTATCTGTAATAATTAAAGCAGCAAGACAGAGCTGTAAAACTACTGTCAGGATACAATATTTAATCCTAATATGTAGTTTTATTTTATGATGTATAGTGTCATTTGGAGATAATATTTGTGAGAATTGCCTGAACTTTTACCAAAGCATTCTCATATACATGACATTTTTCTGAAGATACTTATAGTAATGATAAGAATTTGTTTTACATACCTTTAAAAAAAATGGAAACCACCTTTACATGTATAATGCCATTAGAGCCTAATATCTTTTCCTTGAGTTGAAGAGGAAGTTAGCTTGGTATAGTATTTAGATTAAAAGACATGTTTGAACTCCACTACCCAACAAAACTCAACCAGGTCACCAATTCCTCTGAGCCTTTAAATGAGGATGTAATAATTATGGATGCTGTATCTATCTCTCTCGCTGTATTGTTAGAAGGATACTAGTGGCTGATTTGTGTGAGCACCTTTGCAGACCTTTCTGTAGGTGGCCCATTTTCTTATTAGCATAGCTTCTATTGCTATTTTATTTTATTATGTTTGAGATACTGGAGATTGAACTGAGGGATATTTTACCACCAAGCTACATTGCCAGCCTTTTTTAAAAAAATTAATTTTACATTGACTCTCACTAAATTGCTCAGGCTGGCCTTGAACTTGTGATTTTCCTGAGTTGCTGGGATAACAAGTATGCATCACTGAATCCCTGTTCTATTTCTATTTTATTAATAATGGAAAGGAGATGCAGTGATCAAGAGATAATCCAATTAAATAAGGTTGGGTCCATGGTCTTAGATCCCTAGGTCTTTTAATTACTACCAAGTGTTCCATTCCACTACTTTGATCCTTGCTTTGGATGATGATCAATGAATATAGAATTAGAATAGTCTGTTGGTTTCCTCAGTTTCTTTTTTGGATTGAAGAGTTAGACAAATTGATTACCAAGGTCTTCTGATTATAAATCCTACTAGTCAAGTACTTGATTCTCCAGCTCCCTTGGGGGTCTCCACTGGTCTAGAAGGGGTGGCAACCAAAAGAGAGTTAAAGTGCTCTGTATAGAACACAGATGAATTTCTCTTGTTCCTCAGAGAAAAGAAGGGACAGAGAAACAAGAAGATGATTTGAGGTTAGAAAGTACAAACCATGAAACAGTTTATGAAGATTTTCTGAATGTGGGGACAGAAGTGATATGTAGAGGACTTCTAAGATTCAAGTATCAGTTTCAGTGAAATCTTCTTAACACATAATGTGAGCTAATAAGCTATTATGTGTTAATTGTAGTTTTGTTGTTGTTATTTGTAGTTTTGTTTTGTTTCAATGGATTCCTGTGGAACATAGGAAAATAAGAGAAGACTATGAAAATATAAGTCCCCTTCTTCTTTTCCCTAAAATTCTTGAAAAATTGTCAGGCCTCTGAGAATTAATTTCTAGACAACACTTAGAATAGAATGAAAAAGTAAATAAGTAAAAACGGAGGCCTAATTGTGTTTGAGTTTCCCTTATCTTAATAATGGTAAAGCCTATTGGTACAGAAACAGAAAGGAAAATTTCAGTATATGGAGATTATTGATGAAAAATAGAAAAAGTAGAATGATTTATAGCTAATCCAACACCATGTGCTTTATTGCTCTAAAAATAGTTGTCTGAGAAAACTAAGTATGTTTATCATTGCATATTTTGTTTTTAATATATCATCTAGCAAACAATATGTTTAATTCATATAGGATAGGGTAAAAATTGTGCCCTGTCAAGGATGTACTATAGGGTCATGTTTATGTAAATATAATAAAATCTAGACGAATCAACAACTGAATGTTGCTAACTGTGATTATTTGTGTAGTAGAATTTAGTAAGATCAGGGTAGTCTACATACTTTTCTGTATTCTCTGTAATGTTTTACATAAATTCATTACTATTAAAATGATGAAAAGATGCTCTATAAAAGATATATAACTGGGCAGGAGGTATAGGTCAGTGATAGAGTGCTTCTTTAGCATATATGAGGCTTTCTGGGTTCAAACCCTGACACTGCCAAACAAACTATATATGTATATGTGTATATAGATAGATGGATAGATAGATAGATAGTGAATCTGCCACTCCTCCATTGTTACATTAGTTATTATTAAGTTTATAATTAAAAAGAAGGATATGAATTGTATGAAATTATCAACTTCATATTGAAAATCTCTTTACTTGGGCTTTTGAAAGAAAAGTTTAAATATCCATTGCAATAAAATAATTTGGATGATTTTCATGATCAAATTAAAACAAAAAATAATATAGAGAGTAATGAAACAAAATTTAGTGTGATGGTTACCTCTAAAAATCTAAATTCCAGCATTTTTTGTCAGCTGTTTATTTTTTTCTACAGGATATGAAAAATCTTTGTTGCTTATTAACTCACATTAAGCAGAATATTTAAGGACTAGCAAAATGATTTAATAGCAAGAATTCCTAGAAAGAAAGGCATGACTTTTCACTTTTGGGGGACTTTGTAGTCATTAAAGAAGATAGGTAATGTGTACGTAACACTCTGATATAATTTAGAACAGAGTTCTCAACCAGGGAGATTTTGCCACCCTCCATCACTCAACTTCCTGGGGATGTTGGCAGTGTCTGGAGACATATATACTTATCACACCTGGGGAAAGGAGTGTGCTACTGGCATCTAGTGGGTAGGCACCAGGGTTACTGCTGTGTATCCCACAATGCACAGGAGAGCCCTCGACTGCTAAGAATTATTCAGCCCAAAATGTCAACAGAATACAGGTTGAGAAATCCTACTTCAGGTACCTGTTTACTGAGAAACTAAATAGCAACATCAACCTCAAACTTAAAAAAAAAATTAAAAAAAAAAGAAAAGGAAGAAATCTTCATTCATGTTTTCTTACAAGCAATGGAAAACAAAAATTCCATTTCCTTCCCCCCAAAGTTGAATATTTATCATACATTTGTTGTGATATAAAGTAATATGTAGAAATTAAGAAACCTAAGGTAGCTAATCACAGTCTTTGAAGAAATAGAACTGAAATGGTAAGTCTCTGAGAAAATAAATATGCTTCAACAGGTTAGTTGGGAATGCCTTTAAAAAATGCCTCAAGAGAATATTTTAGCTAGCAACTTGAAACTATTGAGAACGTGAATCCAGTGATCTGTCAGGATCATATATTAATAATGACTGCTTTTCTCCCAAGAAACAAATGAAAACACAAAATGCACTTATTACAATGTTTTATGTGCTGCTCAGAATCTTGAGTTATTAGAGAGGCAGTGTGGGTCGAGGTGCAGGTACACAGGACAGGAATCTTTTCCCCCACCCTGCCAACATGCAGCCTGTGATATCTTGGCAAAGTTCCTGACAACACAAAGGTGGGCAGTATTTTGTATTGTGTTAACCCCCAAACTCTGTAGCATTATTTTAAAATGTAATTTCTGTTAGTTAGTGCAGGAATTTCAATGAAGGTCATTGCATACCCCACCCCAATGAGGGCACTAACAAAGTTGCCTATAAATACAAATGAACGCGATTGATTCAAGCATAATCTCTTATTCTTTATTATTATTTTCTTCAAGGAACAAGGTAAGTTTTGTGAAGGATGAAATGATATTTCAGGATATTATTTTTGGTTTAGTTTTTAATTAAATGTGTTATGCTGCACAAAACAACAAAATCATTCTGGGAATGTTAGATGAAGATGTGCTGAGGACCACGTTACTCTATGTTGTCAAAGGTTTTCCTTTTAATGGGTGTTAGAATTGATTCTACCAGGTTAATCAGAAAGGTATAAATCTCATTCTTTAAATATTTATTTTATATTTTAATTGGTATAGGGATCAAGAAACCAAAAGGATTGCAGGATGAACTCTTTGTAAACATTCCGTGTTTTCTTTATAATTTTAAAAATATAATAAATATATTTTTCATTAATAATAATTTCTTTCTAGTATACAAGTAATATTCACTTGCCACTTAAAATTTGAAGAATTCTGGAAAGGATACAAAGAAAAAATATCTGCAGAGACCTTCACTTTCGATGTATGTCAACTTCCCTCCACTTCCTCCTTAAAATGGGTCACTGTATATCCAAACCCTACCCTCAGCTCCATCACATTTATCCATCCCATCAACATTCTTCCAAACCAAATTTTAACATGGTTGCATGTATTTTAAGTGGCTGTACCAAACTCAGTTCTGCAAGCACTTCTTGTTTTTTTTCCTCGATAACACATATAGATATATAATGTTCACAAGTCAGTGAATGCTAAGGCACATGTACATAAGGAAATTTCTGGCATATGCAAATTTCCTTCTTGGATGTTTGCCATTTCTCTGTTCCTTTCTTTCCCACTCATAAAGTACACTGAAGTATGGGAATAACATTAAAGGGATAATCTGGATTCTACCCTAATTTTTTAAATAATGTTCAGAGTTTGGTACTTTTCCTACTGGTCATGACAAATTACTTGTAATATGCCTCAAAACTAATATAAGTATTTTGTGGATCTCAGGTGATTAACACTAAATTCAACTAAATGAAGATGTCAGGCAACAATGAATGGCCCTGCCCTCAAATGTTCTCTAATCATTTTCTTAAGAGAACTGGCTGAAAGTAGAGTTATTGAATTGAAGGACATTAATTCTTTATATCGTCTGTTAACTTGCTTTCCAGAAAAGTTGTTCCTATTATAATAGTCTCACATTCAACAATACTGAAAGATTTAATCTTAAATGAAAGTATTTAAACACACATGTTTAGTTTTTATTTTTTTCCTTGTGTTTCCTTCTCTCCCTTCTTTCCTTCTTTTATTCTTCTGTGAAATATTTGTTCATATCCTTTATCAATTTTCCTATTCATATTTTAAAATTAACATGAGTTCTTTATGTACTAATTATACCATATTTTGGTCATAAATCTGTGTCATATATATTCCCCAACTGAGTACTTTAGAAATTATACTTATTTTTTTCATGAAGATAGAAATTTTACTTTAGTTCTTGATGCTTTTTCTTGTTGTTAGTTTCAATATAATTTCTCCATAGTCAGATTTATACTATTTTGTTGTTGTTGTTGTTGTGAAATTTCTGTTAATACTTTTATAGTTAACATTTTCCCATCTTGAGATTTTTTTTCTAGGTTTATTTATGTGTTTTTCATTTGTAATTTTCATTTGTAATATTTAATCATTCTACAGTTTGTTTTCTAGTATAAAATGAGATATATTTTATTTAAACTTGTTAAATAATTGTCTCATATCACTGATAATTATGTCTTTATCCATTTCTGGTGTTATTTTTATATTACATAGAGTTTTTTTTTTAATTCTTGTCATCATTTTGTTTTTTAATCTACCAGAGTTGGCTTGTGGTCTATACATTCTATACCATTGTATGTCCAAACCCTATCCTCATTGTTTTATCTATTTCCGCATTCCACTGAGGCAAATTTTGTTTATAAAGCTTTCGATCTGTTTTAGTTTCTCCCATTTAATCCTCTGATAAACTTACAGTTGTTTTGAAAAATACTCTTTTTATCAGACCCATCATCAAATAATTTATTTGGGAGTTTTAATGGATTATTTTCAATCTATTTTTTTAAATGAAAGTCTTTTTATTCCTTTCACAGCTTTTTATTATTTTAATTGTATCAGTCCCACACAATTCTTATAAGGATTAAGCTTATACATTCTGATATTTTGGTTATTATTATGGATAGAATGTTTGTCATTACTTTTGATCAGATATCATTCATTCATTCATTACTAACAATATGATGGATTTTTGTATTATTAGGCATTTGATCTACACTGAACCATGCTATTAGTTTAAATATTTCTTCAGTTCATCCCCTTTGATTGCTTGATAGACAAACAAAATATATGAAAATAATTTATCTATTCTCATGATTTTTAAATTTAACAATTATACCTTATGTTTCTGTTTTTTTGTTTGTTTGTTTTGTTGTTACTTATTTGTTTTGGCTACCATTTCTAAAATAATTACAAATGACAGTGATAACAGTGAACATCTTGAATTGTTTATAATCCCTCTAGTGTTTTGTTATAAAACTTGATTTTGTCTGTATTTTAAACTATAAATAAATACTTTATTATGTCAACGATGTATCATTTTATTCTGAGCTTATTAAGCAAGTTTTGAAATCAATGAAAGTTTATTGAATTATATCAAATTATTTTCCAGATTGAGATGTTTCTGTGTTTCCTTTGCAACCTATTGGTGTGATATTCATTGGGATCTATATATACAAATTCTCAGGGTAACCCTTAAGTATTCAATGTAAATTATTATTTATCACACTTGAATTATACATGCTAACTTTTTATTCAGACTTATGCATCTATACGAAGCATTTTTAAGTTTTGCTCTAAGGGTCATCATAGCTTTGTCAAGTGAGTTGGAACATTTTCTTTTTTGCTTTTCTTTGCACAAGAGGAAAAGATTATACCTTGCAGGAATCATTTCTTGAAAGTTGAAATACTCATTGATAAAACTTCCCTATATCTGTCTTGAAGGTACTTAATAAAAATAAAAATATTTTCAATTTCAGTTCTTCAGATATTATATTTCTTTTTTTGTGTGATAACTTTTTCCTTCATTATTTTTGAATCTTCATTATGAAGGTTTTCAAATTTATTGAGCTGATTAATTTATGTTAATACTTTAAAATAATTTTAAAACCCATTAGCAAATCCTTTAAAAATTATATGCCCCTTCTTATTGTGAATTTTGGTTATTATTTTTTCTTGAATACATTGGTGAGCTGTTTTATATTGCTATTTGTACATGTTTTTCAGGAATTCAATCCAATTATTTGTCAATTTTATTGGTTTTCTGTTTTCTCCTACATTAACTTGTGTATTTATATTTCTCCTCTTGTTTTGTTTAGATTCTTAAATTGTTTTAACTTCTTGAATTAAAACCAAATTTAATTAAAAAGGTTTTTGTTTTTAGTTAGAACAAAGAATATTTCACACTATATATTTGCCTTTGCCACATTCCACAGAGTTTGAGAAGGCACGGTCCTATTTTCATGATATTAAAAACAAGTTTGTAATTTTACTTTTGATTTTTCTCTCCTAAATAGCTAATGAGACCTCTGTGACTTGTAAAGTATTTGGTTTTTGATTGTTTAAACTTTTTTATATATATATATATATATATATATATATATATATATATATATATATATATAATGATCATACTGAGGTTGGAGAATGCAGCCTCTTTAATACATGATTTGAAAACTTTTGAACGTTTTCTTTGTGACAGTATTCACTGAATTTTTATAAAGCATTGTTACAATAATATTGATAATAAAATACATGTATGTACTTTTTTTGAGTATACAAATCAATATATCTACAGATTTAAATTTACTGATGTTACATAATAATCAAACATTTATCAGAAACTAAGAGTATTGAAGGTTGCCTTAACAATATGCTTTTTATTTCACATTTCTAGTATTTCTAACATCCTTGTTTTATATATGTTATTGGCTTATAAAAGTGAGTGGATATTATGTTTTACTCATGTAATGCATATTTAATATAATGTAATTAATCTCTTGGTCACTATTAATTTCACAATTTAATTTAATATCTTTTCCCCTCTTCTGAAATTATGTATTTACTGTTTTCTTTCATGGAAATCTCATGTATATTTGCCCATTCTTTTATTGTTAGTTGTCTCCCTCATTTTATTTTAGAATCTTTTATTCTAAATAATAATACTTATATTATTATTTATTACTACATGATACTTATCATGTAGTTCAACATTTTAAAACTAGATCTGAATTATTTTTGTTTTCTGTTAGAAAGTTTTCAAGTAGTCAAAATAGTTATTATAAGTCATTATATCCATTCATATTTCGTTTGACTTGGTTTGTGATTATTCTCATGTTTTCCTAGTATGGGTTTATATTTTATTTATATGTCTGGTTTATATTTTACACTCTCTAGTATTTTAGAAAATAATGATTTGGATTTTAATCATTTTAAAGATTACTTTTGGATTTTCCAAAATTGTGCTTTAATTCATATTTTTTAATCCAACATTATAAAAGAAAATACTGATTTTTGGCTCTCTTCATACAAAGTGAAGAAGTTTTCTCAGTTTGCTTCTCTGCTCTTTCTCTCACTTCTATGTTTCCTTTAATATTATCTATAATTTCAAACCAAGATAGTTATCATTAACATTTCACTTATATATTTGTGCTGTATTTTGTAACCCTATTAGCAAGATTTCCTGATATTTGCCCTCTTATTTAACTGGCTTTTATGGTTTCCTCTGCTTGAGATCTTTACTATGATTCATCTTTTGGTCAATAGAAGTACACCTTTAACCTTTTTGAAAGCAAACCTGAGAATGTATTTCTTTTTTCTGTTTCTTTCATATCCAAAGGTCAAATTCTCTGGGAACACAATTCTTGAAACTTTTACCCTCATGATTTTATCTGTAAGAGGTATCTGCAACACAGTCATATTATACATATTTTTTTAAGTGTAAACAATCAAAACTGAAACACTTTGCAAGTTACAAACTGCAAATGACTTTCTAAAATAGCTATTTAGATAAGAAAAAGCAAAGTTAAAATTATAAACTTGTTTTTATATAATGAAAATAGGATCATGACTTATCCAACTTTATAAGAAAAAAATTTTAATTGTAATTATTAGTGCATATTAACTATACAAAATAATCTGACTTATTGTGGCAATGTCATACATGCACATAACGTACTTTAATCATATCCACTGTCCCTGTTTTCCTCTTTTCCTCTACCCCTTCTCCTGATTTCCTTCCCTTTTTCTAATATTTTTCTTTCTATTTTCATCCCCTGGATTCCACGTATGAGAGAAAATGTGTGACTTTCTGGGTCTACCTTATTTCACTTAACATAATGGTCTCCAGTTCTCTTCATTTTACAGAAGATGTCAGAATTTTGTTCTTTTCTGGGTCTGAATAATATTCCAGTGTTTATATTATATACCACATTTGCTTGATCCCTTCTTCTACTGGTGAGCATCTAGGCTGATTACATAACCTGGCTACTGTAAGCGGTTTGCTCATTATTTTTTTTTGCTCATTATTTTTTGCCCATGGATTTTTGTCTTGAATGTGGTAAGCACTTTTAATACTAATACTCCATTCTTTTAATGGTGTTATTCATGTAAACTTCTGTTTTTTGTTTTTGTTTTGTTTTGTTTTTTGTTTTTGTATGGGGCATTTTTCATTATCACATCGACTCTAGTTTTTATGTTTCTTTTTATTGAGATTACCTATAACCACTGAGTTTTGGTTCTCTAGCTTCTATGATCACTGTTTTCTTTTTTTAGGAATTTCATCTTTTTCCTCTGCTTTTTGTGAAAACTACTCAGATGTGTCCTTAAACTTCTTGATTTCATTTTTCATGGTGAAAATTCTGGGAATTATTGTTTTGCTGTGAATTTAATTCATCTCTTAAACATTTTAGGCATTAAATTGTGTTTATTATTTTATGATCATTTGTTAGGATTTTTATTAGACTTTTGCTAGAACAAATCTTCATACCATAAAGATTCATAATTATAGCTCGGGGTACACCTATGCAAGACAGATCTACGGGTACAAATCTACAAGTGGAATTTCTGAGTTACAATCACATTTTTAGGTTCTTTTCCTTCTGTCTTCTCTCTCTCTTTTATCATCCAGGTCTCTTAATTCCATCTCATATTCATTTCTTTTATGCCCCTTACGAATTTCTGCTCATGTTTCATAGAGAAAATATTTTCTTGTATCCTATGAAAGATGAGAAACATCATTCCAAAGTAGTTAAAACAATTTTAAGTGAAGTTTTTAATATAGGAATTGAAAACTATGTGTTTTTTCTCTTTTCCTTCAATTGCACCATTTTCAGTTTATTGTGGGTTTTTATTTTTTACCCTTAAATAAATAACCATATTTTCTATATCAATGTTGTGTTTCAGTACTTCTCAGCTCTACTATGCTTCCACTGGAGTTACTATAAGGTTAATATGCCAGCTCTTAGCCCCAGTGCCAGATGTTCTAAATGACAATTCTATTGCTTATGAAGGAATCTTTTCCCTGAACCTCTGAATTTCTGTCCATCTAGAAAGTTGATGTACATGAAAAACTGAAATTCCCAGAATGTTCTCTGCCCACTTGTTTGACATTCTAAGGGATCTTGCTTTCCTTTTATCGTACTTAACTTTTTTTTTTTTTTTTTTTTTAATATTAAGCACTTTTGGGTAAGAAGTTGAAAAAAGCTTCATAGGGGATGCTAACCAGATCCCCCTTTAGAATAGAACCCTTTATATGTCTCAAATGGATCTTTCCAAGCCAGACAGATTTACTGTTGTCCTATTATCTTGAATTCTAGAGGGCACTTTGGAATTCCATATCCATATTACTCAATTAAGCAATCAATGATAAGAATGAATAATTCAACGAATTGATCGTCACACACAAGCTAGTGGGAATTTTTTTTTTTCCAGCTTGGTGATTCCTGCTGACCTACTTCCTTATAAAATAACACAACAATTAGTTGATCAGAAGATTGTATGGAAACTAAGAGTGCCACCTGGTGTTGTGCATGGCATCTTCTCCAGTATCAATTTTAGATTGCTTTGTGAAATGCAAAGCATTTCACAATTTTATTTCACTTAATGTTTTTCATTACCTTAGGGTCACTGTAAGAAAATTTTGAATCATTCCTATATTACAGATAACCCAGAGGAGGCAAAAGCAAAAACATCGTTTTGTAATTAAACAGAAAGTTACTCCAAATATTAATAGTGTAATCCAAGTCACATGATTTTTAGGTAGATGAATTTTCCACTTTGTTAGCATATGGGTATCTTTTCCTTGTGTAGCACACCTTTGCAGGTACCTTGAATAGTAGTTACGGTAATGAGTTACTTGTTCAGCCAAGTATGACAACATCATATTTATTACTCCATGAATAATCAATGTTATTGATTTGATATTTTCATTCAGTAAACTAGAATATTTTTCAACTACCTTAAAATAGCTGTTAATCATGGAGAAGTATTATTTGTTTCATTAATTGTTTTCAGAGCAGCATAGCTTATCCAAAGAGTTACACTTTTTTTTGAGAGAGAGAGAAAGAGAGAGAGAGAGAGAGAGAGAGAGAGAGAGAGAGAGAATTTTTTAATATTTATTTTTTTAGTTTTCGGCGGACACAACATCTCTGTTTGTATGTGGTGCTGAGGATTGAACCTGGGCCGCACGCATGCCAGGCGAGCACGCTACCACTTGAGCCACATCCCCAGCCCAAGAGTTACACTTTTTATCTCCCACATTTCTAAAAGTTTTAGTAATTTTTGTTTCTGTGTGTAAATTATACTTGAGAGAGATATACATATCTTTGGTAGTTCATGCTTCATTGATAATTAGGTTTCATTTATAAAACAACATGTTTTCCTTCCTATTAGTAATTCAAAAGACAACTAAAAATAGAGAGTAATATAAGCAATAATAATAATGGAAACAACTCACTATTTGTGTGTGTGTGTGGTCACCAGGTCAAGCTTCTTTACACATGTGTTGTAACTCATTTAATTCTTAGTGCCCCAAGTAAAATAGATAATTATTTATTATTATTGTTTTGAAACAACATCTTGCTACATTGCTGAGGCTGGCCTTGAACTCATGATCCTCCTGCCTCAACCTCTCAAGTAGCTGGGATTACAGGTGTGTGCTATTATGCCCAGTAGCAGTATTTTCATTTTACGTGATGATACGAAACCTTCCTAAGACATCACAATGTGTCTGGCATGGCCAGAAATCACATGCAGACTGTGATTTTTAACCGTGCCCACAGGATCCCACCATGCTACACTGCTTGCAAACAGTGAGACAAGAGATTTCCCCCCTGTTTTATAAACTAACTGTTAAATTTAGACAACTAATCCTTGGTGGACGAAACAGTGCTTGGTTCATATGGGAGAAATTAACAGCTCTTTCCCAAAAGGACAAAAATAAGAAAAAATAATAGTGTTGGTGGAGATTAACTCAAAAGATGTGTCTCTTTGAGACATCTTTCCACATTCTTCCATTTGTTTCATTCCACTGGGATTTGCCCAGCCCCCCGCTTAACCTTTGCTTCTTTGGCTTACTTAGCAGCCTCAAAAGTGGAAAACATTATGAAAAGCACAAGTGTCAGAGTGGCCAGCTGGCAGAGGGAAATTCCAGTCATATTGTGCATCCCCTTGTGAGCTTTTTATTTCAGTTGTTCTTTGGCACACACAAGTCAAAAGCTCAGCTGGCTATCTGTTTCTTGCAATAGAATTCTGCAATATTTCAAATGTCCAAATGCAGCCAACGAGAACTAGTCTTTGCAGATTTTGAACAAGCTGTAGTAAGTGAAAGACATTATAAGACAGTGTTTGGGTCATAGGCTGTTGAGAAATAAAATTACAAGAATAAGAAAGAACAATCTTTTTTTCCTGTGGCTTTGGACTGCCAGTAGGCTAAAGGTTGGGAAACGTCCCAAACACAGCTCTATTGTATCATAACCATGGTTAGAACAGTCCTGCAGCTCTGTAAAGCCTAGAGAATAAAGCCAATGCACATCACTTGGCATGTGAAGAGTTCCATGGCCTGACTCCAACCTTCTATCTTGCTTCATGCCCTGGACATGCTGTAGTGACATTCAGAGGCCACACATGGCTACTGCCTTGCCATTGGTCTGCACATGCACTATGACTGGTCAGTGCTTATGCTTTGATAAGTGTGGAATCTTTTTAATCTCACTCCTTCTTTACATATATGCACCTTATACTGTACTTTTTATGCTTTTTAAGACTGTTGGCTGTTTCTTCTTCCATTTTATATTTACCATAATGCCTGGCACTTCCTGGGCCAAAGTAAGCACTAAATAAATTGAAGAATCATCAGTACTGGGAGGATGTATTTGTCTGCTTCTTATCATTTCCTGAGAAGGAAAAACAACTGTGGTAGGCCTCAGGGAAGGACAAGAGGGGAGTGTCATGTTGAGAAGGCAGCAGGTGTTTGTCACCCAGTCCCTCCAGTGCCGGAATCCCTAGCACTCATGATTATGTTTCTTAGTGGTCAGGGAGAAGAGAGAACCACCTTACAATCTCAGATAAATTACTGTGGAAAAAGTTAGGCCAGTATATAGACTCCAAACACAGAAAAATTATGGGGTCCCAAGACTGAGAAATATCCAGGAGTTTCATACTCAAGAACATCCATTGTGATAAACTCCATGATGGTAACACCCATGTGTACCTAAGTGTTGATACATGAAGGCATCTGATGTATCCACTGAGTATTTGCTAGTGTCTAAAAAAAAAGATTTTTAAAAGTCAATATTAGACTTGAATGCCAGGCTGCTTGGATTCAAATTCTGTTTCTACCACTATCTACACTATTGAGTTCATAGGGTAATCAAGTGCTTTATGAAATAAAGTACTGAGAGTACAGGCTAGTACATAACAAATAACATATGAACATGTATTTAATTGAAAATGTGAGCACATTTTCCCCCAGGAAACCTTTTGATGTGGTTGTTTTGTATACTTTATTGCAATTTTACATCAGTTTTAAAAGGGATGGTAATAAAAGCTTTGTGCACGCATGTGTGTGAAAACATAATGAAGTGTGAGACAGCAATGACAATGAAAGACTTACCACTACTTGTAACAATATGAATGGACTTCATAAACAAGTTGAGTGAATAAAGCCAGATACACAAAATAATATGATTCCATTCATATAAAGTACAAAAAAATAGGCAAAGCTAATTTGTGCTATTTGCAATCAGATAATTGCTATCCTGATGATACAATGGGTGTTAGTTGCACAGGGATGCTCATTTTGTGAAAATTCGTCATTAGGGTATATATTTATGACATCCTTTTTGTACTTTTGGTACAAATGTTACATGTCAATAAACAGTTTTTAAAAAGTGATGTAATAGTGAAATGAAAACCTATTGTAAGTGTGAGTCAGTAAATGATCATTGATTAATACAACAAGGAGAAAGACCATTAGAAAGAGAACCAGTAAATCTTTGGAGTGTATGGATGGAGATCTGTCAGAATCAATCAAAGAAGGATTCACACTGAAAAGCTTAGCAAAAGGGCATTCTTCCAGAGAGGGATTTTAGAGCTTCTCCACCACTAAGCTGCATCAGTGTAGTTCTGTACTATATTCAGGACCATGCTAGGTTAACAAAAATGAATGCACTGAGATGGAAGCCTAAACTTTTTCCATGTCATCCCCATAGTCAACACATAAACACTTATTGAATTGAGAAGATGAATCCATTATTCTCCACCATCATATCATTGGAACTGAGACACTAAGAGTTCTAAGTTCTAAATGATCAAATTCCAGCAGACACTTTAGAAATGCCTTTACTTCCAAGGATGACCTAGTCAAGGTAATAGTCATTTTAAAAGTTGGTATCATGTTTTTACTGTTATTATTCCAAAGTAGCAAATTGATAATTTTAGCTTCACTCTTCTAATCTTTATGATTTTTAAAGAATAAAAGGAATTAACGTGGTTTAAAAAAAGCCTATCCAATTAAAATGTCAGTCTCTCAACTTTGTATGTTTGGTGGCAACCACTGCTTACAAGGAAATTGACAAAAGCAAGGCTTTGCCTGCTGAATTACACCAAAACCTATGGGTGAGTTTTCTTACACTTCGTTGTGGCCATCTAAATTCATACCACTTTTTACTGCCTTTGAATATTTTAATGCTACTTAAGTTCATGGAGCTTAATGACACTGAAGTTATTTTAACCTCACAAATTCTTTATACTGCATTCCATTTTTCCCAGTCTGAACCTTCACACCTGTTTCCCTTTTTTAGCACAGTACTTTCTATCCTATGCCCACTCATTGTCCATTGTATCCTTCACACTTACTATTATCTTTCACAGATAAATAAATATAGTCAAGAATTTTTTATTGATTATCACTAAAGCAACTAATAGGTTTCACAAGGCAGCATTGTTTATCTTATAATGGACAAATTAATATTTTCCTTCTTTTTCAAAATATCATTGCTATCAAAACAAATAACACAGATGCTTGGGAAATATTGAATAGGTTGGTGAGTTATTTTTATAATTACACAACTTATTAGTATGTTCAAGAAGTTTGTGCCTATGAAGGTGTGATTTCCAAAGTATTCCTAGTATGGTGTGATTGTATAGAAAAGTGGCCACAGTTTACTAGTTTTTTGTTTGTTTGTTTGTTTGTTTTGTTTTGTTTTTTGTTATTGTTTTGACCATTCTGGGCCTCGTGCATGCTACAGGTGACTAGTTTTTTTCAGCTTCATGGAGAAATTGATAATTTAGAAGAGGCTTATATGGAAGATGACTGTCAGGTAATGGAAGAATATGGAGATGGAAGATCCCTGGTATTGTGAGATACTTATCTAGTCACCAAATACAGGAACAATTAAAATCTGAGCTCTTGATAGCTTTTTCTTGATTGAATCAATGAGTAAATAAATAATTGAATGAATAAAATAAGTAGGTTTCTCAAAAAGAGACTTTGAATGTGTTGATGAAGATTTTATATTCTAAACTATTTTGTGTAGAACTTAGATCAGATCTTCAGAAAGTTAAGAACCCCTTATTCTCTAGATTTTCAGTCAGTAATATACTCAATATTTTATAATACTCAGAAGATTTTTGTGAGGTATAATTATGTGTTAATAATTTGTTAATAGATATGGATATGTCTAGGTAAATATTATTATATATAGCACTTAAACAAGTTTATAGCTTCAGTAAATTTTAGCTACAATGAGTGTAAACTTTAAATATAATGTGAACAAAATAACATATTTTAAGAAGTTTTCATTTAAGAGGTTAAATAACTTACTATATGTTTCAGTTCTTATAGATGCCAGAATTTCTAAAAACACTTAAATATTGAAGAAATGACAACCCCTTATTAATCTACCCTACCGAGTAGAGAACATGATTATTTATTTTGTGATACATGTTTTACATATTTAAGTAATCCTTACTTCTATGTGTACTCTCTGGTAGGTATTATAATTTATATTTCACAGATGAGAAAATTAAGATTCACCAAGTAACTTGTTCAGGGCATAATACATAGGACAAAAGTAAGTTTTAACTTAGATCCATCCATTTCCAACGTTTGCTTACTTTCTACTGTACAACATTATCTGTAGACTCAATCTGATAAAAAAAAAAAAGCAACACACACATGCACTTATATGAATAGCAAATGTATCTACTTCTATGTCAATCAAAAAATTTTTTACTGGCATCAAAAGCACACAGGTCCTTTAATTATGGAGGCAAGCAAAAAACAAAAACAAATAAATCCCCAAAAGGCCAGAGAAAACATTTTTCGAACTGTATAGAATACTTTTTTTTCTCAGTCACTTAACTAGTTGCTCCATTGTGACTCAGATTGTAATTGAAGCACAGTAGAAGTCTAGAATTGTTTTTGGTGGTTCATTTCACTCACTTCTTCCTTTGTAAATGTCACTGGTTGCTAGGAATCACTCCACTCTGAAGGATTTCCTTGTCTCTATGCCCCAGTTCCCCCAGCACTGTGTTATTCCTATGATAACAGTGGGGGGCACTTGATGAGATCCCTTTGCACTTTTATTGTCAATGGAATTTAATAGAACAACTTCTCTCGGGCTTCTTTAAACACTAACTCTCCATTTCAAACTGCTTCCAAGTATGTCACTACTAAATGGAAATTTCTAGGGAAAGAAATAAACCATATGCTGCTTTTCCCTTCAGCTTATTTTAACCATATGGTACTAGAAATGGGAACATAACAGTGCTATTAATTTAGACTCCCTGTGTCCCCAATACTAACTTTCTCCAGTTAATTTAAAGAAATCTTTCCTATTGGCCTGGAAAAACTGTCTGCCAAATAGTTAAGGAGTAAGTTTAGGGGATAAAGTGAAACTAAAGGGTGCATTCCTCACAAGTGGTCACAGAAGATCAGAGACAGAGAACAGGGATGGCCTTCTGTAAGAGCTCCCTGTCTGGGAACAGGACTTACAGGCTGTCACTCCTTGTTAACGTAAAGGCTAAGTCTGGGACATTAAATTTCATTTTATGTACATTTACTTAATGTTTCAAAAGCAACAGGAGTTATTCAAGGTAACACTATAAAACACTATAGTCCATTATTAGACTAATAGAACGACAACCTATCTTTGACTAGCTTCAAAAGGATTTTTTTAAAGTATCTATAAAGTAAGAATTTTTAGACTTAGAAACTAGCAAAAATTGAGAAATTTGTCATGTGGAGATCCAGTGTTCTACTATTAAGTATAGCTGTCATTTAAATAATAAAAAGATCAAACATAATGTAATTGCTTTTGTGTAAATTATGATGTAATTGATTTTGTGTGAACTAAAAAGCACAATTCAGAATCTTTGCAAATTTCATATTCAAGTGTATATTTTTTTTCTTTCATGGTGCTGGTAGACGTGAATAGGATTTTCATTTTTTATTTTAATTGTCTTGTTTATCAATTGTTTAGGGGTTTGACTCTGCATTGAGATTCATTTATGAAATTCTTCCCTATCTTTAACTCACAAAATGTTTATTTTATTTTTTACAGTTTTTTATTTTAAAATTTTTAGTTTATACTTTAGGTATTTAATAATCCTGAAATTTATTTTTGTGTGTTATAAGCAGAGAAGTAGATACCTAACTTTTTCCCCACAAGAAACAAACAAACAAACAAACAAACAAAAAACCCCAGATGAACCAAACTAGTCATTCTATACAATTTATTCGAAAATTTCTTCTAACTATTTCATAATGAAACAATATTTTTTAAAATACATGTGAGTGTGTTTCTCATTCCTGTCATTTTATTTTGCATCTTTAATGTCCCTTGACAAGCTCATGTGTCAGCCAATGCAGGAATGTTTATATTAGATTGTAGGAGTTGCAACCTCATCAGTGAATTGGTACATTTGATGGATTAACGATTTGAATAGGCTACTGGGTAGTATCTGTGGGCAGATGGGGTGTGACTGGAGGAAGTAGGTTGCAGGGGCCATGGCTCAGACTTTATCTGTCCATCGCCATACTTTCCTTCTCTGTTTGTGGCTGCCATGGGCTGAGCAAATTTCCTCGCCACCCAGGCTGCCATGATGTTCTGCTCACCTCTGGTTCAGAGCATTGGAGTCCACCAACTGTGGACAGAGACCTCTGAAACTATAAACCTCAAATAAACTTTTCTTCTTTTAAGTTGTTCTTGTCAGGTATTTTGGGCATATTGATGAAAAGCTGAACACTCCTGTGTGTTTTCTGTACCCTTTGTCAATTTGTCTTTGGGCTTATAATAAAATACTGTTTTCATCACTATAAACATAGGAAGTGCACCTGCTAGAAAAACATCCATTTAATGCTTATCTTCAGGATTGTTTCTGGCATTCTTGGCCCTTTAATTTTCCAAATGTATTTTGTGATAAATGCATTGAATTCTTAAAAAAATATATTAGAGTTTGACTACAATCACATTGAATTTATAGGTGAATTTGGGGAAATTGTTACTTCATATACTCGAACCTTTCTATTCATATTCTGTTGGACACCCAGTATCTTGATGCTAATTTGAGTAAGATCTTGTTTTCTTAGTGGTTATCGTAGGTACATTGAATTGATATTTATTTTGTATGCTGATTTCATAATGAGGAAATTTTCTTCACTTCTTAATATTTAAAATAATCTATATATTGATATGGATGTTCTGGATAATCATCTCATCTACAAATAAAGATAGGCACATCCTTCTAATACTTACTTACTAATTTACTTTACTCATCTTATTGCAACAGTTAGGACTTCCAGTAAAAGATTGACTAAAATGGTGGTAATAGTCACCTTTTTCTTGTTTCTGATTTAAATAATGCCTCTAAAATTTCACAATTAAGGACAATACTTGCTTTAGGTCTTTAATAGATATTCATTATTAGGCAAAGGAAATATCCTTCTCTTCCCTGTGCACTAAAAATTTCTATTGTGAGTGCAGTTGAAAAATTTGTATATCTTTTCACCATGTACCTCAATGGTTATATTATTTATCTATTTTACTAGTTGTTATGTGTATGACTAATAGATTTCATGATGTTGGACCATCTTGGCATCTGGGGTAAATCTTTCATGTTCATGATATATTTATTTTTAATAGATAGCATTGTTGATAATGTTGATTCCTTTAAGTTTCACTGCCTTATTTTGGTCCTCTATTTCACCTTGAGTTTTCTATAATGACTTATATTTTTTGAAATATTATCCATTTCATCAAAGTTGTAAAATTTCTTTGCCAAAAATTGTTAGTAGTGTATCACATGGCTTTCTGGAATCCTTTTAATATCTATAGCTAATTATCTTCTAATCTCTAATATCATGCATCATATCACCTCTCCCTGTTTCTTGAGAAGTATTCCTGGAGGTTCTAATTGGTTTTCTTGCTTCATTCTAAGGTTTCTGACCTTTTTATTTTTTTCTCTTATTTTTATTACTTCCTCTCTTCTACTTTCTCTAGGTTTAAATTACTGTTCTTATTTAGTTATTTTGAGTTGAATACATTGATTGTTTAAGTTTTTTTTGCATTGTTTTGTTTCAGTACATGCACTTAAATCTACAACTTTTCTATAAATTCACCTTAGCTTTATCATGTATATTTTTATGTATAAATTGGCCCTCTGTCTGCATGTTCCAGATCTGAAAATTCAATCAACATGCATCAAAAATATTCCAAAAACCACTGCATCTGTGTTGAACATCTATAACAGTGAAGTATAGTAACTGTTTACACCAATTTACATTTTATTATGCAGTGTAAGTAACATAGAGGTGATTTAAGTATATGGGAGGGACTTGGTGGTTCAGCTCAGGGTAGAGAGAGAATTTGTCTAGTATGTAGGAAAGCCTGGGTTTTATTCCCAGCACCACACACAAAGATATGGGATCATGCATGCAGATTATATGCAAATACTATGCCAGTTTATGTAAGAGACTTGAGTGTCTGTGGATTTTGATATCTACATGGGTCCTAGAACCAATGCCCCTCACAGACTGAGGAACAACTATAGTATATTGAAAATTCATTTAAAACATTTTATAATTCCTGTTGTGATTTGTGAGTTTCTCCTGATTATTCTTTATAATAATCCCATTGTCTTTGATAATTCTTTTTCATCACTTAGAGCATGATCAGAGAATCAGAACCACTGTGAGTAATGTTAAAGAAAGGATTTACCACAAGGGTTGGACCATAAGCAACTGGTTAAACTATCTCTGCTGCTTCTTTTGTGGTGATGCTCCTAAAAACAGCAGGAACAACAGTCATAAGGAGGTAGGGAATGGGAAAGCAAGGATAAACCAGAATCCAAAAGGACAATTTGGAAACTCAGAGGACACGCTGAAACGCATGTCTGTCTCCCTGCCTTCAGCTACACCTTTGATGATGTAGGCTACCTGCAAGAGAAGCTTGTGTCCTGTGCCACAGTGCTGCACAGGCTGGTGCACAGGCTGGCGCAGAAGTCAGAGAAGCTGCGGGAGGAGATCCAGCAAGAGTCAGAGGAGCTCTGGGCCCAGCTGCTGCCCCAGGTGCTGCAACAGCTGAGCTGCAGAACACAAAAGTGGCTATTACTTAACTTCTGCCTTCCAAATTTCATGCAAATTCTTATTGAGGCCAACATTAATGTGGAAACTTACAGGGAAAGGAATTCTGGAAAGCTTGGTTCCAGCTTAGAAAAATTGAGACAGCTCAGAGCCAATACAGTTTCCTATATTATTTAGTCACTTACTTTATTCCGTCCAAGATTTTTAGCCTTTAACTACTTCGTTTGGTATAAACATACTTACACTGCTTTCTTTCGTTTAGGTTTTGCTTGATAGAGATTTCCCATCCCTTTGTAACTTTTATTTGTAGTAGCTGTAGAAATGCAAGACTCAGATCTGCTTCTCAGGCTGCATCATTAACCAGAGGCCCTTGTTACTGTCCTCAGGATCCCTCTCTGTGCTCTCACATGGAGGTCACACTTTCTACTACTACTCAGTGACTGAGCACATTGGGAGAACTAATGCAAGGCCACTTTTGTGACATGTGAATTCCCGCCAGGTAACTTTACTTTGAGAACTTCTGATTAGAGTATCAAAAACTGTTTTGGAACTGCTCTGCAGTCCAGGACTCTTTTCTTCTCTGTAGCCTTCTCAGAGGTCAGAACTTCAGGCAGTCTGAAGGCTCCTTCCCCTTCCTCCACCTTCCCCTTCCTTCACCTTCCCTTTTCTTCATCTTCCCCTTTTTACTTCACAAGCATTTCCTTGGGTAAATTTCATATGTCTAATCCTGTCTTAGTGTCTGCATCTTGGAGAAGCTGAACTAATAAACTGTGTATGTGTCATTTTAAAGTGTGATTAAGAAGAATGTTTAATTTAAAATCCACTCTGATAAATCCTTTTTTAAAGTATTTTTTAAATTGTAGATGGACGGGAGTTCATAACTCACTTGAATCAAAGTGTAAAATATGATATGTCAAGAACTATGTAATGTTTTGAACAACCAACAATAAAAAATTAAAAAAAAATTGTAGATGGACATAATACCTTCATTTATCTATTTATTTTTATGTGGTGCCAGGTATTTAACCCAGTATCTCACACATACTAGGCAAGCATATTCAACACTGAGCTACAACCCCAGCCCTTAACAAATCCTTTTGTAAAGGAGGAGTTTAATTATTATGTTTGTGATATGTTTAGTCTTACCATTGTATTATTTTCTCTATGCCTTTTTCTCTGTCTTTAATTTTCCTTTTTCGTGCCTAAAGCCTAATGTCAGGAAAAGCTTTAGGTACAGGACTAACAAAGCCCAAACTTTCACTGAGGTCAAAATTCTTCATGATAATTTCAAATTGATTTATTTAGTGATTCAGAAATTCAAACTAATATAAAGGCTTCACCTCAATATTTACTTCCATAGGAAAGGCAAAGAGAAGAGAATATGCCAAAGACCCACTTAAGGTTTCTATCTAGAACTGACATAGGCTACTTCCATCCCTATTGACCAAAAAGAAGTCACATCAGAGTTCAGATGGGCAGGGGAGGCAATGCTGTTGTGAGCCTAGAGAGAAAAGGGTATTTGTGTTTGGTTCTATTGATTCTATACTTTTATCTCCCTCTGATGGATTGGAACCTGTAAAATGTATTCTCATTATTTTAATGATTATTATTAAATATTTTAAACACATTTAATTAACTATACTTATTCTCCTAATGAAGTTTTAATATAGGTAATATTTTTATTTTATACTCAAATTCAACAAAAATCTTGATGGGCTTTAACTATTTTTATCTCTTTGTAAAAATTATGTGTGTCAATTCCCTTTTTGACTGTGTTTTTATATCAATGCCTATATATTTATTTCAAGATCTAGTTATTTTTTTCATATTTTCTATTCTTGTTATTTCCTGTCTGATTTTGTTTCTGTATACCAGGAGTCTGCAAACTATAGCCTATGATTCACATCTGGTTTACTGATGCTTTTTATAAACAAGGCTTTGGTAGCACACAGTCATGCCCATTCAATGACATATTGTCTATGTGATTCTTGGCATCACAGTATGGTTGAGTGAACAAATGAGATTGTAGGGCTAGTAAAACAACAACAACAACAACAATAAAGAGATAATACTTGACACTTCACAAAAATTTTTTTTTTCATTGACCTTCTTTAAACAAATAATAGACCTTCATTCCAAAATTTTGATCTCAAGAAATCAAACTTTGGATTACAGGCTAATTTTAAGTAGAAGTATTTTGTGTGTGAGTGTGTGTGTGTGTGTGAAACATTCTTGTTTTCCTCTCTCCTGGTGTCTTTCTTTCCTCCCATCTGGCCTGTTGTAGCCACCACCATTGGATTTCTGCACTGTAGTATGGAAGTCAGTCTTACAATGGCATTGTAGGTCGATGAGGCTTTCCTTCATGGTGATCCTGGGACTCTTCTGGATCTAGTTAGATCAAGCAGAGAAGAAATGTGTCTAAACCCAAGGTTCTTTCCTCCTTTATCCTCTCTAGACTGACAGCATCCTGAAACCCTTAGTCACTGGTAGTGATTACGAGTCTGTTTCAAGTCTCATATCATCAGAGAAGAGGGCAGACCCATCATAGCCACTAGATTCAATTGATTCTTAGTTCAAATTCATGGTACCATTCAGGAGTATGGTCTACTCAATGTTGCCTGCTTTTAAAATAGGAGCCCCTCCAGGCCTATGGCATATTACTGCTCATCTTTTTGTAGTTCTGCTGTTTCTGAACCATGGAAATGTTTATCATATTTTAAATCTGGGTCTTCGTTATTATTTGGATATGAAGTACTCCCCCACCCCCCAAAGCTTCTGTGTTAATACAGAACTATTCAGAGGTGAAGTGATTAGATTATGAGAGCTGTAACTTAATCAGTTCATTCTGGTTTCAACAGACTAATGGGGTGGTCACTATATAGGTAGGTGGGGTGTGGTTGGAGCAGAAGGGTCACTAAGGGTGTGCCCTGAAGGGTTCATTTTTGCTGCCAGCCCCTTCCCCTCTCTCTGCTTCCTGCCTTCCATGAGGTGAATAGCACTTCTCTACCATACCTTTCCACCATGATGTTCCCTCACTGTGGGCCCAGAGCAATGGACTCAGCCAACCACGAACTAAACCTCTAAAACCTTGAGCCAAAATAATCTTTCCTTCCTCTAAGTTGTTATTGTCAGGTATTTTGATCACAATGACAAAAGGCTGACTAAAACAGTTTTATTTTTGAGGTTTTTTTTTTTTTAAATATTAAACATAATGTTTACACATTTGGACAGAGAGGCACATTAGAACATGAACTTTTGTTACTATCTTGACTGAAAATTTCCATTATATATTTTTTGTTTAAATGATATAATGATATCTAGTTACTTTGCCATTGAAATCATAAGCACTGAGTCTAAATGAAATTATTCTAGTGGCTATATTGGAACCATTGTGAGACCAATCAAAATCAAAGTCACATTTCTTATGGGATGCATCACATTTGGAAAGTTACAGGATTTAAACAGAATTATTCAAATAAATCAAATCTTTATTTCAACAAGAAAATAATTATTTTCATAGAAAATGATATAAAACTTATTTCAACAGGGAATATTAGTTCAGCATTTGAAAATGAATAAAAGAAAAGAAAAATAAATCTTGGTAGAACTGTAAGATTTTTTTGCCAAGGCAAAGATGCAGAAACAAATTATTTGAGCAAAGAATAAACCAGTTCAGATCTATGCTAATCATTTTTCCTTTAATCCAAAATGTTGTGTTTTAGAGCTTTTTTGGTTAATGTCTGGACAATGTGAATATTTAGGCAATGGAATTCTAATTTCATTTTCTATTAAAGCAAAATAAAGACACATTTTATTTATTTAAGTGGTATCTTGGTGATTTGTTTCTATTCAATGATTACTACTTAATTACTTAAACTCAGTCTTAAAAACTGAAATGAGATATGAGTAGTCTGACCGATTGGAAAGTTATTACTGTTACAAATGTTTCATAGTTTCCTGAATCCTAGGCAACCAAACACAGGGTTCTTAATGAAGTTTTTAAAAGATTATTCTAGAGCTAATGGAATACAGAGGTTTCAACACTTACCTAAGTAATTTGCATTACACTCTCAAAATTGCTTCATCTATTTCTTCTAAGAGATGTTTATTGAGCAATTTTCATGTATAAACTACCATGCTGGGTCCTATAGGCAAAGAAAACAAAAACAAATCACAGTCTCACAGCCTCTGCCCTCTAGGATCTTCCATTTTGAAGACAAGATGTATTCAAAAACAGTATGAGAAATAGTGTCTGATACATGCCAAGTGTGGTAGAGCAATTAATGATACAAGGACTAATCCTGGGAACGGATACTACCCTCTCCTCCCCACCCCACCCCCAGGCCTTTGGGATAATTAGGGGAGATTGAGCATTAGAGGGAATATTTGAGATGTGACTTTTTTGAAACTGGAATATTATGTCTGTTTGTAAAAGGTCCAATAGTCAAGCCCTTCAAAAAAGGCAAGGTCATTTGTACAATGCATGTCATCAGAGGCTGAGGCTTTCCTATTTAATTTAAGAAAGACATATTTCTGAGATTAGATGACAAATCCATTATCCATAAAATAATAAATAGAGTGTTGGGGTTCCTAGTACACATTGAGCCAATGAAAATCTTTTGCCCATCATTTTTATTTTTTATGTGATACTGGGGACTGAACCTAGGGACACTCTACCACTGGGCCACATTCCCAGGTCTTCCTATTTTTGATTTTGAGATAAAATCTTGCTAAATTCATAAGGCTGGTCTCAAACTTGTAATCCTTGTGCCTTAGCCTCCTGAGTGACTGGGATTATAGGTGTGTGTTACCTCTCCCAACTCTTTTGCACATTATAAGGAAGAAAATGTAGATTTGGTATTGGGAAATTTAAGACTTGTGCCTGTCTTCATAGGATAAACTGGGATAGTCACTTAATATCTCTCTGAACTTGTGTTTTTTATAGAAACTGGAGATACATATGTCTACTTTTTCTATGTGAATGGTGATTATGCAGATCAAATAAAAATTTATAAAAAGCAATTTGTGAACTATCAAATGTTATGAAAGTGTAAAGGGATCTAAGATGTGCAGTGGATTAAAGATGTACATAGATTTCTTTGACATTCTTCATTAAAGGTAGAGTCCTTACCCTGTCTTTTGACCCTAGGTAGGCTTGATAACTATTTTGAATAATAGAACACAGTGGAAGTGATGCTGTCATAGTTTCTTGGACCATACTCTAAGAGGCTCACAGCTTCCCTATTCTGTAGTATAGAAATTTTTTTCATTACAACTGGGCTATCATTGTGTGAGGAAGCCCAAGCAACTCAGTGAAGAGGCCAGTATGAGGAAAACTGAGGACCCTGACCAATTATCTCAGCTAGGTCCTCATCTAATACCCATCACCAGTTTGCCCAGTGAACCATCTTGGAAGTGCATCATTTAGCTCTAGTTAAACTACTCCCACTTATACTGTGCAAAACAAAGATAAACTGCCTATATCATGTCCAAGTTGCAGATTTGTTGGTAAAATACATGGTTATTGCATTTAAAACTACTAGGTTTGGGGTGTTTGGCACTCAGCAATGGAATTGCTGGAACAGGACGTTTATTGAATGAATTAATATTTTCAGAGGGTGCTATAACTCCTCATACATATATTATTTGCCTTAACTATAATTTTCCAATATATTTTGAGATGTATTTGCAAGAAGATGGTCTTCAGCTAATTGACATTGCAATAGAAGCAGATGTAACATTTAACTCTTGTGATTGATCAATGACAATGACACTTGATCAGGTCAGGATGACAGAAGGAACTTGTGGCAAGGTCTAGTAGAAAAATGACAACACATTTTTCATGACCTCTTCATCAGTATACCATTCTTTTGAAAAATAGCTCTTGGTTGTTTCATGTATCTTTCAGAAACTTAGCATCTGAACATGGAACATATGATGATCAACCATGTAGCCTGAGTTCCATAATATATTTTCCATTGGATATTTCATTGATTCACCCAAATAATTTATTTCAATATTATTTAAATACATTTGTGCTAGATTCTAATTCTCTCAAGTTTTATCTATCTTAAAACCCTTTATTCCATCTTAGTTTTGGGAGGAAATTTTCCTGAGTTACAGATTTCCAAAGTGATATTTTTCTTTGTCCCTTCCTCATTTTAAAGATGTCATGTAATTGTCAGTTGATTTCCATTGTTTCTGGTGAGAAGCTTGTCTCAATTCTTATTGTTTTTATTTTTCTCTTGAAATTACTTTAGGGGGTGTGTGTGTGTGTGTGTGTGTGTAGCTGCTTTTAAGATTTTCTCCATCTTTGGTTTTCAGACCCTTGATTTTGTATTAATCCTTCTTGAGGTTCATTATATTTTTGTTTTGTTTTGTTTTGGATTCATTTTCTTTGTTTCTGTTTCTAGTACATTATTGAAATTTCTCATCTGTTCCCACATGTTGGCCACATTTCCCAAAAATTCATAGTCAACATACTTACATTATCTATTAGCTAATTCTTGTATTTTGGTCACTTTGTGTCTACTTCTATCCATTGTTTATTTATTGATTATGGATCACATTATCCTGATTCTTTTCACTCCATAATTTTTTTAATTTTATACTAAAAATTGTGTCTGCAAGGTTTCCAAGTATTTTTTGCTCAAGAAAAAATAATGCCTATGTCTGTGACAGGCTGCACAGCATGGATTGGTCTAATCTAAAATTGGGTTAAGTCTGGGGTTTTCTGTAGTTTTTGCTTGATCTTAGTTCACCTGAAGGTTCAAATGTTATATAAGAGGGATTGGAACTTGTTCATCTTAGCACCAGAATAATTCTGGAGGTATATATGCTTTATACTGCTGTGACAATCTTTCTATGCCACACAAATGTTCAGGTTCCTGTGGTGGTCTTCTGGTTCTTCAGCCTGGATCCTGACTCTCTAAGCCTTGAAAGATCCAAAAAAACAAAAACAAAACAAAACAACAACAACAACAACAACAAAAAAAAACATACTTTTTCCTAGACTGCTCTGCCCTTAGTTTTTGGTATGCTACTGTCTTAAACCCAGATAAAGACCTGGATGAATTGAAGATGATGTTTCTCAGCTTCACTGCTGTGCCTACAGCTTTCAGTTGCTGTAATCTATCCACCAACAGATTAAATCTCTCTCTCCCTTCTTTCCCTGCCCCCAGGCTTTAGGGCATCGCTGTTGTGCCCTCAGTGGTGCAACAGGTGTGGTATCACCCTCTGCCCTCCTGCTCTGTGCATCCTTCAGCAAGCTGGTGCATGTGTTCAGCGAAGGTTCTACAAGGTGAGATTGCTGAGTGGGATGGAAGCATGTGCTCATGGGGCCTCCTTGTGCCAGTGACCCAGGACTATTAAAAGTTAATTAAAATTTTGGCTAGCTTCTCCTTGCTTCTGCCTATTCTATTGTGGTTTTGTTCCTCATATGTCCAGAGGTTTGTATTTCTTCTCTCATAGGAAGGGCTTTTCTGTTCCTGGGATTTAATTTATTTAGATTTTGTTTTTGTTCTCAACAATATAATGGAAAAAAAGAAATCCAAAACATAGTTTTATAATTTATCGGGCATTTTCCTCTTTGTTAGAATGGGAGCAGTGGTCTCATGAATTAATACATCCTAACCAGAAGCACCCATATCTTTATCTCCTTTTCTGCCTTAAATAATCAGCTATTTTAATGTTTGTAAACAAGGACCAGAATTGGTGTTATTCATCATGTTTTAATAAGCAGAGGTGTGTAACTTATTCATAAATAAATTGAATTATAAAAGTCTAATTTCAGGTAATTTTTTTGATACTGGGGATTGAAGTCAGGGTTACTCTATATTAAAAATAATATACTTAAAATCAGAAAATAAATTATTTCAGCTTAAAAAATATTTTTTATTTTGAGACAAGGTGTTGCAAAGTTACTGAGACTGGTCTTAAACTTGATACCTTCCTGCTTCAGCCTCTTACAAAGCTGGATTTGCAGGTATGCAGTACTGTGCCCAGCTTAATTTCAGATAATATTTAAATAATTGTTTTAGGAAATTACTACTACTGAATACTATTGATATGACTTTTGTTTCTTGAGGATATTAAATATTTTGATTCAACCAAAATCCATGTCTTTTGATTATGTTCTGAAGAAAAAAATTAAAAAAAAATTGTAGCTGATAGATTTGATCTTTATAAATATGTGAAAAAATCTTTTATATGACCTGACTTATCTCTTAAATTTATTACACAAAGGCATACATTATATATTATAAATTATAAACACATATTTACTTAAGCCATTAATGATTTTCTTCTGCCTCTTTTCTGGCACCTGTACAATTTCTTATAACTCTCTGATCACAGGAAGACCAAAATAATTTTAAGAGGGGGTGGGTAGAGAGGGAGAAAGCATAATCTATTTATGAGGGTTTTTTTTTTTTTTTTTTTCAGATCCGTTCTTATTTCTTGCAAGGATTGCTGAATATTCCACAGACAGAATACCATTAGTATAAATTATCATATGTTGATTTTGTGAACAGATACTTAATCCTCAATCATATCCTTGCATTTTATGCTCCTTATCCATGGACACATGATGAGAAACAAAGGTTTCTGGGTTATCAAATAAGCATATAAATTTCACAGCTTTAATCTGTCCAAATGCTCATAGTGTACTTATCCAATGCAACAATGTATCTCATTTCATAAATATATTTTGAAATAGCTATGCAGAAGTATTTTATTTTTTTAGTAAAGTTGCAGAAATACTTTAAAAATATGATTCCAGAATTTTAAATGATCTTTTTATTCACTTTTTGATGTTTCTGTTAGTCCATTCTCTAATGGTGATAGGGCCTGATTGTTTTTGTTTACCAATGTGTCTTCTTAAGCTCCCAATTCTTATATTATTTAATGTATTCTCCAACTTCTATCCATTTTCTCTATATGAAACACTTCTTTCATTGGATAGCAACAGCCTTTTCACTAGTTCATGGAGATGATTTACCACTGGTTCGATATGGAGACACTACATTACTGATTCATAGGAGATGCAACAATAAAGGATATGGACCATATGAGTAAGAAACAAGGTGTGGAAGAGCATGTTAGTATCAGAACTTTTTGTGTTTTCCTAGGATACTACCACAGGCCATCATGTGGGAAGATTATGCTCCTCTAAAACCAGATTTTACTTTGTGACTTGCTTTGGCCAGTGAAAAATGACTAGCAATGATATGGCCAGTTGTATGCAGAAGCATTGAGAGCTACTCCGTGGTTTTTCTGTGATTTTTTTTCTCCCTGTTGTAGGAGTGTAGCAAAGTACCAGGTAAGGGCCAATCCTTCAACTTGTATCTTAGAGAAAAGAAGACACACGGAACTATCTACATGCAATGACTAGAAAGCAAAATTTTTGTAAGCCACTAAAATCTTGAAGTCCTTCCTTCCTTCCTTCCTTCCTTCCTTCCTTCCTTCCTTCCTTCCTTCCTTCCTTCCTTCCTTCCTTCCTTCCTTCCTTCCTTCCCCAGGAATTGAATCCAGGGTCACTTAACCACTGAGCCACATCCCCAGCCCTTTCTATATTTTATTTAGAGACAGGGTCTCACTAAGTTGCTTAGGGCCTCACTAAGTTGTTGAGACTGGCTTTGATCCTCTTGCCTCAGCCTTTAAAGTCGCTGGGATTACAGGTGTGCACCACTGAGCCAGCTTAAAGTTGTTTCTTAATGTGGCATAACCAAGCTAAATTTTTATTTTCACCCATAGGGAATTTGGGGATGTATTTGTGGCCTGGTACCTGAAGTCAGCATTGAAATGCTATTCTTCTGGAAATGATTATATTTTGGTATGTTCATTCATGAAAAATATTTTTATAAGATTGAAGATGGCAATGTATCTAGGAACTTTTGATAATTCTCTAGTCTCATCTAGATGCCCCCCCCATTTTTTTTTTCTTTAGCAAATTTAAATACTGATTTGCTAAGTTTCATCACTTAGACAGTATGCTCCTTGAGAGAAGTGCCCTTGTCTTATTATTTTGATTTGGGGCATGGCATTTAGCATAATACCCAGATTATGGCAGGAGTTGATAAATATTTATTGATTGATACAAATATATAATCTGAAAAAAGCAAAAGTGGCTTATTTGCAAGCAAAATCTGACATGATCTGAACTCATTTGTTGATAAAACCTTATCTGAATTCAAACAAAAGTATTTATAGTCATGCATTAACCCATTGAAAATGAACATAATTTTTGTTGAGGAAATATTCAACATTTTTGTAAGGTGGGTAATATACAAGGTATATGTATGTATGTGTGTTTAACCATAATTACACATGTATACATATATAGTATACATATACAAAGTGTGTGTGTGTGTGTGTGTACCTCTCTACAATCCCTCAAATTCTGATTTCTAGAACATATCTGGTTCTAAGTATGTAAGATAAGAGATCCTACCTGTGTTAGCTTATGAGCATTTTCCTGAGCTGAGATCAACTCTGCACTCTGGTTATGTGCCTCATACTTTATTAGATAAGTGTCTTGGATTTTTCATAGCTGTATTGAAAGAATTTTAACTTTCAAAAACTTAACATCGCTTGCATGAAAATAATTATATGCTTATAATTTCAGCATCCACTATGATTATGTGACTTTGTTAAAGTTTGCTGCTCTAGCATTAGAGTAAGTTTTATAAATGTTAATAAGATACTTTTAATCTATATAGTAATTTTGCTGATTAAAAATGGATAATTTGGGACTTCAATAGAAAAAAAAAATAACTGTGAACAAATAATATTTGTTTCTAGTTCCTCTATTTATGTAAGAAATAATCATACTGGGTTAGGAATATTATGAATATATTATTACACAGTGAATAGCAGAGTCACACATTTACATATACACACATGAACAAGAACCATATGTCTTGTCTTGTAGTTCAAAGAAGGTTGGGCATCTCAGTTAAAATAATGTAATTCCAAATTTTTCTAATCCACAACTGGCATAGATTGTTTAGCTGGTCATGCTTAGATCTATAGAGAATTACATTTTCTTTATGTGTAAAATCTTATTTAATCATAAGTAAAATGGCAGTAAAAAAAAGCTCACAAGAGTCTGAACGAAGAACATGCCATTCATTGCTTTTTGATATGAGCTGCTTGATATTCTGATTATGTTGCTGCCATAAAATGAACAAAGAGTAACATGGAATTTGATAAAGACAAGAAAACTTTTATTAAACTTTTACAGCAGTGAAATAAATTATTCATGCAATTGCCTGAATAATGGTATCCATGCTGATTAAATCAGCTAAGAGGAGGCAAAATATTCACGTGCATGGCATGAGTTCCATTTTCAAACAGTTCTGAAATGAAAATGTAATATAAAACAACACAGTAGTCGGTCCCCAAAAATGGAAAGAAAAAAAAAAGTGGAGTACAGTATTAATTCAAAAGAGGAGGGAAAAGTTTAAAGCACTTGCACTTCTGAAATCCACGAGCCAGAAGGAATTTTCAAAGACAGAAAAAATAATCCACAACTTCAAAGGAATTTAATGAAAGAGAGAAATAGCAAAGATGACTAGGGTGCAAGAGAGACAGACCTAGGGCTTAGAGGAGGGAGAGAATGGGTATTTATCCAATGAACCATTCAGAGTGTATCCCATCTGGAGCTTGAATAAAAGAGGATTCTCTCCAAATTGGGCTGTTGGGCACATGCCAGCATTTTGGGATGATCTGAGAAAGGAGCTACTGCTGGTAACAAGGTGTCTTCCACATCTCCCCTGCCACCTGTTTTAAGATTTGTGACCATCACTGTCCTTTCATCAAAATATTCGCAGAAGAAAAGTGTCAGAGTTCATACTTCTCTTTCCACATCACTGAGCACATGAAATGGAGGAGAAAACCCCTGCTACCCACAGAATTCCAAAGAGCTGAGTGCATGCTGCAGATCACACTGAAAAAGTGGGAGGAGAGGAAAAAATATCTCATAAATGAGCCTAGCAGAGAAGCAGGGAGGAGGGAGGAAAAAGGGACACGTGGGGGTAGGAGACAGACCAAAATGGTAGAATTCCTTACCTTCTGATGCACAAATCCACTTTCAGAAAAATTTTCCTCACAGACAGTGCTTTCCACTGCTAGGCAGTCCCTCAGATTCTTGTGCCTAAGCTAGCTAGGTACAGGGGGCTGGAAGCCACCTTGTCTAGGCCAGAGTTTCAGGGAGTCTTACTGGTGGCACACCACCCTGTCCCTTCTGACTGATTGGTTTGTCATCCCGATTTGTCATCCCGTGCATGCTGTGCTACCGGTTCTCCTGTCACCTTTGTTCTTAAATCAAGGCAGGGCAAGAGCCTGGTGGGAAGGGTCCTCTATCTCCCTACTAAGGATAACTCTCTGGATCTGATCCTGCCGGACTCCTCTTTGTATTCCTTCTTTGTCCCCCTGTCACCATCCACCCTCCTTATTTGCCTTCTTTTCTGACTAGATATTTGACTTCTCTAATGCATCTGTGATCAGCCTCTAGCCTCAAGGGTCTGATGTAAGTGCAGAAACTCCCTTGAAACCCTCTACTTCATAGAAGAGGCACATAGTAATGTATATCTATTTTAGTCTTACCTTAAACTATTTTGGAAAAAAAAACATATTTTCTCACCCAAGTTGCTTCTCCTTTCTCTAGTTTTCCAGGTTCCCTTTTTCAATAGTCAGGTAACAACAAGCTGAGTTTCCAACCTGCCTAACTATAGGAAGTCCAGGCAGCTCCCCAGCATCTCCAGTGAGTGTCCAAAGACTGCACAAAACTTTTCTGGATTCCATTGGTCACATCTCACCAGAAGCCACAGCTCAAAGGCCACACCCCCCACCAACTATCTCAACACTCTTCTTCCAGGCGCTCTGCTACTGCCCTTCCAATTCCCCAAGCACAAAGCTGTTGTGTTTGACAAACAAAAGGAAAACTTGTAGGAGATGAGGATATTTATAAACAAAGACTGGAAAAAACACATTGGACTTTCACTGTCAGAATTTATACAAATCTTTCAAAGGACCATTCTGATCTCTCCTCCTTGCCCCTTGACAGCTGCTCAACCTTGGTCTATAGTCCCTTTCTTAGGTCCTCTCTTCCTGGAACACAGAGTACTAACCTCCTGAATCTGGACCTATAAGAGGAAGCAAAAGACATTATTGGGTATAAGGATGGCCCCAGTGATGTCATACCACTCTTCAAAAAGGCAACTATTACTTTGAACAACAACAAATAAACAAAACAAAACAAAACAAAAACAGAAAGACAGAAGACTGCATAAATCCCATTCAGAAGTATGGCCATTTGGATGTTTTTGCCAGTCATGGTTTCCCTGAGAGCCATGGATAAATAGATACCTTACATGTGCTTGATTTTAAAAGATTCAGCAAAATGGTCTCTGTCTTGCACAAAATGAGTCTGCACTAAAGATCAGCTTTAGCTCAGCCCTTATAGCCTCTGAAAGTTGGAAAATCTGTGGATCAGTGTCAAGAGCACCATTCCTGACATGGAATGGATTTTTTTTTTTTAATGATGCTACTGCAGGACAGAAGATGAGAATATTTCTTTTAAATAAGTAGCTTGTAATATAATGCTGAAAAAGAGAATTAGTTAAAGGCTACCATTCCCGTTTCTCTTTAGAGGCCAAACTCTGCTGCCATTAGTGGTAGCTCTGTTATGTAATACTACCTTTAAGGAAGAAGAATGACCTTTCTCAAATCAGAGAACTGAAATAGGCTTTCTTCTCTTGTGGTATCATGTTGTATCTAGCAAGTGTGACAAAACTGAATCATCAAAAATATTTCTATAATCCTTCATGTGCCAGGAATTATGCTGGGTGTTCAAAATTAAAGGATGATTAAAGTGTGGTTGTTACCCTTAAGACGCTTCCAGGTAGGTAAAGTCAGAGATATTGGCAACTGTGAAGCATGGCAAAAATGTATGTGAGTCCTTGCCCAGCAGTCAGACTACTTCCTCTCCCTACCTCATTATTGGTTGAGAATAACAAATAGAATCAGCTTCAGCATTCAGAAAGACACAGTCCTACAGTAGACAGCAGACGATGTGATTCCTGTAATTTCCTCTTCCCATAGCCAACTTTTTTTTTGCGGGGGGGGTACCAGAGATTGAACTCAGGGGCACTCGACCACTGAACCACATCCCCAGCCATTTTTTATATTTTACTTAGAGACAGGGTCTCACTGCGTTGCTTAGCTCCTCACTTTTGCTGAGGCTGGCTCTGAACTCTCAATCCTCTTTCCTCAGCTTCCTGAGCCTCTGGGATTACAGGCATGTGCCACTGCACTTGACCCCATATCCAACTCTTGATTGTATTATATGTAATGTTCTCTCAAAATGCTAATGGTAAAAACATCAAATTTGTGACCATGGTGAAGACTGGTTAATTATGTCTGTGATAGATCAATGTTTACCTAGGAAAGGCATGACTGAAGTAAATTATGAGTCCTGTCTATCAAACTTCTCAAGCTGGAGTCAAGCTTCTGATCTTAGAATTTATAATATGTGTTATTTTTATATGCAAACTTATTTATTGAAGAAAAGCTTTTCAATCCATCCCAGTATAAATTTATAAATGCTATGCATCTTGAAATATATTTCCATAATGTAAACAAAATGTATAAAGAAGGAAAGCTAGTTTAAATGTATTTAACATATTAAAGTTCAAACATTTATGCCTATGAGTGAAGACTGCAGGAAATTCTAGAGCTGCATGGTCAAGGAAAGACTATATACCCACTGCAAGTAAGTGTGCCATTTTCTCCTAACCCTGCCATGTTTTCTGTGTCAATAGAGATCCAGGTTTGATCATCAAAGAAATGAGTATTGCTGAAAGAACTCAACAGTATATAAGCTGAATTTTTAAATGCCATTTCTCTGCAGAGAACATATTTTTTAAGTAGGAAGTCACTTATATCTAATTGTGAGTAGAGCAAAAAATTATGAAAAACAGTGAAGGAAGGAGTTGCACCATTTAAAATTAGCCAATCATAATATATAGAGTAGCTTTCATATACTTAACACTTTTTTAGGTTCTGTGAGAGATGACAGAGAAATATTCGTCAATATTTAGTCAATAGATCAGGTTATTTATGGTCCAAATTCTTTCAATAGTTTCAATGTTTTAGTTGGAATCGAAGAATAGAAAGCTCTGCACAATACATGCTCTAACCCTTGTATCTCAATGGAACCCATCTCTGGCTTCTCCTCTAGTTCATGACAGTCTAGCCACACTATACTGGAGTCCTTGCTGTCCTTGAACATGAGAATATTCTTCTGCTGTGGGATTGGACAGTTACTGGTCTCTCCATCTCTAAGCTCCTTCATCATATATGCTCATGGCTCATTCCTTCCGGCCTTTTCTCAAAATTCCATCTTCTTAGAGAGACTTCCCCAGTAATACCATAATTAATATAGGAAAACATCTACCCAGCCCCATTATTCTGCACTTCTGTTGGCATCATCTTCTCAAATTTCTTGATTGGTTTTGTGATATGATACACTACATAATACTCTCCTGCTTATTGTCTATTCCTAGAATGTAAGGCAAAGATCTTTTAAATTTTTTTCCATTACTACATTCCCAGAGCCTCCAACATTATCTGACACACAGGAGGAACTCAACAAATTGTTTATTAAACAGATACATTTATTTGCTACTCTAAAGAGATGTGTAATAAAGCCTAAAATTTAGAATCAATATCATGTGCTGGCTTGACATCAGTAATATTGGGAGAATCTCATATAGTCTAAGTTTCTCTCTCCATTCCTTCCTGTGAATAAAGCTCCCCTAGTCAAGGAACCCTCTCTATGAAACTGACTGGATATATTTCCTGTTTCTCCCTGCTATTCTTAATCAGCCTATGGAATTATTCAAACAAGCTACTCATATGCTCCCAAGGTAAGCAGGGGCACCTTATCCTCTTCATATTACAAGCCTGCCTCCCACAATCTGATCATTCACTCTGTTCCTAAGTGCAGGCCCTGCATGGCCTTATAAGGCATAGTGTCCTCCTCCCCTAGGTTGTAAATATATGTGATCAATAGGCTGCTGTTGCCTTCATCTGTCCAGTGTTGAGTGCTATGTGTTTAGCAATCCCTATAACTCTATGTTGGAATCCCTCCTTCACCAATGGAGTGAATAGGTGGCAATTAAAACAAGGAGTTGTAATAGTCTGCAAAGCAAGATATATGAACAAATCAATAATATAATTGTATGTCTAAGAAAGTGGTAAATTACATGACATTAAGTAAAAATATTATGGGAATTCAGAGATATTCATATATACAAATAATTTTAGTTTAGTAAACAAAGTCTTTTATGAAAACTTGCAAAAGAATTTGAAGTGGGACTAAAAAACTTGTAAGTGTCCTGATTTGTGCACTCCTCTGGGCTAGCTGTGCCTTCCATTATCTTTGAGTTATTTTGGAACACTGAAAGTTGCAGAAAACTGATCATAATGTGAATGTCTTTTTCCATAGAAATAAAAATTAGTCATATTTGTTAAAATTCAGTAGACTATTTCCCTATGAATAGACTCATTTTCATCTATTTATAATTTTACTTCAAAATCCCTTACTCTGAGTGTGTGTGTGTGTGTGTGTGTGTGTTTTCTTACTATTTTCCTTTAACCCATTTTTACTATTTTGCTGTTTTCCTCACTAATTAATGAGTTAAATAAAAATCTGTGGCATATGTCCATTCAATATTTGTGAGTCATAATTTTCTTTAAAAATTATCATTTAACAATGTCCTTTCTAGTAAAACACGGAAAAGAGTTTGTACTGCCTGCCCCATCTTTATTATTGGTATAAGCCAGAGAACACTTAAAACTTTGAACAATACAATAAATTATCATGAAGTCACACGTGAGATTATAACTATGTCTACCTGAAAGCAAACATATGGATGAAATGCGAATATCTCAGGCAGCCAAGGTTCCAAGGGCTGGCTCTCAGTAGAAGAAACATCTGGATTTTGTGAATTGATTAATTTCCATCTGCCTGTGCTATTTTGGCTTCATTCAGACACAGCTTTTTTCCTGACCCTAAAGTTTTCCTGTCACTATACAAACAGTATTATCTATTGTGTAGAAAGGATTTATATTTACTTATTTTCTACCTTTCTCCATTTCTTTCCATGGTATACATGATAATAGACTCTATTTTTACTTAATTATTAGTTAAACTGTTGCTTGAAACCATCATTAAGGATGAAGGAAAAGAGGCTAGTTTGCATTTAGTGTACCTGAGAAGTAATTTTATTCTGGTCTTTGGCCAGGCCTTTACAGGAAGACAATTCTATTCATTTTTAAATAACTTTATGGATTCTCTTTATATAAAAGGTGTTTCTGCTAGATATTCACAAAACAATAATACAAACAAACTAACAAAAATTTACCTGTCCGTTTGAATTCAGTGTCATACTCTTGATAAGAGAAAAATAAGGGGGAAAAAATCCAAACTTGAAGACTTGGGACATGTTTTTTTTTTTTTTTTTTTTTTTGAGAGAGAGAGAGAGAGAGAGAGAGAGAGAGAGAGAGAGAGAGAGAGAGAGAGAATTTCAATATTTATTTTTCAGTTTTCGGTGGACACAACATCTTTGTTTGTATGTGGTGCTGAGGATTGAATCCGGGCCACACGCATGCCAGGCGAGTGCCCTACCGCTTGAGCCACATCCCCAGCCCAGGACATGTTTTTTTTTTTTTAATAAAAAACCTAGATAGAGCTCAAAATTCAAGACCATGACCAGGGAGGAAGTTAATAGAATTCAAAATATATCTGGACCAGAAAGTACAATGTTGCATTCACTTTAGTTCCTTGAATAGTGATTCTGAGTAAGGAAAGCCAAATTGTGAAATCGATGACTTTCATTTTTATTTTCTATTACAGATTTGCCACTTGGCAACTCTTACGACAACAACAACAGGGGGAAAAAAAGCCCAAAGGGTGAAGAAAGAACTAGTGCAGTGGGTTGTCCCAGTTATATTCAGTTCCAGTTTATATTCAGTTTTGTCAATTTGACCTTCACAGGTCTGTAATTACTGTAATCACAGCCTGCTGAACGTGCTAACAATCAAAGCATCCCAATTTGAACAGTTCAACAATAGCCTTTTTAATAGGGGTAAAACTATGCCAGAAAGATTGGCTGCTTTACTTCCAGCCTTTTCTGAAGGCACTGGATAATGGGGAATAGATATCAAACAATTTACCTTGAAAAAAATATATACTGTGCAAAGAGAAGGACTCCACCTGTTACTGACAGGACCACTACATGGCCAGAAAGAGGACTACTTCCATCCCTTGGTGACTCTCATTCTTCTTGATGTTGCCTGTTGATATGAACAAAGTATTATTATCTTTAGGACCTTTGCTTTGCACACCCAACAATGCCCATGAAGTTTTCAGAGATTAAAAAAAAATTAGTAAAATAGGTAAATGTGAGACAGCTCAAAATGTATTGCTGATGTCTTAGGGACATTCCTCCCTCTGAATTAGAAAGGAACAATACTGATTTACCATACTGATTTGTAATCATGTGAACTTCATGCCTGTGCTGTCTTGTTTTTGCTGCTGTTTCCTTTCTATTAATTGCAGCAGATTTACCCCAAATTGTCTATGACATCCTTCTCAATACCCTCTGGAAAAAAAATAGGCATTTTGAAATATTCTTTTTCTATGAGGAATGCCATTGGGATTTTGATTGGGATTGCATTAAATCTGTATAGTGCTTTTGGTAGTATGGTCATTTCGACAATATGAAATCTGTTTATCTAAGAAGTAGGTAGTTTTTTTCCATCTTCTAAGGTCTTCTTTAATTTTTTTCTTTAGCGTTCTGTAGTTTTCATTGTAGAGGTCCTTCACCTCTTTTTGTTGATTCCCAAGTTGTTTTTGTTTTTGTTTTTTTAAAGGCTATTGTAAATGGGGTAGTTTTCCTAGTCTCTCTTTCTGAGGATTTGTCACCAATGTACAGAAATGCTTTTGATTTAAGGGTATTGATTTTATATCCTGCTACTTTGCTGAATTCCTTTATTAGTTCTAGAAGATTTCTGGTGGGATTTTTTAGAATAGCCAAAGCAATCCTTAGCAGGAAGAGTGAAGCTGGTGGCATTACTATTCCAAACCTTAAACTATACTACAGAGCAATAGTAACAAAAACAGCATGGTATTGACACCAAAATAGACCTGTAGATCAGTGGTACAGAAGAGAGGACACAGAGATAAACCCACATAATTACAGTTATCTCATATTAGACAAAGGTGCCAAAAACACATATTGGAGAAAAGATGGCCTCTTCAACAAATGGTGCTGTGAAAGCTAGAAATCCACATGTAACAAAATGAAATTAAACCTCTATCTCTTATCATCCACAAAACTCAATTAAAAGTGGATCAAGGACCTAGGAATTAAACCAGAGACCTTGTGCCTAATAGAAGAAAAAGTACGCCCATATCTCCATCATGTCAGATTAGGCCCCAATTTCCTTAATAAGACTCCTATAGCGTAAGAATCAAAACCAAGAATCAATAAATTGGATGGATTAAAACTAAAAAGCTTCTTCTCAGCAAAAGAAACAATCAGTGGAGTGAATAGAGAACCTACATAATGGGAGCAAATCTTTACCACAAACACATCAGATAGAGCCCCAATCTCTAGGATAAATAAAGCAGTCAAAAACCTTAACACCAAAAAAACCAAATAATCCAATCAATAAATGGGCCAAGGAACTGAACAGACATTTCTCAGAAGAGGATATATAATCAGTCAACAAATATATGAAAAATGTTCAACATCTCTAGCAATTACAGAAATGCAAATCAAAACCACTCTAAGATTTCATCTCACTCCAGTCAGAATAGCAGCTATCAAGAACACAATCAACAGTAAATGTTGGTGAGAATGTGGGGAAAAAGGCATACTCATACATTGCTGGTGGGACTGCAAATTTGTGCAACCAATCTGGAAAGCAATATGAAGAATCGTTGGAAAACTTGGAATGGAACCACCATTTGACCCACTATCCCACTGCTCGGTTTATACCCAAAGGACTTAAAAACAGCATACGATAGGGACACAGCCATATCAATGTTTATAGCAGCACAATTCACAATAGCTAAATTGTAGATTCAACACAGATACCCTTCAGTAGATGAATGGAGAGGGAAACTGTGGTATATATACACAATGGAATATTACGCAGCATTAAAAGAGAATAAAATCATGGCATTTGCAGGTAAATGGATAGAGTTAGAGAATATAATGCTAAGTGAAGTAAGCCAATCCCCAAAATCCAAAGGCCAAATTTTTTCTTTGATATGAGGATGCTGACTTACAATGGCAATGGAGGGGGGGAGCATGGGAGGAATGGAGGAACTTTAGATAGGGCAAAGGGGAGGGAGAGAAAAGGAGGAGGCAAAGGGGTAGGAAAGATGATAGAACCATTACCCTAAGTACATGTATGAAGACATGAAGAGTGTGAAAATACTTTGTATAGAACCAGTGACTAGAAAAATTGTGCTGTATATGTGTAATATGAAATGTATTGCATTCTGCTGCCATGTATAACAAATTAGAATAAATAAATAATTTAATATAAAAAGAAAAAACAAACAACAAACAAAAAACAACAAAAAGATTCTGGCTAAGATTTGGAGAAGTTCTTGGTCATGATACAAAGTTTTTAGTTCATGTTTTTCTTATTTTAATTTGCTTCTTATAAAAATTATAATCTATAAATGTGTACACCTACAATTCTATAATGTTGAGGCTCAGAGGAAATTGGAAAACAGCTAGCCTATATTTTAACTTTCATTTTTCTCCCAAAGGATAAATTTAACAAATTAAACAAGACAAAGCAAAGCTTCTTTGATTCAAATAAGTAGAACCCCACCTGCTAGACATTCCTTTAATCACCACCACCATCACCACCGCCACTTAGCATAACAGAATTCCAAAGCTCCTGTGGAACAAGGTTTGAAAACCTGTTATTTAATCTAAGGTTCCAGTACTTGGAGAGACAAAGTGACTTAGCCAAGGTCACTCTTAACTCATGGAGTCACGTTTCTCTGACCAGCTGAGTCAACCAGAAATAAGCTCTAAAAATATTTGGCAAGCAATTTTTTGTCACTCTGAAATATTTTCCCATTGCCTTAGCCTGGCTATTCTGCTTCAAAAGACAGTCAAGTTCTTTCTCCATGACTTTGGTTCTGCTGAAGGCAGGACTAGCCAAATCAGCAATGTGGGCTAATGCCCACCTTCCAGAACCAGCCTTGGTTAGAAAAAGTACAGGATGCTTATAGGATTAAAGGCACTACAAATGAGATCCAGTTTTCATGCAGATTATGCAGTACATATTCATTGTGGGACACATATCCAGGTTGAGAAATAATCTCCCCAAAGCCTGACCTCTCTTACTGCCAGGGTGGAGAAGTGGGCAAATGAGAACATAACAACTTTGTATCTCTGCCTTTATTTGAGGACATGGAAAATTGCCCTGATTGTTTGGACCGTTCAGCTTGTTTTTGTTAAATAACCTCACAAGTACTGTTCAAAGTGATCAGAGAATAAACTCACTAGAGATTTTTACACTCCTATTAGGATTCAATCTTTATTTATAATCAAGGAAAATAATGGTTGTGACCCACTTGAAAATTAAGGCTCTATTTGGGACCACTTCTGAGTCCCAGAGAGCTGTTAAACTAGGAGCAAGTCAAGATATATTGACTGTAAGACATAAGAACAAAGACACAGAGAAGAGAAGAACTAATATTTCCTAAGCAGCTACTATACAACACTTACTTGGCTAGGTCTTCCTTTTATAGACTTTATGATTTCTTATAATAACCCAATACAAGAAGCACCTTTAGAATCCTACGACACAAACATCAGGATCACAGAAGATCAGGATCACAAACCTACAGCTATATGGTATCTAGATCTGTCTGGTAACTTATTGCAAGTCACTTCACAGAATGTTAATGGTAAGAAATTGAGTAATGTTAGTGATTCACAGTTCACAAACTATGAAAAGCAATAAAGAGTTCATAGGACAGACTTGTCCATGTTCCTCAAGAACAGTAATTTAATTAAAGGCAAAAGAACATTTCATTTTAAGGTCCCGGCTTTCTAGTATATTCTTAAATGACGTACTACCATTTAGCCTTTGAGAACTAAGAAGAACATACAATTTGTAAGCTCCATGTGCACACCCCCTTTTTAAAAAAAAAAAAAAAAGGAGTGGGTAGAGATAACTCAATCATTGAAATGAATGAAACATTTAGTGTTTCTAAACTGTGCCTGAATGAGTTCCCAAAATATTAAACTATTTATTCTGATTAAATAATAAACTTCAACTAGCAAACAAATTTTCAACATGTATCTAGTACCTAATGTATCCAAAGAGAGGAAATAGTTATAGTTATGAATATTGTATGGAATGTTTCACTTCTAACACTCTGCTATTTTGAAGTCCCTATATTAATCACTACTTAGAACTGCTTAGAATATCTCCGTTTTCTCAGAGTCGTGAATAAGTTGCCTGTAAGAAGGAGGAAAACTGATGCACAAAGTGAGGAAGGAAATTTTAAATACAAAGCAATTTCACTAATAAAATGCTCAAGCAGTCTAGAGTAATTTGGGTACTTGGTGAATCACTGCTTAGCAATTCATGAACACTGTGGGTGCTTGGAATTCAATTCTATTGTCCTCTATCTGAATTGCTTTGAAAAAAGGTCACATGAGAAGGAAAGGAAGTTTTGACTTTCACATGCCTGTTATTGCTAAGGAAACCACTTCCTCAGTATTCACACATTCAGCATGTCTCTAGTTTTGGCTTCCATACAAATTACATCTTGGTACTGCATTAAGAAACAAACAAGGGTGGAGAATATTTTAAGAATGCTACTCAACTATGACATGTTAACAGAGCAAAAAAGAGGAGCCTTTTTGGATGCCCCCCTTTTTTTTCCTGAAGTACTCTAGGTATGCCTGAATGGAGCCTCTAAGACCTAACAGGATGTCTGAGATTCGAGGGAAGTGGCTTTCTATCTGTCAGTAAACAAATGAGAAACTAATACAGCTTTGTTGCATTTTCTGATTGGCAATGGCTCTGAACTATCTCCTACTTCTGGTTGCAGACAAAGAAACAGGAGATGAATTACCATGTTCTAGGACTGAGTGTTCTTTTCCAAGTCAAACTGCAATAAGAAATAAAAATGGTTAGGCATCCACTGCGTAGATTATATAACTTGTCTCCTCTGTTTTGTCTTTTTTTTTTTTTTTTTTGTCTTTTAAAGGGAAAAATGAATAAAATGAAGGGATATTTTAGAATGGCTGGGTGCACACTGAGTCTTATTGCACATAATGCTGAACTCTGAAGTGGCTATTTTTGTTCAAGTGGATATTTATTATTGGATGGTTTCTTTGCTTTAATTTATATTTCTATTTTTGACCTAAATAGAAAGGTCTTGGGTAAACCACCACTTTATCCATTGTAAAATTCTAAATAATTTTTAATTCTGTCTCTGCTGAGACTAATGATTAGGACCCAGATCACAATCTAGAGATATCTGGGGTCTATTTGTTTGAGAAGCCTGGTTCTCTGCTAACATTAGCATTTATGGTTCATCTTCTGCTTTTTTGTTTTTCGACTTGTCCATGAATCTTAGGTTCAGAACAAAACTGCACTGTTATTAAGAGTAATCCGAAAACAATGGCTCTATAGTGAACTTAGAAGAATGCTCATTTGATATTGCATGGTGGCAGTTATGAAAGAGGCAACTCTTAGTTATAATAAAGATGAAAGCATAGTGTTAGCTGAGCTTTGGGAAAATTCTTTATGAACAAATTATAGGGTTAATATGAAGTGGAAAACTTTAACACATTAAATGTATTGCTTTAGCAATCATGGATTTAATTTTTAATTTTTATTTTTTTAGTATACAGAAAAAGAATATATGTTTAGGTTGACAGAGGAAATACAAAAAGATATTCATAATTTATTGGTGATTTTTTATGCATATCCCCAGAAACTGTGCTAAAGCACTCTATTTCTAGGTTGACACTGTGAAAAATTTGCAAACCCTAGAATGTACTTCAGTTTCAGTAAGATGACAATGATGGTAACGGTGATGGTAATAAAAATAATAATAGAAATAGCTAAGTTATATGGACCATTTACTAAGTAACAGTCATTACGGTAAGCATTTTCCATATGTTATCTCATTTAATCCTCATAATAATCCCATAATTTGATACTATTATTTATCCCTGATCTTCATATGAGGCTCAGAGTGTTGAGTGGATGTTCAAGTTCATTTATCCAGCAAGTAAGAGGGCTAAAATTTAGAAACCAGTAGTCTCTCCCCAGAGTCAAAGCTCTCAGCTACTAGGTGTCTGCAGAGAAAGCCTTTGACATAGACTGATTTGAGATGCCAAAAGCTTAAGGAAGGAAAGGACCCCACCTCTTCCTTCCCCAGCAAGTACATATGTATAGCTTACTTAGATTCTTTTGAATCTCAAGAGGCAGAAACCACAGTCCTCTAAATGGGGAGGAGATATTCCCCAGCAACAAACAACCAAGAGGGAAGGCTTCAACCAGAAAAAGAAGAGACATTTGGGGCTGGGTTTTGCGGCTCACTGGTAGAGCGCTCACCTCACACGTGAGAGACCCTGGGTTTGATCCTCAGCACCACATAAAAATAAATAAACAAAATAAAGATATTGTGCCCATGTATAACTGAAAAGACATTAAAAGAGAGAGAGAGAGAGAGAGAGAGAGAGAGAGAGAGAGAGAGAGAGAGAGAGAGAGAGATTTGCTCAACAGACTAGAAGAAGAAAGAGGTTTTGGCCTGGATAGTTGGGTAGGGGATATTGCCCCTACACCTGCCTGTTGGGGAAAGACGAGGTGTGTTAAAGGGATCCTGTGGGGACTACAAATTGAGAAGCTTTGTCTTGTTAGACTGAAAGATTGTTTCATGCTATTCCATACCTTATTTCCTTCAATAAATTCATGTTGTTTGCTCATGCTATGTGAAAAATATGTTCCCAAGAAGGGTCTTGTGGCCATGTTTGGATTAAGCATTAAAGGGGAATCAGTATTTCTCCTCCCTCTTTTCTCTTTGGGCCAAAGGGTAAGAATCTGCCAAGGGGAGGTGTGAATCAAGTGTGGGTGGGCAGCAGGAGCTTTAAGGTCAAATCATTGCACTCCATGAAGAGATCTTCCTTTCATTGCCAAACTAGAAAACCAGGTTTTGTCTTTCTTTTTCTTATTCTCCTTTTTTCAATTAAAGGAAGGACATGTTCTGAGTCTCTCAAAAATGTTTCCCTTACTAGTTCTTAAGCCTTTTATCAAAGTGACATGTCACCTCTGCTCAAAAAGCACCACCATCTAATTTAATTGGATGGATAAATGCAAGGAGAACCAGAACAACACTTGTGCCTGCCACCAAACATCTGTTTGGTTGATAAACATTCAAAAATTTCCTTTTCTTCTCACCTATACCTATACTCCCCACCTCCCTTTGGTAGAAAACACAAGCGTGTCATCCAGTCACACCTACAGGTCGAATGGATGTATTTCTTTATGATCCAGAGGACTATGAGCTATGAAAGCAAGTTACCTGTCTCCTGTACACCTGATATACAATAGCAAAGCAAGAATAGTGTTATTTAAATGAATACTTTCAAAAATGGAGAGAGGGAGACACAAGGTGATCACTAATTCATAGAAACTGTTGATTAAAAACCTATTGAGTAGAAATAATGGTCCTTGGGTGGTGGGAAATAGTGCCTGATTAGGCCCAAGTTCATCAGTTTGGGAAGCAATGAACAGCTTCCCAATTTTTGGCCGACAGAGATTGGGGGCCTTAAGGTCATAGAAAATCTCAGTCACTTCTTCAGTCAAGGCTTATTCCTTTTTTGCTAATAAATCTTTCTTTAAAACTTTATCAAATTTTGTGTTGGTTATTATCTGTTTCCACCATCAAATGTATTTCCTTTTCCACCTTGTTCTGTCACTTCTAGGAGCTGACCTTCCTGACTTGCACCATCCTGGCTTTCTTAACCACTGGGTTCTTGCTATTTGGTGACTGGGAGGCAGAGCTGGGAAACCAGAGGGGAAGATTTAAGAGAGAATGGTTACAGTATTTGTCCCTACTTAGGGGCTCTCTTTCCAAAACTTCTCATATCCTTGTAGTAGTTGCCTTGCTCTGTTCTCCAGGTGCCTATTGAGAGGCCTTTAATTTATGACTCTGGAATTCACTAGGGCCCTGCCACTCAGAGCAGCCCCTTTGTCTTTTAGGTCTGGGGTGGTACAGTTCCCCTGTGATTGCTCATTCCTGAGTACCTCATTGTCTCTAATTGGTACCTTAACTCTGAAATGCTTCTGTAAACTGCCTCTTTATTAAATTCCTTCAGTTGAATAATTTGTGTGTGCCATCTGCTTCCTGCCAAGCTGACTAATACAGCTTCTAACCTATTTGATTCTAACAGCTACATGTGTCAGTGGCAATCCAAAGTTGTTTTCCTGACATATTTCTTATTTCTTTCTATTTTTTTTAAAAAATATATTTATTTTTTAGCTTTAGGTGGACACAATATCTTTATTTTATTTTTATGTGATGTTGAGGATCGAACCCAGTGCCCAGCGTATGCCAGGCGAGCATGCTACCACTTGAGCCACATTCCCAGCCCTTTCTCTTTCTCTTAATTGTGAAAACTTTGAATTGTATGGTACCTGATCTAATTGAAAATATTTACTGTTTTTTTTTTTTTTTTGCAGTAATATCTTATTCAGCTATATGATAGCCATTCCCTTTGTATTTGTTTGTTAGGACTTCTGTAACAACATATCTCACACTGGTGGTGTAAATAACAGAAATTTATTTGCCCATAGCCCTGGAGGCTGAAAGTTCAAGACCAAGGTTTTAGCAGGTTTGGTTTCTCTTATGGCCTCTCTTCTTGGCTTGCAGATGGCTATCTTCTTGCTGTGTCCTCACATGACCTTTTCTCTATGTGTGAATCTGGTATTTTACAGCTCACTAGAGAGACAGACCAAAAGGAGATCTATCTATCTATCTATCTATCTATCTATCTATCTATCTATCTACCTTAGAGAATCAACTCACGTGATTATAGAGGCTGAGAAGTCCCACTATGTGTAAGCTATCGAAATGGGGAGGCTGGTGATATAATTCAGCCTGAGTCTGAAGGCCTGAGAACCAGGGGAGCTGATGATATAAGTCTTAGCTCATGGCAAAGGATGAAATGAGATATCTCAGCTTATGCAGTGAGACGGAAGAAAAGGGGTGAGTTCCTCCTTCTTCCTTGGTCTTTTGTATTACTCAGGCCCTAACAGATTAGGTGATGATGTTTAACCACAACAGGGAGGGCAGTCAAATTTGCTGAGTCCACGGATTCAAGAGCTAATCTCATCTGGAAGCCTCCTCACATACCCTGAAACAATGTTTAATCTGGGTAACTCATGAGCCACTCAAGCTAGCACGTAAAATTAACCACCACCTCTGGTGTTTCTCTCGTTCTCCTTACAAGGGCATTAGTTATATTGAATCAGAGCTTTAACAACTTCATTTTAACTTAGGTTGTATTCCCAAATCAAGTTTCATTTTGGATACTGAGGGTTGGGACTTTAACTTTTGAATTTTGAGGGGGACATGAATCAATCCATTGACATGCTTTATATGACTCTTAGTACAATGCCAGTTGACCCCTTGTTTCAGACATTTTAGTTTTATCCTTTTGAATGTAGAAATGAACTTGGCTTCTCTAACACTGAAGAATCCCACATTTCTGGATACTACTTATTTCCTGTGCTTGCAATCTATCTTAACTGTTTCTGAGGTCATCTTTTTCTAAGTTTCCATGTCAAATACAGCCAACTGTAATCAATACATACCATTAACACTGCTCCCCAATTTTTTCCTCTGGAGTTGCATTTTCTGCCTTCCATGTTATCACAAGCAACAGTTTTACCAAATGTTTTGCAACTGCATTACTTGTATCACCATCACTCTAGGCTCCAGTCATAATTTGCTCAGCCTTTGCTGCCCATCCCTTAGCCACTGCCATATATTTCAGGCTTATTTACTATGGCAGCACTCATGTCAAGGTTCCTGTTTCTGTATTAGTCAAGATATGGCTACTTTTATTGCAATAAAAATGCACATTCATTTTTTTTTGCTTATGCTGCAAAATTCACCATATATAATGATTCTCTATAATCACTAGGGGACCAAGAATAAAGAAGAGCTATCAGCTTGAACATTCCATGTCAGAGGATAAGAAGGCCCTTGCCCTTAAAACTTCTCTTTAGCTAGGCATGATGATGCATGCCTATAATCCCAGCAGCTTGAAAGTCTGAGGCAGGAGGACCACAAGTTCAAAGTCAGCCTCAGCAACTTAGTGAGACTAAGCAATTTAGTGACACGTTGTCTCAAAATTAAAAAATAAAATAAAAAGGGCTGGGTGTGGCTCAGTGGTTAAGAACCCCTGGGTTCAATCCCTGGTGAAAGAAAGAAAGGAAGGAAGGAAGGAAGGAAGGAAGGAAGGAAGGAAGGAAGGAAGGAAGGAAGGAAGGAAGGAAGGAGGAAGGAAAGCCTTTCCTTAGATATGACACATCTCTCTGGTTTTTTGTTTGTTTGTTTGTTTTGTTTTTTAGTTTATTAACCAAAGTGGGTCATGTGGTTGTTTTCAAGTTGTCAGGCACATGGCATTTAAAGGGGACAGGAAACTTCTCATATGCTTGAGAAGAGAACTTAAAATATTTGATGAATAGCATTAATGATTTACCACACAGTATCAACTCTCAATAATTGGTATTAAGTTCTGGAAATTAAGAAAAATTTAAGAAAAAAGAATAATTCAGAATCATCTGTGATACAAATCAAGGGCTCATACAACATTTTTGTTTTCTGGACACTTTGCCACTATTTTTTCCTTCCTCACACAAATACAACCATTCCATTCCCTAATGCTGTAGAATTACACATTCAGCCAAGTGTCAGCTGCCTGTTGTGTATCATTGGGTAATTCCATAACTTTTCTTTCTTACTACTGAAGAAGTCTAAAATGCTGCATAGAAAGAGTCAGGTGAAACTCTCTTGTGCTTTGTTGTATTTATGATATGTATAATATGTATCTCATTCTCTTTCAAATGCATTTTAAAGTGAAGTCACATTTAAATTTTCTATTTCCATAAAGCAAGAAAGATATTTACTGTTATGCACTGCCAAGCCGACTGGCAGATGTCACTAGCAAATGGTAAAAATTCTTCTATGACACATTATTTCCATAAAACAAACTATTTTTCATTTATTTCTGAAACAGAATATATATGAATATAAATGACAAAAAATACAGTAATCCTAGTGCAGTGTGTCTTTAGGAAGTTAGGAAATAATTGAAGTTAATCACGATACCTCACCTTGTGAAAAGAACTCATAATTCAGGGAACCAATTAAAGTAGTTTCCAGTCTAAAATAGATGTGTCTGTAACAAGAAGCACTAACAATGGGTTAAAAATGGAAACAGGTATAAAGCACACAGTGGAAAATGTGCATAAAATTAGATTGTTTTGATTAGGTACAGCCTTTTCTGAAAACGTTCTTTAGGAATAAATTATGTTGCTTAAAATCTTTCCCCCATTATTCCATTCTTGTCTATGATTCCAATTTTTCTAAAATACAATTCTAATATTGTCACTTTCTTACTTAAAATTAGTCTGTGTTGAACTAGGGTGCCATCAGGAAAGTCCTGATTCCTGACTCCTTGTGGCTGAATGTGTTAACCTCTCTATCCCAAGTTATTAATGACAGTTCTAATCTGAATATTTTTGTCCCTCCTCACAGTTGCAGGTTGAAATTCCAACCCCCCAGGTGACAGTATTAAAAGGTGAGGTCCCAGGGCAATGATTAATTAGGTCATGAATGAGGAGCCTCTTGACTGAGATGAGTCCTCCTACAGAGGAATCCTGAAAGCTTATTTGCCCTCCCAAGTGAGGACTCACAGGGGAGGTGCCATTCATGAACCAAAGTGGGCCCTAACCACACACTGAACGTGCCAGGGTCTTCATCTTGGGCCCTCCAGTCTCCAGGTTTATGAACAACAATTTTCTATGGTTTATTACCTGCCTAGTTCATGCTATTGTGTTCTAGTCTCCCCAACAGGCTAAGACAGTGTCCCTCTGCATACACTAGTGCCCTGCCATTGAGCTAATGGCTATAGTCCAGCTCCCTCCTTAACCTTTGCCAGTCTTTTAAAGCTCCACTTGACTGCTTCTTTGCCTCAGAAGTCTTTTTTGTTTTTAATTCTTCTAAATTCCCTCACCACTGTATTTACTCTATTATGGGAAGCATAATGTACAAGTTTTAATACTTTCCCAGATTTGGGATAACTTGGGCATCACTTGTATCTCATAAAAGAACTGTGTGTGTGTGTGTGTGTATTTATGTTTTAATTTTCACAAAGACTTTAAGAATAGAGTCTTAACCATTTCTCTTATTGTTTTTATATCCAAGGAGAATACATATTTTTTTTCTTCATCTAACTTAGGCGATGACTTTAAATCAGAATTATAAATAATATCTCAGCATAGAATAAATTTGTTATGTTGTAATTTAAAAAATATTTCATAAAGGCTTGCCAAGGGAATTTGCCAAGGAGGCATATTGTTGAGGTCAAGTCTCTAGGAAAAAAACTAAGTTTGTGTTTCAGCACAAAAGTTGGCAGTATTTTATCTTCCAAATGAATATTGGTGGATAACTATTTTGTTAAATCACTCTCTCTAAACTGCACAACTTATAAAGCTATATTTCCTGACAAAATGCATCTTGAGTATTATATAGAATGCCCATGCAGTCCCTGGATTGAGGTTATTAATGATTCATTCTCTTATACACAATGGGAAGAAGATGCAGATGGGGAGGTACGATATTAAACTATACAAATAATATAGGGATATTGTCACTACATTTAAGTTACTTCTGAGTTCTTAGTGGATTTTAATTGCTAGGAATACTCTGAATCCCTTCCTTGCTTACCTCCACTTTCTGTATTCTTCCATGGTTTATAAGTTACTGATCACACTTGCCTGTTTTTTTTTTTTTTATAGTTCTCGATAAATTTAATGAAAGAAATTTATCTTACCAAAAGAATTGAATATCAGCCTTGTCTGGCCTTCCTTTCCCTTGTTCTTCTGTGTTTATGACATGGTTATTTTGTGAGTGCATTTTTTTTCTGTTACATTTTTGCTCTGGGCTCTGGTTTGGGCAAGCTCAGACTGCCACTCGCTTCCTGGTTGTTGACTCATTGGTTTGCTTCATCCTTTGGGGTGTGAACCCCCCATATTCCTAACCATGTGGCCCATGCCTCACTAGTACTTCTAGTTTTGGCACGTTTTGATCCTACCACCACCAGACACCACTAATCTCTTCCACATGTTTTCAGAGATCCTTGTCCTGATAAACTGATTTATTGTGTAATTCATTCAACACTGGGTGATACATTTAATCTTCCTGTTTTTTAAATTTTTCATCTTATAAATATATGACTCTATATTAGCCTCAAACTACACTCTTATGGTGTATGAAGATCAAGTAAGATCAAGCTTGTAAAAACATTTTGTAAAGTGCAAAGTGCAAAACTAATGTAAGTGATTATTTTTATTATAATGCTGTTTTCACTGAAACATCCTTCCTGGAAGCAACTATCTGTACAGAGAGACTGGTTTTAAAAACAATCACCTGCTAGCTTGATAGACTGGTCTATAATTACAAAGGGAAATAATGATAATTGTTGATATTGACCATATATCATGTGCCAAATGTATGCTACACATTATTCAATTTAATCTTTTTTTCCTCAGTGTTTTTTTTTTAATTTTTATTGTTGGTTGTTCAAAACATTACAGAGTTCTTGATATATCATATTTCACACTTTGATTCAAGTGGGTTATGAACTCCCATTTTTACCCCGTATACAGATTGCAGAATCACATCAGTTACACATCCATTGATTTACATATTGCCATACTAGTGTCTGTTGTATTCTGCTGCCTTTCCTATCCTCTACTATACCCCCTCCCCTCCCCTCCCCTCTTCTCTCTCTACCCCATCTACTGTAATTCATTTCTCCCCCTTGTATTTTTTCCCTTTCCCCTCACTTCCTCTTGTATGTAATTTTGTATAACCCTGAGGGTCTCCTTCCATTTCCATGCAATTTCCCTTCTCTCTCCCTTTCCCTCCCACCTCTCATCCCTGTTTAATGTTAATCTTCTTCTCATGCTCTTCGTCCCTACTCTGTTCTTAGTCACTCTCCTTATATCAAAGAAGACATTTGGCATTTGTTTTTTAGGGATTGGCTAGCTTCACTTGCATAATCTGCTCCAATGCCATCCATTTCCCTGCAAACTCTATGATTTTGTCATTTTTTAATGCAGAGTAATACTCCATTGTGTATAAATGCCACATTTTTTTAATCCATTCATCTATTGAAGGGCATCTAGGTTGGTTCCACAGTCTTGCTATTGTGAATTGTGCAGCTATGAACATCGATGAAGCAGTGTCCCTGTAGCATGCTCTTTTTAGGTCTTTAGGGAATAGACCGAGAAGGGGAATAGCTGGGTCAAATGGTGGTTCCATTCCCAGCTTTCCAAGAAAACTCCATACTGCTTTCCAAATTGGCTGCACCAATTTGCAGTCCCACCAGCAATGTACAAGTGTACCCTTTTCCCCACATCCTCGCCAGCACTTGTTGTTGTTTGACTTCATAATGGTTGCCAATCTTACTGGAGTGAGATGGTATCTTAGGGTGGTTTTGATTTGCATTTCTCTGACTGCTAGAGATGGTGAGCATTTTTTCATGTACTTGTTGATTGATTGTATGTTCTCCTCTGAGAAGTGTCTGTTCAGGTCCTTGGCCCATTTATTGATTGGGTTATTTGTTTTCTTATTGTTTAATTTTTTGAGTTCTTTGTATACTCTGGATATTAGGGCTCTATCTGAAGTGTGAGGAGTAAAGATTTGTTCCCAGGATGTAGGCTCCCTATTTACCTCTCTTATTGTTTCTTTTGCTGAGAAAAAACTTTTTAGTTTGAGTAAGTCCCATTTGTTGATTCTAGTTATTAACTCTTGTGCTACGGGTGTCCTATTGAGGAATTTGGAGCCTGACCACACAGTATGTAGATCGTAGCCAACTTTTTCTTCTATCAGATGGTGTGTCTCTGATTTGATATCAAGCTCCTTGATCCATTTTGTGTTAACTTTTGTGCATGGCGAGAGAAAGGGATTCAGTTTCATTTTGTTGCATGTGGAATTCCAGTTTTCCCAGCACCATTTGTTGAAGATGCTATCCTTCCTCCATTGCATGCTTTTAGCCCCTTTATCAAATATAAGATAGTTGTAGTTTTGTGGATTGGTTTCTGTGTCCTCTATTCTGTACCATTGGTCCACCCACCTGTTTTGGTACCAGTACCATGCTGTTTTTGTTACTATTGCTCTGTAGTACAGTTTGAAGTCTGGTATCGCTATACTGCCTGATTCACACTTCCTGCTTAGCATTGTTTTTGCTATTCTGGGTCTTTTATTTTTCCATATGAATTTCATGATTGCTTTCTCTATTTCTACAAGAAATGCCGTTGGGATTTTGATTGGCATTGCATTAAACCTATAGAGAACTTTTGGTAATATCGCCATTTTGATGATGTTAGTTCTGCCTATCCATAAACAGGGTATATTTTTCCATCTTCTAAGATCTTCTTCTATTTCTCTCTTTAGGGTTCTGTAGTTTTCATTGTATAAGTCTTTCACCTCTTTTGTTAGGTTGATTCCCAAGTATTTTATTTTTTTTGAGGATATTGTGAATGGAGTGGTTGTCCTCATTTCCATTTCAGAGAATTTGTCGCTGATATACAGGAATGCCTTTGATTTATACGTGTTGAATTTATATCCTGCCACTTTGCTGAATTCATTTATTAGCTCTAATAGTTTCTTTGTAGACCCTTTTGGGTCTGCTAGGTATAGAATCATGTCACCTGCAAATACTGATAATTTAAGTTCTTCTTTTCCTATTTTTATGCCTTAAATTTCTTTCGTCTGTCTAATTGCTCTGGCCAGTGTTTCGAGAACTATGTTGAACAGAAGTGGAGAGAGAGGGCATCCCTGTCTTGTTCCAGATTTTAGAGGGAATGCCTTCAATTTTTCTCCATTCAGAATGATGCTAGCCTGAGGCTTAGCATAAATTGCTTTTACAATATTGAGGTATGTTCCTGTTATCCCTAGTTTTTCTAGAGTTTTGAACATAAAGGGATGCTGTACTTTGTCGAATGCTTTTTCCGCATCTATCGAGATGATCATATAGTTCTTATTTTTAAGTCTATTGATGTGGTGAATAACATTTATTGATTTCCGTATATTGAAACAGCCTTGCATCCCAGGGATGAATCCTACTTGATCATGGTGCACAATTTTTTTGATATGTTTTTGTATCCGATTCGCCAGAATTTTATTGAGGACTTTTGCATCTAGGTTCATTAGAGATATTGGTCTGTAGTTTTCTTTCTTTGAAGTGTCTTTGTCTGGTTTAGGTATCAGGGTGATGTTGGCCTCGTAGAATGAGTTTGGAAGTTCTCCCTCTTTTTCTGTTTCCTGAAGTAGCTTGAAAAGTATTGGTATTAGTTCCTCTTTAAAGGTTTTGTAAAACTCTGCTGTATACCCATCCGGTCCTGGGCTTTTCTTAGTTGGTAGTCTTTTGATGGTTTCTTCTATTTCCTAGATTGATATTGGTCTGTTTAGGTTGTCTATATCCTCCTGACTCAATCTGGGCAGATCATATGACTTAAGAAATTTATCGATGCCTTGACTATCTTCTATTTTATTGGAGTATAAGGATTCAAAATAATTTCTGATTATCTCCTGTATTTCTGAAGTGTCTGTTGTGATATTGCCTTTTTCATCCCGTATGCTAGTAATTTGAGTTCTCTCTCTTCTTCTCTTCGCTAGCATGGCTAAGGGTCTGTCGATTTTGTTTATTTTTTCAAAGAACCAACTTTTAGTTTTGTCAATTTTTTCAATTGTTTCTTTTGTTTTGATTTCATTAATTTCAGCTCTGATTTTCATTATTTCTTGCCTTCTACTTCTTTTGCTGTTGTTTTGCTCTTCTTTTTCTAGGATTTTGAGATGAACTATGAGATCATTTATTTGTTGGTTTTTTTCTTTTTTTAAGGAATGAACTCCAAGCAATGAATTTTCCTCTTAGAAATGCTTTCAATGTGTCCCATAGATTCCGATATGTTGTGTCTGTGTTTTCATTTATCTCTAAGAATTTTTTAATTTCCTCCTTGATGTCTTCTATAACCCATTGATCATTCAGTAACCTATTGTTCATTCTCCAAGTGATGTATGCTTTTCCCTTCCTTCTTTTGTCGTTGATTGTCAGTTTCATTCCATTATGATCAGATAAGATGCATGGTATTATCTCTACTCCTTTATATTGTCTAAAAGTTTCCCTGTGACATAATATATGATCTATTTTTGAGAAGGATCCATGTGCTGCTGAGAAAAAAGTGTAACTGCTTGATGTTGGGTGGTATATTCTATATATGTCAATTAAGTCTAGGTTATTAATTGTGTTATTGAGTTCTATAGTTTCCTTATTCAACTTTTGTTTGGAAGATCTGTCCAGTGGTGAGAGAGGTGTGTTGATGTCTCCCATGATTATTGTATGGTGGTCTATTAGACTCTTGAACTTGAGAAGAGTTTGTTTGATGAACATAGCTGCACCATTGTTTGGGGCATATATATTTATGATTGTTATGTCTTGTTGGTGTATGGTTCCCTTGAGCAGTATGTAGTGTCCCTCTTTATCCCTTTTGATTAACTTTGGCTTGAAATCTATTTTATTTGATATTAGTATGGACACTCCTGCTTGTTTCCGAAGTCCATATGAGTGATATGATTTTTTCCAACATATCACCTTCATTCTATGTATGTCTTTTCCTATCAAATGCGTCTCCTGTAGGCAGCATATTGTTGGGTCTTGTTTTGTGATCCATTCTACTAGCCTGTGTCTCTTAATTGGTGAGTTTAAGCCATTAACATTTAGGGTTATTATTGAGATATGGGTTGTTCTTCCAGCCATGTTTGTTTATTTATGTTACTAAACATGGTTTGTTTTCCTCTTTGATTATTTTCCCCCATTTACTGTACTACCTCCCACTGTTGGTTTTCATTGTTATTTTCCATTTCCTCTTCCTGTAATGTTTTGCCAAGGATGTTTTGAAGAGATGGTTTTCTAGCTGCAAATTCTTTTAACTTTTGTTTATCGTGGAAGGTTTTAATTTCATCTTCCATCCTGAAGCTTAATTTCGCTGGATACACAATTCTTGGTTAGAGCCCATTTTCTTTCAGTGTTTGAAATATGTTATTCCAGGATCTTCTAGCTCTCAGAGTCTGTGTTGAAAGATCAGCTGTTATCCTGATTGGTTTACCCCTAAATGTAATCTGCTTCCTTTCTCTTGAAGCTTTTAAAATTCTCTCCTTATTCTGTATGTTGGGTATCTTCATTATAATGTGTCTAGGTGTGGATCTCTTATGATTTTGCACATTCGGCGTCCTGTAGGCTTCTAGGATTTGGGATTCTGTCTCATTCTTCAAGTCTGGGAAGTTTTCTCGTATTATTTCATTGAATAGATTGCTCATTCCTTTGGTTTGGAGCTCTATACCTTCCTGTATCCCAATGACTCTTAAGTTTGGTCTCTTTATGTTATCCCATATTTCTTGGATGTTCTGCTCATGGTTTCTTAACAGTCTTGCTGAGCTGTCTATGTTCTTTTCAAGTTGAAATACTTTGTGTTCATTGTCTGATGTTCTATCTTCTAACTATTCTACTCTGCTGGTAGTATTCTCAATTGAGTTTTTAAGTTGGTTTATTGCTTCCTGCATTTCTAGGATTTCTGTTTGTTTTTTATAACCTCTATCTCCCTGTATAGTTAATCTTTTGCTTCTTGGATTTGTTTATGTAATTCATATTCGAAGTGATCTTTCATTGTCTGATTTTGCTGTCTAATGTCTTCCTTGAGACTCCAGATCATCTGAAGCATGTATATCCTGAATTCTTTATCTGACATTCCATCTGCTGCAGCTATTACCTCTTCTAAAGTTGAGTTGACCTGCATTGCTTGTGGTCCTTTCTTTCCTTGTCTTTTCATACTGCTCGCGTTTCTGCTTGGTGAGACTGTTGTGTTATTGAAATTTTCCCCCTATATATTTATATTGCTCTTGTATAGTTGAAAAGTCTCCCTTGCAGGGGCAGGCAGCGGCTGTGCTCCTCCTCCAATTGGGGTGATCTGTCTACCACACTAACAGGCCGCTGGGCCTTTTCTTCCTTTCGGTCACAGTTCTGCCTACCTTTCAGGAGCGGGTGGCGGCTCTGCTCTGCCCTTAATCCAATTGGGGTGACGTGTCTACCATGCCGGCGGGTCGCTGGGCCTGCTCCGGGCGCGGGTGGTGGCTCTGCTCTGCCCCTACTCCAATTGGGGTGACGTGTCTACCATGACGGCAGGCTGCTGGGCCTGTTCCGCTGGTCGGTCGCAGGTCTGCCTACTTTGTGGGCATGGGCGGCGCCTCTGCTCTGCCCCTACTCCAATTGGGGTATTGTGACTACCACGCCGGCAGACCGCTGGGCCTGTTCCGGGTGCGGGTGAAGGCTCTGCTCTGCCCCTACTCCAATTGGGGTGACGTGTCTACCACGCCTGCAGGCTGCTGGGCCTGATCCGCGGGTCGCTCACAGGTCTGCCTACCTTGCAGGCGCGGGTGACGGCTCTGCTCTGCCCCTACTCCATTTGGGGTGACGTGACTACCATGCCAGCGGGTCGCTGGGCCTGTTCCGGGCGCGGGCGGCGGCTCTGCTCTGCCCCTACTGCGATTGGGGTGACGTGACTACCACGCCGGCGGGTCGCTGGGCCTGTTCCGGGCGCGGGCGGTGGCTCTGCTCTGTCCCTCTGGCTTGATGACAAAGTGAGAGAGACTCGGGTGTTTGTGACTCACTTTCTTTACCAGGAGACCAACTGTTTGTTACCGCTGGTATCAATGAAGTTATCTCCTCCACAGCTTTCTGATGACATCAGATCTCTGCCATGTTGTTATCCCATGCGAATGGCAGCATTTCGTTCCCTTTGCCGGGTGACCAAAGCAACAGGTGGGTCCTGACCGGCCCTCACAAGCCCCGTCTCAATCCTGTTGCCACTGCCTATGAAGGCTCGGTTGGTATTTACCTTCACAGTATTCAGCAGGACCTGGACCAAGAAGCAGTTTCCGCGGGTTCCTTAGCCCTGGGCCAGAGCAGTTCCGGGAGCCGGAATTCGGCCGCTCTGGGTTCGGTGTATGTTCTGATAGGAGCAGGCTCCAAGAAGCAGTTTCCGCGGGTTCTTTAGCACTGAGCCTGAGTAATTTGTCTGCAAGATGCAGGCGAATGGCAGCCTGAAATTACCTGTTCTATAGCTGAATGAGCTGCGATCTGTCGAAAACAGGGATGGTGACGTCAGCTCTCCAAGATGGTGGCTGCTGGCTTCCTCTGTGCTCTGACCGGTGTGGAGAACCAAATTGGACCGCTTCCTTCCCCCGTCTCAAACCCAGAATTCAGCACTGAGCACAGTGAGTGCACAGCCCGGCAGGAGCCTGCTGAATCCGCAGCGCTGTATCTTTGCGTTGCTATCTCGTCGTTTCCCAGCGCGCTCCGCAGACTGTAGCCGCGGGGCGATTTACTGAATAAGCAGCGTGACCGTCCGTGCGGACAAATCGCTCGCGTTTGAGCCCCCATAGCTGATCCTCGTGCGATGGAAATCCTTCCTCTAGGTTTTGGAGCACCCCAATTTTGCTGGAAATTCCTAACAAGATAGCTTTTAGCCGTTCTAACTCGTCATTCTCCCGCACAGTGACGCGGTACGGGGGGTGATGCACTCCCTTCGCCGCCATCTTCCGTTCCATCAATTTAATCTTGATATCTCTCTGTCAGGTAGATTTTTTGTAATTTTGTAGTTGAACAAACATAAGTACACAAAGTAACTTATCCAAGGATATATAAGCTCTTAGGTCACAGAACAAGGTCAGTGATGTTCAATGTATGGTCTCCTTGAGATGCTGATTGCTCCACATGGGTTTTGCATTCACTCTGGTCTAAGATGCCAACCTGCTTCTACCTTATATACTCTGTACCCCATGATAATGATGGTATAGTAGGCAGCCTTCTATGATGGCTCCCCATGATCCTCACCTCCTGATTTTCATGCTTTTATATAGTCTTCTTTTCTTGAGTGTGGGCTAGACTTCAAAATTTGTGAATTACAAACAGAATACAACAAAAGTGATGGGCTATCACTTATGAAATTAGTTTATGAAAATCTGTGACTTCTATCTTGGAATTCCCTTGTTCTCTCTCTACTGCTTGCTCAGTTTGATGAAACCAACTGCTGTATTATGAGTTGCCCTACGTAAAAGCCCAAATGGCAGGGACATGATAGCAGCCACAAATCAACAGCTGCCAAGGAGGATTTGAATCCTGCCAACAACTGGTGAGGTTGTAGTTCTGAGCTTAGAATCGGAATTATGCCAGTTGAACCCTGAGATAACTGTAGGCTTAGTTGATACTTTCACTGCATGTGTGAGACACCATGTGCTGGAGGACTCAGCTAAGCATCACCTGAAATGCTGAACCACAATATCAATAAGCATATTCCTTATTGATAGACCTGTTTTTGTTTTAAACCACTGCATTTTTGGTTCATCTGTTAGGTAGCAGTAGATAACCAGTAAATAGGCTGTGCACAGAGAAGCATTATTAATAGGCATCTAGGGAACAAAATGAATGGTAAAGGAGGGAATTAACTCTGCCATGCCCAACTTTCCCACCTATTAAACAACACTTAATAAATGTTGACTTTAGCTTTCCCACTTGATAAACAACATCTAATAAGGGCTGAGATCAGAAGTTTGCCACTCTAAGTCCAAGGCATCTCTCCCCATGATAAGCTGCCATAGGTGGTTATTTGGTATTGAGAGAGGGTGACAGAGTTGTTGTTATGATAATCAATGTTCAGATAAAAACAGCTAAAGACATTCTATCTGAAGATAGATTGTCAGGGAAGACTTTAGGGCCCCTGAATCTTAGAGGGTTCCTTGGATATTATTAGGTAAGTTGATCCCCTCATTTGGATATATAGCTACTATAACCTTACATAGAAGTCAATTTTTTTCTTCTGTATATAGTCAGTAAATATTTTACACATTACAGGTCACATATAGTCTCTTTCTTGTACTTTTAAAAAGTCAATGTTAAAAATGTAAAAAGCTTTCTAACCTTAGAGGCTTTATAAAACCAGAGTCTGGGCCAGATTTGGTTGTAGTTTGCCAGTCCTGACTAAAGTGAAAGTAGCACTCAAGACTGTGGTTTAACTCAAGTATGATTCTTCCTCGGATTCCTTGAGGGAATTATGCCATATTGTCCTTTGACATGCACTGTATGTAATGAATCAATTTCTATCCTGTGGATTCTGCATGGTATTTGCTACCCACCTACTTGGAAAAAATTGAGCAAATAATTACTCAAATTGTTTTTACTTTCTATGATCCCAATGAGAAGACTGGGTTGGGAAAGGCTAGTGGTAGACACACTCACTACACTTATTCATTCAACAATCATGAAGTAACCATGTGTTCAGTGATGTATTCTGTGCTGTGCAATGAGTGATAAATGAAATGCAAACTTTCATCATACTGAGCGAACTACAAGAAAATAAGAAAATAACTTAATTTCTGAAGTCATGCTCTTACAGAAATGATGTGATGATCCCAGTAGCTATTTCTTTTTCATCAGTGTAACATCTTTGCTATGGATAGAGAGCTTTCCCTTCCTCCACAGGGCTGTGATATGTACCATAAAGACCTATTAATAGTTGTCTGAGAAATAATAAAACTCCATATGTCCATGGGGAGTCGAGTCTCACTTATGGAGGTAAAAAAATAACTGATAGGGAATGCATAAATCTTGAAAATATTTTATTTTGGAAGAACAGTTTGATTTCCTTTAATCCCCGGTATGCCACTATGTGACTTCTGGCAACTACTTAACCTCTTTGAGATACCAATTTACCATAAAATGGAGAAAACGATACCTGTTTCAGTAAATTGTTATGAGGATTGAAATGAGATGAAACATGTAAAGCACTCAGGAGAAATGTTTAATAAGTAGCCAAAGCTCAAAAGCAGAAACTGTTATTATTTTCAAGCTAGTTTCCATAATTCCAGGGGTATCACATCTATGATCTTATTATTATGTATTTCATTATTACTTCTAACACCACGGTCATTTAGCTTCTGTAACATAGAAAGTAAGAGAAAAGGAAACATCTATAAGTTTGTTTAATTGTATTGATCTCCTCAGAGAACTGGGCTCAACTATGGAGGTAAAAGGTATCTAATATGGAATCTATAAAACTTGAAAATATTACATTTTTGAAAGATGATTTGATTCCTCTCAATGCCAAAAGAATGAGCTGCAATAAGATGGGATGGTAGGGAGGGACAAAGGGAGCATTCCATTAGCAAATTCATGTATGTAATCTTTTTTTTTTTTCCTATTCCTTTAGAGAACCCATGCAGAAAAACAACTCTCTTCTGTGGATTCTGATATACAAACAGTAGAATGAACTCTTGTGAAGTTTTGCTTTGTGCCAGGCTCTGCTCATATTACTGAAAGAGAGAAGATTTTTTTCATTTACAACATATATATATATATATATATATATATATATATATATATATATATATATATATACACACACATATATATAACCTGAAGCACAAGTTGCCTATGTAACTTGCCCAAGGTCACTGTGCTAGTGCACTGATAGCCCAGTTCTGAAGTGGGTGTACTTACTTCAGAGCCTGGCTTTTTTTTTTTTTTGTAGGGGGGTACTAGGGATTGAACTCAGGGCACTCGACCACTGAGCCACATCTCCTGCCTTATTTTGTATTTATATTTAGAGACAGGGTCTCACTGAGTTGCTTAGCATCTCACTTTTGCTGAGGCTGGCTTTGAACTTTCGATCCTCCTGCTTAAGCCTCCAGAGTTGCTGGGATTGCAGGTGTTTGCCACCACGCCTGGATCTGAGCCCCGCTCTTAATTCCAGTGCTCAATTGCAGTGCTGAACAGTGGAAAGGTTTTGTGAGCACCACATGCACTTTTAAATTTTCTTGTGTCACCTTTTAAAAAGTAAAAAGAAACAAGTGAAATTTACTTTAATCATGTGTTTTTTAACCAATTTTGTCTACATTGTTGTTATTATTTCAATATGTAATCTATAGAAATACATTAATGTTGTTTCATGTTCCTTTTTATACTTAATTTTGAAATTCAATGTGTATTTAAGATTTCTGCACATCTCAGTTTGGACTAGCCACATTTCTAGTGCCAAGTAACCGTATGTGGCTGGTGACTTTCACACCAGAGAACATAATTCTATGGCTCTTCAGCTAGAGTCACTAGATTTTCTGTTTATAGCTCCAAGAAATAATATTTATTCATTTTGTTTTAGTACCTTAAAAACTGTAGAGTTCATAAGTATTAAAACTGAAAGTAAATTCTAAACAAAAGACAGGGGGAAAAAAAGTACTAATATTGTCATTGTCTAGGGCTTTCTAATAAAGACCACCAAAGCTCATGTTCTTAAATGCCCTCTGTCAGATTTCTGAAATATTTTGAGTTCAACTGCATGCCCATTTAAGAACATAAGGTTCATTTACCATATTTCCCCCTCGGTCAAGCAGAAATCTAAAAATACACACCTAAGTTCTTAGGTTTGACCTAACCCTTTATATAAATATCCGTTTGCAGTTGTTATTCTAGCCAAAGAAAAATCCAGTCCTGTAAGTCATTTGGTCGTAAAAACTTTAAGAAACTGATTTCTCCCTGAACACTTCCTTCCTCTAAATCACACACAAACCCTGGGTGGGGCAGAGGGGGTTGGGAGGAGGAAGCAAAAATCAGATTTTTATTTTTATTTTTCCCACAAGAGGACAAAAAAATGACCCCGCCACACAACATTCTTTTGTCATTTCCTTTCTCACTGCCAAATTTTAAATAATGATTAGTGTATGAAAAATTGCTCCCTTAATATAAAGTTCACCTCTGTAAACTCTGTAGAGCTTTGGTCAAAGAAATTCCATTTTATCTACTGAGCTCGGAAGTGCCCTGTGGGAAATTTCATGTTACCTGTATGCTGGCCAATGTTTCTCCAACACCTGACACACAGTAGACACAAGAGGCAGTAAATGCCTGTTGAAATAAATCTATTTTAATTAATTGGAGTAAAGTCAAGACAAATTTTGTATTCAGAATTTTTAAAAAAGTAGTTCATTATTGCCAAGTATCTTAATGGAAATATTAAGGAGAAATGTATCAATGAGGAAGGAAAAACTTAAATATGTGACAGAAACTATTGAATTTAAAAGTCTGATTGCTTTTAGGGCTTTCTCCTTGAACCTGCCTATAAAAATGAAATTATAATATGAACAAAAAAGTAAACATTAAAGAGGCTGGGGTTGTGGCTCAGGGGTAGAGTGCTTGCTTAGCATATATGAGGCACTGGGTTCAATCCTCAGCACACATAAAAAATGAATAAATAAATAAAATAAAGGCATTGTGTCCATCTACACCTAAAGTTTTTCTTAAATAAAAAGTTAAATATAACAAGAAGAATACATACAAGAATATCTGTACAATTTTGATCAGAGGAGAGACATTAAAGTAGGTAGGAAACTCAGAAAGAAAAAGAAAACAAAATTATGTTTAACTGCATTAAAATGAATGAATGCATGTGTATGTATTTAAATACATACCTTTTATAAAACAGTGGATTGGGAAAAAATATAATCAGAATGCCATCAGAAAGATGACAAAAAGGGGCTGAGATATAGTTCAGTGGGTAGATCACTTGCTTAAAATGCATGAGGTGTTGGGTTGTTCTCCAGCAACATCAAAAAAAAAAAAAAAAGAATGCTGATAGTAAATTATAAAATGGCTTCTAAAATAAAGCAAGTTGTAAATAAAGAACAGAAGAGAAAATAGACCACAAATAATTTCTTTTCCACTAGTAATTAGAACAATGCAAAAAGTGTACAGAAATTAGATGGGATATTTTATCCATTACATAGGCAGACACTTAAAGAAAAGAAGGTAACACCATCCAACACTAGTAAGGCAGGCCCTATACATAGTAGCTGGGAGACTGGATTGTTTAAAATCTTGTAGAATTAATCTGGCACTGGTTATTACAACTTAAAACACCGTATATTTTTATTTAGCCATCCCAATTTTGGAATATTTCCAACAGAAATTAAAGCACCAGTATATAAACACATATGTATTACAGGGTCCGTTACAAACATTTTAAGATGGCAAAAACCTGAAAACATGCTGAATGTTTATTAAAAATGGGATGGCAAGAAATTAATAAGTAGGATGGCATCAGATTAAAAAGCTTCTGCACAGCAAAGGAAACAATTAAGAGCATGAGAAGAGAGCCTGTAGAGTAGAAGATCTTTGCCACTTATTCCTCACACAGGGGATTGATATCCAGAGTATATAAAAACTCAAAAAGCTTAACACCAAAAACAAAAACCACCCAATGACTAAATGGGCAAAATAATTAAAGAGACATTTATCAAAAGAAGAAGCACAAATGGTCAACAAATATATAAAAAAAATGTTCAACATCTCTAGCAATCAGGGAAATGCAAATAAAAACTATATTAAGATTTTATCTCACTCCAGTCAGAATGGCAATCATCAAGAATACAAATAACAGTAAATGTTGGCTAGGATATAGGGATAATGTACACTCATACTTTGCTGGGCACTGCAAGTTAGAACAACCACTCTGGAAAGCAGTGTGGAAATTACTCAAAAGACTAGGAATACAACCACCACATCACCCAGCTATCTCACTCCTTGGTATTTATCCAAAAGATCTAAAATCAACATGCTGTAGTGATACAGCCATTTTAATGTTCATTGCAGTGCAATCACAATAGCCAAAACATGCCAAGTAAAATAAAGCAGACTCAGAAAGTGTCAAATATTTTCTCTGATAGGTAGCTAGGACAAAGGGGATGGGAGAAAAAAAAGAACGGAGAATCCTACGAAAATAGGAGAGACCTATGGAGCAGAGGAAGGGTTTGAGGGGAAGGGAGCAGGGACAGGAATTGGGAGAAACAGTGGAATGAATTTAACAAAGCTAACCTATTACATTTATGAATATGCCACAGTGATTGCACTTTTAAGTATATCTGTAAGGCACCAATAAAAGACTATAAATAAATAGAAGGAAGTTTAGTAAAGAGGTGAGAGCAGAGGAGGAGGAAAGACAGGAAGGAAAGGAGAAGTACTGGGGACTGAATAAAGAGCAAATTATATTCCATGCTTGTATAACTATGTCAAAATGAACCCCAATTTACGTATGGCAATAATGCACTAATAAAAAAGGTAATGGTTGAATAAATTGTAGTGTGATCACAATGGGAAATATTATGTATCTATTAAAATTAATGAGATTTATATCCCTCATCCAAGAGGGTCAGGGCTCTGAGACTTTCCTGGCTTTCTTCAAATCACACTCTGGAAAAAAGAGGCTTGGGACTTCCCCTTGTTGCTTCAGTAGCTATGACCCCTAGCCTTGCCCTCCTCACTCCACACAGAGACTTTCACCTGGTATTTGGTGGTTATGATTAGGATAAAAAGCCTGTTTCAGATGCATCAGCAGAGGGAAAGTAGGTCTTCTTAGAGAATTTTCCACATAAGAGGCTGCTTTCACTGTGTGGTTTGAGGGACAATCTCCTCATCTGGTTGAAGGGGGCCCACTAGGTATACATGGCTTGGTTCCTCCAACCCCATTATCTTTGGGTTTCAGTCAGGCCAAGTGTCTGACAATGACTAGAACCCCAAATCTGCTGCTTTTCCCTCTCGTCTCATGCCTTTTAACAGTATTACATAAAAATTATTGTATTTTTTCCAAATAACCTTTAATGTTAATTGGATAGAATATTCTGATGATAATTTAATTTGGCTACATAATGGTTTGCAGAAGTACAAAATTTTTAAAATGATAGGAGGTTCAACATGTCTATCATCTGGTATTAGTTGGTCAGAATGCTTAGGAGATTTGTACCTAAAACATAAAGTGCAATTTGAAAGAGGAAAATAATTTTAAGTAAACATAATAGAGATTTCCACTGACTGATATCTACCAAATAACATTAATGCTAGCTCTCTTTGCTCAAAACACTTAAACAAAGTATCACCCAACATCAAGTGACATTTTGTGGCTTCAAATTAGATTCTTCCTTTTTAGGACATTGATTTTTCACCATTCCATAGACTACCATGCTGATGTTAAAGATAATTCCAAAGAGGAGTTCCCCAAACTCCGGATTTGGAGTAACCAAATCTGGACAAGGTTAATATCAATCAAATTAACCCTTAGCCTCCAAAGATGACTATTCCAGCTGAAACAACATTCACTTAATACAGAAATTCTGGCACATTTATTAAAAATTAGTAACATTATCTGATAACCAGAGTGGAGAGGGGAGAAGCAAAAAGCCGTTGAAGCAGTCTGGGCGTGGGGGACTCATCTGCCCTCTTGCTCCTCTTGTGGTGAATCCTCAGAAGTTCTAATGGTTTTCTGCTGTTAAAATCCCCATTTTCCTGGCCTCCTTCCAAAACACTGGGGCCTGTGTTTCTTTCTTCATTGATTTCTGTGCTTCCTCACATTTTCAGATCAGCGGCTAAATTCTTTCATATGTTCATTTTCACCTCATTTCAAACAGAATGTGTTAAATAAAAATCCTCTCTAATTTTACTTCACAGTTGCTCCATTCTTGAGAGTCCTTAAAGACAGATTTAAGGCATACAATGTTTTTCAATGATAATTAAAATGAATATTTTTTTCTAGGTTGCCTCTCAGGGCTGCTGGGCTCCACAACTCCAGAGGCAGCTTTAGCTTTGCTCCATTCAAAGGAAGCTGTGCCCTGCCAGGCCACTCACTCCCAGGACATAAATGGCATCCCTGGCCTGTGGGCTGCAGCCGCTTTGTCATACCTCATTGATGTTTGGTGTACTTTGTGTCTAAATCTTTAGAGCTTGATATCTAAAGAAGAACTTGTGTACAGCTATTACTATAAAATTCTGAATTCTTTGTCCACAGTACTCTAAAGGTAATTTTTATGCTGATGAGATTATTTTAAATAAATTGCATTTCATATTTTACAGAGCAGTAAGACATTTATAAAATATTAAGCTAGTTTCCAAAAGTTATAACAAGGAGGGCAAGTGTTGAGAAACAGATGTCAATCACAGAGCCAGTTAATTTTGTAGATGTTTGCCTTTAATGAAAACCTGAGTAGTACCTAGATGGATTTCTGAATAAAGGCTTTCAGTGAACTACTCCTATCCCACAGTGTTCAGAAGTATGTGTTCTGACTCTTGATAGTACCCAGCTTCCTTTGCAGGCCTACATGAACACTTTAATGACTATAAGCAGAAGGCTCAGGGAGAGCTTCACTTCCTTCTCTACTTCCTCCATCTCTCTTACTTGCTGCAGAAGCCTGGAAGACTCCAGTTGGTATAGATTCAAGATGGGGGAGGGCTTCAGAGTAGGCATCAGATAGGTGTGGACGAAAAGGAAAGCTTTCTTGGGTTGCATTACAAAGATTTGAGAATCAATTTATGGTCCTCCTAGTCTAGCCCATCTTAAGATAACAATAAATATATTTTTAGGAGCCATAGGACAATTTCATTCTGGGAATACATGGCATTTGTGGCTCTTCAATTCTACAATACAATTCTTCAATATCTTTAGAGATTGTTATGTAGTATTTACTGAATAATCTGCAGAATGAGTATAGCTGCTGAATGTACAACATATTTCCACATTTTCAAGGAACTATGGTAAAATAAAATATCTAGCATTATTTATATAAAAGAGTTAGTTCACCCTACCATATTTCTTAAATTCTCGATTGTACTTAATTCCACTTTTTAACTTTCTAACATTCAGATACATACATCTTACCTAAGATAATGTCTTAAATGTGATGAAATATTTAATTTTGATCAGTTGGAAACATTTTAAGTCTTTTATAATAATCTTCAATTCATTATTACATTTTCATTGCTGTGTAATATGCTTGTTAATAGAGTACCACAATGTGGTCCTTTCAGTTGCAGCACCCATCTGAGAACTGTTTTACAGCTTTTCTGAACTTTTGGCCTAACTCCCCATTTTCTGGAGTTATATATTCTGCCTTTTTTTACCTTTGACTTTATACCTGAGACTGTATAATCAGCACTGCTTTTCCAGCTACAACTTTGGGATTCCTGGAATACTGTCCCCAAAACTTGGTCCATGGAAGACTCAGCTTCCTGTTCTTCCTCAGTCACCTCAGGTGTCCAAATTCCCTGTCTGACCCAGGGATCAGGGCCCTTTGCTCTCTGGGAAGCCTCTCTTCTGCTGTGTGTCCTGTTGTGTTTATACAAGCCCTACCAAATTTGAAGATGAAAACCTTGGAGAGGTGGGAGGGAAGGTGGTAACTGTAAGAGAGTGCAAAAACCCTCATTACCTTTTTGCCAAAATTAAAATTAATAATCAAACATTGTAACATACTGAAAATTCTAGGAATACTTAGATTATCAAACAGTTTCCACAGTTATTGGCATTTTCAGAGGGTCCAGCATTCCCAAGTGAAAGGAATTTCAAAAATTTTGCTCATAAGTTTATTATTAACAAATTGGTAACTTTTAACTTACCGCACACAGTTTTATAGATTTGATTAGAGTGCTTAGTAACTAAAAAAACTCTGAGATACTATGGAAAATTATTATTTCATAAAGGCATTTTCCCCCTAGAGAATCAGGTTTTATTGTATTTCAATAACTTGTCATTTTGAAGATACCATGATAGTAATTTTTTCCTTAGTGACAATAAACTGAAGTTGAACCACAAAACAGTACTAAATGTTCATCAATAAAAGTTAAGTACATTATTTTTTTAAACAGTGCACTGTAATATTATGAAATGATTAAAATAAAAACTATAAAGACAATTTTGATACATGAAAGAATAGTATGGGATAATGGTAAAAGAGAATAGAGCACAATTTTCAAAACTTTAAAATTAAAATTACATCCATCCTTGGAGAATAAGAACTTTAACTATGTAACTGCTTTGAATTTTTATTGATCAAAATATTCTTCATTTTTAGATGGACTGATTAGGGAGGGGATGCTGATGGGAATTCTATTTCCATGAGAACTTTAATAGCTTTCTCAGAGAGGCAGTAGTTGAACATGTCAGTGTTAAGGCTGGTCTCAATCACTAAGACTCACAGTGAACATGGGGCTGGGAGGGGCTGAGAGCACTGTGTGCTGCTATTGGTAAGTTCAACAAATAGATAGGAAAGAGCCCCATGATACATAAGCTTGGTGCAGAGACACTGATGAGTAGGGGCAGTGCATGAGAGTGGGGTCAATGTAAAGCATAATATTTAGCAAATAAATACTGCTTGGATTTTCTTCAAACCCAACTTCTTCCATAGGCTTTTGTATCATTTCCAAGCAGTTGTGCCAAGTTTGGAGTGAAGTTGGAAACAGAAGTCAAGAAGTGGGCTGAACAACGTGTGTGTGTGTGTGTGTGTGTGTGTGTATACACATGCATGTGTTACCAAGAATGTAAAAATGCCCTGTTTTGTGTTTTAAAGATGAATTTTAGTAACCTTAAGAGGAGAACCATTTTCCTAATTCGGATCAGAAGTAGCACAGAAGTGATGCCAGAGTCATCTATGGCAGACACTCAAATTGTGGTCAGAACATATGCAACTGGATGATAGAAAGCAGCAAAATGGCCATTTGGAAACACATGGTTTCTGAATTGAATGGGAGGAAGCCGGTCCCTCCCTGCCCCCCTGCACCCCGCCCTCTCTGCCTTCAGCGCATGTGGTCTAGGGAAGAAGAGTCCTAGAGCCTCACAAGGATGTGCTTAGAAAAAAGGTTTAACAGGCCTGTTTTTAAAGTCCTGAGACCTTTGAAAGGACTTTGAAGTTGGAGACTATATAGTTTAGTTGTTAAAAGCTTGGACTTTAGAACAAGACTGCCTGGGTTTAAATCCTGGTTGCAACATTTCCTGATATATAACATTCAGCAGATTCCATAAATGTCTCTATGCTTTAATTTCTTCATCTGTAAAATGTGTTTTTTGTGAGAATTAAAGGAACTAATTACATATGATCAGAACAGTTTCTGTGAGGTAGTGATGACTGTCATGTTGACAATGATTAGCCTCAAAACTGAGGTAATTAAGGCTGCTTCATGATCAATATTTAAAAAATACATTCAACACTTGGTTGTAGGCAACTCTGGAGCTCACTTGGAGGTCTGGATTTATAATCTGCAGAACTGGCCTTGTAAACTCCACAGACCATCTCAAAACTCTTTGCCTTTTCTCACAAACATATTAGAGCTACTAGTGAGGATACTTCCAGATCCTGTAACAAATGCAGAATAGGCTTAACAAAACAGTGGTTTATTTCTTACTCACATAAAGTCCACATAAATATTGTTGGTCAGAGTCTTCAGAGTCATTTAAGATCCAAAGTTCCTTGCATGCTGTAACTTGACCACTCTCCAGGGCATCAAAGTATTCTGCATTCATATGCCAGATGGGAGAAGACAGAGAAGGGGGAAGTCACCAGTTTCTTAAAACCCTGGGCCTGGAGGCAATAAGTCTCCTTAATTTGTAGTAAGACCAAGTTGTGTAGATCCCCCCATGTGCCAGTGGGCTAGAAAATGCAGTCTTTGCATGAGGACTATGAAAGGGAAGCACACATTTTCATAGACAGATTTCCTTTTCAGAAAGGAAGAGGAAAAGTGATGTAAAGAGGAAACTATGAGTTTCAAGAAGCACGCAGCTCATTCCTGACTGAATGTTTATTGAGCTATGGAACTGGCAGAGCCATCTTGGCATGTCCCCCAAAACGGAAGATGAAGGAGCTCTTTGGAAACCTTGATGTGTGTACTCTGGAGATAGGGGCCCAAATGTGAGCACGAAGACTGGTGTTTATTTCTCACCTGGTTATTTCATAGGACAGAAATCTCACCAGAGGAGCTGAGTTAATAGAGTGTACAGCAACCCAGGTATAGGACACATGGGAAGAAAGTAGTGACAAGTTCCCAATTTATTGGAAGTCTGCATAATGAGCTCAGGAGTTACCATGACTCTACAAGAAAATTCACAAAAGTTAGAGAAAGAGGCAAAACAGAAGCTTTTTAGGCATGTGCTAGTCAGGAAAGATGGTACTCCACTCAGGGAGGGATTTGGAGACATTGATCCTTGACTAGTGAAATGGGAAATGTGATTTATGCTCTCGGAGGATTTCTTGTATAGGAAAGTTCACGTGGGGCTGAAGAATGTCCCTAAGAAATCATGCATAATGTCTATACAGAGACCCTCACATTGGTGGAGACTTTCAGGAGTAAATTCTAGGGTTACCTTCCCCCACCTGCAGACAGCCAACTGTGCCAGGCCCCTGTCACTTTTCCTATTTCTTTTTCCCATGTAACAGCTCATAGAAAAGGGAATGAGAGGGGTGGAGCTGTATCTCAGTGGCAGAGCGCTTGCCTAGCATGTCTGAGGCACTGGGTTCGATCCTCAGCACCACATAAAAATTTTTAAAAAAATTAATTAAAATAAAGGCATTCTGTCCATCTACAACTACAAAAAAAGGGTGGGGTGGGGTGGGAGGAGTTAAAAGGCAAACCATGTCTCTTAAGAACTATGGATCTCACAAGCCAAAGGTTAAGCCTGAGCTGTGAGAAGAAGAAATATGAGAATGGAATTTAAAATGAGAAGCATCAAATGAGACTGCTTTAATATCTGAAAAGGACCAGAATGCTATAGGATCTTCCAGACATGACATTATGGGATTGACAAATGGAAATTCTGCAGATTATGATTTAATACAATGACAGGATAGGAAAAACTAAAATATAAAAGACCTCAATATATCATGTATTTTCCCATCTGGACCAGATTTCTGGGCAAACTGGTCTCCTAAATAAATAGGTAAAAGCCAGAACTGGGGCTAAGAGATCACTTTCTCTCCAGTATCTGAATTGATTGACCCATATGAAGCTGATCCATGACTCTTATCTGCCAGCGAGTATTTGCCATGGGAAGGAAGAGCACTGTGTGCCTGTTAAGCTTTATAATGTTTCAGAACACAACTGTGGTGCTGCTTTGGGCCACTCATAACTGATTATGTCAAAGTGGGGATGGAGGAAGGGAGGAGCAAAGAGCTGTTTTACTTCTACAGGGCATTGAGAGAATTAGTGATGCTATGTTTGACAGAGAGATGTTCTTTGAAGCAGCAGACAGCAGGGAGAGTCTTGGAAACTTAAATATTTAGGAAAAATGTTTGAGGGACCAGAAACTCCTACAAAAGCAGGTGAGGGCTTAAAGCTAATAAAATTCACTTCAATGTTTTAAGTGTTGTCATTTATGTCAATATATACTAAGAACTGAGACATGTAGGTTTCAAGGATGACTAGTGAAATATTCATTATTTCATTTTTATTCGAAATTATATTCAATACTTACTTTGTGTTACACACTGTGCTATATGCTGGGCATACAATAAAGAATAAAATATCCATGCTTTATTGGGCTGAATATGTAAAAACAAATGCAGGGAACTTTCAACAAGGTACTTTATCTGTTTTGAGAGTGGAAGTGGTTGGTTCCCTTTTCACTGGTGGAAGTGACACATAGTTTCAGTTTGTTAGGGCAGCAGTAAACAAAGTTCTTCATGTTTGTAAATTCTTTTAGTATTTTAATATTTCTTTTGTAGTAAATAATAATCATAAATGGAAAAAAATTAAAGCTTGGCACAGGGAACCAAATGGATAACTGCTTTTAAAGAGCCTCATGTTTTTTCCTTAAAGGTCAAGTAAATTAAAAATCATTTAACTGTCTGATGAAAGGTCTTCATCACCTCATTTCTACTTTCACTGCTTAATCCAGAGAGCAGCTTCTATTTGTTCATTTCCCCTTTGTCATTCTGTTTCATGCTGGATCCTGCCACATCCTGCTCATTTCCCCTTGAAATAAATCACTTTAAAGTTTTCTTCTTGGTCTATGTTGTAATTTCAAAATATTTAATTTCAGAGGAAGAGTATTAACAAAGTTATAGATCTGCTACCCTCCATAGTTATATCATGAAAAATTAAGAAGTAGCCTCTGTGGCTTTTAAAGAGAAAAACATGTTACTCTCTGAGGAACTCCAAAGGCAAGGTGCTTTGAAAGCAAAGGATGCATTTCTCATAATCCTCAAGCACAGTCGGAGAAACTAGATTCTCATGGAAGAAGCTGAGATAGCTCTAAAGGTGGATTGAACATCCCCCCATTCATTCCAATTCCTTATCCATGCAGCGCATGCGTGCGTAACCCCCCCCCCCCCCCACACACACACACAATGCATAGGAATTCAGTGTGCAGACACTAAGAGACTGAGCATTTGTAATTAGGCTGTGGAATGAAGGTGTGGAATGACAGAAATATATCTTTTTTTTTAATATTTATTTTTTAGTTTTCGGTGGACACAACATCTTTGTTTGTATGTGGTACTGAGGATCGAACTGGGGCCCCACGCATGCCAGGCGTGCTCACAACATCTTTGTTTGTATGTGGTACTGAGGATCGAACTGGGGCCCCACGCATGCCAGGCGAGCACGCTATCGCTTGAGCCACATCCCCAGCCCATAAATATATCTTGATATTAATCAAAACACAGGGATGAAAAGCCTTCCTTCAGACAATGAGCATTTTCCATTCATTTCAATATAATGGCAAAGGGCAGTGTACCTTAATGAAGTATGTATAGGTCTCCTAACATCATGATATAGATACCGATTTCATGGTAGAGACACACAAACAGTTAAGTGGTAGTGTTCTCATATACTCATGTGCTTGAACTGAGGAAGCCGTCAAAGCCTGACCTATCCTAGGCCAACTTCTGTCTGACTCAGTTTGGAGTCCCTGACAGTGGCTGTCACTAGGGAAGTGGAACTTTTGACCATGATTTCAAAGCTTAGAACAAAGTGTGGGGTAGAGAAGTGAAAGAACACAGACAAGGAAGAAAGATGAGCTTATGATTAGAAAAAATGTAAAAATGCATCATTGTAGATATTTCATTTGGTGATTATAAAACAAATATTTTGCTGTCTACACATACTATTTTTCTTCTTTGAATTGACTCTTGAAGCAAATAATTTTTTATTACTTCTAAGTTTCCATTCAGTAATCTAAATTGAAGTAATTATAAGAAAGAACTATATATTTTATATAAAATTGCTATTTTTTAAATATATATCTTTTAGTTATAGGTGGACACTATATCTTTATTTTAATTTTTATATGGTGCTGAAGATCAAATCCAATGCCTCATGCATGCTAGGCAAGCACTCTACCTCTGAGCCACAACCCCAGCCTCCTAAAATTGCTTTTGTTGTAGGCTATGCAAGAGATCTCTGCTATTTGTTTGAAAATATGAGACATATTTTGGCAGGGAGAGAACTAAAGTAAATACGAACAATTCTTTAAAAATTCATAAAATGCTTAATTTGAAAAAAAAACATTGTCCTGTAGGGATGTTTAGTGCAGTGTTTAAAATACAGATATTTTTACATTACTCTTTTCTTTGACATGGTATAAAGAGTTTTTCTTAAGTCTCAACCTTAACTACCATTTTAGCATGTATGTTTCTTCAGAGTTGGACTTGAATTGGGGGATATGAAGGTGCATGGAAACCTGCCAAGACATTCTGTTAATTGGTTTGTTGGACACTGTTGGGGTTTTTGAGAAGTGAAATAAAAATTGACAGATGGAAACTTAAAATATTGGCAAAGTTAAAACTTGTACTTAATTAGAGAGAATAAATACCCTGCTAATTGACCCTCAGAGAACCTTGCACGTTCTATTCATAATGCTGGAGCAGGCAGGTTTCCCCAACTTGGGGTACTGGGGACTGTCAGGTGGGACTTAAAGGACCAGAGGGCCTCTCTCCCCAAAGATGATGGAGAAGGGGAGAACTGAACTGAACATGTCCAATTTATTCTTAAATTCCTGGTATGATAAATCCTTCTACTCCCCAGGGAAAAGGGAGTGAGGGGACAGAGAAAAGGCAGGAGTGTTTAGGGAAAATCCCTCCTCATAGAAACCAGAACAGCTGAGAAAATGTGTTTCTCTCTAGCGGAAATGACTCCTTAATCCCTTTGGATTTTTCATTCAACACTCTTGGTGGCTTCAGCACATGGTTCAAGGTGGCTTTGAGGGATTAAGGATCAAAAATTTAAGATGTGTAATGCAGTGCATTTGGTAGCACTGTTTTGTATTGCTTTGAATGCTAATATTTTCCTTTAGGTCCTATGCCCAGAGCTGTGTTAATATGCTTGAATATTTAAGCTTATTATAACCAGCTACAGCTAGTAAGAATGCTGACAAATAAGTCACTCAGACTCCCTTACTTTACTTCAAATGGTCTAGTTCCACAAACAAATCAATGACACGTTGTCTTGCCCTACAGATGTTTGTTCAAATATATCAGTTACATCATTGTCCAGAATTTTACATCCCAGATTTTATTCTAAACACAAATGAAAGAAGTTTCTGAGTTAAAAAGCATGGGAAATGCAGTATTCTTATAAGATACAAATATTAAAATTTCTTTAGGTATTTACTTTTCTGTCTGTCTCTGTGCTCTGTCTCTACAGATCTATATAAATCTATATAGATAGCTACAGACATGCATATAAATATAGATGTAGGCTGCTAATTACATTACGGACTATGAGGATAGCAGGGTTATGACTGTCAAAGTTGAAGCTGTTTTTCGTAAGAAAAACAGTGGGAGATCTCAAACTTAAACCACCTCTATCTGAAATAAGGCAATTGTTTTTACAAAACCTACAAGTCGCAGTTTTCAAAATGATCTTGAAAAAAACTGGCACGACTGAAGTACAAATGTGGTAGGTGTTATCACTTCAGTTTCTACTGACTTCTAATAAGCAAGTTTTAAAATGAAAGCAGAGAGGATTTTTCATGAAAGCTTATGAGCTAGTAGTCTTGGCAAGAGTCTTTTGCATTTAGTGGTTCAGTGGCCTTTGAAGATTCTTACAATTGGGGCAGGGGATTGTTCTTGGCTGAGGTCTGTGGGTACATGCAGCGCCTGCTGGGGGCTGACTAGAATTCCAAAACAAGTGTGTATTTATACTATGTGTAGGCCAGGGCTGACCTGTAGTTGGTGCTGTTTTCCCTTCATTTCTAGAAAGGTGTAAGGGTGCCCTCTTGGGCCCTGGTAAAAAAAATGTTTTCATACTTTTTTGAAGTATGAAATTCATACTTTTTTGAATTCTCTGGGCCCTGTAGTCAGAAATCTCAAAAACCATTGACAAGATTTTAGCCTGCTGAAGTGATAGCAAATGTATAATTGACTGGAAGTCAGGTTTGCTAGTAATTACATTCCTACCTCCAACTGTCCTCTGGGCCCTTTCTAACAATGTGAGACATTCTTCTACCCCTCTCCTTGGTCAGAACACTTTACAGCTGCTTTACTGATAGGTGGACTTATATTGTGACTCCTTTGGCAATAGAAATATTTTCCTTAGCTAAATCATACAATTTTGTTTTAAAATTGCCTTCAAATTACATCATCCTATTTGTTGTCTTAGCCATAGAGACTGAAGAATCTGAGGGCTGGAAGGACATTATGGATTACCTAATTTAACCTATTTGCTCAAAGAGGAATAGAAGGTTAACACTAATTTCAAAGGAATTAAAAACCTAGAACCTGAAATTCTGAGTCCAAGTTGAATTAAGTTGTAATTACACAATATTTACAACAATATGTGAATGAGTCAGGATAAATATTAATATCATTTTATAGATGAAACTACTAAAGATCATAAAGATACAGTGACTTTCCTAGAAGGGTGCATGTGACTAAGTTGGGATGAAATTAGGAAGAAACTCATTTCCTTTGACCTCCAGTTAGTATTTTTTGACACACAGATATGCACGAAAACAAACTTAGAAACTGAGACATATATTTGTAATTAACAAATTAGCCAACTATCAATCAAGTATTCACTGAGCAGATAATTCCCTCTTCAGTGGGATATTTTAGATAATAAAACATATGTGGTTTCAGTCTTGTTTTCTCTTGGAGCATTGGTCTTGCGCATCCAACTGACATATTTTAAGGATAACCCAGCAGCCTGTAAAGAAATCCACATGGTGAAGAACTGAGACCACCATCTGCTGGCCAGCACAAATCTGCCAACATTGTATGTCAGCCATCTTGAAGTCAAGACTGGAAATGACTGCAGCCCTGGCTGACTTCTAACTACAACCTCATATGAGGCCCTGACCCAAAACATCCAAGCTAAACCATTTCAAATTCCTAACTGACAAAAACTTTGTGAGATAGTAAATGTTTGCTTTTTAGGCTTCTAAATATTAGATAATTTATCATACAATAATTTTGATAGCTAATACAGAGAATGTTGTAAACACATAAATGAATCAATACAAAATTTCAAGTCTCAATAAGCATCATGACGAAGATAGAATAGAACAAATGTGATGGAGGGGTGAGGAGGAGTTGCTTTGCTAAGGCTGGGAAACGAAGTCCTCTCTGAGAAGCAATATTTAAGTTGAGATATAACTAATCATAAAGATGCAGCCATGGAGAGATCTTGGGGAAAGAAACCCAGAAAGCAGGAACAGGTACAGAGGCCTTGAATCAGGAAGAAGACTGACATGTCTGAGTTCAGTAAGAAACCCAACTTGGTGAATTAGAACTTTGAGAATGGTGACGTAAGATATACAGGCAGGGTCATGTCACAAAAAGCCTTGAAGGTCATGGGAAGCCATTGGAGAATTTGTAGGTGGAGGAGACATGATCTGACTTACACTCTAGAAAGATCTCTCCACTGGATGTGTAGACATTGGATAGTTGGGGGGTGGAAATGCATACAGGAAGGCCAATTAAGGATCATTGCAGTTGTTCTGAAGAGAAATAGTTCCTGACGGAATTGGGATGGAAGTGTTGAGAACAAGGATGGGACACATGAGGCTGCAAGACTTGCTGATGGAAAGGCAATGAGGTGGAAGCAAAGTGGTAAGCATGGAGGACAACTCAGCTGTGAGACATGTGGTCCAGAAACCATGCTGGGCCTTGGGATTTTCATGTGGATCTATCCTTGTGATATGCCACACTCTCCAGGAAATTTCTGTAAGAAGCATTCAATATTCTGTATCTTCAAGAAATTCTTACTACTAATGACCTCTCTCAAGTTCCTAAGAGCTGTTCTGCTTGGGAGAGCAGCACATACCAGCACAAACCTGGCTGGTGGGATGAATTCATGATTTAGAAGGAGTCCCTTCTAGAAAGAAAGCCATGTTAATAGCTATTTGCAAAATACTTTGTCCCCTGGGGTAATAGACTAATGGAGTCCCAGTCCAGCATTAAGGACACATTCCTTAAAGGAGAAAATAGTTCTTAGAGAAAGAGATGCCTTTCCTTCAGAGGAATAAATACGTACAGGATTATAACTATAGAGGTCCCCTTTTAAAATAGTTACCTCTTATGTAGACTTTTATTTAAGATTTCTGGGCATCAGTTACAGTTACCACTTCATGAAGATAACAATACAAGCCAGTTTATTTCTCAATTGTTACTACTCTTTCCATGTAGAAAATATGTTTCTGATAGTATTAAAATCAAAAGTCAGTTTACACTGTAATACAATAAAGTTCTGTACAGAACTTTAGGATTTAAGTAACAATTTTTCAGGCCAGTAAGTAGTTTCAAGAATAATAGACTCTGATTTGAAAATTATAAGGCACACAGATATGTGTACTATTTAGGTTTGGGAAACTATTTAGTAAAGAGTTCTCTTATTCTTTATCCCACAAGGAATGGCCAGCATAGATCACTGTGTTTTGGGGGTTTGTTTTTTTTCCCCCAGTCTGGTGATATACCCACCCTCTATCAGCTGTTCTCACTATCCACACCCACAGGCCTTCACCACTTAACATACAGCTAAGCACATTTTCTAAAGCAAAATGAAAAATTCATTCAAACACTGAACAGATGTGAATAAAAAGAAGAGGGTAGTTTAAAAATATTTCTGTTGCTATCAGCGATTATTTTGTCCCATGAATGGCATTGGCTATTGGTGTAGAATGTGAATAAATCTGATTTGGTTACTGTGGAAGTTGGAACAATAGCAAGTTTCCCATTTTCAGTCTGTGAGATTGTTCATTGAAATTTCATTATGCTTTCCAAACTACATTTTAAAGAAAGCATCAAATTAAAATGAAAAATTAGTTATACAGATCAGGAAATGATTTTGTTCTATACAGTCCCATATATAAGGTCATATACAAAATGTTACACAAGCTGCTTTTCAAAATACTTTTAATTTTTTTTCTAAGTCTGAAAATAACCGTATTGTTATCTTTATTGATGTAAAAATTTCCACTTAAATCATATTCAAACTGACACTTTAAATAATTACAAGTCGTTTTCTCTTATAAGGTACTGTTTAATTGAAATAACACCATTAACTTACTGGAAAATTAGAAAACACAAATGTACTCCAGCAAATTAATCACGCATGCCAATGATTTGATGCTTCAGAGTAAGATGAAGAAGTTTGATGGATGGAAGTGAACTTTTTGCCTACACAATCTTATAAATAGGGAAATAATTTTGTAAGAAGTCCATCTAATTGAGGTGTCAACTAACTGAAGGTAAAACCAACATGATGATCAAAAGAACAGAAGGAAGTGAATACCACACTTGAAACTAAACATGATCCTAAATAGGAAAATTGGAACCTGAAAGTCAGACACCTCACCCTAACCATGTCTGACACTGGGGGGGTGTGGGGGGTATGTATCTAATTTTCATAGAAATCAAAGGTTGTGCATCAGAACTGGATTAGTAAGGATTCTGCAGAGAAATGGAGTCAATAGCATGCATCGATATGTAGATTAATTTATTTTAAGGAATGACTAAATGTGACTGTGGACTCTGGCCAGTTCCAAATCAGCAGTTCAGGGATTCAGAAAATAGTTGATGTTGCAGCACAAGTGTGAGGGCCAGCTGCTGGAAGAACTTCCTCTTGCTTGGCAGAGGTCAGCCTTTTCCTTAAGATCTTTCACCGATTGAGTGAGACTCACTTCCGTTGTGGAGAATAATCTGCTTTTTAAAAACCTACTGATTTATGTGGAAATTTTTCTTTTCATGTGAGGAAAAAAAAAGTACCTTCACAACATATCCAGACAGGGTAGAACAAATAACTGAGCACCGTGGCTTAGCCACACTGACACAAGATTAACCGCCATAAGAACACTGTATATTAGTTTTTCTCCTTGCATTGATGGTGGATATATTAACTCTTCAACAATTCTGGAAAACAATTTGAACATTTTATCAAGTGTATAAAAATGTTTACATTCACTTTTTACCACTTATGTTTCTAGTCTCTGGAAATAAACCTAAATGCAGACACAGAGCATAAACCGTAAAGGAAAAGATTGATAAATGTGGTAGTTTAAAATTAACTTTGTGTGACCTTAGACATTATTCATGCAATTAAACATGAGCCATCAATTAGGAAAGCTACTTGGAGCACATGCAGCAGATGAAAGATTAGTAACCAAACCACACAGAGAACTCTTACATGCCTATAATCATTGAGAAAAAGATTTAAAATCCAACGGAAAATGAGCAAAACTAAACAAGGTAGTTCTTAGAAAAAGACATCTGAATGGCTAACAATCAGTGTAAAAGATACTCAGTCTAACTTGCAATCAGAGAAATGCAAATTAAAACAAGCATCATTTTTAAACTATCAGAAAAACCAAAATGAACGTTTAACAATGCCAACTGTTGGTAAGAATATAAATTGGTATAACTGCATTGGAGAACAGTTTGCCAACACCTAGAAAAACTGAAAATGTATTTAACTTAAAACCTTAAAATTCTACTCCTAGGTTTATAGGATCTAGTGAAATTCTGCCACACACGCCTCTGTATACACAAGGAATGTGAATTGTTTGTAGTATTATTTATAAAAGAAGAAGGGGTATATAAGACAAACATCACAAAGCGAAAAAATAAATCTTGGTGGGCTGGGGATGTGGCTCAAGCGGTAGCGCACTCGCCTGGCATGTGTGAGGCAGGGGTTTGATCCTCAGCACCACATACACACAAAGATGTTGTGTCCGCCAAAAACTGAAAAATAAATATTAAAAAATTCTCTCTCTCTCTCTCTCTCTCTAAGAAAAATAAAAAATAAATCTTGATATAGTCAACAAATAGAACATTGTATGATAGGTTAAATAAGTAACTAGGTTTACACTTACCAGCATGGATTTACCATAAAGATATGTCAGGTGGAAAGAAGCAGTTTGCAAAATTATAATGCACAGTTTTCTTTATGTCAACTTCAAACACATGTAGCTGAGACAGTCAATTAAAAATTTAAGAAATGATAACACTATCCCATACTATACATACATATGCAAGATGATTAGTTTTTTAAAACATGGAGTGAAGACACCCACCAAACCTCCAATGTTATTCACTTCTACAAAGATTGTGAGTGACTTGATGGCTGGGGCTTGTGGGTGTGCAAGCATGGGCAAAAAAAGGGTCATGTAAAGGAGACAAAAGGCTTTAACTGGATATGTAATATTTTCTTTCTTAAAATGAAAAAAAAGTTAGGCAAATGTGGAAAAATAATGTATCAAGAATATACAATACCAAGAGCAAACCCTAATGTAAATTGTGGACTCTAAATGATCATGTTATATCAATGCTGGTCCAGGGATTGTAAAAAATGCTACACTCTGGTTCTGGATTTTGATAGTAGGGACTCTGTGCATGGGCGGGGATAGGGGGATCTATAGGAATTTTCAGTACCATCTGCTTAGTTTTTCTGTAAACTTAAAACTTCTCTAAAAAATAGTGTATTAATGTAAAAACACATTAAGCCTAGGTTGTGGTTATATTTTAAAAGTTATTATTTGAATATTAATGAATGTTTGAGAATTTGACAATAACAACAATGTATTATAACAGGTTTAGATCATTTGAAAACTTTTATTTCATGTGCATGTATTACACTTATATTAAATATAAATATAAATAAATTTGAAAATGAAAATTCATTTCTCAAAAAGCTAAGGATGTTATATTTTAAAGGATGCTAATTTTTTTCTTATGGGTAGGACATTTTAAATGATGTATGTACACATTTATTATTTCATACACACATATGCACAAACATGTATTTTGTGTTTCAGGATCATACTTTTTGTGATTTAAAATATTGAGTATTTAATCTTATTAGGTCAAATATGAATAGTGTACATATCAAGCAATTTGCTTTATGTGGGGTTTTTTTTTGGGGGGGGGGGGTAAGGAAAAACACGATTTCTTAAACTTTTAGTTGACTTTCTCACTCTTCAAACATCATAGAATTTTGTACTTTATATCCAAACTTGAATCGTTTTTTTCTTCTTGCCAACTAAATATTTCAGGAGAAAGTAAAATCAGATGTAATTGTTAGAAAAAGCAGATGTCCTTAGTATTTATACCAGAAAAGTCACTTAATTGTTGCACAATATTTCAGGATAGTCTACCATATTACCATATTAGAATCAGGAGAGTGTTTGAAAATCTTAAGACCTTGTTAGGCATAGTCACAACTCTTATCAGGATCTCTAGGAGTTGAGCTCAGCAGCATTGGTTGTTGTGTTTTTCTTTTTTAATTAATTCCCACATATACAACCAAAATTTCTCTATAAAATGCCAATTCAGAACTATAATTTTTACTTCTCTCTTGAAGACATATACATTCTATAAGACATTTTAAAATTAGATCTTTATAGCAGTCATGATATGGATTGAAATAGGTATGGTCTTCACAGCTTTGAACCTGAAATGAGAATTTCTAGGTCATGGGTGTGACCCATAATTTGGTTAGATTTGTCTAATGGATATTGCTTTAGTCATGTATAATTTTTGTTGCTAATGGGCAAGAACAGCAATTGTTTCAAGTTTTGGCCACAAATAATATCACACACACAAGGAAAAAAAAAACAGTTCATTTTGGATAAACTTACAAATACTTACCTATAGGGGTTTTAAAGAATAATCAGTTCCTGGAGAATATCATTCTAAGTGAAATAAGCCAGTCCCAACAAACCAAAGGCAGAATGTTCTCTATATGTGGATGCTAACACACAGGGACGAGAAAGAGGGGGAGAAGAGAAGTTCATTGGATTAGACAAAGGAGAATGAAGGGAAGGGAATGGGGGAGGGAAATAGAAAGGACAGTAGAATTTATTGGACATAACTTTAGAAGCCTGTATTTGAATTCATGACCAGGATTAAACCATATCATGTACAACCACAAGAATTGGATCCTAATTAGAATAAGGTATACTCCATGTATGTATAATATGCCAAAATACATTCTTCTGTCATGTATCTATAAAAAGAACATTTTTTTAAAAAGTGCCATCCATTTAATTACTATATCAATGATTTTTCATTATTGATGAATAATCCAATGAATGAATATACCACAGTTTATTCATCCATTCACTTGTTGCTGGACATTTAATTTGTTTGCTTTTTGGAATTTTGACAAATAAAGCTTCTGTGTATATTTTTTAAAAAAGAAAAAAGAATGATTGATTCCTACTTAAAACTGGAGAGAAAAAAACTGGGCACAGTGGTACATGCCTGTAATCCCAATAGCTCCTAAGGCTGAGGCTGGAGGATCATAAGTTTGATGCCAGCCTAAGCAATTTATTGAGGCCCTAAGCAACATTGGAAGACCCCCTCTCTAAATAACAAATAGAATAATGAAAAAATCTGGGGTTGTGGCTCAGTGGTTAAATGTCCTTGGGTTCAATCCCTGGCATAAAAACAAATGAACAAGCAAACTGAAATCCAGTAAAAAAAAAACTCTAATTTATTTAAATATCAGGATTTATGTGACATTATTTGTAAATAATGTTCAAATTTTTTTTATTGAAGTTACAGCATTTCTTGAATGTCAGGCTTTACATTTCTTACCACTTATTCATTTTTTTTTCCACACATAAAACAATAAAACCAGACTTGAAGTTGAAAGGCAAACTTTCCCTGGCACATAGTGTATCTCATGGAAGGCTGGTTCCCACTGTTGGCCATATAGGTTAGTTCCAAGAATTGCTGAGAGACAGAATCCTATTCAGGGTTTCTAACTTGTGGTAGTAGAGTTGGGCGTGCCTTAGAAGTGCACAAGGGTTGATTAGCACTCAAGTATGAATCTCCTCTGTGATATAATGACCTGCTATGATATATGACCTTTCTACCATTCAAGAAACTGACGCTGGAACTAAATAACCATAAATCTAAAAAGCTTACAAGATGGGCCAGACAAGACACAGTGGAATATGCAACTGTTAATGGGGCATAATTGGAGCAATACTGAAAAGCTATCCTTTCTTCTTCCACCTATTCATTCATTTACAGAAGTTGTATCTATTGAACACCTATTTAAAGTCATATTTTGAATCATCAGATTATTTATTTTGCAATATTGTTGGCCTTTCTTTTGGAAGAAAGCATAGGTGGCTCCTTGGCTTCAATGAAGAAGAAATTTGATAAGGGTTAATGTCAAATCTTTGGACTTATTTGCATGTTGGCACGTATTTGTCTCACAGATTGGTTACCCAGGAAAACAGAGTCCCAAGATCTGTAAGGAAAAAAACGTTCAATGTTCCTCTGCATCCCTGTTTTACATATATATAGACATTTTTCTTTTGTGAAAATTCTTCCCCTCTTGTAATATGCCTCACAATCATGTTATACATATTTTTTACTTCTATTTGCTGTCAACTTTATAAAACTGTTCTATTATGCTGCTTTTATTTCTTGATTAACAAGTTACTTTAAAAATAATTTGTTGGTTTTATAGAAGATAGATGGTTATTATAAAAAGAAATGTAAGCAATACAGAAAAATAAAGTAAAACAGAACACTGTCAACCAACCTTCTACCCCTCAACACTACGAACATTAATATTCAAGGAATATTACTCAGAAAATCTCTCCATGTATAAAACCAGAGAAAGATAAAGTTTTAACTGTTAGGAAAATAGGATCATATTATTCATGCTCTTTTTAGATTCAAGGTATTCAGTTATTTATTTTTCTTATTGACTCAATAGGACTCTGTCCATTGAGGTGCACAGCTCATTGAGTTTTGACAGCTACCTACACTCATGAGACCATAATCACAATAAAGATAGAGCGAAATTGCATCACTCCCCAAAGAAACCTTGTGTCCTTTTGCATTCTATTGTTCCCCTTGCTCCCAGACCCAGGAGATGACTGGTCAGTTGGTTCTTCCTTAGTATAATTTGTTTATCTTTCTTCCTTCCTCCTCTTCTTTGTACTCCTCCTTCTCTCTCTCCTCTTTCTTTCTCTGATGGAATAGTTTTTATTGATCTGTCTTTAAGTTCACTGAGTCTTTCTTCTGTCATTTTAATTCTGCTATTAAGATCTTCAGATATATTCTTTTTATTTTCTAGCATATTTTCCTTTACCTCACTGAGCAGAATTTAAGAGCTGTTTTCCTACATCCAGATCATCTCAGAGTTAACGTTTATTGATTGTCTTTTTCCTTGGCAGTAAGTCATGCTTCTTGGCTCTTTGTTGAGCAATTTTGAACTGTATCATGGACGTTACAAATATTATGTAGTCTCTAGATTTTGTCTAATGCTTCAAAGAGTATTAAAGTGTTTTTTTGTTTTTGTTTTTGTTTTGTTTTGTTTTTTTTTTTTAGTAGGCAACTGACTTAAGTAGATTCACATTCTTGTCTTCAGTGATTGACAGCTCAAATATCAGTTCACTCTTAGTTGCAAGTTAGATTCTGCTTGTCTATTTAGTTCAATGATCAGCCAGAGATTTGAGCTTAATTTATGCACAGCAGATTGGGTTTTCCATTTCCGGCTCTATCCTTTCTCAGCTTTCCTTGCTGCTCCCTAGCAGCCTTGTTGCTCTGAGACTTCATCCCTTGGTGTAAGAAAGATGAAAAAAAATTCTGTAGGGGTGTAAGCCACTTTTCCAGTCATTCAAGTTGGATTGTCTAATCATTGCTGTTTCTCTCTTTTTTTAAAAAAAATCTATTATCATGTATTTCACAAGTGCAATATATCATTGTTTCCCTCATACTTATCAGCTGACTCTCACAAGTCATTCATTCGTGTGTGAATCGCAATTCTGCCACAGGTTGCATGGGAAACCTTAGACAGTGATTTGTGTTTCCTCTACAAGGGACTTATGGATTTTCACTGGTCCCCATAGATTTTAAGCCAGTTTCTCAGAAAGGGGTTCTTGTACTATTTGGGTTGCTTTAATTTCAACTACATATGTGTGGCACAGGACTAATTTTCTTATTTTTCACAGATAAATATTTTCTATCATAGTTCTGGAATGTTGGCAATGTTTCTAAGGTCAGATGGGTTCAGGTTTTCTCTTACCTGTTTGACCTCAAGGGCAGCCCTTCCTGCTTTTATGCCATATATCAAGAATTCAGTTCCAGCTCACAGTGAGCTTCCTAGGGCAAGCGTTAACATCCATCCTGATTCTTTTTTGAAGACTTGACATTTACTTCCTATTACCACTCTTATTTTTAGGTATGGATTTAATTTGGTCTTTGTAGTATATTTTTGAATGGTTAGAATGGGAGAGAAGTGTTTTGACATCTTACTCTGCCATATTGAATAGAAATTTCTTGTTTTATCCTCTCATTTATAGTCAATTAATGAAGTCTGACCTTTCTTCCTCTCTTTGTAACCTTTTTTTATGTCTTATATTTCTTTTTATTCCAACTCCTAATCTCTAGCCCAAAGTTCAGACATCTGTGGTATTACAATACATCTATGCGTTTGTTTTCTAATTCCTTTCTCTGATGCCATTGTACCTCTACCCAAACCCATCCCAGTTACTGCTGTCAAACAGTTGTTATAAAAATTTGCTCTGATTATGTTACTTCTTTCCACAGAGATCCTTGGTGGCTATTCAATGCCAAGAAAAATTTCTATTTCCAGCATAATATGATTCAAACCTTTCTAACCATTTCTGTTGTTACTCTTAGCACAAATTCTGGGTTTCAGATGAACTTTTGGTGCTCATTGACCCTTTAGTCATGCAACTTTCTATCTAGCACTTTACCTGTGTTCCACCCCAAATGTGGAAAAATGTGGAATGTCTTTCCCCAACTAGCATGAATTTCCAAATAATATTATTTGTCTTAGATGAAGCCAAAAGTTCTCTACTTTATGATTTCTTATCTGAGATTCTCCCATGGATCCATGTGAATTCTATTAGTTGCCTCTGAGGGTCCTTTGATGCTTTTCTTGGCTCTCTCCCCTTCTCTCTCTCTCTTTCTCTCTCCTCTCTCCCTAACCCTACTTTCCTTTAAAGGATGAAAGGGAGGTAAGAAACTTATTATATGAATCTTATTTGTTAAGTTTACTTTTCATAGTTACAAAATGCCTTGCGCATAACAATTATTTTTCTTAATTGAGGAGATAAGAAGGTGAATTCATATATGGGAAAAGGGTACATAAAGGGACAGGGAATACAATAATAACTGTCAATGAAATCAAGAGGAAACATGAGACACTGCATTGAGAATAAAAACTGCTGAAATTCCAGCTTCTTGATTTTACCTACATGATTAGCCATTGTGCTTAGGGCAAGCCTCAGGAGCCCCATGAAGAAATAGTCACTTAAAACATAACAAGACAAACACCAAAAACACAACTTGATTTTTATGTAACTTATATTCTTAAAAAGTATAAATTACAACTTGTTTAAAATAACCATAGTTTTTGTTATCCTCATTTTTAACTTTTCTTAACCAAAAGTGAAAGCAATAAATTAAAAAAATATATTGGGAGCATATTAATATAGATGACACCCATCAATTTATAATCCTTGGCAAAACAGAAAAAGTTTTGCTTTGCTACAAAATGTGTTAAAAAAAAAAAAAAGGTCAAGGTATTAACTGACCTCAACACCTTAGTATAATAGTGTGGCAAAAATTAGACTTCATTGAAGGATTCATACTTAGATACTGGGGTGGGGGGGCAATAATACTAACATAACTCTATACTCCACAAAGAAATTTCTAGAGTCATAAAAACTTTAACATTATATAGAAACATAGCCTTTAGAGGAATTAGTTTCTTTGAAATTCAAGAACCAGGAAGATCGGGACACTTGCTCCAAGGCCCTGCTGTTACTGGTAGAACTGGGACTCTGCTGGCATCCTCATTCCAGAGCTATGGCTAACTGCCTTAGGCGTCCCCACTGAGATCTAGGTTTCTGTTGGATCCTTTAAAATGGTCATTGACAGACTGCGGAGTCTTGAGGAGGAGAGATAGTTTGATAAATGTGTTGGTCATTTTGTCTCAGAAATGAATTTAGAGAGAATTTTCTCTTTTGTAGATGGTAATGTGTTGCTTAGAGGTACAAAACAAGGAATGCTCTGAATTGTCACCAACAAGCAGCTTTCAACTCAGTGTGACAGCTCTAAGGTAGAAACTGTGTTGCTCACCAAATATTCAGGTGCTCCCCTATACTTTGAAATTTACAGTGCATACCTCTTGTTCTGGACAATGAAAATGAGCAGAAGAGATGGGTGTGACTTCCAGGCTGAGATAGTAAATGCCCATGATGACTCATCAGGGCCTTTTCTCCACTCCCCTACCTCCAAGACAGTAATGGCACCAGCCATCAGATCATGTAACCTTGTCAGCCTGAGTCCAAAAGTAAATGCCTGAGCAGACACCTCCAGAACCACAACCATCATGTGCTTTGCTCTTCGTGAAACACCTGAAACAACCTAAAGGTTGTTCTTTTAAGCCCCTGGAAGTTGTTAACTGCAGATGAACATGAGCTGGTATTCTCAACTGTTTTTCATTGTGGAGATTTTGAAGATATATTTTCCCTAAGCACTTCTCCACCACCACACACAGTGAAGTGCTTATGAATGTTTATGTTTTTGTACATACATTTATACAAAGAGAGTACGGTTTTTTGTTTGTTTGTTTTGTGTTTTTGCTTCCTCATAAGAGCAAAATTTCCCCCTACAAGGGTGATAAGTCATTCAAAATATAAGATAACCTATAACAGCTAAACTTGTTCATAAATGAAGTAGACCATCTTTAAGATGAGCATTCTAGGACAGAAAATGTCCACAAAGAGACCAGAAGGATACCCAACAAAGGTCTTGAAATACATGCTCTTCAATGAAGGGTAACTTGAGTTCTTTAAAACGCTATTATTATTTTACTTCTTACTTGTTCCTAGAATCTTTTTCTCTGGCTTCTTTTATTGTAAACCTGAGTTCTTGATGTCTTCTCTTCCTTTCTGTGCTTTTCAATTTGAATATTATGAGGCTCAGATCCTCTGTCTGTTTTTACCTCTGTGTGTGCATAGTGAATTCAAAGGTTCACTTTTAGCTGTCTGTATATAAGCTCCAAATTTGACCCTGACCTTCCATTTGAGATTCAAATGCATATATGCAACTGTATAAGATGTCTTTTCTTGGATGTCAGTTAACCACGTTGCACCATCTCCCTGTTGTTTCAAGGAACCCAGGTTTTCCTCCCAAATTACTGAAACCCACTAAAGCCACAAGAAATGTGCTTGGTGTCTCAGCAAAGAAGCACTCTCCAGTAGCCAAAAATATTTTCAAAATGATTGAAATCATTTTATTGTGCTTATTAAATATCATGAAATAATATATAGCACACTTTTCCCCAAAAACTCCTTCATCAGTCACCCTTATCTCCCTCCTCTCTTAATTTTGCATCACGAAAGTCTAAATTCCTCTTGAGCAATAAAATATTCCTTTCTGGAGGTTGTGGAAGGAAAATATTTTAGTTAGCTTTTTCACTGTAGTGACTAAAGGATCTGACCAGCACAACTGTAGAAGAGGAAGAGTTTATTTGAGGGCTCATGGTTTCAGAGGTCTTAATGCATAGAAGATCTGATCCATTTCTTAGGGCTGGAGGTAAGGCTGAACATCATGGCAGGCAAGGGTGGTGGAGGGAAGCAGCTCACATCATGGTGATCAGAAAGCAGAGAGAGAGACTCAGCTCTCCAGATACAAATATAAACACCAAAGCCACGCCCTAATTTTTTAATTAATATTTTTTAATTAATATTTTAAAAGTTTGCAATACCTTTAGGCTTTTAGCAGTTGGAAATATTGCTTTAATTCTTCTTTTACAGTTTTCTGAGACTCACGTTTTTTGAGTCTATGGTATATCCTTAGGAATTACAGAAATCTTAATGTTCTTAATAAAAGTGGCTACAGCTGGTCAGTGAAGTGATCTTCTGATAAAAGAACAAAATAGAACAAGTTAGATTATTCTCTTCACTTAAGAGTGACAATAAGTACTTTACTTTAGCATATTTTAAAAACAGGTGTTAGTTTTGTGACTTTTTTTTTCATTACCAGGAATTGAACCCAGGGCCTCACTCATATATGTTAGACAAGTGCTCTATTTCTGAGCTACATCCCCAGCCCTCAAGTGCTAGTTGTATAATGTCTAATATTCATTTCAAGAAAAATGTGTCATTGTCCAGGACAAAGTGCCAATGAACAATAGCAAAAAAATAGTTATTATTATTATATTATTTAAAAACTGTACTTCTTATAGCTAACAATTTACTGCTAACATACAGTATAACACAGAGAAGTCATATTCTATAAAATTTTATAGGAATCTACCTTTTCATAGATTGATTTTAATTGATACAATTATGACATTATTTTACAAATAGCATTAATTTGATTCAAGATTGTCATGTGACCACTAGTCTAAGCATATTTCCCTCTGAGAAAACTCATAAGGAATCTGGGTGTGGGGGTGCACACCACAGTCCCAGCCTTTCAGGGGCTGAGGAAGGATTGCTTAAGCCTAGGAATTTGAGAGCAGCCTGTGCAACACAGTGAGACCCCTCCAAAGAAATTCATAGGGACAAAAAAGAAATTTTGGAGGTTTTTTTTTTTTTAAAGATTGGCATTGCTTTTTCAGTTTTAAGTACAAAAGAACAACAAAGAAAAAAACTTGCTATGGTAAGTAGAAATAGGCATATAAAAGAAAATTCTATCATCTACAGATTAGACTATAAAACTAACATTAATTATGGATTGTAACTAAGCAATATTCTGCTTTATATGAAAACGGGATAAAAGTTAACCTTTTATATTTATTTAAGTTAATGTATATTTGGCACATTTCCCAAAAGATTTTGGATAGAAGAAAATAACTACAAAGAGGTCTATGTTTAAGTATCACAGTTGTGACATCAACTGACAAATGCCAGGCCCTTCAGTCTGTCACTCTCCCAGCCGAAGAAAACAAAGAAGGGATCTGAGGGAAGAGTGGCATGTCCCTCAGAACACACAATTTTCTGGCTTTTGTTATTATGTCACACATTGTATTTCTTTTAAAATATGCTTTTTATATTTTATACAAACCTCTCACGGATCTGGGGCATGTGACAAGCAGTCTAGAAAATAAAATAATAATAACAAAGACAGTGATGAAATTTTAAAATATATCCCTTAATCAATCATATTAGGTGACATGAGATGTGTTAGTGTGGGCAGCATGCTAATGTTGCCGCTTGGTAGACAGAGAAGCAGAAAACTTCACCCTTTAATCAGGCATACTTACATTTTTTATCTGTCTGAATTCAAAGCTAGATTTTTGCTAGCTTGCTAGGTTATTGCAGACATCTCAATATCTCTACAATCACCCTCTAGTAAAGAGTAAGAGAGATTGCAAGATGTTAAAAAAAAAAAAAAGTAGCATCAAATACTGTATTTGGTCATTTTTGGTCAATGTTTATTCCAAATATTCCAAGAAAAATGGTGAGAACCAGAACAGTGGAGCTTTGCTACATCAAAAGGGAGAAATGTCTATTCAGGTAATGATTTTGACATCCTTGAAATACTTTTTAGGTTCTGTTATTCTAATGCTCCTTATCTAGCATAGTGCACTGCTCACCTAATAAGTGCTTGATACACATCTGAGTGAACTTTGAAAACAATTATTTACTTAGGTTTATGATTTAAGGGCCTCAGTTAGACAAATCACTCAAGCATGGATTAATTGTTGAAGTCAGGATTCTATTGACCACAGGTGACAGAATCGAACTTAATAAAATGGCGGGCACTTCGTTTGACATTTCAGAAAACTTCAGATATCTGTAGTCAGAGGCCAGGTTTAAGTCTTCAAATGACATCATTGGAACTCTTTTTTAATTTTTTGGCTTTCCTGTGTTTCCCTCTTTATCAGGCAGATTTCTCCCACACACTGGCAAAGATAGTGACTAGCAGATACAACTTTATACCCTAGCAACTCAGCAACAAGAGGGCTTCTTGTTGCCTCTCTTTCCAAAAAGTCCAGCATAATTTCCCATTAGATTTCTTTTACTTGTGCATCTCAAACCCATTGTCATGTTCAGAGGATGGAAGAGCTGATTAGTTAGGCTTGCTTCTCTTTTGCATTTGAGGGGGTAGAGAATGATGGAGGCCTGGTTCTAGGTCAAACTCACATGAGCACTAGGTTGCAAGTTGATGAGCCTTGCTTGATGAAAGAAATAACCACCACCATAATCTGATCTCATCATCCCTGTTATCATGCACACTTACTTGTTATTGCCATCTCTGGACTCTGAAGGGAAAAAAGTACTTTATTTGACTAGTTAAGTAAGAATTCTCAAAATGATCCATAGCTGTGATCTTTAGGTTTTTAAGTGATACTTCGTGGTATGAATATCTGATTTTAAAGTTTCTGTAAGTTACATATATACAAACTGGTATTGTTTGCAAATTTCATCAACTAAGGGATAGTGTCTGCTCTTCATATATATAGTAAGTCCTTGTAAAGAAAAACTAGCAAATCAGACATCTGTGAGTAAGTAACCAGACCAACTGTTCCATAGAATTGATGTCATTTGGTTATTGTTCTTTTTTGCATACATAATCTATTCCTTTATACAGCAGTTTTAAGTAGGAGGGAATATCAGTATTTGTCCATTCAGAAGGCAGAAACCACACAGTAGTTTAAATAGGAAAAATTTAATACAAGGAGTTATTTACTAGAGAAGGACATTAGAGCATAAAGATTGGGTAGTAAGAATTGGAAAGAACTGTAAAGAATACAAAAATCGCAGTATCAGGAGCAGTCACTTCCCTGAGGCTGAGATAGAGAGCCCAAGGAGAGCCCCTGGGCTAACATTCAGACTCCATTGGGAAGGCTTACTGCCTGGGCTCACTGGATGGCAGAGAAGCCACTGTGCTCTCATGCAAACAGAACTCACTGTCAATCCACCCTCCAGAGAGCCAGGGAAAGCTGTTCTTGGAGAGTTAATCTGTTGAGAAGGATTCCACCGCAAAACCACACAGAGAGCAGGTGTGGGGAGAAGACGGTTGCTGGCTACTGCTGACCACCATATACTGCTGGAGATGCACAGGGGAGGTGTCACAAATGCTGCAGGAGTTGGAGGCACTCTGCTGCAAATATTCAAGTGGAAGCAGAGCTACTGGCTGCTAAGTGCTGTTGAACACTGTGCTGCAGGAACGGGACATCATAGGTGCTGGGGGCATCTTAGGAGCCTGGTATTAGTGAACACAGCAGGAAACTGCTGAGGGAGCACCTGGGCCCAAAGAGCAAAACATTTTTTTTCTCCAGCAATGTCTCCTCCAGAATCTTCTGCTTACAAAGCTTCAGGGCCAGCTGGCAATGAAAAAATATTTAAAAAGCCCATATCCATTTTCATAGATCAAGAAGACAAGGGGAATTTAAAGTGGGAGACAATTAATAGATACCCAGATAGAGGTATTGCAAAGCTACATTTTTATTTTGGTGATGTAATATTATCTAAAATGTGCATATCTTCACGTTATTTTCCCAAGTTTCATTTCTTTTCTGGTGGAGATGATGAGAATAAACATGTAATTCTATTCCTCAGGCAGCGAGTACATTGCTGATTCTAAACATCACTGGACCAGCTGTGGAGGAAGAATTAGTGAGAAGTCACATGGGTGCATTTCAGAAGCAAGAATCAAGTTTCAGACAATATTTATGTTACAAAGTAATTTTCTTAACAGTTGAAGAGAAGTTATTCACACTTACTTTATCATTAGAGAAATTGATTTTTGAAAGATCTTAATAAACTATAATGTACATGAACCTCAACACATACTAGGGTTAATTATTATATATTTAAGTTTGGGAACATGGAAACTGATTCTTATATTTTAACAAATGTGTTTTTCAAGCATAATATATCATTGTAACATAAGCATACAAGTTGATGAATTTTCATAAACTGAACACACTGTGTGACTAGTAAAATTTCATATACAATTAAAGCACCAAGGAACTCTTGTGAGAATCCAAAGAAAGTAGAAACCTCTTGCTTTAAAATAAATTACAAAAAGTTTAGCTTGAAGTTTTAGTTTTCACAGAATCCCAAAGTAGATCTCCTGTACTAAATAAATACAAGACAGGTTTTTTGTCTCTATGGCAACAGTCTATTCATTTAGTATTAATTTATTAGTTCAAAGAACAATAAGTATAAATCCCATGGATATTTTGAATCACTAAATAATTCATGTTGTTCTTTACATTTTAATTGGCAATGCACATTCAAATTTTTAATAATAATTATATTGCCTTAATTAAAAATAGTAATAGATTTTTACGATTTGTTTTTTCATAACAAATGTATTATTTTAGATTACCATAAATTTTTTCTAAGATAGTTAGGAAGTTGCCTTAATTTTCTTATACTTTGTTTCTGTGTCTTTTAACATTTCAATATAAACAACAATTTATTAATTGTGTACTCTGTGGAAGAGGTTAATCATATGTAGAAATAATAATCTTTATACTACATCTCTGTTATAAATCCTTCATTATTTGGACCTAACTGGAGATTATCAAAGAAATCATAGTTTTCATCATAGATGAGACTGGGAATTATTATTTTGGACACCAGGTGGAGCCAGTATTATTTCAGAAATGCAATGAATACTGATATATTCATATTTTTTCCTCTACCAACCTAGGAGTTTTAAATTTGCTTCTGATTTTGATCAGGTATTCTAGAATTACTATTATTGATGGAGTGTATCCTTGTTAATGAAGAGCTATGTCTCTTATTTCCTATAAATAAATGCCTAAATTTCTTATGGGTAAAATGAAAGAATTTGTTTAACATGATTTTATAGTCTCTTACAATTGAGAATTCTTTAATATGTACTGATAATGTTTCAAGAATACTATTAAAGTTTGATTATTCTACCTAGAAGCATTCTTTGATATTTTATTATTTGTCATCATAGAAGTCAATATGGTTATTATAGCTGAGAATTTAAAGTATATATTAGGAAATAGGAGAAAATGAAGGAACGACACAAATAACTCCTAATGGTGTCTGCTGTAAAAGTTCATTAAACATCTATACAGAGAAAATTTCAAAATGTTGAGAAACCTAGTTCTAGAAAATATGAATTTAGGTGTTGGAAGGCTCAGCTTGAGGCTTCTTAAGTTCTAAATAACCCTGTGCCAGTTCTCATCAGGAAGGCCTAGGGAAGTAACACTGAAATGTTGAAGTTATTTGTAAAAATTTGAATGATTAAAAATTATCCTGATCAGAGCAAACTCCTAAAAATTAGATAATCATGAGAACTTATGACATAAGGAATAAAACATATGTATATATCTTCTACCACATGCTGGTTTTATCTATACATTTGTTTTCTCTTTCTACCTTTTATGCATAATAAACACTTGTCTTCCAAAAGTTGATTTATATATATATTTTTTAAATTTAACTTTCTACTCACATACTTTGATTAAATGGTTATTGGTGCCAAATCTGAAAATGAAATTATGGTGAAAGGAACAACTGGAGGTCAGAGAAGAATAAATATCTCCAGAGTGCCAGAAAATCTAAAAGGAGGCCAAGGTATGTCTCAGAAAAATTGTGTGTGTGTGTTGGTGGCCAGGTGGTGACAGAGCTCAGCAACCTTTCAGAGCTAAGTAACTCAGGGGAATGGAATTCACACAATTAGGCTAAGCATGTAGTGTGAGAATGGATTTGACAATACCTGAAAGGCAAGAACATGAAGCTGTAATTGATTTCACTGATAAGAGGCCAGAAGGGAAGCTGTAGGTGAACAATAGGAGAAGTTGAGTGTTTGATGTTATAGAAGCTTAATGGGCATAGTTTGGAAACAGCATGTGGTTTCTAGGTTACTGTCAATTACAATATAAAAATAAGAAATGGTTGCCACTGCTAGGACTGTATCTAAATAGAATTGTGCTATAATGAGGCTAATGGGATATAAACTATATTTGAGGGGCTTGTTCTCTAAAAGTGAAATTGAGGTGTGAAAAAGGATGAGAAGAAACAAGTAGGTAGAGCTAGTAGCTAAGAACATAAACTGGGATGAAACTGTGAGTTCTAAAACCTGTACTGCCATTTCCAAGCTGGAGTTAACTCAGCTTTCTATGCCTGTGGTTTACTCACCTGGAAAATGAAATAAAAAGGATATTACTAAAGGAAGTTCTTAGGATTAATTGGGATGATATGTGACAACAGTGCTAATTTGTGATACCTGTTTGAGAATTTAGTATAATAATGACTAGTATCACTATCTCCAGGCTGTTTCTTTCAGGAGACATTTGGCTGGCTAGCATTGAATAACAAAGGACACCTCAGAGGAGGAAACAGGTTTATCCTGGTTATTTATTCAAGGATGTGGCAAATGATTAAAATATGCCAAGGAACTAAGTGCCTTTTACTGTGGAAAGGAATAAATATTCTATGCAGGAAAATACTAAGTTCCCTGGGGAAATTGCTAAGAGAAGAAGCGCTGTTTCCTTCTGGGATAGGCATTAACTGAGTGGCTTGCCTGTGGGGACACTTTCCTGTTTAGTGGCAGGGATCCTTCCAAATGTGTACTCCAAATGACACAGAATGAAATGCAAGAACACAGAAAGTTGTCTCCCACAACCTCTCTCCAAATCCTTGTAATTTGGAAAAGGGTCTAATTCTTAAGAGGGCATTCCATTGATTAGGAAATTTAACTTAGAGAAGAAAGAGAGGCACAAATGTAATTATTTGCCAAACATTAAAATCTGTTAAAAGTAGAATTTATGAAAATTCTTGAATTGTCATGAAGACATTTTCATTGCTCAGAAAATAGAAATAATAATAAAAGACCAGGAATTTCAGACTTTGAATGGATAATGTGCTATGGATAGCAAGCAATTAGATGGTAAGGGTGTATCAAGAAGAGGTCCCAGCACTGTAGTATCCTAGCAACTCCAGATATGCAGGAGGACACAGGAGCCTAGCCCAGTGGAAGACCTCTAACTGGAAGTCTTAATCTTGTAGAAATGGAGTGAGCAACAATTTATTTGTCATATTGAAAAAACCAAAGTAAATATATGATCTTCAAAACAAATGTCTTTTCTAGCTTCATATGAAAAGTGGCCAAGAGGAGCAGCAGTGTATCTGCCTCCTGCTGACAGGTCATTGAATCCACATAGCCCTGGACACAGATTTGGTCTCTTACGCTTGTCTCTTACAGAAACACCAGGATTTCTGGGGAACAAACTGATTCCATATACCAGATGATGGAAAATTCAAAATAAACAAAGAAAATCTTTCTGGTTTTAGAAGCAAAGAATATTTTCAAGGAGTTTGAGGGTAGTACTAAAGAATAAAAGTGCGACCTAGTGACACTTCTTTTGAGCAAGTTTATGACAATTTTATCAAAATGAAAGAAAATAAATGTTATTAATACATAAAATTCAAGAAAAGTCAATATAAAGGGCACAATAACTCTAATAGAAAAGAAAGAAAAATATAATGGTAAGAATTTTGTTGTTTTTAATTAGTAGAAAATATTTATATATGGATATCATGGTTTTATTAATTTTGTATTTATAAAGTATAGATATGTACTTGTTTTATCCTGTGTAATAGGAAGTGAATGAGACAAATAGACTTGGGAAATACAAGAATGGACCAAGAATTTCTGGTTCTTGTGGGTATATGGAACAATCAGGTAGAATAGGGTTCCACACAGAAGGGGTGATTTCCACAATTACCAACTAGAAAGGAATCAACGCTGGGGGTGTTAAGGTAATAAATAAACTAAAAAGACACATAGGAATCAATAACTGGGTAAGTTCTGTCTTGTCTTCTAGGAAATGAAACCTTAATCTTGCCTCTAATAATATGATTATAACAAAGCATATGTGAGTTCTTAATAATGCTAATGAACGGGTCTCTACAGCAAGTTGAGACAGATTATAACATACTGACCATGCAAAATTTTTAAAACTACATAAAGGAATTGACATGCCAGGGTGCAAAAAAAAAGCTAGATGAAAGCATGAAGCTAAAAATTCATAGTGACCTAGAATATGAACTTTAAAGAAAGCAAAACAACTCAAATAAATAGTCGTTCACGTGTGGTTAACTTTGGGAAAAGCAAAGGGGTTACTGGCCCCAGCCCAAGAGCAATCAACTGATTACTCAAATCATAGAGACTCAACTACACTGACGCATTTACTTGAGGTGGGGAAAAATGGTTAGGTTTCAAAAACTGTTACAGCAGAAGGTGTGAAAATAATGAGAAAAATAAAAAGTAGCAAACAAATCCTGAGAAAAATCTGGTGTCTTAATTTTTACAAAATGGGTATAAGTGTAGAAATAAACCTTAATCTCATTGTTTCTATACACATTTCATCTGTTGTTTTTGGAATTTAAGACTATTCAAAAAATTAGTCATACTATATTTTATAATGATTGCTTAAATCATTTAAGAGATTTTAATTAAAACTTTAATCAATGTTTTACTGCTTAAGGAAATTTAATTTTCATAGTTTTGGTAATTGGACACAAGTTTAAAAAATTGGACTTTAAATGAAATGAAAACGATGGTGAGTATTAGAGCACACAAAATCCTCTCAGATATTTACTGATCTAATCATCAAACCAAATTAATAAGATCATTGATTTAATCCACTAACTTAGTTCCAACATGAAACTAATAGTGAAATAGGACTACTAGAGGCAATGTCAGGGACGTTGTCATCAGGAACGGGCTCCACATTGCCAGCCAGGTCTCAAATCCTGGTGGAGTTAGGATCTGGGCTAATAGGCAGAGAAGAGCACTCAGAGCTGTAATTTCCACGCTTATTGGCAGGGGTGGTAAGACGTGGTTTGGGAGGGTGGCTTCCTTTTCATGAATATCATTTTAGACTCTCTCTGAAGATGTGTAACAACGAAGCAAGGCTCACCACCTTTTCAGGCGTTAGTATATTTTTTGCATCTCATTTATCTGAGTGTGGAACCTGGTTCTTGTGGGGCTGGAGCTATGTGTAGGCTGGATTGGGGTGAAAGGGGAGGCAAATGCTACCCACAGCACAGTTCCATGTGACAGAATTTCCAGGCACATTCCCAAAGCTGCCCAGAATTCTGCAGGAGGAGCTTCTCAATTCAGATGCTAATTTTAAATCTTGATCCATCATGCCTACAAACGGTATCATTACTCACATTTTTTCCCCCATGTAGTGCAAAGGTTTTCAGCAGCTAGCACTGAGTAATAAGGAGATACTTCTGGTTTCCTCACTATTTCAATAACCTTGTTTCATGGGAAACCCTTTCTTCCCTGAGCTCTCTGAGGATGCAGGCCAATGACCTTCTTGTTTGTAGGCTCTTCAGCCTCATTTCCACATGGTAAGCTGTTCACATTATATCTAAAATATTCTTTTCTGATGTAATGAGTACCCTGAATAAACTAAAATTTTCTCAGATTTTTATACTACAGAGTACAACCAATGTCTCTAAATCTAGCTTACTGTAATTAAAATGGTACAATTAGAAAACTCCTCAAAATGTTTAGATGAATCCCATATTTGGTGTTTCCTATAATTCTATTTTTTAAAAAGCACTTGGAATAGGTGCAGTGGTGCACATCTATAATCCCAGCAACTCTGGAGGCTGAGGCAGGAGCATCACAAGTTTGAGTTCAGTGTCAACAACTTAAGAACTTGTCTCAAAATAAAATAAAAAGGACTGGTGATTTACCTCAGTTAGAGTACACCTGGGCTCTGGGTTTAATCTTCAATATGAGGGGGAAAAAGCAGTTGGTAAAGTTAGTATATGTCAGAGAGCCTACATCCTGGGAGCAAATTTTTACCCCTCACACATCAGATAGAGCACTAATCTTTAGGGTATATAAAGAACTCAAAAAGCGAAGCACTAAAAGAACAAATAACCCAATCAATAAATGGGCCAAGGACCTGAACAGACACTTCTCAGAAGAGGATATACAATCAATCAACAAATATATGAAAAAATGCTCATCATCTCTAGCAATCAGAGAAATGCAAATCAAAACTACTCTAAGATATCATCTCATTCCAGTCAGAATGACAACTATTATGAAGACAAACAACAATAAGTGTTGGCAAGGATGTGGGGAAAAAGTTACACTCATACATTGCTGCTGGGACTGCAAATTGGTGCAGCCAATATGGAAAGCAGTATGGAGATTCCTTAGAAAACTGGGAATGGAACCACCATTTGACCCAGCTATTCCTCTCCTTGGACTATACCCAAAGGACTTAAAAACAGCCTACTACAGGGACACAGCCACATCAATGTTTATAGCAGCAACAATTCACAATAGCAAAAACCGTGGAGCCAACCTAGATGTCTTTCAGTGGATGAATGGATAAAAAAAATGGGGCATATATACACAATGGAATTTTACTCAGCATTTAAAAAGAACAAAATCATGGCACTTGGAGGTAAATGGATGGCGTTGGAGAAGATAATGCTAAGTGAAGTTAGTCAATCCCCCAAAAAACAAATGCTGAATATTTTCTCTGATATAAAGAGGCTGACTCATAGTGAGGTAGGGAGGGAGAGCATGGGAGGATTAGATGAATACTAGATAGGGAAGAGGGGTGAGAGGGAAAAGGAGGGGGCAGGGGATTAGCAAGGATGGTGGAATGTGATGGACATCTTTATACAAAGTACATGTATGAAGACTTGAATTGGATGTCAACATACTTTATATACAAACAGAGATATGAAAATTGTGGCATATATGTATATTAAGAATTAAAATTTAAAAAAACCAAAGTACATGTATAAAGGCATGAATTGGCATGAACATACTTTATATACAGAGATGAAAAATTGTGTTCTATATGTGTAATAAGAATTGTAATGCATTCCACTGCTGTCGTGAATTTTAAAAAATAAAATCAATAAAAGATTAAAAAAAGTTAGTATATGTTTAAGAGATACTGAAGTGGCCAACTTGTGGGGGATACTTTACAAATGTAGCCCCCAGTGGTTCAACTCTTCATACCATCAGTAATTTATTTTCTTTCAAAGTTGTACTGAAAATATGGAGGCTCAGCAAGACTCCAGTATAGCACTGGAATAACAACCAATTTTAAAATGAAAATGATAATTAAGTGGACTAGATTGCTAAATCCTTGTGTTTCCTGACTGATGCAGTCTTTCTTCAAGTAAACATCATAGGAGGTTAAATCATACTTCAAAGTTGGTTTGGTGAGTCATGGTCAAATAAGGAAAGTGGCTTATAATGACCCTTGATGTCTACCATGTAACTGATGCTTTGCAGCCAGTATCTCACTTAATAGCTTCATCAATATTTTGTGAAATCAGAATGATTTGAACCCAGTTTTACCAAGGAGGAAACTGAGAGGTAAATGATCAGAGATGACAAGGCTGGTAAGGGGTGGGCCCAGATTTACAAGCTAAAATCAATGGAGTGCTCTTTTGTTTTGCTGCAGTAATGGGATCTGGGTAGGTGCTAACCATTGAGCTACATCCCCAGCCCTTTTTAATCTTTTATTTTGAGTCAGGGTCTTGCTAAATTGCTTAGGGCCTTGCTAAGTTGCTGAGGCTGGCATTGAACTTTCAATCCTCCTGCCTCAGCTTCTCAAGTTCCTAGAATTACAGGTGTGTGCCAATGTATCTGGCCCCTCATCCTTTTTATTTTGAGATTCATCTCACTAAGCTGCTGAGGCTAGCCTTAAATTTGAGCTTCTCCTGCCTCAGCCTACCAAACACTGGGATTACAGGCATGTGCCACTGTATTGGCTTGCTGGTACCATGAAATCTGGAGTATGTCTTCTTACCGCAGTCTTTTTTCTTACGGCAATACCAGGGATTGAACCTTGGGCCATGTGCATGCTAGGTCAGCACTGTACCACTGAGTCACATCCCCAACCCTGACTTCTTACCACTTTTCTTATCACCACCTTAGACCTGTCCCCACCGTCTTAAATTTGAATTGCTACAGTCCTCCTTACAATGGCCCACAGTGACCTCTTCTTTTGACCTTATCTCTCTCTATTCCTCTGTTTTCCCTCAACTCCTGTCATCCTGGCCTCCTTGACATTCCTAAAATGTGCCAGGAACATTCCTACCTTCAGGAAGTTGCTCTAGCTATTTCTCTGCATGGAATGCTTTTCTCCACAGTCACTTGCAAACTCTTTTACAGTAATATCTCAAATGTCATTTCTCAACAAAAACTTCCTGACTTAAATTAATATCATACCCTATTCTTTTTAGAGCCCTCCCTGTTCTTTACATCTTCTTTCTTTCTTTCATTCTTCATAATACTTGTTTGGTTTCTAACATACTACATGATTTACTTGTCATGCTTAAAGCTTATTGTCTGTCAAATAGAGGACTCCTAATTCACTGGCACATTTTAAGTTTCTAGAAAAAAACATTTTATACATTGTAGGTACTAAGTAAATATTTGTACAATGAGTGAAAGATTTACCTGACTTGAAGCCCATGATCCTTGTGCTATAGGATCATCATCTCAATAATAGAGAATCCACTAGAGTAAATTCTCTGTTCAAAGACCTCCTTTACTCAGAGATTTCTTAGATAAATAATTGCAAAGTTTCCATTGCTAGTGCTTCTATAGATTATTAGACTTTTTTGACAAACTATTCATTAATATAGAGGAGACTCTCTAAATGTACAACAACCAATCCTGCCATACCCGGAGTTAGCAACTTTCAGGTAATTTTGTGTATGTCTGTTTTCTGTTCACAATCATCTTAGATCATAGTTTTTGAGGAGGGGGAAATATTTCATGGTACTCTATAAACTGCAGATTGAAATGTACCAAATTTTCAATGTTGTATTTTTTTTTATTATTAGTTGTTCAAAACATTACAAAGCTCTTGACGTATCGTATTTCATACATTTGATTCACACAGATTATGAACTCCCATTTTTACCCCGTATACCTATTGCAGATTCACATTGGTTACACATCCACTTTTTTACATACTTCCATACTAGTGTATGTTGTATTCTGCTGCCTTTCCTATCCTCTACTATCCCCCCTCCACTCCCCTCCCCTCCCATCTTCTCTCTCTACACAATCTACTGTAATTCATTTCTCTCTCTTGTTTTTTTCCCTTTTCCCCTCACTTCCTCTTATATGTAATTTTGTATAACAATGAGGGTCTCCTTCCTTTACCATGCAATTTCCCTTCTCTCTCCCTTTCCCTCCCACCTCTCGTCCCTGTTTAATGGTGATCTTCTTCTCATGCTCTTCCTCCCTGCTCTGTTCTTAGTTGCTCTCCTTATATCAAAGATGACATTTGGCATTTGTTTTTTAGGGATTGGCTAGCTTCACTTAGCATAATCTGCTCTAGTGCCATCCATTTCCCTGCAAATGCCATGATTTTGTCATTTTTTAGTGCTTAGTAGTACTCCATTGTGTATAAATGCCACATTTTTTTAATCCATTCATCTATTGAAGGGCATCTAGGTTGGTTCCACAGTCAAGCTATTGTGAATTGTGCTGCTATGAACATCATTGTAGCAGTATCCCTATAGTACGCTCTTTTAAGGTCTTTAGCGAATAGTCCAAGAAGGGGAATAGCTGGGTCAAATGGTGGTTCCATTCCCAGCTTTCCCAGGAATCTCCATACTGCTTTCCAAATTGGCCGCACCAATTTGCAGTCCCACCAGCAATGTACAAGTGTACCCTTTACCCCACATCCTCGCCAGCACTTGTTGTTGTTGTTTGACTTCATAATGGCTGCCAATCTTACTGGAGTGAGATGGTATTTTAGAGTGGTTTTGATTTGTATTTCTCTGACTGCTAGAGATGGTGAGCATTTTTTCATGTACTTATTGATTGACTGTATGTCCTCCTCTGAGAAGTGTCTGTTCAGGTCCTTGGCCCATTTGTTGATTGGGTTATTTGTTATCTTATTGTTTAATTTTTTGAGTTCTTTGTATACTCTGGATATTAGGGCTCTATCTGAAGTGTGAGGAGTAAAAATTTGTTCCCAGGATGTAGGCTCCCTATTTACCTCTCTTATTGTTTCTCTTGCTGAGAAAAAACTTTTTAGTTTGAGTAAGTCCCATTTGTTGATTCTTGTTATTAACTCTTGTGCTATGGGTGTCCTATTAAGGAATTTGGAGCCCGACCCCACAATATGTAGATTGGAGCCAACTTTTTCTTCTATCAGACGCAGAGTCTCTGATTTGATATCAAGCTCCTTGATCCATTTTGAGTTAACTTTTGTGCATGGCGAGAAAAGGGTATTCAGTTTCATTTTGTTGCATATGGATTTCTAGTTTTCCCAGCACCATTTGTTGAAGATGCTATCCTTCCTCCATTGCATGCTTTTAGCCCCTTTATCAAATATAAGATAGTTGTAACCTTGTGGATTGGTCTCTATGTCCTCTATTCTGTACCATTGGTCCACCCATCTGTTTTGGTACCAGTACCATGCTGTTTTTGTTACTATTGCTCTGTAGTATAGTTTGAAATCTGGTATCGCTATACCGCCTGATTCACACTTCCTGCTTAGAGTTGCTTTTGCTATTCTGGGTCTTTTATTTTTCCATATGAATTTCATGATTGCTTTATCTATTTCTACAAGAAATGCCATTGGGAGTTTGATTGGCATTGCATTAAACCTATAGAGAACTTTTGGTAATATTGCCATAAAGTTTTTTTAAATTTTTTAACTTTTAATTTTTTAGCATTGGTATTATTCTTACTTTATGGTCACACATTTTGTCCAGGATTTTGCTTGGTAAATTCAGTTGTCCTGCATATCAGTAACTGCTTTGTTTCCAGTATCAATTCTTTTCTTTGCACATTTTGTGCAAATAAGAAACTTACTGGTGCCTAAAGGCTTCAAGCTACAAGAAAGCAATTGGCTGCTCCAACCAACTAGTTTCTCATTCAAATTAAGTAGCAGGGATAAGGTAGGAGGAGGTTTTTCCCTCTGCCCCTCACCACTCTCTGCTGCTACCTGCCCAATATCCAGGTAATTAAAGATCCCACTATCTTTGTTCTGGGAGGCTACACGGGCAAATCCAGTCAGAATCTCAACATCACCAGCAAAAGTTCTCCAATCATGTTTTTATTTTTCTTATAGTCTACTTTGAGAAGAAGGAAGGCAAATGTCAAGGGAAGCTGTTGGGACATAGTAAAAATATCTAGGCAGTTGTAGTGACTATCTTCTTTTTCTTTTCTTTTTTCCTGTATGCATCTCTTCTTTTGGACAAGACTGTGAGGATGTAGGCTGTGCTGTTATTTTTCCACATGAGAGAGATGATCTGAGGTGGCTAATCAGAGTATTTTCCCCTCCTGGACACAGAGGTTGGTCCAGTTGTGGGTAGGCAATCCATTAATGCCCTCTTCCCTTTGGCGGACTGATATGGATGCTGTGGGGGGAGAAAGTTATAAGAAGGATATAAGTTATATCCTCCAAGTTATAAGGAGGGTGTTAAGTTTGTAGGTATAGGTGACAGTCTTCTCTGATACATGAAGTAAGCCATCATTGAGGGAAGTAAAACCAAGAGGGTAGACAAAGGAATGAACGTATTTGAACTTCTAGATCTGGCTATGGCCAAAAAGCTAGATTTGTTTTTTTTCTTTAGATTCTCCAATTACATAAACAAAATCAATCCCCCACCCTCTGTTTTAAAAAAGCTAGCTTGTAGATACTAAGTAAATATTTGTACAATGAGTGAAAGATTTACCTGACTTGAAGCCCATGATCCTTGTGCTATAGGATCATCAACTGAAAGAGTTCCAACTAATAAAATGATGTTCCACAATAGAATTGCCTCAATTGTCCTAGATCTTATGCAACTACAACTAGAAATCATGTGTGAAGTAATGACTTCATCTCTGGAATAATGAAGGAAAATCAATTGTGTTTTAGTTTCTTCCTTCCTTCCTTCCTTCATTCCTTCATTCCTGCCTTTCTTCCTGTCTTTCTTCCTTTCTTCCTTTTCCCTTTCTTTCCCTGTGTCTTTTCTTCTTCCCTCTCAGTCCCCATCTTTATTTCAAAAGGTTTTAAACTGGTTGTAGCTACTACATATAAAGGCAAGAAGTGGACATCATAGGAAGACATTCAGTGTCAATAGTGATGATGACAAATTTCATGGTTATCCTTCAGTTATCAAGAAAGTTAAATAAAGAAGTATTCTCAATCTCCAAATGCTCTGGCACTCAGTACTTGTTCAATGGATTTTCCTAGTAAATCAGGGAAACTTGTTTTGGCACTTTACTAATTGTGCCACTTGATGAAATTACTTAACCTTTATGAGAATTAGTTTCATTAAGAATTATGATGATCTACCTGCAATGCTTCCTAAGAATAAGAATGTACTAAGACAAAATATATAAAGTGCTTGGTTCAGGAGTAGATGCTCAATAATATGGTAGTTATTTTTATATTTTTGCTCTCACATTACTTTTGTCCACTATTTTTAGAATCAGGAAGGAGAATGGCATAAAAAGGTGTTCTTACTCAGTCTTTAAGAATAGCTCAGGAAAATAGGACATTGCTAAGTAAGCAAGAAAATTTATGTCTCTGTTTCATGCCTGCATTTGCAATAATGTGAACAGCAACAAGATTAAGTTTCTTTTATGGCATCCTCTATGTTTTCTATCCTTGTGCCAATGATTTCCTATTTTTCTTCTATTTTAAAGATTCTATCCAAAAGATAAAGCCAGTGAGGTGTGTCTGCAGAAGTGATAAAGTCCTAAGGGGAAGACTGTTTGTTACTCACATGCAGATTCAGCAGGCCTGTTCTATAACAGAACAAACCAAGGTTTCCTGGGTTAGCTGCACATTTGACTGCAGATACTGCCCCCAGAGCTACATTTTTTACCAACCACAATAATGGCATCTCTTGCTGTTACATCATTTCCATTCAAAAAAAAAATAGCATAATTTCAGTGGCCTGAGACTCAAAATATGCAAAGTATGCAGCTAAGAAATGTAGGAAGATGAAGGAGGAAACACGGCATGATGATGCTGTTTTATTGCTTTTCTTAGACCAAGCTCTTTGGGTGTTTCTTTTTTTTTTTTTTTCTCTTCCAGTGACTAATTAAATGTTCATGCCTGTTGGAATGGGAATGCTTAGAAATAACTGAGCATCTTAAAGTACAGAGTTTTTCAGAACCATGCAGTATGGTCTTAATCTTTTATTTTCTCATGTTAGGTATCAGTACAAAAACAATGTTTCCGTTTGCACATGCTCAAGCCTTTACAGAGTGCTTTTATGTGCTTTGTCTTATTTTGTCCTAACAAAGAAGTAACAGAGGTAGAAGTTGCCTACATCTTCTATTTTAAAATTCTAAAACTCAATCCTTCGTGTGTTTAAATGTTTTACCAAAGGTCACATTGTTACTAAGTGACATATTTTGGATAGAATTTGGGGACCCAAGTACAGTGCCTTTTTCACTCTACCATATTTTCAGGGGTTGCTTGTTTATTGCTCATTTATTTTATTTGTTTTAAAGCACTGAACTTTAATATCTTCTTTGTGCTAACAAAGTCTTATTTTTCCAGTGACTCTATTAGAACTGCTTTGTTTTCATTTGAAGGAAGGAGAGTCCTTTCCTTTTCTACCAGATCTGGCTCCTACAAGACATCAACTTGCCTCATCATCGTTTAATATGCAGCAGAAGCTGGCTAATCGGGAATTATCAATAGCTGGTGTGTTAGTCTTCTTTCTATTATTGTGACAAAATACCTCAGAAAATCAACTTATAAGGAGAAGGTGTTTATTTTGCCTCCTGGTTTCGAAGGTCTTGGTTCATGGTCAGTCTTTGGTCCTTTGGTGAGGCAGCACATCATGGCAAAGAGTAGTGAAGCAAAGCTGTTCACTTTGTGACAACGGGGAAAAGAGAAGAAGGGACTAGGTCCCAATATCCCCTTCAAAGGCACATTTCCAGTGACCTAACTTCCTCCCACCAGGCCCCACCTCCAAAAGGTTCTACCACCTGCCAATAGCACTATAGGCTGGAGACCAAGTTTTTAGCACACAGGCCTTTGGGGGAATATTCAAGGTCCGAAACTGAAGCTGCTGGCTTATGGTAGGCTCACTCTACTGCTTTACCCACTAAACTCCTCTTTTGCGTTGTACATAGTAGGGGCATAAGACCATACAGCAAATTCAGCATTTTCTTGGGACATGTGTTTTAGAGTAGATCTGAATGGGGAAATCCCATAAATTATTGAAGATCAATAAAGTAGGTGGGAGAATATAAATTATACATCTTTGTTACTTCTTTATCCACATTTTCTTCTTTTTACTTGTGACTGGCTGATGATAAAGACTAGGTGATAAGGTCCCTTGATAGCTAGAATATCTGTAAAGAGTTTTCTCCATTTAGGATGCTGAATTGACAAATAAGCTAATTGTAAATGTTTTTCATAATCTGAGTCCTGTACAATACCTCCCCCAACTTTTACTTTGTCCCTTTTCTCCCTCACTCCCATTTTTTTCCTTTAAATGGCCTTCCTTTTTGTTTTGAGATTCATCTAATTTCTTTCTATGGTCACAGAACATCATTAGCTTTTTCTCAAGAGTAAATTCACCTTTCTAACCTCTCAGACCAAATGGCTCAAGGAGCCTACAGGCTCACCTGGAACAAGTGCTGGGTATTTCACTGCATCTCAGCTCACCTGAGTGTGCTTGCTCTGGCTCTTATTAACAGGGCTCATGTGGAAACTGCAAAGCACCCAAAGCAAATGAAATTGCAAAAGCCGTGGGAGACTCAGTGAGGTGATTTAGCAGTTTTGCAATTGAAATTTCAAAAAGAAGGAAGAACAAGGGTGAAGCAGAGGTAACTATAAACATAAGCACAATAAATACTCCAAAGATGAAGATTCAGGATGCACTAGCAAATTCAGGCAAATTCATGTCATATATCAAAATGGCTAAAATTAGGCTGAGTATGGTGGCACATACCTGTGATCCTAGAGACTCAGGAGGCTGAGGCAGGAGAATCGCAAGTTCAAAGCCAACCTCAGCAATGGTGAAGTGCTAAGCAACTCAGTGAGACCCTGTCTCTAAATAAGATACAAAATGTGGCTCAGTGGTTGAGTGCCCCTGAGTTCAATCCCTAGTACCAAAAAAAAAAAAAAAAAAAAAAAAGGCTGAAAATTAAATACAAAACTGAGGAAAATAAGGGTCAGGGCATCACTGGGAATATATGGAACTGGTCTCTATTAACGAACGTGTTTTGCCCCTAGAGTTGTAGGCCTGGACAATATGTGCCTATTGGAATTGTTCATGGTGAGGAATTGTACATTGACTGCAGCATACCTCTGGTCCTCTGTTTGGAATGTGTCTCATTCCCTGTCTAATCAGTGTATGCTAATATGTGGGGTAAAATAACTATTTAATTCACAAAAGAGGGGCTTACAGACAGCTACACTTGTAAAATTTTACCCAAATGTCTCATTTGCATCAGGATTTCATACAGATTACTAAGTTTCAGACTCTGAGCTTTTTATGCAGGAATTGGACAAGATTTGGAGTCTCTTAAAAGGGAAAAGTATATTTTGTACATGGGAGAGCTGCAAATCTATGGAGTCAAAAGAAGTACCAGGATAGATTTTTTTTTTCAATAATAATGGCCTCCACAAATCAAGCCTTCCATTATCCAGACAATTATATTTTCTCTTTTATTTGGTTCTGAGATTGGCTCAGAATATCAGCAAACATGAGAGAAGCAGAGGTCTAAAAAGAGCTTATCCATCAATGCTTGTAGTAATATTTCCTCCAGACAACCAGGACATGATGGCACCTGGGGTGGAAGATCACATGTAGACTTTGGCCATGCAGTCCCAGATATTATAGCTGATCCCTCAGGCTCCCACAAGTAGAATATAGCTGTATAAGTAAGGTCAGATCATTCTGGTAGAAGGATCCATCAGTAAACCTACAGGATCTTAAGAAATAATGAATTGTTTCTGTTTAAGTGGCTACATTTTAGGGTGGTTATTTAATCAGTAATCCATAAATGATATGCTAAATTCAATTTGAAAAGTTCATTTAAAAGTGCTCTGAAGGGAAATAATGGCTATAGGTTGTCAGGAACGATCTCTCTTTCACCTCCAAGAGGTAACCCAAAACTACATTTACTCATGGGATTTGATAATGGCATAAAACTCTCAGACCCTATGTTGTATTTGTAGATTTCAGAGCCCAATTGTCTTCTGGTGGCTAGTACCTAAGCAATTTGACTTATCATCAAAAATAGAAAAAGAAAAATTTCAGTAGAAGCCTTACTGTTTGGGTCCTTCTTTTGGCTCTACCAATGGTCACTAGCATGATCCCTCATTATGAGATTGAAGGGAAACAACTGATCCTGATCAGACCCATGACATTTCTGTAAAATGTATGGATAATTTCTCTTTAATACATTACAGAAAAAAACCTGAATTTTCTGAAGAACAAAAACATTTTGGTACAGAACTGAGGTTTTTTTTTGAAGAACAAAAACATTTTGGTACAAAGCTGAATTTTTTGAAGAACAAAAACATTTTGGTGCAAATTTAATAGCAAGATGGATACCCAAGGAAAATTACAGTCAAGAAAGCAGTTAAGATCACTATAAAACTACCTGTAGTACTTATGAAGTTAACTGTATGCAGTCTCTTTTCCAAGAAAAATAAGAACACAGGTAAAATTATGTAGCAAAGCTTTCCTAGATTTTAATGCTGTCTTAGTGATAGTACCAAAACATATGGCTGGTAAAAAACTTATGACAAATGCAAATCCTCCTTTAAATAATAGAGTTGAATCCTATGAACACTGAACATTCCTTTTTATCATATTTTAAAATAATGTGTATAAATTCCAGGCACATACAACTCTTCTAGTCAACAGAGAGATAAGAATCTCTCTTCATTAAAATGCATATATTCATTGTCTCTGTCTGAAGAGAAATTATCTTTAAAAAATACTTGGAGTGAGAAAAAATGGTTTCAGCTCTGTACAGAGTTGGAAAGTCGTTGCTACCAATATTAAAAAAAAACAAGCAAAAGATAGACAACTGTACATGAATGACTTTTCTTGAACTCAGAGAGAATTAAGATGGCAGGCCAACCATCTTCACCCTAAAATTTGGATCAATAGATGCACCCAGAGTTACATTTGAGATCTGCTTATCTGAAGCAGAAGTCTCTTCAAACATAATTCTCATGAATTGGTAGAGGCTGAGTTTGGATTAGTGTGAGTCAGATGCCAATCATAACTGTATTCATGTGAGGGCCTCACACTTTCACTTGCTCATTTGCCCACAGGATCAATACCAGATTCTCATGGTGAAAATTAGGAAAATTCAACTCATAATGAGGGAGAGGAAGTTAATCACTGTGAAATGCTACTTGCTTCATGTCAAAGGCATAGAAAGAAAGAGCCTTAGGTGACTTGGACTGCCATAACAATATTCTATAAACTGGATGACTGGAACAACAGAAATTTATTTTCATGTAGTTCTGTAGTGTGGAAGTCTGAAATCAGATTACTAGTATAGTTGGGTTTATGGTGAGGGCTGGGCAGGGGTTAATCTATAGAAATAAAGAAGAATAAAAAAATAACAAATAGAAAATAGGGTAATATTATATCATTAATCACTTTACATGTGATTGGTCTGAATATGCCAAATAAAGGACAAATATTGTTACAGTGAACTAAAAATAAAAGAAATCAAATCAAGTATATTCTGTACACAAGATACATGTTTGAAATATAAATATTCAGTTCAGTTAAAAGAACAGGGTGGAGAAAAATATACCATGCTAATAGAAATCAAAAGAAAGTGGGAAGAGCTTCTTTAATATCATACAAAGTAGATTTCAGAACAATGAAGATAAAGAGGAGCATTACATAAGGACACAGGAGTCCATTCTCTGAGGAGATATAACAATCCTAAATCTTTATAAACCTAACAACACACTGTCAAAATACATGAGGCAAAACCCAACAGAATTGAAAGAAGGAATAGACAAGTTAATTATTTTACTTGGTAAAAATTTTGTACATTTGGGAATAGAAATAAGAGTTAGGCTTGCTTTTTTTTTTTTTTTTAAATCTTTTCACTTCTATACTCTATACAACTAGTATGTATTTTAAATAATTAAATAGAGAAGGAAAAAGCCTTGGAAATTAGTCCTGGATTCAAATAATGGTTCTTCCACATCATTATTGCTCAGTTTCCTCATCTGTGAAATGTGGACAATGATCCATTCTGCTCTAAGGGTTCAGGGAGCTGCTTGTATTGATTGAGCGGTGACTATAATGCCAGGTAGATTCTTGAAATGCCCTTTAAAAACTACTGTTTTTATCTTAGGTATAATTTATTTAAAACTTGACTGTGACTGTTCAGCCACAAAGGTCAAAATAAGACCTCTGGTATTTATTTTTCAGTGCTGTGGGTTTTCTAAATTCTGTTGTGGATGGTAATCCCTTCACTTTCTGCCACTCAAGTTCAATGATTCATATTCATGATGTTCAGGAACTTAGTCACATGTCATTAACTGACGTCAGTACATTGGACATCCAGAGCACACATTATTTGAGTCATCTTAATTTTTGATGGGCTTCAGTGCCTCAGTTTAGTGAGATTTTATTGCCTCTGACACCTGCCTGGCACAGCTCTTAGTCATGAATACCAGGAGCCCCTCCTGTGAGTTCATTTGTTTGCCCAACCTTCACAGGGCAAAGCTTAGAACAAAACTGAGCAGAAGCCAAGAGTGTAGGCAAGAAATAAAGAGTAAAATAATTGGACAGATTTTCTTAGGAGAGCACATATTTTTTCTGAGATCAATTTTAAAACCATTTGATGGTTTAATGTGGCAAGGCAATATTTGTTTAGATGTGACATAGTACATTTAATCACTGATAAGTCTCCTCAATTTATACTTCATAAGAAATATAAAAAGTGAGAGTCAAAAACAGGTAAAATAATCACACTCACTATCAAAATGTACTGTGCAGACTTTGATGATGAGAAAGAATGACATCATTTCGATTAAACTTTTTAAATCTTTTGACATTTTGAAGCTAAGAATTCATAAAAGGCCAAAGGATCAAAAATTAATTCTAAATAAAGGTTGGTTCATGCATTTTAAGGCAGGTCAGCCTTATATAACATGCACTGTGACCAGGCCAGGCTGCCAGTACTATGGAATGGAATGTTTAAAAAGGAAGAACTTCGGGGGCTTTGTTTATTCAGAAACATTTATATGTGCTCCTGCCTGTTCTTTCTGACATGCTGCATCTTTGTATTGCCCCTGGATTCTCCAAAGTGGCCCCTGGTTAAGGTTTGTCTTTTTCTTTTGTAATTTTCTTCTTATTCCTATATGTGTGATGTAATCATATTTCCAATATTTTTAAAAAAGATTGACCACGATGGAATAACAGAAACTGGATTGGCATGTTGCCCTGAAACAAATAAAAAACATACAAAATATATGAAGCAATGGTTTTCAAGACAATGAACCTGGGGCAATGCAGGATAGTGTTCCCTCAAGGAGAGAAAATGAACAGTATGAGCCCCATCACAGCACTAGATCCAGTGAGGGTTTCTATGTTGGGATGCAGAAGGGGAAACCAGGGAGAGCCCAGTGAACCCTCTGTGTTGAGGACACAGTGCTAAGAGCCCAGGGGAATAAAGTTACCAGAATTTGCAGGACTGAGTACTGAATAGAAGAAGCCTGTACAAAAAAAGAACTCTGAATTCCTGTAGAAGGTTCCCCTTGGGTTTTCAGGAGTGTCCTGATCAGTGTATTCAAGAAAGCAAAGTACTCAAGTCCCAGAAAGAACTTCCTAAAAGGATTAGAGGTAACAGTGCCTGGAAATTATGTAGGGCCAGGAATAGTGCCAGTTTCTACCTACCAGACTGGAAAATTTCATAATTAATGGGTATTGAGCAGAGTACTCAGAGTCTTTTTTCAGTAGTTACAAATAATTAGTTTTAGGGTGAATCCTGCTTCAGTCCTGACAAATCTTAAAAGCAACCCTGAAATATTCAAACTGTATGCAAACAACTTGGCTGCATCCTAAAACAAAACCCAAGACTACACTGATAGTAATATGAAAACATCTAGCATTCAAAAAGGTAACCCTTATTATTTATGACATCCAATAATAGTCTCAATGATGTACATAATATTATGAAAGGTCTGTATTTCCAACTCCAGTTGTCCAATGGTTATACATTATACCAAATTAATATTACACAGTTAATGCACTTTATAGACTGAAAAACAATATATAGACTACACAATAATATTATTAAATTTGAGGGGGAGACTGTTTTTGCAGATTCCCTGAGTTTTAATTCAAGTATCAGGAAAAACAATCTTGATGTTGGATTAATTGTTGTGAATCTAAATGATTCTCTGTCTCCCTCTTTCTATCTCCCTCCCCCTTCCTTTATAAGGAGCACTATAAGAGCATTTTGTCCTTTGTCTTAGCATTCTAGTGAACCCCTCAATGTCTGATTCTAGCTCTACATTCCAACCTGCTGCATAATTTCAGCTTCTGAAAAACAGGGGACTGTGCTAGATCAGACTTCTTAATGAATAACTTCAGCATGGTTTTTTTCTCTTCTTCCTGAACTTATGCTACTGTTCAGCTACCACTTGGACAGTCTAAATATTGTTTACCAGTACTCTCCATCATGCTCCCTTATGTTGTATTTGGGTATGAATGACAAAGACTCTTAAGTCGTAAAACATTTTGTAACATAAATAATTAAATGTACTTTAATATATATTAGCTTTTGAATTTGAAGCTGGAGTAAACTCTCTTCCAGTGGTAAGAAAGTTTTGTAATTTGATTAAATGAATTCCTATTCTAGGTTTAAATAGAACCTATAATTCTCGAGCTTTCTTTACATATATATAATTTTTTAGCCCTCTGTATCACTTGGTCTTGCATCATCTACATTTTCAACCAACCACAGATGGAAAATAATCTTTAAAATTGTGTTAGTACTGAAACATGTGTAGACTTTGTCTTACAAACAAAACAATATGACAACTATTTACATAGCATTTAAACTGTATTATAAATAATCTAGAAATGATTTAAAGTGTATAGTCATATGTAAATACTGTGTCATTTTATATAATGGATTTGTGCATCCATGCAGGGTCCTGGAACCAATATCCCACAAGTATCAGAAGATGAATGTATTACATATTCAATACATTCCAGATGTATTCCAACATCAGAGGATGGATCTCTCTCTCTCTCTCTCTTTCTCTCTCTCACTCTCTCTCTCTTCAATATCAACAAAAGTATCTGAACTCTTGCTTCTTTTTTAGCTTTGTGTTTTACTAAAAATCTCCAGCTGTCCTGCCTTTTTTTTTTTTAGCTCTCTTTCAGCCTTATTTCCACCTCTTATTTGTAAATACTGCAGGATTCTTCAAATGAGGTATCTCTAACGTTATGCTAAGAGACTGAAGGCAACACAGCATTTCAGAAACATGTCTCATAATGAGTAAAATATGGCCTCAGAGAAAAATACACAAAGTAAACACATAAAATAGAGACAAGCAATCATGTTGAAGAGAGAATGCTGAGCAGGAGTTCTAGTAGTATATTTTGTGGTTTTGTTTTCCCTTTTGCCACTAACCTAGGATAAATGATTTAATGTTGTGTCTCAATCTTCCATATGTGGAAGAAAACCAATGTCAAACCTGTTTAAGTTGCAAGATGAGAGTTGTTGCTGTACAACTTTGGCATAGGTAAACTGGTACTTATCAAGTCTGAAAATCTGAATCTTTAAGCAGTTAATCATTTACCTCATCCCAGAGATATTTCATTTGTGTGTTTGACTGCACACCCAGAATGTCAGTAGACACATACAGGAAGAAAAATATTGTAAACAAATATAAGAGACAAAAGGGGTACATAAATATGCTACACAACAAAGCAGAACCTGATGTGTGCCTCAACATGGATACCACATTCTACAGGAATTGAGAGGAAGAGGAATCAAGGAATAATTTTACTATTTCAATAGCACTATAACCAGAGTAAACTGAATTAAAATATCACCAAATATGAAAAATTGCAAAAAAAATCAGGTAATATAAAAATTTTATATGTCTTAAGCTAGTTCAAGGCAGATTTTATATGTCTTAAGCTAGTTCAGGTAATAGCATTTTCCTGAAGCTATTTCTTGAGATTATGTGGATTACATGTTGGATGATCATATAATTTACCTTTTAAATGGGGATACTTTTGAGAGTGAAAGGAGGTCTAATAATTATTCTGTATAACAGGTATAAAATAGGCCTATCTTGGACATCTGTTGAGTATGAAACTGGGCAGAGTTTGAGACATAATTTTACTTGCAAGGTAACAAGTTAGGCTGCACAGAATAAATATACATGTATATAAACATATACACACACAAACATGCACAGTAACAGAAATAATACATTAAGACCTGGAGCAGGAAAGAGCTCTCCTGTTTCCTTGCTCAGTATCTTGTGTCTGTTTCCCATGCCAAAATTTCCCAAATGGCCACCCTTTGGGAGGCCACATGCGTAGGTAGCATGGACAGGAAGGCCATATTGCAAAACTCAGGACTCACATAAGGCAGCTGGTGTGTCTGCTCATCCTTTTTTTTTTGGGGGGGGGGGGGGGATAGAAACAGAAGCTTGGAGATAGAGATGATGGAGACAGAGATACCTTTGTTCTGGAATGTAAGCAAATCCTCCCAGGGAGAGGAGGGGCCGATGTCTGCTTCAACTTCACCACTCTGGAATGTAAACAAGTGGCTCCAGGGAGCTTTTCTATAGCTCCCATGAAGTTCCTATCTTTTTAGGATTGTTTAATGATCTTTTAGCCCTGGTGGCAGTGCTCTTTGCTCAGAAAAATTACAATATTTGTGGAACATCATCTGCTAACCATTGTCCCCTAAGCTGAGTATCATTGGTGTGCATAACTAGCTTTCTTTCTTTTTCTTTTTTTTTTTTTTTTTTTTCTGATTCCAGGGATTGAATTCAGGGGCACTCAACCCCTGAGCCACATCCCTGGCCCTATGCTGTATTTTATTTAGAGACAGGGTCTCACTGAGTTGTTTAGCTCTCACTTTTGCTGAGGCTGGCTTTGAACTCTCCATCTTCCTGCTTCTGGGATTACAGGCATGTGCCACCGTGCCTGGCCATGACTAGCTTTTCAAAACCAAAAAACACATAAGATTAAATTCAGGGTTTTCAGTGTAGGTTAATGCTTTCCTAAACTTCTCAGCCTTTTTGGGACCAAATATGCGTTTATATTTGAATTGCACATCCAGTTGAATTCCCTACTGACTTCTGGGATTAAAATATATAGGCATTAGGCCTATTTTTGATAGTGAAATACAGAAATCTGGCTTGAACTAGCTTAAGACATATAAAATTTTTAGTAAGACCCCTGAGTGTCTTTTAAAAAAATCCAAGGGAAAGGAGCTGAAATGAAGCATTCTTCCTGTCTGCACTCTTTTCCTAGTTGTCTTTGCATTTCTTCCACATTCTTCTCTCTTATTGGAGATCAGCTTCCTCTGCATGTTTGACCATGTGGTTGAATATGTAAAATATAGGGCACTTTTGTTTCAAAGTGCTAATATAGGTCTTTATGGATATTTTACATGTCTCCTTCTCTTAGGCTTTTGATTGCAAGAAACAGACTTAACCGAATTACCTTGAACCACTCATGTAATAAAAAGGCAGACCCTGTGGGGCTTAACAGAGTCATGGGTTTCCAGTCAGGATCCAAAACAGTTATAAACTGAAATGAAGGGAGATTTTTGCCCCTAGGAAGTAAGATTTTGTTCATCTTCTGTCTTTAACATGATTCAGAAACTCACTCTGCTTCAACAGCTACTGACCAGCCATAGCTACATCCCCAGCAGGTGGTCTTTGTGATCAACACCTTCACCTGAGCACCCTTGCCTCCTCTGAGATGCTGTGCAGTTTCTCCTCCTGGTAAGAACTACAGGAGTCTCTTTCAATGGCAGCTTTATAATTTCTGTGTAGGGGGGACTAAAGGGCATCCATTAGGTCTGAAGAGGGGCCTAAAATGGTGTTTTCATTATTAATGAAAGTATCTATTTTAAGGACTTGAAATAGAAAGTGATAAAGATTATGTGGTGGGAATGAACCTCCTGCCATACACCAAATGTCAGGTCCAAAAAGGTGCAGATTTCCAAAAGAAATTATAATATTACTATTAGAATATTAGAATAGAAAGGCTGTCATTTCTGTTTGGGCAGAGCTTTTGTACTGGCCTCACGTCATGTGCTTTCCCTGTCCTGGTCTGGGGTGTTCAGAAAAGTAGTCTCATGATACAGCTCTTGAACACCACCTTAGAAAGAGTTGACTGCACCAAATTACCTTAGGCACCTGTACTATCCCACAAGTGCTCTTCTGACTATAGCCCATTTAGAAAAGCACCAAACCTGGCCATATGATTCCTAGGGTCAGTAACGTTAGACATGTTATTTTCTTTCTCTGAGACTCAGTTTTCATGGCTTTAAAATGGGAATATCAACCCTAATTGGGAACTGGAGTGAAGATCAAATGTGAAATATAAAAGAATCTTGTGATTTGACAAAACTGTCTAAAGGTTAAAGGTTAACATTGCTGTCAAACTTTCAAAAAACTTGGGTAATACTAATAATTAAATAGCTAATGCTTCCTGAACACTTCTGATCTAAAAACTTTAGGCATATTATTTTGATTAATCACCATAATTACTCTATTTGATATGTACTACTATCATTACTATCTTTAGATGACAAATATAATTCACATCTAGGTTAAGTAACTTCCCCAAGGTGATACAGCCAATAACTAAAGTTAGGATTTAAATCTAGATGATCTGGTTCCAAAACCAGTAACCTGTTCTACTCATCTCCAAGGTTCTCATAAATTTCCATGGTAACAACCAGTATAAAAAGCATAAATTCATCCATTGGGTAGAAAAATTAACTCTCTGCACTGTCCTACACAGTTAAAAACAATCCAAAGAACCTAAGGTGTTCTTGAACAGAAAAGCTTCTTCTTTATGTGCAACTCATCTGACCAAAGTTCTAGCACTTGCAGTTTAACAAGATTAACTTCATTTATTTCACTTCTGTTTTCACATTTAAATTAGGAGGTTCTTTTGTTCTCTTAGAAGCACCATTAGTATTAGTGAACTCCTCTGGGTGTACTCCTGGATAAAAGAGGTACTAAGCAAACAAAATAAATCCTTCCATATTTTGCAAAGAAAATAGCTCCATAATTGTCAACTCTTTTGGTTAAAGAATTCAGTTCCTTTCAAACATGAGGGATTATGTGCCAAAGCAAACATTGATTTTTCTGAATTCCACAGTTTTCTAATTTTCCTAGTTAATACCTTGATGTACACATATAGATTTTCTGAAAATAACAGAAAGATTCTAATGCTCAAAACTGGTTCTATTATAATTATGTAGCTTTTTGTAATTGAAAGGTTAGATGGGCTCTTATTTTGTTCTTTTACTTTCACTTATATTAATTAAAAAATTAATATGCATTTTGGACTATTTTGTGTTAGGAGTTCTAAACATTCCTCATGATTCTATCAACAAAAATGGAGTCCAAAAGCAGGGAGAAGACATGGGCATAATAACTATTAGTACTATTATTATTTTAATAGCTAGTGATTATTTCAGGTTTCCTATGTCTTAGGCACTATTTAAACTTTTACATGTTTAATTCATTTAATCTGTACAATTCCACATCAGTGGTATGATAGAGTCTACTGAGTTTCCTTCTAAAATGCTTCTCTTTTGCTCTACTAATAAAAGATTTAGCAAGGTATATGGCATCCATTGATGTAGCCATTGACTAGGTTCTGGCCCCTGGAATGTGAATGAAAGTCATATGGGGGATATTCTGGATCATACTTTTAAAGGAAATGAGTGCCTGTTCCTTTTTCTCTTATCCTTTCCTGCTGGCTAGGATTCAACTATCAAGGTGAGAGCTAGAGTAGCCATCATAGTCCATTAGATAGAAACCACCATTTGAGAAATAAGAAGCATAAGAAAATAAGAGGTCTAATCCCACAAAATTACTGAGCCTTATCAAAGCCCTGAACTGCTCCACCAGAGAGCAAAACTTGTAGTTCATTTAGTGGCCACTATTTTTGTTCTTATTTTACACAACCAAACCACTAACCTATTGAATGTAGCTGGTATCATTATCATTCTCATTTTAAAGTTGGGAAAACTGAGATGCACATAAGTGAAATGATGGAGTGGTAAAGCCAGAGTTTGAACCAAAGGGTCTGGCTTCAAAGACACAAACAGCCTTCCTGATCACAGGCAGCCTCTACTGTCAGGTACCATACATAGAGTTGCACTTCACTAATCTTAACATGTCTAATTTTCTGTCATTTGTGACTTAGGGAATTTGGGGTGTGTTTGTTTGTTTTGCCCTTCTGCATTTGAGAACAGCAAAAGGGTCTGGTTGAAATTCATCAGGATATGGCTAGATCCATGCAGGGAAGGATATAGTAAGCCTGATGGAAACCAGGAAAATGGTGGTACACTTGATGGTGGGCAGAAAATTAGGATGAGAAAAGAGTGTGATTAAGGTGGTTTAATTCCTGCAAGGCTGAAATGTTGAGGAAATAAGAGAAGGCAATGAAGAAGGAGATAACGTAAGTGTTTTCCTCAGTGGCAACTCTGGTTTCACATTAGGTACAATTAAAGTTGCCTGGCATCTGTACTTGATCCTTCTAGCTGCAAGTTCCACAGGACAATGAAGACCACTTTTTTAAGGCTTAAAGGAACATACCATGCTTTTAAACTTAAATATCAACATAAACCTCTCCATATCAGTCTTTTCAGTTTTAGGCCTTCTGGCCACTTGGAAACCACTAGGAGCCCATTGCATGGAGCAGTATTTAAAGTTACTATTTTGCTCCCCTGTTTGTTCTAGTTTCTACTTCTGTCAGCTTTTTGACAGCAAGGACAGATAACCTCTGGGATTAGAAAAGTATGATGCCTAGAAATTTCTGGAATTATCTCAAGTTGACCCCTTGCTTTCCACGTAGGTTGACCTCAATTCAATTTCAGAATAGAGGTGTTTCCTATCACTGCATGATTTTTGAGTGTGTTTCTTCACTTCTCTGGATAAAATTTTCCTAAGGTGTGAAGAGTCTTGAACTGAATATGTGCTGAGGTCATTCACAGGAATAGCCTTCCATGGTTTGCCTTTCTTGACAGCACTGTAAAAGAGGTCAGAGACTCTATATTTTCTTGAATACTTCCCTACTCTTCATTGCTCCAGTCACTTAGGTAATGGGAAATTTTATGCATTCATGCTTTTGCCTAAGAAACCATGAAAAAGGAAATGTCTCATTAGAACTGGTAACTTGTATTTGCTTACCCTGTGACTAAGGCATAAAAAGAATTACACCTTTAGGAAAGTGGAATTGTCCCAGGGAGAACAATGAGAAGATGAAATTGGGCCCCGCCTTTGTGCTATCTGTTCTTTTCTTCTCACTGAAAGGGACGTTTCCTAACTTCTAACTTAATAAATGTTGCTCTAGGAAAGGACTGGTAATGACCCTCACTAACAAAGAATGCAATACAATTCAGAATATGCTTGATGCAAATTGTCAAGTTGATAGAGCTCCATGCTTGGCAAAGTGCTTTCACAGTGCAAGGCCCCCTGCCCAATGTGAGTGAGACACAATGAATAAAATATGATTCCTGCACAGAAGGGGTCCATAATCCAGGGCAAAAAATAGACATGTGCATAAATAATTCTAACTCAAGGCATACCCTGATATGTGTTTTATTAGAGGTACAAAAGGGGAACAGCAGAGAGGGAGAGGTTATATCTCATAGGGTCATAAATGAAGGTTTCTTGTAAAAAGTGAGAATTGGTTAAACTTATTGCTAATGGAGAACATAATTAGCCACCTACTTTACCTTTCTTTTTCATTTTCACAGTAATCCAACGAAGAAGCTGAATACAAGAAAAATTGGAACATGTAGGAAATTTATTGTGTTATGGGAACATATAGGAGTTAATGCTGCTGTTCACCCTAGAGTAAACTGCAATAGTTGCCTATATGAGAAACATCTAGATTCTAGATCATTACCTGTAATTGGGAGACTAGGCCCTATGACTTTTGACATGAGCTTTGTAAAGTACATTTTATGCTATATCTCACAGTCTACATTTTAAGTCTAAATATGCCTAACACACCTTTCAGATTTGGTAAAGCTTATCAAGATTTTTACATAATATGTTAATCAATAAATAGAAAAATAGGAATTACATTTTATTATGTTGAAGGAGATGAAATTGCCATCTTTGTAGATTAACATCAGTTGAATATTGACAATTTTATGCAATCAAACTTTTATAGGTATATAGCTACATTGGGTTGTCATACTTGGCTTTAGGCCACAGAGTGACATTTCAAGAGTAGGGTTTTGAATGGCTAAGTATGGGAAGTTTAAGTTTACACTGCAATGGTGTACATAGTGGGCTTGGTGGGAGATGAAAATTCTTGAATGGAAGAGTCTCCCTCACTAAGTTGTGGGCTTTTCCAGGGCAGATATCACCTGGCTAATGTCTTCTGAGCATGAAGTAGGCAGTCAAGAAAAGATTACTAAGGGAATGAATGAGAGGGTGGGCAGAGAGAGGGAAGAGCAGATATGAGGGGTATCCAAAATCTCGGATCAATATACTTGTGTACTTGAACAAGGAGATAGGAGTAGGGTGAGACAAACAAAACAAACAACGGAGGGTGGTTTTGACAGGTTACGGTTAAGAAATAAACATTCAAGGAGGAAAGAAGAATCATCAAATAATGCCACTTATTACCTAGTAATTTCTCCAGGCCTCTTCTATTGACACACACCTCTGATGGAAAATTTACAACCTAGAAATATCATTCAGCTCAGACTTTGAAGATCGGCAGACCTGAGTGCTACATACTTAGATGTAATTTCCAAACATACAAAGATTTTGGGTGTTCCCTCCATTTTGGCCTAGCTCATCGGGGAGCTCCCTGTCTTCAGTGTCATTCCCAGTTGGATACTGCAGGACAAAAGTAGCCATGTCCAGGACTATCATCCTTTAAAAACTCAGCACTGGAAGTAACTCTGGAGAAGAAATTACTGCAGCGGATCTCAAAGCTTGTTTCTATTACAGATAACATTAGTAAGAGTAAAATATTGTTTAAAATATAATGTTCAAATAAATTTTGGAAACATGGAGCTAAACATAGTTTAAACAAGACTTTTCCTAAACATTGCTTCTTTCAGAGATTTTTGCAAAGTGCACTGTGAATCTCCAAAATGGAATGAGAATGTTACATGTTTCTATAGTATTCAGCTTTTTGATGCTATGACCAAAATATCTGACAAAGAAAACTTAGAGGAGGAAAAGTTTATTTTGGGCTCATAGTTTCACATTTCTCAGTCCATGGCTGGACAACTCCATTGCTTTGGGCCTGAGGTGAACAGAACATCATAGCAGAAGAGCATGGTAAAGGAAGGCTATTCAGCTAATGGCATCCAGGAAGCAGAGACACAAAAAGAAGAAGAAGCCAGGGACAAATATAGTCCAAGGTTATACTCCCAGTGACCTGCTTCTTCCAGCCACACCTACAATTACAAACCAGTAGTCCATTCAGTTATCAATGGATTAATTCAGCAAATGGATTAATCTACTGATTATATGAAAACCCTAATCATGACCTAAAATCCTTCCTCTGAACCTTGTTGTATTGAGGATCATACTCACAAAGCATGAAGGTTTTTTTGGTGGTGGGGGGGTTGTGTACTCTTAGATTAAAACTATAGTAGTTTCATAAACTTATTTTACTACAAAATCTTTTTTTTAAATAGGCATTTCATGGGTCTAGTGTTTTATGGCATACACTTCAAAAAGTTGATCGAATTTGTTTATCTTATATATTTATTGACATTTTAGTTTAGAGCTGTTTTTTATTGTGGACCAAATTTTCCATAGCAACTTCAGGAATTCCAGCTGATATGCACCAAAAACGAACTGAGCTGGCAATCTATGCTGGTTTCACAAAATCTGACTACTTCAATAACTTAAGAAAATGGTGAAGAAAGCACACAAGCACACAGAAGTACCTTTTCAAAATCTGGGACGGCTCTGCAACCTTAGGGATCCGTTGGAAAGAGAAAGAGCACTCCTCGAATCCTGATTTTATTAAAGCTTTGCTCTTCAGTTGAGCTAAAATGGGGATCCACTTGCTTCCCTATGAGGGAAGCCAGTCTCCACATTTCCATCGCGTTCAGCTCTTATGTGGCAGCTCCTGACAGTTTGCATTATTTCAATCGTAACTTTTTTCTTAGCATTAAGGGTTCTATTACATGAATGAGTACCACCTTATGTTTTTCTATGAACAGAGTTTTCAACAGTAGCAATAGCTGGGAAAGAGCTAAGGAGCCCAGTCAGCAGCTATGTGACACAGCAATTTGTGAAAGGAATGGCCTTATTACATAGAGTTCTGGTAACTTCTATAAGAACTTAAAATTATTGTGTTTATTTTAATAAGATATAGTCTTCACATAAATTAGTTATTTTAATGCTCAGCTCCACAAAAAAACCTTTCCCTTAATATTATTAATAAACAGTTTTCATACTGGGAGAAATAATCTCATGATGTATTTTTTCAGCATGGAAGTTCAGGAAGAATCCATCTTCTATTTATCCCTAGTTTTCTGTCAATTGTCTCTTGTAAAGATGCCAGTCTGCTCAGTGATCTTGATTATAGGCTTGTTCCTTAAGACCCAGAAGAGACTGGTCACACCAAAAACACATACTCTGGATAATTTGGGTTACAAAAAAACCATATAGGAATTCTGGGAGAGTATTATAAATATTTATACATTACAAACTACTCCCATTTCATAGTCTACCATTCTTCTGTTTGATCAAAGGATTTATTTTGGTTTCCTCTTACTTTTTATTGACAGATAAAAATTGTATATATTTTTGTTGCACACCAGGATGTACTAACATATGTATACATCATGAAATGACTAAATCAAACTAATTAACGTATGTATTATTTCTCCTCCTTATTTATTTGTAGTGAGAACACTTGAAATCTACTCTCTTAGCAATGGTCAAGTATATAATCTACTGCTGTTAACCAGAGTCATCATGTTGCACAACATCAGTCTCTTCCATATTTAGTGTTGGGAAAATTGGGCACCCACACACAGAAGCATAAAATTAGAATCTTATTGCATACTATGTACAAAGACTAACTAAAAAATGTATTACAGACTTAAATGTAAGTTCTGAAACTGTAGAACTACTAGAAAGAAACATAACTTCCCATTTCTAAAGAGTTCATATTCCAGTTTGGATGGTTATCATGCTTCTAATAGTTTTTGTGCAATTTAATTTCATGTGTTTATTTTAAAATTTTATACATCACCATACAATAAGCATCGATTGTTACTACTCTATTCAAGATGTCAGAAAATAATAAAGCAATATACCCTTCAATTTACTTCTTCACAATCTTAGCAATGACCAAAAATAATTTTCGTACATAATAGGCACTTTGAAAATAAAAACAAGGAAGGAAAGAAATGGGTGGAATCTAGTGACATGCATTTTAGCAGCAGGCAGCAACTACAACACAACAATGGTCGCACAACATCAACTTGCCAACTCTGTAGTAAGAAGCACTGGCTGACCCCAGGTCCTCCTTGCTGCCTAGACACAGAAGCATGAGGTTCCAGGAGCCAAGGCCTGTCAGTGGCTCCTTTTCTCCTTGTTCACCTAGTAACCTGAGTGAGGGGAGCAGACCTCCAAGCTAGTGCCGTGGCACCCAGGATCCCAGATCCTCGCCCTGCATTTCCAGGGCACAGGTGAAGGGAGGATCTACCAGTGGCGCCTTCTAGCAGAGAGAGATTCCGGGAGTGGAGTTAAGTGGCCCGCTGACCCAAAGGGCAGGGGTGTCTAAAAAGAGCAAAGCCTGCTAGAGATTGCCAGTGAAAGGGATTCCATTTTGTGATTGTGGATTACAGAAACCCAGGGAACTCGTAAATCTCTGAGTGAGCCTGGGGGCTCCTCTTCCCCAAACCCATGGGGCCTGGGCCTGGACAGTATTGGATCCCTGCTGGTCCTCAGAGATCTAACCCCGCTCCTAAGACCTCTTGCCACTGACCTCTCCAGTTGAGTATGATTCACCAATTGTCTTCTTCAAACCTGCAACAATTGTTTTCGCAATGTCAGCATTCCTAAATTCATAATAATTTTTTTTTTCTGGAATGTTATGGAACTTGTGACCCTACTTACCTACCACTCTGCCCCTTATTTATTGTTTCCTTTAATTTGGGGTGCTTTAAAATCCTTAAAACCATCACTGGCTCTTTGAGTGTAGTTGAGGTATCTGTTGCTAGTATCAGTATGTTTGACTGTCAAAAATATAATAATTGCCATGCAGTGTAAAATATTGCTTATCTTTAGCCTTTTTTTCCCCCTTTGTAGTATATAGCATGAATCACACCAGCAGCATAACTAGGGAATTAAAGCTTGTTAATTAACATAGTTTCCTCATCCCTTCTGTGAGTCACCATCATGTGAAAACCGCTGAGTGAGAAATCAGGTACCTCCCCTGCACACACCTTTTCTAAATGGAGCTGCATTCTCCTACTCCCCCGCCCAGTCCCACTTTCTGTGGGGATTAATGGCTAACACTTTAAAACTGTGTAACTGTCAGTGAGGGGAGCATGCCAGTGAAAAGAAAGTTGCGAATTTGATATGGTTCAGTGCTCTATCAATCCAACTAATTAGCAAAAGAATAAGGAGGATACCAAATGCTGGAGTATAATAACTACAGTAGTGCTCTTTTGCCACCATGGAGCAGAGTCTGGGTAGAGTGTGACTGGAGTAAGAGGACACAAGTAGAAGTTGGAGGACTAGGGCAAGAACTGGGAAGAAGAGGCTTACATGACAGTTTGCCTCCCACTTCCTGAAAAAGGGGTTCAGCTAAAGGTGAGCTGGGCCTGTGCATCTTAGAGACTGGGCAGTCAGGAGCTGCTCTTTAGGGTCTGAGGGAGTCCACGGTACTTCCAGTGCTGGCTGTTCTCCAACTGGCCATGGGGCTTGGCCTACGACTCCCTGGTCCACAGCCAAGACCTGTATACTCAAGGCCAGACATCTTCCTAGGCTTTCTGGAATGGAAAAGGTGTGGATGTTCCAGCCTTTGCTATCATGTCTCCAAACAACTGTCTGAACCTTTTAAAGATTTTGTACTTTTTTTTTTTTTTTTAAACCCCTTTCACCATGAACATGTAGGAATTGGAGTCTTACTTCCTTGGGTTTGAATGGTGGCCCTGTCACTTACTAGCTGTGTAGATTTGGACAAGTTATATAATTACTTTAAGCCTATTTTCTACACTTGTAAAATGGCAACAGTTATAGTACTTACTTCCCAGGGCTGTGGGAAGAAGTCAAGAAGCTATTATATGAAAAGCCCTGATACATCATGAGCTATCCATAACTATCATTTCTTTTCCCTTTTCTTTTTTTTTTTTTTTCTGACTCTACTTCCTGCAAGCTGTTATTTCAGGCATAGTTTATTCATCAAATGGGAAAGGGGGAGGTAATAGTAAAACCTCTTAGAATTGCTGGGAAGATGAAATTAGGAAATGAAAAGCATTGAAAACAGACTGGGCTCATGCTAAATGCTCAAAGATGTCAGGTAACTTTATTCCATTCATCCATGTTTAGATCTGTATCCTTGAATAGTGGAGGAAGCAGAAGAAATGGACTTCTTTTCTGTTCTTTACATGCCTAGGGGTAAAGAAAGGAGCTTCAGAACTGCCTGCCAGAAACCCTCTCTCCACTGCAATGTCTACTACCTACTTGGAACTTCCAATCCTGGTCCTCCTCACTAGGTCATGCTCTGACTGAGAGAAAGATTACATTCAGGTGGGCTAGTATTTGTTTTGGTCCTTAACTGAGGCCTGGAAGGTATGCAGGGGACTCATCCTCTGAAGAGACACATTCACAATGTATGTGACCCGGAGTGGAGTGGTGGTTGTACCTTGGAAGGCTGTGATCAACGTCCACCTTCTAATCTATTACTCCACACGAGGCTCTGGCACTTGATAAATCACACAGACCCTAGGGTCAGTGAATACTTCTACTGTTTTCAGTCAGTATTCATCCATTCCTTCAGCCACTATTGATGGAGCATCTCTATTTAAGGTGATGAACCAGAGTCCAGGAATACAGTAAGAAACAACAAATCCTTTACAGAACCAAACACATAATTCCAGCTCTTTGTTGGCATTTGTTATGAATCTTTTGCAGTGGTGTGGGCACAGAAAACCTAAGGTTGCTGAGTTCATGAAGGAGGGAAGGCAGGACCAACAAATGAGTAAAAGAATGATACAAAAGGGCCTTCCTTGCTGGGCCCCATGGCCAACTCCAGTAATTCGAACGGGTCAGGAGGCTGAGGCAGGAGGATCACAAGTTCAAAGCCAGCCTTAGCAATTTAGAGAGGCCCTGTCTCAAAATAAAAAGGGCCGGGGATGTGGCTCAGCTTAAGTTCCAGGTGGAACACAAAAGACGTGTTCCCTTCTGCTACTTTTCTGTACATTTCTATATATACTTTCTATATAAGTTCCCTTATCTGTACCGAGGAATATATCAGGTACACTTTTGAAAGGCAAAACTTAGTGTGCTAATCTGTGGACTAAGGAAGGAGATAAACCTCCTCTTAGAGAAGGAAGTTTCTTGCTTAATAAGGCTAAATCTCTCCAAGTGCTTTGAAAATAGTATCTAAATTGCTTATTTGGCATCAGGGGATGGGGTGGTGATAGGGTTGATGAGAAAGAATATGTTTCTACCACGAATTAAAATATTTTAAAAATATTTGGATGTCAAATCTCCTCGGCTGCCAAATTCTTAGTTCAACTTTATCTTTATTTTCACTAAAATTGAAGACTTTTCTAAAGACAGAAAGCAGAGGACTGCCTGCCTAACATAGTGCTAGATTTTTGCATTATTGGCCAATGCTTTAGGGTTCAAGCAGAATATATTTTGGCTATGCACTTGTCTGAGAAAACAATTTGGTCAAGTTTAGTTTCGGGAAGAAAAATCTGGAATTTTTTAGGGATGGTGAAAGATGGAAATGAGGATTAATTCCCTAGAAAAATCTACAAGATGCCTGTGGGATATGGATACTTGCCTTCTAAATGTAGGCAGACTGCTGGGTGTTTTTAGATCCACTGATTACACAATCTGTTATAACATAAGTGGATATCAGTTTTAAGCTCAAAATGTATTTTCCTAGTGGGGCATGTGTAAAAGCTCTTTCCAAATTGGGGGGAAAAAATCCGGTTGTAGTTAACTGTGACATAATTTAGCTGAATAGATCTATAAAAGAGATTGATTCAGGTAAAGAATCTGTTTTCCATAGAGTATGTTTTCTTGAAATAGAAAACAAAGATAAACACATATAAGTGGCTTAATTACCTGATTAATCCTGAGGAAGGTTTTAATTATGCTGCTGATTATATCTGTGTAGAAACGATTGAGAATTAAAATACTTATTCTGTTAAAATTATACTTTTACTTTCATGGAAATAATCCAAGCAAATGAATTTGATTGTATGTAGGCAGGATTTTAATCAGCATTGTGATATTCCAGTTCCTGGTAGCTTAGCAAAGAGGACCTGGGTCCATGGATACATTTATATGTAAGGATACACTTATCAGATTTAATAACACATTACATAATATATAGGCTATATTAATTAGTCTATTTGGAACCAGCAGATGGCTAATTTCCAAAGAAATGAGAGGAAGACTGGCCTAAGTTCCAGGAACATTTGTGTGTCTGCTATCTGAGTTCCAGGGATAGTTTGCAAAAGGCAAAGGACTTTCAGGGAGACCCTCATTCCCATACTGCAGCAGCTAAGAGGAATCTTGAGGTAATGTTAAATAATTCATAATTTTCAGCTGCATTTAATTAATTTTCCACCTCATTACTGTTTACAAATGCTATCTCATATTGAATAATGACTTTGTGTTTGTTTGTTTGCTGGATAGACCATGACAGTCAGAAGAAAAGCTGCAAATTTGCAAGCGTAAACTGTTGCTCAATCAATATAAGAGGAGGACTTAATTTATTCTGAGGCATTTAATTAAATTATGCTATTCTCTTACAAATTTAAAACAGTTTCCTAACCTGGTGCCTATGGAATATGGATCAATTATAAGGCTGCATAAAAATCTAGAAATTTTGATATTGCAAGCAGAAATTCAAATGTGTGTGCATATATGTTCTTTATTAAAAACCAATTTTCTCACTGAAGGTTTTTCTCCTCCCTCCTTTCCTCTCCCTCCCTCCTTTCCTCTCCCTCCCTCCCTTCCTCCCTCCCTCCCTTCCTCCCTCCCTCCCTCCCTCCCTTCCTCCCTCCCTCCCTTCCTTCTTTCCTCCCTCCCTCCCTCCCTCCCTTCCTTCCTTCCTTCTTTCCTTCCTTCCTTCCTTCCTTCATTTCCCTTTCTCCCCTCCCCTCCCCTCCTCTTCCCTTCCCACTCTCTCTCTCCCTCTTCCTCCTTCTCTCTCTCTTTCTTCTTTTTTCCTTCAGTGCTAAAGATCAAACTTGGGGCCTTATGCATCCTTGGTAAGCATTCTCCAACTGACTTACATCCCCAGCCCCTCACACCATATTATTAATGGCCCAATAATCAAAAAACTATATTAAGTATCCTCAATTTTAAGACATCATACATACTAAATTTTAAACAAACAAATAAGCAAGATAATTGATTATTCATAAAAGCTGGTATAAAACTATTTTTTTTTCCTTAATGACAATTTAAGGAAGTCTGAGAGCATTTCTTCAAATAAATGCAGTCATATTTGGGTATAATGATGAAAATGTGATCTGAGAAATGTGTTGTTAGGCAATTATGGTTTTGTGTGAACATCATAGAGTATACTTAAACAGAGATGGGATAGCCCAATAACATCAAGACTATGGTACATATATATGGAGTATCTTATTGCTCTCAGGGTCATAATGAAAAACACCATGAGTTTAAAGGAAGCACAAGATAAAATGATGCATTAAAGACATGTGGTAAGCACAAGATGTTTGTGGCCACTGGTGACACAACATAGCATATTGTTTTAGAGCAAACTTTTTTGATAAATGGAATGAATATAGTCTAAAATGATGATTAAATCTATAGTATAATAAATACAAAACCAGTAACATAACCATTTATTGTCATTATCAAGTATTGTGTACTATACCTAATTTATGTACTATTATTTTTATTTGACTGGAAGTGAGGTAGTATTCTTTCTAGTATTTAAGGCATAAATTTTGCACATTAAGTAATGAAAGGCATTTATAAAATTGGAGCCATAAGAAAATAGAGAAAAAACATTATTTCATAGAAAACTAAATATTTTTGAGGAATTATCTTACATAGTTTAATAAACATGTATAAGCAATTTTCCAGCAATTTAATAAATGTTTCTTTCTCACTCTGTTTAACACTCCAGAGTTTCCCAACTTTCATATTCACTAACCCAATCTTGTATGAACTTTATAATATTTTCTCTTGCATATGTTGCAGGAATTATCATCCTTTTGGTTTAGAATTTAAAAGATGAAATTGTTGAAAGAGTTGACCACAGTGAATACAAGCCAAATAAATGTAGCTTTCTGACTTGTAAAATTGTATTCATTAAAAAAAAAATTCAACCTGTTATTTCTCTATCTATATCAATAGTGACTACTATTCTTTAATAATTCAGAGAGCAGTCCTGGGAGCTCATTTTTGTTCTTATTATGACCACTGATATGGCTATTTGGTTCAAAATACAATGTCTTATGACTTCTGATAACTTGGATTTTAAACAAGGTGATAACACTGCCACAAGTTCCTTTCTAATAATAAAGTTTTGTTGTAAACAAAATTTGCTTCACACCATGTGGCAAATTTCAGACTCATTTTTAATCTCAACAGTAAAATCACTAATTTCGTTACTTAGGCACTGACTTTATCACTCATATGCTTATTTTGTGTTATAAAATTCTAAGTTGGCTCAGAATTATTGATTGAGGGCTGAAATTGTCGGACACAGTGATGGGCCCTAGGGATACAATGGTAAATATGGTGAAACCTCTCCTACTTGTATTTAATGGAGAACTGGGATTCTAAGATCTAGATTATGCCAACTGAGATTTTTAATAATACAATATTGGATATTGAATTTTGAATGTGTACGAAGTGGTAGAATCCAGAATATGGGGATGTGGTATAGGCCTCTCTCTATCTGTTAGCTTTGTGTTGTGGAAAGAAGCTGCAGTCTGCGTTTGATCTTTCTAGTTGTCTGTCCTTTGCAGAGGTGAAAACTTTTCCTCCTGGGGTTACCAAGTTCTCTAGCATAAAAAAGTCTTCCAGAAAAGATTTGACAGGCTCTTGGGAGGTTGTGGAGAGGGAATTTAAACATCAGTGAGTAGCCATTATAAGGAAAATTCAAAATTTTCTTCCAATTTGAGATTCCATGAGTTTGAAAAAGTGCTTTTACTTGATGTTCCTTTAAGCTTCTCCATCTTTTGCTGAAAGCTAAAAATATTCTATCTACATTATAGGATTGTGATAGTTCTTTGAATAACTTAAACATGTATTGATACAAAATTCCTGAAGATTATCAATCTGTCTTGTAAATTTTTTGCTTATTTGGAGTTTTGTCTTCTAGAAAAAAATCAATAATTTATATACCTCTCCAAACTGGAAAAAGTTAAGGTTGTTTATATCTCGATTGATTCTCATTACTTTGGGGAAAAAATTCATTAAATTGTTAAGAGATTTTAAATGATTAAAAATAATTAAATATTAGACTCATTAAATTTATCTTTGTTGTTTAGTGTAACTAAAGGGAAATATATGACTCTATTATGCATTTATTATGCATTGTGTGTGTATTTTTCAGGCTGATTAATTTTTTCCATATTTTTTAATATTTTCCATATTTTTTAATTCGTGCATTATAGTTGTATGTAATGGTTGGATTTGTTGTTACATATTTGTAGTACATATTCTTTTTTAAAAGTAGCCTTACAATTTACATGCTATAAAATTCCCACTTTGTAAATAAAAATTATATGACTTTTAGTGATTTTATAGAATTATGCATTCATTAACAAATATAGTTTTATAACTTCCCACTGTTCCCAAAATATACCTCAAACACATTTATTTCCAAAATCCAAATTCCTTGTTCTAAACTCCAGTCCCAGGAACCACTGATTTTCTTACTGTTTTCATAAATTTACCATTATTAGAAATTTCAGGTACATGAAATCATACATAGGTTTATAGTCTTTAGAGTATGACTTAAAGTTAGCATACTGCTTTTGCAGATGATCTATGTTATAGTATGTTTCAGTATTTCACTTTTTTGTTCCTGAACAACATCCTACTATATAAATACACACATTTTGCTGATATATTCAACCTGTGATGGACATTTGGAGTTTTTGTTTCTGACTATTATAAAAAATGATTCTATGAGCATTCTCATCCAATTAGGTGGAAATAGTTTTCATTTCTCTTGGATAGGTAGCTACTTTGGAGTAGAATTACTAGAATGTAGGGCAAGTTTATATTTAATATTTTAGGAAACTGACACTCTGTTTTCCAAAGTAGCTGTACCATTTTACATTCCCACCAGCAATGCTTGAGGGTCCTAGTTTTTCCATTTATTTGCCAATAATCACAAAATCACAAAGACCCTGTCAATCCTTTTGACTGTAGCTATTCTAGTGAATGTTAGTGTAGTTCACTGTGGCTTTAATTTTCATTTCTTTAATAACTAATTTCATTGAGTATCTTTTCACATGCTTATTAGCCATCTGTACATTTTCTTTGACTAAATATTTGTGCAAATATTTTGCCTATATTTTGATTTAGTTATTTGTTGTACTAAGCTATAGAACTTTCTTACCTATGAGGGATAAAAGCTCCTTATCAGATATATAATTTCAAAATATTTCTTCCTTGTCTGTAGCTTGTGTTTTAGTTTTCTTAGCAGAATTATTAGAAGAGCAGTTTTTCATTATGATGAACTCCAAATTATTACTTTTAGTTTTAGGGCTTTGGCTTTGGAGTTATATCTAATAATCTTTGCTTAATCCTGGGTATTGAAATTTTTTCAGTTTTTTCTCATAGAAGTTTTATGATGGTGGGTTTTATATTTATGTCTATAATCCATTTGGAGTTAATTTTTGCATCTTTAATATGAAGTGTTCAGAAACTTGATCAGAAGACTCCTCAGGCGATTAAATGGCCATTGAGAGAGAGAGAGGAAATAAATTAGGTGAGCCTTCTGATTGCCCCAGTTCATTGCACTGAAAGAGATTTCAGGCCTATGGCAGAGAGGGAGAAACCAAGTGGAGCCCAGCAGACCTATGCTGGAATTCTTAGGAGGCTTTGCTGGACAGTAGAGAGGCATTCAGGGTTCTAGATATTTGCAAAAGGAGGATCCTCCAGGGTACTCAGCTGAGTACTGTTTATTGCACAAATGTGAGGAAACTGTACTGTGACAAAGAAAGAACTATCCAAAAGATTAGAGATAGTTCATGTGCTTGCTGAGTCTGGTACCCCCTCTTTTCTGTATTTAAATCATCTATTTGTATTCCCATCCATTATTATCTTCCTTATCCCTGAAATACTTTATTGAACATTTCCTATAGGGTATACACTCTTTTGTAATAGGAATTTCCTTATTCCTAACAGACAAGATAAGGGCTTACTTGGGAATACAATTTACTCTTTACATATTTGCCTGCTAAAGATACAATTTTTTAAGTCAATTTCCTAAGGAATCTTCCTCATCAATTTTCTAAATGATGGTAAAACATCTTTTCTTTGACCTCTGTTGATCCTTTGAAGAACATAACAATTTAATTGATAACACTCCTTTTCACACAGTTTTCAATTAATCCTGGCAACTTCTGTTTATTACTGCTTTTCTCCTTTATGAGTTGATTGCAATGCTAGCAAAGAAGCCCACTCCTTTTGGCAAAGATGTCTCTGAAGAAATGTTTTGGGGACTGAATAGTCTATAGATTGGTTTCTTCCAGCTGCAATTTGAAGTGCTGAACTGAAGAGAGAGACTAATTAATTGGATTTCTGATTTCTATGATAGCGTACATCTCCCTAAGCACAGGAGAGTTAAGGTCAGCTGCAGCTAATCCTCCTAGGATTTGAACTTCAAAAACAATGAAAATAGAAGGTTTTCACGAAGAGCCCTTAGAATCTTTTGCATCCTTTCCAAGAATTAAAAGAACATTTCTTTTCAATCTCAGGGCAGAATGAAATCATTATTCAGTCTTGCCCAGAGGGGGTAAGAATTTAGCTAATACTCATTTTAAAATATTTCCTTTCCTTAACGTGTATATTCCTCAATGGATTTTGTGAGGATTACTGAGCTTTTGTTTTTGTTTTTGTTTTTCATTTTTCCTTTTGGTAAAATAAGCTAGGTTCCTTAGAGGAAAGTAATTCAATAAAATTCTTGTCTAAAATATAAAGTTTAAAAGACATCCATTTAAGAAGGCTAGACAAAGGGGAAAAAAAGGGAGGAAATGACTTATATATCAAGGCTTTTGTGTACCTTGTGCTCATTCATTCACAGATGAAGACTTACTGGCAAATCCATTAGGCCTGCAAGAGAGGCTTTAGGCTCTTAGCCAGGTTGCCTGGATTCAAGTCCTGGTTCTTCCCCTTAGTAGTTGAGCAATCTTGTCCAAGTTACATAACTGCTCTGAAGCTCCATTCCTCTGACCCTAAATGGGGATAGTGATATCACCTCTTTTATAGGTTCGATCTGAGGATAATTCAAGTTAATATTTATAAAGCACTTGTGATAGTTTCTGCTGCACTCAAAATACTACATAAGTATCATGTAAAATATGCATTTTAAAATATATTTACTGGGAAATATCACCATTTTCTGACCCAAGAATAATTCCATATTCAGAATCCTCAATTTTTGTGAATGTTGTGAAGGTGAGAGGACTCTGATGGAAAATTTAATTCAAATATCTGTGAAGGTACTTGCATAAAGAAGTCTATTGTCCCATACTATGATAAATTAACAAAGCATGTTTTTATCAAAAAATATACTGAGCTCTTCCTGGATATTAAACACACTGTAAGGTGCTAAGAATTTAAAGATGAAAATATGTCAAGCTTTATTTAAAGAACCTTACAGTTAACAGATCAATAAATGGATCACTCAAAAACAATGTGCACATGTGTAGTAGCAGGAATGTTTCCAAGGAGTACCAAGATAAGAGCATCTAATCCAGGAGTGAGTGTGAGATTGGGCGAATAGGCCAAAGAAAGTTTACTGGAGATGGTGAGTATAATTTGATTAGGACATGAGGAGGGAAAGTATATTTTGGTGGAGGGAGAGATTTCTTATTGTGACCCAAAGAACATAGCCAAACCTTCCCTAATGCTGGAGACTAAGAAAGAAGGAAGAGTTCTGTGATTTGGGGAAACATTAGCCTTCATTGTTATAGTGTTTACAAATGATCTCTCTACCCAGGCCTATATTGCATTTAAAGATCTAGTAATCAAGAAAGGAAAATGGTTGCTAGGTTGGAGACTGGGTCCCACAAGTTGGCTGTATTCTGATGGATCACTCTATGTTCTGAAGTTGAGAACAGTTTGTTATTTTCCCCCATAAGTGAGTTAACTCTCAGTGTTGACACATGATAAGTACATTCACAAGAAGCTGATTTCCAACCAGATATATTATGAATATACATAGGCTTCTAAATCTTCCATAATAGCCAACTGACCATATATATGTTCACAGAGGCTCTAATTCCTACCCTATTGGTTAAACCCATTTAGGAAATAAAATTAGAGATCAGAATGCTGACTGGTCAACATCACAATGGAACAAAAATTGAAGGTGTATAGGGAACATTTACAACAACCTAGATTAGTGGATAACTGTTTTGGGTTTTTTTTTTTTTTAAAAAAAAACCTCAATGTCACACATTCTTCCAAAGAAGCATCTTTTTCTGGACACAGTTGAATAAAACCTATTAATTTATTGCTTCATGGTTTCTTAGTTTTAGAATCAATGCAGGATTATGATCTTATTTTAAAATATCCTTATCTCAGACTTTTATATTATAATATGATTGACTTAGAAACAGTTTTCTCTGACACCAGATCCATTATTGTGTAGGTTGTATTAATATTCTTGATTGAGTGCAGTAGGTTTCTTCTTTCCTCCTTCTTTCCTTCCTTCCTTTCATGCTGGAGATTGAGCACAGAGCTTCACCCATGCTAAGTAGATGCACTACCACTAAGCTACACACCCAGTCTTGAGTTTCTTTCTTGAAAAACGCATCACAAAAACTTTTCCATTGGAAATTACTTCTGCCACTTTTATACCCTTCATCATCTGTTGATTTTCGTTAGATTTCAAAGAATAATTTTTCTTCACTTTATCTCTCAGAATCATGTAAATTCTTTTTATTTACTGATGCATTTATTAGTAACTGACTGCTTACTTATTAACACTTTTAAATAGACTGCTAGACCCAAGCAATGAAGCAACTACTGAAACTTGCATCTCTGGTAAGCAGAGAGTGATAGGATTAAAGTAGAAAGTTAAAAACTAAAATATTATGAGAGAGAAAATTTCTACACTTCATTTTCAAGCTTCAGAAGCAGAAAACAAGTGTACTGTATTTCCACTCCCTGATTCTTCCTCTCTTGGTATGTCACTCAGGTCAAATTAATACCTTGATCTTTTCAACAGTTTCAAGTGACTTTTACCATATAACTCATTAAATATTTTCCATCTCTTTTGAATTTTGTCTTACATTTAATCAATAAATCATTAATGATTTCCTGAGTCTGCCACTGTAATATCTACCAAAGAGTCATCTATTAAAAAAATGGTTCCCTGTCACTAAAGAGTTCAGATTATTGTTGAGGAAACAAAAAACAATGCATGAAAAAAAAGTCAAACGTTTTTATTATAAATCAGTATATAGAAGTTGTTTTATGAGAGGATACGATCGGTTTGAATTTCAAAAAAAAGAGAACTATAGCAAAGTTTAGATAAGCTAGGATAGTTTAATAATTCAGATAGATGAGACTTGTGATGAATCTTAAAGAATAAAAAGATTAGTCAAGAGGTGGCTCAGACATTTTAGAAAGATACAAGTATGAGAAAAGCAGAAATGGGAATGAAATGTGCATATGGGTGTATTCAGCTGTTTGTGTGTGCATGTGTTTTTGTGTGCATCTGTGAGTGTAATGCAGAACAGGGTATAAGAAGTAGCCCTACAGAACGGGGCAAGTATCTGTTCTAAAATATTGGTAAGTATATTTGAAAAGGTAAAATTTTCTATTATAAAGTGCTTACAATGCTATGTATCCTACATAAATTATTCATTTCATCCTTAACCAGAAACTTGTTAAGTAGATAGCATTATTTTACAGAGGAGGGAGCTGGGGTTTTGTGCTGAAGGTCACACAGCCAATGAACAGTGGAGCCTGAACCAGTCTTAGAAAGCTTGGCAGCTCAGGCTAGGCTGCTTCTCCAGGAGACTCAGGCCACACATTTCCAGGGTCTTATAAATTATGAGAAACATGATTTCAGCCTGCTGCCTTCAAAGTGACAGAAGGCCATTTAAGCTTTCTGAGTGACACAAAAAACATCTAAGGATGAGTTGCGTATCAGAGGTAAATCATGTGACTTGGGAGGATCTCATGAAATTGGAGGGGAAAAGGGGATAAAAGTGAGGACAAATCAATCATCAAAGTTATCACTTCCTTACCTCTCTCTCTGGGACCTTTTGACTCATTCTCAGGTGTTTTGGGTATGTTAAAGTTGAACAGCATAGGCCATGCTCCCCTTGATGCTACACATATCCCACCTGGATTTCTTTTTGCTTTAACTGAAGGAAGTAGGCTGAGCCCCAGTTTTAGGCTACTTTAAGGGACTTAGATAATTTGGCCAACTGGGAGGAGATTATTTTGTGAGCCAAGAAAGAAAACGAGTTGTACCCAAGACATCTAGAGTGGGTGTAGTTTGTTGCTTAGATATGTGTCTTGCTCACTTCAAAGCCTTTCACCTGATTGTACTTCACAATATACCATCATTTTAATTAACATAGGGGATGACCATGAACACATGTCCTGTCTGCTGTGTATGGTAGTGTGATCTGACTTCTCTTCCACTCATATCTCGGCTCTTAACTAAACCTGCTGCACAGATGATTGTTTTGAACGATTTGCACTTTTAATTTTTTTTTCAGAGATTTTAATAGGTATTGACAAGGGTCATTCCATGCATGAGTAAAATATGTCGAGAAATAAGTCCAAGCAGAAAAAAAATTTCTTTTGAATTCAGCAGACATATATGGTTTACTAACTTCCTAGTCTATGCAATGCAGAAAAGCTGATTTCTATTAAAAAGGGAAAAGAATAATCGAACTGCATAGATGCTGCAGTCCCTGAAATTTTCTGTAACAAGAACAAAATAAGCATGCCTTTGATTTATATATCTAGCCAACACTTAAAACTCAATGAGCAGTGTTATTGCCAAAAGTAATTAAATTATTCAGATCTTGACCATATGGAATATAGTTACAATAAATGTTTTAATGTCCTTTTCCTACTAATTCTGTAATTTGTGCCATTTTGTAGGCAGTTTCTATGGATTGATTTTCTTCCCTTCATAACGGGTTATAGTTTCCCACTTTGTATGTCTGTAATTTTTTGTTGAATGCCAGATTTGAATTTTATGTTGTTCAGAACTGATATTTTTGATTTCTCATAAATATTACTGAGAATTTTTTCTGGGTTGAAGCTGAGTGCTTCTTCACTGTCAAATACCTAAAATCTTTGTATTGTGAGTTGTTTTTTCTGTTGTGACTTGGGAATATGAACTCCTTCTATCTCTGTGTGAGCTCTGAAGAATGTTCTGCCTCCTTCTTTCTGGTGGTTTGTTCTATGCCCCAGGTGGTTTCCTCACACATAGGTGCTAGTCTGTACCCAGGAAAACCCTCTGCCAATCTCTGGAGGATCTCTCTGTCTCTCTCCATCTCTCTACCTCTATATGGAACTCTTGTCTCTTTTCATCCCTCTCTCATCCAGTATTTTGCCCTGAAAAATTGTAGCCACCTTTGCAACCTTGAATTCTCAAGTCTGTACTCAGGAACACCATCAGACCCGGGACACTGTCACACTGCTATTCAATGTATAAAAATGGTTGTTTTCTTTATTTAGACTGTTTTTGTAGTTGATGGGGAGTAAATCTGGTCCTGATTACCTGTCTTGTTTGGAAGTCAAAGTGCAATTATTCATATGTTATGTGTACCAAAAAATAAAATAAAATTTTGTAAATATTTAGTTCTTTCAATAAATTATGACTTGTGCTTAAAATTGAATCTGGAATCATTTAGAAAATGTTCTATAAGTTATGTAAACAGAAAATAGATCCCTTCTAGACTCTCACAATATCTCTTCATAGCAAAACTTGATGTTACAAAATCCTGCTTTTCTACATGTCACATTTATTTATTTATTTATTTATTTATTTAAGGAATAAGCTCCTCAAAGAATTTCAAGACTAGCAATCACAAAAGTCTATTAACTATATTTGGAACCAAAACAGCATATATATTTATATCTGTATAAAATCATATACATTCAGTGTTTTTTAAAAAATATTTTTGGTTGTAGATGGACACAATACCTTTATTTTGTTTATTTCATTTTTTTTAATGTGGTGCTATGGATCAAACCCAGTGCCTCATGCATGCTAGGCAAGTGCTCTACCACTGAGCTACAACCCCAGCTCTACACACTTAGTTTTGAATGGTGTTATAGTTGATAACCAACAATAAAATATTTGGGTATAAGTTATGAGTATTATGATTAATTAGATGTTTAGTTAAATCCATATTAATTTCATACTTCTTGTTTGATGTCTTATATTGAAAATATTTCCAATATAATTTTATTTACAGGGTACATAGAGAACATTTGTTGTAATTTAGTATTTCCCATATATCTATGATTATAGTAGTATTTCTGGGTCAAAATATTGAATGTCAATAATCACTCTGCAGTACTGTGGATGTAGCCAATGTAGTTTCAGTGGGGCTCAATTGTCAGAATGTCCATCAGCAAATTGGATAAAGACATACTCCTGGATCAGGGCTGGCATATAAAGCAGAAGCTTCAGGAGAGTCACTGGGAAAGATCTTGGTTAACAGGAGGCAACTGGTGAATTGTGAGTAAAATGGATGATCTGGTCACAAATAGAAGATGTTTTCAGATCTAGGAAGAATGTTATCTTGGGCAGATCTGGGTGTCAATAATATGAATAGACACATGGAAATCAAAAGTTTTGTCCCTGAAGATGAGGAAATAGGGAGAGATAGGCAAAACCCTGTTCTTCAAAGACCTGGGTTAATAATAAGAGAGGACCTACATGAAAACAAGAGTATAGTATGTAGTATTATTAGGAAGTTACTTGGTTAACGGGGTACTTGCTACAAGGCTGAAGATGTGGACTCCCCCAGCAACTTGCACATGATCATGGATCTGATTTGCTTAATTTTAAGTGTATTGAAACTAGACGTGTAAGTGACCCTAGACAGCAGTGTAAGAGTCCTCAGAGGGACAGAGCCAAGTAGATTGTTATAATGTTGGAGAGTGTGCTGAAGGTACCATTTCAGATCCTTTAAATCAGCTCAATCTAACTGCATAAACATGTACTGGGAGGGTTCCGAGAGCTGTCAGAGGCATGTCATGCTGGAAATTAATCCAGACCTCCCTCCTCTAACCTGCTTCCAACATTCCCCTGTATCACTTCTCTTTGTGTTTTAAGATTTCAAATCCCTTCAACTAAACACTCCTAGTTTTTCTTTTGACACTTGTTACCTTGCCCTTCATTTTTATTCTTGTTTGGGCTAGTCTTTCAAAATATGTTGAGTCACCCCTAGAATGACTCTAAAAATTCACTCTCTGATCCTTTGCATACAGTAGACCTTGTATGCCATTAAAGACTCTATGGGATTGAATGGTATGTGTCCTTTAACCCCTTTATCAGTGGAAAGTCTTGACCCTGAGTTATATTTTAGAAATGAAATAATTGAATTAGCTGGTTTATTGAGCTTGTTTTCTTTGGTTCAATTCAACATCCTTATATTAAATACCTATTGGGAGCTAGGGCATTGACCTGGAGCTGCAAAACTGAATATACAAGGCTCAGACTCCACAGTTTAGGATATTGGGATTTAGGATAAAGAAATACAGATAATTACATTAAGTGTGATAAATGCTTTTTTAAAAAAAAATGTACAGATAAATTTTCTAAGCAGATGGGACCATTTAACAAAGAAGAGGGAGACATTTAACCTAGCCTGGGATGAAGGGAAGGTTAGAAATCTTGTGGAGTATATCTGTCATTTGATTCCTTGTCTTAATAAAGAAAAGATGCAGACGATTTCTCTTCAGATGAAGTTTTACCCTATGGTCATAAGTATAATAATGGATTCAAAATACAGAGCTATCTATGAAATATTTTAAGTGGGCAATTTTCATCATTCTGCTCTTGGGGTGTGGTTAGAGCTGAGTTTCAGGAATTATCTGTCATTTATGGCTCTGGACATAATTCTGGCTCTGCCATTTAGTGTCTGTATTCATGTCTCCAAGCCTTGGTGTGCCTATGTGTGATTATAGATAATAGTCACTTTGCAAGTATGTCAGTGATCAATTTATCATCTCTCAGTTCCAAAAGTACCCTTTGATACATGCTCTATGATAATAGAATTCATTTAAACATTACTCATTTAAATTGAGCACAATGTTAAGTTTTGTTTTGTTTTGTTTTGTTTTAATAGAAGCTGTCGGAGGGACACTGGGGAGAATGAAGTTTCTTGCAGTTTCTGGTTTGATAGGCAGGTGAGCAGCATGCATATGAGGACATTTGGTAGTAAAATATGTCTCAGCCACAGGCTCTGAATGTGGTCCTTCTGTGATTTTGTATCCTTAACTTGACAATATCCTTTCTGTAACTCTCTTGACATACAACTCAGAACTCTGTGTAGCCTGCATGAAGCCATCATGGCCGAGAGCATCATATAGCAGCTAGTCATTTCTTCTGCAAGTTCTGCCTCATTTCTTATACTCTGTAGCTCTTTGACCAGACTCCCTTTCCAGCCCCATAACACCAGTTGCTAATCACTTGCCCACCTCCTGCACTCTGGAAGATGGTTTGTCATTTACCCAGCAAATTCAGACCAAGTCTGACCTGGCTAAATCATCTAACTTTTCTGCTATCTGTTGGCTCACCATACTGATGAGTTCTGACCACCTTCCATGTTTGTCTTTCCTTGGGAATTCTCCCTCAGCCCTGGGTTCCAGATAATTCCCTTTGGTCTTATAATTATTCTTTTATAATTTTCAGTTATTCTTTATATTTCATTTCTACTGTTTGATGCACTGTGTGGTTTCTTTGGACTCAGACTGAGATGGTAAGTTTATTATGAGGATTACATGAAACAACATTACCATAATAAATGATAGTAATTATACCTAATCTTGTTTCTGCTTCACTTTCTTCTTATAACACAAACCTTAAAGCTTGCTTATGAGAATGAGTGAGTATTGAAGAGTACATGTGTATAACTTTATTTACACAATGCTAGTTGTGCTTCTCCTACTTTAGTTTACTACACTGTCACTTCCTACAAGAAATGCAGATTTCAGAGCTGGAAGGAAGCTTTAAGATCACCTAGTTCAACTGCACATAAAGACATTGAGGGAAAGGATCACAGATGGCAGAGTAGAGGAAGGAGGCAATTCCCACTGTTCTGCTGCTTGGAATATGAGCAACAGGGATACAACTTCATAATGAGGTGAGTGTCTGAAGAAAAATATTATAAATCATTATTTGCCTGTCAGAGATTCAGAGAAGCCCAGAGATTCTGGAATAATGAACGGGGGACATAAGGAAACATACCTAAACTCAGCAGCAACAATAATACTGTGTCACTCAAAGTAAGGGCAACACAAAGGAAGAGAGAAAGAGAGAGGACAAATTTGGCACACAAAATGTTCTCTGTGCTTTCTAACTTCTAAGTGAAGAATTGAGGTGGAGAGCCGGCTCAAGGAGTTCATGCTGAATCTTATTCCTACAGGAAACTGAGAGATCTTTAGCAAATACTTTTCTCTGTCTCTGTTGGTGCTTTCTGCATGACCTAAAGCACACCTGACTACTCACCATCCCAGGGGATTCAAGACAGAGGTACAGAAAAGAGTGTATCCTGCTCTCCCTTTGAGTATGGTGGCCCATGAAAAACCAGCGGTAAAGGATTGGGGACACAGTCCAAGTGAGTGTGATTACAGTAGGGACAGGAGAATGCAACCTTTATTTCCTTTTGAGCTCTATGGCGTGAATAACCAGCTGACAGGGAGATTGATCAGGTGGACATGATTACATTTGGAGATGGAGACTAGGAAATTCATATTTGGGTGGTTGGCAGATTACAGGAAACCCATTGTGTGCACCATCTATCCAGAGATGTCATTCCATCCTATGAGTAGAAATTCTGGGGAGACACTAGAAATCCAGGTGTTCTGCCAAGATTAACATCTACTTAGTCCTATGAGTTCAAGGATTTAGTAGCTCTGGAGTATATACCCCAAACAAATGTTCAACGTTCCATTTAGAGCTCAACCCCAGCAACTGGAATTTCCCCAATAGATCTCTGTACCTGCCACTTCCAACCAGGAAGAGTAGTGATCTAAGTTGTTCAGACAAAATCCCAATAGAAGGTATTTCCAGTTTTGTCCTGTCCCCTAGTGCTGGCTAGTGCAGAAACTGAGCCATTTCAACCAGCTACACTTCCAATCTACTCCAGCAGGTGGAGAGATAAAAATCACAAAAGTAAATTGGACCTAGTATCACCAAGCCCTGGATCCCTTTAAGAGGCACATAGCCCTAGAAGTGAGGGACAGAAGGACAATCTGGAATAGGATGTAAATGCTCAACTTCAGCTACCTCACTAGAAAAATTTGAGCATTTTTTAATTAAAAATTTTCTGGCTATAGTTGCTGATTGGTTCATGTATGTTTCTATTTCATCATTTTTTTCTTTTATTAATCTTTTACTATTTTGTTCTGTTTTTCTCAAAGGCAGAAACTTTGTTTTTATTTTTTATTTTGCAGTTCTGTTGTTTGATATTTAGGGGAAAGCATTGGTGTAGTTCGGCTCTAATTGTTTGCTTATTTTATTATTTTTGTTCTCCTCTGCTGTTCCTCTAGCAGCAAAAAAAAAAAAAAAAAAAAAAAAATGTTCTCTGTCTTCTACTTCACTTCCCCCTCTTTAGGGCCTTCATGCATGACCTTGATTCCACTTTATCTCCTCTCACCTTTTGAATATTCCAATCTTCTTTACTATTATTTAACTATATTTTTAACATCCTTTAATCCATGTAGTTCATCCCCTGGGGGAATGGAATAAGGTAGTTTAGAGGAAATCCTACCATCATAGAAGCTCCCCAAAATGAATTAACACAGCAATTCAGTACCAGTAAATTGAGTCCACAAAGCTGAAAAGAGCAAAGAACTTTTACCTGAAACAGGCAATCTGAGCCTTGCTGACAACAGGGATGGAAGAGTGTGGGAAGCCCTCCTTGAGCCATATGTGAACTGAGCAACATTCAAGCCATTAGGCAGGGAACTCCCAGTTGGAATCCACTGGTTTGAGAATGACCAATTCACATGGCGCCCTGTCCTAGCTCATGGCTCAAGTTCAAGCACAGCCTCCAGGAGATGGGTATAATTTGCCAAATGCTGATCAACCTGTTTATTACAAAGATCCCTGCCACACTGAGAAACAAGCACTGAAAAAAGACTCCTCCCATTGAAATCTTATCCCTGCCTTTGATGTACTCCCCCCTTTAAATAAAGAATCTGGGCCTTTTTCAGTTGTTCAGTTCCATTTCCTTCCAGGACTGGAAGACCCATCAGATGCTCCGCTTTTACAAATCTAATCTTTGGCTTTATCTTATTTCTTACTGATTATTTCAGACATTTTGTTTTCCCAGGCAGCTCACACCTCCTGAGTAGGAACCTGCTCTGTCAGGATGCTGGCCACCCCAATAGATGGGGACCGAGACCAATTAAATTCAGACCAAATCTTGTGAGGCCTTCATCATCTCTTCCAAGCCTAGATAGGGCCCAAGGATAGGCCTACACATCCCACTCTTGTCACCCTAGCATATGGTCTGAATCTCTCAGAAAGAGGTGAGTATTAGAGCTGTCTGGCCAAGAAGGAAGTGAACATTGCAATGAAATTCTAAATACAGACTCCCGTAACAAATTTGACCACTTTAGGTCAGACTGAGAATAAATAAATTGTACAATAACAGAAACCCCAGAAAGAAAACAGCCTACCTCCAAACCTGACCAAGAACAGCAGATTAATGAGTTGCTGAAGAACATTGTTAACAAGTTTTTTTTAAAGGTGTATTTGTATAAGGCATTATTCTGAAGTAGATGCAATTACTGAGGATCAGTATCTCCTCTTAATGTGGTGTTAGAGACTGGACATAGTAGCAAGATCTAATTGAGTGAAAATATTGACATTAAGACATTTACCCAGCCCAGGACACATAGTAAAGAGGAAGCAGCTCACTAAAACGTTCCTTTATATAGAGTAGAAGAGAAAATTATCCCAGAAGATGAGCAGAAAAAACAACATTATGAAAAATCAAGTGAACAAGCTGACACAAATACTCACAGCAAAACCAACTCCACTGAGATACAACAACAGAGGAAATGTCTGAAAAATAATTTATACAGTTGATGATTAATGTTCAATGAACTAAAAGAAGATATAAGGAATGATTATAAAGAGAAATACAATAAGTAAAAGAACATTTCAATGAAGAGATAGAAATTCTGAAAAAGAACCAAACAGAAATCCTGAAAATGATAAACTCAACAAGTCAAATTAAAAATTCAGTTGAAAGCATCACCTATTGATTAGACCACTTTGAAGACAAATTCTCAGACCTGTAAGACAAATTTTATAATCTTGAAAATAAGGTTGATCATAAAGAAAAATATGTTGAAACCATGACTAGAATATTCAATATATCTAGAATAACATCATCAATGTAGATAAAATCACCAAAATAAAAACTAAAGGAATGCATAACATTTTCAATTAAATACTATCAGAAATCTTTCCAAACCTTAAGAGTGAGATGGGAATTCAAGAGCCATATAGAACCCCAAATAGACAAACAATAACAACAACAAAATTCTCTCCAAAACAGGAGAATTAAAATGCCTAATATACAGAATAAGGATAGAATTAGAATTTGTATTGGAATAATATATACCAAGTGTTATGGTTTAGATGTGAGGTGTCCCCCAAAAGCTCACATGTGAGGCAATGCAAGAAAGTTCAGAGGAGAAATGATTGGGTTGTCAGAGTCTTAACCTGATCAGCCAATTAATCTCTGATGGGATTAACTGAGTGGTAACTGGATGCAGGTGTGGTGTGGCTGGAGGAAGTGGTTCACTGGGGATGTGGCTATGGGTATACATTTTGTATCTGGAGAATAGAATCTCTCTCTGCTTCTGAATCATCATGTGAGCTGTTTTCCTCTGCCACACTCTTCTGCCATGATGTCCTGCCTCAACTCAAGTATTGAGGAAATGGAGCTGGCCTTCTATGGATTGAGACCTCTAAAACTCTGAGCCCTCAAATAAATTCTTCCTCCTCTTTGGTTGTGCTGATCAGGTCATTTAGTCACAGCAGTGAAAAAGCTGACTAACACACCAAGCTTTGAATGACAACAGCTTTCAAACAAGATTGCTATATCCAGCAAAACTATTCTTCAGAATTGAAGATGAAATAGAAAATCCCCATGATAAGCAGAAACCAAAAAAAAATTCATAATCACTATGCCAGTACTACAAAATATTCTCAGTGAGATATTTCATTCAGAAGAAAGGGAAAAAATATAGATAAGAGCTAGTGTTTAGACAAATCTCACAGAAGAATAGTCAATTAGAGGAAAAATCAAGTCTGAATAAAGAATCAGAAATCAATCAAATAGACCTGAACTTACTTCATTTCACAAACACACATTTATCAGATGTTAAGTACCATATATTTTTTTCTGATATCAGAGCTCACTTAGGGGGAAAAGATGAATTGGATTTTTTTTTTTTCAGAGATCTACATCCTTGGTAACATTACCCAGTGTTTTAATAAACTTACTCCTTTGATGTAAAAAAAAAAAAAAGAAAGAAATCAATCAAATAGGCAGGAAATAAAAATAATCTCTCTCTGCTAATACTGCATGTAAATGGTCTAAACTCTCCAGTGAAATCACATAGATTGGCAGAATGGACCAAAATATAGACCTCACTATATGTTGTTTACAAGAGACTCTGCTTACAGGTAAATATGTCCACAAGCTGAAAGTGAAATGATGGAAAAAGATATACCATGTAAGTGGAGACCAAAAACAAATAGGAGTAGCAACTCTCATATCTGACAAAGTAGATTTCAGGCCAAAATTAATCAGAAAGACAGAGAAGATAATTTCATACTGGTTACTAAGAGAATCATCCAACAAGATGTAATGTTTGGAAATAACTATTCCCCTAATATCACATACCTATGTACATAGAACAAACTCTACTAAATATAAAAAATAAAATCAACCACAATACAATAATACTGGGTAATTAAAACACACCCCTTTTGCCAACAGCCAGGTCATCCATAAATAAACTAATTGTAGACTATTCAGAACTAAAATATTTTATTAATCAGATGGACCTACCAGACATCTATGAAATATTCCATGTATCAATAACTGAATTTGCTTTCTTCTTAGTTGCATATGGAATCTTCCCTAAAATAGACCATGTTTTAGGATACAGAGAAAATCTTAGCAAATACAAAAGAAACAGATAATTCCCTGCATGCTATTTTAGCTCATAATATTAAAAAAATATAAATCAATAACAAGATAAAAAACAGAAATCATTTTAACATCAGGAAGTTAAATAACATACTTTTTAATGAGGAATGAATCATAGAAGAAATGAGGGAAGAATTTTAAAATACTCTTAGAAACAAATGAGAACAGACATACAGCATATCAAAATCTTTGGGACAGCATGAAGGTAGTTAGTTCTAAGAGGAAAGTTTATATCATTGAGTGCTTACATTTTAAAAAAAAAGAAAGAAAAAGAAAGATCCCAAATAAATAATCTAACATTACACCTTAAAGCCCTAGGAAATGAAGGACAAACTAATTTAAAAATTGGTAGAAGACAGGAAATAATTAAGATCAGAGCCAAAATTAATGAAATTGAGAATAAAAGAACAATACAAAGTATCAATGCAACAAAGAGTTGGTTTTTTGAAAAAATCAAAAGCCAGTCCAGGTGCCTGTCAACAGATTAATGGATAAAGATAATGTGGTATATATACACAATGGAGTTTTAGCATAAAGAAGAATGAAGTTATAACATTGCTGGTAAATGAGTAGAACAGGAGAACTCATGCTGAGATAAATTTGTTCTACTGAGAAAATCAAGGGTTGAATGTTTTTCTCATATGAAAGCTAGAGCAAAATAAGGGGAAAAGGAAGTAGACACCATAAAAATAAAAGGCAGATTAGTGGAGTAGAGGAACAGGATTGAGGGGGGAAGAAGAAAGCACAGGAAAGGGAGAAACTTAGGAATGAAATTGACCAAATTATGCTACATACATTTGTGAATACCCCAGTGAATTCTACCTTTATGTATACCTATAAAGCACCAATAAAAAAATAGAAGGGAGCCCAGTAAAATATTGGAATGGGAATGGGGGTGTTGGGGAGAAGGAAAGGGTAAGAGGAAGTACTGGGGACTGAAATGGAGCAAAGTATATTCCATGCATCCATGATTATGTCAAATGAACTTCACTATGAAGTATATATTGCACTAATCAAAACATTTTAAAAAGTCATTGAGTAACAGGAAGTCTAAAATTCTTGCTCAAGATCACACAGTTAATACAGGATGAGACCTACTTTTTAAAAAATCACCTGTTTTCAGGACTGTCCAGGATTTTCTCTGCGGGGAATTTGTTCTCTATGCCAGTTTAAAATGAAAAGTAATCTAGATAGCTCTTCATTTCCCAGGGCCGCCATAAGAAGTCACCATAAACCAGATAACTTAAAACAATAAATTTATTCTCTTACAATTATAGAGGCCACAGGTTCAAAATTTAGCAGGGCTGTGTTTCCACCAGAGGTTCTAGGAGAGAACTGTTCTTTGCCTTTCCCAGTACCTGGTAGCTGCCCCTATTTATAGCTAGTGGCTGCACCACTTCCTCTCCTTTCATACTGCTTTCTCTTTGTGTCTCTTATGAGAACACTTGTAATTGGATTTAGGGCCCAAGTGTATAATCCGTACTGGTCAAAATTCTTATTTATTTGTTCAAAAACCTTTTTCCAAATAAAGTAGAATTCACAGGTTTGGAGTATCAGGACACAGGTATAGATTTTGATAGGCCACAATTCAGCCTATTACAGTTTTTAAAAATAAATTTAGATCCTTAAATTGTTGTGATGCCGCACCTTAAAAATCCAGAAATACTTTACCAATAGTTATTTATTCTACGAGCATATTACCTACCAAAGTAATTTGCTCAGGTTTGTAACAGCAGTCACGCTATGTGAACTTAATTTGGGAAACATTTGGTTAGTCTTTTAATAATATACATTCTGACCAGCTGTTGCACGCAGCTGACAAGCTGATTTCTAATGTAAGGGTGTTTGAGGTGTTGCTGGCCATGACATGACAAAACACACCCTAATACAATATTTTCCCACATTGCCAGACAGGTACTTTATTCCCCTAATATCTGAGTCTGGTTAAACTTTAGAAAACAGACCTGAATTTCTGAGCACTTATATGAAGTGTTGGGATAATATCTGGGAAGAATTTGGGGAAAGTGATCACATGGACCAGTCTGTTGGCTACATTCTACAGATTTTTTTTGGGGGGGGGTGTACCAGGGATTGAACACAGGGGCACTAACCACTTAACCACATCCTTACCCCTATTTTGTATTTTATTAGAGACAGGGTCTTACTGAGTTGCTTAGCACCTCGATAAATTGCTGAGGCTGGCTTTGAACTTGAAATCCTCCTACCTCTGCCTCCTGAGCCACTGGGATTAAGGCCATTCTATAGATTTTTGACAGCAAAATTCCTTCAGTTTCCAACATAACACATTTTTTTTCTCTTTGTGTTGAACTGATATCTGTAGAAGGTTTCTGCTATAATCAATAGCTTTTCCCCCTTTTCTACTCATGTTTATTCTCATTTAGGTTGAAGTGCTTTTTAATATTCATTAAGTTGAATGAGGTAAATTTTGAACAAAATAATAGGCACTGCTTCAGCAGTAGGAATATATGCTGTGGTTGTGAAAGAGGGAGAAAGACATAATGTTCTCAGAGAGAAACACTGATTTAAAAATATGTATCGCATTCAGGATAATTGCTACTAATTAATTCTGAAATGTGGACAGCTGGGAATGTCAGGTCACTTGCCCTTCCTGCTACCCAAATGGGATGCAACTCCATGAAATTGTTTCTTCTGATAGATCATCATATTTTCCATTTTGTACTGTACTGTGGTAAAGAAAGATATGAGTTTTTAAAAATGCATTATTGGTGGCTGTGTTTCCTCCCATGTGTGTTTATCTTTATTTTAAAGGGATATCCCAGGAGTGATAACTTCTTCCATGCCAAATTTAGGACTTTAAGATAAAACTTAAGTTGAGTTGACTAAAAGTCAAATTCAGATGATTACACTTACCAAACAAAATTTCTAAACACAAGTTGCTTCTTTTCTTAAAGCAGCTAAACAAAAACAAACTAAATCTTGTTTTACAGAGAATGGGATTCCCTAAATTGTTCTCTACATGTTTTTTTTTTTTTTTTTTTTTTTTTTTTTTTTTTCTGGCACTTAGATGATGTTGACTACTACTGAATATTTCCATGTATGTTTTCAAAAAGTAAAATTCAGAATCTCCATGAGAAAGTACAAAACGATGAGTGTGTGTTCTGGACACATGAATACTTTGGAATCCACTGCCTTTTACTCCAAAGTTCTCTGTATTCAAAAGCTCCTTTATTTTCTGACTTCAGGTGGAAAATCTCAGTCAAGATGTTCTCTTTAACATCTGCAAATATCCTTTTAACAGGAAGATAATAACTATAGAAGGGGCACTGGATGAGAGATTGGGGTGAACCTTGTAGCTATCAGAGCACTCCTGTGCCAGGGAAACTGGAAGGCTTCTTTAATCCTGCCACTCTTCATAAACTCATAAAGAGATTTCCAAGAAGACAAGAAAGAGATGAGTCAGAAAATAGATTCTCGAACTTGACCAAAGACTGCTTTTTATGTTTTCTAGTGCTCTACTCTCTGTTCTTTGCCTTCCTTTTTCTCTTAGCCACCATCTTTCTCCCATACCACCTTGGCCACACTCCTTCAGAGCTCTTCTTCCACTGCATAATAGGAAGGTGTAGACATTCATTTAATATGTGCTGAGTTGGACTATGTTCTTTGTTCTTTGTTAGATGGTGAATAAAGAGTAATGAATAAACAAAATGCTGGCTCACATGGACCTCCTAGTCTAGAAAGGAGGTTAGATTCTGAACCAGTAATAATAGTTACATATGTTCCAAGGTAGAAGAGTTCTTTACTTAGATTCCAGGGAGCTGTTCCCTGTAAAGGAAGATCTCCAGTACCATGGACCCAACTCCATAAGCAGAATGGCCACAGGAAGGGGCAAAGTGGAAGAGAAGCAATAAAGGAACTGAGAGAAAGCAGAGACTTTTTGTAGAATTTTTGACTCAGAAGACTTAGGAATCAAATATCTAAAGTGTTTTTTTTCCTCTGCATGAAACACTATGTAACCCCCCCCCCCTTTATTTTAAATAGCTTTATTTTATTGATTTTTATTTTATGTGGTGCTGAGGTTTGAACCCAGGGCCTCACATGTGCTAGCAAGCATTCTACCACTGAGCCACAACCCAACCCTGCAGTTTTTTTGTTTTGTTTTGGTTTGAATACTTTTTTTTTAGTTGTCAATGGACACAATATCTTTATTTATTTATTTTTTGTGGTGCTGAGGATCAAACCCAGTGCCTCACATGTGCGAGGCAGGCGCTCTACCACTGAGCTACAGCCCCAGCCCCTGACCTCTGGGTGTTTAAAGTGAAGCAAATAAAGATATATATATATATATATATATATATATATATATATATATATATATATATATATATATATATATATATTCAGTGTCATGGGTTTCCAGATTATGGTTTGCATTTGTATTTGTGTTTCTGGGTAATATAATTAAGATGCATGTGTTGCTGAGAAAAATAAAGGAGGTTGGACAAGCCACATCAGTTTCTCTCAACCCCACCCACTTTCTCTCCCATTCATTCCTATGGTTTCTTTAATGGTATGCTGAACCCTATCCTGATGAAAGAGAGAAATCACTTTTCCAACAGATCTTGCAAACATTCTACTGAAAGATTTGATTACCCCAACTGTGCCACTGGCTTGTGCCAGACAGCCACACGGGCAGGGGTGTATCATACTCTGAAAGGCCTCCTTACAACTAGAAGTTGTAAGTGGTCATCTCCAGCACCATGAAACCTGACACTGAAGAAGGAGTGACAGTCAAAGTGAGTGTCATCACCAAGAAAGAGAACAGATTTGGTGAAGCAAAATAACGGATATTTATTACAAAACCAAGTGTAAAACATTAGCTTCAGTCTAAAGAGTTTTCTCTTTTCTTCTTTGGAGCAATTCTCTGATTCTCTTTTTTTTCATAGTGTTCTGTTAGATTTTTTTCTCTTTAAATAAGTCGTTTGCTATCCCATACTTCATACAGAATGGACTTGTCTCCCCTCTCAAAGTTGAAAATAAAAATCTTTTGTGTAGGACTATAATGAAAATGACAGTTTCTTTTACTGTGAATAGAAAGGTGAATTGGTGCAATGACCAAGAAAATTAAAATACATATAAAATGTTAAAGTGGCTTATATCATTTGCTACAATATGTAGTTTTACATTATCAGAGATACACAAACAAATGTTTATATTTAAAGATTTTCATTGAATTATGTTATTTATAAGAGTGAAAACCTTAAAAGTCCCCAAATCCTAAACTCCCCCAAATAAGTTATTATTTTAATAAACTATAAAATATCTGCATAATTACTTTCTATGTCTGCATAAAAATAATATTCTAAATAATATTTAGAAAAGGCAAATGTTCAATATAATAGGTTCACCTGCTTACAGAAGTACACAAAACAGCATATACTATTCTAATCTTGTATTTATAAAGTTATTGATATTCAAAGGGTTAAAAAAAAGAAAAAGGAAATATAAAATTTTAAGCTCTGGAAGAGGTGAGATCAGGTTTGGGTTTTTTTGTTTGTTTGTTTGTTTGTTTTGTGTCATTTTGTTTTTACATTCTGTTACATCTTCATGTCTAAAAAATATGCACATTATCTTTATAATCAGGAAAAAGAGTAAATGTCACAAAAGCCATTCAGATTCATAGGAAGAGCATACAAGAAATGCTTGCTTTGTTCTAATATAGCATCTCAGAGGCTAATCAAGTAAAGGTGCTTTTTGATGTCATTGTTGATAGTAGCTAATTATTGTAATTATTCTACTCTTTTGAATTTCTTAAAACATTCTTCTACTATTTATCTATTCAGTGGCCTTATTTTTGGCATTCCTTTGGTATTTCTGATCATTCCCTCAAGAATGTGTTTTGTAATAACATAAATTGTCATTTTTTTTCTCTTCTCACCTATATATATCAACTCTTCTACTTTGATTTTAAAGCTTTCACTGTAGGATTTGTCCTTTATTATAGGACCTGTTTCTTTCTTCTTTCTCAGTTTTTTGCTTTTTTTTTTTTTTGAGGAGAGAGAGAGAGAGAGAGAGAGAGAGAGAGAGAGAGAGAGAGAGAGAGAGAGAGAGAATTTTAATATTTATTATTTAGTTATCGGTGGGTACAGCATCTTTGTTTGTATGTGGTGCTGAGGATCGAACTCGGGCCGCACGCATGCTAGGCGAGCGCGCTACCGCTTGAGCCACATCCCCAGCCCAGTTATTTGCTTTTTATTTGGAGGAAAAAAACTCTGCCCTCACATGACTCAGAATTTTATGCATACAGAGACATCCTTGGCTATTTACTGTTTAGCTTTATGTTATCAAGTAATTCCTTTAAGCTTTATGATTACATGTTTCTCTGGAGAGATTTACCCAACTTATTCTCTTTTGTGTATTATGTTAAAAAATGAATAAACTGAGATGTAGGGGGGATAAGAAATTGGTCTGAGTCAGAGAATTAGTTAATTGCTACACCGTGCAGACTCCAGGAAGCTAACCCAGTGTTTTTCATAAGCTACTCCTAACTTCTTTTGTGATTTTTGTGATTATCTTTCCCCTTCCCACTTTGGTGCTTGGGATATAACTGTGGGCCTTCCTCAGGCCAGGCAACCACTCTCCCACTGATCCACATCTCCAGCCCTCTGCTACAATTTTCTAACCCATAAAATGTTGCTAACTTTTAGCTTCATGCTATGTTATCACACCACGAAGCGTCTCTGCAGAATTGAGCATCATCATTCAATATATCCCATAAATATAATAGCAAAATCAAAGTCTGAAAGCCGACACCAAAAGCAAATGCTCAAATGGAGTTATATTTAGCACTACCAACAAATTTATTGCTCCTAATTATGCCAAATAAAATTGTGATTTTACTTTGATTGTGGTAATTTCATATAACCAAATCTGAACTAGGAACTCATGGTTTTCCTCCATAACTCCCAAAGCTGTATTATTTATCCTGATGAACAAGGCAGAAACCAAGTGTTATATTGTCCCCTTCTTCACACTTTTAGAACATGTTTTCATAGTGCATCATAGTTACACATAATTGTGGGGTTTATTTTGACATAGTCATACATAAATGGAATATAATTTGCTCCATTTCAGTTTCCCAGGACTTCCTCTTTCCCTACCTTCCTTTCTCCCCCTGTTCCCCTTCTTCTATTCTGCCAATCATCCTTCTGTTTATTTATTGTTGCATTATAGATATACATAAAGATGAAATTCACTATGACATATTCGTGTGTGTACATAGCATAATTTAGCCAATTTCATTCCACAGTTCTTCCCTTTCCCACCCCTCCTTCCATCCCCTCAATTCCCTTCCTCTTCTCCATTGATCTACCTTATATTTTCATAGGATTCTGGCCGCCTTTCCCCCTTATTTTGGTCTAGCTTTCACTTATGAGAGAAAATATTCAACTGTTGACTTTCCGAGTCAACTTTTTATCCAATTCACCATAAGTCTCTGTCATTTTAACTCCCAAATTATCTCTGGCAACCACCCACTTTTCTGCTTCCATCCCCTCTACCCCCAACATCTCTATTAGGAGCTCCCACAGAACCTCCAAACTTCCACCGCACCCAAGGTGGTCTTTGGGAAATAAAAATGTGATCACTAGGCTTTCCTGACAACATGTTCAGTGTCTTGCTTTGCTCTAAGGGAAAATACTTAACGTGTCCCTCAAGACTTCCTCTGCTCATTATCCAAGTCTTCTTTCTCTTTCCAGCTTTTAGAACCTGGTGCTCAATGTGGCATATGCCCCTCCATCCCACCCCATTTTGTGCATATGTTGTTTTCTCTGCCCAGGGTACAATTTGCTCACTTTTTTCCTCTGAGGGACTCCTACTAAGTCTTCAGATTTTTACTCAGTCTTTACTTCTTGACCTTGGAAGCCTTCTCAGTTTATTCTTCCATGGGGGTGGTGGTGGTGGGATGCAGGAGAGGGGATCGCTGTCATATACCATTATAGACCATTATAGTTCCTTCCTCCTTTCTTTGCCAGTAGGCCCATTTTTGTGGTTTTCCATTTATTTGTGTGCTAATTTGACGAATAGCTCACATTCTCATTGACTACAAGCTCTAATTTTTGTTCATAGCCTATAGAAGACATGCAGTAACCTTTTGTTGAATGAGTGAATCAATGAATATGTATTTAATATTCCAAGAGGGTTCCATTTATATTAGAGAGTCAGCCTACATTTTCTTCTTCCAGTGCTTCTTGTTTATGAAGTGGGCTGGCTCCTCTTAAAAAAAAATAATAAAATAGGCATTTGTGTTTTAACTACAGGGGAGTGCCAGGGAGAATCGTACAATAACCTCTAGGTTGCTGATGCCCAAAATACATGTCATCCAATCTCCACTGGATGCTCAGCGACTCTCGGCAATCCTGGGCACATACTATTTTAGACCACTTTCCCATTCCCCACAGCGGCTCTTCCAAATCCAAGACGTGCTCTTTATTTTGCTTATCCCACCCTGATGGACTTCATTAAGGTTTGGTCAGAATTGAAACCCCTCTGGAGGTTTCATGGATGGTCCTGAACTGATGTACACCTTTGTGCTCTAAACCCTGTGTCCTTTCAACTCCCATCTCCAGGGTTTCACTGGACCAATTCACTTGTCTTCTCTATTTTCAAGCTTGGTTTGGCTGGTTCTCATCTTTAGTTTCAAACAAAATGCTATTAACAGTACACAACATACTAATGTACCATAAGTAAAACTAGACCCTTCTTTTATAAAGAGTAAGAATATTAGCTATCTCTTATTCTATATCTCTGAATGTTTGAATTTTGCTAATGGCATTGATATCAATAATGGTGGTAATATTTTCTTTCTCCTGCACTCTCCAACTTCTCTTTCCCACTCCATATTTTCAATTTTTAACTTTAGTTCATGTTTCACAGAGATGACATCAAAATAAAATTTCCATATTCCCTACGCTACTTGTCTGCAGGGGATCTGGAAATCTGCTCATGCTTCAATTGTTGCTTTACAGATATACAGAAAGGTAGTATGCTCTGCTCAGCTCCTGTTACTGGGAAAGGGTTTTTCTTTCCTCTGTACAAAAAAGCCCATCTTACTCCCTCCTCTAGAAAAATTTTTTCCCCTGAATAATCCATATTTTCCTTGTTATTGAATTAATTCCATATCTGACCATATTTTTTGTAATATATTCAGTTTAAAGAAAAACAAAAGTTAACTCTCTTGACTTTATTTTTCCCTCTACAGAAAAAAACTCTTTTTGAGGACATTTCTAACCTCTGCAATCCTAAATTCAGTGCTCAATTCTCCAATTCTCAGTTATCCACATTTCACCTATGAGAAGCATTTGGTAAAGTCAATCACTCCCTGAGACCTTTTGTTGACTGCCTTCTAACATATCATGTTGTCTGTATTTCTCTTACCTCCATTGTTAGATTCCACTGCTGATACCTGCACTTAAGTTGATATCACCTAGCACCATGACTTGGGACAACATCGTGTGCTGTTTTCTAACTTTGTATCTGCATTGTAGCCCTCTCTTCTGAACCCCACATTCTTGTATTCATTGGCAAATATAATTGTTATCTACATTTAGATGTTTAACAATAATCTCTAACAACACCTGGTCAAAACCATACCCTGGATTCCAATGTTCTTTCTTTGAAACCTACTTCTCCATTGCTTCTTATCTCAGCAAATGATAATTTCATTTTTTTCCAGTTGCATAGGTCAAAAACCTCAGAGTTTTCCTTGACTTCTGTTTGATCACACTCTGAATTTAATCCACTGAGGAATCTTTTTAGCTATACATCCAAACACTTCTCAAGTTGATTCCCTACTTTTTCCCTCGCCTTCCAACCAAACACACACACACACACACACACACACACACCATCTAATTTTCACAAAGCAGCTGAAGATCTTTTAAAATATTTATTATAAATTTTACTGACATAAAAGATTTGTAGTACACATTTTTCAAACAATAATAATAAAGTATACACAAAATGCTTTAGTTATTTTGGTCAAAACCTATGATCTGCTTAGTACTTTCATACTGTAAAGACATCTTAGTTGCCAAAAGTCCACATGAGTTAGAGTTGTGAGAAAGACAATGAAGTTATGTAGGCAATGTCTCATTATAATAGTATTCCCAGATTAAGATCACAGAAAATTTGCATCAGAATATAAAAAGATACCTCAAAAAAGATATAGACACATAAGTTTCACTACAGAAATACTAAACCAGAATCTGCAAGACTTAGGAACCAATAAAGTACATTTATTTTTAGAAGTCTGTAAGTTTAAAGACAATAGTCTCTTATTATGACTCAGTGACAGTTAAGCCACCTCTACTTGAAGCAGTAGTGATGAGGATCCTGCACTGGGGAAATAATTTTAAAGCCTAAGTTAGAGACTGTCTCTCAAGTCTCTCAAAAAGCTTTTGTTGTGGTTTGAATGTCCCCCCCAAATCCATGTATTGAAGGCTTGGTGGCCAGCCCATAGCACTATTAAAGATGGCAGAGTTAGGGTCTCATGAAAGGAAATAGGTCATTGGAAGAGTGCCTTTGAAGGGGATTTTGTACCCCAGCCCTGTCTTGTTTCTTGTTTCCAGGATGCCATGAAATGAGCAGCTGTGCTCAAACAATTATTCACCACAATAATGTGCTGCCTGGACATAGGTCCAAAACCAGCAAAGTCAACTGACCATGGATTGCAACCTCTGCAACTATGAGCCAAAATAAACTTTTTCCTCCGATAAGCTGATTTTCTCAGGTATTTTGTCACAATAAGTTCACTTAAAGATTACCTTGGAGTAAAAGCCTGAGTCTTCATGATGCTCTAGGTCCTTGCTACCCTCTGATCTTATGTCCTTCAATTCTCCCCGTCCTTGATTCCTTTCCAGCAACACTGGCCTCTTTGCCATTCCTGAGCACTTTCTCAACAGGGCACCTTCACATTAGTTCATTCCCTTTCCTCCTAACACCCCTCCTCCATACAACATGATGGCCTCTGCCTTTGTTTTAGTATCTTTTCAATGTCACTTCATTCATCAATGAGGCTTTATATAATCAACACATATAAACATCCCCCAATTTTTCTCCCAGATTCCTGATATCCCTTTTACTGTTTTATTTTTGTCTGTAAGACAGTGTTTGCCTTAATCTTCTATCCTCTGGAAGACTCACTGTTCTGCCAAAACAGTCAATTTTACTTGCTAACTGGGATCACTGACTGATTCACACCTTCATGCTACGTGTCTGACACCCTTAGTCATTTTGACTCTCTACCTGCATGATGAGGCATCCCTGCCTTACTGAATTTATCTTAGAGTTGAGGGGATTGCTTCTACTATGCTTTTAGTCTTACATTGGTTATTCTGGGTTAGATTTGTTTCTGTTGTTTTGGTTTAACTTGAACTTATGGCTGGTAAAGTAGAGGGCTATAGTAGAGGATGTTCAATGTCATGTTGAAAGGATCAGGATCAGGCAGAGGAAGTTGTGGAGATGAAGAAAAACATAACCCAAAAGAACCAACACAAAGCTAGAAGCAGAGCAGAAGCAAGCCTGAACTGGGACCTTTTTGGAAACCAGCAACTAGAGGACAACTGTGGATCAGAACTTGTAGCAACATTTAATGTAGGATCATGGGTTTGCACCAGAGATTAAAACAAGGTGATGATGGAGCCACTACTTAAAAACAATAACTATTGTGTGCTACATATTATTTGTGCTTCAACAAGTTTGTATTTAAAAAATTCTACAAATAAAATATTTGTACTATTTGTTTCTGTTATTTGTGTTTAACTTATGCTTAAAGCCGGAAAACTGTAGGGTAATAGTAATAGGAGGGAAAGCCTACTTGCTTGTTGATTATTAGCACATTCTTAACCTTTAAAATTATTTTATGTCAAATCCCAAAATATGGAAATTCCCTTTCTGTCTGTACTCTGAAATCCACTAATCATGTGTTTTACTAGTTCTTCATGGTAATGTCTTCTATTCCCATGCTCCATCTTCCCTCCTGGCTACTCTTGACTGGATGACTTCTACGTAATGATGGTCTTACATGCACCTCATCCCCACTGTTTGTCCCCCAGTTCTGTTGGCAAAAGCCACTGTGGAAGGACCCGGGAGGTACCATGATCACTAACTCTTTTACTTCAAATCAGTGCTTGCTCTAATAGGTGTAAAACATTTTGCAGTGCTAGCTGAGTCATTGCAACATCCTTTTCTCAAGTAACTCTTTCCAACTTGGCAATTCCCTTAAAGGTGCATGTCTGTACCCTCTCTGTAGTGGTCACTTTCCCTTTTACCACATGAGTAAAAGGAATAAAGAACAACAATTTCTTTCTTTCTTTTTTCTGTTCTAGGAAAAAAAAATCAATACCTATCTGACAACAATGCCCATGATGTTAACAGTATGCTAAGTTTGGGGTCAGCAAAAGAGGTCTGAATCCTTTACTGCAGAGGTGTTTCGTTTGAGTGTCTGAATGTTCACAGTTCCATTTAATTTAAATGCCTTTAGGTGGACTGAGTCTCAGACCCACAAGTTCCAAGGACTGGAATAAAAACTAAGAAAAGATCTAATATTGCAAATCTAGCAGATTTTAGGAAATACTTTAATACTTTCCCATAAATGAAAGAAATATACTATAGACCTATAGCATACAGTTATCAATCCATGTATTGGAAACTGCACTATTTTATAATCATCAACTGATTTATGCTTTCCAATAGCTCTTTAAGGTAAGGCTTTTGTAATTCACCTTTTGCCAATGATGTGCCTGGGTTCTGAAGAGGTTAGATTAATTCCCAAGACCATAAAGATGATGATTTATAGTCAGGGCTCAAATACAGGGGACCAGACTCCAAATCCAAGATGGTAACCATTCTCTCACACTCCTTCTGCTTTAATTAATTATGTTAAAAAATGGGCATGTGGAGGCATTTATGTTGGAATTTTAAACATTTTATTGAGGATATATATATATATAATATTCTATTAGACAAACACACCACATTGAATTTTCATAAATTGATCATTCCCCAGTAATCCAGATCCAGATAAACAAACAGATATTATGATTATACTAGAACTCCAACTTGTTCCTATTCTGAAGGTTAATCACTATCTTGATATTTTATAGCATAAATTTTGCTCATTTTTCTGATAAATGAACTCATATGGTCTGTTCTTTTCTGGGTTTTGCTTTCCTCAATTATTAAATTTGTGAATTTCATTCATATTATTGCATATACTTGTAGCTCATTTCTTTTCATTGTGGTATGTTAAAATGTATTTTATAGTTACAGTTTTCTTTTTTTTGTTAAAAATATTGATATTTTCTTTCATAACATGGAAAAAATTGATCATCCACTAGAGATCCCCAAAATATTATCATTTAAGTAGATTCAAGAATGTATTATAAGATGAGAGCAGCCCATGCTAGGGTACTACTACCCATATGTGTTTGTAAATTCATAGCAGCTTTGATGGAGAACACAAAAATCTCTTTTAAAAGATTATAGTCACTTGGTTTTCATAACCTCATATGTTCACTTTTGTTTATATTTTGAAAGTCTTCATATTTAAAATGAGTCATATAGAACAGGATTGAAATTACCATAAACAAAATTAATCATAAATATTTATGTCTATTGTAGTCAGCTTTATAGTCTCTGTGACCAAAAGACCTAGAAAGAGCAATTAGAGGAGAGTTTATTTTGGCTCATGATTTTAGAAATCTCAGTCTTCATTGCACTGGGCTGGAGGTGAGGCAGAACATCATGGCAGAAGGGTATGGTGGAAGAAAGCAGTTCAGGACATGGCAACAAAGACACAGAGGGAGCTCTGTTCACCAGGGACAAAATATAAACTCCAAACACATGCCTTCAGTGACATACCTTTTTCAGGCACACATACCTGCCTACAGTTACCACCTAGTTAATTCACGTAAGTGGATTAATCCACTGATTAGTGCACCCCCCATAATCCAATCATTTCACTTCTGAACCTTCTTGCATTGTCACACATGGGCTTTTGGGGAACACGTCATATCTAAATCATAGCAATGCCCAGGTACACCTCACATCCATGTCTCAAAATAGATTCTTTTAAAAGTAAGAATGATAATAATAGGAGTGAATGATATGCTGTTGTTTGAATTTTTCAAATTTTACAATACTTAAGTTATTTTGCATTCAATTAAAGTTTTCTAATTCAACAGTTTCCTCATACAGCTCTTCAACTACCAAAATATAAATCTGGAAGAAACTAACTTTTGTACTTCATTTTAAATTTTTTTTGTTTGTTCTTTTTAGTTACACATGACAGTAGAATGTATTTTAACATATCATACATACATGGGGTATAGCTTTCCATTCTTATGTACATGATGTGGAGTTACAATGGTCATGTATTCATGTATGAACATAGGAAAGTTATGTCTGATTAATTCTACTGTACTGTCTTTCCCATTTCCATCCCCCCATTCCTCCCTGCCCAATCAAGTGAACCTCCACTCTCCCCTGTCTCCTGCCTATTGTGAATCAGCATATGCATATCAGAGAGAACAATCTGCCTTTGGTTTCTTGGGATTGGCTTATTCCACTTGGCATGATAGTCTCCAGTTCCATATATTTACTGGCAAATGCCATAATTTCATTCTTTACAGCTGAGTAATATTCCATTGTATATATGTAGCACATTTTCTTTATCCATTCATCTGTTGAAGGGCATCTAGGTAGGTTCCATAGATAATCTGTAAGCAATGTAATTTTTCTTTAAAACATACTCTCCACACTAGACTTTTCATCCTATTACTATACCTCTACTTTTTCTCCCACATGTTTCAGATAAACAAAAATAACAGAGACAGTTAGAACTTCCAGTCTTTCTGTTGTGTAAATATTTCTGTGGTAGGTATATTTTTTCCGAGCAAGAACTAGCTAAAATACAGAAAACACATAGCATACAATGTTATTATTTCTAATTGGTTCTTTTTCATTATTCATGACAGTAGAATTCATTTTGATATAATTGCACAAGCATGGAATATATCTTATTCTCATTAGGACCTCATTTTTATGGATGTACATGATGGTGGGAGTCACTGTAGTGTATTCACATAGGTACATAGGGAAATTATTTTGGATTCATTCACTGTCTTCTGCTCTGCTTCTAGTCTTGCATTGGTTCTTCTGCGTTAGCTTCCTTACCACTTCCATACTGGTACTTTCATGATGCTGAATATATGGACTATATCACTCTTTTATTGGTCCACAGCCTGTTGTCATCATGGGAGTTTTGTTCCCCTTGAAGGTAGCGTGGGAATTTTATTAGTATCAGCTGCCTCACTTCAGCAGGGTCTTCAGTCCTGACTGGTCATTATAACCACAGAAGGTGATTTTAACGAGTTCTGAATGCCAGGTTCCAGCCCTAGTTGATTGATGTGGGGTGCTGCCCAGAAAATGAGATTTTAAACTTTTATGCAGCAAAGTTTGAGATACACCAATATGGGATTTTTATATTTTCTTTCTTTGCTCTTATTTCCAGTGTACTCAAAATATGAATTAGTTTGTTGCTTTGACAAGACCTTTGGGATGGAATTAAGCTATTTTCTTTTTGATAGTGCCTTCCTCCCATTATCTTGATTTTTCTGCCCAGCTCTGATTGAGTATACACTTGCCTTCTCTCATGAGTTCTTAAGCTTGTTACCTGCCCAGTTGGACTTCCCTCCTACTGCCTCATTTCTGTGTTAGGATTCCCCTTCATCCATCACAGCTGACTACTCCAAAGAATGTCCCTACCCTTTTTTTCACAGTAAATCAAGCCCTGATTCCACCTCAGGCCCACCTGTGAGCTCTTGAACACCAGTCACCTGCGTGGAACTCCCTCACACCTTGTCTTGTCAAGGATTGCTTTGCCTCTTGGTTCTTCCTTATTGATACTGAAATTTCTGTAAGTTGTGGCATAACTTGGAGGTAAGGAGAGATAGAAAGTTTGTATGGCTCATTATAGGAAAGTAAGTACGAAGATTCTCACAAGGTTTTCTCTAGGTCTATCTGTGCGGTCATCTGTCTTTCTAAAGTAGCTCCTCATATCAACAGAGTTCTTAACAACATCAATTCATTAATTCATTTAAGAATTAAATGATCACATTGAATTTCTTATGAATCTGTTTTTAGTTTTATAAAATAATCAAAGGTTGATATTTTGAATCTATTACTGCTGCATTTTTGACTAGAAGCAAAGAAGTCCTTAGAGGATAAACATGTCCCAATAACTACCAGTTTAAAGACATAATGGAAGTAGTCATCAACATCTTTGATACTTATTGCCAGCTCACTGGGCTGGCGAGATTAGCTGGGTTCAAAGGAGCTGGCTGCAGTAATAACTAAGAAAACGGTGAAGAAACCACACAGCATACAACCATGAGTTTCTACGATTGAGGATGGGACTGTTCAGTGACCCCAAGGGTCAGCTCCAAGCTGAGCAGCTCTGGAAAGACAGCATGCACCCGGATTCTTTTTATTTTATAGGGGGGACACACATAAGGGAGGTTCAATGGAATGTTCTTCACCAAGTAAGGCAGGGGATAGGGTTTCGAAGGTAGAATCTTGCTTTGTGATGTCTTGTGGTCAGCAGATTGATTGACATCTTGCAAGTCATACCTATCTCAGGTGCTGTGTGGAATCACAGGCAGAGCAAGAGGAAAGGCACATTTGCGTCGCACAACCCAATCAGTGAGCAACGCCACACCAATTCCCTCATGTGCTCAAATGAGCATAGCTCACACACACTTCCCATGGATGGCTTGCAACAGATACTGCCAAAACATATTCTAGATATGGACTTAAATAGGGTAATAGTGAATAGCATTACAGGAGGAAAATAACCTTTTTAAAAATTAGTTCTCTGATGCATGTATCAAAAACTGAGTGTTTTTCACAGAACAGATACAGTTCCTGCCATTAAATGCAAAGTTGAATGAGATACACAGACTTAAACAAAAACAGCCACAGAATGATATGTATCATGCATATATGAGAAAGGAGATAATAGATAATGTGGTAGAAGTGCAAAAGCTACAGGGATAACTCTGGCAGGGTAATGGTAGTTGGAGAAGTCTTGGTAAGTACCATTTAACTTGTGTCTCGAAGAGTTGAGTAGAATTTTAGCAGGAGTGAAGAAGTTGCATGGACAGTCCAGATTTGTGACAGTAAGTGACAGGGGAAGGGTTGGTGGGAGAATTTAGTGAGCTCAAATATTACCATAAATTAGCATGTGTGCATAGCTCCAAGTAGATACCCCATAAAAGGTATCAAATGAATGGGTGGTAGGAAAGATTCCTTAAGGATTCACTAGGTGGCGCTCTTTGTTCTTTGGCAGTGGCTTCATAGACAGTGGCAGAGTATTTAGAATTATTGCTGATTTTTTAGTTTTCCTCCAGATGCATAATGTGAATATTACAACCTGATACAGTATAGTCTATCTACAATGGGTGGTTCAGGGAATTCTAGGAATAAACATTCTTAAGGGACATGAAAAACACTAGCAGAACAATGGAGATTCTTGCATATGTGATAATGTGAAATTATTTTATTTTGATAAATTTTTGTCTGCATTCTGAATTCTTTCATTTAATCCCTTTTAAAAAAAGTTTTTACTGCTTGGGAATGATGATAATTCTTTGTAAGACTTTGAAATTCATCTATTAACTCTATTAGATTAAAAATATTTCATGTCCCATTTTTTTAACAAGATATTAAAGTCTAAATTTCTATAATCACAAAGCCAAACAATAGCAATATTCATGGAAAAGTATTTTTCTAATATTTACCTAATTAAAAATTACAACTAATTTAGTTTTTTGGAAATAGCTGAAATGTATAAACTCCATAAATAAAACTATCACACATACTGAGTCACATGGTAATTTTGAAATATACAGCTTCTCAAATCAATTAATCAGGAATCATTTTGCCATTGATTTTGACATCTTTGGAGAGAGATTGGCAGGTATTTGAATAACATGTGCAGTGAACTGACAATTTAAATCCAACATTCTCTGGAATAATTATACTTCTAATTATCCCTAATAGTGCTGCAGATCACATTTTGTTGTTATTGCTTCTTAATGAAACAAGAAATATTGTCCTGGTTTGCCCTTTTCAGGTTCTTCATAGTCTTAATTTTTTTAATTATTAAGGAAAATATTTTTTTAAAGTTGTAATAGAAATTCATAACAAGTTGATCATTTTTATGGAATCCTAGTAAGAAAATGACAACAATGTTTCCTAAGACTCCCATATAAACTATCAAATAATCTCATTGAAGATTAAAGAATTCAGCAAGGTGAGGACAAGGATTAAAAAAAAAACTGAAATAAGTGAGTAAACATTAGAGAGAAAGTTTCTGAGCAGTATTTTTGTACATTAAGTGCGTGAACATGGTTAATTCACTACATGCAATAGAATATAATACGTATTATGAAAAAAGAAAGTGCCAAAATACACAGACTTTGTTTTGTACTATCTTATTGTTTCTGTGTAGAACAGATATTGGAAATTGGTTGCTTGCTTGTCTGGAGATACCTTGAGATGAAGTCCTGAGACATATTTTGAAAAGCAGCTTTCCTTAACATTTAGAAAAACACAGTTGCCATCACACTTCTGAATGTACCTCCCTCTGCCTCTGCCTCTCCTTTGAGATCCATGGTTTCGGAATGATAAGCAATGAATGCCTTTCAAACACTCCACACTAACTCTGATTCCCAGTGAACTTCTCTTCAAGTGTGAGTTTGAATATCTTCTTTTTAAAAAAGTACTCTAGCAGTTACCTCATTTTGCAACCCACCAAGTTAGTTGACTGCTCTGAAGGTGAATGCTCATGCTCAAAAATGTTCTGCCCTCTCTCCTTACCCATGTACCCACTAAATGATTTCCCAGCTCCTGGAAGTTAAGGAAGACCATTTTGATTTTAGCCAACTGAATATAGATGGAGAGGATAAACACTGCTATTTGCTTCATAAAAGATTCCCACACAAAAAACTCCAGTCTCTCCTGCCCCTCCAATCCCAAAGACATTTACTAAAGAGGGTGGCACACACTGATAGGAGCCTGATCCCTGTGTTTCTTCTTAGACTCATCCCTCTGTAAAATGGGAATGGAAGTTCAATATATTAATCCATACTATATTCTTGGGTTGATTTATCATATAAGCTAGTATTACTGGAGTGATCCTTTGTCCTCATTCACCTCCTTGTTCCCCCTCTTCCCTCTTCTTAGACTACTTTCATAAAGACCTTCAATGGACTACCTATTGCTAAACCCTAGGGGCCCTTTGAGTTTCTGGGCTCTTGACTTCCTTGATTATTCTTAAAGCAGCACCTAACCCTACTTGTGAGCTTCATACAAGTACATTAAGTAATTATTAGACATCTTTGCCTGGATGTCCCTCAAATACATTAAATGGAATTCATCATCTTTCTTTTCCAATTTGTTCCTCCTCCAGTGTCCTTATCTCAATTACTGGCTCCTTCCTCTTAATGAACCCAGAAATCCAATATTTTCCCCATAGCCTTCATCCAATAAAAAGTACAATGTTTTCTTTTTCTGAACTTTTCTCTACACAGGAGTGGTTTCTTTTTTCCCCATCTTGACATACACCCCCTTTCCAATCTGCACTATCAATTTCTTTTCCTAGACTGGTGAACTTGCCTCTGCACCAATCTGCCAGCCTCATGTCAATCTGTGGCTTGTCCTGAATTAGGACTACTTCAGTGATTTTGGTTACTCTTAGGAAGAAACTCAACACTTGTTTTGCCAGGCTTCCCATTGCCCAAGGTCAACTTACCTCTCCAGTCTACCCCACTTACTTTCCTTCAGCTTAGGCTATTAAGATAATGAATTTTCTGAACTCTTGCTCTATGCTAATTCTATCTAGCTTTGAAGCCTCCACACTTGCCAATTCCCTTACCTAGGATTAGACAAAATTCTAGTCTTCTTTCAGATAAAAGCTTAAAAATTTCTTCACAGATGTCTACTGGTCTCCTACAGTTTATCTCTACTCAAAATAGTTCCTGCATAAATTTTATATCTTTAGAGTCTACACTATTCAACATTCAATTCCCAGAACTTTGGACAGTAGTTAGCCAAATTAGAAAAACATATGTGGAAAAAATTACATTATTTTACTTATAAAACAGAAACATAAGAAATATTTTCATGCTATGATTCTTCTATTGTATTTATTTTTGTTTTGGTTGGTTTTTTGAAGTCTGCTACAAGTTTTAATATCTATACAAACATCAGTCTCCATAACCCACTGAAACAAAAAGCTTCTGGGGTCCTTTCTTATTCTTACGATGAATGTTAGGAAGGTCCTGGAGGCCCCAAAGTGAGATGACCACAGTGGGTTATGACCAGGCTTGACTGGGTGATTTCTTGCTCTGATCACACAAGGAGCCACTATGATGAACCTTCAAACACCTGCTGTAAGAGCGGGTGGCTGGGGCTGAGCTTTTTCTCCATAAGGAAGCTCTTGGTGGTGACCTGTCCAACTCCCTGATAGCACAGTTGGTGGTTGGTGGTTGATGGTTGGCGATTGTGGTGTTGTGCTACTGTTTTTGTTTGGGTTTTTGTTTGTTTTGTGTTTTGTCTTTTGGTTGTTGGGTTTGGACTTTTGTTTGTGTTTGTTATTTTTCTTTTTAGCTAGTATCCTTAGTTGGTGTTCCGGCTTTAGGGTGCACAGTCATAATAGTGAGAATAGTGTAGGGCTATAGGGGCCCAGCTCCTTGTATGAGGAGGCCCTCAGGGACCATTATCAGGTCCTGAGGGACATTGGCCAGGGGGGCTTCAGCCAGGTGGTCTAGCCCACCATCTCTTCACTAGGGCAGAAGTGGTGGTGAAAGTCATGTAGACGACAGAAGGGAACTGCCCCTCCCATCCCAACCGGATAGGCTGATGAACCTGGACCACCGAAATGTGATCCAGCCCTTCCTGGTCATCAAGACTACCCGCAATACACATCATCACGGAGCATGCAGGTAGGGGAGAGCTAGGTGTTACTTCCTGGCAGCCAGTGGGCCAAAGGAGGAGAAGGGCTGCAGAATGTTCAGGCAGATCATGCTTGCGTGCACCACTGCCATGTAAAGGGCATTGTGCACTTGGACCTGAAGGTGGACAACGTTGTGGTTGATGCCAGAGGCCACAACATCAAACTCATGGACTTTATCCTGAGCACCAGGTTCACGCCCGGGCAGAAGCTGAAAAGCTTCTGGAGTACTTTTCCATATTGTGCCCCTGAAATGGTCCCTCGGCGCACATCTGGAGCCTTGGAGTTACTTTCTATCTTATGCTCACAGGGAGATGCCCATTTCAAGCCAGCACAGCCAAGCAGATGCAGAAGTGGGTCCTGCAGCCAAGCTATGACATCCCCTGCACCTTTCCTAGGATGCATGCAGCCTCATCCAGCAGATACTGACTAATGGTGGACCCCATGCAGAGGCCTACCCTAGAACAAGTAATGAGGCACCCATTGGTGATCCAGGATTAGGACTCTTCACCCAGCCATTCTAATTAGCCACTCCTCAAACCATCTTGACCATCATGTTTGACATGGGTTACGGCCCCTATAATGCCTGGATGTCTCTGCAACATTGCAAATTCAATGAGGACAAGGTCACCTACCTATCCTTAGGCACCAGAGAACCCCATACTCTGATGACTGTGCTCTCTGAGCTAAGGGTGGGCTGTGCTCTCTAGGCTAAGCCTGTACCCACAGGGTGGTTGGGCCTCACCCAACACCCGCACATCCTCCCAGTTTCCACCCTAACAAGTATACCAGGGAGCCTGCCCTTCCCTTGGCCTGTGAGCAACAGCAGCAACCTGAGGAAGCCAAGCAGGCAGGGCAGAAGGGATCTGCAAGGGTCAGCATGCCTGCCATTCCTCTCTGCTTCTTCCATGTGGACACACCCCCTCCTAGCCTAGCCTCCAGGAATGACCTCGTGCCCTGCAGGAGAGTACCCCAGGCCCAGCGCCTGGTGATCCTCAGTAGGTGGGTTGCAGAAGGCCACAGCTCATCCTTTCAAGGTCTCTCCTCAGGGCAGTCCCTCTGTAGCACCAGGGACTGGAAGGGGGGCACTAGGAGGATTGCCACCTGCATCCAGCAGCTGTGCTACTGTGTGCCCTGCTTCCGAGGACCCACTTCCAAAAGAGTGGCTCCAGGGGAAGGAGTCCACAGAAGCTCTAGGTTCTGAATCCAAATCAGAGTGACTCCAGGGACCACACACTGATGATACAAACGGACCAATGGACAGCCAGAAGACCCTGAGCTCTGGGCACCCTGACATCATGGAGCAGTCATTGGTGGAGAAGACTTAAATGGCTTCAGCAATGAGCTGTGCCCACCAGCTCGGGTTTGCCCATGCGGATTCCAGCCAAGACAGCATCTGGATCCAACAGGACTCTCCTCTGTCCCTACCTGCCACAGACATCAGAGACTCTTCCCTGGGACACTTCCCCTTGCCCTGCTCTTCTCTGGCCTTCCTCCCATTCTTCTGGGATAGCAGAGATTGTTCTTAATAAATTTCTGTTTCTCACAAATTGTATAATAAAATTGATGTTCCAAAGTTTTTTTTTTGTTGTTGTTGTTTTTGTTTTATTTTGTGTTTTTTTTTTAAAGGCAGATTTAAAAATAGAAGAGAAAAATAAAAAGAGAGGGAAAAAAAACAAAAGAGGAGGTAGGCCTCAGGGCAAGGGCAGGAGCCCAGCAGCCATCCCATCCAAGGCCTAGACCACTGTGTCCCCTTCTCTTCAGTGTAGATAGAGATTCATGTGCCAACACAGATAGAAACTCGCTCACCTTGACCTATTGTACATGAAGATTCTCCTCTTGGGCCACTGTAGATTTGATTCCCTCTTCTATTTTATTTTGAAATCCTTGAAAGCAGAGACCAGGATTTTTATTGTTGTTGTATTTGTGGTATAGGGCTGTTGTCTAACAGCACTGAACAAATGAATAAATTAGCAATAGGAGTGTTTGTCTCCTAAGAGCTAGGACTTGGCAATGTGTGTGATTAGGATTATGCTGATGGAATATCAGTCCTTGGAAATTTCCTAGGACTATTTTTTCCATGAGCCTGAACACACATCTCCTCTAGAGCTCTAGGCATCACCTAGAAAAACATGGGACATAACTACAAATGTGATTCTTGGTTTTATTTCTTTCACTTTAGGAGTCTTGTTAAAGTATATGCCCATGCCAACGTTTTCTTCTAGCAGTTGCAGAGTTTCTGGTCTAATTTCTAGGTCTTTGATCTACTTTGAGTTGGCTTTTGTGCAGGGTGTGAGGGATCTAGGTTAATTCTTTACATATGGATATCCAGTTTTCCTAGAACTCTTTGTTAAATATTTTTTTTTAAAAAAAAGAGCTATATTTTCTCCAACATAAGTTTTTGACATCTTTGTAGAGTATAACTATATATGGGCTTGTTTTTTTTCTATTCTATTCCATTGGTCTTTATATCTGTTTTTATGCCAATATCATGCTCTTTTTGTTACTATAGCTCTATATTATAAATTGCAATCAGATATTGTGATGCTTCCAGCATCACTCTTCTTGATTAGAATTGTTTTGCCTATGGGCTGGAGTTTTATCTCATTGGTAGAGTGCTTGCCTTGTACCTGTGGTGTGAGGCACTAGGTTGATCCTCAGGACCAACATAAAAATATATAAATAAAATAAAGGTATTGTGTCTATATACAACTAAAAATATTAAAAAATGAATTGCTTTGGCTACTCTGGATTTATTTCTTCCAAATGAATTTTAGAACTGTTTTTTTCTAGTTTTGTGAAGATGTCATTATTATTTTGATGGGGATTTCATTGAATCTGTATATTGCTTTTGGTAGTATATCCATTTTGACAATATTAACTCTGCCCGTCTAAGAATGTAGGAGATCTTTCTCTCCTTTAAGGTCTTCTTCAATAAGTGGAATAGTTCCAAATTTGAAAGATTCTGCACAGCAAAGGAAACAAGAACAGGAAGGGAGGGCCTATAGAACAGGGAAAAATCTTTGCCATCTTCTCCTTAGACAGGGGACTAATACCCAGAGCATTTAAAGAACTCAAACAATTTAACACCAAAAATCAAATAACCTAATTAATAAATGGGCAAAAGAACTAAACAGACATTTCTCAAAAGAAGAAATACAAATGGCCAACAAAATATTTTTTTAAAAATGTCCATTGTCCCTAGCAATTAGGGGAATGCAAATCAAAACTACACTGAAATTTTTTCTCACTCCAGGCAGATTAACAATTATTAAGGGGCTGGGGTTGTGACTCAGTGGCAGAGCAAATGCCTTGCACATGTGAGGCACTAGGTTTCATCCTCAGCACCACATAAAAGTAAATAAATAAAGATATTGTGTCCATGTATAACTAAAAAAAATTAAAGATGCAATTATTAAGAATATAAACAATAATAAATGCTGCCTAGAATGTGTGGGGGGGGAAGTTACACCTATTGTTAGTGGGACTGTGAATTAATACAAACACTCGGGAAAGCAGTATGGTGGGTGATTGCTCAAAAGAGTAGGAATGGAACCACCATATGACCCAGCCATCCCATTCCTTGGTATTTATTTACCTAAAAGAACTAAAATCAGTATTCTATAGGGATACAACTATGTCAATGTTTACAACAGCTCAATTCACAATAACCCAGTTATGGAATCAGCCCAGATGACTGTTAACAGAAGAATTGATAATGAAAATATGGTACATCTATACACAATGGAATTTTATTTAGCCATAAAAAAGAATGAAATTATGGCATTTTCTGGTAAATGGATGGAACTGGAGACCATCATACTAGGCAAAATAATCCATACCCAGATAGTCAAGGGTTAAATGTTTTCTCTTATTTGTGGAAACTAGACCAAAATAAGGGGGAAAATGTTGAGGGAATCCCATGAAAATAGAAGAGAGATCAGTGGAGTTGAATAAGAGGATTGAGGGAGAGGGAGTGGGGATAAGAAAGGTAGGAATGGTGGAATGAAATTGACCTATATTATGTACATATATGAATATGCCACAGTGAATTTCACCTTTATGTATATGTATAATGTACTAATTTAAAAAAAGAAAACTACAAATAAATATAAGAAAGACTAGTAGAGAAAGGGAACAGGTGGAGGGAGGAGGGAGGTAAAGAGGATGTACTGGGGACTGAATTGGAACAAATTATAAAAAAATGAACCTTAATATTATGTATAGTTATGATACACTAATAAAAAATCTAAAAATCCTACACATTTGTGAGTATTCATAGGTTGGTTTCTTTTCTGCTCCCCTGGGAGAAGATTTTGATGGAGCAAATGGAGACTGAAGGAAGAGCTTGCACTGGCTGGGTAAGAGTGAGAGCTTTTGGTGAAGTGCTGAAAATGAGGGGTGAGAGAGAGGCTTCAGGGCAGGAGTGGGACAACAGACAAGTGAAGTGAGAAGAATGTGGTGAAAGAGATAATTTCAAGGAGTTCTGGATAACAAATTCATGTTAATTGAGGAACACAAGTAATAGTTTTAGTAGATATTTGCTTACTTTAGTTGGTTGGAATGTTTCTTTTAATGTAAATCCATGCTAAGCTGGGGCCACATAGAATCAGAAGATTTCCTTAGGAAAGAAAAAAAATATTTGATATTCTTACAAGACTGTTCCATTTGATCTGCATTGAAATCTCAGGATATTTATTTATATATATATTAATATTTAATATATATTTAATATATATGTTATATATATTTAATAATATACATATTATTAAAAGTTTTACATGTAAAATTAAAGTCTTTGAGGAGTTAAAGAGCCTGACCATATTCCCAGATGATACATAAGAAGATGGGATATCATCTAGGTTTTCCAAAGTTAATCTCACACACCATAGGTTCGCTACTTCCATTGTATGCTACAAATGTAAAAAGAAGAGAGAGTATTTTATTCATGTATTATAATTAAGCCTTTAAAAGTTAAAAATCATTTTTATACTTAGTTTTAAAAGACTGAAAATTATTAAGAAAGGAATCTTACAAAAGAGCTTTGTAGAATGATAAGAAGCAAATCTTGCTTTTTATACACTTGGAATGTCAAGTTTTTGTGCCTATTTGCCAAGAAGGGAACCTATTTCTATTTAGCCCTGTTTCTTCCTATTGCCTACAACATTTAACTTGCTTATTTATTTCCTCATTTTATTTATTTATTTATTCAACAAACATTTATGAGTACCTGTTGATACCAGCCAGGAGACTAAAATATATAGTCTGTGTTCTCAAGGGTTCAAATAATGAAGGCAAAAAGATGTATTAGTAGCAAATTCGAACACAGTAACAATCAAAACATTGATAGAAAATAGACATGGTATTATAGGAATTCCAAGATGAGTCATCTAATTTAATGTGGAGGTGGGATCATGAAAGGCTTTCTCAGAGATGGACCTGAGATGTGACTTATAGATTGAGGAAGCATTTCAGATAGTGGGATAGATAAAATCATAGAGTGAACTATAGAGTGTAGACAGAAAAGACACCGTGTGTGTGTATGATCAAACATTTAATTAAGTCTTTCTGAACCAAAATTACAAGGTAAGGAGTGGAGACAAAAAGGATCAAGACACAAAGGGTTTTGTATATCAACAAATTTTGACTTCATGCTATAGGTACATACTTCAGGAATCACTGAAGAGTATGTCATGATTATATCTGTATTCAGATTGGTGACCTTAGCTATTAGGGAAAAAATGGATTTGAAGAGCAGAAGACTAGAAAGAAGAATGCTATTTGATTTTCTCTAAAGTTTAATGTATCCCACAAAGAAAAGACCACTCTAATTCATATGTTCCCATGAATGAAACATTGGCAAAACAGATGAATCATAGGAACAAATCTTATAGGACTAGAACATCATTAAAGTCTGTCATGTTTCATTATCCTGTATACATAAATAGTGTCTTAAAATTTTTGAGATTTAGGTTCTTGACATGCATTTCAAGTTCATGCGATAATTTAAAGGAAGTTGCCAACTGATGAAAAAAATAAAAAAATTAATAATAACATCTTTAAAAGAAAACATTAACTGCTCAATAAAGAAAACGTGTTTCTTAAAAGGTGTTTTTGAAAATGATCAGCAAAATAGAATTCATGAGAAAGATGCTGGGAGTCTATGATATGAGACAATGAGTGATCAAGGTTGACATATGAGGGCATACGTTTGTCTAGGATCTGGGTATTTGGATAACATGACCAGATTTTTTTTTTCTGAATAGATTTCTGATATTTTCAGAGAGCTGTAGTATTCCCAAAGAATTAAGGTTTAAGAATTCAGTTAATACCTCAAAACCATAAACCAGAAGGAGTTGATCAGAGTTCTATTTCTCTTATACTTTTCATAATGAAATAATAAACAGAAATACACCTTGGAATTTAAATTCTACAAGGAAATTGTACCACTGTATTTGGAAAGACAAATTGTTTTCTATTGATCAGTGTTTTTGGGACTCCGACAGGTCGACAGGAAGAAAGATCAATCTCAAGCTTTCAGGGCTAAGACTGGATTTCTGAAAATGGCGTTAAGCATCTTTCTGACTGATAATAGTTACTATATTATAAAAAGTGATGTTCTTAAAAATTGTCCAAAAGAAGAAAAATTGGTGATTGTTTTCCTTCAGGTTTTAGCCCAGGAATCACTGCATCTCTACAATTGCTTGTCGGGCTTTTATGAACAGCACTAAGAGTCTTAGGACATAGTAGACTTTCCAGGGAGTTTTGCCTTTGTTAGTTCTATGTATGGAGCCGGAGATCTCAAGCAATAATTTTTATTTGAAGTTACTGCTAAAAGGAAAATATAGGTAGAAGACGTTTGTAAGAGAAAAAGAAATATTCATTCAAAGCTAATATTTTAAATATTCTATATCCAATCATTCTGACCATTTTGATTGCTATTAAACTTTGTTGGATATTCAAATCACTTGAAGAACATGCTGAATAAAATTATTTCTGAGCTCTTTCCAAAAACTACTGAGTCAGATGTTAAGGAATGTCTCAAAGTTAATATGTACTTTGTAAGCTATAAAATGGGAAAATTCCTTTTCATTGGTGAATTGTGGTATGATGTAATAAATAGAGAAATCTGATGGATACTGTCTCCTGATGTTGTTCCACTAGCATGTAGACTGTTTCAATATTTTTGCACAATAAAAAGGAATTTAAAGCAAGATCAATACTAATTGTTGTAGTCAAGGATTTATTAATCATGGCAGTTGTAGTAAGTTTAATTCCAGAATTCAGTTGTCCAAAAAGGGAAAAAAAATAGTCAAGGAATGCTGTGGTTTAGGTATGAGGTGTCCATCAAAACTCACTTGTGAAAAAAATGCAAGAATGTTTGGAGGTGAGATGATTAGATTATAAGAGTTAGCACCTAATCAGTAAATCAGTTCATTGACATGGATTAACTTGGCGGTAACTGTAGGGAGGTAGGGTTTGACTGAAGCAGACAGGTCACTTTATGTTTTGTCCCTGAGCAAAGCTATCTCTGCTTCCTGACCCTGCCATGAGCTGAATGGCTTTTCTCCACTGTTCCCTTCTCTCATGATGTGCTGCCTCATCTTGGGCTGAGACTTCTGAAACTGTGAGCCCCAAATAAACTCTTCCTCCACTAAGTTGTTCTTGTTGGGTATTTTTGATAACTGCAATAAAAAAAATTAGCGAAACCATGGTTTAATATTTAGATTTTTGCAATGATCATTATCTGAGACCAACTCTTTGAAGTAATCTAAATCAAAAATTGAAGAACTGGTTGTACATCCGTAGCTTTGGATTGTAACTATGACTAAGAAGAGAAAAAAATATAGAAAGTAAATAAAACTTGAAATCACTGATGTGGACATTTGGGAGTTAGGAGATGAAAACATCAAATATTACTAAGTCTTTGGGTCATCATTGCCAAAAGGGTGGTGAAGAGAACTTTGTGTTTCTCCTAATGCTTTAAACTTCTGGAACTCTGGAGGCTATCATAGTTTCCTAATGCAGTCAATTTTTTCTATGTAAATAGAAAGTTACTTAGCTCAGGGATTGTCTTATAGTTTCTTGAGGTTTTATGTTTTTAGGAGTCCATGATCATTACATGCAAATTGACTCGTGTATTCATTTATTTTTAATTTTTTCCTTTATTTCTACTTACACTGAAAATGTGATGAGTTAGATTGCTTTAATTATCTTTGGGATTATAGAGTTCCTCCCCCAAATAATGGATAAATACATATCAAAAATAAAATTTCAAAAATTCACAAAGTTAGCAGTTCTGTATTGCCTTCACTTGTTTCTAAGAGAAGCACATATTTGAGCATGGAAATGAATTTTGTACAAATATCTGTTCTTTCTCTGTATATGCTCTTTGGTGAAGATTGTATTTGTGTGGTATTTGTTAGATGGATTCAAATTGATTAAATTTGCAAGACGGAGGAAATTGACTTAAAAAGGAAATAACACACTTTCTGGGACACTCTGTGATGGCCTGTGAGTTGCAGAACATCATGCCTGTTTTCACAATGGAAATTTTCATTTCCTATACAAAAAGAAAAAAGAAAAAGAAAAAGAAAAGACCACTATACAATGATTCCAGAGAAAAGCTTTGAAAAAGTGCCTTCCTAAATGATTTTCTACTGATTTTGTAAGAAAATACATTTTAAAATAAGAAATGAAACACATTAGTTCTTTTCCCGTATTTTACCAATGCATTACTCCAATGTATGCAGTTTAACAATAGTAATTTTTGTATTTCTCCATGCAGCCTACATAGAAGGTAAATACAGACATAGGATGATGATTGTACAAATAAGTAACACCAATCTATACAAAAGAGTGACTGATTCTACTTTCTTCATTTCTTTTTTTTCGGGGGGGGGGGGGCAAGGGACAAGTACAAAAGAATTGAACTCAGGGGCACTCAACCCCTGAGCCATACTGCCAGCCCTAATTTGTATTTATTTAGAGACAGGGTCTCACTGAGTTCCTTAGTGCCTCACTTTTGCTGAGGCTGGCTTTGAACTCGCCACCCTCCTGCCTCAGCCTCCCAAGGTGCTGGGATTACAGATGTGTGCCACCGCGCCCAACAACTTCTTCATTTCTTAAGTAAGGAACATAATAATTTCTACCATGTATCATAGAGTACTTTGTCTTACCCAACTGCCTTTCTTTGTACCCATTTGCCATGCACTTGTCTGGCATAACGGGATGACTGATGACTGTCATGCACCTATCTCCTTGGATGAATGGATGGGGGGGGGGTGCCAAATTTGCAATAGTTCAAGTCTCCCCAAAAAACAAACACTAGGACATGAGCATTAACAGCATGACAATATATTATAGAAGGACATGGAGAGTCAGAGACAGGGTGTTTGAGAAGAAAAAAATAGGTGAACCGGGGAGACTCTATCAAAGGGACAACAACAGAAGTGGTGAGGACATATGTGGAATGACCAATGCTTGGATCAATGAAGGTAAAAGCCTGGAGTCTTCACTGGTATCTTCATGAGGACTGTAACTGTATCTGATGTAATATCAACTTGTCCCCAGCAATACCACTGCCTTTGGCACTTAGTATTTCTTGATGTGTCCAGGAACTGCTTGCAGACATATCCATTTTGTGAAAGAAGGAGTATTCAGGAAAAGGGGTCCTAAACTTGGCTTCTTATTATCTGATTTGTTTTACCAAATTCTACCATGTTTTGGTTTACATATTTACCATCCATTTTTCAGAATTGGGGGTAATAGAAGATTGGGGTCTGCAAAATTGAAGTGCACATACCTCCTGGGATTTTGAGATTTCAAGAGAAATCTAGTATAGCATCAGCTGTACCTTAGGCAGGAAGGGGATTAGATTATAGATTCATTAATTTATACTATGATGTGGGATAAAATGTTTGCATACACTTTAATACAAATCAGAAAACTTTAAAGTTTAAGTTGGTATTTTAAAAGGCTGTAGTTAATGAGAAGAGATAGAAGCAGAACAACACACTATGAAATATAACTTAAAGAAAATAAGAAAAAAACAGAGATTAGATGAACATAAAAATTATGGTCAAAGCAAAACAATGGTATTGATCCTTAGCAGAACTTAACTGTTTGCTTTCCTATCCTTTTGTTTCATTTTGTTTTGCTGATGACGTATTTACTTTATTAAAGGTATATTTTTATCTTCATTTTTGTGTATGATACCTTTCTTTTCAGTCACTTTTTTTTAAATGAAAATGGATCCAACTGTCTTTTAGTTCACATGACTTAAAAATAAGTTTCAATTTAAATTAAGAAAACAAATGAGAATAAAAATGTCTTTAAAATTACTAACTTATAAGTTTTTCTAGCTGGTCAGACAATTAATAAAATGTTGGTTTCTATAAAATGTCTAGGATTTTTCTTTAACAAGGAAGTGATGGCTAATACTGTTAACTATACTTGTCTGATACCCCAATTTTTTCAGTTCAAAATAAGTAAATTATATTTAACATAAATGGGATCAATTTTCATAAATGTGTTTGTTAAAAAAATTAAAACATCTGATTAATTTACAAAATTGAAATGTAAACATTTTACCCTGTCTCTAATTATAAGACTTCATCCTTCCTTTCCTTTTATGAATTAATATTGTATTTTCACATTGTTTGTTTAATTTCATTTTCTAAATGCTGCTGATATATAGAGATATAAATTATTTCATATGTAACCATGCTGCTAAATTCACTTATTAAGTATAATAGTTTTTAGATTCTTGTGAGTTTTCAATACGACAAAATTATCAGGGAGTAGTAAAGAGATTTTTTCAAATTATATGATTTTAATTTTTTTGACTAATATTATTGCACTTATCAGGACATCAAGTATTTTGTTAAATAAAAATAGCAAGAACAGGAATACTCTGTATGATGTCAATTTTTTTTTACTTTTTGTGAAACTTGTTCTATGGGTCACATATAGTTAATTTTAGTAAATATACTAAGCATATTTGAAAAATATACAAATATTGAAGACATTTTCCTAAATACTCCAGTTAAGATAAATTTGTTTCTTTTGTTATTCAAATCTCATCTTTATCACTTTTATATTTGTTTATTCCATCATTTACTGAGAAATGTAAATTTCTCAACTATAATTTTGGATTTGTCTACTTTTTTACTTGTATTTATTTTTAAACTTATTTTATATTTTAAATTTTATTTTATTTTAAATTTACAAAGAATAATTGTATATATTTATGGGGAACAATATGATGTTTTGATATATGTTTACCTTTTGTAATTGTGAAATTAAACTAATTAACATATCCATTACTTCACATTCTTATTATTTTTCATGGTAATAACTTATTATTAACTATAATAATGTACATATTATATACAATACATTATTAAGTATAATCCATATTCTGTGCAATAAGTCACTAACACTTATCCTTCTGAACTGAAACTTTGTGCCCTTTGTCTAATATCTCCTTTATCTACATCCATTCCTCCTTTTGCTTCCAGTAACCACAATCTACTCTCTACATTCATGACCTCAGCTCTTTCAGATGCCTTCTATAAGTGAGATCATGCAGTATTTAGCTTTCTGTGACTGGCTTATTTCACTTAATGCAATGTCCTCCAAGCTCACCCATTATGTAACAAGTGACAGAATTCCCCTCTTTTTATGGCTGAATAATATTCCATTGAGTGTTATGTACCGCATTTTCTTCATTTATTTCTTTATTTAGTCATCATTTGATGGACACAGGTTGATTCCATATCTCAACCCTTTTGAATAATTCTGCAATGAACATCTCAGGTGCAGATATCTTTCAAAGTATTAGTGTGAATTCATTTAGATACTGTTTTTGCCCATTTTGTGATGCTATAACAGTATGCCACAGGCTAAATACTTTATAATAAATGCAAATTTATTACTTAAATTCTGGAGGCTGAGAAGTTCAACATCAAGTCACCAGCAACTGCAGAGGGCCTTCTTGTTGTGTCATCTCGTGGCAGTAGGGAGAAGGAGAGAGAGAGAGAGAGAGGCCAAACTTGTCCTTTTGTAAGGAACCCACTCCCATGATAAAGACAGTATTCTCTTCCTGGGGGCAGAGCCCTCAAGACCTGATCACTTCCTAAAGCTCCCACCTTCACATTCAACACCTCCACATTGATGATCTAGTTTCTAATGCCTGAATTTTGGGGAACATAGTTGAATCATAACATAAATACCCAGAAGTGTGACTGGTGGATTATGTGGTACTTTGTCTTTTTTTAAAGGAATTTTCATACCATTTTCCATTCTGACTGTATAAATATACTTCTTGCCAATGATGTACAAGAGTTCCTTTTCTCCCACCCTTGCCTGCATTTGAAATCTTTTATCGTTTTGAGAAAAGTGATGCTAACAGGTGTAAGTTGATATCTGCTTGTGATTTTTAGCTTAAACTGCTTTGTTAATTAGTGATGTTCTTCTGATCTATGAACTCATGATATCTTCCCATTTAGTTGTCTTGTCTTCAATTTCTTTCATAACGTTTTTCATTAATGTGTTCAGTATACAGGTCTTTTACCTTCTTGACTCAATTTATTCCTAAGGGGTTTTTAATTTTGTTTTTTTGGTATTTTGGTTTCTTTTTGCTTTGTGTGGGTAGTTGTGTGCATGTGAGGAATGGAATTTTTTTTTTTCTTGGATAGTTCATTGTTAGTGTTTATAAATGCTACAAATTTTTGTTTATTGATTTTGTATCCTAATTTTACAGAACTTATCAGTTCCAATGATTTCTTGGTGGAGTCTTCAGGGTTTTATACCTGTCATATCATGTCATCAGCCAAAAGAAGCAATTTCACTTCTTTTCCATTTAGATATTTTTTATTTCTTTTCTTGAATAATTGGTCTGGCTAGGAATTCCAAGGCTATGTTGGATAGAAGTGGTGAGAATGGCTGTCTTTGTTATTTTCCTGATCTTAGAAAGCTTTCAACTTTCACCATAGAGTGTGGTATTATCTGTATGTTTATCATTTGTGGCATTTTTTTGTGTGTATTGAGATATGTTCCTTCTATGCCTAATTTATTGAGACTCTTTTTTTTACTAAAGAATGTTGTGTTTTGTCAAATTTTCTGCATCTGATGAGAAGGCAGTATAGTCTTTGTTCTTTCTGTTAATCTAGTATATCACATTTATCAATTTGCATATGTTGAACTATCTTTGCATTCCAGGAAAAAAATGCCACTTGATCATGAAATATGATCCTTTTATTGTGCTGTGGAATTAATTTTGCCTCTTCTAGTGTTTAGCAATTTTTCCATAGTTTATATTGATCCTAAATTATCATGTATATAGAAACTTACAATAATCATATCATCTATATAGATTAAATCTTGTATCATCAAGAAGCATACTACTTTGTATATATTGAAGTCCTTGCCCTAAAGCTTACAGCTGAAATTAAAAGAAGTATACCAGCTTTCTTTTATTTCATGTTCTCATCTTTTTCTTTCAAAATTTGATTAGAATTATATAAATATGTCTTATTTAAAATATGTAGCATGACACACTCTTGTTATATTTAAAATATTTACTCCTCTTAATTTTAAATGTTGTAACAGTTCTATTTTGGTTTAAATCTCCTATCTTACTATTTGTTTCCTGTAAGCCACTTGTTTTTTTCCTCCTTGTCCTTTTTCTTCTTTTTCCTCTTTGTTTTCAAATCAAATATTTTTATCATTCGTTTTTCCTTAATTCACTAGTTTGTCATACAGCTTTTCATTTTCTTTTTATGTCTACCTAAGAACTATTTGAAGTGTTCAGAGTTTATTAAAATGGTTTATTGCATTACATACAATGAAAACAGTTTAAAACACTTAAAACTCTTTCCAATTGATGATATTTGTGCTTTTTCACTCCTCATATAATTTAAATTATCCTAGACCTTCATATCACAGTCACATAGATAATATGTTTGTTTCAATTCACCTGAACATTTAACTTTTTTCACTCCTTTATATTTTTTTTATTACAGTTTTAGCTTTTATCTGGTTGATTTTTCTTTTGAATGAAAAAAAAATTGGCTTTTATATTTCTTTTATATGAGTTCTATCGTAGAAGAATCTTCTCAGTTCTTTTTCAGTTTTGCTTTCATTTTTAGGAGCTTTTTTTTTTTTCAGAATATATGATTCCAAATGGTCAGCTATTTTCTTTAATCCCTTTAAAGACACCATTCCATCTTCTTCTGGCTTATATAATTTTTGCTCAGAAACTGACTTTCAGTATTAATGATGTTGTTTTGAAAATAATATGCTATTTTTGGCTACTTAAACTTTTTTGTCTTTAGTTTTTAGCAAACCAGCAATGATGCACCTAATGTGTGATTTTCTAAAAATGTTTATGCTTCCATGAATTTGCAGATATTCTTAAATCTGTAGTTTGATGTCTTTCATGATGTCTGGAAAGTATTAGTCATTACCTCCCTGCTTCCTCTCCTTCTAGGTCTATAGTTGTACATATTCTAGCAATTTGCACTATGTTCCACATTTTTCTTATGTTGTTTTGCGTTTTCTGAATTATTTGCTTTGTTTAATCTGGACATTTTCTATTTACCTGCCTTGTATTTGCTCTTCTGCTACATCTAATCTTTCATTTTTAAAATAAAATTGTTAGTTGGATTTACATTTGGTTTATTTTTTAAAACACTTAAAAAGATTTGATATGATTTTTTACTTTAATCCAATGTATGTGTGAGATTCTAATTCTTTTCTGTTGTTTTCCTGTGCATTTTTCTGTACATTTTAATTACAGATAATTTAAGTCCATTTTTGATAATTTTAATATCTGGAGCATTGTTATGGATGAAAAAGAGATCACTATCTATTTTCATTGTTTATCTTTTCTTTTGGCTTTTGATCTTTCTTGCCTCTTGACATTCCTATAAATATTTTATTAAAAATGCATAATGTGTATGAAAAATATTAGGGATATTTTAAGGCTTTGGTTGCTATTTTATTCCTCCAAAGAAAATGACTTTGCTTTCTCACTGGAAGTTGGAAAACAGGAATTGATTCAGTTTTGTGAGTTATATAATATTTCAAATTTATTCTAATTCCTGTGATATTGTCTTATCTGGATTTCCCCTGGAAATCTTTGATGTTTGTGAATCCTGACCTCCATTCTTTTTTTCACTAGCTTTACAATTTTTCCAAGAATTGTGGAAGTCTTTCTAAACTACCAGACTCTTTTTTTCTGGTTGGCACCTTTGCATTGGGCTCCTATGCTTCTTAAAGGATAGCACATTTAGCTGGACACAATGAGGCACACCTGTAATCCCAGTGATTTCGGAGGCTGACACAGAAAGATTGCAAGTTTGAGGTCAGCCTTGGCAACTTAGAGACTCTCAGTAACTTAATGAGACTCTGTCTCAAAGTAAAAAATTAGAAAGATTGGGGATGTAACTATACACTCCCGGGTTCAATGGTTTAACCCCCACAAACAACAACAAAGGTAGTGCATTTATCTTGGGAACTATTATGCAAATTATTGGGCTCCTCCTAATGTGTTCAATCCAGTTGTCTGTCTTGATAGCCCCAAACTCCAGGTTTTCCTCCTAAGCCTTGGGAGATTTGACAAAAATCTCATCTCAGGTTCTTGTCTATTACCAATCTCTTTCTGTTTTTCCCCCTTTCAGTTTAAAAATCAATAAATGTCTTAAGTAGAAAAATGCTACAGAATATAATGTTTGCCTCGATGTGTTTCTCCTCTCTCTCTGCAATTCTGTTTCTCAGGCCCTGTCTCCTTTGATATCTCACTGATGTATTCAAATTGAGGCTGCAATGTTTTAGCCTAACTTTTCTATTTGTTCTTCCTGATCAGCATCAGCTATTCCATGAATATTGAAAGTGGAATTTTTTTTTCATTTTGCTATTGTATGTTCAGTTCTACAATTTATATTTGGTTCTTCCTTTATGTTTTCTGTTTCTGCACTGATAATTTATATGTTGTTTTTTTTTTTTCAGGAGTGTATGTAATTGCTCTTGAAGTCTTTTTTAATGATAGCTGCTTTAAAATTCTAATCAGATAATTCCAATATCTGCACCATCTTGGTTTTGTGTCTGTTGATTGTTCTTTTTTTCATTCAACTTGAGACATAACTGATTCTTGATATGACACATTATTTTTTTACTGTATTTAGACCATATTACTCAATAATAGGAGGCTGGGATGGCAGGTTCAAATCACACACACAACCTTAGAAGACAATTACTGTCCAGGAGGGAGAACCATGCATTTACTCCTGGGTTGTGCCAATTTCTGCTTACTGTCCAGGTATGAGCTGACACACCTGGACTGTGATGATTGGATATGGAAGCACAGTTTAGTTTCCTTTTTTTTTGAGTGTACCTGGTGTTGTCCAAATTGTAAGGCTCCTATGATCCCCCAATCCAGGGCTTGGATGATTAATTCATTAGTTAATTTAGTCTGCACTTACTTTTCTTTCTGGCATATGAAATTATCCAGTACCCGGGCTGGGATAAAAGAGAGGCCCAAAAAATAAAAAATAACACCCTCAAACCTTTAAGGTCATTTCTTGAGCCTCAAAATCTCTAAGAATATGTCTTCTTTTCTTCAAACTTCTGAATCTTCTGATATTTATTTTATGTATTTTGTTCAGGAATTTTAGGTGAAATAGAGGAATAGGGTAAAATGTGCCTATTCCATTTTGATAGGGTAAAATGGAAATTCTCACAATATTTTAATATTTGTCTTTATTTAAACTTTATTCAAATTTTTAGTTCTCTAGCTTTATACAGGCTGACATTCTTAAAGCAGACATGCTTCTAGGTGAAAAGGTGCAGTGAGTACCCAGCATTGTACAAACCACTTAGATTCACTCTGGTACCTCAGATATCTCTCATGCCGAGGATTGGAAACTGGTGCTGAGCATTCTTTTGCTTCTCTAGTAAAATGAAGTTGACTGTCCTCATTTTTCTAAATATTAAATCAATTCTTATAATTCTAACAAAGCCTTTTATAAAATTTGGAGACAGGGTTCACCAGTGTTGCCTAGGCTCCCTTGAACTTGTGATCTTTCTGCTTTTATCCTCCAAGTAGTTTGGATTACGGGTATACACCTACTATGACCGGCTGTAATAAATTCTTTAAAATTTGCTCCAGATGCCAACATGCAGGCATATAAAATATATTTTTATTTTGGTCTACTTCACTGCAGTATTTATTTATGTATTTATTTATTCTGCAGTGCTGGTGCTTAAACTCAGGGCCTTGTACATGGTGAGCAAGCCTTGCTCTACCATCGAGCCATATCTCCAGCCTTCACTGCAATATTTTAAAATGATTTTGTAATTTCTTTCATATTTCTAATTTCTTGATAGCCTCTTCATTGGCATTCAAATATGTGCACATCTTTAATAAAAACTAAACAATAGCAAAACCTTAGACTCCACATTTCTGTTTTGATACCACCAACCTCTCATTTCACTTGCTAGCCAGTTATTCAAAACACATGGTCTCTGCTTCATCATGTGATGTTTCACAAGCTGTGGCTGTCTGGGTGCTCTCTGGTTTTCTTACTCTGACCTCTACAAGGTCACTGACTCCTGCTTGCTTTTGTGTGGTGGACAGTTTCTAGCCTTTACCCTGGTTGACTTCTAACCAGCCTTTGATTACTATTTGACATATCCTCCTACTTTTGTTGTTGTTGTTGTTTGTTTGTTTGTTTTGGTGGTGGGGGTGGAGAATACCAGAATTGAACTGTGGGGCACTTGACCACTGATCTACTCCCCCCCAGCCCTATTTTGTATTTTATTTAGAGACAGGGTCTCACTGAGTTGCTCAGTGCTTTGCTTTTGTTGAGACTGGCTTTGAACTCGTACCTCAGCCTCCCAAATTGCTGGGATTATAGGCATGGGCCACAGTGCCCCGCCCCTCCTCCTGTTCTTTTTCTGTTTTCATATAAAAGAAACATCTCTGTTTTTTCAAGATGACATTTTAATCTTTTTTTCCATTTTTAACTATATCAGAAATACAAACACACATAAAACATTCAAGTTATATTTAAGAGAAAGCTAACATATTCTTTCCTATAAATTTTCAGTGTGCTTCTTCAGAGGAAGGCATTAGTGAGGTTCCTGCTTGTAATTTCACAAAATAAAAGCTTTATATTTCACATGATAACACTTTGATTTGCTTAAAATGTATTTGTATTTCAAGTTAATTATTTGATTGCTGTTTGTCAATCTCCCTTCAGGCAATATTAGCCCCTGCATTAAAAGGGTAAAAGAATAATGAGAATTAAAAAAAAAATTCTGAGGTTTTCTGAGGTTCAAACTAGGCTATTAAAACTTATATTAAAGTAATAGTTTTGAGAGGGAAAAGGGTGCTGAGTTCTGTGTTTATACCTTTTGAATTATGCTCTATGTTGGTATTTTCTATATCATGTATGCGGTTCCTTTATCTATGCCACTGAGTAATTCAGAAACTTAAAGTCATCCAAGCACCTCACTCACTGTCACCCTTGCATGCCTTTAATTATAGACTCCCATTAATTGTATTTCCTAAGCAACACTAAATTATTCTAGTTCTTCCCACCTTCACAGCATCACCCTACATTAAACTACTAGAATCTCCTATCTGTGTCTCATACTACTGCAGAGATCATCCTCATAAATCTTGTCTGGCATGTGGGAACTGGACTAAGAGTGTCTTCACTTTTCACTGTTAAGAATGCCTTGTAGTGCCTAAATTTTTGTGCAAATAATATGGTGCTGACCATATCCCAAGATTTTAGGAAATGCTAGGCAGAGAGCATCTAGATGACCATCCTAAAACCTGTGGACCCTGAGTCTCCAGTGAGCATCCCTGGCAGACATTTCACTCATGTTGTTATTAGAGGAATTAAGCTCATCCTGTGTAACTCCACTGGGTGGGGGCTCTTAGAAACTTGTATCTGCTTTCCCCTGGACCTTTAGCTTTGCTGGTTTGACATTATATCCTCTCACTGTAATAAATCCTAGCTGTGAGTCCATACAACTATATGCTGGGTGTTGTGAGTTCTCCTACTGAGCTGTCAAAAATGGAGGGGGCTTGGGAACTCCCCCAGCCACACACCTGCTACTCGCACATGTATTAATATAGGTGCATGCATTCAGATGTATGTTGATATTAAAGAAGCAATCACCATTACAATACCCACTGGATTTCATCAACTCTTTTCCAATCATCTGTTGTTATCATTACATCATTTCTCCTTTAATGCATTAATATGCATGCTTTATAAAAGGATATCTTAACACCAAGTCACTCCTTCTCTCCTGAAGCCCTGATGGTGACTTCTTTGCCACTGCCCTATACTGGATTATTTCCCCATCTCTTTGACAACTATTTCTAAGTCTCTTTCCTGCCTGGGATTTTTCTTCCTTTGCATGTGCTTCAGGTATATTTGCGCTTTATTCTCAGCTACTTCTCTTTTTTTTTTTTACTCTTTAATTATAAAGATTATAATTAAAAATTATAATTGAATTCCCATATTCTCTTATGCACACTCATTATTTGAAGTATGGTCTATACACTTATGACATATCAAACCCTATCTCCAGCTGTTCTGTGCCTTTCCTGAATTTCAGATGCACATATATAATTTCCTCCTGGGTATCACCCCTAGCTGTCCCATTAGCACTACAAACTCAATGTGTTTAAAATTGAACTTATTATCTTTCCCTCTCTGGCTTTTCTGTTTTCAATCTCAGTTAATTACACTAAGCTATAAATCTGGGCTATATCCTTGACTCTTTTCTCTCGCTCATTTCACACAAATTACCAGCCTCCAAGTTCAGTGGATTCTAAATATCTTTCAAGTTCAACTAGTTTGCTCCACTTTTACTATGCCTAGTACAGGGAAATTCATCTCTGCTGATATTACAAATGCAATCTCCTATTGGCCTTCCTGACTCTAGGATGCTGATCAGGCAATACATTCTCTTCATAGCAGTGGCATATATATATATATATATATATATATATATATATATATACTCAGCTACTTTTCTTTTTTTTACTCTTTAATTATAAAGATTATAATTAAAAATTATAATTGAATTCCCATATTCTCTTATGCACACTCATTATTTGAAGTATGGTCTATACACTTATGACATATCAAACCCTATCTCTCTCTCTCTCTCTCTATATATATATATATATATATAGATAGATAGATAGATAGATAGATATAGATAGATAGATAGATCTGCCACTGAGTAATTCAGAAACTTAAAGTCATCCAAATATATATATTTGTCAGTTTGATCAACTATCTCCTCTCCTCAAACTTATCACAGTTATCCATTACCACCAAGAAGACTAACACATTCTAATATGGCTTAGAAAGTTGTTTTTACCCCACTCTTCTTTACCCCTAGGCAGCATCGCTTGGTAGAACCTCTTAAAAACACAGAGATGCAATTTTCAGCCTAACTACTCTAAACAACCTCTTGAGAAAAAATTTGGTGAACACGCTTACCTGATTTTCCTCCAACTTTGATTTCAGATCCCTTTCAGCTTGCTTTCCCAGCATATTGCAGGACTCTGTGCATGGATTTTGAGTGCCTTTACTCTCTTCTCAGCTGTATGCCCTGAGAAGGAAGGGACCATTGTTATTAACCCTTGTTATTACTTCATGCTCAATGTTCAACACATAAAGATTGAATGAATGATTAAGTGAATGATATGCCATAAACATAGTTTTGAATCCTGTTTTGTTGATTTTAATAAGGTCACTAGTTTGTGTTCCTCTTAATAGATTGTTCAGAAGGAAGCTGCTCTTTATTTATCCAGGCAGATGGTCAGTGATAAGCAGCCATGTCCTGAAATGTGGGCACATGCTTCCGTTTTCCAGTGAGCAGAAACAGGATTAATGGGAGGCTATATAGAACATAAAGCAGAGAGTGGACAGATTAGCATCTTCCAAAAGTCATTCCAATTTCTGGTGTGTGTGTGTGTGTGTGTGTGTGTTACTTCTTGTAATACATAAGTATTAAGGAAAAATGCCCTCTTGCTTGGGATGCCTTGAAAAGAACTCATTTTTTGAAATGAGAAAGAGAAAATTTAATCAATAAGTTTTTTTTATCTCATGTCACTTAAAGTTCTATAAGATCCATTTAATTGCTGAAGATATTCAATGTGGATTAATGACAATTTAATATTGTATTCTATTTATTAAAACTGTTTTAAAATATAAATATACATTTTTGTACTTAAAAATCTTTGCATGCATTTTAAACTATTTCTTTGGTGACTAGTCTTTGAAAAGACATAATGACATTCTAGATCAAATATATGACATTTTTTAAAGGCTATTGATAAATATGACCAAATTCTCTAACTCACTCTATTAATTAATACTTCCATTAAAATGAACTTAATTTTCAATCTTTTTTTTTTTTTTTTGCAATTAAAAGAGGTAAATCCCTTGGGAAGAGAGAGTCACGGGCTGCAAAGTCAAGCTAGCTGCTCAAACTCAGTGACAGTTTCCACCTCCCACCTCACCCTCCTCCGCTCTTTCATCTCCCATACACAAATGGTTCTGAGAGGTCAGGCAAGATAAGGATAGTAGGCATGACTTTTGCAGGTTGCAGGCGTAGCACAGCACGCTGCCTCCTGGTACGGTAATAACAATACTGGTGTTACTATTTCTATTTCTATTTGCTTTTGGCACAAAGTGACAGCTAGTTCTGCAAATGCTGAAGCTGTTTTCCACTGCCAACATGTTCTAATGATCACTGCAAAAATGCCAGCTGCAGCTACAGAGGAAAGGATTTTTCTGATGTTCTTGCCTTTAGGAATGGAAAAAAGAAACAGTACTAAATAATGTAAAGTGGAAACCAGTTACCTAGAAGTCCTTCCTTCTCCACTTCCATACCTTCTACCCAAACTGCTGGGCTGCACTCTGGAGGATAAAACTCTCCATTTTTGCTCTCTAACTCGGTTTTCTGCTTAGACTGTAGGTTACAGCCTCAACACAGTCAGAAATGGGTGGGACTCATCATTCTATTCATATGAAAAGAGGGGGAAAATGCCAACTTTCTTTCTACTTCACCACTCTACTCATGTCCTTTCTTTGAAATTTCCAAGAGGCTTTCCTGTTAGGGGAATGGATGCCTCCGACAGTCTTCATGTAGTGTCCTCTGATCTCTGGAAGTGGCACTGATCAGTCCCACACTTGGGGAGCACAAATCCTGTTTAGAATTAATAACTAGAGCCAAGCTCAGCCAGTGACAAGGCAACTACCTCTCTGTGGGGCATTCTGTGAATGGGAGTAGGCAGGTTAATTGCACTCCACAATCCCCAAGGCCACCTGGCCATGGCATTCACATTTATTTCAGCCATGGCCCTGTCAGGTTGATTACATAGTTAAAGTCAAGACTGTTTTGCATAGGCTTCTGGAGCTGCTCAGCTGATTAGCTCCTGGGAAGTACTAATCACCTAGAATTAGAGTGACAGGAGAGTCCCAGGCCCAGTCCTCTACCTTGAGCTCCTGCCAGTGTCTGTTTGTCTTTAAAAGAGCAACTGGAAAATAAAAAAATGTGCTGTGACATTTTTTTTTCTTAAATAATAAGTATGTATACTGCTTGCTCATTGAAGGCTTACTCTGATCTAGAGGTCTTGCATAAATGCTCTTCAATTCTAACAACCCTGCTAGCTAGATTTTTTGGTTTCCATTGTTAAGGTGAGCCAATCAAGACTCAGAGAGGTTAAGGGATTTCCCAAAGCCACAAAGCTAAACGCTGTTAAAGGCAAGATTCTATTCAAGGCTACCTGATACCATAACTTGAGCTCTTCCTCCCCGGAAATACTCTCCCACAGTCTTCATCAGCATATTCTGTGAGAATCCTATCCAATATTAGTAACCAACATGATCAAAAGAAACAGAGAACTATGGTGTGGGCTAAGGAAAATGGCAGCTAAATATGTTAGTGCTGGGCAAGAGACAAGGTATTTAAATTTAGCTTCAGATTTTAACACGAAGTAACTATTAAACTTCACAGCAAAGATCTAAACCACTTCACATTTGCTTTGGTTGAAGGGCTGTAACTCTTCTCCTCTCCCTGTCCACACTGCCAAGGACTTAGACATAGGATCATGTCATCTACAAACCTTAAACAAAGTCCCATCACTTTACAGACTAATACCAAACTCACGGGTAGCAAATTAAATTCTTCCTTTTCACTACCTCCCTCTCCATCTTCCTTTTCTTCTAACCATGCCATTATCTGGAGTCCCTCAAGAAAGCCATCCATGTCCACATCTCTATGTCATTGTGTGTGGTTGCTGCTGACAGGAGCATCCCCCTCTCTCAACTCACTCTTCCCACCCACTTCTCTCTTCCAAATTCTGTAACTTAAGACTCAGCTATTTTCAGAAGTCCTCCTTTCCTAACCATCCTCATATCCCCCCATGAGGCCAAATTACGTTTTCTTTCTCGGTCGCTGTAGTATTCTAGCTGACCATGGTTGCCTCATGCTGCGACATGATTTGGTTTACTAGAGTTTGCTCTGACTAGACTGTGAACTACTGGGGAACATGTTTCACTCAGTAGCATATACTAGGGAGATAAATACTAAAGCCAAAGAATATTAAATAATACTAAATCATAAATATACTAAATAATAAAGAATACTAAATAATAAATACTAAAGCTAAAGTTTGAATTAGGCTTTCTCAGACAATTTCTAGATTATTTCCTTGAGGTTCAGACAGATTAAAAAAAAAAAACCTTCTGCATTACCACTTTTTTTTCTGAAATCATATACTTAATTTAGAATTAGTTTAATTTCGTTTTTTGTTGAATTGTTACTGCAAGCACCTGTTGGAGTCCTATTTCTAAAGGGTAAATAGAAATACTGTTTATATTAAAAATGGGGCTGAAATAGACAAGGTTATAAGCTAAAGTTTTAGAAACAAGTATTTGCTTCAAATAATAGGAAACATGTATTGTATGCCAAATTGATCACATGTAGCAGTGTCTAACATACTAAAGGCCTGAGTCAGTGTGTGACCTATTAACTTTGATACCATGGACAGGAAGTGGATGGTAACATCCTTTGAAGGAATTAAAAAAATGAAAGTCAAATATCTGCTTAACATATATCTTGATATAAGGCAAACATCTGAAAACAATATGAATGTATTTGGCTTCAGATATATTATTTCTTTCTCTTTTTGGTCTTTATGTAGTCAGAGAAAGAGTAAAGAATAGGATTGGTTTAATGAAAAAGTTTTGTTCAGCTTGAAATTAGTATGTAAATATTTCTAATGCCTTATTCATAAGGAATGCTCATGTGTCCTGCCATGGGTTTGGCTTAACTGATAGAAAATGCACAGGTGCACTGTGTTACTTCATACATAAATATCAATAGAAGTAGTTGAACACAGGACTGGACCCGGAGAGGAAGTCTGGTTTTCAGTGCACAATCTATGGTAGAGTCTCTGGTCCTCAACTGGAGCAGAGTTGATTCTGATTAACAATAATGGTGCTGGGCTGGGGATGTGCCTCAAGTGGTAGCGTGCTCGCCTGGCATGCGTGCGGCCCGGGTTCGATCCTCAGCACCACATACCAACAAAGATGTTGTGTCCGCCGAAAACTAAAATAAATATTAAAATTCTCTCTCTCTCTCTCTCTCTCTCTCTCTCTCTCTCTCTCTCTCTCTCTCTCTCATCTTTAAAAAAAAAAAAAACAATAATGGTGGGAGCCAGATCAATGCTTCTTCACACCTTCCTGGAGAATCCATTCACTCACAGAATCTACAATATACTTTCATTTAGAAGAGTATTCTAAGGGTTTCTTTTAAAATAAGGCAGCATAACTCCTGAATACAGAAATGAATATTATAAATGTATTTTCCTTTCTGAAAATTTTTTTAAATATTTACAGACTAAACCAAATATATATGAGTTATTTCTACATGTATTTCTCATTCAAGAGTTTAGACAACAAACAAAACAAGAACTCATCACTGTAGTCAAATAAGAAGCAGCCTTTACTAGGCTTAAATTATTTATTTCTAGATGGTTTAATCTGCATTTCTCAAACTTTTTAAAGCTAGTGCCACACTATACTAAAAGGTTTTATGCAGTTTAACTTTTCTGTAACCCAGTTACAAGTTACACATTTTGTTTCTCACCTACAACAACAATTTATTAGATATGTGCTTGCAAACTGCATAATACCCTCATGATACTACCTTGAAAATCACATATTAACTTTTGTATGTACAGAAATTAACCCAACCACCAGACTTTAAAAGATAAGATTTAGATGAAAAATGCTTTGATGGAGTTAGCATCTCCTCAGGGTCATTATACTGCCCTGTAGACATTTTCTTCCTGGTCAAGAGGTTTCTTTAAGGGAGTAGACACCCCATCTCATAGGGTAGGAGTCCATGGAATGACTTACATCAGAACTCAGAATATTCAATTTACTTGTTTAAAGAAAATAGAGCATGAGTGTAGGAAGATTAGGAAAGTTTGCACTCATATGATTATATTTCTAGCTTTCTCCTTGAATTTCAAACCCTCATGCTTTGTCTCTATAAATGTTTAGTTCAAGATTTTGTCCATATAAACTGTATCTTTTAAATATCATAAAACTGTCTAGTGTTATGTTTTCAAAAATAAAATATTTAAAAAAAAACTTCATGTTCTGTACTTAAATTTAGTTTTATGATGAAACTTCATGAAACCTACCTTAGATAGCTAGCAATCCTGATTAAGCACCTGATATTTGAAAAGATAACTATTTTAGCCTTTTTTCCCATTTGGGAACTTTTAATTTGATAATCTGTTTACTGTTTCATTAGGTGAGCCATGTAATCAGACACACTAACTAGCTATAGACATTACTATGCTTAATTATTCAGGAATTCCCCTGAAGTGAAAATAATAACTAAATTGAATAATCTAAATTCATTCATTTTGCTTGTATCATAACATCTCTAGGGACCATAATATTAAACTTAAGACTTCAGTATTTTCCATTAATTCATTTCATGTCTATTCTGGTAACCAAAAGAAATTGTGAAAATGCAGTTTACCATTTCATTATTTTTTAAAATTGCTTTTAGTTTTATTCTTTGGAGACTTTTAGTTCTTATAATTCAAAATCATTATATAAATCTCATAACAAACTGAAGAGTCATTCCAATATGAGAGCTTTCTCTCTGATTCTTGAATTACATGATGAAGTATACATGTAGCACTGATTTCTGTCATCCAGTTGGCCAAAGGCCACTGCAAAAAGAAAAAAGTTGCTGTGTGCTGTGAAAGGTAGAAGCAGGCAAGGAAGAAACTGTCCTCAGAGAGCTTACATTCTTTGAATTTGAGAAGACAACTTACAAAACAACAATTTTTGAATAATGTATGGCAGGTCTGGGCAATTATAGTGCACAATATCATATGCATATTCAAAAATATTATTATTCAAAGACTCACTTTGGTAAGCTATCAACTAAGTCTGTTGCTAATGCCACAACAATTTCTAATGCTGTCATTTGGATTTGCTTATAGAGTGAGTTACAAAAACTACATAGGAATAACTGTCTTCTATTGACACTTTTTTTTTCTTTTATCTTGAAGATAACATTGGCTAGTTTGATTGAACTGACTTTTACTAATTTTTGACTGATTTGAAAATCACATTTTTCACAATGAGAATATTAAGATTTTGTATATGCCCAAACATATAGAGCAATTTCAGTAAAGAATTATAAGAGTTGCCATAACAAAAATGTATGGTTTTTTTAAGGTAGCAAATTTGTATTTACAATATTTACATGAAACATATGTATATATTTGTGTAAAACATGGTTAAGATAGAGTTCAGTGCTACAGGATTTTAGATGAAGAGATTTGGATAGAGGACAGAAGTGATGGGACAATACTGATAGAAAAAGAGAAAAGGAAAGGAAAGAAGAAGGTCCACAGATCTGAAAACCAGGGGAACTGACAGTTTCACTGTCTTGAAGGCCTGAGAACCCAGACACAGGGGGATCTGGTGCTTGTCCCAGAGTCTAAAGGTCAGAGAACCTGGGGTTCTGATGTCCAAAAGCAGACAAAATGGATATCCCTGCTCCAACTACAAGAGAGCTTACCTTTCTTCTGCCTTTTATGTTATCTGAACCTTTAACATATTAGGTAGTGCCTGCTGACATTGTTGAAGGCAGATCTTGCTTACTCAGTCCCCTAATTCATGTTAATATCTCACAGACACATCCATAAATAATGATTTGCCAGCTCTATGGGTATTGCTTCACCCCTCAAGTTGACATTTAAAATTAGCCATCACTTAAGGGAAGGAAGCATTTTATTTACATGAAATATCCTTAATAGACAAACTTTAGAGAGAGTAAACTGATGCTTGCTTACGGCTGTAACAATAGGGACATGAGAGAAATGATGGCTGAAGAAGAAGGGGGAACATTCTGATGAGATGAAAATGTCCTTAAGTTTAGGGGATGTTCATGTATAACTGCAAATAGACGAAAAACCATTAAATTGTACACTCTCAATGGGTGAATTGTATGGTATGTGATGATGGCTGAAGAAGAAGGGGGAACATTCTGATGAGATGAAAATGTCCTTAAGTTTAGGGGATGTTCATGTATAACTGCAAATAGACGAAAAACCATTAAATTGTACACTCTCAATGGGTGAATTGTATGGTATGTGAATTTTATCTAAAATAACTGTCATGGAAAACAAAACAAAACAAACATGAAGAAAAAAAAAATATTGATCTCTGTGAGGACCAAGTCCAGGGTTGGCGTATTCCTGCATAGGATTCCCAGAATTCTTCTGAATCCCAGTTCTCTTGATGCCCTCATGGACATACATGTATGTGCGTGCACACACAAGGGGTGGGGGAGAGGGAGAGAAGTGAGCTGTACTCATTGGCTTCTGTGTTCTTCCTTATTCTGCTTGGTCCCAATTTCCTTCCCTCCCTTCTGGCCCCCTGTGCCTAGGATCCCAGTATACCTGGTGTTTGATTCCTCTGAGTATTGGTTTGAGATGGTGTCCACTCTTCCCAGCCCCTTTGTGAATTGTCAAACATGTTGCAATGTCTAGTCAAGTTTAGGGCTGTGGTACCTGAGACTCTTCTAGCTTATGAAAGAAGTCAAAATACAACTTGAACCTGAATGAGTTTGCTCCTTTCAGGGGTATAGAGGAGGGACTATACTCCAGGCAGCAAAAGTCAAAAAAAGGGAAGACCCACAGTAATTTTTAGATAGAGAAAATTTAGAAAGAACAAAAAACTTGTTAAAGCAGAGAATGGGTGATATGAACAATAGAGGAGCAGGCAGGCAGGATTGCTAACAGTAGGAGCGGGTGGTGTTTAAGCAATGAATAATCTCTATGTGTTTGATAACTAGGTCAAATACAGGAGAAATTTTGTCTCTGTTTCAGCACGTTGCCCCTTGAAGATCTCAAGCTCTAATCTGGATTTGTAGCATAAGGTAACACAAAACTGGTCTTCCCTTGAAATGGTCATTTCATGTTCTAAAAGCATCATTACTTTAATTTTTATGTAACTCTAATGACAATCACGAGTCACATCCCTTACCATCATTCTTATTATATGTTTTTTAATTAAATATTTTACTAAGCTTTTACATTTCTAGCTAAATATTGTATCCCAGACCCTTAGAAATCATGCTAGTTGTTTTATAGTCATGCTAAGCAACCTGAACATTTCAAAAATTTTGGCTCACAGGTTGCATAAGATAAATGGCCTCTTTAATTTTTTTTTTTAAAAATTGACACTCTATAACATAAAATTGCTAAGTGAGACTAATATAAAACTCTTAGTGATCACATTGTTCTGATTTTCAGATCATTAATTTGCAAATCATAGCCACATCAACTAATGTCTTTCAGTTATGGTCTCCTTGTCACACTTCCCTGACACCATTTTAATAAGATTCTGACAGGATCCAGAGAATCAGTTTTGTTCACTGCTACTCTATTTTCCTTCCAATCATTTAGGTAATTATTGGCTTAGCTATGCTAATTATCACCACACTATTTGCAAGCAACCTCTAGAACATTCTCAACTGGAAGTGATCTCGCCCTCTCTTTAAGACCAGGTGTTTCAGCGGTCACTCATTATATCATATGTGAGAGCACGCACGCGCGCGCGCACACACACACACACACACACACACACATTTATATGTTACCATAGAAACATTTTATATAACTTTGTTACTAATTTTAAAAATTCAAATAAAAGAAATTTTAAAAGAAAACTAGAAATCCATATGTTCTAAATAAAAAATCTTGTTTTCTCTGACAAAAAGAGAGTATCTCTTTGTGCTACTTTGAGTTGTTATCGATAATACAGGGATTCCTTTAAGTTAAGGCTGCAGCTCAAACTTATTCATTTAATTTTTTTTCTAATCATAATTTTAGTGAACAATTTAAGCAACTGTTTATTTTTATCTTAGTCAAAGATTGGATTAATTTAGCTGTTTTAAACTTGTAAAACAAAATTTTCTCTATTAAACTATAGTACAGTATCAGAATATATCTATGTATTTAATTGCTTTCATAGCTTCATCGTCAAGTGTCACAAAGAAAGGATTTGAAATTATTTTTTTCTGTAAACTCTTGTGCAAGACATTCCAAAAAAAAATATCTCATATGTTCATACTTGTTAATGAGTTTGGGCCATAAAATACTATTGCTTCATTTATATATTGCTCAACTAAAGGAAGCAAATTCTAAATCTCTCCAATCTTCATCAAGATTAAGTAGATAACTTGGTTGGCCCCAAGGGTTTCTTGGCCAGTGAACAAACTTGGTTGCTGAGAAGTTTCCTTGGAAATACTGTGGATTTTTTTTTCATAAATTAAATTGGTCTAGGACAATGGAGAATTGAAGATAGATGATAAGTTTGTGAAGAGATGGACTGTTGTAAAGCAGAAAGACTTGTGCAGCCTAACAACTGTGGGAAATAAAGAATTTGATCAGATCTGGTGTATATTTATAATCCAGGAACATGAGAATTTGAGAGCTGAAGTAAAAAAAAAAAATCTAAGAGAAAGAACCTCTCTAATAGTTCATCAAAAAATATTTTAAAATAGTCAAAATGTCAGAGTTCAAAACTGTTATTAAATATAAAATTTATGGCAAAATATAATAAAATTTGGAAAAGAGCAGCATTTTTTTGTTGCTAAGATAAAAGGAAAGGGCTAGGGTTGTAGCTCAGTGGAAGAGCACTTGTCTAGCATGTGTGAGGCAGTGGGTTCAATTATCAGCAACTGCATATAAATAAATAAAATAAAGGTCCATCAACAACTAATTCTTTTTTAAAAAAAAGATAAAAGGAAAATATTAACTAGAGAAAATTCAGAATTTAATTTTGATGAGAACACTCATGTCATTGTGATTTTGCAGATTTTTGTGTTTGGGTATTTTTGTGTTAAATCAGAAAAATTTGAACTGTAGTATAATTTCAATGTGGTCTTTAAAAATAATTTTTAAGATGGCTTCCAATTTTTGAATTAAAGTACAATTCAATGTTTTTCCATGGATGGCCTTTGCTCTTTTACCTCCATCTCCCACACATCTTCTTAATTCCATTGCTTATTACTCTGCTGCTTCTCCTACTCCTGGAATGTGCCAATACACTCTCACTAGAGGCTTTGCACTTGCCACCTTCCTATTGAAAGAGTTCCCACAATTTTTGCCTGGTCACCTCCTTTAATTATGGGTGACTTCAACACACCGCTCCCTCCACTGGACAGATCCACCAGACAAAAGATGAATAAAGAAACTATAGAACTCAATAACACAATCAATAACCTAGACTTAACCGACATATATAGAATATATCAACCATCATCAAGTGGATACACGTTCTTCTCAGCAGCACATGGATCCTTCTCAAAGATAGACCATATATTATGCCATAGGGCAACTCTTAGTAAATATAAAGGTGTGGAGATAATACCATGCATATTACCTGATCATAATGGAATGAAACTGGAAGTCAATGATAAAAGAAGGAAGGAAAAATCCCGCATCACCTGGAAAATGAACAATATGTTACTGAATGATCAATGGGTTACAGAAGACATAAAGGAGGAAATAAAAAAATTCTTAGAGATAAATGAAAATACAGACACAACATATCGGAATCTATGGGACACAATGAAAGCAGTGTTAAGAGGGAAATTCATTCCCTGGAGTTCATTCCTCAAAAAAAGAAAAAAACCAACAAATAAATGAACTCACACATCATCTCAAAACCCTAGAAAAGGAAGAGCAAAACAGCAGCAAATGTAGTAGAAGGCAAGAAATAATTAAAATCAGAGCGGAAATCAATGAAATTGAAACAAAAAATCCATTGAAAAAATTGATGAAACTAAAAGTTCGTTCTTCGAAAAAATAAATAAGATCGACAGACCATTAGCCATGCTAACGAAGAGAAGAATAGAGAGAACTCAAATTACTAGCATACAGGATGAAAAAGGCAATATCACAACGGACACTACAGAAATAGAGAAGATAATTAGAAATTATTTTGAAACACTATATTCCAATAAAATAGAAGAAAGTGAAGATATCGATAAATTTCTTAAGTCATATGATTTGCCCAGATTGAGTCAGGAAGATACACATAATTTAAACAGACCAATAACAAAGGAGGAAATAGAAGAAGCCATCAAAAGACTACCAACCAAGAAAAGCCCTGGACTGGATGGATATACAGCAGAGTTTCACAAAACCTTCAAAGAAGAATTAATACCAATACTTTTCAAGTTATTTCAAGAAATAGAAAAAGAAGGAGCTTTTCCAAATTCATTCTATGAGGCCAACATCACCCTGATTCTGAAACCAGACAAAGACACTTCAAAGAAAGAAAACTAAAGACCAATATCTCTAATGAACTTAGATGCAAAAATCCTCAATAAAATCCTGGTGAATTGAATACAAAAGCATATCAAAAAAATTGTGCACCATGATCAAGTTGGATTCATCCCTGGGATGCTAGGCTGGTTCAATATACGGAAATCAATAAATGTTATTCACCACATCAATAGACTTAACGATAAGAACCACATGATCATCTCGATAGATGCAGAAAAAGCATTTGACAAAGTACAACATCCCTTTATGTTCAAAACACTAGAAAAACTAGGGATAACAGGAACTTACCTCAACATCGTAAAAGCTATATATCTAAGCCTCAGGCTAGCATCATTCTGAATGGAGAAAAACTGAAGGCATTCCCTCTAAAATCTGGAACAAGACAGGGATGCCCTCTCTCACCACTTCTATTCAATTTAGTTCTTGAAATACTAGCCAGAGCAATTAGACAGACAAAAGAAATCAAAGGCATAAAAATAGGAAAAGAAGAACTTAAATTATCACTATTTGCGGATGATATGATATTGTCTTAAGATCTCTGCTCAAATATCATTTTATTGATGCAACTTCCCTGACATCACTACTTAAAATAGCACCTTTCTTATCAATTTCTACCCATTTTAGCTTGCTTCATTGTGTGTGTGTGTGTGCATGTGTGTGAGTTTGCACCCTGACAAACTGCTTATTTACATGTCTGCCTATTATACTGTAATATAAACTTCACAAAGAACATTAACTTTGATATATCACTGTATCTTTGATACCTAGAACAGTGATTGATATAGTATAATAGGTCCTTGAAAAGGAGCTGTCAAATTAATGAATGATAAATGGTAATATATATTGATCCTTTAAGACCTATAATCTTGAAACTCCTTTACATGTATGGTAAAAATTTTCTATCATTCTGTAGGCTCTCTATTCACTTCAATGACTGTTTCTTTTGCTAAGAAGAAGCTTTTTGGTTTGAATCCATACCATTTATTGATTCTTGATTTTAATTCTTGCACTGTAGGTGTCTTATTAAAGAAGTCAGGGCCTAATCTGACATGATGAATATTTGGGCCTACTTTTTCTTCTATTAGGTCCAGGGTCTCTGGTTTAATTCCTAAGCTTTTGATCCACGTTGAGTTGAGTTTTGTGCATGGTGGGAAATAGGGTCTTAATTTCATTTTGTTGCATATGGATTTTCAGTTTTCCCAGCACCACTTGTTGAAGAGGCCATCTTTTCTCCAATATATGTTTTTGACATCTTTGTCTAATATAAGATAACTGTATTTATGGGGGTTAGTCTCTGTGTCCTCTTTTCTGTCATTGGTCTACAAGTATATTTTGTTGCCAATACCATGTCATTTTTTTGTAACTATTGCTCTGTAGTATAGTTTAAGTCTGGTATAGTGATGCCACCTGCTTCACTTTTCTTGCTAAGAATTGCCTTAGGTATTCTGGGTCTCTTATTTTTCCAGATGAATTCCTTGACCACTTTTTCTATGAGGAATGTCATTGGAATTTTGATTGGAATTGCATTAAATCTGTATAGTGCTTTTGGTAATATGGTCATTTTGACAATATTATTTCTGCCTATCCAAGAACAAGAGAGATCTTTCCATCTTCTAAGGTCTTGTTTAATTTCTTTCTTTAGCATTATGTAGCTGTCATTGTACAGGTCTTTCAGCTTTTTCATTGATTCCCAAGTTTTTTGTTTGTTTGTTTTGTATTATTTCGTTTTGTTTTGTTTAAATTGTAAATGGGGTAGTTTTTCTTATTTCTCTTCAGAGGATTTGTCACTGATATACAGAAATGCCTTTTATTTATGGTGTTGATTTTATATCTGGCTACTTACTGAATTCATTTATTAGTTCCAGAAGTCATACACACATCAGATAGAGCACTAGTCTCTAGGATATATGAAGAACTCAAAAATCTTAACACCAAAAAAAAAACCACCCAAAAACTAAACCAAAAACAAATGACCCAATCAATAAATGGGCCAAGGAACTGAACAGACACTTCTAGAAGAGGATATAAAATCAATTAACAAATATTTGGAAAATGTTCGATATCTCTAGCAATTTGAGAAATAGAAATCAAACCTGCTCTAAGATTTCATCTCACTCCAGTCAGAATGGCAGCTATAAAGAATACAAATAACATAGGGGTGGGAGGGAAAGGGAGGGAGAAGGGGAATAGCAAGGATAGTGGAAGGAATTGGTCACCATTATACAAAATACATGTATGAAGAAGTGAATTTGGTGTCAACATACCTTATATACAAACAGAGATATGATAAATTGTAGTATAAAGGTGTATTAAGAATTGTGATGCAAAAAAGGAGAGCTCATGTATAATGGCATAATTTGGCATGAACATCTCTATATACAGAGTTATGAAAAATTGTGCTCTGGATGGATAATTATGAATGTAATGCACTCCACTATTGTCATGTTTGTAAGAAATAAAGTAATTAATTTAAAAAGAATACAAATAACAATAAGTATTGGTGAGGATGTGGGGGAAAATGCACACTCATGCATTGCTCATGGGACTGCAAATTGGTGCAGCCAATATGGAAAGCAGTATGGAGATTCCTTGAAAACTAGGAATGGAAACACCATTTGATGCAGCTATTCCACTCCTTGGTTTATACCCACAGGACTTAAAAAGAGCACAGTACAGTGATGCAGCCACATCAATGTTTATAGCCACACAATTCACAATAGCTAAATTGTGGAACCAACCTAGATGCCCTTCAATAGTTGAATAGATAAAGAAAATGTGGTATATATACACAATGGAACATTACTCATCATTAAAAGAGAATAAAATAATGGCCTTTGCAGATAAATGGATGGAGTTGAAGAATATTATGTGATGTGAAGTAAGCCAATTCCAAAAAAACCTAATGCCAAATGTTTTCTCTGATATAAAGATGCTGATTCATATTGGGGATGTGGGGGCAGCATGGGAGGAATGGAGGAACTTTAGATAGGGAAAAAGGTAGGGAGGAGATGGGAAGGAACATGGGGGTAGGAAAGACAGTGAAATAAGACAGACATCATTATCCTAAGTACATGTATGAAAATATGAATGGTGTGATGCTACTTTGTGTACAACCAGAGACATGAAAAACTGTGCTTTATACGTGTAATATGAATCAAATTGCATTCTGCTGTCATATATAACAAATTAGAATAAATAAAATTTAAAAAAAATCCTTTAAAATAACTTGTATAAATGAAGAGATTTTCCTGGTTAGTCTTGAGAACTTACAGAGTGCAAGGGTGAAGCCATGTTTGTCTGCTTATCTGTGATATCTGGTGCTGTTATAAAAGAAGCAGAGTGGATCAACAAAAGCAGACAGTTAAAAACAAATGATAGAATTTCAGACAAAGAAGACAAAGTTTTTCAACTAGAAAAGAACATAGACAGCTCAGCGAGAATGTCAAGAAATCATGAGCAGAACATCCAAGAATTATGGGATAACATAAAGAAACCAAACCTAAGAGTTATTGGGATACAAGAGGGTACAGAGGTCCAAACCAACGGAATGAGCAATCTATTCAATGAAATAATACTAGAAAACTCCCAGACTTAAAGAATGAAAAAGAAATCCAAATACTAGAAGTCTGCAGGACACCAAATGTACAAAATCATAAGAGATCCACACCTAGACACATTATAATGAAGATGCCCAACAAACAGAATAAAGAGAGAATCTTAAAAGCCACAAGAGAGAGGAAGCAGATTACATTTAGGGGTAAGCCAATCAGGATAACAGCTGATCTTTCAACACAGACTCTGAAAGCTAGATGATCCTGGAATAACATATTTCAAACACTGAAAGAAAAAGGGTTCCAACCAAGAATCATGTATCCAGCGAAATTAAGCTTCAGGATTGAAGATGAAATAAAAATCTTCCACGATAAACAAAAGTTAAAAGAATTTGCAGCTAGAAAACCAGCTCTTCAAAACATCCTTGGCAAAACATTACAGGAAGAGGAAATGGAAAATAACAATGAAAACCAACAGGGGGAGGTAGGACAGTAAAGGAAAAACTAATCATAGAGGAAAAAACAAATCATGTTAAGTAACATACATAATCAAATATGGCTGGAAATACAAACCATATCTCAATAGTAACCCTAAATGTTAAGGGCTTAAATGCACCAATCAAAAGACATAGGCTTGTAGAATGGATTTAAAAAAAAAAGATCCAACAATATGCTGCCTACAGGAGACTCATCTGATAGGAAAAGACATACACAGACTGAAGGTGAAAGGTTGGGAAAAATCATATCACTCATACGGACCCCAGAAGCAAGCAGGGGTGTCCATACTTGTATCAAATAAAATAGACTTCAAGCCAAAGTTAATCAAAAGGGATAAACAAGGACACTACATACTGCTCAAGGGAACCATACACCAACAAGACTTGATGATCATTAATATATATGCCCCAAACAATGGTGCAGCTACATTCATCAAACAAACTCTTCTCAAGTTCAAGAGTCAAATAGACCACAACACAATAATCATGGGAGATTTAAACACACCTCTCCCACCACTGGACAGACCTTTCAAATAAAAGTTTAATAAAGAAACCATAGAGCTCAATAATACAATGAATAATTTAGACTTAATTGATATTTACAGAATATACCACCCAACATCAAGCGGATACACTTTCTTCTCAGCAGCACATGGATCCTTCTCGAAAATAGACCATATATTATGTCACAGGGCAAATCTTAGCAATTACAAAGGAGTAGAGATACTACCATGCATTTTATCTGATCATAATGGAATGAAATTGGACATAAAATGAGAAAGGAAAAAGCCTACATCACATGGAGATTAAACAATATGCTACTGAATGAACAAAGGGTTACAGAAGACATCAAAGAGGAAATTAAAAAATTCTTAGAGGTAAATGAAAACTCAGACACAACATATCGAAATCTCTGGGACACTATGAAAGCAGTACTAAGAAGAAAATTCATTTCATGGAGTTCATTCCTTAAAAGAAGGTAAAGCCAACAAATAAATGACCTCATACTACACTTCGAAGCCTTAGAAAAAGAAGAACAAATCAGAAGCAAATACAGTAGGAGGCAAGAAATAATTAAAATTAGAGCTGAAATCAATGAAATTGAAACAAAAGAAACAATTGAAAAAATTGACAAAACTAAAAGTTGGTTCTTTGAAAAAATAAATAAGACTGATAGACCACTAGCCACGCTAACAAAGAGAAGAAGAGAGAGAACCCAAATTACTAGCTTATGGAATGAAAAAGGCAACATCACAACAGACAATTCAGAAATACAGAAGATAATTAGAAATTATTTTGAAACCCTATACTCTAATAAAATAGAAGATAGTGAAGGCATCGATAAATTCCTTAAGACATATGAACTACCCAGATTGAGTCAGGATGATATAAACAACCTAAACAGACCAATATCAAGTGAGGAAATAGAAGAAGCCATCAAAAGACTACCAACCAAGAAAAGCCCAGGACCGTATGGATACACAGCAGAATTTTACAAGAACTTTAAAGAATAACTAATACCAATACTCTACAATCTATTTCAGGAGATAGAAAAAGAGGGAGAACTTCCAAATTCATTCTATGAGGCCAATATCACCCTGATTCCCAAACCAGATAAAGACACCTCAAAGAAAGAAAACTACAAACCAATATCCCTAATGAATTTAGATGCAAAAATCCTCAATAAAATTCTGGCAAATTGGATACAAAAACATATCAAAAAGATCGTGCACCATGATCAAGTAGGATTCATGCCTGGGATGCAAGGCTGGTTCAATATACGTAAATCAATAAATGTTATTCACCACATCAATAGACTTAAAGAAAAGAACCATCTGATCATCTCGATAGACGCAGAAAAAGTATTCAACAAAGTACAGCATCCCTTTATGTTCAAAACACTAGAAAAACTAGGGATAACAGGAACTTACCTCAACATTGTAAAAGCTATATATCTAAGCCTCAGGCTAGCATCATTCTAAATGGAGAAAAACTGAAGGCATTCCCTCTAAAATCTGGAACAAGACAGGGACGCCCTCTCTCACCACTTCTATTCAATATAGTTCTTGAAATACTGGCCGGAGCAATTAGACAGACAAAAGAAATTAAAGGCCTTAAGATAGGAAAATAAGAACTTAAATTATCACTATTTGTGGCTGATATGATCATATACCTAGAAGACACAAAAGGGTCTACAAAGAAATTACTAGAGCTAATAAATGAATTCAGCAAAGTAGCAGGATATAAAATCAACACACATAAATCAAAGGCATTCCTGTATATCAGCGACAAATCTTCTGAACTGGAAATGAGGAAAACCACCCCATTCACAATATCCTCAAAAAAATAAAATGAAATACTTGGGAATCAACCGAACAAAAGAGGTGAAAGATTTATACAATGAAAACTACAGAACCCTAAAGAGAGAAGTAGAAGAAGATCTTAGAAGATGGAAAAATATACCCTGTTCATGGATAGGCAGAACTAACATCATCAAAATGGCGATATTACCAAAAGATCTCTATAGGTTCAATGCAATGCCAATCAAAATCCCAACGGCATTTCTTGTAGAAATAGATAAAGCAATCATGAAATTCATAGGGAAAAACAAAAGACCCAGAATAGCAAAAGCAATTCTAAGCAGGAAGTGTGAATCAGGAGGTATAGCGATACCAGATTTCAAACTGTACTACAGAGCAATAGTAACAAAAGCAGCATGGTACTGGTACCAAAACAGGAGGGTGGACCAATGGTACAGAATAGAGGACACAGAGACCAATCCACAAAATTACAACTATCTTATATTCAATAAAGGGGCTAAAAGCATGCAATGGAGGAAGGATAGCATCTTCAACAAATGGTGCTGGGAAAACTAGAAATCCATATGCAACAAAATGAAACTGAATCCCTTTCTCTCACCATGCACAAAAGTTAACTCAAAATGGATCAAAGAGCTTGATATCAAATCAGAGACTCTGCGTCTGATAGAAGAAAAAGTTGGCTCTGATCTACATATTGTGGGGTCGGGCTCCAAATTCCTTAATAGGACACCCATAGCACAAGAGTTAAAAACAAGAATCAACAAATGGGACTTACTGAAACTAAAAAGTTTTTTCTCAGCAAGAGAAACAATAAGAGAGGTAAATAGGGAGCCTACATCCTGGGAAAAAATCTTTTCTCCTCACACTTCAGATAGAGCCCTAATATCCAGAATATACAAAGAACTCAAAAAATTAAGCAATAAGAAAACAAATAACCGAATCAACAAGTGGGCCAAGGACCTGAACAGACACGTCTCAGAGGAAGACATACAATCAATCAACAAGTACATGAAAAAATGCTCACCATCTCTAGCAGTCAGAGAAATGCATATCAAAACCACCCCAAGATACCATCTCACTCCAGTAAGATTGGCAGCCATTATGAAGTCAAACAACAACAAGTGCTGGTGAGGATGTGGGGAAAAGGGTACACTTGTACATTGCTGGTGGGACTGCAAATTGATGCGGCCTATTTGGAAAGCAGTATGGAGATTCCTGGGAAAGCTGGGAATGGAACCACCATTTGACCCAGCTATTCCCCTTCTCGGACTATTCCCTGAAGACCTTAAAAGAGCGTACTACAGGGATACTGCCACATCGATGTTCATAGCAGCACAATTCACAATTGCTAGACTGTGGAACCAACTTAGATGCCCTTCAATAGATGAATGGATTAAAAAATGTGGCATTTATACACAATGGAGTATTACACAGCACTAAAAAATGACAAAATCATGGAATTTGTAGGGAAATGGATGGCATTAGAGCAGATTATGCTAAGTGAAGCTAGCCAATCCCTAAAAAACAAATGCCAAATGTCTTCTTCGATATAAGGAGAGCAACTAAAAACAGAGCAGGGAGGAAGAGCATGAGAAAAAGATTAACATTAAACAGGGACGAGAGGTGGGAGGGAAAGGGAGAGAGAAGGGAAATTGCATGGAAATGGAAGGAGACCCTCATTGTTATACAAAATTACATATAAGAGGATGTGAGGGGAAAGGGGAAAAAAATCAAGGGAGAGAAAAGAATTACAGTAGATGGGGTAGAGAGAGAAGATGGGAGGGGAGGGGAAGGGGGATAGTAGAGGATAGGAAAGATAGCAGAATACAATAGTCACTAGTATGGCAATATGTAAAAACGTGGATGTGTAACCGATGTGATTCAGCAATCTGTATACGGGGTAAAAATGGGAGTTCATAACCCACTTGAATCAAATGTATGAAATATGATATGTGAAGAGCTTTGTAATGTTTTGAACAACCAATTAAAAAAAAAAACAAACCAAAAAACAAATGACCAATGAATAATCAAAGAGAGCAAGCAAAGCCTGAATCTTTAGGGTCATCATAGATGGTCACATGCACACATGCACCCATGCACATCACTGATTCAAACGTTTCCCTCTTAAGGCAGAGAGCACCAAGCAAAGAGGGAACTCCTTCCTCTACTGGCTGTTACAAATCCAGTCTGGGAATTTTTAACAGGGACATACAGAGGAGTTAATGAGAACCAACACTTGTTAATTTACTGGAATTATCTGTAGAGGTACATGTTTACTCATTGACTTATATTCATGACCCAACTCCAATTTTCTTACAACTTTTGATCCAGGGTCATTTTCACAGAATGTGTTCAGCAGACACTAATAACTGTGAGAAACCAGAAAACTGGAGTCTTTATTCTAATAGAACTGGGAGAACATTGATTAAACAAAGTTTAACAGAATTTTCCAAAATAGGAATCCTTAGGATCTTTGAAATGTACCTTACAAATCAGGAAAATAAAAACCAAAACAAAACCATAGACCAAGATTAGTCCTATATGGCTGTTTCTGTCTGAATACCATGTGTTATCTTTCAGACTCTCCTTCCAATGTTTGTAAAATTTATTTTTAAAAAATCAGATTGTTCTTTCTTTCCAACAAACATAGTTGAACCAGTGCTGGGAAATCTTATCCATATTTTCACTATAAGGAAATGATAAATGTTTGCAGAGTTAGACATGTTTAACCTAATTTAAACATTACATGATGCACACATATAAAAAGTCACATAATATCTAACAAATATGTGCAATTTTGATGTTTTTTATTTTTCAGTTAAAATATATTTAATTTTTAAAAAATGTAAACTCATATAGCTTTTATCCTTTAAGAAAATATTGGAGCAGGAAAGATGGTGGAATGAGTTGAACATCATTACCCTAGGTACATGTATCACTGCACATTTTGTACAAGGCTACATTGTGTACAACCAGAGAAATAAAAATTTTATTTGTGTACAATGAATCAAATGCATTCTGCCATCATGTATAACTAATTAAAACAAATAAATAAATTAAAGAATAAATAAATAAAAGTTAAAAATAAAAAACCAAGAAAATATTGTGAATATTAATTTTGAGGAGGTAAAACTCTGGGAGAAGATAACAGTTCAGGGGACTTTGGGATAAATTCTGCCAGGTGTATCAGACTGTATTAGTGGCCTTTGTATCTTTCCCTTCCTCACCAATTTTGTAACAATATGAGATGTGAAGATGAAATCTGGTACTACTGAGTCATACCTGTGCACAGAGACATCTACTAGATTAATATGTTCTTTTTGGTCACAGCAGGAAAAGAAAAAAAAAAACTAACTAAAACAGATATGTCCTGTTTCAAGAAAGTCACTGAGGAGTGGAGAGTCATTCTCCTCCTTGAGGACTGCATGCTTTATTCGATTTTAATGTTAAACCTTGGATACACATAAATATTGCTCTCAACATTTTATAAGGGGATTGTGCTTTTAAGTTTTAAGTTACTGAAGATATTTAGGCACTTACAAGGCAGCTGGCATAATATTATGTTTTGGGCAAAGGTGCAGAACTAAGTAAAGAAAAATAATGTGGTTTTCAGTCATTGGTCACAGTCATTGTGACCAGTGTGACCCTAGTCTCAAACTTGATGCTATGGGTTTCAAAGATCAACTTTCAAGAAAGTTGTAACTAAGCACAATAAACAAACACAATTTTCAAAATAGCAAATCTGAGCCATGATATGTGTGGAAGAATTTTAAGATACAAGTAAAATTGTTTTTGCTACCCCGAGGCAATTTTCCACAGAATACTTCAGTGTTTCCCAGAGTCTAGTGGGAATAGACAAATATAGGCAGATCTTTCAAATATCCTGAACATAGAGCCCTGTTGATATCCTAGAGAAGAGGCATACAATCCACAACCTTCACTTGTGGTTTCCTCAGGTCTAGGACAGCTCAATTCTCTGAGACATCTGTGATACAAAGTGACTAAGCCAGTGACAATAATCTCCCAATTTTATCTAAATAATTTTCATAAGTTGATTAATCTAACCCCAATTAGGAATGGAATAATAATTATTTTAACCATTAGTTGGGGCTTTAGAGCCTCACCTTTATATCCAAAGGATATTTCAAATTTCCATATCACTGGATATCAATAGATAGCACACAGAAAATTAATTTCCATAGTTAAATAACCTTGGAGTTCACAGTGCTTAGTGAACTTAAGGTCAGTTTTCACATAAATAGTAGAACAAAAGTTAACATAGCTGGAACCAAAAGTATTATAAGTGAGTTCCAAATCACTCATTTCCTTCTTTTTCCATGTTGGAAAATGACTCCTGAGAAATTGCTGATTGTTATAAACCTATAAAGTGATCCCACTCTTCTATCCAGGGTTTTATTTAAGGCATTTCCTTAAATTACATGAACGAGGAGGGAACCTTGCATATCAAGATATGGTTTGACACCTGTCTGCTAAGGCCATTTTTGAGGATGAAGGGTGCTAGCATGAAGTAGTCAGGTATGCTATGCATGGTAGGACAGAAAGATGGAAAGAACTTTTGATTCCCACAATGTCATTGAAGAGCCAAGCTGACAAACCCTAGACCATTTTGTTTGAGTACAGGTTTTACTTCTTGTTGTTCAAGCCAATTTAGTCAAAGCTATTTGTCATTTGCAGTCAAATCATCATACAAGACAGTAGGGGTTATATGCATAAAATCACATGATTGAAGGAATTTGGAGCTATTTAAGGCATTGCAAACCTAATTTTTTTTTCTTGATTTTTGCCAACTTTAAAACCTAATGCCTTCCAAGGGTCAATTCTATGGAATGTTTATTGAAACTTAAGAAATTTCTTCTTGGTAACATCTATCTTGTTGTCTGAGACACATTGTGGGTTATGTTTTAATATATATTTCTCTTGTGTGGAAACTCTTTTCACCTCATACCTCAATAATCTTAATCCTTATAGTTTGGGCTGAGGTAGACCCTTGGCCTAGGAAAGTTCACTCTGAGTCTCTCTTCGGGTATTTGGATTTGGGTATCTTAGATGTGAGTCGGTCTTATTAGTTCTTAAACTGAGAAGTGATGCAAATTAAGTCCTGGGAAATTTGTGTTTGGCTGTGTGTGTGCTAAAGAAAACAGGTAGTTTGGCAGAAAGAGAGAAAAATTAAGGGGAAAGATACAGGAATAAGAGACTTTGCCACCCCAGAGAGTTAGGGAGTAATTTTGTTTTTAATTGTCTACTTTTTGAATCCATTTTCTTTCATAATCTGGCCTTTAGTTCCATGAAGTAAATTTATGTTTGCTATTTCACCATTTTTATTGAAAGAAATTGAGGTTTCTTGTTACTTGCAACCTTTTAATACTTCACGAAGATAATTATGAACTGAAAAAAGACTTAGTAGGATTGATTTCTCTCCCTCTCTCTCTCTCTCTCTCTCTCTCTCTCTCTCTCTCTCTCTCTCTCTCCAAAGCAATTAAAATTCTTTTATGGCACTGATTTCAATTTGCCTTGTATTAGAGCTACCTGGTGACTTGTGTAACTTATTTTGTTAGTGTGTGATTTTAATAGCAAAGATTTGCCTTATTCATTTTTAATCTACTAAATCACTAAGTATTATCCTTTGCTTATAGTAGAAATTTAAAATATTTTTCAAAATCTAACAGTAGTCTGAAGAAGGAAATGGGATTTTTACCCCCTCCAAATTGAAAGTTATTACAAGTATTTTAGGAATACTTGGAACCATTGAATAAAGACCTATCCAAATAAAAATCAATTTGGTTATATAGTTATTTAATTCAATTAAATAGTTTTTTCAGCAGTAATCAACACTTACCCAAGGAATCAAAATCATAATATTCCATTGTAAAGTTTCTGCATATTGTTGGAGATTATGTAATTCTTTTAAAAACTAACACGTTCATCTGGGTGTGATAGAACATGCTTATAATCCCAGCCACTCAGGAGGCTGAGGCATGAAGATTGCAAGTTTGAGGCCAGACTCAGCAATTTAGTGAGGCCTTAATAATTCGACAAAACCCTGTCTCAAAATATAAAATAAAAAGGATTGGGATGTAATTCACTGGTAAACACCCCTGGATTCAATCCACAGTATTAAAACAACAACAGCAAAAACTAGCATGTTCTCTTTTAATTAAATTGAAGACAATAAATTTCAAATGGCATTTAATGAGATCTTAGAGATTTATTGAGAGGAGGCATCGATGTACAGGTGGCATTACTCTCACTATTCTTTTTTTAAATGGTGCACGAATTACCCTCTGAATAGTGTGCATCAAAGAAATCCTGTAAATAATGTGACTAATATTTGATGACATAATATTCCCCTCAGCTTTACTAAACTTTAGACTATCTTCTTCTCAATAGGCCTTGATCTTTCTTATTTTGGAGCATTTAGTGCAGGAAACTTGTAATCACAATGCTTTCGTTGCGCCTTTGAAGTGTCTATAAATCTTTGAAGTGTCTATAAATCTTGTCGGTGTTACAACCCAGGAGTGTCTTTTGGAATGTGATCAAGGAAGACAGCCCGAGCCAATAGCTCTCAGACCCCATACACCTCTCAGTGTTGATGTGAGCCTGACTTCCTTGGACACTTTGTACCAAGGATAATGGTATCTTTGGTCATGGAAGATGGGACAAAGTTTACTTTACTTTTTGTAAGGCCAATTGACAAACAGATGACTTAAAATGGCCATCCCCTAATCCCTAACCAGCACCTGCCCATCTCTTAAAAACTCTCTAGCCCCACTTTTCCAGCAGATTTGAGTTCAGAGTGCATGCTGTTCTCTCTCCTATTGACTAGTATCTCTCCAATAGTACTAAATGAAAACTTCCTTGCCTACTGTACTTAGTCTGGTGAAATGTTTGCTTTGACAGTTTTGACAAAAGTAAAAGGTAATTTCCTTCAGCAGTGTTCATAAAATGCTATTGGAAAGCTATCATTATTAAATGTCTTCAAATTTAAGTTGTTTAACAGCTTTACATATTTTATTTGCAAGATATTCTGCTAGGCTTTACATCACTTACTTTCCACATTACTTCTGCCTAGTAGGTTGGGGGATGCCTCTAATTCCCTTTTGGTTTTGGGACATCTAGAGTTTCTGGAGTCATTTGATTCCAAGACTTTGGGCCTATATAAAGAGGTCACTTCTGTAATCAGCAAGGATATCCCTATTAAAACTTACCATTTATACAAGTTCTGATTTTTCCTATTTATAATGCTTTATTTTTTAATAATCCTCAGTAACAGACATCTCCATTTGTGTCAGTTATGTTCTCCAAGTTTGTTAAGAGCATCTTTTTAGGTGAACACAAATATGTTAAAGATCTGGATATAGGTAAAGGGCTAAGCTGCTCTCAGGATTTCAGCTCTGCTCACTTTCCTGGACACCTAGCTTCTTTTGCTGGGATTTCCCATGAGGGAGATTGTCTAAAGACTGAGCTGGAGAGCTGCTCACAGATGAGGGGCAGGAGGATAAAGGAGAGGATTTGCAAAGGAGTGTCAGGGAAAGAAGAGTAGAAGGATGACAAGAGTTTTACTGCATGGAATTAGAGAAAATAATGGTGTCTGGAGAGCATCTTCAATTGACCCCCAAATGGTCAAGAAGATAAGGAATTTTGAAAAGAAAATTTTTAAATAAAGAGAAAACACAAAGGATAATAATATATGCATATTCTCAATATGACTGTCTATGAGCACTGGATCCCATTGATTTGCACCAAATACTGCATTCAAGAACACGTTTGAATTGAATAAATTAAATGATAAACATCTCACACCTTCTTTTGATACTATCTGTTCTATAATTTATTTAAAAAAGAGATCTTCAAGAGTCCTATTAATTTGGGAAAGAGATAATAGGAGTATCAGAATTACAAAAAAAATTAAGTAACAGGTGTTAATCACTTTTTTAATATTTAGAATTTTTGAAGACTTATGGAATGAAAGACTTTCTATTTACCACCAACTTTCTTTGGACTAATTGCTCCTTCATGAAAGATTTTAAACATAATGATGTGACAGAATTTTTAATTACTTAAAAGATGATCTGTCCACTGGGTCTGGTTTGAAAGAGGCTGGCCAAGTGATGACTGGACCTAGGGCTGTATTTGTATCAGGGAAAATTTCTGTACAAAACCTCAGGAAGATACCAGTTGATGGAAGGGAAAGCCAAGGAGCTGGTTAAGCAAAGTGATAATATAATTATCACTGTATAATCCTGTGGCAGAGAGGGATTTGGAGAAGAGATACGGAATGTGATACTAACCAGCTGATTATTGTGGGGTGTACATCTAACCCTTCTCCCTTGAAATAGTAAAATATATTTAAAAAATATTCAGAAGGTATTTGCATTTCTTGCTGTTGCTTTTGATGAGAGAGGATTCTTTATGGTAAATAAAAAGGGGCTAATGTTGTTTTCAATAGAGATAGCACCTGAGCCAGCCACATGAGGGATGTATCTGAAAGACTTTACAAAGAACACCTTCACTATGTAAAAATGGAAAAGCAAACCAACTGGTAATGTTAGTGACTATCCACGCTATGGATATTGTCCTGAAAAGTTGATTAAATTCTGGATCTGAAAAGAATTAACATACAGCATTGACATTGTCCATTTACACATTGAATACAACATTTTTTCTATCACTTTTACACAGCCTGACAAGACATAAATATACAAACATGTTTTTTTTTTTTTTTTTCCTATCCCATGGTTTTGGAATTACTGATTTACTCAGCTAACATTTATGAAACATGCTCAGTGCTAGGTGCCATTGTGCCAGAAATGGCTTCCACAAGCAGCTCACTATTGAGGAGTTTATTGACAAGTAAACTGATGACTGTGATGCAGCATAATCTTTTAAAGTGTTATTCAAATATTACAAAGTATGAATATTATTTGAATGCACAGCCGGTTAGGAAAGATATCAAATAGTATACGTGCTTTCTCTATTATATTTCAAACTAGAACTTTCCTACAAAGTTTGAGAAAGGCTTTCCAATTACGATTGAGGGACAGGAGCTTTTCTAAAAACACAGAAATGGTATGCTAGAATGTGATTTTTTTTCTAGTAAGTTAACAAATATTGGCATTAATACAGTAGTTACAGAGCTTGGCACCCAAATTTTGAAATAGGGGGGCTATCAAAGCAATCTGCTTCAAAATGAAGCCAACAGGCTATTTCTGCCAAGAGATGACAGCAGTATTCTAAATGGAATATTCTTGTGATGCTAGAACTGTTTCTTATTTTCTTTTCCTTCATGGCGTATCTTATTCACGTTTGGTTAATAAATGTAAATGCAATTGCCAATACAGAGCAAGCTTTTATAAAGTTTCTTTTTTTATTTGTTCGTATTTTTATATAGGGAAGTAGAATGTATTTTAACATATAACACATATTTGGGTTATGTTTGACCACATTTATTTGTGGAATATCATCATTATGTCACTTGCTTTTCATGCACCTAAATATTAACTAATAACAGGACTACTGAGCACATATTTAAGTCACATATGAAGCATATGCTTATTTAGACAACTAGGATAGTTTCCGTGCTATCGGTTGAATTTTATAAATTAATCAAGGCAATGCATGCAATCCCAAAGACCTGAAAACCAGTGCTAATTATCTCTCCTTCATAAGGTGAGACAGAAGAAATCTTAGACAAAGAGAATGTGTGGAAACGTAAATATGTGAAATTGAATAGTAGCAGTAAAAATTTTTATTTATAAAAGGTTCAGGAAATGTAATATAACTAGGTTAGAGGACACCTGGCCCAGGGCATACACTGGAAAAAATGGTGCAGGATAATGTCGAGAAGGATTTGTCTCCTCCTCAGTAGGATGCCATCTCCAGATATATAGTTTATTACTGTGTCTGTGTGCTGGAAACTTTTGCTTTTTATCAGTATTTTGATTCCTACTTTAGAAAATGTAAAGTTTAGCTTCCTGTCTAGGATCATTTATCATACTGATTCAGTCAGACTCTAATCTCTCTGAGAAAGTATAAATTCCATAATATCAATGAGACCCAAACTTTAGTAGGAGGCTCTGGAAACACTTGAGTGTGCTTAACTGAAAATAAAGATTTCCAAGTTTCTCCTATGAAATTCTGTGTCAGTATACTAGGGTGGGGCCTTAGGAGCTGTGTTCCTATTAATATCTTCAGAAGATTTTATCCTTATTGACTGTTATATATATATATATATATATATATATATATATATATATATATATATATATATATTTCAGTGATAAATAGATACTAACTTTGATCTTTTATGTGTATTACAAATATTTTCCTGCAAGCCACTAGCATTCTAACTCTATGCATATTTGTGGGGGGAGGTGGGGCAGAGGTTGTTTTATGTGGGTGATAAGCAAGTAGTAAAAGACACAATCTATGCCATATTCTGTTGCTTAGAGAACAAAAACTAGAGTAATTGGTTTCAGTGGGATTATGTTTTTGAAATATTAACCAAATTTTAACAGATTTCCCCCTGGCATTTCCTGTTCCCCTTTGTTCCTCTCTCTCTAATTCAAATTTAGAGGTTATTCTAGACTCTTTGCTTTAGGGAAATGATGTATTAGCAAAAGAACAGCAGAGGAGGAGCTATTTCTGGCTTTTAAGTTTCCAGAGCTCAGGCCTTGCAAATAATAGAAGATAGTAAGGGTAGCCAACAAAAGACTTCAGAGAAAAGCACTAGCTGATCCTGATCTTTCTACTCCTAATTTTTAGAAAAATAAAATAGAACAATATTTCTTTGATTGACATAAGGAATCACTTGGGTAGAAAACTATGGGTTCTGAGATGGCAGGAGGCTGCCTGAGAACAGAGGGCCTTGTTCCCTCCTTCTTAGGAGTGTGTATAGGGATGGAATCCCTCACAGGTTGGTGGGGTCTGCAAGAAGAGAAACTTGTGGCCTCTTTTTCTTGGTTAATTTCTTAGTAATTCTGGGAAAGATGGCAAGTTCCAAGAAACAGTTTCCAGGATGTGTCTAGGAATATAAGACCCCAGAGAGCTGAATAAAGTTGCTAGCTCTCCAAAGTGGTGGAGAAACAGAATGAGTCTTTTATTCTTGATAGGAAACTTGTAGAGAGAGGTAACAGAGGACTCTGTGACTGTGTGAAACAGCAGTTGGAGGTTCAGGCCCCTTGCATTCCCTTCACAGTATATTGCGTTGATGCACAAATTTGATTCTCTGAATGGATGCAGAGACAACATCATCAAGAAGGCAGAGGGAGGTGTCAAAGCACAGATTAAATTCATTTCTGAAAAATAGAGAAAGGAATACTTTGTGCACCCCCAGTTTGTGTCTAGTGGTTCACCTAGTAAGATATGACTTTGGAGCTTCTGCCCTGAGGCCATACCAATTCATGGACAGGGGAATATTAAACCCCCTCTGTTGGCTTCTCTGAACTAGGTCCATTGTGGAAGCCAGATGCACATGTCAGAGAAACATTCTGAATCTAGGACACTTGATCCCCCTCCAGATTGCCCCCAGCCTCCAAATAACTTTGTTTTAGTTGCACTACAACAGTCCTACTTTCACCCTGTGTAGCAGAATAGGATGCCATCACCTTTCACAGTGAAGCTTGGTCTGCTCTGTCAGCCCCACATCTGACCCCATGCAGTCAGTTCCATGTTTACTGCGAGAACTGCTCAATCTCCTACTTCATCTTTTTTTTTTTTTAAACTGGCTCTCTTTCTTGATTCTCTTTAATTGGCTCTATGATTCTACAGTGCAAATTCAGTTAAGTTGCCTGGGTTTATTCATCAGGGGTCTAGCTTTCTAACTCCTAAACTTGAACTACATTTTCTCACCTTGGGTCAGGGGTTGACAAACATTTTCTTCAAAGAACTATATAGTAAAAATTTTAAGTCATGTGGTCTCTGCTGCAACTATTCAGCACTAACATTGCTACACAAAAGCAGCCATACAGAATATGTAAATGAGGTAGAGCATGGTTATGTCCCAATAAAATTTTATAAAAAGGCAGCAGGCCAGATCTAGCCAGTTAGCCTGGTTTTCCTCCTTTCGTCCTTTGTCTAAGAATCTTCTCATCAAAAATCAAGGTTTAGACTATGGTAGGAGAGATAAGTCTAACCTAATCTTCTGCCAATCCAAGTGAGATACTGGAATGATCTTGCTCAGCTTCACATAGACTGGCTATTTGGTGTTAAGATTGACTAACCCAAGCTTTGTGAAGTGAGCTGCCAGCTCTTGTCTTAGCTGGGAGTCAGGAAGACCTCATTTGTGGGGCTAAGATTTTCAAAACAGCAGTGAGTTTTCTCCCAGTCAGCCTAGGGCATAAAGAACAGTGTCTTGTCTTGTGGGATGTGAGCATGCAGGTGTTGGTTGGGTCACATCTTATTTCTGAGGCATGGAGAGCCCTGATGGCAACTGTTGAGTGTTTTCCAGCATGTGTGAGCCTTCTGGGGGCCTGGGGTCTTTAAGGCTGGGCTGGGGCACTCAGCAGTCCACCTCTTGTAGCTGCAGTAATGAACTGCCTTCTGTGCTGTACTTTCCTTGTCACCAGGCTCCCAGAAACCTTAAGAAATGCCCCTGGTTTTATCATTGAGCTGGGGGTGGAAAGGAGGCAGGTTGCTTGGGTAGAGGGCCATCTGAAGCCAAGGAGCAGAATTCCTGTGGAGAGAGCTGTGAAAGAAGCTGAGGGCCACACCTGGAGCATGGTGAGCTCGTCACCTCAGAAACTCCAAGAACACAGTGACTGTTAGCAGCTCTGAGTGAAATGAGCTTTTGACAATATATGGCGGGGACTGGATAATTGGAGCTCACAATGAAATGTAAGCTCATTTCATATTTGGCAGCTGTTGAGGCTAAGAGATGGGTAAAAACTAATTCCTAAGCCACACAGGTGCACTTATTAATATACTTGCTGTAAATTGTATTCTTTGTCCTTTATGGTAGATTTTATTTTATTTTTTATTTTCCTCAAATATTTGGGAAGATTCAAAATTTTTTAGTTACAAATAATTTTATGTAACTATTTTTGATCCTCAAATGATTTCCATAAGATTTCTAGAAAAAGATTTGCAGAGTCAAATTTCATGAGCATTTCCACAGTTTCTGGAACAAACGGATATTTTGCTTCCAACAAAGTGTGAATGATCAGACATCTCATTCCGCAAAGAAGTTGGAGAGATCATTGCAAATTCAATAGACAATTAGTTAAGTTGAACATTTTATATGTTTATCAACCACTTGTGTGTTATTTACTTTTTGATTTGGCAAGCATCATTATCTTCCTTCCCCAGATAAGGAAGCTTGAGGTTCAGAGAACTCAAGTGTCTTGCCTGGAGTCAAACAGCTGGAAAGTTGCAGACCTAGGACTTTTACCTAAATTCTGGTTCTCATTTAGTGCTCATTCGATTATACAATAGCATACTGAAAGAAGAGGAATTAGTGCTTTCTCAGTTTTCTGTTTCTGATTCTTTCAAAGTATTTGTCTTTTTTCTTTTTATTAATTCCTAGAAATTACAACTGACGCCAAAATCCCAGGGGAAATTTAGTCTAAGAGCTTACAAAGTCTCATTTAAAGATGAAGGTCAATGGAGACAAAGTAGATACATTTTCAATCTGTTTTAATGAATCAAGACTGATGGACTGAAATTCCTTTTGTGAAGGAAAAAAAAAAGATGGTTACTGTGGTTTCCTTTCAAAAGAAGGTTTTATTCAGTTTTTGATTATACTAAACAGAACGTAATATTTCAAGGACAAAATTCACTTTTTTTTTCCCATATGTAGAAACACCTTTTCATTTGGAATCCACACTTACTTTCTATTAAAACTTAAATTTGTAGAAAGTAGAATTGAGGTTATATCAAAAAGTTGAAAAAGAAGACTAAGAAAGTCCTTCAGCAAAACTTAAGGAAGGGGCTGGGGCTGTAGCTCAGTTGGTAGAGCATTTACCTTGCATGTCTGAGGCACTGGGTTTGATCCTCAGCACCACAAAAAGTAAATAAAATAAAGTCATTGTGTCTGTCTACGACTGAAAGAAAAAGGAAGTTATTTACTTAGCACCACATAAAAATAAATAAATAAATAAATAAGATAAAGTTACAACTAATATATATACTATATTATATATATATATATATATATATATATATATATATATATATATATATATATATAAACTGTTCTGAGTTCTTGTCCCTGAGACTTTTGTCTCTTCTTCTACCTCAGGCTTTGATAGTCTGTCAGTCTGTTATTCATGCTTCCCATGAGTAATAGACTGACAGACTATGTGGATATATATACATATTTAGATCAATATTGGTCTAAATATGTATATATATCCACATAGTTTCATGTTCATATCCACATAGTTTCATGTTTCCCACTATAAACTTTTCCTGTTTTCAAAAAATAAATTTCATTGTATATATTTAAGGCATACAACACACTCTTTTGAGATAGTTATAAATACTAAAAATGGTACTACAGTGGAGCATATTAACATACCCCTCGTCTCACACAGTTATCTGCCCCCTCTCATTCTCAATAGTGGATTTCTCAACTAGGGCAGCTGCCATGGGTGGTGTCCAGCCAGCTCTATGACACACACTGCTTCTACCAGAGGCTGCTGCTTAGAAATGCCACTGCCCCAAGCCTCTGAATTTCTTGGGCATCTTTCCTTTTGAGAGAGGAAGCACATATTTCCTTTCAGTATTTTGTTTTCACATGGATCTTTTCCTAAGAACTATCCTTTCAGTTCAGTTCCTAAGGCTCAGAGGTGTGTCAGAGAAACTCTGAAGACCTGACTCCGATTTGAAGGACTTTGGGATCCAGACAAGGAGGAAAAAGTAATTACAGAAGCCCTCAGGAGCAAAGGTAAAGACCTTTCTTAGATTCATACCTAGTTTGAGCCTTATATAAAAAGAGCCAGAGATCTCTGAAACTTGTATGTGGGCTAAAACTTTTTCAAAAGGATGAAAATCAGATGCAGATGCGGAGTCAGGACTTAGTGGTTCAACAACAACTTGAGAACCTAATGTTCTGTTAGCTGTAACAGGAAGCTGTTGAAAATCCAGACACTTGGAAAGATACCTTTCAAAAATCTTTATGCAAACCCTCTAAAAACTAAAGGTTAACATCTCCGCAATGCAGATGCTAACACACAACAAAGGGTGGGGGAATAGAAGTTCAGTAGATTAGACAAAAAGGAATGACGAGAAGGAAAGGAGGACAGGAATAGGAAAGACAGTGGAATGATTCTGACATAAATTTCCTATGTTCATATATGAATACACCACAGTGAATCTCCACATCATGTACATCCACAAGACTGAGACCTAATTAGAATAAGATGTACTCCATGTTTGTATAGATATGCCAAAACATACCCTACTGTTCTGTATGAACAACAAAAACGAAAGAATCTCTTAGATAAGAGAAACATTGGTTATAAGCAACTATGTTATTTTCTTTTTTAGAAAAATATTTATTTTTTAGTTCTAGTTTAGTTATTTTTATGTGGTGCTGAGGATCTAACTGAGGGTCTCACATGTGCTAAGCAAGTACTCTACTGCTGAGCCACAACCCCAACCCTATGTTACTTTTTTTACCTGCTGGTACTAGAAGCATTTTGGAAGGATGTAGGGTGTGATGAGGAGATATACATATATATATATACACACACACACACACACACACACACACACATATTTAGACCAATTCGTATTTCGTAAAATACATTATTTTCTATTTATAATTGGAGATTATCCTTAAGTATCTATATAACAGAAGTTCTTAAAAAATCGCTGTGTATAAAAACAAATATAAACTCTATTAACTGGTAGATTTGATCAATATTTTCACTATTTTGTATTTTCTTGATTATAAACTGAAACTCTTAGAATTTTCTGATTCTTTTATACTGTAACATACTAATAGAATCTCCTAAACTCAAATTCTGATTTGTATCAATTTAGATTTCTTTTTATTTTCTAACTATCTCCCTTGTCTCTCAAACGCAGTCAAATTTTAAAGCAAAAAATTAAATAGTCTATCCAGATAGAATAATTTCCTTGAATGTATTTTTCTATCCTATTTAATAGCAGAATTTTAATAGCCAGTAAATCACAGAGTATGAAAATAAAGATAACATTTAGAATAATAATTGAAATCGGAGTTAAAGCTAGAATTAGTGGCCATCTGAATCTCATTTTTAGTTTTTTAGGAAAAAAAGAACTAATGAGATATTAACTTTAGTTATTACTATCCTTGTGTCAGTACCAGCAAGAAAAAAAAAAATCCCAAATATTTAAGTAAACAAAATTTTCTTTCAATTAAAAAGACATATTGAAAATGTTTTATATGGTTTATTGACTTGTGATATCTTTATGATTAAAATGTTAATATATTAATATTCTTTAATTTAAAATAATGATAAATATATTTTTTTCAATATGTGTTGAAAGAAAGCTGGAACTTCCAATTGCATGTATTATAAACATCTATAAGTGAAGTGCTATTGAAATATAAATGTTCCTTGTGAGAAAAATGCTGTTGGGAGTATATTTTTTCTTGTTGCAGTTAATGATTTTGCTTTAATTGAAATTTTATTAACAAAGGTCTCTTGAATGATGAGATTTCTTAATTTAGCAACATCCAACATCAATTTAAGAACTTCCAATGACTTCCCACTTATTGGTCCCTTGCCTAGTTCTTTAACTTAAACAACAAATATTGATTTCATAATTAAGAAAACAAGTTCTGAATGTTTCAATAAGTAATGAAAAAAACAGCAAATATTTTCATGTCTGTTTAATAGAAACGAATAATGAAACATGCTTGCTGTAGGGACATTAAATATCATGGAACTGGTGGAACAGCTATGGACCTCACCTTCTGGCACTTACAGACTTTGTAATAGGAGAGATCACCCAAGGCCTTAATCCCCCTTTGTCCTTCACCAGCTGTGTCACCTTGAGAAGTTCAGTTTCCTTAGTTTAAAACACAGGTATTAAGAGTCTCCTCTCCAAAGGGTTTTTGTGAATGTTGAATGTGAAAATTAACATAAAAATTTAGCATTGTGCTTGTACTTCTTTCATTACAGTTTTTATAACCATTATATTATTATTATGAATAAGTTTGTCTTCCTCATTTTATGAGATGAGTAAGTTGGGTTCCAGGAAGGTAAATGACAAACCCAAGGTACTTCAGCTTCAATTCTATATTAGATTTATACAGTTTAACCTGGTACCTAAGGGAAATAAGAATTATACTCAAAACACTGGGAGGGAAGAAGAGAATTCATTGGACTAGACAAAGGGGAATGAAGGGAAGGGATAGGGGATGGGAATAGGAGAGACAATAGAATGAATCCTATGTTCATATGTTCATATATGAATACATGAGCAGTGAAATTCCACATCATACACAAACACAAGAATGGGATCCTAATTAGAATAAGTTATACTCCATGTATGTGTAATATGTAAAAATACATTCTACTGTCATGTACATCTAAAAATAACAAATTTTTAAAAAGAAACAAAACAAACAAACAAAACACATTGGGATAACTAAATCTTCCCCAACATTTGTCTCCAAAAGTGTGAAGATAAGCCTAAGAATAGGTCAATTTAAATCCCTTCCCACAAAGCAAATATATATTCACACACGTATTGAAAGAAACAAAATACATCACATGTTTATTTCCAATGTCACTTTAGAACACTTAATCCTTGAATGACTGAGAGAATGTCTTTGTCCTTATGTTTATGAATGCTCTACTCTAGAAACATCTGTGAGGTTAATCAAAGGTAGCAATTGTCCAGGGGGTGAAACACCTGTGTCCGAGTTCTGCTGCCCCTTCTGAGTCACTTGACTGTAAACAAAAACCTTTCTGACTATCCATGTATGCATCTACATATCAGGAATGATGATGTTTACCTCTCAGTGCTATTATGAAGTTCAAAATTTTTAAGGATGTAAATATGGATTTCAAATTCTAAACACTATACTTTAGAGAGGGATTAGTGAGCAAGCTTTAAACCCTGTGGGTAGTAGGTAATTATGAAATTTTGTATGAAAACATGTTTCAGTTAACAAGATAAAAAGAAAGTGTAGATTTTAGAGCTAAGGGGAAAAAGAATCAATAAGATTTTAAAATTTTTATTTCATCTAATCTACTTTGATCATGTAGTACTTTAAGACTGATATTTCCCTCCTGTATTTTGTTGTTTAATTTACAGTTATGGTGTTTGAAATAATTTTATATTTTAATTTGAACTCAACAGTATAATTTATAATTAAAAATTAACCAATTTGAAAGAAACCTGTTATTTATAAACAGTTGTTCATAATTCCTACTTATAAGCTGATAATTTTGAAGACAAAGGGAAAGTATATCAGACTTGTAAGTTAGAGAAGTATAGAAGAAAGTAATGGGTAATGCAAACCAGAAAAGTGAAAGTGGAGAAGATTTTAGAAGACAAATGATTTCCTTAATTTTTTTCAGTGATGTGAATTCACGTTTGTCATTTCATTAGTCACTGAGATGAAATCAGCTATCGGGATCTGAATTGTTGTGATCATTTACTATGCAGACGATAGTTTAAGTGTGATTAGATGAAATCACCTTAGAATAAAATGGAAAGAATAACAAAGGTCAGAGTCTGAGAAAAGAAAACATCATTATTATGTTATTTCTAAGCAGTAATGAGAGGTGAAGGAAGACAGACAGTATGAAATATGATCAGGAAGTCCAGGGCAATGGCATGGATGTGGAAGCCGCTGGATGAAAAGAGAAACAGGAGAGGAATGGGACTAAGTGAAAATGAGAGAAAGGTGCCCAGCACATGAAGAAGATGCTCCATAAATGGAAATGCAGACATTTTTGCTGAATTATCGAAATTCATCCAGTTATGATTGAAGAGAAGGTTCTGATTGGAAAGCAGGCTCAAGCCAGAAATAGGAGTTCAAAGGGAGGTGATAGGGGTGGGGAGGATATAAAAAACATCTACTTTAAAATTGTTCTTCCTTTGATTAATTTAGATGACTTTTATTAGTATGTGTGAGAAACTATGAATAGCCAGAAAACAAAAGCTTTGTCTGCAATTATTTTTCCATTATTTTTTAAAGAGATCTCTTAATGAAGAATATATTTAGACATTACTGTTTAAAAAAATGTTCATGGGCTGGGGATGTGGCTCAAGTGGTATCCTGCTCATCTGGCATGCGCGGCTCTGGATTCGATCCTCAGCACCACATACAAATAAAATAAAGATGTTGCCGAAAACTAAAAAAATAAATATTTTTAAAAAATGTTCATATACTTTTTTTAAATGGTGGTGCTGGGGGATTAGAACCCAGGGTTTTATGCTTGCAAGTCAAACACTTTACCAATTTAGCTATATCCCCAATCCCTGTATATATGTTTTGAAACTGTTAATATTTGTATAAGAGCCACAATCTTAAGGAGAATGTGCTAAAACAAGTTCATCAAAATATTTCACATAGAGCAAATTATACAATAGTATCAAACCTAACAGAAATATGAAGTACCTTGTGTTTTCATGATGTTATTATATATATTCAGAAAAAAATACAGTATTTGATCTTGAAATATTTTCAATTAGATTGTGAAATTACTGGGCTACAGGAAAATGGCCCTAAATTGCAAAGATGACCTAAGTCAAATAACTGTGAATTCAATATGCTGTTTTACATAAATAAAGCATGTCAACAGTTCAGTTTATAAAAGACATTAATTTATAAAACATAAAATTGGTAAAAATACAATATAAAAGAGTAAGAAAATTTACAACATTTTATATATATATATATATATATATATATATATATATATGATAAAACAAATCTTTTCTCCCATAACCTAATTGAAAAAAGGAATCTATTGAAAATATTAATTTAGTAATAGTGAAAATAATCTCAAAAATTATAAAGCTTATATTAAATTAGGGAAAAAAATAAAGTGCCAGCTCAGCAAATAGCCATTCAATGATTCCCTGACCTTCAGTCCATAATGAATGAACTAAACACTTACTAATAGGCAGGCACTGTTCCTTGTCTTGGGACAGCAGCGAACAATACAGGCATATGTCCCTTATCTTCTGTTGCAAACATTTCATTGGAAGGACACAGACAATAATCAAATACACATATCAATTTATTTTTAAGGGCTATGGAGAAGAGTTAAGCAGGATAGAAAGGAATAGGGCAAGAAACAATATTTTAGGCAGTTAAGTAAGACCTCTTTGATGGGAGGTATTGGAAAAGAAGCATGAAAGAGAAATGGCTATATAGTTATCTGGGAGAACATTCCATCCAGAGGTAACAGGAACCTGCTTGAAATAATCATAAAGTCGAGGCACTAGAGTAACTGGGATGCAGTAGGCAAGGCAGGAGACGAGGGGGTGGGAGAATACCTGGAGGGCTGCATCCAGTAGGGCTCTGGCTAAGAAGTGGCCAGGAGTTACCTGAAAGGAGATCAGAAACTATCAGAATGTTTAGAGCAGAAAGTGATATGATCTGACATCTCTTAGAAAGATTATTTGGCCTCTTATATGGAAAACAGACTGTAAGGGGCAAAGGTGGAAGTAGGGAGATAGTTCTAGTAATACAGGTGCTAGATTGAGGTGGTTTGGAGCACAGTGGTGGGATAGAGAGGAGTGAATTAAGGATGATTTCAACATGGCCTGAGCAACTGTGTGAATAAATACTGAACTTGGCAGTACCCATGTAAATAGGAAGTTTGGGTGGTGGTGGTGAAGGGGATTATTTTAGTCAGCTCAGTGTTGCTGTAAACAAAAGCCTGACAAGACCAACTTAGAGAAGGAATAGTTTATTTTGGCTTATGGTTTTAGAGACTCAATCCATGGTAGGGCTGAGTCCACGGTTCTATATCATGGGAGAAGGGTATGAAGGAGGAAAGCAACTCAGGACAGAACAGCCAGGAAGCAGACAGCTCCACTCATAAGGGTCAAAACATAAACCCTAAAGACATATCCTCAATGACCTACTTCCTCCAGCCACATCCTACCTGCTTACAATTACCACTCTGTTAATTCATATCAGTGGATTAATCCATTGACTCAGTCACAATTCTTATAATCAAATCTAATTATTTCACCTCTGGACCCTCTTACATTATCTCACACAAGAGCTTTCGGGAGTCACCTCATATCTAAGTCCTAACATGGAGGTCAGAATATAATTTGGGGTATGCTGAATTTGAAATGCATTTTGGGCATACAGGATTCTAGTGAAAGATTTTAAGTGCAGATTGAGTCTGGGGAGTGTTTGGCATGAAGATGGTATTTAAAGCAAAGGACTGGATTTGTCATCTAGAGGATATGTGTATTAAAGAATAGAAGATGTCCAAAGGGCTGAACCTTCCAGGATCCTAAGGTTCTCCAACATTCAAAGTTGTAACACTAAGGAGGATTCAGTAAAGGAGGACAAGCAGAAATAGCCAGTGTTAGGGAGGTGAGGAAGTGTTTCAAGGCAAACAGGATGACTTGTGTCAGTCACTATTGCATTTGGCAGTGTAGAGGTGACATGATCTCTTACAAGAAATTAGGTAGAGCCATGGTGATGGAGCCCAACTGGAGAGTGTTCAGGGACAACATTGCTACAGTGGAGACAGAGTGGAGTCAACTTCTTCAGAGTTTTGATGTAAAAAGAGGTAATCAAACCGTTTTTTAAAGGAGGATTTAGGGAAAATTTGAGTTTAAAAATCAGTTCCAAAACATTTTTGATAACTCAGATAATATATATGACTGGGAGTGATAATATAAGAAACTCGGTTATATTATTTTCAGTTATCCCAGGTGCTTCATTTGCATTTCTGAAAATAAATTTATGTTTTATGCACACAATTACACTTAAAATTCACTGTGAAAACCTTGCCCAAAGCACTGACAGCTCTTCTTTTTTCATCCACATCCCTTATGATCTTTGTATCTAAATATTACATATACTTTCAACCTGCTACAGGTAACTATTTCATTTGCCTTCAAACATACAACTCAGAACATTTTTAAATCATGAAGATTCTCTTAGACATTGTTAGCTACCTGCCAATAACCCACACCCCCTTCGACCCTTTTAACAGAATTCTAATATTTTATGGAATGGCAAACTGCTTATCTCTCAGCAAAGAAAATCTCACAGTCCTTTGCCAGGTATCATGCTTGTGGCTATAGCTATGTTATTGTGATCATAATGAAAAAAAAGGCCATAAGCCAAGAATGGTAGAGGACCAAGCATAGTAAGAGCCTGGTGTCTAATATTTTGTTGAGCTCCAAGTCTATCACCTCTTGCTAGTAATCTTATTTTATATATAGTTAATTGCCTTCATCAAGCCATGATTACTCAGTTATGCTGTTACTTGTGGCTGAAAACTTTTTAATTTTAATAACTTTCTAGAATTCACAGGTAGAATCAGATTAGATTTCTCACTGAAAAACCCCTTTATTCCCATTATGGCACAACAGAGTCTATAATGCTATGCTGTTAGTGCTATGTATTATTATTAATAATAATAATTATATCATTAATAACAATAGTTAATGTTTGCACTGACAGCATTTTCTATGTTCCAAGCACTGTTCTTGGAAGTTCTTATATTATTTCATTTAACTCTATAAGGCAAATACTATTATGTTTCCCAGCTTTCCCAATTTAATAAGAGAAAACTGATACAGGCAGAGATGAATAACTATGCCTAGGTTACATAACTACCTAGCAAAGTTGGGATCTGAACCTCTGGTCTGTCTCTGAAGTCTGTGCTCACATGTTGAGGCTCTGCAGGGATTTGAGGAGCCTCCACTTACCTGGCCTTTAACTTCTCTGGCAGTAATTGCCATTGTGCTCTATGGACAAGTTCTGATCATCAGATGTCCTGTCTTGATTCACTCTTTTCCCTACTGGTATGGTTCAATCATGCCATTATAATTACAGGGTTGAACAAAGCCTTTATCTTCCAAGAGAAATGGACTGAGTGTGTCAAGCATCTTTCCTGATACCTTTGACTAGGTCATAATATTGCAACACTTTCTTGCTAATTCTTTCTACTCAGTTATTCTTTGGGATTATTAGTGCTGATAATAACTAATTGTCCTTGTTGAATGTGTTGTGTCTTCTGAGCTATATCAACTCTATCTACTTAACACTGCTAACATAGATTGTGAGGAATACAAGAGAATATAAATGGGCAACAGAAAAAATTAAATGTCTGCATATATCCATAGCAACTAATGAACCACTTCATATGTGATTGCTGAATAAGATATTTTAATGGACTATGTACATTCTATAAATTATGTTTGTTGATATAATAACATAATTTTTTCTGTCTTTACATATTATACATGTATATATTGTCAGTTGAGTTTTACCAATCCCTATGACATATTATTAGCTCCCATTTTACTGAGGGCCAGGGAAGTTAGGTAACTTGCCCAAGGTTTTATTGTTTATAACTATATCATGTCAATATAAACCCATGCCATCTGGTGCCTCTCCTTCCTAATGGTTATCCTAAAATTGTAATGTATACTTATTCTTATGAAAAGTGATTAATGTTTTTCTCATCTATAAGGCAGGGTTCATGTTAGTATTTACTCAGAATTTTATCACAATTGTCTAAAATATTGACTGATACATGGTTGCTATTCATTAGATATTAAAAATAATTAAGTTTTAAAATTATATTTAAAATATTACAGTAGGCCTTGGTGGCACACTCCTGTAATCACAGCTGCTCTAGAGGCTGTGGGAGGATCCTAAGCTGAAGACCCACCCTAAAAATTTAGCAAGACCCTGTATTAAATGATGTAGCTCAGTGGTAGGATGCCCCTGAACTGTGAAAAAAAGAGAGAGAGAGAGAAAGGGGGGGGGGGGGGGGGAAGGAGGGAAGAACAGAGGAAAGAAATAAAGAAAATATATATTAAATGTAATAAATTTTAAAAAGTCACACAGCCAAGATTCAGACAAAATCTGGCTCCAAATCTTATGTTCTCTGACTAGTTTACTGCTCTGCCTTCCAAAGTACCTAACTCAGGGGTGTTGAGTCAAACACATGCAGCCACTGCCCTGTTCCTGCAGCACAGAGTGCTGAATGGTTATTGTCCTTTCCTTTACCAAGCCTGGATAAGGCCTCAGAATTCTTCATTCAGAACTTTGGACTGCCGCAGTCCGGCTGCAGCAAAATAACCGGGGGTGACAAACAACTTGTGTACGTTGATACAGCAGGAGTGGAAGCCGTTTATTGTAGGACAACAGAGGTATTTATACATTCCACACAGCTTATCTTAATTAACATAAAATAGATACAGCAGTCAACCAATAAGGAATCAATGGCTCGCTGGTGTTACTTCACAAACCACTCCCCCTGGCAAAATACCAGGCGCCATCCTGGCTTGTTTACAGACTCTAACATTGGACAATCATTACTAATCAGTTATTGTCTAACATGTGAAATATATTTGCCATTTCTGGGTCTAGAGGACAATTGAAAGAAAAGTTTGACTTATTTAACCTGTAGTAGCTCTCTCTCTTCTATAAACTAATCCAAAACGGCAGAAGGGAAAAAAAAAAAAAAAAACAACAACAACAACATGAATATCAGGAACAACCATTTCATGTCATCAAACTTACTAATAAATTCTGAGAGTGAACAAAAATCTATCTACCATCTATCATCCATCTATCTATCTATCAATCATCTGTGTGGGGAGAGAGAAATAAAGCACATATTACCCTATAACAAAATTTACTAGTAATCTCCCTTTTCAGCACATAGGCCCCATGTTCTATAAGCCAGAATAATAGGTATCTCTTTATTTCAAATGAATTATGTCTGTCCACAAAGATGTATTTATAGGGATAGTGACATTTCAATTTACCTTGTCTCACATAATGATTTGTTCTTTATGGAATATTGTTCAATTATTTTTGTCACACACTTATCGTAGGCAAAACCAACCTCAAAATGGCTGCCAGGTTCATACATAATATCCTTCCAGGGAAAAATGCTCATTTCCTGATGAGGGAAGCATTCCTGAGGAGTCCCTTAACCATAAGTTGCTTGACTGCTACTGCATGACCACAGCCTTTACCACAGAGGGTGGAATTGGATGTGGAAACTGATGCAAAGAATGTACAGCAATAGGTTGGACAAGGAGCTCTGAGGCCCAGAGAACCTTGCATTATCCCAGGAAGTTTAAACAAGAGATACAGAGAAAAGTTGAGGAAATTAGAAGCAGAAGCTGATGCCGAAAACAGAGAGAGCACAGCACTAGGCAGAAGTCATGAGGCAAAGAGTTTGGCAAGAAGGTAATAATTTTTTTCTAGTTTGTATGTCTATATAAAAATTTAGAAGGCAAGGCATAAAGCAGCATAAAGCTGAGGATCAAACCCAGTGCCTCATAGTCCAAGGTCCTGAGAAGTTTTTCTCTTAATAAGCTGTGTCTTACATAAAATCAGGATATCTTCTTCACAATATCTCCTTTCACAAATTACTTTTAATAATGTTCTTCCAATTTTTCCAAGATATAAAAATATTTTATGATTTCCAGGTTTGCCTTTCTTTATTCTTCCAACAATTATTTGGTGTTTGATTTATATTCCCCAGAAAACACATCATCTGTTCATAAATTCTCAGCACTTTCTGTGTGCAGTTCCCAGAGTGTTCTGCATATTATGATGCCAAGTGTTTAAATTGGTCAATAATGACAAAGGAGGCAGAGTGCTTTAGGAAATGGAATTCTGACTTAAGAGATGCTTTACCTCGTATAGGAAGAGAAGGAGATAGCCATTGATTAGGTGCTGGATGAGTGTAGAGTAATGACTAAAGTAAATGGGATTTGCTAATTTTCTGTCTGAGTAAATACACTAATAAGGAGATTCACATAGGTGGCTGGCTGTTAATCAGCATTTCTGTTAGCCACATGACTGAGAAATATTGATTTGGCTGTGACTGCGGACTTAACAATAAATGCAGTATGACCCTGCAGCTGGTCTCTTGCCACGGGATATATTGGGCATAATTCAAGGTAATCAGGAAGTAACAAGGACACATTACACAATTCCTCATGATTTTGGTGTCTTTTATAATCAGCTGTGCTAGTATTGCTTTTATTTTATTTACTAGTTAATATATCAAGACATTTTGAATTTTGAATTAAATACATTTTTATTTAAATGTTATTTCATGACAATTTTCTAATACTTATCGATTAATTAATTTTTTTTTCTTACACAGTTCTCAAGTTTATTTGGTTGGCTAGCTTATTCTTTATTCTTTTGTTATTGGATAGAAGTTAGTCATTTTTAATATTTTCAAGATTTCTTTTTAGTTGTAGGTGGACACAATATCTTTATTTTATTCATTTTTATGTGGTGCTGAGGATCTAACCCAGTGCCTCATGCATGTGAGGCAAATGCTCTACCACTGAGCCATAACCCCAGCCCCTCATCATTAATATTTTATAGAAGATTTTCATTGTCTCTGATTTTCATTGTCTTTGGTTAAATATTTTTCTTGATTAAAATGCAACAAATTCTTATCGAAGAAAATTTAGAAGATGAAAATAAAAATTCTTGAAGTTAAAAAGATGGCCAGTCTTTTTTCCTGCATATAAGACATTATCATACTATAATACCTAGAAGGGAAAAGGATGAATTTGGGTGTTGGAGAACTAACATTTATTTGTTTGTTTGTTTTTTTTTTCACATCTAATTGAGAGAACTTAAATTGGAAGTCACATGTTCTTTAAATACAAGATACAAATAGAATCTTGTACTCATCTCCCCCTATTCTGAATATTAATTAGGTACTTTTACAACTAAACAAGTGAGAAAAAGAATAGCATTGCTTTTTTGTAGAAGGAAAGATAATGAAAATAAGAACAGAATTAGAAATAAGAATGGAATTGGAAATTCATTTATATTAAGGTATATTAATGTTTCAAGGCATATTAGTTGTCTTCTGATATCTATTCTCTTTTTTGTCTATACTAATAGAACACCTGATATTTAGGTGGGCATATGGTGGCCCACTATAATAAGTGCAAGGCAGCTGATGTGCAGTTACAGGAATAGTTTCTGGCTAATGACAAACAAGTGAGCATGTTTCATGAACGTGTTTCTGTGAACAGCTTTTGAGAATCTTTCTTTTAAAACAGGGCTCCTGGATGCTCTCTGCCCTTTTCTTTCTTCTTCCTCTCTTTTGGACTATGAGGACAAAGATAAAATGATGTACTGGAAAGAGTCTGATTCCTTAAGGTCTTAATGAAAAAGCCACCATGCTGACCCAAGAATCCCTCTCTGAACTTTTATGTGACATTGAGAGAAAACTCTACATTTATTAAGCCACTGTTACTTGGACTTTTCCTGTTACTGTCATAAAATCCAAATCCTACCTCATAAAATCAAAAAAGCCAAAGAATGACTTTTCAAAAAAGTAATAATATCTGCAAATCTCAAGGTAGACTTAGCCCTCCAATCCTGCCCCAAAAAGGAAGTAAAATGAAGATTAAAAAATAGAAGGCTCAAACCTATGATATGAAGGAATAAAAAATCAGGCTTAAGTTCTGCTAGCATTAAAAATATAAAAAGAAGACAGTGTGAAAAATTTATAAAATAAAGTTTAAAATGTAGATGAAATGCTAAGAATTCTGTTATTTATCAACTTGACTTATGAAAATATAGAAAATTTGAATGATTTATAACAATTAGGGAAATTTATTAAGTACTTAAATGCTGCAGTCCGGCTGCAGCAAAATAACTGGGGGGTGACGAGCAACTTGTGTAGATTGATACAGCAGGAGTGGGAGCCGTTTATTGTAGGACAGGAGGAGTATATATACATTACACACAGTTTATCTTAATTAACATAAACTAGATACAGCAGTCAACCAATAAGGAATCTCCACACTTAATGGCTCACTGGCGTTACTTCACAAACCACTTCCCTTTGCAAAATGCCAGGCGCCATCTTGACTTGTTTACAGACCCTAACACTTAAAATCTTTCCTATAAAGCAATCACCAGAACCATTTTATCAGCAAGTTCTATAAGATCTTTCATCAATTAATATTGTAAACTTCTTTATTCACTCTTTCTAGTCTTAATCAGAATTTGTATCACAGGATAAAACAACTTTGTCATTACATATTATCTTTTCAAGTATTCCTGGATTGGTCTGTTGTGATATCTTCTTTGGAATTTTTGTGTCTGTATTTATAGTTTGGCTGTCATATTTCTTTCTTTTACTATTCCTGCTTGTTTTTCAGTTCTAATTTGTCATATCTTCATAAAATGAGTTGGAGGAATTTTGGTTTTGTGTGCTCTGAATTTGCCTAAAGATTAGGATTTAATATAGATTGTTTATTGTTTTGTTTCACAGCTCTCTCTCCTCTCAACCTTATCCTTCATGGAAGCAGCATGATTTCAATTTTTGTGTGTGTTTGTTGGTACCAGGGTTTGAACCCAGGGGTGCTTAACCACTGAGGCACATCCCCAGCTCCTCTCCCCCTTTTTATTATTTGTCATTTTGGGACATGTTTTGTTAAGTTGCTTAGGGTCTCTCTAACTTGCAGTCCTTCTGCCTCAGCCTCCCAGATGTAAGCCACCATGCCTGGCAAGCAGTATGTTTTCTGACTCCACTGATGTTGGACTTGGCCATGTGACTCCTTGCCTAATGGAATGTGTGTGTAACATATGCCACACCCAATTAGAAGCTGCAATGCAATTAGATGGTTAGGTAGGGTCTTTCTTGATCCTGTGTCCTCTACGGTGAGAAAGACATATCAGGATAGAGCTACTTCCAAGTGTCAAAATTAGAAGACACATGTTGAAGTTGTAGTCCCAACATACAGCTAGAAAGTGACAAATTTACATGCATGAGGGAAAACAATGTGAACAAGAAATGCATATATGTTTTTGTAGGGTGGGGGTGCCAGTGATAGAACCCAGGACCTCAAGGGTCTCCCATATGCTTGTCAAATGCTCTTTCACTGTGCCACATTCCCAGCTAGAAATACATGTGTGCTAAATAAGACATGAGAACTTCAAGATTCCTTCTACACAGCATACTCTAGCAAGAATTGACTAATATTTGATACCTTAGAGATTCTGCATATACCAAATATCCAAAATTATTATTGTTGTATTTGCTAAAATGATGATCTACTTCCAAGATTCTTCCCACATTTGATCATTAAAATTCTTCTGTGAGATACAACAGTCACTAATATGGCATTATGTAAAAATGTGGATGTGTAACCGATGTGATTTTGCACTTTGTATTTGGGGTAAAAATGGGAGTTCATAACCCACTTGAATCAAATGTATGAAAGATGATATGTCATGAGCTTTGTAATGTTTTGAACAACCAATTAAAAAAAAGAAAAAAAAATTCTTCTGTGAGGAAGAGCTTCCTTTTCTCATCAACTTATTTATATCAGTATGGACTTGTATTTATTTTACTCTATGAGTTGTAATCCACTTGGGTATTTTTCTTTTTTTAATTGCTCAAATTGTCCAAGCTTTGGTCATTGGGATCCACTTCCAATTAGCTCCTATTTTTTTAAAATGTTCCATTTTCTTGTTCTCTGGACTGAAAAGATATTCAAAGATAATCATGTACTTTCAGTATCCAGCCCTGGAATCAGTCATTTCTCCAAATAACTCTATTACTTTTTATAGGATAATGATACTTAAAAATGAATATCTGGGTACTAGATGCACACACAGCCACAGGAGTGTTATTATGGCTTTTAGGCCTCCATCATCAAACTGAGCTAAAAATATAAAACTAACATATTAATAGTAACAGCCATGTATTAATGGACATGTACATATCAATTTATAAATGTGTATTTAAATGTATATTAAATAGCTTGAGATTTTACTGACACCATTGGTTCCAATCCCACCTCATCTTTCCTTATTTTTTGTAAATTATTTTCTCTGACAATGAGAAATATCTTTGTTCACATGTATTCACTTATTACCCAATCCTCCTATACCCATAATCAGTGTCAGAGTTGCCAAATCACATCCTTGTGAAAACAAACTTATTAAGTAGAGCACAATAGTCATGTATAGTTATTTCTGTCTTCAGTCTTCAATATGTTGTTAAGCACTCCTTTCCAAAGTGATTTAGTTTAGCTCTTCTCCTCCCATCCCTTCAGAGTGACTATGCTATTCATTTGAAATGCGGTTAAGTTCATTTTTAACGGTGCATGTTCCATTTAGTCTTCCTCCTGCATCCTGTTTGATTTTATATATATTTGAGCCTGTGAAACAGAACATGTTTCAGAAAGTCAGAGGTATAGAAAAAGATATGCTCACAGAAATGCCACTTCTCCTCATCCCTTCTACTCTGTTTCTGTCCTCCCATCCTTTCCATCCCATTCCAACCCACTCCTCAAGGTAACTGTTATTAGTTTCCTGGGAGTGCCATAAGAAATTACTATAACCTTCATGACTTAAAACAACAGGAACTTATTCTCTCACAGCTCTGGAGGGCAGAGGTCTGAAGTCAAGGTGTCAGCAGGTCTGTCTCCTCCAGGGCCCCTGTATGGGAACCAATTCCTTGCTTCCTTCAGCTGCTGACAGCTCCTTGCACTCCTGGATTTCTTTGACTTGTAACCACATTGCTCCAAACTGATATTTATATCAGTATGGACTTGTGAGTATTTATTTTACTCTATGAGTTATAATCCACTCTTTTTTTTTTTCTTTTTTTAATTGCTCAAATTGTCCAAGCTTTGGTCATTATGATCCACTTCCAATTGGCTCCTATGTTTTTGTTTTCTTTTTTAATGTCCCATTTTCTTGTTCTCTGGAATGAAAAGATATTCAAAGATAATCACGTATTCAGTATCCAGCCCTAGAATCAGGCTTGTTTTCACACCACCTATCCTCTGTGTCTATGTGAAATGTCCCTCTACTTCTTTTTTATAGGAAATTTTGTGATTGAATTCAGGGCCCACCCAGATAATTCAGGATCCTCTTTCCACCTCAAGATTCTTAATTACATATGCAAAAGCCCTTTTTCCAAATAGGTAACATTCATAAGTTCTGGGGATTTAGGGTGTGAACACACTTGGGGAGCCATTACCCACCTTGCACAGTAACTGATTTCACTAATTTCTTGTTTATTTTTGCTGTGATTTTTTTTTTCATGAATGAGCAGATATATTAAAATTTCTTATTTCCCTTTGTTTTTAATATAAAAAGTAGCATACAAGACCTAGTCTTTTCTACTTTACTTTTTTATTTAATAATATTTCCACAAAACAATTCCACATTCATTTATAGAAATCATTTCTATTTGTATAAATTACAGAATTCTACTCTGTGGCTATACAATAATTTAGTTACCCATTCTCATATGTATGGTATTTAATTTGTTATTAATTTGCAACTTCAAACACTATTATGTATATATTTTTGTGTTGTTGGGGGTGTATCCTTAAGAGTTAATTCCAAGAAGTAGAATAATAGGATCAAAATATAAGTGTGGATAGAAAGATAGAATTTTTAGTATTTCAAAATTATCCCCAAAATGGACTGTATGAATTTGTATTCTAACCAACAACATATGCAATTCTTACTTCCTAGTAGTCTCTCCTCTGATTATGTTGTCATGTTTTAATATTCCAAAATTACATTAGATAAGATATGCTTTAATTTTCATTTATATAATAATGACTGAAATTGAACATCTTTTTATATGTTTAAGGGCCATTTTAACATATTTTTTCTTTTAATTTTCTTTTCATGAATAAAGGAATTTCTGTGACCACATAAATTATGCCTCATAAATAAATCTAAAGACATGAAATTAATAAAGACTTGTTTAAAGTATTTCATTTTATATTTAAAACAATAAAGAATTCTATAATTCTTTTCATTCAACATTGAATTGATTGTCTTGGTTAATAAAGTAAGGCATGAAAAGAAATGAAGAAAAAGCATTAGGAGGTAAGAAATAAAACTGTAATTTTTCCTAGCCAACACTATTGTCATATAAAACAGTCTAATGTGTAGTTAACAAATTAGAACTATTGAGGTGATTTAACAATGTTTCTGGCTAAAAATTCAAAGACCAATTCATATATGAATTTCAAAAACCAATATATTTTTAAAATATTTTCATTAGTGCAATATAATTACATATGATAGTGGAATTCATTTTGATGTAATAATACATTCATAGAATAAAATTTGCTCCATTTCAGTCCCCAATACGTCTTCTTTCCCTATGTACATGTGTGATTTTGCCACAGTGAATTCTACATTGTTTAATAATTTTATCTGATCCTTTTAGACATATATGATAGTAGAATGTATTTTGACACATTTTACATACATGCAGTAATTAGGATCCCATTCTTGCAGTTGTACATGTTGTGGAGTTTTAAATTCTACATCTGTCTATCTATAAAATATCAATTAAAAAACAAACAAAAATAAATAGAAGGAAGTCCAGTAGAGTAGAACAGTATCATTTTTAATTAAACAGAATAAATAACAGAGTAACATGTTAAGCACTTAGAAATAATCCAGTAAAAGCATTCAAGGCACTTATGAAGAAAATTTAAAATTTTTTATTTTATTGAAAGTTATTAAAGAAGATCTGAGAAATACAAATATGTGTTTATGTATAAAAGACATAATATTATGAAATGTTCCTGATTTTCTCAAGTTGAACTATTGATCCAGTATAATTCCATTGAAAATCCCAACAAGTTATTGCAGTATAAATTGACTTGCTGAGTCTAAAATGTTACATAGAAGAGCAACGTCATTCCTGAAGAATTAAAAACAAGACTGGAACACTTGGCTTGTGAGATACCAAGACTTTTTAAAAGGGGAAATCTGTGTGGTTAATAAGCATTAAAAAATGCTTAACATTTTTCAGGAAAATACATACAGATGTATATTTTTCAGGAAAGGTACCATTTCACATTTATCTAAGTTGGTAAAAATGGTAATGAAGGACAAGCATTGCAATACATAGGAAGCCATCAGATACTTTATACTTTCTAGTGAATGTAAAATATAAAAATATACTCTAAAGCATTTGATTATATCCCCCCAAAAAAGTTAAAAATGGGTATTTATTTTCATTGAAGAGATTCCATTTTAAGATATATACCCCAAAGGAACTATTTGATACATACCCACAGAGATAAGTACAACAGTGCTCCCAACAGCAACATTTGTAATAGTAAAACATTGGTTAAGTACTCAAATTTCTATCCATCAGACAATAGCAAATCTATATTTCAGTTAAAATAAATGACATTGAGCTGTATGTGATGATGTGAATAAATCTTAAGAATACTGAGCAAATATCAGGCAGCAGAAAAATATATTACATATATATTCTATAAAGTTTATAAACAGATAAAGCTAAACAATGTATTATTTAGGATATATTGCTAAAGATATGTAGTAAAACTGGTTTTTTTTTTTTTTTTTTTTTTTTTTTTGTTTTGTTTTTTTAAATAAGGATGATTCGGCTGGGGTTGTGCTCAGAGGTAGAACGCTCACCTACCATGTATGAGGCACTGGGTTCGATCCTCAGCACCACATAAAAATAAAATAAAGATATTGTGTCCACCTATAACTAAAAATAAATATTTTTTAAAAATAAGGTATGATAAACTTCATGATACTGACTACTTCAGATCCAGGAGAGAGGTTTGCTGAAATTAGGGAAGGGCATATGAGAAGATCAGAATGTATAAGAAGACTCTATTGTTTAAAATGAACATGTCCTCGCCAGGCAAGATGTCACATGCCTGTAATTTCATTGACTCAGAAGTCTGAGGTAGGAGAAACACAAAGTGAAGGCCAGTTTTGGAAACCTAGCAAGACCTTGTCTCAAAATAAAAATTTAAAGGGGTTAATAGCTTAGGAGTAGAGTGCTTGCACATGTTCAATGTCCTGTACTGAATTTTTTTTTAAAAAAGGAATTATATCCCATGCCTTGCCTTACATGTATGCCATATACACTTTGTTTCTATCTGTATATCTAAAAACTGGAAAAAACCACAGATAATATTAATCAAGAGCATCATGACACAGGCCATTTGGGGAATATGGTTACTTATGCACTTTGTTATGAATGTGCTGATAGCCCTTCTGGCCCTGCCCCACTTGTCCTTTTCATATATATTTGTTCATGCCTAGCTGAATATTTTGATCTAGAATATCATTCTCCACTCAACAAAAAAACCAGAAAGAGAGGAAGAATCTCAATCTGTCTTAAAACGCAGAAAGGCCTAGATCATCTGTGATCACTTATTAGCAGGAAGCAAGCATATTTTGAGGGACAGGGGAAGAGCTGTGTGGCAGTGTTACAAATGATAAAATGAAAAGTGGCTGCTGCTGGTTTCCTAACACCAGAAACTAAGAAAAACAATGGTAGAGTTGATTTCAGGCAATCAAGTTTGGTCATAAGTCCAGTGCAATGCTCAAGAAGAGTGAAATTATAGAAACTGCTACAGAAGTTCTTATATATACATCAATAGAAATCAGTTTAATGTGAGTCCAGTTTCTCATAGATGAAAGGAGTAGTTAAGTCATTTGATTTAAAGAAAAGTGAACTGGTTTGATTTTCTTTTTTTGTTTGTTTGTTTGATTAGAAAAACACTGTCTTCTCATTGAGTCAAGTTTAATTGAAGTGGTAGTGAGGGACATTTATTCTACTCTGGCTGAGTAAGAAATGTCTTACAGTGACAAAGAAAGATGAAGCTCCTGAATTAATACTGTGAGATATAGATCCAAGGACAGTGGCTGGGTTGCAAGAACAGGCCTCAGGCATGGTGGAAGAGATGTACCCTGGGTCCTGAACCTTCAGGATTAATCTGCAGTGTACTTCACCTGGTAAGCAGGTGTGGAGACAGTGTGCAGATATGTTGAGGAGCTGTCAGGAGCTTAATGGAACACTCATTCCAATCATGCAGAATTATTGCTGCCTGGCTTTTTTGTATGACAGTGAAGGTAGCATTGCTGCATCTGTGTTCTATGAAATTATCTATTATATCCTTTATTTACAAGAGTGTATGTATTCCTGTTCTGTGACTGCCTTTTCATCAATCACTGACACTATTGTGACAGCTATGCATGTTCCCAAAACACTAGGTCTAAGGCATTTTAAATATAAAAATTATTGTGAGGTGAAATAAATCTGGTCAATTCTGTAGCAATCAGAGTTAAACAGGAGTCCTTGAGACTTTCAGAGTCTTTAATAGATGTTGTGAATCCCCATAAAAGGGACTGCAATGCAGGTAGTCAGAGTTTTCCACCCCGATTTGAACATGAATTCCTTACTTTGAGTCATTTCTTCTCTGATGATTATTCAGGGGGACATGAATTCCTTATTTTGAGTAACCTCTTCTCTAATAATTATTCAGGGGAATGTTACAGAAATTCTAAGATTACTCACTTTACAGGTCATTACTACCTCTCCACCATAAGGACTACATTTCCCAGGCTAGAAAAGCACAGCATCTTGTCCAGTTGCATAAATCAAGTAGAAACTTCCTCCTTGCATTCCACTCTACCCAATCATCTCCTTCCTGGAGCACAGGGAAATAGTTTTTATTTCCATTATCAGACTAGAATTTTTTTTATTTCTTTAAAAATTACCAGTAACATTAATTAGTAATGAAGTAAATGACCAATAATGTTTGGGACATTGATGAAGACCCTAGTTATCTTGAGAGAAGATACTATTCTAATAGCAAATTGAATCCTCAGGTATAGAAATGATAAACTAGAGTACAAGGCATGAATACGTACATTTGTTTGAATAGCATATTTTTGGCTACTACTCTAGGTGAGGCATTAAGCAATGTCTAGATGCCCACAAGGACCTGTGGGGCCTGGGTTATCACAGGACAAGGTGATGCAAATGTGACCGAGGTACACCTGGGATAAAACAAGTGCACAGAGGAAGGCACATAAACTTGGGGAAAGTTGATTGTCATTTCCTCTTAGAAAACTTCTATGACCCAAGACTGTATTGTTTTCTAGTGTCATAAAAATCTCAAAAATATGTACAAAATTTTGCATTCCTATTTTCCAACCACCATCCAATCCAATTCCTCTCATGTTATTTCGTATCTAATGGAGTGAATAACATCACCGTCTACATAAACTTGAGCCAAAACCATAAGGAACAATCTTTTTTTTTAAGAGAGAGAGAGAGAGAGAGAGAGAGAGAGAGAGAGAACGAGAGAGGATTTTAATATTTATTTTTCTGTTTTCAGTGGACACAACATCTTTATTTTATTTTATGTGGTGCTGAGGATTGAACCCAGCACCCCACGCATGCCAGGCGAGCACGATACCGCTTGAGCCACATCCCTAGCCCTAGGGAACAATCTTGAAAGTTCTTTTGAAGAGAAATTTCACCTTACCTTCTTTATGGAATGAAAGCAAATCATATTCTATGACAAATATGTATCAGATTAAAAACCTGTCAGCCACTTCTCTTGCCCTATGTTAACTTCCACAATTTTGACTCAGGAGTGCCAAAATAACTTCCTAGTCTCTCCAACTCCAGTCTTGGAAATACATCTTTTCTTTATCCTCTGTACCCTAATCTATTCCCTCTCCAACTATTATTTTGTACAAATGCTTGTAAAAATATTTTCCTTGTATGGCATGATTTACTGTTCCCTAATTTTTTAAGAGTATAATTTTCAGTGTTTAATCAATGTCCCCAAACCTTAAATTATCTGCCTCCTGCCTCTTCCTGCAGCACATTTCATACCACTTTCTTCATTTCATACCAGGATCAATCATACAAGACTTGTTTCTTCAACACTCGATGCTTTGTCCTGGCTTAGTTTCTTTGCATTTGCTGTTCTTCTTGGTTCAGATTTCTCTCTCTCATCTATCTATCTATCTATCTATCTATCTATCTATCTATTTTGGTTTGGTATCTAAAATTTCACCTCAGCTGGATACTCCCTGACCATCCTGTACCTCCTCTCCATCCCATCTAAGAATTAGTAACATCCTGAGCATATCTGTATCTCATATGCATCACCCAGTCTTGGGATGATTGCATTGATTACCTAGGCCTGACTAGTTTGTGAGTACCTTCAGGATTGTTCTAGTCATTTTCACATCTGTGACCAAAAAACCTGAAAAGAACACTTTAGAGGAGGAAAAATTTATTTGGCACTCATGGTTTCAAAGGTGTCAGTACATGGACTCACCCCATTCCATGGCTCTGGGCCAAAGGTGAAGAGAATATCACAGTGAAAGAATGTGGAGGAGGAAAGCAGCTCAGGACATGGCAATCAGGATGCAGAGTGAGAGCTCCACTCACCAGGCTCAAAATGTAAACCCCAAAGGCATACCACAGTGACCTACCTCCTCAGTAGTAGACACACATAATCTGCCTATTGCTACCACCCAATTAATTCACATCAGTGTATTAAGCCATTGATTAGGTTATGCCTTTGAATCTCTTGCTTTGTCTCACATATGAGCTTTTGGGGGATACCACATATCTAAATCATAACAAGGTTATATTATTCTGTTTATTTTCTCCATATCACTTACCACAAATTGAAATGATATTATCTGTGTGTACCTGTTGGTGTTTTTTTTGTTTGTGCCCATCTTCCCTTACTGGAAGATAAGCCCCACTAAGGAATGTACTTTGTCTATTTTGTTCCCTTCTATATCCATGGTGCCTTGCACAAACAGATCTTCAATGGATTCTGGTGAATGGATGTAGAAGAATTGAGAGACCTGAGTGCATCAGTCCACTGGGGAATCTGGTCGATATAATAAAGCAGGAGCAATAAAAAGTATCCACAATAGTCATTATTTATTGAATGCACTTTTATGCCAGGTATGATTGTAACCACTTTATATACATTATCTCACTTAACCTTTTCACCATCCCTGTGAATTAGGTATTATTACAGATGACGCAATGGAGACTCAGAGAAGTTAAGGAATTTGTCCAAAATAAAACTGATAAGTGGAAGAGAATGGATTTAAATTTAGGTCTAACTTTAACATTGTACTACTAACAGTGCTATAGCCAAGCTTTCATATAGAGAATCCATCAGTGACATGTCAAATCCATGCAGCAGCCATTCTGTTGAAATTCCTACCATACAGGTTACTCTCTGAGGCCTTTTATTTGTATAATTAAGGCACAATACACATACTTATTAAGCTATTAGCTAAATTAGATATTATTTATCTAATTTATCTCTGACCCTTTCCTCCAATGCAGAATAGTACCCTGAAAGAAAAAAAACATGGGGAAATTGAGTTTGGCAAGTGGAATTGCTGTGTGGGATGAATTAGAAGCTTAATTACATAGAAGAAAGAATTGGGAAACAACATGGAAATAGACACATAGTTAAATGTTTTATGTACAGATATTTTTCCACAATATAGATCTGAGACCCATATAAATATCACTGCAGGTTTCGTAGTAAGTAGGAACACACATGCAATTGTGCTACTCAATTTTCAATCTTCATCCAGGGAGGGTATTACCTATATTTTATCAGGGCAGAGCCAGGTAAGGAAAAGTTTAATATTTTACTACATTTGACTTGCAACAAAGAGTATGTTGACAGAAAAATCTCTGAGCATTTAGTGAAGTGCTTCTTCCAGTTTGTCCTGCTTTTTTATAAGCTGTGGCAGCCGGAATGATCTCTCCCTCACCCCAGATGTCCATGACCAATCCCTAGAGGCTATTTATATATTACCTTACATGACAAAAGGAATTTTGCAGATGTTATTAAAGATCTTGGAATGGGCTGAGTATTCTGGTGCCACATCTAATCACATAAATCCTTAGAAGCAGCTGCAGTCAGGAAGCCATGTCTGCAGAAGGGTCAAAGATGCCATATTGCTGGCTTTGAAGATGGAGGGAGGGGATCATGGGCCAAGGGATATAGGTAATTTCTAAGGCAAAGAATCTATTCTCTTCTAGAACCTCCTACCATGAGTGGGGCCCCCAGATACCTTGATATTAGCCCAGTGAGTCCTATGGCAGACTTCTGACCTACAGAAACAAAAGATATTAAATTTGTATTGTTTGTAAGCTACTAAGTTAGTGGTAATTTTTTTTTATGGTAGCAATAAAAAAACTACTATATAGAAAAGTAGAATTTTAAACTATTGTGTGGATTTTTACACAGAAGAACTCAAGAGCACATTTCAGTAACTCAGGTTGAAAGACTTGGATGACTTCACTTCCCTCAGGACTCCATCAAGAGCAAAAACATATCCACTCAATGAACAACCCGTCATCTCTCTGCCTGTTTCAGGAACTTGCTTGGCTAGGTTTCAAAACTCAAAGAATACTAACTCCTCTTTCATAAAAAGAACACAAGTTTTTTTTCCCCCACTTTATCAGATGATAGGCGAAATTTCATGAGGGAAGCTGCGGTTCTGATACTAGCCTGCAGTACTTATTTATTATTCATTTTGTCCCTGACACTGTTAACTAATTTCTCCTCCTTATATGATTTTGGAGATGCAATTAGCAAATACCTTATCCTTAAATAAATATGGAACATAATGAAAATTTAGAATTCTTGTATAATAAAAGGTGAATCAAATGTTCAAAGTTCATCTAAATCTAGATCTTTTTATGGATCTGCTTATAGTTTTTTATGGACCTGCTTATAGTCTTTTTTTTTTCTCATGTATGTTTAGGGCTACAAAGGGGCTATTGTTCTTCACCTCATTTATTACAGAAGTTGCAATCTTTGGGCTTATGATTCATCTTCTTTCTCTCCCTCCCCTAGAAGAGAACAGAAAACAGCTACACTGGGAATTAGAACTGTTATCAGGCCCAAAACACTTAATTAAACAATTCATTTGATTACTTCTAATCATGTTAAATTAATCTTCTTAGCTCTGCTCTTATATTAGTCAGGAAAGGCTAGACTATGCTGTAGTAATAAATAAATTCTCAGTGGCTAAACACAATGGGAGTTATTTCTGCAACTTTCTTAAATCATATCTCCATATGTGGTCAGCCAAAAATCCAAAGTTGTTCTAGTAAGTGGCTTTTTACTTCATTTTGGGGCTGCTATGTGTGCCTGGGTAAGACAAGAGAAAGAACTGGATGATTCTGGTGCATCTGGTGCATCATCCCCTAGTTTCATGATAGCTGGAAAATTAGGAGGAGTACATAGGTATTCAACAAGAAGTAAATTTCTGACAAACTCTTCTAAGTCTTAATGTTAACAATATTGTGAATAACTTCTTTCAGAAACAAGTTCCTGAGACATGTAAACTTTTCTACTAGTAATTTAAGGACAACAAATGCTTTAAGTGGTACTTTCTCACAAGGCACCAATTTGTCTGGGTTAACAGTGAATCTCAAATAAAAGGAAGGAAAGTAAGACATGTCTACCAAGTGTGAAATGTAGATATAAGGTCAAGTTTGTAGAAAACTCAGCACATGTGTCTGAAAAGAGCATGGAATGAGGAACTGAATACTGTTCGTTATTCTGCATATGTTGGTGCTCAGGAAATACTTGAATGAACCAATGAATGAATGAACTGCAACGTGATCCTGATAAAACTTCTGCATGCCAGTATGCTCATCTGCAAAATGAGGGGCCTACTTTAAACCTGATTTAAACTTTTCCATGTCTAAAATTCTATTAATTACAGAATTAGAGCAACCCAAATTTCAATTTTAAAAATTCTAATGGTTTATTTAAAGCAATTGTTCTCAAAATGTGGTCTGGGGATAGTTTGGAGTCTCTGAGGCCCTTTCATGGGTTCTGTGAGGTCCATGTCATACAGAGTAAAAGATCCATACACAGGGAAAGGTAGACTGATTGGTTTCCATGTAATGGTGTGAAAGATGACTGCTATATAGATTCCACATTGCAAGTAATCTATAAAAATTATGTGTTAAGTTTTAGAGTAGTGTCAATGAAAGATATTCATGATTATTTGAAAATACTTGAAAGACTCCTCCCTTTTCTAATTACATATGTGTGGGAAGCCAGATTTTTCTTCATATACTTTAACCAAAACAACATATCACAACATATTGAATGAAACTTTAGTGTTCTATTAAGCAAGACATGAAGGAGATGAAACAAAATGCAAAATGAGGCCTTTTACTACATTTTTAAAAAATATAGCTATTTTCATAAAAATAAGCTATTTATGCTCATGTAGTGATTTATTATTATTTTTAAGTGAATTAACATATATGTATGTGAATCACTCCATTTTTAATCTTTAATCAAAAATGGTGTTGGAGCTGGGGTTATAGCTCAGTGGTAGAGCACTTGCCTAGCACGTGTGAGGTACTGGGTTTGATCCTCAGCACCACATAAAAATAAACAAATAAAATAAAGGTATTGTACCCAACTATAACTAATTTTTTTTTAAATGGTGCATATTAGAGTTTAATCTATAATATGGCACATACATCAATAGATATATATAAACAAAAGATCTTTGATTTTGTTTTGTTTTGTTCTAATGATGTTCAATAGAGTAAAGGTGTTCTGAGACCAAAGAAAACAACTCTGTGTGGGGTGGGGAAGGGAACGATTGATTTACAGTAAGAATTTGATATTGAATATGATGTGTTCGTAAATGTAAATACCTTTCTTTTATAGTTAGGGTTATGTTTTTAAATAAATACATGTAAGGGAATAACTTAATAATACTGTATTCCAGTTATATATTGAATAATTTCAATTTATAAAATGCCTTTACATATGTGACAGAGACTTTTAATTTCCTTTCCAATATGAATTCTTTCCTTCTTTACTAAGACAACTACCATTTTTGTGGGGTTCAGTCTCATCAGTTAACAAAGACTCCCTTGCTGATAAGTCAGTTCCAGCTGATAAAACAGAATGTAATTGGAAATCACTGGATAGGACATTGGGAAGGTTTTTGTGAAGGAAACAGATTTCACTTATAGTCTCATTCATTATGTTCCTTTTGCCATTTGTCTCTCTCCTTCTACATGGGACTATGATAGAACTCAGCATCCTGCACTCAGCAGCAACAACAGGGAACTCAGCAACGTGCAACTGCAGGCGTGAGGACAAGACCCATGCTCTATAATGAGGAAACAAAACAAGACCAGGCAAAACTCTAGAAGAACTGTTGATTCTGAAAAATGACCACACTGATCTGGGCCTGCTTACTCAACATATTTTTGTTGTGAGAGAGAAATTTTTATATTGCTTAAGTCATTGGTATTTGTGATTTCTTAGTTTGTTTCATAACTCACAGGTAGTAGATCTTTTAATTTAAACAATTCCTAGGAGTATGGATAAGAAAGTCATTATTATTTTCATTTTAAAAATGAGATTTAAGATCAGAAAGTTTAATGAAGCACCTCTAGTTGTGTCCCAGGGCTACTACATAAAGGTCTACAAACTGGGTGATTTAAAGAATAGACATTTATTGTCTGACTTTTCAAGAGGAGGGCAGTCTAAATCAAGGTGTGCACAGTCTTGGTCCTTCCCATAGGCTGTGAGGCAGAGCCTTCTGCATACTTCTCACCTGGTTTCTGACAATCTGTTGGCAAGCTTTGGCAATTCTTCACTTGTAGATACTTCAACCAAATCTCCGTCGTTATATTCACCTGAGTTCTTTCTGTGTGCCTGTGTTCCTGCTCTCCCCGCCTCCCACCACTTTTACTGTGGTTCTGGGAATTGAACCCAGGAGTGCTGCACCTCTGAGCTAGATCCCCAACCCCTTTTTATATTTTATTTTGAGACAGGGTCTCATTAACTGCCACAGGCAGCCTTGAACTTGTGATCAGTATCACCAACTATCCGAGCTGACGATCTATGCTGGGTTCACAAAATCTGACTGCTTCAATAACTTATGAAAACAGTGTAGAAAGCACGTTAGCACGCAGAAGTACCTTTTCAAAATCTGGGACGGCTTTGCAACCTAAGGGGTCCTTTGGAAAGAGAAAGAGCACTCCTTGAACCCTGGTTTTATTGGGGAAGGCTGTTGGAAAGAACATTCAATCCATATAAGGCAAAGGGGTAATGTTACAAGGGGCAGCCCACTCCTGAAGCTTTGCTTCTCTGCTTGAGGGGAGATAGGGATCCACCTGCTTCCCCCACCAGGGAAGCCAGTCTCCAAATTACCATCGTTCAAAACTAGGGGGCGCTCAGCTCCTATATGGCAGCTCCTGACAGGTCAGTCTCTAGAGTAGCTGGGATTATAGGTGTGTTCCAATGAGTCAGGTCCAAATTTCCCCCTTTGAAAAGAAAACTCATCATATTGGATTAAGATCCAACCCAATGATCTCATTTTAATTTGAATACCTCTGTAAAGATTGAATTTCCAAATAAAATCTCATTCTGTTACTAGGGGCTAAGACTCCATTTCAAACCAGAACAATACCCAGAGTCACACCACTATTAGTTTGCAGATTCTTTACTCCAATCCTTTAAATTTAAGTCCAGTGCATTTTCTTCTAAAGTGATGTTTCTTCTAGCATGGATCACAATATCAGAATTGCTTGACCATGTGTATATGCATGAAAATTCAGATTCCTTGACCTCACCTTGGGCCTACTGAGTCATACGCTTTGAGGATAAGAATTTTGAATTTAATTTTTTAGTATGTGGTGGTAATAATGTTTTGGAGTGTAAAGTTCTATGAATATTAACACATATACAGGTTCACATAACCACCATCATAATCAGGATACAGAATGGTTCCCTTACCCCCAGCCATGTCCCTTGTGCTATCTCTACACTTGCTCCTACATCCACTGTTCTGTTCTTCACTATTATACTTTTTTGACAGAAGTGTAAATACATGAAAACATATGATATGTTGCAAATTGAAACTGGCCTCTTTATTTCATCAGTATACCTTTGAGATTCATATAATCTGTTGCATGTATCCATAGTTTCCCCTTTTATGTTGCTGAGTAGTATTCCACCATGTAAACCAACATGGCTGGTTTAGCCATTACAGGACATTTGGATTGTTTCCAGGTTTGCGCAGTTATGAATAAAACTGTTATATACATTTGGTATAAGTTTTGTGAAATGTAACTTTTCATGTCCCCAGAACAAATACCTAGGAGTAAGATTGTTGTGTCATATTTTTGAAAAGCACAAGTCTTAACTTTATAAGAAATTACCAAATCATTTTCCAGAATATTTGTACGATTTTGCTCTTGAGTTTTACTTTTAAACAAGCATCCTATATTATTCTTAGGCACAGGATAGTTTAAAAACATATAATCACCCCAGCATCTCATCCAAAAACCAAAACTACTTGCTAACAGTGATAAGAAACATGGAGAAATAGGATCTATTTTTTTTATAAGGAAGCATTCACTTTCAATATCAAGAAACCTATAATCCATGTACATAATTCTATTATCTGTGCTTTTCACCATTTTTAGTATGTTCCTCCCAAAGACAGGAATACAAATAGTCACAGACAATATGCCTTTACATCTAATAATAACTTGTTCTTTTTTTTTTTTTTTACCAAAATGCTTATTAGAGCAATTTTAAAATGTATTATCTTAAATACACACCAAGAGTGGAGATTTTGTATAAATAGTTGCGCTGAATAATTAATCCAGTTTTTTTCTAGAAGTATACATTATTTATAAAAACTGTCTCAGGTATGTTTTTAATTTTTAGAATTTCCTTAGGCAAACTGAATAAAAACTAATTTGAGACCTTCATCAACACCAACATAAACTCATACTAATGCTTGCTGTTCAACATCTCTTACAGACTGAAATTTGATTCTTTGTTCTATAGGACAGTGTCAATCAGTATTGTATACAAGCAATAAAATTGGCCTTGTGAAATCATAGCAAATATTTCAGATCCTATAAATAGTATTAGACTAGCATTGACTTCAGTAAGTGTCACATACAAAATGAAATTGGACCAGCTAAAATCATTAAGGGCCAACTAAAATCATTAAAAGAAAATAACCTAAAGCCCTGTATATCCTAAAGCTTTGGATAATACTGATTTCTACCTGTATTATTGGAATACATTCAGTACCACACATATTCTACAGAAAAATTAGTTATTTGTTTGAGGGTATGGAGTCATTTGAAACTTTCATATGTACCATGGTAATTGAAAAAAAAACAATAATTTTCAAAAATGGACTCCTGGGCAGAAATGTATTCTGGAACATGCCATATAAAAACTCTTACATGGCAGAAAAACTGGTAATACTAAGAGACTGTTCCCATTCAGCTGTTTATTTTGCATTAGCCAAATTACCTTCATTGGTTTGTCTTATTCCTGAATTTGGAACCAAGTTGATAAAAACTGCCCAAACCATTCCTGCTTGTTGGGCTTTTTGAGGAATAATTAATGAAGATTAAATGCTTTGGAAATTTAATATGCTGTTTAAGTACCAGGAAAAGTCCTTTGTTATTCAATGAAAAGATCTATTGCAATAGAGTAAAATTTTGTTTTCCTTCATAAGATTGTATTTTTGAAAAGACACTATATGACTGAATGTTTAGGGGCTTTTTTTCCATAAAGTTTTCTATTTTAGTATAATTTTATCAGGCAAGTGTGAAGGATGACCCTTCAGAAGCTACCAGATTGCATCAGAAGTGTTTCTGAACAGGTTTGATGACAAATATAAGTACTATGATAAAATGTGCATCATTTTTGCCATTTTAAAAGCATCAAACTTGATGGGGATTTATTTTCTTATATGCCTTTAACTTAACTAACAATTGTTGGTGAATAAACAGAATGTCATCATATGACTGGTTTATGAAGATTTTATTAGTAGATAAGACTGGACAAGTTGATTATTGGTTTCGTGCTAAATTATACTTAATGTCTCTAAGTTTCAAATTTCTAAATATGATGTGAAAATTGATATTTCACTTTATGAAGACACTGAAAAGATTCATTGATATTGCAAAATGCAGTTTAGTTGATTTTGTAAACTTTCTTCTAAGAAGCTATTCCAGAAAGACTAAAATGGACTTTTCAAATTTTCATCCATCAGACATTTCCTAAAACTTTTGGAGACTGTATATTAAAAATACTTTGGTTTTGTTGTAGAAGGTAATTACATGTGTGTTCCTTAGACAATATTTAAATGCTAGCAAAGTTCACATTATCTACTTAGGAGGCAACCATAGAAATCTACAAGCCTAGAAAAGGACACATAAATGGTGCCAAATTTAAATGAAATCATAAATGAATAAAAATATTTAAAATAACTGAGTTCAGCTATGAAACCAGGCATAATGATGCAGCTTCATGCTTGTGATATGAAATAAACTTCTACTATAGTATAGGGCAGATTAAATCCTTTTACTCACATTGAATTATTGCTGAAATGAAAGAATTCAAGATCATAAAATAAGTCCCATTTATGACTATTCAAATTATACACAGGATGTCCTTAAAATTGACATTAGGAAACAAAGAGATTCTAAACCACAGAATTAACCAAAAGAATAAGGAAATGATCACTGCTGATATTCCTTCATTGAACACAAATTCAATGTTTCAACAGATCAGTATATATGTTCAAATAATCAACAGAGAAAAAAGTCAACAAATCTACAGTATACAGAAATTGCCAAAACAATGCCAGCTTCTGAAGAAAATGATCTCTGTAAAATTTTAAACCTTTGTTGGGCAAGTTTGCTAAGAATTGAAAGCACTATTCTGGAAAATTGGTTCATATTGCTAAGTAATTTCTGACTTTCAATGAAACTAAGATGCTGTTAATTGGAAGTCACACTATTATGTATGACTACGGAAGAAAAAAACGCTAACATCAATTACAGTTTTAGGATATTATTAGCTATACAACTTCAGAAAGGTAAAGAATGTACATTATATAATGAACAAAGCACAGTATGCATATCACCAATTGAGGATAACAAATACTGCTCAGAAACAACTACAACAACAAGAAAACACAATAATCGGGGTGTGTCAAAAGCCAGCTGAAAGTATTGCCAAATGATAAAAGCCAGAACACTTTGAGTAAAAATGTAAGGAAAGTAATATTGTATTAGAGCCTCAAGCACAAAATAAATATCTACAAATCTATTCCAATATAAATTATTGAATATATAAATTGAGGGAAAGGGGAAAAAATCTGCCACGCAGGAAAATTCCAGAAAATTTATATAGATGCCTTACCTCATGGAGATGTGTTGCAATTTAGATTTGAAGTATCCCTCAACAAACTCATATGAGCTGTGATCTAATCAGTGGATGATTTCATTTGATGGGATTAATAATTTGAATGATAGTCAGGTGGACCTTGGCTGGAGGAAGTAGATCACTAGGAGCCATGCCCTTGGAAATTTTATATCTTATCTCTTGCTCATCTCCCTCTTTTATTTCCTGGCTCCTAATGAACTGAGTAGCTTTTCTCTACTCTGCCCTTCCACCATGATGTTCTGCTCACCTAAGGCCCAGAGCAATGGAGTCTGCCAGCTGTGGAGTGAACCTCTGAAACCATAAGCCAAAATAAACTTTTGCTTTAAGTTGTTCTTGCCAAGTAATTGGATAACAGTAACAAAAAGCTGCCCGAAGGCCGTGTATAGTGACTAGTTCCAGAAAACACAACATAGGAGGATAGAAAAGAATAACTTTGTAGTGGAGAAACCTGACAAATACGACCCCAGCCAGGTGAATAAACCATGTTGGCATGTGTTCTAACATGATGTGATGAAAATGGCACTTTAGCTCCATCATTCTGTAGCCTCCCTCCCCTCAAACTATAACTCCAGTTCAATCATTAGGAAAACATCAGTAAATTCCATGGGTGCCATATCACGACATACTTGACCAGTACTCCTTAATACTCCCAAGGTCACCAAAAATACTGAAAAAGGGAAAGACTGAGAAACAGTCATAAACAGGAGGAGTCTAAGGAGACATGACAAGCAAATGTAATGTGGCATCCTGGATGGGACCCTGGGGAAGAAAAATGATATCAGGTTAAAAACGTAAGGAATCTGAATGAAGTATGCACTTCAGTTAATAATGTATCATTGTTAATTATTAATTGTAACAAATGCACCGTACAAATGTAAGATATTAATAATAGGCAAAACTGAGTTTGGGGCATACAAGAACTCTCACAATCTTTTGATTTTTCTATAAATCTAAAACTATTCTAAAATTTAAAATAATATGTAAAATTATTTTAAGTTAATTATTTTAATATTTAAAGCTCATTGAAGAATCAAAATACAGTGTTTATAGCACCAATTGAGGATAACAAACACTGGCTTCCCATTCTTAATCACAGGAAAAACATCAGGAATGTAATATTGATTTGTGCATTTGCACCTAACGGACTCTTAATGAATTTGCCAAGGATAATTAATGAATATGCTATTTTATGTTGTGCTCCTAAGTAAAAGAGATAGTTCTTATATTTGTTGAGCTACTTCATTTTTCAAAGCATCATGGTAGGCACTTAATTATTTAATGATCAAATCAAGCCCACGAGGATTAAGCTTTTTTAAAATAAAAAAATGAAAAACCGGTATCTAAGTTTAGAAACATCAGTTTGCTAGGACTGCCATGACAAAGAACCACAGAATGGGTAGCTTTAACAACAGAAATTTATTTTATGTCTGGAAGCTAGAAATTTGAGATCAAAGGGTAGGTAGTATTTATTTCTTCTGAACTCCCTCTGGGTTGTACATGGCCATTCTGAGTACTTCATATTATAGGGACAAGAGTTGTTTTACATCAGGACCCATATGACTTGTTTTAACCTCATTAAAGACTCCATCTCCAAATATACTCACACTTGGAGGTATCTGAGGGTGAGATGTCAATATATGAATGGAGGGGCAACGATACAATTCATAACAATATCTAAATCGGTCTCCTTGCCTCCTAATCTACGTCAGTGATGGACATATGACTCTAGTCTTAGTCTTTATTACTCCAGAACTTGTGCTAATTTCTTTATAGTTTCATTGTACTCATTAACTGTGGCTTATTCATGTCTCTAATGCTAGTTCAGCCATAGTAGAAGCTGAATTCATCCAACTTGTTTTAGTTGTATTCATTAATCCATAGAAAGTATTGCACTTAAAAGTGGGAGTTGGTGCCACAGTGGTACAGTACATGCAGTCAGACAGACCTAGATTTGGATACTTTTTCTGCTATTATAAAACTGTATTTCCTCTCAGGATTCTAAAGCACATTCTATCTTCCTCCCAAGATTTTAGGGCACATTAATAGTTTACACAGAAAAACAAGATAGTATCTATATTGACTTATTTTGAGAATAGCAATTCTACTTGTCTGGTAAGCACAATAAATATGTATGGAGTACAGCAGGTGTTCCTTACGAAAAGTAACAGAAATATGAACACATTTTGAGAGTTAAACTTCAAAATCATCACATAAGAGAAATTTTTAAAAAATCTCTCCTAGCAGCAGAAGTTGATGTAATATGCTGAAGCTATTAATACAACTAACGGAAGTATGTGTCACTCTGAGGTGGGGGTTAGACAACTCATGAGAGCTTGAAAAGGGAGTCACAGAGGCAAATATTAGCAAAACCCATCTTGGTGCTTCCAGGAAACAGAGGATTTGAGCCACTGTAATTTTTAAATTAAAAGTTCCTATTGCCAAGCTTCCAAGTGTGGGATTTATACTTCAACCTGTTTGAGTCTTAAACCATATAACATTCACACATTCCAAAGAGTTTCTTGTGCCTGAAAACCAAATTTTCCTGAACACAATGTGGTGTAGATATGCTTATGAGACTGTACAGGTCTGTCATGCTGACTTGAGTATTAAGCAATCTGCTATTTTTAAAAAAACTGTAATTACAGATTTGTCTAAACTTAAATGTGATTAAACTCTGGATCCAATACCTATATACTTAAAAAGTCTGGTTCTGTGTCTGAAAATCTGGGAGTTCTATTTAACCACATCTTAAATTTAACCTGTAAGTTCCAAATTTAGGTTATCAGATTTAGCAAGGAAGAATAAAGAATGCCTGGTTAAATTTGAATTTCAGATTAAAAAAAAACTGAAAAGTAAATACCTTTGCTGGTCAAGAAACCTAGTAGCTAAATGGAAAACCAAAAAATCTGTGCCCTTTTATTCCTTACATGAAAACTCCAATTATCAGGTATTGAGCTTTCTTTGTCAGTAAGATTATACTGTCTCTATTTTGTTCATGAAGTCTTCAAGAGAATATTTATGAAGTGCTCAAAAATGTACACTTTATCTCTAAGCCTGGATGATGACAACATATTCCAAACTCTTCTATTTGAGATTTCTCCCTGCTGGTTGGCATGAACTTATGGTGGAAATGAACTTAAGAGCCCCAGATTGTTAAAAAAAAAAATCTTTTCAATCCAGACATATGACTTCTGATCACTTGCTAATGCAAGGGGAGAAACATGGAAGGGCCATGGCTATGAAATGCTCTAAAACTTGTATAGGCAATTGACCTTTAGGATGGATGAAAGTCAGCAAAGGGGAGGAAGATATATTTTGCTCACTCATCCTAGGTACATGGCTGAGGCCAGAGTAACAAAAAAGAGAACAACAAAAGAAAAGCATATATATTTATTTAAGTTTATTTAAGTTTTCTGTGTCACAGGAAATTCATAAGAAAATGAGACCTAAAGCCACAATGAAATGTATGTTTTACAGAAGATATTTTATAATTTCTTTTAATTGTACATGATGGTAGAATGTATTTTGATATATTATGTGTATATATCATATTCTCCATATGTATGGAGAATAACTTCTGGTTGTATGTGATATAGAATTATAATGGTCATGTAATCATATATGCACATAGGATAGTAGTGTCCGATTCATTCTACAATCTTTCCTATTCCCATTCCACCTCTTTTCCCTTTATTCCCAAGCCAAAGTAAGGGGACAGTCCTGGAGAAAGATTAGAGAACCAAGTGGATGTGATCTAATGGTGATAAACTAGGGGAATCTCAGCCAGGCTTCTTGGATTCCTTTTGTCCCTTCATTTAATGAGGTAGGGGTTCTTCTCTCCACTGAGTATGGGGAAGAGGTACCTCTCGCAAGAGTGTGTTTGGACCAGCTTCAGGGCGAAGTCAAAAGATCCTTCCAAGATGTAATTATCTGCTTCAGAGAAGAAGGGCAGGAAAAGGTGAGACACTTTCCTGCTTCTGTGGTTTCCTCATGTTCCTTCAGCTTAAAACATTTTGGGCCAGCATGCCCTGAGCCCCCCATCAGAAAAATGAGTAAGGCTTAGCACTTAAGTTTGTGGTCTAGGCTATACAAAGTCTAAGAGACTTCCAAAAGAAAACAAGAAAATCTTGGTGGGTAATTTTGAAAAGCCTTTTTCTTTCCACGTTTGTCTGCTAGAGCAAAAATTTCCATAAGATTAAAGGTCCTTAACTACTTTTTCAATTACTTCCTCTGTTGCTATCCAGGCAGGAAGTTTCTCAGGATAATTTGTGTCAAGATAATCAATATATTCTTTGCTTTGTTTTTTCTTCTCTTTCCTGCATTTTTCTTTAATGAGACCCCTGTGTCATGAAATGTACCACCTGGTCCTCTCTGCCACATGAAGTAGAAATCTATCATTATAAAAAAAAAAAAAAAGTCTATGTGATTCCCAACTTGGATATTTAGGACCATGTAGAAATAAGCAGCAAAGAAACCATATGGTTAATCTGGAGCTGAAGAAGCACTTTTTTCTGAGTCTAGTTTTGATATTTCTTTTCATCTATTATGAGAAAACAATGAGATCATTAAAAAGTAAGTGCACAAAACACATTAAAGGAATGTAACTGTGTTGTATATTGTCACTGAGTATTCTATATTCATGTATCATCTATTTTAATATGACAGCAATAATTTGAAAGGAAAAGTAATGTATCATAAATCAAATTTTCATTGATGGGAATTATATGTAAAAAGTTTTGTCCTTTTTCAGCCTGCCTTAAGAAAGTAGTTTTTAAAAAGTCCTCCTTTTACTTAATTTCAACAAATAAGATAAGATGGTGGTTTAAATTATGTGTCTTATGGAGTGATTTGGTTGGCAAAGCTGAAATGTGTGCGTTCTTTAGGAAATAATTACCCTAACAGCAGCGAGCACTTACTTGGCTTCTTTTACAAAGTCTTGCTTTACAATTAAAACACAGCAAGCCGACCTACTTTCTTAAGGGTGTTCAGGAATAGGAATGAGCAGATATGTCTTTAGTTTTCAGTGTCCAGACAGAAAGGTACTATGAATAGAATCTGGAAAGAAATTCTGGGACTCCAAGAGCCTAGAGCTCAAGAATGAGATAAAGCAAATAGCTCACTGACTCTGACCTTAATGATCCACCAGGGACATATGGTCATCACAAAAGATCTAACAAATTTCCTGGGCCTCAGTCATTAACCAGCCTCATCAGTGAGTGCTACACCATTAAGTCAGTATTGGGTTTTATGGGAATTGAATTCTGGAAGGATGAGCCACCTGAGCCGGGCAGCCAACAGCACCTCATCACAGTAGATTGCTGCATCCCTGGTGGTGAAGGCCAAGTGCTGGAGAAATGATCCACCTTATTCAGGAGGGTTCTTTCTGTTTAATTCAAGAATGAGTAATAGGTTTCTGGAACCAGAGCATTCTGTTCCCAAACACTGGTGAATAAGAGCCACCAACCTTTCCCTTTCCCCATCCTTTCCTCCCTTCTACTCTTCCTAAATACTTGTCCCTTGGCTTTTTTTTTTTTTTTTTTTTTGTAGACTCCATATAGATCACTAACTTCCTGGTAGCTAATTACCAACCAGATCATCTGATCATTACCTATAATCCAGTTACTACCAGTTATTACAGGTACTACCCACCGGGTATTTAAAACTAATCACACAGAAAAAAATGCAGTTGTAGAAAGCAGTTTCATCACATGTGTTGAAATGAAAAAACCTCTACCTGAAAATATATTCTGATCTAATAGAAGAAAACTTGAAAAATGTCACCACCACTGTCTAGTAGGATGAGTTTCTTCTGCAAACGGGTCCATTATTCCATTACCATCTTCCCCTCATTTCACAGTCATCTGACCTTGTCCCTACCTTGTTGTGTTCACATGTACTAATAAAGTATGAAACTCTTCTGTCTTCAGACCAATTGAAATGCTAAAATGATTGAGGTTTTGCTACTGAACAGTATTAAGAGATATATGATGAACACTGTTAATAAAGCATTCTCTATTACAGGAAATGTAAGAGGCATGAAAAGCATGAGGTATACATTAAATAATAAGTTCTGAATTTCTATATAGGTGCAATGTTTACGTCTCCTTAAAATTCATATGTTGAAACCTAACCCTCAAAGTGATGGCATTTGGAGGTGGGACTTTTTTGAGGTGATCAGGTCATGAGGATGGAGCCTTCATGAATAGGATTAGTGCCCTTATAAACGGGGTCCCAGAGAGCTCCCTTCCTCCTTCTGCCATGTGAGAAAGCAGGGGAGAAGATGCTATCTATGAATCATAATGGAGGCCCTCACTGGACACTGACTCTGCCAATGCCTTTGTCTCCGACTTCCTAGCTTCGAGAACTGTTACAAATAAATATCTGTCTTTATAAGCCACACAGTTTATAGTATCTGAGCCATCTTAGCAGCAGCACTCTGACCAGTGCCATACCTTCATCAAGTTTCCTGACAGTCTTCACCAGTTGACCCTGTGATAGTCTCACCACTGGGACTAATTCCTGAGACGACTAGAGGGAAACATCAGGTCCCAGTGAAATTCCTGGAGGCTCTCCAGTCTCCTGTAATTCACTTGGAACTGGAGAAATGGGATGATTGTGCTGCACTTTTGAGCTCTTCTTTCCAGTTTTGACATGTTGCTCCTTCCAACAATGACTCTGTTATGCTGATGTAATTGTTAAAACCCAGCTAAAGTCATCACTTCCTTCCTGAGTCCTTCCCTGCACATTTTATGTCGCCCTGAGTGGGCTCTTCCCTTAAATCCTGCAGCATCTGTGCCTGTATCCTAATTTAGGCCATAAAAATCACCATCTTGAAACTTTCTCAAATTATCTATATGCATCCCCAACTAGATCAAAATAATTTGAATGCAACATAATCTAACCCATGATCTCAACATTGTAAGACTACTAATGTTTTGGGTGGGATAATTCTTTGTTATGGGAGTCTATCCTGTGCATGGTAGGATGTTTAGCAACATTCTTGACTTCTACCCTCTAGATGCCATTCATATGTCTCAAATGTGACAAAGAAAAATGTCTCTGGGACATTGACGAATGTTCCTTATGGGACAAAATTACCCTTGGTTCAGAACCACTGACATACCCTGATGTTGGAATACTTTTAGAAATATTACTTAAAAATGAATTCATCAAACTCCTTAGGAGTGCAAATTCTGCCAACCTAACCCAGCATGTGAAGATACACACAGCCCTTCTATGTCTCTGATTCACTCACACATTCACAAACCTGATTCTTCACACTGTGCTAAAAGAATAAATCTAATTCAATCAAACAAAAAAAAAATAATAAATAAATTCAAATATGACACTTGATTTAATCAACCATACTTTCCATCCCGAAATACTGTAGGCTGATTGTTTGCACATATTTTCAGATGACTGCAGCCTTTGAGTAATAGAGACTCTGGAATGGACATCCAGGGCCTGAGCCCCAATCCCTGGGAAATATTCAGGTTCTTCCTTCAGCTCTTTTCCTTATCAGAGGACCCTAATGGTAAAGAAGTCCAGGCAGAGATGATAATTGGCTTCTTCCAATCCATACTGGAGGGAAGATCATCTTGGATAAAGCTGCTTGGGCTTGAAAACTCAGGTGAAACGTTGAGAACTTTTGATGACACAAGCTTCTCCTGGATGTTCCAGGGCTGACCTCAGGTCCTCCTGCTGTCTTGTAGATACCTCCCTCCTGAACCCCACACATACTACCTCAGGTAGAACAGAATCTATTTTCAGGTCGAGGATTTTCATTTCAACACATATGATGAAACTGCTTTCTACAACTGCATTTTTTTTTCTGTGTGATTAGTTTTAAATACCGGGTGGGTAGTACCTATAATAACCGGTAGTAACTGAATTATAGGTAATCATCAGATGATTTGGTTGGTAATTAGCTACCAGGAAGTTAGTGATCTATATGGAGTCTACAAAAAAGAAAGCCAAGGAACAAGTATTTGGGAAGAGTAGAAGGGAGGAAGGGATGGGGAAAGGTTGGTGACTCTTATTCACCAGTGTTCAGGAACAGAATGCTCTGGTTCCAGAAACCCATTACTCATTCTTGAATTAAGCAGAAAGAACCCTCCTGAATAAAGTGGCTCTTTTCTATAGCCCTTCAGTACTCTCTCTTTCCACTTTATTTTGATATTTTATGGAGTGATTCTCTGATCTTGAATTTGTTCCTTTCAGTAGCCTTATCTAGTACAGGGAAATGTCCTGCTGGTAATGGGCGTCAGCTCTCATGTTAAGGACCTGTATATATCATGACTTTCCCTTTACAAAATATTAGAATTTTTACATAAATTTATTTTATCTAGATGTAAGCCAGTGAGGTAAAATGCACAGTGATTTTTATCAATGCACTGTATGGAAAAGAACAAGGAAAATCACAAAGGTCAATTGGTTTGTTAAAATTCAGCCAGTTGGTCTGACCTAGAGCTGACTCAAAATCAAGTCTATCTACTCTTACTATGATGCAAATGTCCTAGGAGACTTAATAACACAAAGATCAGAAAGTGAGAGAATGAGTCCTATGGACACAAAATGTGAATGCTTTCTGGAGTCTTCTCCCAACCTCTACTTCCAGTTCTACTGCCATCCCTCTCCCTGTGATTTTCATGACTTTGTTCTCCATTCAGGAGCCTGGTGGATGATTCATTTTCCTTCCTCACTCCTACGGAGGCATTGGGGATGACATCAGAGATGGGGGAGAAAAACTGTGCTATATCCAGAGACATGCTTAGAAGAAAAGGGATTTCTGCCTATGTAGTTTGTGAAAGGAAGTGACAGGTTCTAGAAGATGAAGGGCCAGAGTGGTCTGGGAAGCAGGTATTCTGAGTCTTAAACTTACTATATCCATCTTGATTTTTATGTGATGGGACAAATGACTGCATTTGTCTGCATCAATATTGCTGTTTGTAATTCTAAAATGAGAATACAAAAGTGCTAAAAGAAATAGTAGAGCCTTTACTTTTATGTATCCTGAGGTAACAAATAAGTGTCATAAGAAATTATATTTTTCATATAATTTTCAGATTTGATAAATCAATGAATTCATAGACTCATCACATTTAATGAACCAATTATAGCAAAAACATTGTTTTTTTTGCCTTCTGTTTTTACTTCTTTTTTTACTAGTTGCTCAAGACAATACCATGATCTTGACATATCATACATTTGATTCAAATAGGGTATGAATTCTCATTTTTCCATGTGTACAGATTACAGGATCACATTGGTTATATAGCCATGTATATACATACAGCAATATTAGTGTCTTACTTGTTAGTTGTTAATGGATGGAATTCTATTGAGGAGTAACATACATGAGATTGTTTGGGGCCATAGCTTTTCTTTCTTATTTTTGAACATCCCATATTTATTATTGTTAAGTGTATCATATTAAGAAATTCTGAGAAATAAAATTCCTAAAGAAATTTCTATGTGAAAAGAATTGTGGGTAAATTCAATCACATTAGGTGCTATACCCCTCCTCCAGGAGCTCCGCCCCCAAGTGCAATCCTCTTATCTTAGTAACCTTCACCATCCTGAGGGTGGAGATACCAGCAAACAACAGACAACTCACCTATTAGATGAGAAGGGAAGCAGGAAAGATACTGATCTCCAACAAAAACAATCCTTGTATCTTCCTTCAATACTTTTTTTCTCATTTCTCCTACCCTCACATCCCCAACATTTGTGAAACCAAGTAATTTTCATGAACTAGGCTACTGAGGACTGGGATGCCTGAATAGTATATTACTGTTATTTCGTATATTCTCTTATCTCCTATTTTTACATTTTTCTTTATTTTTATGTTTGTTTGTTTGTTTTTTTTTCCTCTGTTGTCTCGCCACTTATTTCCACAAAATCACTTTCTCTCTCTTCTTCTGCTACTAACTGACTTCTTGAGTTTCCTCTTTCATGCATCCTAAGGTCTAATAATTCTATATCCTCACCTTTATCACCTTAACATCTCATCCTACACCTCACCCCTGATTCTCTTTGTCCACCATCAGGAACTGTAGACCATTTTGCAAACCTACTCTTTATATTTTAGATAATTATTGAACTCACTGCTTATTGTGACAAACCATAAATGTCTTAATAGCAGCTATTTGGTTTAGGTTCTATATTGTTTCTGTTGGGATCTGTTAATATTGTTCTCCCCCTTAAAAGAGAGGTATCAGAGCCCATCAGAGACACTAGAAGCCTATAGGGACCCGCAGTGCTTAAAGGGAAGATACAGGAACAACATGAAAAAACAAATGAAGAAAGTGCCCCCAAACAAACCAAGATGCTACATTATTAGAATCCATGGCCAGGACAACAAGAGAAATTACAGAAAAGGAGTTCAGGATGTACATAATTAAAATGTTCTGTGAATTAAAGGATGATATAAGAGAGCAAATACAGGCAACAAATATCATCTCAATAAAAAACTACATAAGCAAATACAGGAAGTGATAAACAAAAGTTAAAAGAATTTACAACTCGAAAACCTGTACTACAGAACATCCTCGGCAAAATATTCCATGAAGATTAAATGAAAAACAATGATGAAAATCAGAAAAGGGAGGTATTACACTAAAGGAAAACCAATCAAAGGAGAAACCAAGTCAAGTTAAATATCAAAAATAAACAAAAATGGTTGGGAATACAAATCATGTCTCAATAATAACCCTGAATATTAATGGCCTAAACTCACCAATCAAAAGACCTAGACTGGCATATTGGATTTTTAAACAAAACAAAACAATAATATGCCATCTTCAAGAGACTCATTTCATAGGAAAAGAGGTGCACAGACTGAAGATGAAAGGTTGGGGAAAAACATACTACTCACATGGACTGCAGAAATCAGCAGGAGTTTCATATTCATTCCTCCTGAAATCTCTGTACGAGATTTGGGAGTAAAAAAAAAATAAACATAAACTTGCTGCTTCACCCTAACCTGCTGCTGCCTATTGTTTTTATCTTCCTTAAGAAAAATGCTCAGAAACTCTATAATGCAAAGCACCCCCACTGCATGTTTCTTTATATTGCCTGAAATTCAAAAGCCTCAAACTGAAAATTAAAACTTTAAAATACTCCTGATTAGTGTTTGTCATCTAAATTTAGTTGCAGTACATGGACAGGTTTTTAATTAGGAAAGTGTGAAAACAAATGGAATCCTAAGCAATTTTCTTATTTTGGAATATTCTCGTGACTCGAGAATGAAAATTTGCAAGAACGTGCCTTAGTTTTGTAAAAATTTTTTTGTAATAGAAAAGAATTGGGAGTGACAGATTTCTAATTGTTTTAATAATGTGTATGTATTTAATATCACATGGTGGCCTCACCATCTGCTGGTTGGAAAGCTTGTTTCTCTTACTGTGGATCTGATTTCTGAGACCCTCTGGAATCATTTAGAGCTCTGTGTTCAGTACATATTTACTGAAACCATCCTTTGTTTTGATCAGCATCACGCAAAGAAAAGCATAGCGTTGTAGCCTAAAAATTGTATGGTGATTATGACTATATATAATAGTGGAATTTGTTGTGACATATTCTTACATGCACATAACATAATTTGATCAATTTAATTCCTCAGTACTGCCTCTTTTCCTCCTCCTTTCCTCCACTTTATCCCCTTCCTTTACTGACCTCCCTTCTAACCCCATGTATTCCCTTTTTAAACTTTTTTCTCTCTGGTTTCAATATATGAGATTGAACATAGGACCCTTGACTATCTGAGTTTGGTTTATTTTGTTCAAAATTATGTTTTCCAGTTCTATTCATTTTCCTGCAAATGAAATAATTTTGTTCTTCTTTATGGATGAGTAAAACATAGTGTATATACCATATTTTTTTATCCATTCATCTAAGAACCACATACTCTTTATAATAGGGGATGTTCTATTAATATGATACAACAAAAATAAAGATATTTGAAAACATTGTGGATATTCCCTTTGATAGAATCCCCAAACTTTTCAATTGATGAGAGATGTTTCCTATAATCTGTTAGTCAATTCTGAGATTTTTTTTTTATTGGTATACTTGGGAGTAGTCAAATGAATTTGACAGAATTGGATTTAAGTCACTTTAGTAATTAAGTATATTAGGAATACAAAGTTAGTGCAGTATACTATCTGATCCCTTTGCTACACTGGATACTGATGTAAAATTCTACAATAACACTTATATTTATTGTATTTATGCTACTATACCCTCTTTTTTAAAATTATACACTGTAAGTTCTTTGACTAATAGGGCATGATCTTGCATGCTTTATTACCAATAGGGAATACACAATAGATATTTTGGAGTGTTTCTAAAATAAATGCTGAATTTTTTGTAATAGGAAAAGAAATTATAATGTTAATTCACTTCCGTTTAGTTTCTTCTATTAATCAACTTTACTAGGTTTGCTAGATTAAATTAATTATAATGAAAAATCTTCCAAGCTCTTTCTTCAGTAAACGAAGATATACCATGCTTTCTAGGAGAAATATCTAAAAGTAATTATTAATACATTTTTAAAAATCTACTTTCACAACTATGAAAGCCACCTTCATTTCCCAGAGCCATCTTTCAGGAGAAGCAGTTAGGGTAGATAAATTAAAATTGTTACAGGATTTATAAAATTAATGGTAAGAGAAAAAAATACAGGTAGCATGCATCTTGGGATACTCAATGTTCTTTGAAAGTATGCTATTTTTCTGGAAAAGGACTTTTAAACATCCTGTAGCTCCATTACCATTTCAATGGTTTGACTTAGCTTCAGAGTTAGACAAAAGGATTTGATATAGAGAAAGTAAAAGGAAATTCAGGCTCTTTCCATTGCCCAGAGGATAGTGGCACACATGGTTAGGTACAAGGAGAGAGAAAGCCATCAGATACATATGTCAGGGTTTAGTTGTCTATGAGCTTAGCTCACTATGTTTTAAGAGTCTCAGGGTAATTGATGGGGATGGGCAAGGGTCTTTATGTCAATAGGGGCTGGATATATATTCACCAGGCCTGGACACTGAATAAAGAAGGTCTGCAGGCTTAGAGGTCTTTGGGCAGTGGGAAGTAAGAAGTTACCCACACAGCCAAGGAGCTTCATCCAGTTCTCACCAAGCCAAGACCAAACTGAACATTTCCCCTGTTATGATTTCCACCAGCCACACCAAAGGACAAGCAGCAGGTGATGGAATCAGAGGTATGATCCCTGAAGATCACAGGTATGAACTTTACAATCAGTAGGTGAGAACCTCTGAAGAATATGCAATTATATATGGATGAATATGTTACTTTTGTTGGATATCCAAATTAATTTAAATTCTATAAACCTAATTAAGAGCAGCTGTTTGCCCAAGGCTGAGGGCAGAATGGTCTGGTTTCAACTTCTCAATGACTAGACAGTATTAGCACATAGACAGGCCTCTCTTAATAGTCTTTTGGAGCAACGCACTTGAATTCTTTAATCAAAAAGTGCTACTGATAGGAGAGGTTCATCCTACTTACGTCCTCTGTATTTGTAACTGCTTTTCAATAGACTGGAGTTCATTCATTTTGAGGGTGGGAATAGGAAGGTAATGACTGCTTCCAATTCACAGGAGACATCCACAATAATAATGACTTTTAATCATTAATGTAGATTCTTAGTTATGAATGCTTGTTCCATTGTTTCCCATGCAGCAGCAAATACAAGAAGTTTATTATATATTACATTAAATATACATATATAATCTTTCAAAATTCTTACAGTTAAAGGATAGAAATTATCAGTATGTTTTCAGAAAGTTTAGTCTCTAAGAGTACAAGTAAGTTGTCAAATATTACAATTAATAGGAAGGGGCAGGAATTTCTTGGGTGGGTGTTATCACGGGTCAAGTACTTTGCATAAATTATTTGAATTAATCTTCAAGACAACCTTTATAAAGTGGATATTGCTATGTCTATTTAATATATGAGAAAGACTAAGTAATTTGCTCAAGATTGCACAGCAAGATTAAAACATAAGTCTGATCTGATTTAATTGCTGCTGTTCTTTCCACTCTTTTGTCTTGCCTTTAGGAGTCTCTGTTAAAATTCAATTTGGACACTATAAAATTTATAATATATTTTGAAACTTCATATATTATTTGGAAGATAAAAGAGCAAATCAAAGCATAATGGATTGAAATACAGTACAAATTTTTGAGTTCTTGTTGCCCTATATTTGATTGTCCTGTCTTGCTGGGATTAATAAAATAATATATTATAAAGAACAAAAATGGGCATGACACATAATACAACTATAAATCGTATTACTTTTTTTCCCCTATAGACTAAGAAGATACTGTTACGTTTGAATTTGAAATGTCTCCCAAAGTCTGGTGTTAAAGAGTTGGTCACTATCCTATGACTCTATTGAGAGGTAATGGAACTTTTAGGAGGTAGAGTCACGTGGTAGGAAGTCAAGTCCCTGCAGAGGAGCCCTTGAAAGGGATATTGGAACCCTGCCCCACCCCCCATCTCTGCCTCTCTCTGTGCTTCCTGGCCACTATGAATGGTACAAACTCTGCCATGATATTCTGCCCCTCCACAGGCCCAAAGCAATGGGGCCAAATGACCATGGACTAAAATCTCTGAAATGATGATAGAAAACAAATCTCTCCTCCTTTTAAGTTCACTTTCTCAGGTATTTTTGTCACAGCAGGAAGTTGACTGGTACACACAAATATATATATATATATATATATATATATATATATATATATATATATATATATACTCTAATATAAATACATATACCTATATATAATATATAGCTTTATATAACATATAACATGTATCATTTTGTTGATTATAACTATAAAACTATAAAATATTTGAGAAATTTGTACATAGATTTTTTTCATAAATGCAAAATAATTTAAAATGAGTTTCTTATGAAGAATATTAATTGAACACTTAAATGAGAGGGAATTTGATCAAGACTAAAAATATTTAATAAATATTATTAAAATTATAAATCTTTATTTTAGTGTAAATTAAACATATATTGTTATTGTTGTTGACATTCAAAGATGTGCTATTGGACATAGTCAAGAGAAAGACCTAAATCTTATTTGAAGATCAAAATATTTTAAAATATACCATATTATGGATTTTTAAAAGACTTATAATTAGGAAAAATATACCTTAGTAAATACACAAAGCAAAGACACTCCATAATACTAGGCAATGGCATTATGTGCAGCCCTCTGCTCTCTGGGACTTCAGCCTGTCCATATGGTCATCTAATAGGGGGCCTGAAGACTGTGGGTGATCTCACAGACCATATGTGCTACAGTACCTAGGAACAACTGGGGCTTGGCTAATGACGTGGCAAGAGCCTAAATTTGGATTTAACTTGTTTTTATTGAGCAGAACCCAAACCTCACAGCTATTTTTGCACATTGCTTGCTCTGTTTATCATTAGCATTGAAACTGGGCTGTGAAAATATACCCCTTTCCACTACAGAAATGTTTCAAGTGACCTGTCTGAAGAAATATCATGCCTCTCATTCTATGATTTTTTTTAAATGGAAATAATATTGTAATCTGGTTTGTGCAGAGAAGTATTGAAACTAGAGACCACCAATAAGATGGCATTGGAATTGCAGCTGTGAATGAACCTGGGCTACCCCTGTGAGTCAAGATGATCCTCTATCTCAGAACTGAGATAAGAAAACATGAATGTTACCACAGGATCTCAATCACATGAAATATAAAAATGTTGATTACATAGAAGTAGAGAGTAGAATGGTGCTTATCAGAGGCCAGGAATAATAGGGAGTGGGAGCAGGAATGAAGGAAGGCTAATCAATGGGTAGCTCTGCTGTGCTGTTGCACAGTATGGTAACCACATACAATTATGTACTGCACATTTCAAAAAAAATTACAAGAAAGGATTTTGAAAGTTTTCAGTACAAAGAAATGGCAGGTGTTTAAGGAGATAAATGTGTTCAACTTGATTTAAACATTGTGCAATATGTACATCCATCAAACATTACATGGTGCCCATTAATATATACAACTTTTATGTTTTTGTGTGTGTCAATTAAAAATGTAGACATGGATATAAACAAAGGATAATTTTCATTTTCTCTCATTTACTTTAAATAAATATTTTGTGTCACATGTAAAAAAATAAATATTCAGTTGCTACAATTATGTTTGAAGCCCATAGGGAATGATTAAACCTACTAGTGGGCAAGAATAAAGTCAAAAGGGAAGGAAAATAAGGGCTTTATGAGATGATCCCAATCATGGACTGATGGAGTCCTCCGTTGTCTCTTCCTGAGCACCCTATTTTGTGAGATGCTATCTCATTTGAACACTATACCTTCTTCATGTCATGATAACACCATTCAAAAATACAATAACATTTATCACCAGGGAATAAGCCATGGGAGATGGAACATTCAGGGGATGTTCTTATTCTGATTAGGGTTTTTTATTTAATTCACCAATTTCATCTCCAATTTCACATTGATCAATAGACATAATGAACAAATACCAATAATATTAAGAAGCTTATTCTCAATCAAGTTTGGAAAAAACTGCATTATAAAATTTAAAAACACCATTTACATAAAAGATAAGCAGAGAAATACTTTTAAAACAATTAATATTCATATTTTGAAGGAATTCTATACCTCCAAGGTAGAGTGTTTTCCATCCCAGAGAACTACTTTTCTATCTCAGTATCTTTGTGAATAATTTGTACTGGATTAAGAAGCATTAACTCTGATCCTTTTTCTTCGGTTTCACATATCAAAGACTACATCTGATGTTTAGAAGCAAATTAAAAGTTCAATTAAGGTTTATGTAAATGCCAACATCTATTATATTTCTTTTTACAGGTTAGAAATCAGAAGGGTATGGGGTTCTTTTTCATTTGTATTGTGTTGCTTTAAATTCCAGTTTGTTCTGGTTTGTGATTTAAAAACTGGTAAATATGCCAGGGAGATGCCACATTTAATTCAGCAATGTGTTGTCAGATTGTTAGGAAGCAGTTTTTTTTTTTCTTTGAACAGACATGAGATCATTTGGGTAATATTAACTTTTATGTTCAAAATTGGCATGAGTTACTCTGAAGATCACACGTAATAAAGATTACAAAAACGGAGACCTACCAGCATTTGGAGGTTTCTGAACATGTTAAACACTGAATACTCTCAGTTGGTATTTTGAGCTTCAGCTATTTTCTTACCACTATCTAAAAAAAATTGGTGTTAATTTGGGGAAAGCAATACAGAGATGGTGTTTAGATTAAAATGGCTTATCCATGCAGCAATGGTGTCTTAAGGTAAGTAACTTCTGTTACTGGTTCTAATCCCTGAATGTTCATATTAACTGAGAAACTCATGTATAATTTAGGTGAGCAATTATGTTTAATAGGACAAGACAATACATTAGTTCAAGATAGAAGCAATAAAAAATAAAGAACAATGAACAAGTAAAACCTTGAAATTATATTCACTGAACCAGATCTAAGAGTGAAATAAAGATATAAAGATGCTAGATGATGAGAATATCCAAACCAAGTAACAGTTCTGTATTTTCCCTGAAAACCTTGTGACAAAATCCCAATAAACGTAAATTCATGAGTCCCTGAAAACAATGCTGTATGCATTAACCTGAGTCAAGTCAGGATACAGAATCCAATGTCAGAATTATTTTAATGAGCAGCAAGGACAGAGTAGAACCCAAGAAAGCCTGACTTTACATGTTATAGGGATGTTTAATAAAATACGATAATCCCTGGGTCAAGATAAAAGAGAATGAAACAAAGGTTTTGTTAAATTTATGTGACCAAATGGAATCCAAGACGGATATTGAAAAGACTGAGGTGGCCACCCACCTTGATGATAGATGAGGGAAGCTATCCAATCAGAACAGCTGGAATTTTATAATAAAACCTGAATTATGAGATGGAAACAGAAAAAGTTAGGCATGTTTGACTATTAGGAAGTACAGAGAGTAGGAGGTGAGGGTAAGAGGATGTTTGAGCAGTGATAAGGAACCCTGTGGAGCAAGGATGAGGTCTTGGCTTCATTCTACAGTATTTTCAGCCAATCCCCAAAGAAGATTTTAAGCAGGGAAGTGGTATGAATTATTCTTCAAAATGATAATACTGATCAACTTAGTAAAAGAGACTTCCCTGAAACCCTGTCTAAAATTTCCCCCTTACCTCCATCTTTTCCAAGATTCCATATCCCTTTTTTCTGCATTTCTTACACTTATTAATAATGTGTAGTACACTCTGCTACTTTATTTAGTATATTGTTTTCCTACTAACATGTAAACTCCTCTAGGGCAGGACTTTTTTCTTTCTTTTTAAGTTATTACTATATCTCTACGACCTAGAAGAGTACTTATTAATATGCCACAGTCTATGCAAAACAAATATTCAGTGAAAGAGCAAAAATAGAAATGGGTGCTATGAGATAATGGGCTGGGGTGTGGGCAAGGTGAAAGCTGAGAGGCAAAGTGTTATGAGTAAGGCAGTAGTCTAGAAGAGAGAGGTTAAAACTTTAGTTGAGACAATGAGAACTTGGCTCATTTTAGTTGTGTTTGAGAGTAGACCACTTGATGATAGATTGAGTGTGGAGTTAGAGAGAGAGAAGAATTAAGGATGGGTATTTTTTTCTAAGCATCTGAGTACATATTGGCATGATGACCAGAGATGGAAAGGATTGGTGCAAGAGAAGTTTAGAAGTATATAGTTATAACAGCAGCATTAAAAAAAAGCAGGGACTTGGAACCCCTGTTTTTGTGCTCACAGTAGACTGGGGATTATAACAAGACTTGAGGAAATGAGCTCACGCATAAAGTACTCCTTAAGCGCTGTATAAGTTTGCATTGTCTAGCAGTTTTCCTGGTCATGGAAAGCATTGGAGCATTGAATGAGGGAATGGAAGTAGCAGGAAACTTTAATATCAGATAATAACCAGAAAGGCAAATCATGGGATGACCACTTGTTACTATTTCTGTGACCTTATTATATCTCTGAGTTGCCTTGGTCAGAGTATCCTCTAAACAACCCAGTATATCCTTTATACTAATATATAGATTTATCATCAAATGTATTGATCCCTTAATCAATAAAACCCTGGACCCTCTGCAGATTTTTAATATTAGAGTGCTTAATGTATGCACCTGTACCAGGTATCATAAGTAAAGTATTAGATCCCATTAACAACAACACTGAATGCATCACATAGGTCTAAATGTGACAGAAGTGAAATCCAGTGAGGACCATTAGAGTGTCATCAACTGATGAAATAGCATTATTCCCTTCAAGCTAAAGAAAGAAGATCTTTCTCTAACTATGTTATATAAAATAATGAGATTCTAAAGGCTGATGGTAGATAATTGGGAAAGAAATCAACAACAAGAAAACAAAACTATAATAAAAACCTCTATAGTTAACTACTTTCTGGGAAATCTGCATCCTCTAGCTCTTTCTTACAGTGTAGAGATTTTAGACTGTGCATTCGGCATCTAGGGAGCCTTTAAAAATCCTGAAGCTTGTGCTGTATAACATACAAATTGTTGGATCTAGATCCAGACACAGGCATAAGAGTTTTTAAGAAGTTTTAGGATGATTTTAATATATAAGTATCAATGATAATGACCACTTTGTGGATTCTTGAAGCACATTAAGCACATTAAAAATCCCAAGGAATAAAATAGTAAATGTACTTGTTTTCTTTGTTTAATGCACCATTTACAAAATATAGTTGCTCATTCTTTATGAAACATTTATAATATCTCAAGAAACACTAGAATAACATGAATTTAATTTGAAAGCACTTCTGCAGGTAATTTAAATTTATTTTGAACCAAGTATGCCTAACTGAAGGGTTAAAAAACCACATCTATTATTTCCATTTGCATTTTCTTGTTTGTTATTGGGGTGAACATCTTCTGTTCATATGTTTATTTAAAGGTCAGAATGTTTTCAGGGCTGCTACTTGTGGTTATGGATAATTCAAACAAGGGATTAGGGGAAGAAGCTCCTGAATGTGGAGAAGAGGAAGCCAGTCATTTGAAAGCAGAATCCTGGATTTTCCACTGATATCAGTGTGGCATCCTGTTTGCTCCATGAAAATTTAGACAGGTAGTGATGTTCCGGAGCATGTTTTTGTATTCATCTGTGTGGCCTGAGAGGTTAGCACAGTACATGTCAGATCCTCCAAAAATATTTATTGGATAAGAGCATGAACAAAGTCTACTGCCTTGGCATTCCTGGACCTCAGCAGGGGTTCGTGGACACTGTATTAGTTTTACTATCATAATAAAGTGTCATCCCTGGTTACTTAAACAATAGAAATTTATTTTTCAAAATTCCAGAGTTAGAGGCCTAAGAACCAGGACTTGTTCGAGGTAGGGTTGGTACTGTTGGTTGGTAGGAGAGCATTCTTGGCCATCCTCTCTCTTTGTCTTCATGTGGTCTACTTTCTTTGCATAACTGTGCTTAACCTCCGCTTCTTATAAGATCACTAGTGATAATGGATTAGGATCTACCCCAAAGATTAAATTTCAACTTAAAAACTCTTTAAAGGTCCCAATTTTAATCACATTCTGAGTGTTGGCAGTTAGGGCTTTACCATCTGAATTTGGTCTAAACTATGACTTAGCAACCAGGCAGCTGTATTTCTAAGTGGTCTAGAAAAGTGGCTCTGGTACTCTTTGAAAATTACTTTGAGTCCTGCATTCTTTATCCAGCTGAATTTATGTGGCTCTAGAAAAAAAAAAAATTCTTATCTTTCACTCTTGTTTGCACATATGTGTTTGTGTATGATGTGGTGTGTGTGTATGTGTGTGTGTGTGTGTGTGTGTGTGTATTTTGAATGTGTATGTTCCCCTGAGAGGGAAACTGTTAGAAAGTAGGCTTTTAAATAAGTCAGGCTGTTGGAATATTCTGACAGAGGCTTGGCCTGCCCAGGCATTAATGAGTGTGAGACTGGTCATGTTTTTGCTCCTCTGTTTAGTTCCCTTGGAAAGTTTCATCTTACCTGATTGTTGAGAACCTCTCAAAAGGTTTTAGGAGATACTTGGCAAATGTAGAATTGATGGTTTTCTGTTCCCAAAATTGACTACAGATCTCTTTCTTTCTTAATATTGCTTATTTTATACCATTATGGAGATGTATAATGCAAGGCATGAAGGGCTTTAAAACACTGTGATAGCTTCCTTACCAAGGAGAGATTATCTTTAAGAGCCCACTTTCATCTAGAACCATTCTTTGCTTACTGAAGAGTTCTAGTTGCATTTTCTCCCATATTCAGGTATCTAATCATTTCTATTTCTCTTGTGTTATGAGCTTATTTTTTAAACCAGTGTTTCTAGCTTCAGGCATGTAATTAAAAATAAACTACAAGAGAAATATAATAGAATAATACTTTGAACCACTCTTCCATTACATGTTTATTTTTCTGTCCATTAGAAAGATATGTTGAATTTTCATGTTCTTGTCTTTTTTAGATTAAGAGATTTAGGACCTGTCTATATATACAGCTATTTTGTGCCTTCCTTTGAAATTCTCAATCACTTGAAAGAAAATGATAATATTGTTAGTTTCATTAAAGAGAGATGAAGGAGGCAGCAAATGAGCCCATCCACTAAGCTCCACCATTTTGGACTCAACTTCATGCTACAATAAAATAATACCAACAACAATGCTTCATTGAATTTGATATAACAGATTAATAAATGTATTTACTAGGACCTCAAAACTGTCATCTTTATGAAAATCTATTGGCTATGAGTAATATTTCATGAATTTCTATATGACATAAGAAATAATAAAACATTGCATTAAATAACCTTGTACTTAAGGAAAATGGAGAAGAAATCTAGTCTAGTCTAATTTATCCATGTGTTTGTACTGCAGCACATATTTTACTGTGAAGACATACAATATATCAGTTATATGTATCATTTATCTATTTACACTAGTTTAGTGCAACTCTACCTCAGCTATTTTAATGTATGACATTTAATAAGATGAGAACATTTGGTAAAATGATTTGACCTATAAAATGGGTACAATAATTGCTTTTTGAAATTTTGACAAGTGAAATGAGGCATGTATTAACTAAATCTATACAACATTCTAAGGACTTGTTAATTGGTATAAATAATAGGTCAGAAGGATAGATTATTTCAAGGATTCCCATAGGATAGTTGGGACAAGGAAGCAAAATGTAACTGATAAAATGTGGAGCCTCTACTTATTCAAGTACACTAACAAAACAGCTTGATTCTTACAGGAACTGTGCCATCTGTGTGCATCAGAATTCCTCTTTTCCTTTTTCTGTACAGTGCCTTTCAATAGTAGCCCCAGCCAACCCTAAGATTTTTAGTCAGTTTTAGCCTTTTTTAAGACTCAGTTCTATTTACTTAGAGAAATGGTTTCTCATCATCTCTGCTGGTTGGATTGTTGATAGCTCCACAATCATCACAGAGAACACTCAGAAAAGATAGTTTGCTTTTATTTTTTATCATCAATTTTATACAACAAAACTATATTCAGTAATAATCATAAAATGAAAGAAATTACCTGAATGGCCAGCAAGAAAACACAGAGAGTAAAGACTGTTTTCTTGAAATTTGCACATATAATCATGCCAATAAAAATTTTTAATTAAAAACAAAATAATCACATGTGTACAAAAAAGGTAAAAACTAATGGTTTAATACTGTTCAATTACACTAAGAATTTTTTTGAAAATAGGGAAAAACTTGTACCTATCTATTGGCTTGTAACAGTAATGAATAATAAAATTGTAAGTTATTTCAAGACTTCTATTTTGCAAATTGAATTTCTCAGTGATTTGGTGACTCTTGATGTCTCTCTCTCTCTCATTCTCTTTTTTTTCCCCAAATGTACTTAATAGACAATATAGACTGATTTGTCAATCTATCTTCAATTTCATTCTATCAAAGAACACTTTTTATTAATTTTAATTTCAAAAAGTCTCATTTTCATGAAGGTATAGATACTCCAATTGTTGGGGAAAGTTTCAAATATAAGATACACATGATAGAGATTTTGCAAAGTCTCATTTCACAATATATTCCAGGACTGTCAACATTTTATCAGGATTAATTGTAGAAGCTTTTAACTGCAATGAGGAAAAACTTTTAAACAACAGTTAAAGGGTCTGAACACAAGTTGAATATACCTACATGAAAATCAATAACCTGAAATGATCTGAAAAATCAAAACTTTTTGATTATTGATTTACACTAAAAACATTTCAAATTTCATAACACTTTGAATTTTGAATTATTGGATTAGGGATGCTCAACCTATAAAGTCTAAGGAAATATTCTAAAATTCAAAAAACTCCCAAATCTGAAATATTTCTAGTTACAAGGATCTCAGATAAAGGATGCTCAGTCTCTATTCACACACAGCAGCAGAATTGAAGTAACTCAAATTCTATTTCTTTGTCTTTATGATTATTGTGCTTTTGACTACGTCAACATAGAAATACATCATCTTTCATTGATTGGAAATACAAACTGCACTCAAAACAAACTTGAAGTCTTCTTCTCCTCCTCCTCCTCCTCCTCCTCCTCCTCCTTCTTCTTCCCTATTTTGTATTTTATTTAGAGACAGGGTCTCATTGAGTTGCTTAGCCCCTCAATTTTGCTGAGGCTGGCTGAATCATGGGAAGCTGACTCCTTAAAGGAACAATATAACCAAGTCCCTATGTATTGGGAGACCAAGTGTGTAATTAACCTTGATGTACATACAATTTATTTAAGGATAAATAATAAAATATGCTGATTGGGCTAGTACACAAATATTATTCAAACTCACATGTAATTGGAGCAAATGTAAATTTACAGCAACAAAAATTGTGGTTTGTTTTCAAGAAAAAGCACTTATCACCAGATTATTTAGAATCCTTTGCTATTTTTGTTATATGAGGTCTACCTAGGGAAGACTTTTTTCATCCATTGCTAGGAGACATATATTATGGGTCTCTCATGTTTTGATTATCTTGTGAGCTGAGGCATTGACTGCCTCTACTTTAGACTCTTCCCCAAGAATGTATTGAGAACCTTGGAGCACAGAGATAGTGTCTTCCAGAATATGCAGAAGATTTGCTTACTGTTCAGTACAACAATAACTTTCTTCTTCTAGGGCAAAGGGCAAGCATCGTAATTATCACTTGTAATAAATAGAGTGCACTTCCCTAAACTTGTTATTATTTTCTGTAGAATAACCCACTGCATGGGTAAGAATCACCCAGTCTTCATCACATGACACTGGGGATCAGGACTCAGGAAACTGGCACAAATGGTGATATTCTGGCTGATGCTACTTCTTCAATTAAGACTTTTGTGTGTGGACTAGGAATCTGTCTTTTGCCAGCATCCCTGAAATTGTATCAGGGTAACTTTTTACCCTGAAAAATGAATAAAATCTCTCTTGACACATCAAATGATTTTATTAATAATATTTTGAAGCTTTAAATTAGCATTTTGTAATGTGTAAAGAAAGTACATGACTTTAAAAAAAGAAATAAAGAAGCTTTCTTGATTTCCTAGATGAGTTTTATATAAAGTGGTTCAATCTTTAATTGTCACTGCATCACAATGGGTCATCTCATGTTGCCATGGTAACAAGGGGACTGTCAAGACAAATTCATAGACATTCAGGAACCATATGAGAAACAAAGAATGAGCCAGTGTTAGATATGTTACATAACAAAAGCAGTAGTTTGTTGGAAAGGATGCACTTAGGGTCTAGTGTGAGATGTTAAATAAGAAATGCCCTGAGGGAGCTTGAGTGAGAGGACTGGAAGTTAAGAATGAATGATGGTAAAAGAAGGTGAAGTAGCTGAACACTGGCCTAGAGGAGGTACTAAGACCACAACCTGATTCAGACCTGCTAAGAGAACACATGTGTCTCTCCACATCTTAGCCAGCTGCCTGGGATCTGAAATCTACAATCCTGGTGTAAATCTAACCTGCTTTATATCTCATTACTTAATATATACCTTTTAAAAAAAATTTTGCTTACTCCCAAATCTGAACATTTGAGGAGGAAAATCAGTTAAAGTTAGTCCATTACACACTACTCTGCATATTATTTTAAAAGGTTTTGGGTTTTGTTCTTTCCTTTATTTTAATTTATTGTCCATGATCTTCATTACATCTTATTCTGAGACTCCTCTTCCCTGGTTACTAAGCCCTTTAGAGCTGATGGCTTTGAGTACTAAATATTATCACTATTCACTGGCATGTTCTTAGGAAAACACAGTAGGAAACAGCAAACAACTAACTCTTTTCCCTGGAGTAAATTCTGAATGTACCATGATAGAGGCTAAAGAGACTATGTTAATGTCACACACTCTAGAAAATATCTTCTCTGCAAACTTTTTGTAATCAAATAGAGATTACTAGATTAAAAGTATATATCAACATTCCCCAAATTTTAATTTGGACTAGACTTCTACTGTGATTTAAAAATTTTTTTAAAGCCCTTTTGTGAGATAAGGTTGAAAATGCTTCCTTCATTCCTGTTGTTTGTTTGGGTTTCATTTTTGACACAGGGTCTTACTAGGTTGGCCAGGCTGGGCTCAAACTCCTGGGTTCAAGTAATCTTCCTACCCCAACCTCCTAAGACTATAGGAACACACTGCTGTGCCCAACCATTCCCTAGTTTTGAGTTACCTTTTAACTGTAAAGGAAACTCTAAATCCAGAGACTGAGACCATTTGGGCTTAATTAAATGCAATTCTGTTTCCTGGACACCCACTAGGTTCTAGGTTGGGAGTCAATGCTGGGATCAGAGACCAATTAAGCAGCAGGACCTCCTCTTTCAAAACCATATTAATGACAACAATTTCCCACATTACAAAAAGAGAAAATATACTTGAAAAATAATTCTAAATAGGAGCTGTGAATAAAACTTTTTTCTCTAAAAAATAAGAATATATTTTTGTTCATATTCGGCTTACAGAGGTACTAGGGTTTTGTTTGTTGTTTTTTATTTTGTTTTGTTTTGTACCAGGGATTGAACCCAGCAAGTGCTTAACCACTAACTCGCATCCCCAGCTCATTTTTAGTTTTCATTTTAAGACAGGGTCTGGCTAAGTTGCCTTGCTAAGTCGCTGAACTTGCTAACTTGCTTTGAACTTGCTATTTATTCTCCTGCCTCAAATGACAGGCATCACAGCTGCGCCTGGCAGAGATGCCGGTTTTAACCAGGCAAGCCTCTTGAATAAAATAACTGTCTTTACCACTTAGTGCTTATGCAATAATTTGGAGATGAAATTATGTGGAAATGACCAATGCCTATCAATCCATGCTCTGCAAAAAGCTGGTGTTGAGGAAATCTCATTAAAGAAGGCAACTCCTTTCTTGAGAGTGCACCTGATCACATCTTCCCAGCCAGGGTTTCAGACAAGAAGCAGGAGCAGTGAGAGTGGAAACCAGCAGAAACTTCCCTTCTTGCTTCAGAGCAAGCATCAGCACAGGAGCCTGGGAAATGCTTCTCAGCTGAGAGAGGGAGGGCATGCAGCAAGAGCTTTCTCAATACTCCTGCTTAGCTCCCCACCCAACTCAGCTTTTTTTGGTACCGCCCCACTCTATTTTCAGATACTTGCTTACATTTTCTCTACCATGGACTTCTTAAATTTGTCAAAAAGTGGAATATAAATATTTGCTTATTATGTGAAAGAGGAGAATAAATGGATAATATGAAGATTTAAAATTGTTTGAAAAGTCATGAGAAAAAAAAGATAAGAAAAAAATGTGCAGGCTAAGCATCAAATAGGTTAAATAACTTATCTGAAGAGTAATTAACCACCTCTAACTTTTCTTTTAATGAATTATTCAGCTTCTACCAGTTGGTATTTATGATGTATAGATTTGTAATTATCAAGTGTTGAACTATTTGCACCATTTACAAAGTAGTTAGCATTTCTGTGGATGCTCTGATCTTGTTCCTTTCTGGTGAATGCTACCAAGGACCAAAGAAGGAATGTGCATGGCCTCTTGTACTCTAAGTTCTTGCTGAGCTAACTAGTTTGCTTACTAAACAATGAGAAGTAACATTCATAAAGAACATCCTACAAAAAGGTTTCTAAATGCATCTTTTTTTGTATGGGTCTATATTCTTTGTAAAATTATAACATACTTATATTTTTGTTTCACTACTGGATTTGTAAGTTCCTTCAGGAAAAGGACTGTATCTTTTTAATTTTTACTAATTTCAATAACCAGCAGGATTCCAGAAACATCAAAAGTGCTTTAAAAATGTTTATAGCTTTATCTGGATACTTAGGGTTGTTAACTCCTGCTGCAAACAATGACAGATTTTCTCACATACAAAGTTAAAGGAAAACCTGAAGTCTTTACCAAGAGCTATTAAAAAAGAAACATCGTCAAAAATTCTTAAAAATGAAAGACATAGTATGTTTCTAAGTTAAAGAGATTGAAGATTTTAATATTATTCTTCTCAACTTATTTACATGTTCAATGAAATTTAGTAGGAATCTCCAGGATAAGATAGATGATAGATAAGTTTTGAAACTTAGAAAATAATTTCAAGTTTTTTCTGACAAAATCAGACATGAAATTTTGGGGGTAAATGTCATGAGTAGAAAATATCCTACCAGATATTAAAAGTTACATTCATTACAAATGTAGTTCCCAGAAAAGATTTAGCAGTTCAAAGAGAGCAGACTACATAGCTCAGAAATATGTAAAATAATACAGGAATTTGGCATGTAACAAACATGGAATCTCAAAATATTTGGGAAAAGATTTATTTAATAAACCATGCTGGAAAAATATGCACATAGTTAAATGATCATTTCTTACCAAATGTAAAGAGGAATTATTTATTTATCAAAATGTAAAGAGGTATTAAAAAGGTAAATGGAAGAAATTAAAGAAAAACAATATGGGAAGTTATTTTACAGATATTGAAATGGAAAAATAAATTATATATAGAAAAGCAATGTAAGAACACCAAAGGAATTAATTCATATTTTCTTATATGAAATAAAGAGTTCTGTATATTATTAGAATTCACAGGTGAAAACATGGCAAATTGGTAAACATTTATAGCATATGCAGCAAATGTTTTGCTGTGTGTATCTAAAGGACTGGCAGGAAAAACTTACTAAATTTTCTTAAGGTGGGCAAAGGATATCATGGGAGAGATTGACAGCTGGTGAACAAAATTCACCCTCTTCAATTTTAATAGTAACAGAATTGTAGTCAGTCACATGGTGATATAGCTACATCTCTTAAGATCTCTCCAATGCAATATGAACAAAAGTGATGTGCCACTTCAAGGCCAGAGCTTTTCAGAAAGTGAGTGTGCCTTCTCCTGTTCTTTCCCTTCTGTCTTCTGAGGGCTGCTTAGTGTGGCTCTGTCTCAACAACAGGCTTTACAGGTAACAGAAGCACAAGAGTACAGGAGCCCAGATCTCCCAATCAGCATGTGTCCACCTGTCAATCTGTGGACAGAATGATAAATAAACCTCTATTTATTTCAGCGTTTACTTTGTAACTATTTATTTGAACAGGTTAGCTCACCCTAACAACATGCTTAAAAGGAGCACAGCTGGGTGTGTGGTGCACACCTGTAATTCCTACAGCTCCAGAAGCTAAGGCAGGAGGATCAAAGTTCAAAGTCAGCCTCAGCAATGAGGAAATGCTAAGCAACTCAGTGAGACCCTGTCTCTAAATAAAATACAAAATAGAGCTAGGGATGTGGCTCAGTGGTCAAGTGGCCCTGAGTTCAATCCCCAGGACCTGCCCCCCACCCCCAAAAAGGAAGAACACAAAAGGCCTGCAATTCTTTTTTTTTTAGACGTTTTTTACTTTTCTTTTTTTAAAATTATTTTATTTATTTATTCAATTTTTATGTGGTGCTGAGGATAGAACCCAGGGTCTTGCACGTGCAAGGCAAGCACTCTACCGCTGAGCCATAACCCCAGCCCCATGGCCAGAAATCTTAAAAAATATATTCATTTTCATATGTACAAGAAAAATCAAGATAATGAGATATTGCATCCACTTATTAAATAATTATTACCTATCCAACAATACCAAAAACATGCTCTCTTTTGGCAAGGGTCTAGATACCACTCTTTTATACCTAATTACTAAGAATGTATTATGGTCCTGGGTTTTAAGAAATAATTTTTAAATACATTTTTTTTTTGCAAGTCTGGGAAAATCACTCATATTATTCCAATAATTTGGTTTTTAAAAATTTATTCTAAGTAAACAGTAGTAGCAAACATTTATGTGCAAAGATGTTCATTTCAATGTTCCTTATAAAAACAAAACATTTTAAAGTAAATTAATGCTCTCAAATATGCTTGATATCTAAAATTCAGTGCATTAATATGGTGGATTATTATAGACCCATTCAAATTGTGTTTAGGAATATTTAAGACTTACCCTTTAAAACATTTCATAATTGTTAGTGTAAAAAAGTAGAACATGAAATGGAATATACAATACACATCTAATATTTAGATAAAAGATCACAACATTATATATTTATAAACATAGACAATTTCACACACATATTTGAAAGAATATATGCTGAAATACTGTATTTAGTGAAGTGATTTGTATAATCTCCCCTTTACTTTTCTTCACTCTCTGGAGTTGCCCACAATAAGTACTTATTGGTTTATGACTAGAAATGAAGCAATTTCAAACAGAAAAACAAGCTGTCAAAAAACTGAAGTAGCTTTGTGAAATTGAAATTTTTAATGCAGCAACTATTGAAGTAATTAATTTAAAATATACTGCTATTTAGAAGATTGCATTAGCTTTATTTTTCTTCTCTGGCTATGAAACATTTTCCATTTTTAGAGCTTTAGAGATGTAGCATCTTCTACAGATATGAAGCTAATACTTTGGATGATGAATATTTTTAGAACTTTTTTTTTTCCTTTAGTGCCAGCGATTGAACCCAGGGGCACTTAACCACTGAGCCACATCCCCAGTCACTTTTTAAGATATTTTATTTAAAGACAAGGTTTAGCTGAGTTGCTTAGAACCTCGCTAAGATGCTGAGACTGGCTTTGAACTTGCCATCTTCCTGCTTCAGCCTCCCAAGCCTCTGGGACTACAGGCATTCATCACCATGCCAGGCAAAAGTATAACATATACAGAAATATGCACATACTTAAATTGTATAGTTTTATGCATTTTTACACTGAAAACCCCCATTGTAACTTATACCCAGATCAAAAACAGACCATCAGCCTCCAAAGGACTTTTCTTCTGATCCCCTTCATTCACATTCAAGGTAACTACATAGACAATTTTTGTGTATGCACTGCAAGAAATGAAAGTCTTACAGTATATTTTTTTTGTGTGTCTTGCTTCCACCACTCAACCTTTCCTGTATTTACTTCATCCATGTCATGGCACCTAGTTTTATATTTTTCACTCTCATTGCTGTATGATATTCCTTTATAGAAGTATACCTATTTGTATGTTCTACTGTTTATAGGCATGTAATAATTTTAAGTTTTTGACTGTTAGGAATAGTACCTAGAACATTTTACATACATCTAGCAAGCACATACATGTCTTTTAGTTAAATATTTATTGGGAAGTATAATTGTTAGATAATAGGGTAGTGTAAGATCAGCATTAATAGACATTATAAAACATTTTTCAAAATTTGTTAAATAATTTATATTCTTAAAAGCACTGTAGGAGATTTTATTACTTCACATTATCACTAACACTTGGAATTAACAATATTATGTTTTTCTTTAGCCATTCTGTTTTTTCTATTTTTTTCTGCATCTGTTTGATGCTCTGCTGCTCTATTCTATGAACTATTTCTGCCTTGCCATACCCAGACTTTTCACTCTTGTTTTCCTAATCCAGGGATGCCTCTTACCTTGGCTTATCCTGCCTTCTCCCTCTTTGTGTTGTGGTCTCTCAAATAGAGAAAAGTGAGCAAGGGGTAGGAGAAAGGGAAGGGGAAGGAGAGGGATTGGGGTTTGAGTTAGAATAAGACACATCCCATGTTTGCATAATTATATCAAAATGGATTCTACTGTCATGTATAACTAGAAAGAACCAATAAAATAAAATAAAACAGTATGCTGGGACAAGTTTAAGGTTTAAGATTAAAATAAAAGCAAAGTCAGTTTTATTTGTTAGAACAGGTTAGCAAATTGGGAACACAGGATTTCCTAGACCCAAACAGCAATCAGTCCAAAGGAAATGGACTTGGGATTTTATCAAGTTCAGTAATAGGAAACTTACACAAATAAAAGTGGTTGAAGATTTTGTAATCCACTGAAATTGTTAGGTCAAGAGGCAAATGGGCCAATCTGGTGTTTCATAAGCCTCATAAGGCTTTGTTAGAATGTGGAAAATTGATCCGTCTGGTGGGTTCAGTTTCCCACAGGATGTCTGTGTGACAGTCTACCCCTGTCAATCAGTCTCTAAGGCTCAAAGGATTTTTGCTCTCTTTTTGACCATTCTGTAGCCATTTTGGTTTTGATATTATCAAAGGCTTGCCTCCTTTGATTCCTGTCTCTCCTGAGTCACAGCCCTTCATTTTTTGATGTCCAGTTCCTTGAAAACTATCTTTCCATATATTTTATCCCTTATGTATTTCTATTTGTTTGAGGTGTAAGTACAAATCCTTTTCCTCCATTTTGGAGTCCATGGGTGTTTGTTATTTCAAACTATACAAATGGATTTTCATACTCTTTCATATGCATGCCAAATTTTACCAACATACAATTTTAGTGAAATTTTTAAGAGCTATGGAGTCTCTATTTTGAAGTTACCACATCTTGAAAGCAGGATAATATAAGAATTTTTCAAAGCTCTTTTTCTTTTTGAAATATTAGTAGAATATATATATATAAAACCACATAGAGACTGTAGTAAGTAGAAGTAGAAAATGATCTACTATTTCTGACTTCATATGTTACAGGAAATCTATAGAAACAGAAAGGTGCCAGAGCTGTGGGGTTAGAAGTGTAAAAGCTGAGAAAGCTCTGGTCAGTCTAAAAATATATACCCGAATGAGGCCATTCTCTTCAAGTTTAAGACAAAAAAAATCCCTACCAAATTACTTAATTGATAATAATCCTGACATCCCAATTACACTAAATCCTACTTAGCCTTTAGGACTCTTATAGGGTCCTTCTCTAAATTATGTTTTGGAAAACTCATGTCTGCTTTGTTATCTTCTTGAGCTTCTTCAATCACAGAAGGTCTTGGCTTCAGTCACATCTGCAGGCAAATTAATTTGGAAGTCATAGGTCACATATTGTCCAATCCATTCATCTCCACCACTTACTGCTACCTGACATTACTCTTTAAATCAGTTGATCCTAGGAGCATCAGAATATGTGGTTCCCCTTTTCCAGGCAGGGATTTATCAAGGGCTTCACAATGATGTCTGGGGCAGCAATCCTAAAAAGCAGAAAAATGAAGCTTAAAATCACACATTGGGTAATAGTCAAAGATTTGGACTTCACTTCCTTTTTATTTTAACACCTACTGTCTTTTCACAGAGTCATCCGATTCTCTCCTCCTGGTGATAAGGGGAGACATAAAGGGATAGTTAACAGCAAAATCTCTATGTGAGAGTTTGTGATTCACAATCATCGAAGGAGACTGCAATCTGGTTGGAGAGAGGCAAGTCACTTCTAAAGGACCTTGCAGATGGCTTCACAGTGAAAGCAGAGTTACCATTACAAATTAGGTATCGATCCTAAATCACAATATTGAATAAAAGCATACGATATGTGTTTTAGTTAGGTAGTATTGAGTTGTAGTCTGTCATATCTGTAGCATTTACTAATGGTTCAACCTTAGACAACTATGATTTTTGAGCCCTAATCTGTAAAATGCAAATAATTATATACCATTAGTATGCTGGTAATACTCAATTGTCTGGGGAAAATGTTTGAATGTTAATACATACTTAAGTTTACTATAGATTATTGATGTAAACAATGTGTAAATAAAGTCTCAAATTTTAAGGAATCAGAACAATCTCCATTTAATTCACTATTTCTTTGAAATTGCATACTTATTTTTTAATCTAATTACCATCAGCAATGTGTTTAGTATCAAATCATGATCCACTTTAGCAAAGAAGCTCTTCATGTCATTGATATGTGAGAGGTTCTGTTATGAACTTTGGTTGTTATTTATGTTTGTGTTAATGAGTAAGACAACAATGAAACAGTGAAGTCAGTGTAGAATGTCCTTCATTCATCAATTACATAAGTGATTTCTTTGCTGAGTCCAATGATATTAGTTTTCAAATGCTGGAAGCGTGTTTCCTAAAATTTTTGTACTATTCACACTATAATTGCTACTGACCCACTGAAGCAATAAATAGTTAGCTGTTTCCTGTTTCAATGAAAATCAATTAACCTGCAGCAGCATTATTAACACTTTTATATTTGATCTGTATCAGTGGATCTAGATAATCAACAGCTAGCATATCAAGGACTGATTTGTAATATGGCTCATTTTCATTATATAAAGACAACCACATCAGGCATGGCAGTGTACACCTGTAATTTCAGTGACTTGGGAGGCTGAGGCAGCAAGTGAATTTGAACCTAGCTTCAGTAATTTGGCAAGACCCTGTTTCAAAATAAAACACAAAGAGTGTTGGGGATGTTACTCCATGATAGAGCACACCTGGGTTCAACCCCAGTACAAAACAAAACAAAACTCCCACCATGGACTATTTGAATGTTATGAGCCTTTTGTGATGTTATGAACTTGATGAACTTGGATTGAGGGAGAGAAATTCAGTAGAACATGACCAAATAGTATCTTTATCAATGGATACAAAAATTATAAACATATTAAAAGTATGATTTATAGAAAATGTACTGAAATATTAGAAAGTAGTGGGTTTTAAGATTTATTACCTTTGTTTTTTAAAAAAGAATGTTTTTAAAATGTGTCTATATATAGTTTAACTTTTAATACAGATAATTTTTATTAACTAGCATGAGATGGCTCCAGGATACTTTTGCTCACCTGTAGAATAGTTCATATGCTTAGAAATTACAAAGATAAATCTCCTAATCAAAAGAAGGTGCTAAACAAAGGGTAGCTATAAACTGCAATCACTTTAGCATACTTCTTCCCTTCCCCAGGAACATAGGCTCACTAGAAATCTTGCTGTTTAAAAAAATGAAATATTGTGGAAAATTCTATAAGGTAAGAACTTAGTATGCAGGAGGAAGATTCAGAATTGTTTGCATGCCTGAAACCGTTCTTTGGGAGTCTTCTAAGCCTTGGTTTCCTCATCTGTAAATGAAGGATAATAATCATGTATGAATCATAAACCTGTTGTTCATATTAAGTAACATAATGTAGACAAAGTACTTAGAGTAATGCCTCATAGTTATAAAGTGTTAAGTTTAAGGAGTTATGGAACACCAAATTCACATCTAAACTTGAACCAGTGCCTATGATTTAACAAAGGTCTTATTTATCCTTCTTCTTCCTGTCTGACTCCATTCTGTACTTATTCTCCTATCACTCATCTCTGCAGCTCTAAAATTGTCTTCCAGACCCTTTCCTGCAACATTTGAACATGCTCATCTGATATTTTGAGCTTCTTTTTTTTTTAATTTGGAAGAAACACGAAATAAACAAACCAGTATTCACATTTGTGTCATAACATCCCTCAAACTGTTTTAGCAGTATACCACCCCCATTAAAATGTCATAAAGCATATCTTTGTTATTTAAAATTTGATTTGGTTTAGAGAATTTTCCAAGAGTTACATGATATACCTTGAGATAATTGAAAATGCTCCAAGTGTCACAGAAGCAGGAAAGGGAGTCAGAAGGAGAAGCTGAGGCAAAGCATTAGTAAGCAGGAAAGAAAGTGGGCGGGTACCCAGCTGCAGCATCTGGTGGATGCAGGCCTGGCACCAAGGTCGACCCCTAGAGAAGGTGTGGACTAAGAAAAGACCACAAGGGAACCTGAAGTGACTCTTTCCCTCATGGAGCCATGTGTGGGTAGATTGGGAAAGGAGGACACAGCAGGAAAAAGAAAGGGGGGAGACAGGAGTGAAATCTCCTTTTCCTTCTATAAAGGCTATTTTTTTTTTTCATGGTTTTTAGAGCTTTCTAAATATTTAAGGAGATGAGCACAAAGCTGGAGGACTGCAGAGCTATCTGCCTCCCAAACATCATTGTAAGAGAGCTGGAAATTCATGGTTCAAATAAAAAGACAAGAAGTTTTGTTGGTTAGAGCAGAGGTCAAGGGATTTGAAGCAGGAAGAACTTGCACATCTATAAATGTTAAACAAGTCAAAGATGTATAATGGTCTTGGGACAGCAAAATTGGCTTGTCAGCCTCCTGTATCATTGACAGACTGGAGTAGTTTATGGATGGAATTATACTGTAACCATTTTATTGATGGGCTGAGTTCAGCAGTGTACACTTGTATTTTTTTCTATCATTGCTTTGAAATAAGTTCCACTGGATCTCTCAGTACTGGGTTAATGTCATAATTCTAGTCATAAAAAACAGATCCACTTACAGCAAAATTCCATCCAGTTTAGATTCATGCAAGAGCATTGTTTTTTTAGATCCCAAATTTGGTCCATGGAATGGAGAACAGCAGTAAGAATGGAGATGAGTTACAATTTCTACCTTCATTTTTTACCTCTTTCCCATGTCCTATGATACTACTTTTCCAGATTTTTCCCAGTTTAAGTGCAGTACGTCAAGAAGGAAGAGAAAGAAGAAGGAAAGGAGTAATGACTTATTTAGCTAACACACCTTGTGATTCACTCTTGGGGACTGGCTTGTCACTGCAGGGAGACAAATATCAGTTCTTCTAGGGGTTACATCTCTGGAGATCCTGTCCAGAACCTATGCACCAGACTCTTGCCCATTATCGGTAAAGTGCTCTCTGGCTGACAGTCTGGCCTTCTGCCTTGGTAGCATTCCTTGATTTTTTTCTCCCAGGGCCCTTTCTTCTCCACAGAATGCTCTGCTGGATGGAAATCTTTCAGACAATTTAAGTCAAGTGAAATGCTGTGGTATCCACTTCACAGCCCGGGTGAAAAAGCAGAGGTCAGCTCCTGTCATCACATTGCTCTTAATATTCCAGGGCACATATCTCAGGTTCTCCCAATATTCCTTTGTGTTCCACTCTGAACAATTGAGAACATTGAGAGCTTTGCAGCTCAGAAGCTGTATGTCTAGGACAGGAGCAAGGGAGGCTACCTACCCTGAGTGCACATCATAACAAGGAGCATTTGATGTGGGAAATTTTAAAACAGTAACAAAACTGACTAAAACCCAGTTTATAATTCTTACCAGGAACTGACAATTCTAAACAGTGTCAATGATAAAATATTCTGGATGAGAAAAATGTTTGTTGGTCTGAGTTCTTAATGATTGCTGCAATTCTTTTTCTGTATTAATAATGTTTAGTAGATTTCAAACAAGCATATTTTTACTACTTATCCTTCAGCAAATGCTATATTCCATAAGGAAATTAATTTTAAAAGTTCCCACTTATTCAATTATCCCCCTACAGACATAGATTCATTTTTATTGATTCAGTTTTGGGAGTAACTTCATAATAATTTGTAAGGGTTAGAGCTTACTTCAAGCATAGCTTGTGTCTCCAACCCATGTGATACTGTAGATTCTTGATTTGAATAATGTTTGAAATACAAAACGATAGCATAGTGATCACAGCAACAAAGGAACAGAAAACAAGCTACTTCAATTCTGTTCACTAGAGTTTTTAATCTGGTTTATAATTTAAAACAGTGAAACAAGTACAAACTGCAAAGGGTACTATTATTGTTTGGAAAATATAAATTTTCATTCACTCATGAATTACTTTACTAATTTTTAATAACATCAGTAAAATTAATTTTAAAATTGCTTGCTAAAATGTATTATTTTATTGTGTTAAATTGTAACATTATTCATTACTGTGACAGACCAATAGATAGGTAGAATATATTCTCAAAATACATATTAATATAATTAAAAATGTTAATTCACTGTACTATAATATTAATTATTTAGTGACATAATTACATATATAAAACTCAATAAAATTTTTCACAGTCTTCATTTGTTTCCTGGTATTATTATTATTTGTTTTATTTTAGGATTGTTACTGAAAATGTAGGATATTTTTAAATAACCCATCATCAAAAAGGGGCTAACATGGGGCTGGGGACTAATCTGTAAATCTCCCTGTTTTCTGACATCTTTCCCAAACTTTCCAAAAAGTTCTCTTGAGGCTGTCTCCTTTGCTTCCCCATTCTTCCAAAGGGTTTAGATTTGAGATTTAGGATAAAGTCCACTGTAACCAGTATTTTTACTCTGTATTTCCTTGTATTAAAGTAATTTTACAAAATTCATGTGCCCCTTCTGTAAAGGCATTTGTATGTGGTTGTGCAGGATGAAGTGTTAATCTAAGAGGTCAAGGGAAGTGGCGTGAAGTGGGTACTTTCCGACCTGCTTCTTCTTGGGCTTCTGTGCAAGGAGGGAAAGTGAGGAGTTGATTTGCAGGTGCACTGTGGCTCCACCCAGGGCCATGCTGGGGAGCACCCATAGAGGAGTCAGCACATGCAAGAAGCCCTACCATTCTGGCCAAGATTTTCCAGAGAGATCCTAGCCTAAAGACAGAGACCTAATTTCTGATTTCTTTGTGAGTTAGGAACATCTGCACTTTTGAAACGGGAGCAAGCAGCCCCAAAAGAGCTCCTGGATTATAACCCTATTCTACAAGTGTTTGTAATTTATGGGCTGCTAGAAAAGGACAGAGCTCAGTTCAATGGAATAGATCTCCCAGGTGTACTATATAGCCTACAAAGCAGGTCGTTCATTCTGGTTGCTTGTGTCCGTAAGAGTCAGCACAGAGGTGACATTCAATTCTGACTTTTATTTCCTTCTATAACCCCCCAAAAGCCCTCTGCTTAGTCCCTGGGACCCCTCACCAAATATGAATTACAGTGTGTTTTAATATCTTCATGTCTTGATGTTAAATGATTTTCATTTTCTCAGTTTGAACTCAAATGCCACTTCCTTGATTAAACATTCCATAAACACTTAAATTAACTACATTTTCATCTGCCTGCTCATGACATTCCAAATCCACTTCTGTTATCGTTTTTTTAAAATTTAACTTTGAATTAAAATTGACTTGTTTTCACAGCTGTAACCCTCACCAAATTCTTTGAAGTTAGAGTTCATGTACAATGTACTTTATACTTATATCTACCCTTCTCTTCAGTGTTTAATGAAACACATTTTAAAAATTTCCCCCAACCATTATTCAATAACATAGTTGGAGAATAATTTAGTAGGATGCCAAGATAAATTCAGGGTAGTAATCAAGCACAAAGTTACTGAAAGTAATTTTACCAGTTTTTATTGAATAACTATACAGTTAATGTAATAATATTATAATATTATTACATTATAGTCTATGTCATATTTATAACACAATGAATTAATGAAGAAAATGTAGAAAGTTTTGCCTGCTTCTAGGATTGCAGATACAATAGCCACCTGAGTAGAGCAACTAGGGAAAGAATGTGTCTTAGTCCGTGTTTTGCTGCTGCAACAGGTTATTCAAGACTGCATAATTTATAAAGAATAGAAATTTATTTCCTCTCAGTTCCAGAGGCTTGAAAGTCCAAGATCAAGCCACTAGCAACTCATTATATTATAACATGGTAGAAAGCACCAAACTGGTGAGAAAGTGGCTGAGAGAGAGAGTACCCACTCCATAACAAACCCTGCAATAATGGCATTAGTCTATTCATGAGGGCTGTTGCCCCATGATCAAAATATCTCCATTTAGACCCCACATTACAACACTGCTTCACTGGGGATAAGTTGCCCACACATGACATTGGGGGACACATTCAAATGACAGCAGAGAGGTACCTTTCTGATGATTTGCTGTAATTAATTTAATAAGTCTATGGGGCTCGGGATGTGGCTCAGTGGTAGCGTGCTCGCCTGGCATGTGTGAGGCATTGGGTTCGATCTTCAGCACCACATAAAAATAAGATAAAGATATTGTGTCCATCTAAAACTAAAAAAAAAAAAAAGTCTAATCACAGGACACAAAAAAGTTTCCTCAAATCAAACTGATATACAAAGGATATAATCAGGAGTCAGAATTGATTTACCAGCCTGGGTTCAGAGAAAGAGAGATTTGGGAGTGAAGGAAAATAAAACAAAACTGAAAACTGAGATAAATCTGAGATCAGTGTGAAGGAGTAGAACTGAGGCATTTCTGTTCAGATCTTATTGAAACAGGAAGGACCAGAAAATTGGATCACTGTCAGCAAAGGACATTTAAGTGATCTTAAATTTGGTGGACTCTAGCAATGTCTTCTGTTTACTTTTAGCTGTGTTTTATTTGCAAGCTATAATCTGTACATCCAACTCAGCTTCTCTTAAAAGTTCCTAATTTATGATTTGAGGAAAAAATAAATAAATGTATAATTACGTTAATAAATACTCAAAATAATCATATGGAGGCCACCTGCAAATTTGTGTACAGTTTTGATACAGGAAAAAAAAAAACATTCTGCTTCACTGTCTAATTCCTTATCTGAATGTTCTATATGTAGTGAAAGCCTCCAATAATACAGATGTGCCTTATTTCTTCAGAAAAAGAAGCAAGCAGAGATTCAGATTTTCAGAATGGAAAACAGTTACTTAATTCATGAAAGATGTATTTAAAATATTATTGCAAATCATGCATTATGTTATTCCACTAAAGTTCTTTTGTTCTTGTTTTTATAAATTCTAGTTTACAGAGCTTTACCTGGGGAAAGGGTCAAAAATTAGCCTAATGTAACAGATTGGAAACCACAAGTGACGGACGTTCTTTAAATCCCACATTTTACTTCCTACGTGATGTCTTCCCAAGTTTCCTAGTCAGAATTTCTCATGTTAATGATTAGGAAGGAATCTGAATTGCTGAAACAGAATAATATTTAATAATATGTTGCAAAAATATTTAGGTATGACTGAGGTATGACTTCAGAAACTAATGCATCACATAAATGTGTATGTTGGTGTGCCTTCTGCCAAGTACTAAAATGCTTAATCTGTGTCTTTCAGCATGATACATGGAAAACCTACAAATACCAGTACTTTTGGTCTTCTAATGTTGATAGCTTACATTTATGTTCCACATAGTAGAAGTAAACAAGGCTAGAGACTTCATTGAATGAGATGAATGTTCTATTCATCCGCTCTTTCTGGAAAATAACTAAATTAAGATTTGGTGAGAAAGCATTGAACCAAAAATAAATAAATAAATAAAATATTTGGGTTTGAAATATTGTCTTTTTCCCCCATTGGTGAAGGTGGTAAATTTGAGAAAGCCACTTTTGCATTCTGAACTTTTGTTTACTCATCTATATGTCAACATAATAAGCCCATTTTACACAGCCTTTGTGAAAATTTATTGAGATTACATATACTAAACATATTTTACACAACATCTACCACTGAGCAGAAGGTCAGCAAAGCTTTGTTTATTTGATTTTCAATTTTCATGATATATTGATGAGATGTCTGTGCTTTTGTTTATGTATTATTTCCAAAGAAAGAGGTGGGAATCACTGAAGAATGATATAAGACAATGTGAACCAAAAAGTGGAATGAGTCCTGGCATAACATCTTGGAATCTTTCTTTTCATATATGAAGATTTCAAAAGAATCCTGGAAGCTCTTAGTGAGGAGCTGAGGCTCCAGAAGGAGGTCTGACCTGTGGATTTGTTACTTGTTCACTGGGTGGTAAGAACTGGTTTGGGCCAGCACATAGGTTTATTGTTGATACTGATATTATTTTAACCTGAATACAATTCTGTGTAGATTGAGCATTTCTCCTCATTTCTTATCTATGCTCATGTATTACACAAGATGGAGGTTGCATGTTTTAACCCTTACAGCATTTGCTTCTAGACTCCTGTATCCCTCAATTTACTGTTGGGCATCTAAAGAAGGTAATGCATTGTCTGGACAAATGGAGTTCTTTGTAGACAGAAGCACCAAATTGAGTGGCATGCTTCAACTCTTGATTCCTCACTTTAATCTGTAGGAATGTTCAGTTTCATTATTTGTAGAATGTCGGGCTTGGCCAGCACCAGATGATCTAAGATCTCCCTTACATCTAAGACTACACATTCAGGTCTTAAGAAACTGAATTAAATGTACTTTTCCCTATCATCATGACTTCTTCATTCTCTCTTTTAAGGAAATAGGAAATCTATGTGCTTAGGACCCAATTTAAATCTGACTTTTCAAAAGTCCATACATTTTTTTTTTTTTCAGATTCAGTTTTGTGTAACGGAATTAATACTGTGACAACCTGTGAACTCTTATTAAAGTTGTTGAAATTTAAAAGGAAAGCAAAAAGCCAAATAATTTGTTTTTTCTTCCCCCAATACAACAAGGAATGAAAGCAATTTTGCCTTTAATGTTGTGGTTATTTCTGACAATTCATTATATCAGAAAAGAAGTGGGTCAGGTTTAACTACCCTGCTGCTTATAAAAATATATGAAACTATAAAACAGTCTTTGTATGTGTCTTTTTTGAAAGAGTAGATATTTTAAACAACCTGTCCGGCTTTGTGGATCAAATCTTTGTTTCCATGGCATTGCTACTGACAGAGGCCAAAAAGGTGGCTGCTTCATGGGCTTTTCTATGAGGCAGAGATGATTGCACCAGCAAGTTTTTTTAACACCTCCAGGCACTAAGAGCTTGTGTTATTAACTTAAAAAGGATAACAGAAATTACACTTTATTTCAATTGTATTTTTACCCAGTTCTTAACTTTAGTTCTAAAGGCGATTAGTGAAGTTTCCAGTGGCAAACCTGTACAACACACTGATTTGTAGTCTTTATTTTACAGTCTTCCTCATCAAACCCCATATCACATGTACAAAAGAAGATCTTGCCTCAATTGCTGCTTATAGGATGATCAAGTTGCTTATTTTTATTACACATTAATTCATGTACACCCACAAGATTTGCTTTTTTTGTTTTGTTTTTAGTCTCATGACAAATAATAAAATTTCTTGAGCCTGTCATGTGTTCATTTGTTAGGGGGCAATTGCCATAATCTGTTTGCTAGACTATAATCTATTTAAATATCATAAAATTATCAGTGTAACAATTAGCTTTAAAAAATACCCAATTCTATTATTTTTAATTTTATCTCTCTGATTTGACTTCTACTCCAGGAAGATTGCAGGGCCGCTTAGGTTGGAAGGGAGTGAAAGATGACTTATTCTGCCTATAAATTGAGTGGGTGAGGCAGAAAGTGAGGAGAAAGCGAGATCAGAAGTTACACAGACCTTGAAGAGGCCACTTGAGGCTGCTCTTGCTGCCAAATCATCAGTATTTATGACACCTTCTTTGAGGCTGTAAAACGCTGGTCCTGGGTATTATATGGCCATTGTATTACATGGGTCACCTATCCTGCTTCTGAATTTTTGCCCAAAATATTCTCTATGCCTAGACTTGTTCCTCTCCGCTCCTTCAGGAAGTTTGTGTCTAACCTTGGCATACCACCTTACCCATTTAAACACTCTTCATAACTTTCTAAAGATTTTAACCATTTCTGTTAATTTAATTAAAAAATGTTTTAAATACCTTCTATGTGACAAGTACCACAGAAGTCCATTTGAAATCACCATTGTGTTCATTGACAGAATTTGCAAATACAAAATCTCAGACTTGATGGAGACTGGTTAGGACCTTCTAACCCCAAACAACCCTCTCATAAATCAGAGCCAGAAATCCAAACATTCATTGATCTTCTCTATTACTCTAAATTAAACCTCCACTTCTCGGTTTGGAAACAATAAAATTTGTCATTAACATTCAGATGTCAGAGGTTTACTCAGCGCTTCCAGAGGAAGGGTCTGGAGAATGCTCATCAGAAAGAGAATGTGCTCTTCCTCTTGGACAAAGGCCACAATCTAAATCAAGTGCATAGCTTCTACATGTATCCTGAGCAAAGAAAAGGAGGCTTCAAAGTTCCCTTGAAGGAATGAATAAGTGCTTCCTCTGCTACAAATTCTCTGTAAGGTCTCCTCTCCAGACAGGTAACTCTAAAAGAGAGGAGAGAAATGTACTGTACACCCCCAAATATTCTCTTTTTCAATAGAAAAACAAGGGCTCAAAATAGTTAATTGCTATCCCTAAAGGGTATTTTTACAACACTAGTTATCCTGGTGCTACTGACTATAGCCTTGCATTCCTGACCTGCTTTGTCATTAGCCCATATAATGATAAAAAGAAAGTTTGCTTATGAGTCAAAATCGTGCATTCTAAGCCCTGTGTCTCCATCAATACCCATTTAGAACTAGGACATTGGTTTCAATGAAATACCAATGACCCTCAGTTCCTGGAGTTTCTTTACCCTGGCCTTGTTGCTCAGACAACATATAACAGTGAATCCCAACAAACATCTTTGTTCCCATTTATTAAGAAGAACAAAAATCTTCAGGACTTGCTCAAAGTCTTTGGGGAGAGTGTAACTAGTATGCCTTTTAATTCATTAATTATAATAAAATGAAATTTCTGTATAAAATAGTGGGTATTCGTGGGCTGGGGATGTGGCTCAAGCAGTAACACGCTCTCCTGGAATGCACGAGGCACTGGGTTCAATCCTCAACACCATATAAAAATAAAATAAAAAGATGTTGTGTCCACCGAAAACTAAAAAAATAAAATAAATATTTTTAAAAATTCTCTCTCTCTCTCTCTCTTTAAAAAAAATAGTGGGTACTCATAAGGGGAACTGTAGTAAATGTTTGAAGTGGGGAAAAAAAGTAACTAAGTACAGTTTGTTATCTAGGAATAGAAATCTGTCCCAGGGAGGTTGCCTCTTTCTTTTGTCCCTCCCTTTCCCCCTCCTCCTCTCATAGACACATCTCCCATTCATTTTTCGTGGTGTGGTCTTATTACAGCAGGTAACAATTAAGTGCAATCACTGAAAAGTGTAACCCATTCAATGAGGAATCTTTAGTCCAATTTCTCAATTCTTTGTCCCTAATTTGTTCTGGGGGATCCTACTTCTCCTCACCTCTCAGATTCTGGACTGCTCTTGCCATACATGCATTTGACTTTCATAAAGTAACCAATGCTTTTCTAGGGCTCACCAAAGGCTCTATACAGAACAGAGCATTAGAAGTTGTCAAATCAAACAGAAAATCCTAACATAAATTCTCTGAGCTGAGGGTCTGAGCAATTTAGTTGTAGATAGAAGTATTGCTCTAGCAAAGAATTCATTATCATTCCTACTATTAGTTCTGAACATCACATCTCTCCTTTTATTCTCTTTGAAGTAACTTTTAAAATTTTATATTTAAAAAACAATGTTTGCCAAACTGATACCTACACATGTTAAAAAGTGCTCTGAATGATGGCCTTGTGCTGTATTCTTGTCCTATCCTCTAGCTTTGCTCCTCAGAAACTGGCATTCAACACTTTTACCTAATTTGCTGGCATCTGCTTTCATATTTTTAGCTGGTATTTTTGTTCTTCTATTTATCTGTTAATGAAGGTTAGTTGTTACCTTTATATTTGAAAACAGATGAGGTTTAATGTAGTAGCCTAGCCTATCCTTTGCACTGCCATTTTCAAAGAAGGGCAAATCAGTATTCTGTATATATATTATGACTATATAAATGCTGTCTTTACTCAGCCTAATATCATACTATAGTATGTTTTCTTTTGTATATTTTAATAATCCATAAGTTAATACTTACCTTGTTTTGTCATTTGATTAGTTTTCTTTGTAAAGTTTACCAATTCTTTCCACATTTTTCTAATATCTTCTCAATGTAAATTTTCATAGAGTTTCATGTTGCATTTTTACTTTTTTTTTTTCTTGAAGACTGCTCATATAGAGGTGAGAGTCTTCCAGTTCAATGTGGATTGATGGCTCTCTGAGACTGCTCACAGCAGTCACGTGGAACATCCCTACCCCAGCATGCAGAGAATTCCCCCTTGCCTTCTGGGTGAAGCCTGAGTTTCACACCTTCATCTTTCTTGGTTAACTTTCTTGTTTTGTAACTCATACCTTTGAGTTGTTTCTCAAGATGGGATGCTTGGGAGATAAAATTTTGAGATGTCACAAATCTGCAAATGTTTTTATTTCACTTCCATTTTGTCTAACAGTCTGAATGTATATAGAAATTTAAAGTGAAAGTCATCTCATTCAGAATTTAGCAAGCATTGCCTTCTGCTTCTCATTGTAGATGTCAAAAAACTTATGTCATTTTGATTTCTATTCCTTTTAATGTTACCTATGTTTTTCCATTCTGGAACTTTTTTTCTCTTAAAATTTAATTTAAATTTATTTTTCACTGATACATAAACACATAAAATTATACATATTAATATGATGTTTTGATACATGAGAGAGAGAATTTTTAATAAATTTTAATAAAATCTGAAGGTCAGGAAGTCAGAACAACTTTTAAAATATAGATTTGGGAACACAAATTATAAGAGAACATGGGAGTTAATGAGTAATCAGGAAATGTGTAAAAATGAGAGGACAGATGGACTAGGAATCATCAACATTTGAGAGGTGTATAGGAAAAGTTTTCTCAAAAAGGATCTGAGAAGGGGGAGGGGGTCAGGAGAGAAAAGGGAAGCCTCATAGAGCTTTATGCTGTACAGTCAGTACAAATTGCTTTTTAAGGAGAATGGTCAGTAGGTAGGACCCACTACTAAAGAGATGTCAATAAATTCAACCAGTGAAACAGGATGGAACTGAGGGACATTTAGGAGGTATAACTGAGAGGAATTAGAGACTGATTAAATATTCAGGATGAGAATAAACCTCCCAGGTTTCTATCTTGGGTCCCCATATGAACAGTGGTACTATTTTTTGAGATTAAATTCCCAGGAGAATGGTCAGGTTTTGTAGGCAAATGTATAGAGTGATTGAGGCACTGCTTCAGCATCCAAGATAAAGCATTTTTTTTAAGAGAGAGAGAGAGAGAGAGAGAGAGAGAGAGAGAGAGAGAGAATTTTTAATATTTATTTTTTTAGTTTTCGGGGGACACAACATCTTTGTTTGTATGTGATGCTGAGGCTTGAACCCAGGCAGCACACATGCCAGGCGAGCGCGCTACCGCTTGAGCCACATCCCCAGCCCCAGATAAAGCATTTTTAATAAAACTTTGTGTATAGTTCTCAGGCTTAGGGATAGGCTCTGATTTTTCTGAGGTCAGGGAAGATAAAGACAGAGAAGAAAGAGTTTCCTCAATAAAGAGGGATGTAAGAGAGAAGCCAGATTGCAGTGACTCTGGAAGAAAAGGAGAGGGGGTGAGCTAGAGTCAGCCACTGTGTGGGTCCACCACCAACTGGTGAACTTTTTCCCCAAACAGTGCATTAGTCATATCTCTCTCCACCACACTCCCTTTCTTGCTCTATGCCTCCAAACTTTCTATAACTTTCTAGTGTAACCTCTGTACTCTTAAAAAAAATCTGGCAATTTCACTATACTTACCTTGAAAATCCCTAAGGCTAAATCAATACAATCTCTGTCTTTTCTGTTTTTATACTCAAGCTGCTAAATTATTTAATTAAAAGTACACAAATGTGTACTTGTTTCCAAAAAAACTTCATGGTCACCAACCCTAGGGAAGTCTGGAAATTTTAAATGGCTATTTAATTTCTCATGCTTTTTCAGAGGCATTTCAAACCTCCAAAATTTTCTTTGGAAGTTAATGCTAATGACTTGCTGACATAGGGAAAATTCTGAGCCCACTGAGCAAGAGTTCCTTCACTTTCTACCTGGAAGAATATACACCACATACCTAAATAGCTTTTTCTCATAAGGGATATTTTGTTATAATTGTCACCTGCCTCCTACCATAGAGAACACAGAATACCTACAAATTGTAATTACCAATATGCCTTAGAAGACCTAGCTTCACTTGTTCACACTTCCTTCTCTCAAGGACACATCCATCTTTTAAAAAATTCAAATGAACAATGTCACTGCCCAACTTAACTTATTTCATATATTGCTTTTGCAGACCAGAAACCAAATCCCCTAAAGGGTATTTTTTACATAAAGATATGGAGTTCTGAACAAGCATGATTATTTAGGAGAACAAAGTAGCTGAGATAAATGAAATATGGGTTGATATGCAACTGAAGAATTAGCCAAGGGACAAATCATAAAGATCCTGACAGCAGTGCCCAGAAGGAATGGGAAGAATGAAATCACAAGCTGGTGTGATATGTCAGAGTACAAAAGGTAGATCTCTTCTATAAGATAAGGGCTATATAGTAAAATTAATATTTTCCATAGAGACAGTGCCTTTACAATCTTCTGATCTTAGAGTGAGCTCCTCCCTATCTCTTTATCACTTGGGAGAATATGGCCATTGCTCAACTCAATTTGTTGGTAGTAGTGTTGGGGAGCAAAGGTGGATTCATGACTTTAATCATCAGTCTTGATTCTCAACTCAGAGTTTTTTTGTCAGGTCTGCCATGCTTGCCTTCTCCTGTCTGTACTTTCTCACAATGAGAAAGTGCCAGTTTATAAAGTTACAGTTTCGTGTTACACACTTGTTACACACAGTTTAGTGTAACACACTTGTTACACACTCACTATTAATACCTCCCACCCCAAACAACTGCTAATTTATTTTCTGTCATAATATATTAGTTGATATTTCCTAGAATTTTGTATAAATGGATTTATACAATATGTATTTTGGGGCTTGGTTTCACTTCTAAGCATATTTATATTGAGATTCATACATGTTATTGCATATATCAATAGCACCTTATTTTGATTTCTGAAGAGTAATCTGTTGTATGAACACAACATTTTATTCATCTACATGCCTGTTGCTGGATATTTAAGTTGTGTCTAATTAGTTACTGTTACAAAAAAAAAAAAAACCTTCTGTAATATTGGAGTAAAACTTCGTCTTTGTACAAATGTATTTCCATTTTTTGGATGAATATTAGAAATGGAATGACCTAATACTAATTTCACTTGTAGAAAACTATCAAACTTTTCAGAGTTGATTATCATTTTACATTACAACTGGCTGTGTTTGAGAGTTTCATCCTCATCAACACTTGATTTAGTCAATTTTTTTTTAATTTTAAACATTCTAATGGATATGTAATGGCTTCTTATTGTGAATTTAATGTGCATTTTTCTAATTATAATGATATTGAACATCTTTTCATGTGCTTGTTTATCTTCTTTGCGAAGGTGTTCAAATTTTTTGCGTATTTCTATGGGTTTGCTTTCTCATTATTAAGTTTTAAGAGCTTTTTACATATTCTGAATACAAGACATGTATTAGTTGTCTTGCAATTGATTGGATTATTTTGTTGTTGTTGGGTCTTTTGAGTTCTTTACATATTCTGGAAATTAATTCCCTGTCAGAAGAGGAACTGGCAAAGATTTTTTTTTTTTTCCAATTCTACAGACTCTCTCTTCGCACTCTTGTTTTCCTTGATGTACAGAAGCTTTTCAGGTTGATGATATCCCACTTATTTATTCTTGATTTCAGTTCTTGAGCATTGGGAGTCTTATAAAGGAAGTCAGTGCTGGTGCCAATATGTTGGAATGTTGACCTGTGGTTTCTTCTAGCAGTTGCAGTGTTTCTTTCTAATTCCTAGGTCTTTGATCCACTTTGAGCTGATTTTTGTGCAGGGTGAGAGACAGGAATCTAGTTCTGAGAAAGTTCCCTTCTATTCCAAGTTTTCTGAGAGTTTTCATCTGAAATGATGCTTGACTTTGTCAAGTATTTTTTTGTCTGTGGAGATGATCAAATACTTTCCCTTAAACTTTTTTTCCAAAATATTTTTTATGTTTTAGATAGACACAATATCTTTTATTTATTTTTATGTGGTGTTGAGGATGGAAGACAGTACCTCCCAGGTGCGAGATAAGCGCTCTACTACTGATCCACAACCTCAGCCCATCTCTTAAACCTTTTACTATGACCTATGATATAGATTTATTTTGAATGTTGAAACACGCCTGATTGGTTATGACATGAAATTATTGTGTTAACATTGTTCACCCCTCTGCTTCTGACACATATCAGGTGTTAGTTTTATTTTCTTGTAATTTCTTTGTGTTGTTTTGACATCAAAGTAATCCCATCTTTCTAAATGAATTTGATAGAACTCCCAAAATTTAATTCTCAAATACTAGGTAGAATATTTCAGTGAAGCCATGCCAACTTAAAGTTTTCTTCATGAAAATGTTTTAAGTTATGAATTCAATTGTTTAGTAGATAAAAGGCTACTTATATTGCCTATTTCTTTTTGAATGGGCTTTGTTATTTTGTGTTGTTTGTTGTATTAACTTTGAGCATTGTCATATTCTTTCAATATGTCAATAATTTCATTATTATGAAATAATCTTTTCCCTTAGTAATAGCATTTGCCCAGAAATATAATTTATCTGATATTAGTATAGCCACTGCTGTAGTATTTTTCCTATTACATTGCCGCAGTCTGGCTGGGCACACAATCACGAGCCACCACACAGCTTGTAGATTCAAACAGCAACTCTTTATTCCCGAACTCACACCAGCCGTCTACAATCATGTTCTGGGGAAATCCACGTTCTCTGCCCAAAATCCACCTCCACTGGGCTTCTATCTCCCAAAATATACTGTCTGAATCCCGTGAGAACTCAAGGGGAACTCAGGCAGCAGGATACGCCCTATTCCCAGCAGGAATAATCTTAAACCTGGAATGCCCTAAACCCGATTATCCTAAACCGGGAACACCCTAATCCTCCCTGGTCCTTGAGCAAGGTCACCTACATGCAATGTCACTGCAAAATGTCCTATTTCCACGAGTCCTTCCACTAAGCAACATGGGGTACACTGGCAAGGAAATTGTCATACCTACTTGGCTAATGGCTCCCAGCATTACATGGTATATCTTTTTCCACCTTTTGTTTTTATTCATCTCTGCCTCTGTAGTTAAAATCTATTTCTTCTATGCAATACATATTTGGGTCTTAATTTTTTTTCTTTTACATTTTAAGTGTGGTAATTTATATTCAGTGTAATTATTGATTTGGCTAGTTTACCAATCATCCTGGTATTTATTTTCCATTTTCCTATTGGCTATTTGTTTATTTTTCCTATTTTTATTCCTTCTTTTAGATGTTTTACATTATTCTGTTTAATTTTAATTGTTATTATGTTAGCTATCTACATATGCTGTCATTTTAGTGGTTACATAAGTTTTTTTAGTATACATCTTTAACTCATCACAGTCTACCTTCAAATGATAATTTTACCACTTCACATACAGTGTAAGTATCTTACTTTCACTTTTTCCCTCCCATAAATGGCCTTTATGATATTATTGTCATGTATTTTAATTACACATATGATACAAATGCCAAAATGTTATTATTTTTGTTAAACGGGTATCTTTAGGAGATATAAGTGTTAAGGAAAAAATCTCTAATAACCCTCAAAGTTACCATTTCTAGTGATGTTTGGTCTTTGTGCAATTCAGATTTTCATCTGATATTATCCCTCTGCCTGAAGCACTTTGGGTATCATTTTTTAGTGATGTGTTTCTAGTGATGGACGTTTTCAGCTTTAATGTCTTCACCTTTGTTTTTAAATATTTTTGATGCCTAAGGAATTTTATATAGACAGTGTTTTTTCTTTCAATATTTTCAAAATTGCTCCACTGGCTTTTCACCTTGGATTATTTCTTTTTTTTTTTTTTTTTTTTTTTTTTTTCACTTTACCCTTTATTTTTTTATTTATTGGTTGTTCAAAACATTATAAAGCTCTTGACATATCATATTTCATACATTAGATTCAAGTTGGTTATGGATTATTTCTAATAAGAAATCTGCTGTCATTTTTATCCTTGTTCCTCTTTATATAGTGTGTCTTTTTTCTCTGAATGCCTTTAAGATGTTTCTCTTTATCACTACTCTTGAGCAATTTGACTAGATGGGCATTGGTGTAGTCTTCTTCATCTTTCTTGTACTTAGGATTTATTTATTCTATCTGCAGATATAATTTTTATCAACTTTGGAAAATTTTTTGACCATTATTTCTTCAAATATTATTTTATGTCTTGTCTTCTCCCCCTTCTACTTTGGAGGTCCAGTTATACATTTATGAATATACTTGACATTGCCTCATAGCTCATTGATGCTTTTCCATTTAATTTTTTGTATTCTAAGTTTCTTTTTAGACAGTATTATTGCCAAATCTGTGAGATTGTTAATCAATTTTCTTGAACAAATGATGCCAATCTGACAATTCAATCTTGTGTATTTTTCATTATTTCTTTCATCACTAGAAGTTTTACATGTATTTTTGCATCATCTACATCTTTACTTAATTTTTGAACATATGAAAGCTGCTTCTTATTTTATTTTATCTTATTTTTACCAGGAAATTGAACCCCGGGGCACTTAACCACTGAGCCACAACCCCAGCCCTTTTTTATATTTTATTTAGAGACAGGGTCTCACAAGTTGCTGAGGCTGCCTTTGAACTTTGAATCCTCCAACCTGTCAGCCTCTGGAGCCAAGGGGATTATAGGTGTGTGTCATTGCCTCTGGCTTTTTTAATATCTTTCAATGTCCATGTCCACTAATTCTAATATCTATAGGTTTTAATAGATTCAATTTCCCCTTATTATGTGTTAGATTTCTCTGCTTCTTTGTATGCCTGCTAATTTGTGATTGAAAGTCAGATATTGCAAATTCTGCCTTGTGTGCTAGAAATTATTTTATAAAATAATGGAAACTTTTGTAAACATATAAATATTCATAAATTTTGTTCTGGGATGAGATTACTGAAAGTGTTTGTGTCCTCTTCTGTTTATAACATTTTTATTTTAGGGTGGGTGTTGGGGATTGAACCAAGGACCTCATACATACTAAGCATATACTTTGCCAATGAGCTACACTCTTAGGTCCTATAAAACTTTTAGATGTGAATATCTCAGAGATTAGGCTGTGGATGATTTTTCTCCACTACTATTTAATAGCCTAAGTACTTGATTTAATATCCTAAGAATTGTGAAATTTTCTAGTCTTCTTGTAAGAACAGTACTATTCTTAGTCCTGTATAATTAGCAGGTACTCTTCCAATTCTTTTCCCAACTTCAGTTTCCTTGCATGCTGGTCAGTACTGGGCTAAGTACTTGAGGAAACCCTCAGAAGTTCTCCAGAGTGCTCCATATGTAGTTCTCTCCACTCCATTACTTCTGCATACTGCTGCTGTGTTGGTCTTCCTGGACTCAGTCCCATCTCTTTAACATAGAGTCTGTCAGGCTCTACTTGGGTTGACCTTGTCTTAACTGCATCCAGGAAACTCTCTCAAGGAAGTGAGCTGAGAGAATTATAAGCATCACCTTGTTTGTTTCCTGTTTTTCAGGGATCATTGTTCTGTGTTGTCTGCTATCTTGTATCTTGAAAATTGTTCTTTGCCTACATGTTCCCAAGTAGCTGTAACTACACATGTGTACCACCATGCCTTGCTCTGACTTATTTATTTTTAAAGTTTTCTTTTAAATGATAGGGCAACTTGGTCTTTGCTTCTACATACTGTTCTCTGGTATATTATTTTAGCTTGCAGTATATGTTTTATAGCAGGTAATAGTAGCTTCCATTTATGGTTTATAAATCATTGATGCAATTTTTCTCTCCAGTTTCTTGCCATTATCCTTGTATTTCGACATTCCAGTCAGAAAACTTCTTAGTTCAGAGAAAATATTTTGTGTATATAAAAACTGTCGCATAAAATCTTCATATAAGGCTACATTATCCAAAAACTTTTTATGGTTTTACACAATCCTTTTCTCAATTTTATAGCATCCTTTTGTTATTTTTCACCTGAACTAAAATCAATATAACCTGGTAACTAAACAGATACTAAGCACTAGAAAAAAATGGCAGGGGCCACTGATTTCTACAGGTCTTTTTTTTTTTTTTTTTTTTTTTTTTTTTTTGATAGTTAAGATTTTACTTTTATCAAGCAGTAAGAAAGTCAATTTTCATTAATAATCTCTAATTTTATTGCAGATGCAGAAATTTTAAAAATATAACCTGTATGACTACATACTCCAATCAAAAACACATTTTGACTTGAACTATCTATTTATGAAGAGTTATTAAAATATAGTGTGTGTTTTGCTGGAAGAAGTGTGACTCAGGAAGGATCTTCCCTAATGCAATCTGGCCATTCATATTCTTCCTGGCAGCAGTTAGGATTATTTTTATCAGAAGGCATGTGATAGGTAAGAAGTGACTTCAATTCTTACCATATTTATATCTTTTTAAAATTGATGTTTAATGACAAGAAGTCATAGTATTAATTTTTAACTTTTTAAAAATTTTTTGCTCAAATCCATTGCGAATCTTATTTGGAAACTCAATAGATGAAAACAGGTTGTATACTTTTGAACTACTGACACCTTGGAAACAGTAAGCCAGGGGGTATTTTTTCCTTTTATATTTTAGATTCTTTTATTGGTATCTTTTGACATAATCAAAATGTGATCAGAGCCTAATACATTTTCTCAGAAAGCCAGTGGTAAACATCTAATGCTGGTCCAGACTTGATGTGGATCAACTTTCTAGAGTTATGAAGATTAAGGAGCTCAGTCCTATCTTTTGCAAACTGTTTGAGAGACTATGGAAGTTCTGACTTGCAGGCATGGCTTTTAACAACCATCCTATGGCTTTTGAATCTTCATTTATGTTCATTCATCTTACTATTTTTAAGCATCTATTATAAGCTGGATGTTATAAAAATGCTACCGAGGCCTGAAAAACTTATGGCCTTTCCCTTTATCTCAAGCTCTCATGCCCTCATTCTTTATAGACTGAGAGGATGAAACTACATGTCAGCACCCAATATGAAGGATACATTTGAACAGATCTGAGAAGGTAAATGTCAATGTTTATAACTGCTAAAAGCATAAAATTGACTTATACATATATAATTCTTGGCAACTGTATGGTAGAATTGATGAGCCATAGATACCATCATTCCTCTAGGTAAATTTTTTCCAACTTATTCACAGTTATTCATAGAATTGAATTCAAATTATTTATAGAATTTAATCATTATTACAATAATTTACTCTCAACTCTGTTAAATGGGATCCACTCCCAATCAAAAACTGAACTTGTATTTTCAGTACAAATTAAACAAAACTCAGTAGGTGATAAAATGTCCTTGGTAAGTTCCAGAATCACATAGTTGTACTTCTTTTTACTAAACAACATCTTTTAATTGTGATCTCTGTGTTTTCATATTGACCTAACAGAGCATTAAGAAATTCCAAGATTATTACTTTGGAAATTTGCATGCTTATCTGGTTTCTACTACTAAGCAGCACTAAGATCTTTAATCTCAGCTTCCTTATCTGTAAAATGGTAAATTTAATCAGCATGATTTTTAAAATTCTTCAGCATTCCAAAATACTGGAGCATTCAGCTTTCCATTAAGGAAGGAGGGACTTATTATGTTCAGATGAAATGCTAGTGACGTTGGTCACAATGTGAGATAAGTTTGCATCTAAATAAAGACATAACTCAAAATAGATGTCCTAAGTATTGAGAACATAGGAATTAGAGTTCCATTGTTTCTTCTAATACCATCAATTCTGGACCACTAAAGTAAAAATATTTCCTTATCTATTTGGATATACTTTTTATTTACTCCACAAGCATTTACTCATTCAACAATTATTTATTGACTGTCAGCTATGCAGCAGTAACTCTTCTAGGTACTGTTGTAGATACTTTGGATTTCAGAGAAATTTTTCAACATGTTAATATAAAGTGTTGAAAATTATGAGGTCTGGAGTGAAGATTGAAATGTCTGTAAGAGGATGGTCTGTCCACCAGGTGCTTGGTTCCCTGTCCCAACTTATTTCCACATCTTAACCAGTTCCTTGAAGGTTCTTCCTAAATATTTTGGGTGGAATTGTGGACAGGATATAATTTTGACATGTAGGACAGGAGTTGAAGGAGGCATTATTAGTGTAAAATATTGAGCCTGGCTTTCTGTTTAGCCATGGAGTATTTTATCCAGATAAGATGAAGGAATCCAAATAAAAGTGCATAATTTTACATAGACTTGAAAATAGCTTCTTTCTTCTTTCTTTCTCTTCCTTTCTCCCTCCCTCCCTTTCCTTCCTTCCTTCCTTCCTTCCTTCCTTCCTTCCTTCCTTCCTTCCTTCCTTCCTTTCTAAAAGCACAGCCTGAATGTATGTGTCTCTGTGCAGATACACACAGTTGTTGTTTTTTTTTCTGTACTGCATATATTATCTTAATTGGCTAAAATATTTTCCTTTATGCTTTTTTAACCTAGAGATATTCAAATTTTTAAATGTATTTTACCATATTCATGTAATTCTGCAGTTTAACGCATCCTATGTATACAAAACAATAATGCAAAAAAAGATACGTTAGAAAAAAAGAAGCTCATGATAACAGAAAGGAGACAGATAGAAAAAGGAAATCAAGAGGAAGGGAGGAGGGGAAGGCTTGGGGAAGTACTGGAAAATGAAATCTATCAAATGATGCTGTGTCCGTGTACAAATATATTACAATGAATCTACTTTTTATGTATAATTCAATAATTAAAGCAATAATAATAAAAATGGAAGGGAGATCAGTAGTGTAGTGCAAACAGATTGGGGGAGAGAGGAAGGAAGAGAAATGGAACTTAGAGGGCAATGAGAGCGATCAATCTGTTCTGTGCATGTACAAATGCAGCATAATGAATCCCAATATTATGTATAATTATAATGTACCAATTAAAAAAATTAGAAATAAGCGCCTTGAACGTGTGAGGCACTAGGTTCAATCCTCAGCACCACACAAAAATAAACAAAATAAAGATATTGTGTTCATGTATAACTAAAAAATATTTTTAAAAAAGAAATGCCTTGAAAAGAAGGGAGATCAATAAAAGGAGTAGTAGTTGATCAATGGGGAGGAAGTATGGGAGGGAAAGGAGAACAGGAGAATAAAATTAACCAAATTATATTATCTGCATGTATGAATATATCAATATATCACAATGATTTGCATTTTTATGCATAATTATAATTCATCAATGAACTACATATATATATTTACATATAAATGTATATATGTGTGTGTGTGTATGTGTGTAAATATATATATTTACACACACATTTACAAGGAAAACCAGAAAGAGTAGAGAAAGGGTTAGGGAAAAGTTAGGGAGAAGGAAAAGGGAAAATACTGGGGAATGAACTAGACAAATTTTGTTATGTGCATATATGAATATGTCACAATGAACCACACTACTATTATAATTATAATGTACTAATAAAAGCAATTAAAAACTATTAAAAGAAATAAATATACAGGCTTCTATCAACTGTTGACTGAGTCCTTTGTGTCTGAAATATAGCATCCATCTTTCAAGCCATCTCCAATTTCAGGCTGTACATTTGTCATCTTCATTTCATTGTTTACATGTTTATTTTGGGAATGCAACATTTAGAAAACTGGAATCTGCTTCAAGAAATATGAAGTGAGAATTCCATCACAAAGTAAATACTGAAATCAAGAGGCATTTATTTTTCACACATCTTTTATTGAATTTTATATTTTTGGATATCACCTTTTAAGGAGCATGTGATGAACAGGATATAAAACATGAACCAACTGTCAACTGAAATTCACAGATTAAATTGTGGTAAAAGTTTGAAAACTGGAATTAATTATAAGGTATTCTTTTTTCCTTTTGTCTTCAGAAAGATGAAGAATTAATTATTGAGGAACTGAACAATTTCTAATCCACAGCAAAAACTCAAACATCCTCAGCTATCACTACTGAAAAGCTTCAGGATATTTTCTAAACCCATGATTCATTTTAAAAATGCATATTAAAAGCATAATATTTGTAAAGCAGGGCACTAAACATAAGATAGGAAAAGAGACAATTACAGAAACAGATAAAACACGTTCTTCAAAACGTTTACAATAGAAAAATAAAAAATTCCTACACAACTCTAATAATGGACTCATTGGTAAAATATATGTCATTCTTTTTGAATTTTTTGGATGAATTATGAATTATTTGCCTCATGGCTTCTAGCATAACATTGAGCAGAACTGATCTAAAAAGAAGCCCTTGACTCTATCACAAAGGCTTTACCCCAACAAACAAACCCTTTCATGGAAGGGACTCACTATCCTTGTCAGTCATTCAACACCAGCTCACACAGATTCAAAAATTCAAAAGGTCTCCTCCATCTCCAGAGGGTAACAAGGTGGCTCTTCTTTAGCCATCACCTCCACATACCTGGGATTTCATGTTCTCTCAAAGTAATTTTGTATGTTGCAAACTTCCCTCAAGGTGACCACCAATACCATCATTTTCATTTCCGTGAACTATCACAAATCACAAGCAACAGAAGAATAAAAGGAAGTAGGAATTAAAAGAGAGTTTTAGAGGACATCACTGAATTTTTACTCAAACAATTCTATTGATTACCTCTTTGCATTCAGGTACTACCAAGGAAGATAACTCTGGGCCAAAAAAAAAAAAAAATCAAGTGACCATATTCCATAAGTTTTTACATGGATCCAACTCATTTTGTGTTAAAATTTATCTTATTTGTATCTATCGCACACACCCTAAAGTGAAGTCATGATGCTAATTTGCCTTTTCTACAGATATTCAGAGTTACCTAGAATCCCCAAATCAAACAGCATAGGCTTGGATTACAACAATTTCCTGAATTTGGGGGTCTTATTGCCCTGGGATAAATCCTCCTGATAGACAACTGAATATAAAAACAAACAAACAAACAAAAAAACAATTTAAAGGAACATTTGAGGACAGAGTGAGGGACAAGAAATCAAATGCATAAAAAAATGAGTTCCCAGCATTTGAATAACTTATATTTGAAAGCAGTGCCAATCATATAGTAGTAGAGGTCATGGTATACAACAAAAGAGAATTTATAGAAAGTGAACAAAGCTAAGTAGTAAATACAAAGTAGTCAGAATTTTCAGACTTTGAAAAGCAGCCTTGGGGTGTTAGAAGCTAGAATATTTGTGGATGAAAATGAAGTGAGGCCACTAGTTGTTGATGAAGATGGATAAGAAGTTATTGGAACTCAGCCCGCATCATTTTATGGATAAAGTTACATGGAGTTCTTTGATTTTGTTTTTTTGTTTGTTTGTTTTGTTTTGTTTTCAAAGCATTGTTCTATTTTATAGCCCTAAGACCTTATTGATTTTGACTAAACCAATTCTTTAATTTTGTGAACCAAGAAATAAAATTAGATGTACTGTAAAACATCAGTCACAATTCTTTTAAGTCATAGCCCTTTATGCACTAACATTTAAGAGTGGTTATGTGAGATGTTAACAGCTATTCAGTTAACAGAATATGGAATACACTGGAGCAGCAGAGCAGAGAGGCAAAGGACTTCCCATGCCACAGGCAAATGCAGCATGTCTGTCCCACATTATTTGGTAGATTTGATTGAGAAGTCTTCTGCTTCTTGACAAAGCATGCCTGAATAAATACTAGCTGGTACAAACAAATATTTGAATAACTATCAACGTTATTATCTTTGCCAATTGCTTGCTATAATATTATCTCCCAGAAGAGCATAGTCACAGCCTTTTATATTCATAGCTACATTACTACAGCACAGAACTCATTAATCATCAAATAAATATTTATTGAATTAAAACACAAATAATTTCTCTATTAGATGTTTTATTTATTATTGTTTGTTAATTGAGCATTAAATATGTAGGAATTTGTATGTAAATAAAACTTTTTAAAAATAAAACAATGTTTTAAATGCACAGGGGAAAAATGTTGAATCCTCTGAGAATCTTAAAACATGAAGAACCTTCAATGTATATTTAAAATTTAGCTGTGTGGACTGGAGAAGTAGCTCAGTGGTAGAGCACTTGCCTAGCATGTGTGAAGCCCTGGGTTCAATCCCAGTATCATACACACAAAAAATAGTCTATGCATTGGTATATAAATATATTTTCAATATATTTGCCTGTATTTTATAAACCAAATATCATATAAAAATACTTAACAATATTTTTTTTAGCTATTGCATGAAAGAGAAATTTTCTTTTAAATAAGAAATATCAAGTATAAATGGAAAAAATCACTAAAACCTAAATACTTATTCATAAAATTAATTTTTTAAAAATTGACTAAATTCAGCTAATTAATTTTAGCTTAGTAATTTAACAAACATTTTGTAACCAAGATACTTAATAATACAAATATAACCATAATCTTAAGTAAAGGACTTGCTGATAGGGTTCTTCACTGGGAATATATAGCTGCAGGGCACATGTAAAACCCTGTTTGATAAGGAACTTCCTGTCTAAGCACTGAACCAAGTCTTGTAGGAGATCAGTGGGAAGGGACCTTGCTCCTTTTCTTCCTTATATTTTATAACTTCTTTTCTCAAATCTGAGCCTTAGTATAACAATGGGTTTGTCATCCCCATATTCCTCTATTAAAATAAAAATCCCCTAGGTAAAATTCGTCTCCTTTCTTTTTATTATCTAAAATTTTAGAAAGCACTAAAGAAGGAAACAGTGATATTAAAAAATAGAACAACCTCTGCTTTCTCCATTTCCCTCTACCTTATGCCATCTTTCTTTAACCCACATAAACCTGGGTCTTCCACCTCCTGGTTTGGTGACATTGGTTAGTTCTTCACTTTTTATGTGCTGTAATATCTTCATTTATTAAATGGATACATTGAGTGTACCTAATTCATAGGATTGATGTGAAATTAAATGAGACTTTGGATAAAGTACTTAGAAAATGATAATCCTCAGTACTTACTCTGTGCTTATTATAAACTCGTTATTAGTCCATATTTCTTCTAATCCCACCATCTGACTCTTGTATTGGCAAAGCCATGAATGCCTTGAATGACTATTTCAGGTATGCCCAGTCCCAGTGTTCACCTGTTGTCATGGTATAATGATGAATACCACTGTGTTTTAACCACAGAAATGTCCCATTTTGTAAATAAGTTACATGGCTATATTAACAATGACTTTGTACTTGAGAAATCGTGTAGGTCTTTAGATCTGTCCATCTCTACCTCTCCTTCCCTCCTTTCTTCCCTCCCTCCCTCCTATTTTCCCAGCAATGCTTTTAACTATAGTGTATACACTTTTTTTTCTGAAATTTTCTTTCTTTGGCTTTCTGTAACAGAAAGAATGATGCCTATGTTGACCCTTCCTGCCCATAAGGGTTGCAAAGACAGGGGGATTAGCAATTACTCAAAAAACTTGGTCTAGAACTTCCAATAGAATGCTCTGCTCATGAATTTCACTGGGTGAAAAAGATTATACCAGTCTAGCAATAGTCCTGTGATCATTATGTTCATAAACACCAACAATGAAAATTGCCCATACACTATTTAGGAAAAGACTAAGCCTCACATCTATATTTTGCTAAACCCTCTCAGTAGTTGGATTTCAAAATATTCTCTAGATCTTCAACTTCTGATTTTCTTATCTCTCACCCTGCAAAACTCAGCTCAAAGGACCTAGGTATTAGACAAGAAACCCTGCACATAGTAGAAGAATATGTAGGTCCAAACACTCCAACATATTGTCTCAGGAACTGACTTCCTTAACCAGACTCCTAAAGCACAAGAAGTAAAATCAATAATCAACGAATGAGATAGCATCAAACTAAAAAGCTCCTTCACAGCAAAGGAAAGAGCTTTGTAATGTTTTGAACAACTAATAATAATAATAAAAAAGAACACATAAAAAAAGGAAACAATCAAGAGCACGAAAAGAGAGTCCACAGAATGGGAGAAAAATTTTGCCACCAGATTAAGTAGTTTTGCTTTAGGTATAACCCATGACCTCTTTAATGAGAAAAAAACACCAAAGTCTAAAATAGCAGATTTCATGGCTGACAACCCATCTGATACAGGCAGTCTATTTCTCTGAAAACCCACTTTGTTATGCCAAAGTACATGAAATCCTTGTTGAATCCCAATCCCATGATATTCAGTTCATGCCTAGTAAAAACCCAGAATACTTTTTGAAATTGTGGAATATTATATAGAATGTGGCTAAGTAAGGGACCAGAAAAGATCTTTCAACAACATCACACTCTAAATTCTGGTATTATGTAGGAGAAGAGATGAGGGATACCTAGATAAAAGCTGAAGATAAGCCACTTTCCCAGCTTTTGAGAACATATCATCCAGCACCAGTGATTCTTCCTCCTCCTAATCAACTTCTCCTTTTAACCAATTAAAATTGGTTAATGCACCAAGGTGAACTCCTTAAATGTGCAGTTCCAACACTGTAACGTTCACCACTTGCTGTCAGATGCTGCTCTGATTTCTCTCTTGAACACCTTTCCAGCCAATATAGAATATTTGTGGGTCAAATCAGCTGCAAACTTGAAGCTCATTTAGCTTTGGCCCATATTTTTTTCTTACATTTTTTAAAAGTTCCTTTTAATATTTTTGTTTTAATTAGTTATACATGACCATAACATGTATTTCTGTACCTTGATATATCATGCATAAATGGGGTATAATTTCTCATTTTTCTCATTGTACATGTTGTTGAATCACATTGGTTATGCAGTCATGTATGTCCATAAGGTAATAATGTCTGTTCTTATAATTTTATTATTGTTCTAGAAGCTGGTTTCCTGTAGCTCTACCTCCTTGCCTGCATCTCAGCTATGTGCTCAGATAACTCAGCACAGAATTAAATTGCTATAAGTCTTACTCTTAAATGCTATGTTTTAACCATATTTACAGCTATTTATCTAGTCAAATATTTTAAGAGTAGCCACTTCCAAAATGTGTTAAGAGATATTGCATCCTTCTATATGTTAGTTCTCCAGCTCCACCCTTTCTCTGACCTGGCATTATGCCTCTGTTCTGTTTCTACATGCTACTGGGCTTCTAGAATGCACAGGTCTGAATATATCTAACAAAACTATTATTCTTTTACAACCACTTATTACCTGTGTGACTTTGAGATATTCATTTTGCTTCTGTGACTCAGTTTCTAATTTGTTCAGAAGCGGATAATAATACTTTCTTTGGCTGTTCAACAGGATTTTCTATGGATGAAACCAAAATGCAGTGTCATGTATGAAAGTACATGACCAAATTATATAGTTATATTGTCTAAATGGATGAATATGTTACCATGAATCTCACCAGTATGTGTAATTATAATGCACTAATACAAATATGAGAAAAAAGAAAAAACTTTTAAATTATAAAGTGACATACAAATTTATTACATTATTATGAGGCTAATGATTCACAGATGGGTGTTATATCACTCCCCATTCAATATAATGCATTCTATTGGGAACAGAATATTGAGTGTATATCTTGGATATTCAAATATTGGTGTCTTTTAATGACTCAAGCAAAACAAAGCCCAGCTGATGCATGATTTACAAGAAGACAGTATCATGTGACTATTACTTTAATTCTCCTCTTACACTCTATCACATTTTATGTGGACCTGATTTGCTTAATATTTCCAACATGTAGGTGCTATTTATGACTGAATAGTCAGTCAGCTTTGAAACAAATACATTCAATTCCATTGCTCTGGTAGGAGGCCTTCAACACACATTTAAGTCAGAAAAATAGAGTAGAATACTGAGCAGTTTGCTTCAAAGACTTGTCACCTTATATGACCATAAAACTGGAAGGGCCCTAAAGCTGCCAAATATTACCTTTTGAGAAATACTTCTTTGTGATTATTTACTTCAAATTATTTCAACATTATATTGATTTCTTGCTTTTATTCACTAACCTCAATATCTTTTACTATAATTTTTTTTATTTTAATTATTTTTGATGTTATGCTTTGAATATGATGTATCCCTCAATAAACTTGTGAGATAGACAATACAAGAATATTCAGAAGTAAAATTATTAGATTATGAGAGCTGTTGTATTTTTACTGGAGTAATCCATTTGATGTATTAATAATTTGAATGGATTACTAAGTAGTAATCATAGGCAGGTAGGACCTGGCTGTAAGAAGTAGGTCACTGGGAGCATGTCCTTAGGGATTATATTTTGTCCCTGGCAAATTCTGCTCTCTCTTGCTCTCTATACTTCAGGTCTGCCATGAGCTGTGAAGTTCCCCTCTGCCAGGCCCTTTGGCCATCATGTTCTGCCTGGCCTTTGGCACACAGCAATACAGTAAGCTGACCATGGACTGAATCTGAATCCATGAGCCCAAAATAAACTTTTCTCCTCTAAGTTGTTCTCCTCTATTATGTTCACAGTGATGAAAAAAGCTGACTAACATTTGGCTTACACTTTATCAGCAGTTTGAAAATATGTGTATATGTATTTTCAAAATCATAGTGTTGTAATTTTATACAAAGTAACTAGGTAGAAATGATATATTGACAAAAATTATATTTCTGAATACAATAAATAAAGTGACAGTGATGAATTTACAGTCTTAAATATGCAGTACGGAATATATTCTCAAAAAGCATGAATTTGCATTGCTAAACCTTCTTTATCAAGACTTTTCAGATATACAATAGAACCTATGCTTATTAAGCTCCCTCATTACAAGTAAAACCAGTGTTATACTGACAGACTGAGAATACAAAGAAACAATCACTTACTGAGTTCTGAGTTAAAAGGAGTGAAAATTCATAAAAAAAACAGTAAAACTTAAAATATGCTGTAAGTATGAAAAAGAAGGGAATTCATATTTATTGTCATATTGTTAAAAGGAAAAATGAAAGGGATTAACCTTTAAGTTTGTTTTTTATGGCATATAGGGCACGGTGTTTTGAGACAAAGTCCAGGCACTGAACAATGTTTATTACAATTGGGGTTATCCTCATAAAATTCTGTGTCAGTGTGAAGTAAAAATAATTTTGTTATCTGATTCATAATGGGGGAGGGGTGGAGCATGGGAAGAATAGATAAACTTTAGATAGGGCAAAGGGGAGGGAGGAAAATGGAGGGGGCATGGAGGTAACAAAGATGGTGGAATGAGATGGACATCATTACCCAAGTACATGTATGAAGACACAAATGGTGTGCTTCTACTTTGTGTACAACAAGAGAAATGGAAAATCGTGCTCCATATGTCTAATATGAATTGCATTGCATTCTGCTATCATATATAACAAATAAATAAAATAAAATAGACCTCTTCTCAGTCTATACTCAAAGGACTTAAAAACAGCATACTACAGGGACACAGCCACATCAATGTTTATAGCAGCACAATTCACAATAGTTAGACTATGGAGCCAACCTAGATGCCCTTTAATGGATGAGTGGATTAAAAAAATGTGGCACTTATACACAATGGAAGATTACTCAGTACTAACAAATAAAAAGATCATGGCATTTGCAGGGAAATGAATGGCATTAGAGCAGATTATGCTAAGTGAAGTTAGCCAATCCCCCAAAAAACAAATTCCGAATGTCTTCTCTGATATAAGGGGGGTGACTCAAAATGGGGTAGGGAGGAAGAGCATGAGAAGAAGATTATCTCTAGATAGGGAAGAGAAGTAGGAGGGAAAGGGAGGGAGAAAGGGAATTGCATGGAAGATGGAAGGAGACCTTCATCATTATACAAAATACAGGTATGATGATGTGAGGGGAAAAAAAGAATTGTGTCACCTTAGATTGGGTAGAGAGAAGTGATAGGAGGGGAGGGGAGGGAAGGGGGGATAGGAAGGACAGTAAAATTAAATAGATATTATTATTGCTGTGTGTATATACGTGACTGCATGACTAATGTGATTCTGCAACCTGTACACTCAGAATAATGAGAAATTATATCCCATCTGATTCAAATGTATGATATGTCAAGGTCATTGCACTGACATGTGTAACTAATTAAAACAAATAAAAAATTAAAAAAATAATCTGTTATAAACTAAAAAAGTATGTCTTAAATCTTGACAATGAATGAAATGAGAAACTCTCTTTTAATTTTTAACTACAAACTATTGTTCATTTAAACTTGAAGAAATTAATATTTCTTGCATAGGTTAAAAACAAAGTAAAGAATTCAGGTTAAAATCATTCTTCGTTGGTAGCTCTTCTAGGCACATTGCAGAAGTCAATACTAAGTCTCTCTGAAGCATGGCACTTAAAATAAAGCCTAAGCATATTCCCTCAAAAAAGCCCCAAAATGCTAAGCTCGCAATAAAAATATGAGAGAAAAGGACAGAAATAACTGCACAAGCAAAAAAAAAAAAAAATGCAGCAGCATAAAACCTAGTCTTAATATTTTTTGAAAAACCAAAATAGGAAATGCACATATAGTATGTTTAAATAAATAAAAGAGATAATTGAAAATATTTCCAAGGGATAACAGACTATTAAAGTGTTTAAACATATTTGAATAAAGACTAAAATGAAACCTCCAGCTATGGAAAAGTGGAGGTTTTATCTCAGTGATAAAAATTCAAGAGATGTTTCACTGAGTTAAAGACAGAATTAATAACCTGAAATAGAAATCACGAGCCTTGTCAAACTGTAGTCTATAGAGGAAAATCAATGTAAATTATAAAGAGGTGTTAAGATGAAAAAGCTATCATGAAGCTCTAATATATATCTCATCAAAAATGACACAAGGAGAGGGAATATGGGGAAGGCACAATATACAAAGAATTACGGGGTTGTCCAAAAAAAAAAAAAAATACCAAGTTGTAGATTAACGAAGGCAAGAAATAGGTGACAAAGGAGGAGAAACCCAAACCAAAATTATACCAAGTGACATTATTGTGAACTGAAGAACACCAAAGACAAAATTCTTTAAAATTAGAAGGAAAGATCTGATGGTTTTAAAGGATTTTTAGAGTGTTGCCTGACTACTCAATGGCATCTTTTTAAATTTAGTACTCTATGCTCTTCATTTCTTCTTGCTTCTCATACCTACCCCCTGGAATCTTTTGCTCACTATCTTATGCCACAGGTTTTGACTATTGTGAATAATAATTTAATGAATGTAGGAGTAGAGATTTCTCATTGTGATACTGATTTTAATGCCTTTAGATATTGTTATAGTTTGGACCTAGAATGCCCCCAACCTCACACCAAGGCTCATGCATTGAAGGCTTCCTTTCCAATGCAGCAATGTTTTACAGGTGAAGCTTTGTGGGAAGTGATTGGATCATGAAGGCTTTGATCTTACCAGTGGATTAATCCCATGCAAGAAATGACAGATGGAATGTAGATATGATGGACCAAATAAATAGCACAAAAGGAAAAGGTAGAACTTTTATGTAAGTTCATTAATCAATCATGTAACGTAAGAAGTTAGAAAAGATCAGTGTAATAAATCCAAAGGAAGTATAAGGAAGGACATAATATTGGTAAGAGCAGAAGTTAATGTAGTAAACAAATAACAAGGGAGAAAATCAATAAAGAAAAAGATGGGGGGAAAGTTACTTGAAAATATAACTATTGAAAAGAACATGGCTCTTGAGTTAGAGCACTTTATAAATTTATATACTACAGGCTCAAGTACAGCTTGACAACCACTTTGGAATACAACTTTTCAGAGATACTATAGTTGAAAAAGAACATACTGTACAACCCAAGAGTTTCATTCTTAAGTATTTATAATACAGAGATTATTGAGATGGTGCATCAGAAATCACAAAAAGCATTGCTTGGAACAAAAAGTTTAAATTTTTCAAAAATATACAAATAACATTGACAACAAAAGGATAAACTGGTGTATTCATACAATGAAGTCCTATGAAACAGATAAGGTTAATAAATTATTGTGATAGGCAGTAACCTTGACAAATCTTATAATACTGAAGTAACAGAGGAACTCAGAGAATAATAAGTACCATATTGAGAAACATTAAAGAAACCTAAAAAACAAAACAGTGTACTATTTTGCATAAATCATTAGTATAAAGGGATACAGCAAAGCAGGGAAGTACAGGAAGTGGCTTTAAGGAAGTTGTTTTTCTCAGAGTGAAAAAAAAGAAAAGAGCATCAGAAAAAATGGCACACATGAGTGACAGAGAAGTAACATTCTCTTCTGATAATTAGGTTGTAAGTTCAGGAATACCTATTGGGTCAGTTCTCCAGAATCGAGAGTTAAAGATTTTATTATTAAAAGTAACCTTCTGTATGCCTTACAGATAGTTCATAAATATTAGTTTGTTTCCATTCAATTCTTACTACATTTTATAATGATCCCTACACTTAGAAAACAGAACCTAAGGAGAAAAAATTCCCCAGCTGGAAAAACTTGAGCTGGCTGTGGGTAGCTTGGACATTATGATTCACAAAACATATTCATTGATCAGAGATTAAAACCGGTTTAAAACATTCTATTTAGAGTAGAAAGGGCCTCCGGAAGAATCCAGCCCATCAAACATTTACACCCCTCTCGGTGTTCCTTCATCCAGCCATTCCCGTCACCCATTCAGATCTCTCCCTCTTTTCCCTGCAACCTTAGTTTCAGCTGCCATTCTTTCCTCTCTGGACCAACACAATCATCTCTGAACCACGTACCCCACTTTGCACTAGCTTCCTAGAATCCGATTTCTACTTTGTGACCTTAAGAATTTTTCCTTCCTAAAAGTCTTATCACCTTCAATTCTTCCCTAAACTCCTTCTCAGACTGTCCTTTTAATGACTTGTCATTGCTTTGGTCACAAGAACAAATATATCAGTTGCACCTGCAAAGCCTGGCATGGTCTGGCCCAGACTTTCTCTTCCTTTGCGCCTCTCTTCCTTGCTTGCTGCAGTGAAGCCACACTGGCCTTCTGGTTCCTGACAAGTATAGGTGCTCCCTCTCACTCCAGAGGCCATGTAAAATGGTTTGCTCACGCTTCCCAATTTCTGTTGGTTTAATCTTCTCAACGTTTTATGTTTTCATGTTTTTTTTTTAATTACCTAGTTAAAAGTGGGGATTTTAAGGGAGAATGGGAAAATCAATCTAGGTTAGCATATGAAAGAGGAAAACTAATACAAATTTTATACCATCAGAAGAAAGGATGGTAATGAGTATGACAAATAGGAAGGAGATATCAAGAAAACGAGAAGAGACTGATAAATACTGTCATCTGTGTTGAACTTTGAGAATCAGGTAGAAAATGAACAGCAAAGAAATTAGTAGAATTTAAGATCTGTCCTATTTCATGTTCATCTTGACATCTGTATTTCATGTGGTTATTTTCTCAATTAAACCCTTGCCTACATTCATCCCTGGCTAGTTAGTGTCCAACAGTTGGGATTTGCTGATTTCTTCCCTTTTTCCTTTGTTCATGCTATAACTTTCAGATTGTGGAGCTTTCATCCTCTTTGTCCAAATTATGTATCCTATTCAAGACAGAACTGGAGGGACAAGAAAGTGCTTTACCTCCCATTAGAAATCTTCTTTGATCATCCCCTACTCTAAAATGCTATAAATTCTAATCCATAAAACTCAGTTAATAATAATAGATAAGCATTTATTATTTGTGGCGATATAGTGATGTATCCAATTACCTAGGAGGCAGAATTCTTCAATTTATCCAAAGCAAAGCAAGGGATTTTGAAGCAAGCTTTAAACGAAAAAAAAAAAAGATTGTAGATAAAATATCTATCTTAAAGTCCATGTATGCATGAGTCAGTGTCGTTTGAGCTCATGTAATAGGACTCTAAATGTACTGAAGAGCCTTCTGGTGTCCCCAGAAGACACATATGCTTCACGAACTCCACCCTATTTCTTAAAGTCCTCTTACAAGTATAACCAAAATTGTGTTTTGTTTTTGTGGTTTGACAACCTGACTACTTAGACCACTGAAAACCAGCTGAGAATTAACATACTACTCTGCAGAAGCTCCAATATCAGGAATCAGTAATGAGATCCGTAATGTCAGTGTAATTCTGAAGGAGAAGACAGATGAGAAACTACATTTAGATTGACTTTGAGTTGGGTAATTTTGAATGGAAGTAACGCAGAATGTTTCCTATGAATCTGCCTATGACATAAATGGATTTGAAAGAACACTGAATCCTAAAATAAACAGAATTATGCAATATTGTAGAATTAAAATCAGTAGAACTTTATAGCCCTAATATGTCTAGATCTGGCAATTTGAGATGAAAATTTAAAATTTTTCAAATTTAAAGTTGAGAATTACTAGCTTGTTCTTAAAGTCATTCTTTTCTAACTTAATGTGCTCATATATCAATATTTAAGAATACCAGGACCTTATTTATTCAGTTTTTAGTTTTGGAAAAATTGTCCCAGGCCCTAGTAAAATGGGGACCATCCAAGATGTTGAAGGGCAAGCCCCATGTTTGGTGCATGCTGTGCTTACTGGTGAATAATTGTCTCAATACTGTGTTTCTCAACCAGTTTATTATTATTATTATTATTATTATTATTATTATTATTATTATTATTATTACTGTCCCTCACAGTAGCATTTTTAGATTTTATTTTTAATTCTCTATTCATCAAATTTTAATAACACAAATGTCTATTTATATACTGTTAGTATATTTGTGCTTTATGTATTAAAAGAGTAAGCATAACTATTTTAACTTGATACAGGTTAAGTATAAATATTAAAATAAAAGTTAAAAATTAAAAAACTATTAGCATTTAACAAATTTTAAATTGTTTGTTGACCAAATTATTCACTTATGTAGATTGTAATGCGTCCAATGACACTTTTAAATTGGCAGTTTATATAAAAACATTCTCTTTTTTTTCCTCTGGAAACCTCAGCCATATCAACTTGACAGTTGACTAGAGGCCAGTTGAGTAGCTGAATTTTAGACTTCAGACTTCAGGACTTGAGATTCCACTCCTTGGTGTCCATGAGGTAGGTGGCCAGCAGTGGTAAGGTGAGCTACTGTGGTCCAGGAGGTAGGCACTGGGAACAGGGGAGAAGGCCAAAGGGAGCTTCCAGGTTTGGTCCCCAAAGCTCCTAGTGCTAATCACTACTCTGCTGTGGGTCTTGCAAATATAGGCAGATAGCCCACTTTATGCCTGTGGGTCACATTTTGCCAACTACTAGCCTAATGTTGAATTAATTATTTTTGTGGTGGTAGAGATTTTACCTAGGGCTTTGAACATGGTAGGTCAATCACTCTGCACTGAGGCCTATATCTTCAGCTCCCCTACCTAAGTCATTTACTTTAAAAAATAAATAAATTTAGTAGGCTGAAATTTTACTTACGTGAGATTGTTTTGTTACCTAATATATTACATCCATAAAAAAATATTATGCTGTCTTATATTTTTGTTTTGTTTCCAATTCTGGGACATTTTAAATACCTGTTAATAGAGGTGTTTTCTCTTTAAAAATAAAACCCCCTAAACAACGGAGAACAAGAATGCAAAATCAGGGGCAAACCTGAGGAGACAGACTATCAGGAACAATGTTCTAATCTCTGGATGTGTTTATACTGGCTGTTGAGGAATAGCACTTTATATTGATTTCTGGATCCCAGCGTATACCCTATTCTATGTCAGAACATACCAGTGCTGCAAGGTATAATTTCCCAAATGGCAATATAACAGCCTTCTGTGGGTCATTCCATCCTTATGCTGGGCCAACATTTTCTGAGAAGTGAATAAGTGGTAAAACCATTGAAATTTGGGAGCATTAGCTTAACTGTTATAATTTTCTTATGGGGAAGTAAGTCCCTTAACTGGAAGCAATGTTGTGTAGGATATGAAAATGGTGACTAGGACATTTTGAAAGTCCATGGATGGAGATGCTAGCATTAGAATTATGTATTTAGGAAAGGCAAATCCATTTCTGGAAAGGCAAAATCATTTGTAAAGATAAACCACTGATGCTTCTAAGAGAAGAGACAATAAAATCTGTTGGTCACATACAGTGGCAGGGGAGCGGGGAGTTCTTGGAGAGCTCAACCCTCCAAGTATGATGAATTAATTGAAGACTCAACATTGGCATCTGATGTTGGAAATTTGAGGACTTAACAGAGGCGGTAGCTAAATAACACTTACGAAGAAGAGCCCCTATTGTTAAGCCAGTTTCATCCTCTGTCACTGCTTCATGGCCACTTTGTACCTGGGTCCATTTAGCAAGCAGCAGATGACTGAGTAAAACGAGTGACTGACTTCCACAAGCTGATTCATTTAATATACCAAATTATTAAGAATGTCACAAATTTATAAAAAAGATAGTACAGTTTTATGTACCAACAATAATGGTGTTTTGCTAAATAAAGCAAATTCTAAAAATATATTGCAAAGTAAATATTTATAAAAATATGGTGTTAGATTTTATTACATCTTTTTCAGAACTTGAGAAAAATTATTTGAAATGAAAACAAAACACATGGGTTTGGGGATTCAGTAAATAAGGTCAATTTTATTCACATAAACATATATATATGTAGGCATACATGTGTGTATAACAATACTCAAAACATTTTTCTATTATGTCCATGAAACATACCCCAAACTGATCACATAGCAGATAGAATCATATAAAATAGCCATTGTTATAGATAAAAAATTGTCAAATATTAGTAATTCCATATGGTTCAATCTAATAATTGGTTAAAATTTTTCAAATAAATGTAACAAATTTTATAGATACTAATCTATAAGATAAAACAAATGAAACGTGAAAAGAAAACCTCACTCACAAAAAAAGATTTTTGAAAACTAATTATCAAAACTAAAATTTCAGGTTAATTAAAAGTTTAAGGGAGGAAGGCACTTAATGTAAAAAACCTATGCTACCCACACAAACACAAAAGACAACTGACATTCTCAATGGTGTATGACAGAAAATTTTAAAACAAATATATGAAGTATTAAAATTAAGAAGCTAGAAAAAGAAGAAATCTAAAGGAAGTTAGGGAAAAGGAATCCTTCAATATAAAATCTTCAAAACATGAGTTTCTAAAAAACAGAGTAGTAAGGAAAGATAAAAACAAACATCATCACTTATATTTAGAAATGCCATTGATTTTTTAGATAGTGCCCTGGAATTCTATAAACTTACTAAAGTTATGTATTAGTTATGGTAAATTTTAGTAGCTTTATTGGTAATTTACATAAACTTCTTCCCTTCCCATCCCTTTGTTCATTTTCCTTGTCACACACCAAGCTAGGATCTCTAGTACCATGCTGAATTTTACAGGTAAAGGTATTTAATCTATTAACATTTAGCAATGATATATGCTGTAGCCATTTGTCTGTTTGGGGATTGAACACAGGGGCACTTTACCACTGAGCTACATCCCAGTTCTTTTTATTTATTTCATTTTTGATACAAAGTTTAGCTGAACTGCCTAAACTGACCTGGAACTTGAAATCCTCCAGCTTCAGCCTCCAAAATAGCTGAGATTACAGGCACAGGACAGCTGGTTTAGGCTATAAGTTTTTAATGCATTACTTTAATCAGATTGATGAGCAAAGTTCTCTTCATTACCAGTTTGCTAATAGTTTTAATCATGGTTTGATATTGAATTTCATCAAATTTTTCTCTGAATCCTTCAAGATTTTTTTTTCCCTTTTTAGTTTATCAGTGTGGGGAATTATCTTGGTTGATTTTAGAATGTTCAACCCACCTTGTAGTTCTGTAATAAGCATAACAAAGTCATTATATATTACTCTTTTAGTATTATTACAGTCAATTTGGTGATGTTTTGTTATGGGTGTTTGCATATATGTTCATGAGTATAGTGTTCTGGTTTTTTTGTATAAGGTATCTCTTTTGTTTTTGTATTAGAGTAGTTTTAGACTCAATGCGTTGAAACGACTCATGTCTTAAACTTTCTGGAAGACTGCATAGAACTGATACTATTTTTTTCTTATCTATTTGTAGATATGTGTAGTTGGCATTTCTTTGAAAAAAATGTTGTAATGTTAATCATGGATTCTGTGTCTTTAATAAGCATAGAGCTTTCAGGTGATTTATTTCTTCTTTTGTGAAACTGGTAAAATGCGAACTCCAAAGAATTGGTTTATTTCATAAAATTTATAGGCATATAGTTACATACCATTCTTTTATTATCTTTCAGTTGTTTTCAGGATCTGTTATGTTCTCTATTTAATTTATGATATTTTAATTGGTGTTCATTTCTTGATCACTCTAGCTTGTGGTTTATCATTTTATTGATCTTCTCAAAAACCACTATTTGTTCCATTGCTTTTTCCCATCATTTCCTGGTTTTTGTTTTGTTTTTCATTGATTTCTGCTCTTCATATTTCCTTCCTTTTGCTTACTTGCAATTTAGTGTCCTCATGTCTTTTCCTTTTTTTTTTTTTTTGTTGTTGTTGTTTCTCTACAAAACAAACCACTTTATTACACTGGTAGTGCATTAGATTGTGGGAAGTTGATGAGGAGCTTGGTGTGTGACATTGGAGTGCTCTAAGGAAAGGAGGATGCGGGATGCAGCTGAGCCTCTGTGGCTCTGCCTGCCAGTCCAGACAAGGCTGGAGCTGGTCAAGGCAGAGACTCAAACTTGATGGAAGAGAGGAGGTCAAAGAAGACTACTGCTTGCCACTCATCTTCACCTACATCTTTAATTTCTTAAGGCAGAACATCAGAGAACTTATTTGAGACCTATCTTCCTTTGTAATATATATGTTTTTATGATATAAATTTTCCTGTAAGCATTAGCCATGTTCCACAAATTTTGACGTTTTCATGTTTACCCATTATAAAATAGTTTTATTCCCCTAGTTATTTGATTTTAGGCCCATTTGTTCCTTATAAGCATGTAATTGAAGATTTTCATCTTTATCTACTTTTATCTTTCTAGTTTAATTCCAGTGTGCTCAGAGAATACATATTTTAGTCCTTAAACATATATTGAGATTTATTTAATGGACTCAGTAATAATTTATCTCAGTAATTGTTACTAAGAACACGTCAGAAGAGTGAATATTTGTTAAGTGGAGAGTTCTAAGTGTCAAATCAGTCATGGTTGGTTGACAATATTGCTCTCACTTTCTGTACTCATTTTTATATTTTTTCCACTTATTTATCAATTGCTGAAAGAGTTACATTAAAATTCCCATGTGTATCTCTAGATTTGTCTATTTCTTCTAACACTTTAGAAGTGCACACAATTTTAAATTGTTTTCCTTCCTGATGCCTTCATCAGTTTTTATTACATATCATCTCCATTTATCCCTGTTTCTAATCCTTGTTCAAAAGTCTTCTTCATCTGATATTAAAAAGCCATCCTGCATTTCTTCTTATAGGAATTCTGTGTTATATATATATTTACATTCCTTCACTTTAAATTCATCTATAGTTTTATTTTTAAAGTATGTGTCTTGCAGACAGTCCTTAAATGGATCTTGCATATTTTTCAGGTTTGTCATTCTCTGCCTTTGAATTGGCATATTGAGATCATTCACACTTAATGTAAATTTTATTTTATATGATTAAGTTTAAACTCATTTAATCTGTTTATGCTGTCATTTTTTATTTGATCTAATTGTTATCTGTTCCTTTTTATTTTTTTGCCTGCCTTCCTTTTTGGGAGGCGGGGAGTGGGGATTTAACCAGGGATTGAACTCAGGGGCACTCAACAAATGAACCACAACCCCAGCCCTATTTTTTTTTTTTTTTTAATTTTACTTAGAGACAGGGTCTCACTGAATTGCTTAGCCACTGGAATTACAGACATGAGCCACCAAAACTGCTTGCCTGCCTTCTTTTAGATTATGTTTATGATTCCCTTTTATCTTGTTTATAGGCTAATTAGTTGTGCTGCTGCTGCTTCTTTTTTAGAGTTGATTTAAGGTCTGTCATGCTTTATTTTCCTTTAACTCATTAGCATCTACCTGAAAGTCATAATATTTCAGTTCACCATAGCATGAGAATCTTATAACAGTAAACTTACATTTCCTTCCTCTTTTACTTGATATAATATTAATTATATACATATATTTTTAATTTTTTAATATTTATTTTTCAGTTTTTGGTGTACACATCTTTATTTTATTTTTATGTTGTGCTGAGTATGGAACCCAGTGCCCCGCGTATGCCAGGTGAGCGCGTTACTGCTTGAGCCACATCCCCAGCCCCATTAATTATATATTTTACTTGTAAAAATTCTGTAAATACAATATATTTTATGTCTTGCTTTTAAAGGGATTAGAGATAACCCAAACTGTGCTTAAAATTTATCCTCAATTTTGTACTTTCAAGGGTTTTTTTTGTTCCTTTATGTGAATTTAAATTTTCATCTATGATCACTTTCCTTCTTCTTGACATTTATTGTAGTTTATATCTGCTGTCAATACATTCCAATTTTGATTTTCTAAATTATTCTTTATTTCAGTTTACTTTTTGAAATTTATTGTTGCTATATAGAAAATTTGTCTGGCAGGTTTTTATTTTTCTGTCACTATTTAGCAATGTTGTACCATTGTGTGTTGAGTCCTTTACAGATTCTAAAATTAGGTTTTCTGACATTCTTTGTTCTGCTATATATACAGAATACATTTTTCTCTTTGGATGCCTCCAATATTTTTTTTAATCTTTGTATTTCAAAGTTTCCATATGATGTACATGAATTAGTTTTTATTTGTATTTACTGTATTCAGGATTATATAAGATTTTTAGATTTGTAGTTTACTCTCTGTGATTGATTATGGAAACTTGCTATCTATTATCTCTTCACAATATTTCTTTTGTCATGTTATCTCAATCTTTTTTCTAGGACTTCTTTTATATGTATGTTAATATTTTGATTTTTCCCACAACTCCAAAATGCTTTGTTCTTTTTGTCCCACTTTATTTCCACTTTTTATTTTGCTTAGAATAATTTTATTAACTTATCTTCAAACTCACTCATCAATTCATCTGTTGTATCCAGGTTGTCAGTAAGCACCTGGAACATTGCTTACATCTCTGCTGTTTTTCCTTTCTAATTGTTTTATTTGATTTTTCCATATCTTTGCTAAAACTCCTACTGTTCACCCATTTTTCACCTTTTCCACCAGAATCTTCAGCATTTTAATTATAATTACTTTGAAGTCCATTTTAAATAAGTTCAACATCTGGCCTGCCTCAGAGTCTGGTTCTCTTCAGAATGAGTCTTTTCTCCTTGCTTTTGTGGCTTATGGCATTGGATTGAATAATAGATGATACAATAAAACATTAAAAACTAATAATTGCAGATGCTGTGGCACACACCTGTAATCCCAACAATTTAGGGATCAGAAGCAGGAAGATCTCAAGTTTGAGGCCAGCCTCAGCAACTTAGTGAGGCTCTATATGAAAATTAAAATAAACAAATGAAAAGGACTGAGAACATAGTTTAGTGATAAAGCATCCCTGGATTCAGTCCCAATACGAATGAATGAATGAATGAATGAATGAACACATAAATTATCATATGCCCCAAATGGGCATGCCTCTTTAAATCCTTAGAACTTAAATGTGGGAGTTGAGTCAATCTGGTTAATAGTTTTAAGCTATGGTTGAGTTTTCTCATTGGCATAGGTTTCAAATTTTCTCAGTGGTAAATTGCTAATAATTTGTGTTTTCAACATGACCTGAACTACCAGAGGATTTTTTTTTTTTTTTTTTTTTTTGGTCTTTCTCTTCCACTTTCAGATATCAGAGGTCCCTGCACATCTGTGCCACTGAAACAGGTCTCCCTCCATCTCCCCAGAGTAGACTGTTACTGTTATCCAGGACAAGATTTTTTGTGTATTTGATTCTCTCACTGCAGTGTCAGTCTCAGGCAGACCCTATATACTTGAACTTCCCTCTCCCTATAATGGATAGCCTTACCCTCTTGCTTAGTGGAGAGTTCAGTTTGCAATTTGTTTCCTGGTTTCATGTTTCCCCATGGCAACCATGTATCCTCTGCAGTCTTCAATGTGAGTGAATGTCCTGCGCTCCTCCTCCTGGTGGTGCATGGCTGTTGCTTAATGTCAAAGTACATTGAGTCAAAGCAATGTCTCTAACTTCTCTAGCCACATTCAATTTCTATCAAGGACCAGGGAGTGGGAGATCTCCCTGTCTTTTCCCCAGTGGCAGACATCTTCTGGCTTTTGCCAAGAAAGGTCAGATGGAGAAACCAGAGACTGTGTGTACCTGGATTTCAGATGAGTTTCTGTGGTTATCACTGCTGTACCTTCACCATTGCCAAGCCCTGCACACCTAAGTAACCATAGCAAGGTGCTTTCTCAGGTCTCCACCCCCGCCTACCACCACCCCATTCTTTTTTGTTAGCACCAGGTATAACACTATGGAAAAGAGATGGTGAGTAGGTTAGAATTGCCCTTTGTCTGAAGCTCCGAGAATTCTTAGGTATCATGCTAGCCCACATTCAGTCTCTAAGAAATGTTAATATTTCAGTTATTTTCTTCTGACCTGCTCTTATGGATGCCACCTTTCCTTCCTATATTCTGCAGATGGTAAAAACGTTTGTAAGTTCCATCTAAACTTAGCATCTCTTTGGATTTCTGTTCATCTGATTTTCTTTATGATATCACCTCAGAACAAGTGTGAGGGGGAAAAAAGATGTTTTAAATGATGATTTTGAAGTTTAGCTAAATGTTTTATGCTTAGAACAGGAGCTGGATTTTCTTTGTATTTTCTGTATCTTAAGCAAGAAAAGAATTCTGCATTCTTCTTTAATGGAGAATCTTGGGGACAGCAGAGCTTTGGTTAAGTCATGAAAAACAACTTATTGTGTCTCATCAGATGAGCACTGCTGACACACCTGAGGACAGTTAAGCCTTTCATTGTCTGAAAATGTCACAGAATGGGTATTGTTTCAGTGTATGCATCCCTGGCAGGATCCAGGGAAGTTAAGGTAAGAGTACACAAGCACATGCTTGATGAAGAACTGAGGCAGGGATTTAGAAATCCAATATTATACTTTATCCTGGACAGTCTGAACCAGAAAACTCAACATAGAGATCTACTCCTGGGAACATGTACACAGCACAAAAGGCTCAGTTCAGCTTCTTGGAATTAAATTTAGCCATTTTTTTCATTGAACAATTATTTATTTAGCACTTACTGTATATTGGAATCTATTCTATGTACTGCAGACAGTACAGTAAATAGGACAAGACCTTGCCATTACTATGCTCCGATTCTTATGGATGAAAAGGTAATCTACAGAAATTTAATTAAACATGATAAGGTTGCAGATGTTAATAATAAGAATGGCTTCTATTTTACTAAGATGATCAGAATTCAGTCCACATGTTGGTTTATGACTGAGACTTAACTATTCAAGAGCTGTGTTTTGGATGATCAGAGAATAGTGAAGGAAAGACTATAAGACTAATGAAAATAAAGATATTATTAGAATGCACTTTGAAGAATAATGTGGGGGCTTAGACCTACCAAATTATATAGTTTTGAAAAAGGGACATGCAAAAGGTTGGAAGTAGAGGTATTAGTGAAAATAAATTGGATGAGGGCAACATTGATAATTTTTAGGTCTGATACCCTTGACAAGTGTTTGTAAAGCTGCTCTTATATAAGATAATTATAATGACTACAGTTTACATATGGAGTGATATATTTACAATACCTAGAGTAGATTGGGGGATGGGATGAGATTCTGTTTCAAAGGCTGGATTTAAAACCTCATATCTTGTTTTCATTATCAAAAACTGCTGATTGGAGTTAGTCTCAATGTTTGAAGATTTTTGTTTCTATTTTTGTCACTTCCCTGAATCACAGTCTGCAGGAGCTAGGTCAGCAACAGCACAGAAGATGCTCACAGTATCATAGAAGCAGAAAGACTGATGTTCATGAAGCTAATGCATGTCAACATTCAGAGTTGAAAATTTACCAAGAGTGATGTTTTCACATTGCAAGATTCAGAGAAATTATCCCAGAGACTATACAGATGAAGCAGAGATTCATCTGCCCTATGATACCCACAATGAAGTTCAGTTTTTAATAAAATATTATTTAAATTCTATTAAAATGATTTTTCTTTATGAATTCTACATTATATTTGATGTAAAATGTGAAGGAAAAAATTAAACTTTTGAACTTCAAAGATTCTGATCTCATAAAATTTTAGGTCACTCTGGCAAATGGAGGTGGCAATTTTCCAGAGACTGAAAAGGGAAGATTTAGTCTTATTAGAGATCCAAAAAATATAAAATAAAAATAAAGAAGGAGAAGAAGAAGGAAAGAAAAGAAAAAAGAAAGAAAGAGAGGCAAATTGGGAATAATTTGGGCTGATTTGTATTAAGAACAAAAACAACTTATAGGAGAAGTGGCATAATATTATAGATGAACAAACTTAATTTTAAAAATTCAGAAAGGCAGTAGATTCCAGATGTAAATTAAGTGGATTTAACAATAAATTATTTAATGATAAATTTAATAATAAATACATTCTTGGTAAAATTCTAGACCTTTTTATTAGGCATATGGATAGTGACAACCAATATTTCATTGGGAACATCATACATTTTCTAAGAACAAGTCATATAAATCATATTAATTTTTAAATTTTAAAAATACAGTGTATCTTGAGGCCTTAGACAAAATTTCCCACTAATACACTGTGGACTTATGGAAATAAGTTGATTCATGGTGTTAGAGGGTTCAGAAAATTATTGTTATTGTTGAAAATAAACATGCCAACCTTAGCATATCTGGATACAGCATAATTAGAAGAGTGGTTAACATGTTAAGTAGCAAAATCAGAAATTTTGTAGGTAACAGAGATCGTGAACTAAAATGTCATCTAAACAACAGAACATAAAATGTTGCATTAAATTTTCAAAAAATAGACCATATATCATAGACATAAATTAATGCTGGGCCTAAAATCTATCTAGTCACTGGTTGTAGCATAAGTTCATATTGACAGTTAATCTATCAGCATTGCGTATTGTTGTTGTTTCCATTTCATTTTTCTTGTTCTTCTAATAAGTCTGCATATATTAAGGGACTGTTATTTGGAAATGAACAATACTTGTGACAACACACATTGGTGGAGTTTAACAGGAATCAGACCAATTCAGGGATGCAGATTGTGGCTGTAAAACAAATTGGTAAAGAATTTATGAAATAAGGACATTTATACAAGTCTTAAGGTTCAATTATTTGGAGCAATGGTAGACAAAATATGCCTGCTGACCAAATCCAGCCTACCACCTCTTTTTGTATAGTTGGCAAGATAAAAATGTTTTTTTGTGTTAATAAGGGAAAAATAAAAAACAAACCATGTTTAGTAACAGAAATAAACAAATATGGCTGGAAGAACAACCCATATCTCAATAATAACCCTAAATGTTAATGGCTTAAACTCACCAATTAAGAGACACAGGCTAGTAGAATGGATCACAAAACAAGACCCAACAATATGCTGCCTACAGGAGACGCATTTGATAGGAAAAGACATACATAGGCTGAAGGTGAAAGGTTGGGAAAAATCATATCACTCATATGGACTTCGGAAACAAGCAGGAGTGTCCATACTCATATCAAATAAAATAGATTTCAAGCCAAAGTTAATCAAAAGCGATAAAGAGGGACACTACATACTGCTTAAGGGAACCATACACCAACAAGACATAACAATCATAAATATTTATGCCCCAAACAATGGTGCAGCTATGTTCGTCAAACAAACTCTTCTCAAGTTCAAGAGTCTAATAGACCACCATACCATAATCATGGGAGACTTCAACACACCTCTCTCGCCACTGGACAGATCTTCCAAACAAAAGTTGAATAAGGAAACTATAGAACTCAATAACACTATTAATAACCTAGACCTAATTGACATATATAGAATATACCACCCAACATCAAGCAGTTACACTTTTTTCTCAGCAGCACATGGATCCTTCTCAAAAATAGATCATATATTATGTCACAGGGCAACTCTTAGACAATATAAAGGAGTAGAGATAATACCATGCATCTTATCTGATCATAATGGAATGAAACTGAAAATCAACGATAAAAGAAGGAAGGAAAAAGCATACATCACTTGGAGAATGAACAATAGGTTACTGAATGATCAATGGGTTATAGAAGACATCAAGGAGGAAATTAAAAAACTCTTAGAGATAAATGAAAACACAGACACAACATATCGGAATCTATGGGACACATTGAAAGCAGTTCTAAGAGGAAAATTCATTGCTTGGAGTTCATTCCTTAAAAAAAGAAAAAACCAACAAATAAATGATCTCATACTTCATCTCAAAATCCTTGAAAAAGAAGAGCAAAACAACAGCAAAAGAAGTAGAAGGCAAGAAATAATTAAAATCAGAGCTGAAATTAATGAAATCGAAACAAAAGAAACAATTGAAAAAATTGACAAAACTAAAAGTTGGTTCTTTGAAAAAATAAACAAAATCGACAGACCTTTAGCGATGCTAGCGAAGAGAAGAAGAGAGAGAACTCAAATTACTAGCATACGGGATGAAAAAGGCAATATCACAACAGACACTTCAGAAATACAGAAGATAATCAAAAACTATTTTGAATCCTTATACTCCAACAAATTAGAAGATAGTGAAGGCATAGATAAATTTCTTAAGTCATATGATCTGCCCAGATTGAGTCAGGAGGATATAGAAAACCTAAACAGACCAATATCAATTGAGGAAATAGAAGAAACCATAAAAAGACTACCAACTAAGAAAAGCCCAGGTCCAGATGGGTATACAGCAGAATTTTACAAAACCTTTAAAGAAGAACTAATACCAATACTTTTCAAGCTACTTCAGGAAATAGAAAAGGAGGGAGAACTTCCAAATTCATTCTATGAGGCCAACATCACCCTGATACCTAAACCAGACAAAGACACTTCAAAGAAAGAAAACTACAGACCAATATCTCTAATGAACCTAGATGCAAAAATCCTCAATAAAATTCTGGCGAATCGGATACAAAAACATATCAAAAAAATTGTACACCATGATCAAGTAGGATTCATCCCTGGGATGCAAGGCTGGTTCAATATACGGAAATCAATAAATGTTATTCACCACATCAATAGACTTAAAAATAAGAACCATATGATCATCTCGATAGATGCGGAAAAAGCATTTGACAAAGTACAGCATCCCTTTATGTTCAAAACTCTAGAAAAACTAGGGATAACAGGAACATACCTCAATATTGTAAAAGCAATCTATGCTAAGCCTCAGGCTAGCATCATTCTGAATGGAGAAAAACTGAAGGCATTCCCTCTAAAATCTGGAACTAGACAGGGATGCCCTCTCTCTCCACTTCTGTTCAACATAGTTCTCGAAACACTGGCCAGAGCAATTAGACAGATGAAAGAAATTAAAGGCATAAAAATAGGAAAAGAAGAACTTAAATTATCACTATTTGCAGATGATATGATTCTATACCTAGCAGACCCAAAAGGGTCTACAAAGAAACTATTAGAGCTAATAAATGAATTCAGCAAAGTGGCAGGATATAAAATCAACACGCATAAATCAAAGGCATTCCTGTATATCAGCGACAAATCCTCTGAAATGGAAATGAGGACAACCACTCCATTCAAAATATCTTCAAAAAAAAATAAAATATTTGGGAATCAACCTAACAAAAGAGGTGAAAGACTTATACAATGAAAACTACAGAACCCTAAAGAGAGAAATAGAAGAAGATCTTAGAAGATGGAAAAATATACCCTGTTCATGGATAGGCAGAACTAACATCATCAAAATGGCGATATTACCAAAAGTTCTCTATAGGTTTAATGCAATGCCAATCAAAATCCCAACGGCATTTCTTGTAGAAATAGAGAAAGCAATCATGAAATTCATATGGAAAAATAAAAGACCCAGAATAGCAAAAACAATGCTAAGCAGGAAGTGTGAATCAGGCGGTATAGCGATACCAGACTTCAAACTATACTACAGAGCAATAGTAACAAAAACAGCATGGTACTGGTACCAAAACAGGCGGGTGGACCAATGGTACAGAATAGAGGACACAGAAACCAATCCACAAAACTACAACTATCTTATATTTGATAAAGGGGCTAAAAGCATGCAATGGAGGAAGGATAGCATCTTCAACAAATGGTGCTGGGAAAACTGGAAATCCATATGCAACAAAATGAAACTGAATCCCTTTCTCTCGCCATGCACAAAAGTGAATTCAAAATGGATCAAGGAGCTTGATATCAAATCAGAGACGCGCCGTCTGATAGAAGAAAAAGTTGGCTACGATCTACAGTCGGTGGGGTCGGGCTCCAAATTCCTCAATAGGACACCCATAGCACAAAAGTTAATAACTAGAATCAACAAATGGGACTTACTCAAACTAAAAAGTTTTTTCTCAGCAAAAGAAACAATAAGAGAGGTAAATAGGGAGCCTACACCCTGGGAACAAATCTTTACTCCTCACACTTCAGATAGAGCCCTAATATCCAGAGTATACAAAGAACTCAAAAAATTAGACAATAAGAAAACAAACAACCCAATCAACAAATGGGCCAAGGACCTGAACAGACACTTCTCAGAGGAGGACATACAGTCAATCAACAAGTACATGAAAAAATGCTCAACATCTCTAGCTGTCAGAGAAATGCAAATCAAAACCACCCTAAGATACCATCTCACTCCAGTAAGATTGGCAGCCATTAGGAAGTCAAACAACAACAAGTGCTGGCGAGGATGTGGGGAAAAGGGTACACTTGTACATTGCTGGTGGGACTGCAGATTGGTGCAGCCAATTTGGAAAGCAGTATGGAGATTTCTTGGAAAGCTGGGAATGGAGCCACCATTTGACCCAGCTATTCCCCTTCTTGGTCTATTCCCTAAAGACCTAAAAAGAGCATGCTACAGGGACACTGCTACATCGATGTTCATAGCAGCACAGTTCACAATAGCAAGACTGTGGAACCAACCTAGATGCCCTTCAATAGACGAATGGATAAAAAAAATGTGGCATTTATACACAATGGAGTATTACTCTGCATTAAAAAATGACAAAATCATAGAATTTACAGGGAAATGGATGGCATTAGAGCAGATTATGCTAAGTGAAGCTAGCCAATCCCTAAAAAACAAATGCCAAATGTCTTCTTTGATATAAGGAGAGTAACTAAGAACAGTGTAGGGACGAAGAACAGGAGAAGAAGATTAACATTTAACAGGGATGAGAGGTGGGAGGAAAAGGGAGAGAGAAGGAAAATTGCATGGTAATGGAAGGAGACCCTCAGGGTTATACAGTGGAGGAGGTAGAGAGAGAGGAGGGGAGGGGAGGGGAGAGGTGGGGAGGGGGGAGGGTGGAGGATGGGAAAGGCAGTGGAGCACAACAGACACTAGTATGGCAATTTGTAAATCAATGGATGTGTAACTGATGTGATTCTGCAATCTGTGTATGGGGTGAAGGTGGAAGTTCATAACCCACTTGAATCAAAGTGTGGAATATGATATGTCAAGAAATTTGTAATGTTTTGAACAACCCACAATAAAAAATTAAAAAAAAATAAGGGAAAAATCAGAAGAAGAAGAATATTTTGTGACATTTAAGAAGTACAAAAAATCGAAATTTAAGCGTTAAGTAAAGTTTTTGGAATACAACATTTAGCAATTAATAGTCTTCTACCATTTTGATGATTCCAGAACAAGCCAAAATATATTTAATGAACACCTTAAGATACATTTGTGCTTTATGTAAAAAATTGACAAGCTTTTTATAATAAGTACCATTATCATTTTGATAATAAATTTCATTCAAGTATCTAGGTAGAGGAGAGAAATTTTCTGCATCCTAGTTCTTAAAAACATTAAATTGGGTATAGTTATTATAATTTTAGATTGCAGAATTTATGTTTTAATCATAAACAATTACCTTATTTTGGAAAATATTGTAAGTGAATATGTTTAGTTCTTTACATATGCAATTTAAATTTTTTTTATAAGTTCAAAGTTACATCCATATAGTGATTATAAATACAACAACTAAAAAGAAAAAAAACAGAATTCAAATTGTATTTTCAAAAGTTTAACCAACTTTTGCTGGTTTTGGTGGTGCACGCCTGTAATCCCAGTGGCTCCCAAGGCTGAGGAAGGAGGATTATGAGTTCAAAGCCAACCTCAGCAAAAGCAAGGCGTAAAGCAACTCAGTGAGATGCTGTCTCTAAATAGGTAACGATCTCTGTTACCTGCAAAATTTCTGATTTTGCTTCTTAGAAAGGGATTGGGATTGGGATGTAGCTCAGTGACCACTGGTACCCACCCACCCACCCCCCCCCAAAAAAAAAAAAAAAGTTTAACCAACATTTCAAGATTTAAGTCACTAAACTTTATAAAGGATCAGAAATAACAATACTTTCCATCTATCTCTATTATTTCAACAATTAGCACATTATTGCTGAATCTGAAAACTTTACCTCCTCAGGGATAAAATCCCCAAAAGTTTTGGGCTTAATTTGAGCTCCCCACTAAATACTAAAATTTCATGATTGAAATATTATTCTTAATTTGTTAAATGTAGGAAAACTTAACCATTTCTGTCATTTTTCTTCAGGCAAACTCCTCCGTACATGTGCATTAGTGAAGTGGGCTGACTTTGGCTTTTAGCATCAGATAAAAACTATATGTAAATCAATGTAGAACTGCGAGCCAACATATTCAGGAAAAGGTAGGGGAGTAAGAGAAAGGGCAGATTGACCTGTGAAAATTGTGTTGGGACAGGCTGTGTGTACCAGTGCTTGCCACAAAATCCCAAAATTCAGACCCCAGTCTTCATTAGTTTTGAAGGTGGGTTTTCTTGAACTTTATGTCTGAAAAGTTAAGTGTTGACATTGTGTTGAAGAGTTTCCTCTTACTTTTGGACTTTGATCCCTGACAAACTGATTGACACACACTTCACTGAGCAGAGTTCTTTTGAGTATGAGTAAGAGAAAGGAATTCCTCATCATGATAATTTCTCTTGTAGAATGCTAGAAGTTCATCAACCTGAGAGTAGCTGCAACACCAAACATTCAATCCTTGGTTCTTTTCTCTTCTACCTACACCAATCAGTCCCTTGGTCATCTCATCTGGTCTCTTGGGTCTAAATCTGTAAACCTGCAACTCTTGTGTTTATATATCCTGCATAAACCTTCTTCTGGAATTCTAAGTGCATATGCATTCAACTGCCTATTTAATGTCCCCATCAAAATACCTAATAAGTATTTCAAACTCAACTTTTCCAAAATTTAAATCCAGGTCATTTCTCAAAAACTTCTCTACCTGAAGCTCCCTATCTCAAGAAATATTCTCTTTCTCTTTCTCAGGTGACCAAACAACTGACCTCACATCCAATCAGTTAAGAAATCCCATTGGCTCCCTTTTTAAATAAAGCCAGAGTTCAATTTCTTCCTGTTACCTCCAACATTACCTTACTGTTATAAGCCACCTTCTTCTCTTCTTTATATTATTGCAATAGTCCCCAAAGACTTCCCTGCTTTTACATCTGTCTTGCTCCATCTAGTCTCCACATAGCAGCCACAAGGATCCTTTTGAAACCTGTCAAATCACAGTACTCCTCTAAAAAGCCTACAGTGATTCCCCTCTTCTCTCAGAGTAGAAGCATGGACCTTACAGTGCCACTCAAGATCCTTAAAGACTTCACCCTATTCACCTCCCAAATTTCATTTTTCATTATCTGTATTATTTTTCTGTTTGTTTCTATAAGGGACTACCACAAATTTAGTGATTTAAAACAACACAAATGTATTTCTCATGTAGAATGCTATAGAAGTCTGATACAAGTATCACTAGAAGAAATGCCGGGCATCCAGGGGGCAGCGTTTCCTGGCTTTTTCCGGTTTGTAGATCATTCCTTCCTTCCTTGGTTCATGACTCCTTTCCTCAATCTCTAAATCAATGTCACATCACACCCATCACATCTTTTGCCTTTCTTTTCCACTGTTAAGTACCTTTAGCTCATCTGCATAAACCCTTATATGTTCCCCATCTAAAATTGGCTAGTTAACAATTTTAATTCATCTGAAGTTTAGTCTCCTTTTGCCATGAAACATAATGTCATAACAGGTCCTTGGAATTAGGACATGAACATATGCGATGCAATATTCTGACTACCACATTATCCTTACCCTCATTATCCTCTATATATACACACTATTTCACAAATAGTCCAGGCACTCTATGGTTAAGGGTGTTGTTCCAGTCATTCCTTCTGCCAAGGATGTTCTACCCCACATTCATAATTTATCCTTGGCTATCTCTTTCACCTCCTTCTTAATGGTCCTTCCTTGCCATCCTATGTAAAATTACTATCTACCCAAACATTCATCTCCAAATTCCATAGCACTTATCGCATTCTAATGTACTATATTTTATAATTTATTACATTTATTCTTTAATATCTTCCTCTCTTCCCTAACATTTGGGTGGGTCATTTGCATGTTTTATGTGCCAGGTGTCCCAAAATACAGAACAATTCTTGTCCCACAGCATTAATCAATAAATACTTATTAAATTATAAGAGATAAATGTTTTATTGCTAGAAACCTTCAGTTATTCTGAAATAAAATATAATTGTGACATCATGATAATGAAGTTCACGGCTACACTGAAATCAGAGACAAAAATTTTGTTTATTCCTGCCACATGCTACATATTTCTATTAAAAATAGTACTGTGCACATTGCTAGAGTTTAATTTACTCAATTCACCACCAAAGCACTTACTCAGCTTTGTAATTAAGTAGGGCATGTGTATACTTGCTTTTGTGTTGGGTATAAATCACAGTTCACCAACTTAGATGTACAAGTCACTTTTTATTTTTCCTAACTCAAATTAATATGATTCCAAGCTACCAACTTGCTGTACTAATACATAACTCTCCTTGAAGAAATGGTTCTGAGATTTTATGCAGAGCCAAGACATTGGAGGAGAGTGAGCTGAGGGACATTATCTAGCCCTCCACTTGGTCTAGCAGGTGCAGTGGAAACTTCCAACATCTGGACCCATCTCTCCTTTTCAGGTTCACAAGTGGTCTTACTGGGACCTGGGAACCTCTTTCAAAAATGATAATGACCAAAAGTGTTGCCTCAAAAGAAAAAAAAAAAAAATATATATATATATATATATATATATATATATATATATATATATATGTTTTTATTTTTCTTCTGATCCATAGAACTCTTTCTTGTCTCTACTTATCAAACAGGGAAATCTTCTTAATCTTTTTGTGTTGTTTTAGATAGTCTGTCTACATCTGCAAATCCCTTCCTCCCGTATTCATTTTCTTTAAATGTTCAAAGTCCTCTTAGGAACTTAACCTTTTGGAAATCAAAAACCAAAAGACTTGCATGTTATTTCTGGTTTTCACCCCATCAGTTGGCTACATCTTTAAAGGGAAAGGGGGAAAATGGGGAAATAGGAAAGGAAAAATATAAATAAAAGTATCTAAAATTATACAAAACTGAATTTTAAAACTATCTTTCCTTAGGTGAAGAAAATTGTCTTAGGTGGCTATTAAGTTGTCCTGTTTGATATACTAAGTCATTTTGTATAAAACTTGATTTTCATATAAATTGGGTAGGGGTTAAAGTAGTTGAAAATTTCAAAACTACTTTTTCAGTAGAATTACCTTTATTAAAAAGCTTCTTCAGTGGTAATGATTATAAAGCCTTATTGATGTGCACAATTAAAACCGTGTCTAGGAAAAGCAAAACTTCATATAATTTAATAGTAGTTTCAATCTTAATGTGTTCCTCAAAGAGGAGAAAACCACTGTATGTGAAATTTAGAGTGAATCCACTTAATGTATTTGGAAATTTTTCTGTCTTTGGAGTTGCCTCTTTGCTAATAGTTATTGAAAATGTCTTTTAAGTTTGCTTTACTTTTAATTCTCAGAAAATTCTCCTTTGAGACATTTCTTGCTGAGGATTCAATCACTTCACATAAGAGTATTTAAACTTTTCAGGAAAGGGAAAAATTAGTTTCTTCTTCTTCAATGGACATACTTAGGAATTTATTTGTTAAAAGTTTTGATCATGACAAAATATAATAACAAATTGTGACTTTAACCCTCTCAACTGTACTGTGGTTCTAGTTCATTCACAATGTGTACAAGAGTCCACCACTGTCTGTTCCCAAATGTTTTTATTATCCTGAACAGAAACTGCATAACCCATTAGCAGCAGCACCCACCAACCCCTGGAAACGTCTTATCCACTTTTGTTTTTATGAAATTACCTATTTTAGATAACTTTCATATGAATGGAAACACTTATTTGTCCCATTGTGACTTATTCCACTTAGCATATTCTCAAGGTTCATCTTGTGGCAGCATGCATCAGGAGTAAATCCCTCCCTAATGGCTGAATAATATTTCATTGTGTGACTATAATACGTTTTTGTATGTAGCTTCATCTGCTGATGGACACTTGAGAAGTTTCCACTTATTGGCTGTTATGAATAATGCCTCAGAGACCACTAACATATGTGTTTCTGCTTGAGTCCTTACTTTCTTTCTTTGGAGTATACACCTGAGTGGAATTGCTTAATCATATGGTAAATCTGTAGGCTGGATTTGAGCATTTCTGTTCTTCATGGAAAACTGAGTAAGACCTACTTGGTATTCTATTTCCCTTACCCCAAGTTGGTTAAGCTAAAAAAAAAAAAAAAAAAACCCTCAAAATTTAGGTAATATACTTCTTTGTGAGAACAGGTCTTAAGAAGAAGAGAATTCTATAGTGTATTATGAATGGTTACTTTACTCTCCAACTGACAAAAGCATGAGGGATTTTTCTTCAATCTTCACTGTGGGGACCTAACTGAGCTTCACAAAAGCGTGGCCCTCCCCACATTATGCCTTGTTTCCCTGGAGTTTCTAGTTCTCTGAAGTTGAAGCAAGTCATCAGTTGCAGTTCAGATCAACCCCTGCTCCTATAGGGGTGGATCCCACAGCACATTGTCCTGGCGCATCAGCTTCTCTATGCATTCACCTGTCTGTCTCTTCAGTTTGAGGGGCATCAGTATCCCTTTGACTTCTGATAGATCTGAGGGGAGCTGTCACTTTGTTAGTTTGTTTAGCTTTAGTTTTTGTGAGGATAGAATGATGATCTCCAAGTTCCAGACCAGAAACCAGAAGTCTCTTCTTTGTCTTTAAAATGGATTTTTGAAGACATTTTCTGTCTCACTTAGCATCATCAGGTTGTATAATCTGTATGTTTTTAGGATTAATAATTCCCTTTTTAAAGGAGTTGTGCTTCTTGTATTAGATAAAAAAGCTGAAGTTTTCATCACTTTATTTCAGCTTATGAACTTTTACCCAATTCCTTAATATCATCCTATAGTTCTTAAAATTGAATGTTCAAATTTCTCCTCAGTAATGGGAATTATTCATCTCAAGCTTTAAAATATATCCATTAAGGCTTTTGGACAATCATCACTATCATATGACTAATTTTGCCTCATTAGTCATATTGCAAAGAGCTATGATGTGTGTTTGTTAAAGAATCAGATTCCACAACTAACCTCCACCTACCCTTTTCCCTTACCGTCCCAAGGAAGTACATCAAGGTCTCCCTTGCAACAAATCTACCTTGACCTTTGCTTGCTTGTATTGACTTACTCTTCACCTTCCTGGGAATGGTCACCCTAAGACTTTCTTTAGAGTATTCACTTATTACAACTAGCAAGCTTACAATATGCTAAAACTATGATTCCTCACAAACACCATCACTCTTTATGTGCAGCAAAACTGTTAGCAGTAATGCAGTGATGAGTTGAGTGTAGATGTCAAACCAATAGACCTAGTTCAGGATTCCAAGTAGTGCTTCATAATAATTACTCAAGTTCTTGCTTGATGATCTACTGAAAGCAAGTAGATTCTAAGCTACTATAAATGTAGTGTCTATATCACTGAATTAAAAAAAATGGTTAAGATGCAAAAGAAAGGAAGTGTAGCTGTCAGGTGAGACATGGTCTTAGTTTTCTGTGTCTCTTTTGTCTTTTCAAGGAATGACCATATGCCCAATCTGTTTCACAGATAAAGAGTATGAGAAAAAATATATATATAATTGAGATTAAAAGTTCAATACAGTAAAGAAATATGAGAATTATCTTAATGCATTAAATCCCATGACGACACAAGTAGTGGTAAATGGTTTGACAACAAGGTGATTCTGAACATGTTCTTTGAATAACTAACCTCCCAATTAGCACTTCAGGGCATGTGCTTAGACATTTGGCTATTGGCACTGGTTCTTTTGGGAATATAATGTCTGAAAATCTCCTCCAAAGAGTTTCACTCCCACTCCACCTTCTCCTAAGCTGGTGATGGCTATAATCCTAGGGGGTTTATGTTTTGTTTTGCTGCCAGGTCCCGCAACTCTCAATGCCTCTAATAAGAGACTCCCTATGGAGCAAACACCTACCTTCAGCACCAGGCCCTCCAGGACTGGAAAAGTGCCATCCTCTTTAAGGAATACGCTCCTCTTACCTTAACATGTGGTATCTCTTGCTGTGACTATAAGATGTCATGGAATAAATCAAGACAAAGCATGGTAATCAACAAAATTTTTAAAAAAATGTAATGATGTCACTATTAACTGAACTTCTGTTTAAATTATTCCCACATCAAATACAAAAGCTATGGCAGTTAACTCTAAGGCATAATAATTTCCACTTTCTTCTGAAAAGGAGCATATTCAAGCTGTCATTATACGTTAAGGACCATTTCCTTAAAAATTGGGGGAGTGTTGCACTATCTGTGATTATGCTGCTTCCCCAAAACATTTCTCAAAGATCCAAGAAGTAGTATTCCATCTGGAAAACGAGTCACTTAAAATTCAGTGTTTCTGCTAATTATTATGGTATAGGCCTTCCAGATATAATTTTAGGTATTCTAAAAAGCATTTTGTTAATGATAAATTAACTATGAATATTTTTGTTCATTATGTGTTTTTGAATCATGCCATCTCATCTTTCACTTTTATAATTACTGGGAGAAATACTTTACTTAAAAACAAAGATCTTAATTTAAGCGAGCAATATAAAAATAAAGATTTATGCAATAATAAAGATTTTATACACTTTACATCATTTCACTCATACTTACAATGACTTTAAAAGGCTCGTCATTCTCTTGAGATGCAGAAGGTGATTGGTTAACCATCGATTATGAAATGTAACAAGAATTGCAATGGATGCAGAGTGCTATAAGAACACCAAGGGAAACTACTAAATCTTTACCATGTAGTCAAGAAGAATTCCATAAAAAGAGAGGAGAAATAAAGCTGACTTATGAAGAGAAAATAATAATGAAGATGCATCATTCCTGGCTCTATTTTCCTACTTCCCCCTCTTCATATTGAGGATAGAATGGTAAATTCTACTGTCATGTATAACTAAAAAGAACCAATAAAAATGTTGTGTTGCAGAAAAGAAAAATGATAGAATTGATCATCCATAAGCAACAAGCTATGTTTATATTTTGTACCAATAGAAGGGTAAGGGGTGTGGGCAAAGAATAAATTAGTATTTGAATTTTAGTAATTGTTTGTCAATACACACAACCTTCTTGCCCCATATTTACAAAGTAAAGACACACTACACTGATGCAGAACATCTCCAGCCTTAGATCAGTGCAATCTCTATCTTCCTATTACTGTACACGTGCTGCTGAGTACTGTTGGAATGCTTTTTGAATACTGAGTACACAGGTGCAGATTAGAAACACAAGACCTTCCTTATAGGACTTTCCTAGAATCCCAGTCTGGATCTCCAGTTATACCCAATTCCCACTATAGATACATTACTGGTTACCACTATTCTCTCCTCATTAATTACCCCCAAGAGATCATTTTTTTGTTCCTTTTTAACAAACAGGAACTTCCTTCAAGTCTACCTCTTCTCTTCCAGCATGCACTGAATTGCTATATTCAGACCAATTATTATCTACATTTTTTTTTCCATTTGAGATAGCATGGAGGAACACATTGTCAAAGCAAACTCCCACGAATCAGAGATCTTATCTCTTATAAAGCTTACTAATAATGTCAAGTATACAAGTAATTGGGATGCACAGAGGAAGCAGAAAAAGGTCCAAGATCACCAGTGTAGCTCCCACCAGCAGTACTTCATGTCTGAAACACATAGCCCCAGCCCTTCTTCTCGATCCCACCACAACCTTTCTTGCTACCACCCTCCCACACAAGGATGATGCCTCTTCATCTGCCAAATTCTATTTAAAAGGACTTCTTTCAGCAATCTTTCCCTGAATCCCTGTCTGAACAGAGACACTCAACCTGTTCCCATATACCCTGTGCTTGATACATCACAGTACTGTCCAAATTGTATTGCAGTTGGTTTCCTGTCTCTGCCCTGGATGGCAAGCACCTTTAAGTAGAAACGTTTTTTCCTCACATCTGTAACTATTAGTAAGATTCCTGAAATACATTAGTTGTTTTATAAATACTTATTTAAATGATTAAAATATTAAGTTTCTTTGTCCTCTGATATAGGTTCTGAAAGGGAAAAGTAACATGGGAAGAAGTGATGAAAACATAATGTAATGAAGGTAGTGATAGATGCAAAAAGTTATAAGAACAACAGGGGAAACTACTAAATCTGTCCTAGGTATTCAAGGAGAATATCATAAAGGCAGAAAAGAAAGCAAGCTGCATTATAAAGAGAAAACAGATTTTTGCCAAAGAGAGATGAGAAGGATGTGTGGGGCAAAGAGAATACTACATCTGAAGTCATGATTATTCTTCTGCAAAACTCAAATATAACCATGAAAATTAGGTACCTCATGTGATAAATTATTCAAGCTTTATGCTTTTGTTTAGATATAGAAAGCATCTGGTATTTCACTATTTACAAAGGAAGTGAATTTAGCCTAACATTTGTATTATTGGATGATAAAAGTATTTTTAAAATCATTGCATAAAAACTTGAAGACAGATTTCTGGGGGGATCATTATGCAATGATTATTACAGATGTACTGTGAATTACTGGTTTAGCAAGCAATTGAGATTTAAAATTGCTAAAACTAAATTTATAAGTATTTTATGATTCATGCATCTGAGTACATGAACCAGTTATTTATATTTGATAGAAAAACAAATATTGTTATTAATCAACTATTCTGGTAACAAGTGTAAGTTCTCTATCAATTGCCCTAAAGTTCATGATGACCTCAGAACCTTATGATAAAGTTTTCACTATGAGAAAGGATTGGAAAAACAGTTTTGTAAAAGATCTCAATGACATTCAGTCTGCTTAAGTACTACAAACAGCAGGTGATTTTATAAGTATGTGTGTGTGTGAGTGTGTGTGTATACACACACACACACACACACACACAGTCCTTCACAGTTACATGTACTAAAAAAATGATTTGTCAAAAGAACTTCATTCCTCCAATTGTTGGTGATATTGTTGTGATTTAATACTCTTATTCATCACTGACCAATTTAGGAAAATAAGTAGGTTGGCAGAAGGCATAGGAGTTACCTAGAGATTATGAAGTTTCCTGTGCTCTTATTTACCCAGACAATTGTTTGTGAGTTCTTGGGTCCCAGGAGGGAAAGAGCTTGGAGCTCACAAGGTGTTTACAGACTAGTGAGGCCAGGCTCTGCTCACAGAGGAGCCTAAATTCTGCATCCCTGGGGAACAATAGAGCCAAAGCTGAAGAATGGAGACTGTGTAGAAGGGACAAAAGAACAACTAGAATACTGGTTTTCAACTGAGGGTGATTTTGCACATGCACACACTCATAAAACACACACACACACACACACACACACCCCTGTGGGGGTATTTGCAATGTCTAGAGATATTTTTAATTGTCACAAGTGGAGAGTGCTACTGCATTTAGTGGTTAGAGGCTAGGGATGATATCCAACTCTTATTGTGTGTAGTACATTCTCCAGGACTAAAGCCTAAAATATAAAATTCTCCAGCTCTCCAACCTAAAATGTCAGCAGTTTTAAGGTTAAGAAACTCTACACCAGACCACTATTGATTGAAGACTGTTTCAAATGTTAAGAAGCAAAAGAAACATGGTTTAAAAAAAGGTTTGGCATTCCCTTTTAAATTACAAGTGCAAATAGTTTTAGAAGACATAAAAATTGAAAAATGTATTTGCCATGTACAAAGTGGCATAAAGAAAAATAGTAAAAAATCTATCATAATCCTGCCATATCGAGATAAATATAATTAATTTAAAAAATTTATTTCCAGTAATTTTGTATAAAATTATAAGTAAATTTGTATAAAATAAGCTGAAAAGTCACTGTTAAGCAGATGGAAATCTGCTACATTGGAGAAGAATATGCTATCAGGGTTAATTGGTAGAAATAACATTTAAAGAAGAAATATACTGATTAATGATAATTTGTAAAGAGACAAACAAGGAAAGAAGGACCTTTGAATGAATTAAGTGTCTCTAATGACTGAAACTTGCATGAGCCACTTCCTCTAGTTCTAGCAATGAGGTTAGTGTCTAATAAGGTTTCATTAAACAATAGAAACAAGCAAATGAAACACTTGCAACTCAAATGAACAATAGAACAAAACAACACTGTGGCTAGCAGGGAGGAGTCTCTACTATAGTTAGAGTAGATCTTGGGAGATTTTGCATTGGGATTGTGGCTGAGTGGTAGAGCCCTTACCTTTCATGTGTGAGACACTGGGTTCAATTCTTAGCACCACATATAAATAAATGAATAAAATAAAAGTCCATCAACAACTAAAAAAAATTAAAAATTGGTTTAACTGGATGTGCATGAAAGAGAACTTTGGGTTATGGCATGCATTTGTTTCACCCAGTGGTTCGTCTCATCTGGTGCCAATTACCCTAGCAATTAAAAAATTCACATATTTTCATATGTTCTGTTTACTGCCATTGCTGTACAGAAGACTCTGTACTAGTAAATGGCAGGATGCTTTTCTTGATGTCCTGTGCCAAATGGGTTAGAATTAGAACAGTTGCAATAGTCACTGCAACAGACTCTTCTATTCCTCAAATTAATGGCACAAGTATATTTAGGCATACAATGAGAGGTTAAGAACACACACTGTACAGGAAAAATCATGTTATAGTGATGCCATTTTAAAACATGGAGTGATAAAGCATAGGTATTTAGCAGTTTGTTTTTTATTTGGTGTATATTACAAGCATTTTCTCATTTCATTAGTCTTCTAGACATGCCTTTATCATATTCTTAAACACAGAATTCATCACATGCTCTACCATAATTTTCTTAATTCATCTCCATTGAATTTATCAAGCTGAATCTAACTGTTCTTTGCTATAAAATATCTCAAAGCAAGTATTATTATATAACAGTTTTATACAATTAAATGTATTTAGAAATAAATTTGGGGATGGACAAGCAACACATTATATTTTTTATTAATAACAGATATATTATTACAATTTATATATTAAACATTCACCCATTTTAGCGTGTAATTCAGTAATTATTAGCACATTTACAGAGATGTGTATTTATCACCAAAGTTCAATTTTAGAACAATTCATCATTCCAAAAAGAACCTTTGTGCCAATTTAATCTGTCTCCCATCCTACCCCCTCACCTACCCTGCCTAACCCAGTCCTAAACTTTCTCTATTTATATATTTGCCTTTCTCAGACTCCTCTTTCTCTTATTTATACTTTCTCTTATTTATATATTTGCCTTTCTCAGACTCCTCATATAAACAGAATTATACAATATCTGTTCTTTAAGTATAATGCATTTGAGGTTTATTCATGTTGTCATTATGGATCAGTGCTTCATTCCACATAAGACCTCTAAGCCCAGCAGTTACCTATCACGAGCTTCCACACTTCTTCAGATAGTTTGACAAAGAAACTTCTGAAGTATCTCATTATCTAGTATGTAGGATTGATGACATCTTGGCTGAGTAAGCACGTGCTTCTTATACACTAGGATGTATAGTAGTTTTGACCTTGAATATAATATTTTTTTAGTTGTAGATGGACACAATACCTTTATTTTATTTTTATGTGGTGCTGAGGATTGAATCCAATGCTTTCCATGTGCAAGGCAAGGACTCTACCATTGAGCTATAGCCCCAGGCCCTTAAATATAATATTTAAATGAAGTTTAGGGCCTAAGAATTCCTCTGTTCTCAAATTATTATTCTTTCCTTTTTATACAAATAAGAATATCAGTCATGATGTGGTCATGTTAGATTTGATGATGATTTCTCAAAGACAAAATATATTTATTTGCTCGACTTGCAGTTTTAACCTCACTAATGTCACTTGGGTGATTAGCCATGGATTTGGCTTAAATATGCTTTTAAAAGAAGTTAACTTTTAGCCAGCCACGAATCAAGATCATTTAAGTGCAAACTTATTGGAGTACAGTTGACTAAAATCTCATAAACAAAAGGAGGAAAGCAGTACAGTGTCCTAAGATGAATTTTAATATACCTGAGAAGAAAAGATAGTTTCTGGAAATATGTCAAGTGATTCCAAAAACAAGAACTAGCATACAACTAAATGAAATGTGATGTGCAGAATAATGATCCCTCAAAGGTGTACACAAACTGATGTGGAACCAACTTGTCAGATGTAATTCAGTTAAGACTCTTGAGATGGGGAGATTATCCCACATAAACCAGGATTTTATCCTGAGCAAACCAATGCAACCACAAAGGTTCTAATAAGGGAAAAACACAGGAAAGTATAAGAAGGAGTGTTAACAATGGGAGCTGACATCAGAGTCATGCAGAGCATGGGCCAAGGAATGGAGGACTCCTGAATCTGGGAAGTCATCATCCATGAAACCTCAAGGAACAGGAGTGTGCAGACACCTTGGTTTTTGACCTACTGAACTATAAGGAAATATGTTCCTGTTGTTGTAAGCCGCTAACTTTTAGTAAATTTTCTACAATGGCTACAGGAAAAAAATACATGGAGCCTGATGATTTAGGATGGGGTAGGGTTGGCCTGCTTTCTATGGGCAATTATGGGGGAAAAGAGAATGCTAGGCAATCCTGAGTGAAGGTCCAGCAGTTGTACTTTGTCAGGGACTGGCTAGTCCTCAAAAACTCAGCAACTTGGATATCCTACACCTCTCTGGCCTCCCTCGACACACAAATTGCCCTAAAATGGCTAATTTCAGTTTACTTTTAAGACAGGGCTTACATAAAATATAATTTAAGTGCCATACTCAAGTCCTATAAGTGTGTATGTTTTATTTTGCCTTTTTATATGCAATTGGAATTGACATAGACAGATCTAGTTTGAATGTTGCTTTTACTACTTACCAGAAGTGTTGTGGTAAGAATTTAGTCAGTTTTTGCATCGCTGTGACCAAAATACCCAAGAAGAACAATTTAGAGGAGGAAAAGCATATTTGAGGTTCACAGCTTCAAAGGTCTCAGTCCATAGATGGCCAACTCCATTGGTCTGGGCCTAAGTGAGGTCACACACCATGGCAGAAGGGCCCGGCAGAGGAAAACTATACCCATGATGGTGGCAAGAAAGCAGAAAGGGCAGGGGGGCAGGACAGAAGGGAAATATGAACCATTCCAGGGCATACCCCCAGTGACACACCTCCTCCAGGTAGGCCTCACCTGGGCACAGTTACCAGCCACTCAGTCCATTGAATAGGATGGACTAATTAGGCTACGACTTTCATAACCCAAACACTTTACCTATGAATGTTTTTTTCATTAATCCCGGAGCTTTTGAGGGACACCTAAAATCCTAACCATAACGAGTAAGTGACATAATATATGTAAAATACATAAACCTTTGTGTCTTCTGAAAAATGAAGAATTATTAGAACCTATCTCATGGATTTGCTAAGAAGATCTAATGAAAAGCACAATGTCTGGTTGCTAGCCATCAAAAACAGTAGCTATTATTGTTCACATCACCACCACCATTATTATCATCACTAAAAACCTGACACAAGTCAGTGCTGTATGCATTTGTGATTTAAATAAAAACCAGTCAGAACTCAGGCAGGGCCTGGAAATGGTTGACCCTGAAGACAAAACTCTGTGACCTCACAGACTTCTTGATGGTTGGTTATACTTAATTTTAGTGCTATGCGTGGAAGTATTCCTTCTTTCTTTGCTTTCAGCTTTAAATAAAGAGTGATTATATTAAATATACTTAATTCTTAATGGAATTAGTAATAATTTGATATTCTTTCCCCTCTGTATGATGATATAGTTGTAATCACAGGACAATTTTAAGAACAAAATTTCTCTGCTTGTAAACAAATAAAAATCATGTGTATGTATATGTGTGAGTGAATAGCTTCTTATGCCATTAAATTGTCTCTGTATTTCCAATGCTATTTGCATTTTATTTCTTATTGCTATACAGTCTTATATCATGCATTTAGACTTCATTTAACTCATTTGCTACAGAGTTGTCTACATTCAGTGCCAAGAATGCAAACAATTTTTATACACTGAGTACATACAAAAGAGACAGGTGATTTCAATACACTTTCCAGGGTAAATGTATTGGTCTAATAATTTGACCTGGTGAGAAGAGGCATTGTCTGTCTGCTCCCTCAGGAAATTAATTTAATTTTGAAATGGCTTTAGAAGTGGTAGTCACTATAGTAGAGAAAAGTTGTAAGCCTTGGTGTCAGTATGCAAAGCACTTTTAGGCTTTTCTACAACTTGAATAAAATCATGTATGTTGATGTGAAAATTACATTTATTGATTGCCATATGTTGAATTCCAACGGTGCATCCTGGGGTATACCCCACTTGATCATCATGCATATATTTTTTAATATTTTTTGTTCAATTTACAGTATTTTTGCATCCATGTTCATCAGGGATATTGATCTGAAGTTTTCTTTCCTTTGGTCTTTATTTGGTTTTCCTATCAGGGTAATACTAGCTTCATAGAATGAGTTTGAAAAGGTTCCCTCCTTGTCTATTTCATGGAATAATTTTAGGAGTATTAGTATAAGTTCTTCTCTGAAGGTCTAGTAGAACTCAACTGAGAATCTATCTGGTCCTCTTGGAGTAGAACTACCATTTGACCCATTTAATCCCACTCCTCAGTGTATAACAAAACGGCTTAAAAACAGCCACATCGATGCTTATAGCAACTCAATTCACAATAGCAAAGCTATGGAACCAACCTAGGTGACCTTCAACAGATGAATGGATAAAGAAAATGTAGTATATATGCACAATGGAATATTACTCAGCCATAAAGAAGAATGAAATTATGGAACTAGATAATATATTGCTAAATGAAATAAGCCAATTCCCCCAAACCAAAGGCTGAATATTCTCTCTGATATGTGGATATACTAACATACAATAAGGCGTTGGAGGGAGGAATAGAAGTTAATTTTATTATATAAAGGGGAATGAGGGGAAGGGAAGAATAGGAAAGACAGTAGGATGAATCAGATATAACTTTCCTATGTTCATATATAAATACATGACCAGTGAAACTCCATATCATGTACAACACAAGAATGAGATCCTAATTATACTCCCTGTATGTATAAAATGTCAAAATACACTCTACTGCCATGTCTATCTAAAAAGAACAAATAAAAAAATAAATGTATTGATGTATTGTCAATAAAAACTTTTAAGATTAAACAAACAAACAAAATGTCTGATTACACATGGTGCCCAATTCCAATTCCGAGCTTCACTGTACCTGCTCAGGAAGATCTCCCTGACAGGAACAGAGACTTTTTCTGCTTCCTATTCAATTACCCTGGAATCAGAATTAACAAGGCATTATTTCCTAATTGTCAGGGCTTAAACTCTGAGACTGACCTTTTATTTTGTTTCAATTACAATTGTAAAAGAAATCCAACACTTGTTCAACTAAATCTTTCCTTTTCCTGTCATGTAAAATGAAGTTCAGAGATAGCTGTACAATGTTCTCAAGGACCTGCCTCTTTCTGCCTCCCCCACTAAGTGACTTTCTTTCTTTTAATCACAAGATGCTTAATGCAATTCTGGGGATCGTGTCTAAACTCCTTTTGGATATTAAGGAGTAGGGAAAAAACAGAGAAAGAGGCAGCAGACTGCCTCATCAGGAAGTCAGCAGTGTTCCTATTAGACTTCTGCTCACATCTTATTGGTTAGAATTGGACTATACAGCACTCCTAGAGTTAGGGGAGTAAGTGAAGTATTTTTAATTGTAAACATCATCTTCCTCAACAAAATCAGAGCTTATATAAACTAGGAAAAAGGAGAACCAACACTAGGTAAGAAAAAAAAAAAAAAAACAGAATATGCCACAACCTGTTATTTCTTCCTGATCTCCACACCCTCTTGCTTTTTCCTTTCTCTTGTTCACACCATCCGTAATTTCCCTGCCACAGTACTATTTTTTTTTTTTTTTTGAGAGAGAATCTTTTGTAGATGGACGCAACACAATGCCTTTATTTTTATGTGGTGCTGAGAATCCAACCTGGATCCTGCCCATGCTAGGCGAGCACTCTATGGCTGAGCCACAATCCCAGCCCAGTACTATTTTTATTTACATGCTTGTCCTCTCATACTTGCATAAGGAATATGTCATTGGCCCCAGAGATGATGACTCCTCTTTTCCTATTCATGCTTCTTCCTAAAGACTATTTTGTATCCTCCCCTCACTCAGAAGCCTTCACCTATTAAACAAAGTCCTTAGACCTTAGAATGATATTTAAGATCCTCAAACCCAGTCCCAACCTGATGCACCCTTGACTACTCAAAATAATGCAAGTTTTTCCTCCAAGCAATTCTGCAATGCTTCTTCTGTTTCTCAAACACTTTTTCCACATGTTTTCTCATGTTGGAAATGCCCCAGTATACTTCCTTCGTTTGAAATGATAAAAAATTATATCATTTTCCAAAGTTCTGTTCCAGTTTCTTTTCCTCCATGATGTATTCACAAATGTCCCTAATTGAAACTCTCCCACATCATTTCTCTAAGGGGCTCAAACCAGCACAGCACTCTCCACTGCCCTACCCTTTGTATTTATGCATATGTAATGTTCCATTCCACAGTGAGATGACAAGTGCCATGAAGTTTTTGGTTTTTGATGACTTGAACGGTTTTAAGGTGACACTGGTAAGGTTTATTATAGGATGTTCCTTTATTGGAATTTATCCATGTTTTTCTCTGACTTAATTATGGTTATGAGTTTGTGGTAGGAAGAACATAGAAGTGAAGTGCCATTCCATCACATCCTACTCAAGGGCACACACTACCAACATGATTTATCATTATTGATATCGACCTTGATCATCTAGCTAAAGAAGAGATGTCAATTTTCTCCACGGTGAAGTTACTCTTTTTTTTCCCTCTTTTCTATTCTAGCAGAATTTTAGCCTTCCTAGTAGTTGGTAGTATATACCAATTTTTTTTGTTTTAATTTACTATTTTCCAATAATGAATTATGTTTCCTATGCTTTTTATGTCATCTGCATATCCTATTTAGACAGGTGTCTATTTAAATCTTTTGCCCATTTTTAAATTGGGTTGTTTATTTGTTTTCTTATTATTGAATTTTAAGAATTCTTCACATAATTTGGATACTGATCCAAGATGATCAAATACGTGTTTTGTAAATATTTGAATACAGGTCCCAAACAAGCAGATATGCATTATCAAATATTTTCTCCCATGCTTTAGATTGTCTTTTTTTAAAAAAAAAAATTAGCTATATCATTCACAGATAATTTTTAATATAAAAATTCTAACATCAATATCTTGTTGTATTACTTATTCTTGTGTTGTTATCTTAAAGCACATCATCAAACCCACACTCACTAAGATTTTCTTTTCTGTGTTATTCTAAAAGTTTTGCATTGTACCCTTAAATCTATGGTTCACTTTGAGTTAATATCTTGAGAAGTATAAGGTTGATGTTTTTATTCTTGTTGTATTTAGATCTTAAAATGTTCCAGCACTTTTTATTTACAAACAAAACAAACAGTTCTTTCTCCATTGAATTGTCTTTAGCATCTTTGTCAAAGATTGACTGTGGTTATGTGTTCCTTTTATCTATGTTTTTCTTCTTTTTTTCTTCCTTTAATTGACTCAGGATCTTGCTAATTGCCCAGATTGATATCAAACTCCAGGACTCAAGTGATCTTCCCACCTCAGTCTCTGGAACAGCTGGGACTACAGGCACACACCCCACTACTGCCACGCTTCGTTTCTACTCTCTTGCCAATGCATGCTACCTTCATTACTGGAATTTTGTCATAAGTCTTGAACTTGGGTGATGTGGATCCTGAAACTTTGTTTTTCATTTCATTATTGTTATATCTATGTTAAATTTTTGCCTTTCTATACAAACTTCAGAATTCATTTGTAAGTGTCTAGCTTGTGGGATATTTGATTAAATTGAGCTAAATATTCAGATAAAATTGAATTGATAACAACATTCAGTCTTTCTTCAAATGAATATAGAAAATCTCTGTATTTAGATCGTATTTGTCTTCTTTCACCAGTGTTTTGTGGGGTTCTGCACACAAATCCTATACGTATTTTGTTGTATTTATATCTAAGTATTTCTCTTTGGGGGAGTGCTATTACAAATGGTATATATATTTTTTTCAAATTCTAATTGCTTATTGCTAGTATATAGGAAAGCAATCTAATTCTGCAAGCTTATTATAATCACTATTTAATTCCAGGAGTCTTTTTTCTGTTCTTTGAAATTCTCTGCAAAGCTAATAATATTCTCTAGAGACAAAGGCAGTTTTGTTTTTTTTTACTTCTCAACTTGTGTAAAATTTATTTTATTTTATAGGTTAATTTGCTATCTAAGACTTCTAGTATGAATTGGTATTAAATAAAAGTGGTAAGAGGGGCTATCCTTGTTTTGTTAGTGATCTTAGGGAAAAGGAACACATTCCACTTCCACTGGCATCCCATGCGAGTAAATATGATATTTGCCTTAAGGTTTTGTTTTATTTTGGTTTGTTTTGATTTTGGTAGATATTCTTACATGTAAAATGCTTTTTTTCTGCATCAATTTCATGAACTAATTATCATTATTCTTTACCCTATTGATAGGACATATTTCATACCTGATATTTGAGTATTGATTCACACATCTTCAAATCACTGTTCTTTCCTTAGTCCTGTGTAGTTTGTTGATGAGCTTACCAAAGATATTTTTTTATTTCTCTTAAAATGTTTTTTATTTCTAGCATTTCATTTTGATTCTGAGAGTTTTCATCTGTTTGCTCAGTTATATTGTCTACTTTTGTCCTAATACATTACTTGTAGTTATTTTCAATTTCCTGTTGATAATTTCAGAATCTGTGTCATAATCTGAGTCTGATTCTATTGGACTCTGTCTCTTTTATGTTCTTTCTTTCCTTTGAGAATGTTTTAATTTCTTGTCAAAAGAAGGACATGGCATATTGGGTAAAAAGAATTAAAGAAAAAAATCTATAGTGGGAGGTTTATGTTAATCCGGCTAGGGGCTGGGCTAGCCACGGTTTTCTGTGACTTTAGCTAGCAGAGATTCAAATTCCTCTGTGACACTCATTTGCTCATTTTTATTTCTCCTTTTATCTTTGGGCTTCCCTAGGAATATCTCCTTCAATTGTGCATTTGCCTTACAATTCTTGCTGCTGCAATCCACTCTTATCATACTAGAACCCTGTTGATTTGGTGATAAATTAGAGGAAGGGAAGTGCTCCATAATCATGTGATTAAACCTCAGTCTTTCATTGGGTCTGTTTTCCTAAGCTATAAATCTTCCCAAGTGTTTCCTGCCTTATCCTCTTCCCTTAGATGAGAAACTTCAGGCTAAAGAGTTCTTAGAGATTACAAAACTGAAGAGGTCTAGAATTGAGTAAATATCCTTCCCCAAGTGAGATAAGGCTATAGTAAATTATTTTCCCTAGATAGCAGCCCTTTGTAATGAAGAACACTCTGGCTGCATTTCACAATGGCTACTTCCCCTCCCTACCCCATCAGAACCAAAAGAGAATTTTTCTTGTCTCCTCACTATGAAAACATGATGAGGTTCCCAGAGGTAGAGCTAGTGAAATGTGTGGGTTCTTTAAGACTATGGCCTTCCCAAGTTTCTCATTCTCACACTAATCCACACTCAGCCTCCACAATGTGACAAATCTACTGTTCACGTGTTCCTACCAGTTACTGGTCCCCAGTGTTTCTGCTCCCTGTAAACTGCTCTCAGTTGTGATTTCTGTATTCAAACCTCTCTCCAGATTTCACAGTGGTCTTTTCTGTGACTTTGGTTTTCTGAAGAATCAAAGAAAAGTCATTACTTTGGGGTTTGTTCTGCTTTTTTTTTCTTTTTTTTTTTTTTTTCCTGAGACTGCTAACTTCTAAGTTCTTTACATGTCAAATTGAAACTGGAAGTTTCCTTGTAGTTTTTTTTTTTTTTTTTAAATCTTGCCATTAATTACCATCATGCATTATCTGCCCAATGCCATCACAGGCTCTCTCTCTTCGTATATATCAAATTGAGCCAGGAACTATGTATTAATTGCCATAGCAGGTAAAATATAAGCAGTACCATTATACATTAACCCAGATTCTCCTATTTATTAAGCGGGTCCGTGACAGGGTATTGTTTCCCTTTTAAATGGGTCAGGTCAACTTAACCTGTGTTAAAATGATCACATTTATTGATATCTGTTGTTCAACTTGAGATTCTGCTTTGATTAATTCATATGTGAGAATGATTGAAAAGAAAAGGTAAAAATAAATCAACTTTACCCTCCCACCTATTGGCATTAAAATATGAGTTTCTTTATAGTTCCTAGAAAATGTTTGGATCACAACAGTGAAGATTTATCTCCTTGTCTGGAAAAAAACAAGTCTATTCTATTATCACAAACATAAGAAAGAAAGGAAAAAAAAAACCAATAAGTCAGTTTTCTTGGAACACTGATATTTGAGTCAATTCTACTATATTTTTCATTTTCTGAGTATAAAAACATTACTAGGAAAATGATATTTAGGCTTTTGTTGTCTGGGTACATAGTATGAGAATTTTCCTTGATACTAGTAAACATTCTACAAGATATATTTTTATAATTTAAGAATGAATCAGCCTGAAGGGATATATTTATCCTAAATTATATCAATGGTAGGCTAATATAACCCAGTAATTAAGTCTTATGTTAGAAAATAGTGTCATCACTTGTAATTAAAGTTACTAATTAGAAAAATAATAAAATTTGAGACAGAGAGTGAGAAAGAGAGGGAGGAGTGTTAGAAGGAGGGGAAAAAAGAAGGAAAAGAGGGAGAGATGAAGGGGGAGAAGAAAAACTCTAATAGTTTGGGAAAACCGTGACTCATAGAGCAAAGATGAAGACATTAAAACACGGGAGCTTCATTCTGTAATATAGTAGAATGCTGTGAAGTTTGCCTGGGCATAGAGTATACCTGGAGCCTCAAGGACAATACCAGACTTTTGCTTGTGGCCCAGGGAATAAGCAGAAAGCAAAGTCTATGGGACTGCTGAAGCAAATACAGGAAGCTTTATGTATTAGTGAAATTTCTGTTGCTTGCACAACTACTCAAGAAAAACAAATTAGAGCAGGAAAAAATTATTTTGATTCACAGATTCAGTGATTTCAGGATATACTTGTCTGATTCCATTACTTTGGGCCTGAGGCAAGACAGAACATTATGGTGGAAAGAGAAGGTAAAAGCTAGGAAGAAGAGAAAAGCAAGGAGTTAGAGACTAGTTACTCCCCCAAGGGCATGCATGTCTCTAATGACTTAACTCCTCCAATTAGGCCCCACCTTCTGCAGTTTTCACCACCTCCAAAAAAAGCCACCAAATTATAAATCACTCAAAGGACTAAGCCACTGAGATCCCTTATGATCCAATCACTTATCAAAATCCCCCTATCTGAATATTGCTGCATTGGGGAATAAGCCTTCAACACATGAGTCTTTGAGGGACACTTCATATCCAAACCATAATACCATAGGACATAAAAAAAAAACATAACTCACATCTAAACCCAAGCTTGCTTCTGAAGGACGGTTTTCCTTTCATTTTATGAGGGAGCCTCCCCAACATCTTGGGGAGGTCAGCCAACCTTATCTGCCCAACTCATTACAGAAACTCAAAAGGTGATGCCAAGTCTTACCAAAAAATTGGGAATCAGTGATAATAGAAAGTATTTGAGGATTATATTAGAGTCCTGTGCTTCTTAATCCTAGTATTGGGAGCAATAGAAGCATGGCAATCTCAGTCTCACACTTCAGTTATTGCCAATTCAGACAAAGACAAAGACAACCATGACTTAAAACTGAGACACTATCCACAGATTATTCCTTCTTTGACAAACATGTGAGCCCATGTTCCTACTTGCTGCCTCCACCCACATATGACTCATTTCATGAGTCCATTTGCAATCACCCTCTGTAACTGTGTGTTCTGCATCTGTGGATTCAACCAATCACAGATCAGAATTATTTGGAAAAAATATTCTATCTATAATGCACATGTTTTTTTTTTCTTGCTATTTGCCCCCAACAATACATATGTCACTGTTTACAAATCATTTACACTCTATTGCATTTTATAAGTAACAGAGATTATTTAAAGTATATGGGAATTGGAGATGTGTTCAGTTTGTAGGCTAATATTGTATCATTTATCTAAGAGACTTGAGCATATGTATATTTTGGTATCAAAGGAATGTCCTGGTATCAATTCCCCACGAATAGAAAAGGGCAACTCTTTTACTTAGGCTGGCCACTTCTTCTCTTCAAATCATTTGTTATGGGTGATAGAGCAATCTTTGCACAGTATAATCTGACCATATCTTTCCTGTTAAAACTCTGCTGTGGTTTCCCTTCTGCTTATTGCAAAGTGAAGAATTCATAGTGTTAGCTGCAAGCTCCCATGTGATCTGGTCTTCATTGACCTTCTAAGGTCACCATTATTTTTTTATTGGTTCTTTTAAGTTATACACAACAATGGGATCCATTCTGATAAAATTATAAAAGCACGGAATATAATTTGTTCTAATTGAGTCCCCAGTACTTCCATTTTCCCTCCCCTTCTCCCACCCACTGTTCCCATCCCCCTATTCTACTTATTTTTTCTGCTATCTAGTTATACTTTTTTTTAAATAGTGTCTTGTGGATGTACATGATGGTGAGATTCACTGTGGCATATTCATATATGTACATAGAAAAGTTAGGTAAGATTCATTCCACTGATTTTCCCTATCCCATCTCACTTCCCTTCCCTTCATTTCCTTTTTTACACTTCAATTATCTTTCTTCTATTCCTTTTTTATCCCTTCCCCTTATTTTGGATTAGCTTCCACATATCAGAGAAAACATTCCACCTTTGACTTTTTGGGATTGGCTTTATAGAGCAATATTCAGTAGAACTTTCTGCAATGATAATGATACTCTATATCTGTATCTTAGGTGTCCAATACAGTAGCCCATGACTGAATTTAATTAGACTTAAACAGAATTAAAAATTTAGTCCCTTAGTTGCTTCAACTAGCCACATTTCAAGCACTCAATAATTACATGTGGGTAGAGGCTACTATTTTAGATAGTACCTATATAGAGTTTTCCTATCAAGGCAGAAAATTATACTGGACAGTGTAGGTCCAAACAGATTAGCCTTTCTTCAATTCCTCAAATAAAATTCTTCTCATTTGAAAGGTTATGTTCTCCTTTTGGCTAGTTGTATCCTATTTATTTTTTAGGAAGCATTAAAGTGCACAGCAGGTAAGATTACTGTGTATTGCCTCTCATTTATAGTACTTTTAGAAAATATAGTTAAGTATTTTTTATTGGTTCTTTCTAACTAGATTATAATCTTTGCTATGGCAGAGACTATGTCTGTACTCCCATTTCTAGTACATTATCTAACAGTGAGTACTCATTGAAGGCTTATTAAGTAAAAAGCTGGATCCAGTAATCCATGCCAGTAACCCCAGCTACTTGGAGACTGAAGCAGGAGAATCACAAGTTCAAGAAAAACTTAGGCAGACTCTATACCAAAAATCTTACTTAGCAAAATAATAAATAAATAAATAAATAAATAAATAAATGAGTAAAGGAAATATGACTCTCTGGGATAGATAATATTTCCATTAAGTAAATGCTTAACTAAAAGAGTCAGGAAAACATTAGTTTTGTAAGCATTTAATATTTATTCAGCATTACACATTTTGTCTTAGAGGTTGTGATGGACTCCCATGAAGCTCATACATTAGGCAATGTAACAATGTTTACAGGTGAAAAGATTAGACTATGAGAGGTACAACCTCATATGATGGATTAATAATTTGAGTGTAACTATCAGGTGGTAACCATAAGAGTGTAGGACATGGCTAGAGGAAGTAGGTCTTTGTAGGTGTGCCCTTGGGGCCATATCTTTTCTCTGGTTCTTCATGTGCTCCTGGCGCTAGCTTGGTGTCTCTCTCTCTCTCTCTCTCTCTCTCTCTCTCTCTCTCTCTCTCTCTCTCTTTCTCTCTCTCTCTCTCTCTCTCATGATATTCTGTCTCACTTTGGGTTCAGAGAAAAGGATTTAGCTGACCATAAACTAAAACCTCTGAAACTGTGAAGCAAAATAAACATTTCCTCCTCCAAGTTATTCTTGCCAGGTATTTTTGTCACAGCAAGAAAAAAAAAAAAACTAATACAGAGGTGGTGGTGGATCCTCCCCATCTGGTCATTGGAATGTGTAACTAAATGTTGGGAAGAAAATGAGGCTGAAAAGGTGAAAGTCCTTTGCCTTAATACAAGAATAAAAGGCCTAGAGAGTGAAGGAGATCTATGAAATAGTACAGACAGAGACCAAGTGATAAAATGTGTTTGACCAACAAGATTAGCAAAGAGAAACCATTGAATAAATCAGAGAAGGGTCAATCAATGAAACTGAAAGAGCTCCAAAATTACCTAATATCATAGAAGGCAAGGAAAATGGTTAGTACAAGGAGATTATAGCCAATAGATTCAGGTGATTGGTCCACTTCAATCAGAAAAGTGCCTTGTTCCATATCCTACTAGAGAGAGTAAAAGTTAATGAACTTCATACTTCAACACAGTGAACACTATAGAAGAAAAAAAAATGGTGCTATCATTTTATGTGGTACAGCCTCCCAAATTCATATTGATAAGCAATCACTGAGGTGACGGCATTGGAAGGTAGAGCTTCCAGGATGCAAGGTAATGGGGGTTCCTCACTCTAAAATGGATTAGGCACCAGGCATGGTGGCCTGTGCTTATAATCCCAGAAACTTGGGAGGCTGAGGCAGGAGGATCTTGAGTTCAAAACCAGCCTCAACAAAAGTGAGGAACTAAGCAACTCAGGGAGACCCTGTCTCTAAATAAAATACAAGAAAGTGCTGAGAATGTGGCTCAGTGGTCAAGTGCCCCTGAGTTCAATCCCTAGAACCAAAAAAAAGAGAATGGATTAGGTACCTCATAAAAAAAGTTTGGGGGAGAACTCTTCTGATCTTCTGCCATGTGAGGACACAGTCCATTCCTTCTTGCCCTTCTACTGTATGCCATGTGAGGATGTAGCAAGAAAGCCCTAATCAGACATAATATGCCAGCCCCTTGATCTCAAACTTCCCAGCATCCAGAACTGTAATTTCTATTGTTTATAAATTACCCAGCTTGTAGTATTTTGTTATAGCAGCACAAGCATACTAAGACAAGGAACAAAGTAGCCTGTAAATGAGGGCTTCATCTAAGTACAAGATCCAGGAACCTAGGTTATTCATCTGTCCTTTTATTCACAAAGGCAGGAGTAGCTGGGCTTTCTGGAGTGGAAGATCGAGAGACCAGAAATGGAGTGAATGTGAATGAGACATTGGAAAGTAAGTTGTGTATATGTTACAGGTTAGGTACCTCAGGAATTAGGCTGCAAGACTGATATTTGTGGGTGGGAAGTGCTTATTATGGAATGTTCTTGGGTCAAACCCAGGAGAGAACAAGGGAAGCTGAACTTCGATGGGGAAATTAGAATAGTGGCTTCAGCCAAACCTAGAGGGAACTCTGAATCTAAAAGGTCCCTCCAAACTGTCACTAGTAGAAACAAGAGGATAAGACCTCTGTATGCCTACAGATCTCAGATATGAGCTCTCCCAAGGAGGGCGTATAACCTTTAATGAGGCATATTCCTTAGGTCAACAGCAAATCCTAGAGAGACACAACTGTGAGCCCCTAGCAGCCAATACTCCCAGCAGTTAGAAAAATACATGACTTGCTATGAAATGAGATCTGAGAGTACATCCCAGTATCAACACTAGTCCACTAGCTTTTCTCTTGAATCCATTTGCCTCATATAGTAGGACACTTCATTTGGGAACAGTTCTTCCAAGATCTTGATTAGTCTACTTTTGGGGAAAACTTACCTGAGGAAGGGTGACTAAAGCAATTATTCTGGAAGCTATACCTGATATTTATAACTAAAAACTGGCTATAACCCTTGATGAGAAACTCTACTGGCATAGTAGCTGATCTGGTGGAGTGAACCAGACTCTTTTCCTAAAAGTTCCACTATTTCCTTAATCATCTCCAAGACTGGGCTGCTGCTCTTATCAATTTACCATCAAACTACACAGGAGAATTTCATCAGATAACTTTAATATATCATCTAAGTATCTAGCCTGTTACAATATTCACTATCCCCATTGTACAACCTTATCCTTGTGGTCAGCTTCAATTATACCAGGCAGCACAGAGACACAGAGTCCACAGATGTAGATGGACAGAAGCACATGTTCCCCAAGGGAGTCACTGGAAGTGATTATCTGTGGAGTAATACTTCTATGACTAATTCTATGGACTTATGTATTCTGATTATTGGGGGGTATAGTACCTTATTTTAGGATGTATATCACATTCTAGAACATGGCACCCCATCCTTGTATGTTACCATTTCCAAGATGAAGCCTTAGGAATCACATTTAAAGATTCTTCTGATACTCCACCAGTGCAGTAATTTTTGAGTGGTACAGTACATGATAGGACCTGTTAATCCCCAAATCATGTGCCTATTGCTTTACTTTAAAGTGAGCTTTTAGTTTAACTGAATTTATGTGTGATTCTATGTCAGTGGTTCAAATTCTTTAAGCTCTTATGCAGTATGTTTACTGGACTTTACCAGGCATAAAACACAAACACTTTATTAGAGTCTGTGTTAATGACATTCCAGATGAATTTCTCTCTATTCCAGAATGGAAAGGGTTCAGAGAAATCATTTTGCTTCCAAGTGGCTAGTTGTTCTCCTCAAAGGATGATGATATATCAAGGGTTCAGCATTTGTCTCTTTTGCTGGTAGATTGGATATTTGGTAGCTCAAGGATCAGATCAATCTTACTGGGTAGGGAAAAGATACTGTTGATCCCATGGTTAGTCTTCATCTCTTCCCAATGATTACTCTGTTCATGAGTCTATTACACTTGCCTTGGGATGATCAAAGACAAGCTAACTGACATCAACTGACTGAGTCATTCTCTTCTGTTCAGTTGTTCATACTTGTTATATTGTAGATGCTCTCTGGTGGGCATTAACGTGACATAAACCCCTTCACACTTTGTGTGTTCTTCCCTGGTTGTATCTATATGCCTCTTTCACAGTTCTCCTTGATTCTGATCTTCCAATTCTTCTCCTTCCATGTCCTTGATAAAAACAACAAGACTTTCATTTCCTTTGATACTGTGTATATCATTAACTTCAGACAATTTTTTTTCACAGAGTGAATAACCAATTGCACTACCTGAGTCATGGACTATTGAGAAGCCTTCAGATCTGTCTTTAACTCCTACCCACAGGCAAGGCTGACCTACTCATACCATACCCATTCTTTCTCTTTAGCCAGCTGGCCATAAGGAAGCTTCTCGCACAACCATGATAGATGATATGCAACTTTGGGCCATCTGATTGCACAGAATACTTTGGTCCTTTGGTTCTGCCTATGTCTAATAACAGAGAGACAATTTACATCTTAGAAGTATTACAGCTAGATCTTTCTGAACCTTTGATATATTAGGAGGATGATATAACCCAGATCAAGGTGGGCAGTTTGGGCTGAATGGTCACTTGGTAACCCACTGTCAGGGTGCTCCATCTCTACCAGGGCTCAGGATCATGATAAGAACCATTTTTAAGAAGTACAAATGGTGTATAATTTGCTGCTGCAGATGGCACTGTCTTGCTTGACCATAGAACTTCATATTGCTGTTGCCTACTAAAGAGTGACATAAAACCCACATAGCATTTTTTTTTGCACAGATATCTCTAATACCACAGGGTCTCCTAAGTCCCGTGGCCCAAGAGTCAGCACTACTTAAAACATAGATGAGATGTGATTCACATATTTTCCTGCACTAGACCCCTTTAAAAGATTTTGTGTCTTCTAGTATATAGGTTGGAGTAGTGTTTCTAATACAATTGCAATATTATTTTTATTCACTGCGTCTAGTGGGAGACTGTTGAAGAAGTTTACACTTGGCCTTCTCTGCTAAAACAGCCATTCCCTTCACTGGCCAAGAAACCAAATTGGATATTTGGCCAACTACCAATTGTGTCTATTTAAATTATATATTCAGAGATCAAGAAAATTACCAAATGTGACTACTATAAACTAGAACTAGTGGATGGAAAATAATCCAAACCTGTATTAGGACTTAATTCTTAAAATCAAGATTTCATACTTTCCTACTTTTCAAGGAAAACATTAGGATACTTTTCCTGACTATCAATGTCAACTTAAGCCCTGTATTTAAAAGTTCTCAAAAACTCTAGCATTAGTTCACAGTTATCTGAGAATATCAGTGTAAGGCCATTTGAGTAATTATTACCATTATATATTCTCCATGGTTTTGCAAGGCCTTTGTATCTGTGGTGTGAGCATTTTTAATGAATAGATTCCAAGTCTGAAAACTCACTCAGGCCTGGAAATTGGGAAAGAGATTATCATTTTTATTAGGGTAGTTGCCCTCAGCCCCTTGATTATCTATCCTTGATTTCTTTTAATTATATAGATGGAGCAATACATTTATTTTGTATATATTTTTACAGATGCTGCGATTAATTATTTTCATATCTGCTTTCCCTCTTACCTTTTCCTTCTTATGATAACTACATATATTTGACCTCTATAATTTTGGGATCCTATCATCCCCATTTCTGTTAGGGAGCTCAGTTCTATAGCAGCATCTCCTAATGCCATATCTGGCCTAGAGAAGCCAGCTACTATTGAGCTTTAAAAGATTGTGCTGCTCTTTTCACAAGTTTCTTTTTTTATTTCAAGCTTATTGCTTTGGTAAATGGAGTGTCTTCCAGGCTTTTGTTCAGAAAATGTTTGACTATTAGTTTTCATGGGCTTCTATCTTAAGTCTACTCTAGCATGTTCCTTTCTCTGAGTCTTTTGATCCCTTCTCCCACTGTCTGTCCCAGTCACCTCTGGCATTTCTCATTCCTTTATGTGGTCTGTAACTTTCTACATGTTTCCAAGAAGCATCAGAGGAATGTGATAACACTTTTTCCCATAACCCTTCCCAGGCTTCAATATCCATGTTGACAAACCTTCCGTTATTTATGTCCAGCCCTGCTTAATACAGCACACAGAGGATCCAGTCCCATATGTACTTCTCAGGTCCTATTAGCATATATTGTCTGGCCATATAGTTCCTTCAGGATATAGTCCCTTTTCACTCTTAGCAATCCCAGCATTTCTTTGGTTCTGCTATGACTTAATCTTGGTTATTAATTGTCTGGTGGTCAGGAAAGGAGGTGAGGTAACAAATCTTATGAAGGATTCTCTATCTCTCAAACATGGGGGAGCCCTAGCTTGTACCACCAAGGAGTGGGACATTTTTGCTCACAGAGTTCAAGGCAATATGAGAATTCAGTCTTCTGAATGCATAAACCCAGATGTTATCATCCTATCCCTCAGGGTTCCAAACCTTTTCAATTGAGGACCTGATCTTAGTGTAGTAGATTTGCTGAAATTGTGAATTCAACCACCTATAGAATTTTACTACTCTTACAGTAAGTCCTGGGTCTAAATTACATCCTCTTTTTCTGTTTTCCTGTATTCTGCAATCTTAGTCTGTTTTGTGCTGCTGTAGCAAAATACCTAAGACTGAGTAATTTTTAAAGAACAAAAATGTATTTTTTTCATGTTTCAGGAGGATAATAAATTAAAGATCAAGGTGCCTGTAGGTTCAGTTGTCTGGTTAAGGCTGCTCTTTGCTTCCAAGATGGTTCCTTATTGCTGCACCCTCTGGCAGGGTAAAATACTGTATCCTCACAATAGATGATATAAGGGCAAATTATCCACATCTACATGAAGCCTCTTTTATAAGGGGTTTAATATCATTGCAAGACAGAAGCCCTTTTAGCCTAATCACCTCTTAAAGGCCCCACCTCTTAATACCATTTATCTACCTTGCTGCCAGTGAAGCCCTGTGACACTTATACTTAGATTTTAGTTGATGACTAATCACCCTGAAACATTCAATGTTTTGTCCCTCGGTACATCAATCAAACTCAGCTGCAGCCATCTAATTCCAATCTTTATAATTATACTTCCCCATATCTCTCAAATACCTGGCGTATAGCACTTTTAAGTGATGTCCTGGCCATTACATCCCATCCCACCTCATTGCCACCAAGTTTTACCAACTGCGTTGTTGCTGAGCAACAAGGGGTATACATATTCTACCTACCACTAGTAGTAGGCGCTTCCTTGCCAGCTGCACAGAAGGTTATTCAGCCTGTGCTCCCATTCTTGAGTCTACTTTCTTGGACCACTTCTGGTAGCAACTGTTGTAGTTCAGGTTCCCAGGGAAACAGATTCTAAAACTCTATTATTATCAGGCAGGAAGTTTATTGTGTTGTACCTTTGAGAACACCTGTGAAGGAGCAAGAAAGGATGGATGGGTGGAGAGAAAATTTAATTGCCACACAGTTCAACTGTCAACTCCACTAATTGCACCTGGAGCTTTAAGTTAGGATCGCTTCCTCTCTGTACCAAATTAAAAGACTTAATCTTTGCACTCTTGCAGTATTGACCAGTCTTTGAATAAGGGACTCCTCCTCCTGGGAGGGAATGTAAGGTGAGGTAATTTCTTACTCTTAAGACACAACTGTGTTCTGTGATCACTTAATTCCTGGCATCAGGGGTAACAAGTACCTCAGTTCTGAAGGGGGATTTCAGTGTAGCATGAAAGCACCCACTGCAGTTTAGTGTTCACATGTAAAGTCAGGGAATGCTGCATTCAAGAGCAATCGAATTGTCTATTGAAACATATAGGGATGGCAGACATGGTGGTGAACACCTGTAATCCCAGTGGCTCAGGAGGCTGAGGCAGGAGGATCATGAGTTCAAAGCCAGCCTCGGCAAAAGTGAGGTGTTAAGCAACTCAGTGAGACCCTGTCTCTAAATAAAATACAAGAAAGGGCAGGGGAAGTGGTTCAGTGGTTGAATGCCCCTGAGTTCAATAGTTCAATCCATGGTACCACTACCCCCAAAAAAATATATAGAAGGTTAAATTTGTGGATTGAGGAGAACACGCAGAAATTTCAGTCGTGAAGAAAAAGGAAGGGTATTTTTTTTTTTTTTTTTTTTTTGTCGTGGATACTGGAATTCCTAAGGACTTATGCTTATCTTTATCTGGAGTAGGATCATTATAAAACCTAAACATTCTATGCATAAAATGTGTTCCCATGTAGAATAAACTGTTGTACTATTTTTAATATTACATAAAATTAGTCTACCTATTAAGCATCACATGCTATCTCTTGAATCAGGAAATGTTATGCAGTATAGTGAGGATAAAGACAAGCAAGTCCCAACCTCAAAGCTGAGGTCAATACTCAAAGCCATATGTTTATAAGGGTGAAAGAGATATAAACAAGATCAGCATTTGGAGTGTCATCATTATCTTTTTAGATTTTATTTTAAAATACTTACAGACTCAGATTTGCAAAAATAGAGTCCCATGGACGACATCACTCAGTTTTCCTCATAGTGACATCTAATATAACTGTACTAATATATCAACACCAAGAAATTGACCTTGGTACAATATTGTTAGTTAGATATATTTCATTTTCACCATTTCTAAGGCATTCATTCATATGTGGGTGAGGTGATGGAGTTCTGTACAATTATAACCCATGTAATCAAGATATAAGATTATTTTATCAGCACAAACAAATGCCTTCATGCTACACCTTTATATTCACACCCTTTCTTCTGCCTTAGCCTTGTGTCCTGGAAACCACACTTCTGTTCTCCATCTCTATAAATTTATCATTTCAAGAACATTATATACCCTAAAAACACATGGCACATGACTTTTTGGACTTACCTTTTTCACTCAACAAAATTTCCTTAAGATTCAGACAAGTTATTACATCTACAAATATTACATTCATTTTTATTACTTAGTAATATTCCATAGGTATGAATATTCCATAACAAATCATGGTTATGATTATTCCATAATCTTTCACCCACAGAAGTTCATTTGGTTTTTTCCCCCAACTTTTTGTTATTAATAATCAGTCTGGTATGAACATTTGAGTATAGGACTTTGTGTGAATATATATTTTTATTTCTCTGGGAATAATACTTGGGAGTGTACTTTCTGAGTCATAAAACAAATGAATTTTTAATTTTGTAAAGAAAAGTTTGAAAAATCTTTCCAAAGTGACCATAACATTTTACATAGCTACCAGCAATATATGAGAGACCCATTTTCTCTGCATCCTTACCAGCATTTGGTATTATCACTATTTTATTTTGGACCGTTCTACTGAGTATACCTTATGTGGCTTTAATTTTCATTTCAATAATGCCTAATGATTTTGATAAATTTTCAATTTTTGTTCAAGTGAATTCATTAGGTTATTATTTCTAATTTTTCAGCATGTATTTTTTTTCATTATGTGATACTCTTATTTCACATACAAAAATTATTAAACTATTAATTAAGTACTAACTGCTATATATTGCTTATTTCCTTTTTTTTTTTTTTTGTTTTATAATATTAGAGATAGCTAGACCATTAAAAATTTCTGGTAGAAAATTTAATTCACATAGTAGGAAACTGTGGCCTAGGAATATTCAGTGACTTTTTCAAGACCATCATAGCTGGAACTAGAGTCCAGACAGGGAATCTCTTGTTCCAGCATCATCTCCTCCTTCTGCCACTCACTCCCCCTCCCTTACCCCTTCTATCCTCCTCTTTCTCCTCCCACTCCTTCTTCTTCATCTTCTTCCTCTTTCTCTTCTTCCTCTTCTCCTTAGGTCACTCTACCACTGACTTATATCCCCAGCTCTTTTCATTCTTTGATTTTGAGTTGCTAAATCTAGCTTCCATCTTGTGATCCTTCTGCTTCAACCTCTCAAGTTGCTAGGATTATATATGTGGATGTGTGTGGGTGTGTGTGTGGTGCTGGGGATTGAACCCAGGGCCTTGGGCATGCAAGGCAAATACTCTACCAACTGAGCTACATCCCCAGCCCAAGCATCCTTTTCTTGAGACCACTATGTTTTCCTAAACTAGACATATGTGTGTGTGTATATATGCATGTTTTTTTGTGTGTGTACACACTCACATGTATGAGGTTGATGAATGGTTTCAGGTTTACTACTCTATCAAGTACCTGGCTTCCCAGCACCCTTAAATAAAGGTTAATAAGACATTGCATAATATTGCTTAAATTTACAGAGAATTGCAAGATCTATGTAGCTGAATCCCTGGGGACATCTAAAGTTGAGGGGGTGGAATATGGTAGCCAGGTGTGAATAAGGTAGATATACAATTCACCTGGTTTGAGATGTAAGTAGATCTGGAGCTGCTATGATTAGGTCATCGGGGCAGAACTCTTATGAACGTGATCAATGAAAGAGGCTCATGGGAGCTCATTTGCCCCTTTTGCCCTGTGAAGATGAGAGGAATGAAAGCTTCTGTGAACTACAGGATGGCCCTCCACACATAATGAACCCTCTATCACCTTGGTCTTGGGGACTTTCCAGCCTCTGAACTCTGAGAAATAAATTTCTGATGTTTATGATCCAGCCAGTCTATGGTGTTTTGTTATAACAGTCCAAACAGAGTAACTCACCTTGATAAGTCCTGAGAAATTCAACTAACTCAATGATTGGTGGAGGTGGAGGTGGAGGAGGGAAATTGAGGGCTCTGTGAAAACTGCCAGACCATTCCTCTGCTTTCCTTTGCTTTCACTATAATGGCTCAAGAGCATTGTAAATGATGATGCCAAAGATCTGTAACCTCTGAGCTGCTGCTGACCTTGAGGAAATTTGTGCAGGTGGCTATCACAGAGGCAAGATAAACATACCCTGGGGAGCAGCAGGAGCAGGTAGTAATACTGAGAGAGTACATGAGACAAGCTTTCTGGTGGCTTCACTTCCCAAATACAGTGGAGGGAGAAGAATCCACAGGGATGAGAAAAAATGTGACTCTTGTATTACCTAAGTAATAATGGAACATCAACTGAATATGAAGGTAAGTAAAACTAAAATCAGAGTGAAACTAAAGGGAAAAATAAAGTAGGCTTTTAACTTTTCAAAGAATACTAGGAGTTTTGGTTCATATACTCTGTGAGAGCAGGTTTAAATTAGTATTTTTGGAGATGGTTCTGTTTGTTGGTATTTAGAATCCAAAGAATGTCCATGAAAATAGATGCTGATGGAGTCGATCTGAAAAGATAGAGAGATGTAGAGGTGAAGATATTGGATCGATCTCTATGGGTATGAAAATGTCTTCTGTGAGTGCAGACCTTGTGGTGGAAAAGAAGACTATGGACTAAACCTTTGGTAAATGAGAATGAGTGATCAAGAGGGTGATAGAACAATCTTTAAAAGAAGGAGAAAGAAAGTCTCAGAGCAGAGAAATTTTGCAAGTTGGAGGAAGAACAATCATGTACAAGCTGGACTTGAGGGATTATGGTGCATACTGGCTCTATCCTAATTCTTTGGAATATAGAAAATGAGGAAGGACAATGCTCTACACTGGTCATACTGAACAGTGCCCCAAAGGATACTAACAGTTCATACCACCATGAGAAGAAAATACGATAATTCATGTACAACATTTAACACAAACCAGGAACATAGAATAGGTACATGTTATTAGTATCATTACTTACTACGTAATAAGTCATTACTATTATGCAAACGATAAATATTTAAGAGAAATAAAAATTGTTTCCATTTTCCAGATAAGGAAATTCACATTTAAGAAGATTGAGTGATCTCCTCAAGTATGTAGGACTTGGGTCTGTAGGGCCAGAACAAGTAGCTAAGACCTTGTATTCTATCAGGTTCCCCACTGTTATGGTTTGGAAGTGAGGCGCCCCCCAAAAGCTCATGTGTGAAACAGTGTAAGAAGGTTCAGAGAAGAAATGATTGGGTTGTAAGAGTCTTAACCCAATCAGTGAATTAATCCCCTGATTAGGATTAACTGAGTGGTAACTGGAGTGATAGGGTATGTTTGGAGGAGGTGGGGATTGGGCCATATTTGTATATGGCAAATGGGGTCTCTTTCTACCTCTTGATAATTATGTAAGCTGGTTCCCTCTGCCACACTCTTCCACCATGATGTCCTGCCTCACCTTGAGCCTGGATCAATGGAGCCTGCAGCCTATGGATTGAGACCACTGGAACAGTGAAATAAAGCTTTCCTCCTCTACAGTTGTTTTGGTCCGGTCATTTAGTCACAGCAGCAAAAAGGCTGATTAAAACACCCACTGTCCTACAGGGTTGTGGAATCATGGATAGACACATGTGTCTTTACCACAGGTGGCCTGTGTGGGGCTGGATCACCCATCTCAAATTTTGAAGTGGAAAAGAAAATAAGCAAGAGAACTTGCTGGTAACCTCTTGGGGGTTCAAGTCAAATCATTATGAGGAAGGAGTACTTATTTAAATCTAATTGTTTAGGTGTCTCTGTTCAAATAAAATATTCCTTTAATAAAGATATCACTAATACATACTAAATATAGTAAAAGCACTTTTTACTTATTAAAGTTTGGGTGCTTATAGAATTAATCTAGTTTTTGAAATTATTATCCAAATCCATTTTTCCACTTTATAGGTAAGTAAAGAGTAAAGTTTCTTTTGAAGTCAGTTGGTCCTACTCTTTAAGACAGAGACCAACCATTAATAGAGGAAGATATCACAGAGATAGACTAGAGAGAAGGACATTAAGACTTTGGCACTTCAGTCCATTCAGTATAAATTCTAAGAAGGATAAAGCCAGTAAATAGTTGAGGTATCTAAGATGGAGACTCTTCATATCACGTAAGTCAAAACTGAAGGATTTGCAAGAAATTACTCAATGCAAAATATAAATTTGGAAGAGAACAGAATGTGGAAAAATTATTCTAAAACATTGCCAATTAAGCATTCTGAGTTTGACTAATATGGAAAATGATCTGCCTCAGAGGAATGCAACAGAGGCCATGAACTCTGATTCTGAATCGGGAGACAAGTATTGAAGGGAAATAACCCAAAGAAGGAAAAGCTAAGAATATTAATTGCTTGGCAGAGGTATGTCCAAGAATGTTATGACCCATCCGAAGAGAACATTATGATGGCCCCTTTTCTAGGTCCAAGAACAAAACATTCCCACACATTGAATTCCTCATGAAATAACTGACAATCATGGAACCTTACCAAAAATCAGATTAAAATAGGTATTTGGCTGAATTTGAGCCAAATCTGATATCCAGTTTCAGCCAAATACTTTCAGTGAAATTTCTTGAGAGCCAAATGTTCTTTGAATCCAGAAAGACCATATTTTTGCTAATCAATGTAACTATATATAAATAAGGTGACCATATACTTTATCATCCAGGATGGAACATATTTAAGCAAAAGGGGATGCTGTTGATAATAATGTGAGTACAATGGGCACCAACTCAATCCTGGACATAAGATCACCTTGTGTAAAAACCATTCTTATTCAATGGATTATGGTGGTATTCACGGGAATAGTGGTAGAAAATGTTTAGGTGGATGTGATAACTTATGTCCTAACTCTAGGCTTAGAGTTCACTGTTAGCCAACACTGTGTCTCAATATATGTTGCAGATTTCAAACAATTTCAAAAATTGGTAGAAATTAAATACAAATAATTATAACATGTGTGTACAGAATCCTGATATCACAAGTGTGACATTTGTCTATTCCTTGGATAAAAAAAAATTAACTAGTACTCTGTTCTTAGTTCTTCTATGAATATGCATGTATATGCTAACTTCTGTTGATTATACATTAATGGAATTTTCATTTTTTCTCACTGTCAAGACAGCAACAAAGGCCTTTTCAGCTCCCAGACCAATCTTTGATAGAAGCAATCTTCAAAGAACAATATTGCTTTTTTAAAACTTTAGAATAAAAACAAAACAAAACAAAAAACACAACATTTTGATTAGAGGGATTAATTTCCTAATTGAATAGTTGAGGTACCTAAGATATCTAAGATTTTGAGAGTTTAGATGCTGCTGCTGATAGCAACAATAATGAAAGCCTTTTGATATTCTAATACATTAGTTTTACCTCTCCCTAGACACATAAATTCCATATTTTAGTGTATGGACTCACCAGCCATTGACCAAAAGAGGAATCATAACTGATCTTCTCTTCACACACCCTACATCTCATCTGTCTGCAGGTCTCTAGGTTCTACTTAGAACACGGAAGTTGAATATATTCAACATACATTACCCCAAGCCACTTTAATTTCTGCTAATCAGACTTCCTATGTCTAGTCTCCATTGCTGCCACAGATAATTAATTACTGTATTACAGGTACAGTAATCTTTTTAAAAGTGTGAAGCATACATTTAACTCCCTGCTTAAGCTCTTCAGTGGCTTCTCATTGCACAAAGACAAAATAGCCCTTCTTGTCCTGACTGGTTTGGACCCATATGAGCTCATCTCCAGCTATTTTCTCCTCTCCTCACAATAATTCGGCCTCATTGCCCTACTTTCTGCTCCTCCAGGATGCTACCCTTTCCTGACTCAGGCTTGTTTCTAGAACTTTTCTCCATTTATAACACTGTGTGGTGAGCTCTTCTTAAGCTAGTTCCATCATCCTTCAAATATTTGCTCACAGGACCCCTTCTTAGAACTTTCAGGACTATCTATTTTACTGCAGTTCCTCTCTATGATACCTGGAAAGTTATTTTCTAGAGTAATTACCATACACTAATGGTTGAGTGTTATTTATGTCTATCTCCTCCAATAGCAGTGTAACATCTAGAGCAAGAATTGACACACTATTTTTTTTTCCTCTAAAGAGTCAGATAGTAAATACTTTAAGCTTTTAGCAACAAATAGTCTATTTTCAAAAAAATCAAAAAAACAAAACAGGCAGTTGACTGCACTGGTCTTACTGGCCATAGTTTGGCAATTCTCATCAGGGCCATTACTTTAATATGATTTGCTCCCTACCATAATCTTAGCACCCAGCACAAAGCAGGTGCCCAGTAAAAAATACATACATACTGAATGAATGGAGTTCTATTCATGTGCCAGGTACTGTGCAAATATTCATGATATTTCATTCTTACTTAAATTCTGATAGATATTATTCTATCTATTTTATAGACAAGCAAAAGAAGTCCCAGGGAAGTTTACTAATTCACCCAAACTGATATATCTCTTGTATTAATTTCCTAGGGCTATGAGTACAACAAACCACATGGCTTGAAACAACAGAAATTTATTCTCTTATAGTTGTAGGAACTAGGTTAAAAAAAAATCACCCAGGCCATGCTCTCTCTGAAGTCTAGGGGTTAGCCATATCTTACTTCTTCTGGTTTTTGATGGCACTTGGCATTGCTAGACTTGTGGCAGCACAACTCCAGCTGCCTCCATTTTTCTCCCCATGCATCTCTCTCTGTGTTTTCACATATTGCCTTCTTCTCTGTGAGTCTGTGTCCTCTCCTTAGGACACCACTCATTGGGTTTATGGCCTGCCTTAATCCAACATGACCTCTTTTCATCTGTAAAGATCCTTTCCCAAATAAAGTCACAATTTCAGTTTTCCTTTGGCCACGTTTTAGGAGGGATAACATTCAGCCTACTATTGCTACCAAATTGTAGCATGAGAATTTGCACCTGATAGCTTTTCAGCAGTACTCTACAGTTATGACCTGTTATTAAATTAAATTAAAAGGTTATACTGGTGTCCTATTTTAGAGTTATTTTGAGAAATGATGATTTGAGAGTGTCAGTGGAAATAAGAGGAACTAAAAATCGTACCTGTTAGGTACTTTGTCTATGTCATAGTTTCTGACTAGTGTCCTAAACATTATGTGAATGTTGATTTTTGAGGCATTTGATACATATGAATAGAGATATTTTTTTTCCTACTAACATCATTGATCAAGCAAGCAGAATTTCATTAGAAGTTTCCAGTCCCTCTAGTTAACATCTTTGGATATTAGGCCTGTTTGTCATGTTTTTCCCCAAAACTTGTCAGAGGCATGTTTCCCCCCCAAAACATAGTTCTGTGGTCCAATACATTTGGTAAAGAGGAGACTAAGTCACATAAAACAGATTCCTTTACTACAGTAAATGATTGTTTCTTAGCACTTTTTATTTGTTAAAGTGTCTTGAGAGTTTCTAGGAGAAAGGTATTGTGCACATTTTCCCAAGATCACTGAACAGTTTTTGGAGAGTATCTCCAGGAGCTATACTTTGGTATATGCTTTTCTAAGTGCAGGCAATTTTCTGAAGGCAAATTTGTAAAAAAATCCTTTCTTGGGTTTTAGAAATTGGTTTTGAATCCCTAAAGAAACAAGAGAGATTTATGACAGAAGGGGAAACACTGATAGTCTGTACCAAGGCATCCACTAATTTATAATCAGCACATATTCATTTATTCATTTATTCATTCAGTGATATTACATTTGTGTGTGTACATAGCCCAGGGAAGTAGGTATAAACTTATTGAGAAATAGATTTCTTTTCATTGTCATACAGATAATGCATGTACATAATTACCCCACAAAAGTAACTCTAATAAAGGGAAACCATTAGTTTCACAAAAAATTCATATATTGAAGTCTTAACTGCCAATGCTTGGAATATGACTGTATTTGGACATGGGATCCAAAACAAAGAAGTATATAAGGTTAAATGAGGTTATAAAGGTGAGGTCCTTGTCTATAGGACTGGAGTCCTTATAAGTAGAGGGGGAGATACTATGTTTCCTCATGCACACAGGAAAGGTCATGTGAGGACACACCAGGAAGGGAACATCTGCAAGCCTAATAGAGAGGCCTCAGGAGAAATCAAACCTGTTGTTACCTTGATCTTGAATTGTTACAATCTAGAACTCTGAGAAAATAAATTTGTTAGATAAACCACCCCATCTGTGGTACTTTATTATGACAATCAAAGAAAATTAAAGCAGCCCTGTTAATTGTTCATTAGGTCCTTGCCTTCAAGGGGTTTACTCAGTTCTAACATATACTAAGTCTTTATAGTTCCTTTAGTTTTGTTTTAGAAGAATTTCATGGGAATTAATCTGATTGTAAACCTCTTGAGAACAAAGGTTTCACCTGTCTCATGTTTTCATTTCCACATTGACTACCAGAGAGCCAAGCATCTGGCAGAATGAATATACTGTCTACATTTCTACTACTTTCTGTGTGCTAATAATTGAGAAATGCCCCAACACAATTCTTAGAGTCAGAAATAAGAAGAAAAAAAAAAAAAAAAAGCACTACAAAGTCTTTTACACACAGCTAGAAACTTCTTATTTAATCTCTTTTTATTTTGAAAGGGATATCACTCATTTCATAGATGAAAAAACAGAGGTGTAGAAAACTTAAGTGTTCTGGCCAAAATCATAAAATCATGGGCAGAGCCAGAATTTCAACTCAGTGTTTTTCCTCCCTGAATATACATTGGACTGAGGAAGGCAAGTGCAATTTTTTAAAAATTAAAAGATGCTGAGTGGAGTGTTTTCATCAATTGCCTAATTAGAGAACAGAGAAAATCTTGATTGAAGCACTTATGAAAAATAACTGGGAATTTTAGTGTACTATATGTTTATTTCTATGACATTTTCATAAGTGACATGACCACCAAAAAGTTAGGCTAATATTAAATTTTGTAAATAAAAATAATTGATGAGCACTTACTAAAAATCAAGCATTTTTCTTGGTTCTGTGGATTTTTGATGCCTGTTTTGTAAGGCTAGAGAAAAAAATTGGAAGTGCCCAGAACCAGACAAGAATGACCAGTCCTTGAAATGCACTATACATTTAACCGGCTGGATAAAGTTGGAAAGTTTACTCTGGAGAAGAATGAAGATGAATTGATTATTGTTTCTAAAAGAGGAAGAGTTTCAGTTAGAAGAGGGATTTAGAAATGGAATGAAATTAAGAGGTAATAAGCTTTCCATTACCAACAGTATTAAGATAGATGTGTCTATATCAAAGAAACTCCTGCATTTAAAGGAAGTTCAACTAAACTTTCGAGTTCCTTAAACTTGAAGATTTTATTCATAAATTTCTCATTATTATCATCAGTTTTTTAACAAAGTTATTTGCCTCAGAAAACAACAACAAGAAACTAGGGCTACTAACTCCCTTCTGGAACTATAAAGAGAATTCCTGGGAGAGAAACATCTCAGTTCTCTCATCACCATTGCTAAGAGATCCTCACAAAAAAAATAGTTGAATTTGAACCCTTCTCATTGACTTTTTTACAATTATATTAACAAAATTCAGTCTCCACGTTTCAAAGATGATAACATTGCCTATTTTGAAAGGGTTGCCTATTCATTTTGCCTTTATCAAAGCAAAAAGACCTCATACCATTATAATGCCTATCACTGTGCCAGGCATTGAACAGAAGCTTCTTAAATACAAAAGAATACGGTTGGGTGTTTTTCTTATCTGGGATCATTGTTTCTTGAGAAGGACCTACTGAGGCTCAGAAGTGAGTATGAGATAATAGTGAGCATCATTAAAGGAATTAGAGTAGATAATCCATGTACAAGCATCAAAGAAGTTGCAGTTATGCGTTGTGATGGGGCTAACTTGAGCACCAGATGGGATATTAGAGGCACGATGTTGTGGGGCATCTTCAGGTGAAATTAGGATACAGTGCAAAAGAGTCCTAGTGAGAATGGGTCAAGAAAGACACTGCGTCCTAAAGTACAATAAACTCATAAAACCCAGGCTGTTGGAGGTGTATGTGTTCCAAAATCATCTAGAAAATCAAGTTGCTGTGGCTGTAAACACTTGACTAGTAAATGAGAACGATATGGTGGAAGGAAGAAAAAAAAATGCGTCCAGAGGGTGTTCCATTCTGCTATTCGGAACACTGGGGGTGCTCAAATAATACTAATGCTCTATGATGAAGATGGTAGCGAGGATGAGGATGATGATGATTAATGCAACCCATGGAAAAATAGGGCTGGGGAGGATGACAGACAAGGGATGATGACTCATGGGTGAGGGGTACCTGGGGATAGAGCGAGGTGGTGTGCACGTTGGCGAGCGTGGGGGGAGCTGCTGGGGCACGCGTGGCTCGGACCTGGGGAGAGGGCGGGTGGGTGCCGGTGGGCGGAGCGGCACGGGGACTGAGTGGCTGGCAGCTATGTCTGCGAGAGCAGCGGCATCACCCGGGAGCAAAGCCTCCGAGACTCCGCCTAACTGACACCCAAACTCCCTCTCCCTCCCGCAGCCCCAAACTGGAGGCAGTGGAGCCTGAGAGCAGCCTCGGCGGCGGCCGTCCCAGCCCCAGCCCCAGCCCCGCCCCCGCCCCGCGAGCCCAGCCGGAGACGCCCGGATCGGCGTAGCCTGGCGGAGCCCTCGCCCCCTCGCCGCGCCCGCCGCGCCTCCGCCTGCCCGCCCCCGCCGGCCGAGGTTGGGCTGCGGGAGGCGGCCGGGCGGCCCCTAGCCTCGCCAGGGCGACCAAAACAAAGGCAGCATCCGGGGCTGGGTGGATGCAAACAACCATGAAAGACTGGGTTCTCGCTCTCCCCGGCTCTGCTGCTGCCACTGCCGCTGCCGCTGCTCCTCCTCCTGCTGCCGCCGCCGGGAGGGCTCCGCTGTGAGGGGAAAGCAGGGGCGCAGCTGCTGGGCGTGAATCCCCGAAAGGTGAGAGCAAGCGAGAGAGCGAGCGGAGGGGGCGGGCAGGCCACGAAAATGTCCTCGACCGTGGGGCCCCGCGGTCCTCGCCCACCCACGGTGCCTCCCCCCATGCAAGAGCTGCCCGACCTGAGCCACCTGACCGAGGAAGAGAGGAACATTATCATGGCAGTGATGGACCGGCAGAAGGAAGAGGAGGAAAAAGAAGAAGCCATGCTCAAGTAAGCCACCCCCAGCCGCGCCATCCATCCCTCCGTGCCTCTGTGCCTCCATCCGTCCATTCACCACTCACTCACCCAGTCCTCTAGGCTGAGTGTGGGGGAGGGGCGGGCGAGGGTGCTGGGTGCTGGGCGGAGGTGTCAGTCTTGAGGCCAGGGGCCCTGGCTTGACCAGGGAAGAGGTTAGGGGGACCTGAGGAAGGGGAGAAAGCGACTAAGGCAGGAACCTAGGAGCTGGGAGAGAATGGCTTAGGACTGGTGCCCAGGAAGATTGGGTGAACAGGGGCCACCTGGGTAGTGGGATATGCAGAAGCTGAGAGGAACTGATTCCACCTAAGTGGAAGGGCCCTGGATTGGGAGCAGGTTAGGGGCCAGAGGATGAAGAAGGAAGGGGGTGGGGTGGGATGAAGAGGTGCTGAGGTGCTGAGGACAGCTCCTCTTCTCTTTTGGAGTTGTTTAGCAGGTCAGAGTTACCCCAGAAAAGGGTGCAGGTATTTATATAATAAAAATGCTTATTTTTAGTGTTCATTTTGCTACTCATTCATTTCACAGATCAAGGTTGGGTCTTGTTTTGGGCAGTTGCCATCTTTGGTAACCTGCTCCCCATCTTCTCTTTAACCTTTTATTCATTCTACACAGACTACCTGTGTGAAGACAAATTTTCTTACCTATATATATTGCCTTTGGCAACACAAAGTTTTCAATAATGCCAGAAGCTGACAGGGACTCTGGCCTGAATAAAATAGAGATTCCCCACTACTGGTTTCCAAGAGACCTCTGGGGCCTGATAATTCCTGAAGGAAGCAGCCCAATAAGGGATTGAATATTTGTACATATCCTGCCTTCTTTAGAACCTGTGAACCCTTCAGGGGATCTCTGCCTGGTGCCCCATTTTCCTGGGGAGGTTTCTAGTGGTGCAGGAGTGTGTGACACTGTCTGCTGCTGCTGGCCTCAGACAAGGCTGCTTACAAAGTACTGGCATAGGGATTGGGCTTTCCTTGCTCCTTAGCATCACCCCTAGAGTGCAGCTGAAAGGGACTTAATGCTGCCTTCCCTTGGGAAGTCTGCATGCATTCGGGAAAGTTTTATATTCATGGCTAGGGGAATTTAGAGACCCTGACTGGGACTGATTTTTTTGGTGTCCTCTGCTTAGCTAAAAGATGTATCTGGGGGCAGGCAATTTGACATGAAGAACCAAAGGGAACCTGTTGCATCTGGAGTTGTCTGATTGTAAAGAAGGGTAGGTAGGGAGCAGGGGTGTCACCCAGGCACAGAGTACACCCAGCTTGGCCTCTCTTCCAGCTCCTAGGATGTCTCTTAAAGAGAAGATGCTGCCAAGGATGCTGCTTCCCCTCTGTGCAGTAATGCCTCAAAGGAAAGGAATGGAGGGAGGCTGCATTCACAGATGGATGGGTCTCCAGCCAGTGCAACTGCCTCCTCGAGTGGGGAGGGATATATTGAAGGAGAGATGTGGGAGTCAGGCCACAGCAAAATAGTAGAAATCCAGTCATTCCTGCCCTTTCATTATAGACTCAGGAAAAAAAAAAAAAAAAAAGCTGTTAACTCAGAAGGCCGGAGCTGGCCTATTCTATAAAGAGCAGCAGGTTTCTGAATTCTCTGCTCCTTCTCATCCAAAAAACAAATACTTTAAGCCTGCTGGCTTGAGGGAGGCAGAGCCCTCATTAATCTGCTGCCTGTCCCTAGTGGAAGAATGATATCCCTGGTGCTGCAGGCTTCCCCTCTTCTGAGACTAGAAGTAATGGATGGTGTCTGATGGTGCTGCTGTCTGTCTGTCTGGTTGTCAGTCTGTCTGTCCTCATGGTTGCAGCCCCTGCCACCTGTTCCAGACACCTATTCTCTTAGGATTTACAGGTTTGCTGCTGTCCTTTTGGTTTTTGCTGCAGATAGCAAGTGGATGGAGGCCTCCAGCAGCTAGTGAAAATATGGGCTGCTGCTTGACAGAGTCCAGATAGGAAAGAGAAGGCACAGTACAAGTAGTGGCCATCACGCCTCTTCATTGGCTGTTTCAAGCATGGTGGAGAGCAATGGGTTTTAAGTGGAAGTGGATGAGTTTTAAGACAAAATCTCAAATCTGCTTACTGCCTAAGGACAACAATTTTAAGATTGTTTGGGTTTATGTGGCCAGATAAAAATCAGGAACCCTGTTCAACTGCTTATGTTTAACCCATCTTTTTCACTGCTTTTCCTGTGACTGTTTTCCACTTGCTTGCAAATAGTGTTCCTTTATTGCACGGATTCACATGATATCGCAGTATGTGATGCTGTTATACAACAGCCCTCTGTAATCCTGGACCTCTGCGTTAACTTTATCAATCAGCCTCCCCTGTTAATGCCTTGGCCTGTTGTGCAGTGGTGGATTGGGGAGTGTTTGGGAATCCTAGCTTGCTGTTATGTTTGTAATTAGTGGAACAGTGCTGTACTTTTTTTTCTCCCCCTAGGGGACACTTTATGTCTTAAAAATTGGAGATCATGAAGCTATTCAGATGACATGTATGAATAGGGACTTAATGGCACCTAGTCCTAGGTGGTGACCTTTCCTAAACTTTGCATTAAAATAAATTGGGAAAGGGGATGCTTTTCGCAGGAGTTTGAAATATTTTGTTAAATCAGAAAAAAAGTTTTTGTGGTAATATGTGGTCCATCATATCACACATCTGAGACTTTTCAGAGATTCTACAAAGCTAAAGTTCTGGTAACAGAACAATTAGGCTTAAAATTCACTTTGGGATTACTATAGAATGATCACTTTGAGCTACCCACTGTGAATGCCTACTATCTCTCCACTAGTTTTTATAAAGACTATAAAAATAGTCTTTAATAGAATGAGAAAATCGGTGGGTAACCATGCCAAAACAACATTGCAAAATATCAATTAAAATATATTTGTATAGTTTCATTAGTCTTGATTATAAATTACTACTTGAATTCAGTTTTGATAATGTCATTAAATCTGCATAAAGAGAAAACCCAAGCTACTTTCACCTCAAGATTTTAGAGAAATTTTATAAGAAATCAAAAGTATTTACCATAAAAATAGATTTTTGGCAAAGTGCACTAATTTTTCCAAAAAATTAGAAGTGACTGACTCCTGTAAATTATAGTTAATGATTGATTAATTATCTGTAAATTAGAGGTGTTTTCTTAATTGTAGTAGGCGTGTGTGTGTGTGTGTGTGTGTGTGTCCATCCATCCTGGGGACTTTTTGAAACCTAACTTCCTCAATGAATTCTTCTTCAAGTAACTCTCAGTAGACATCATAAGCCAGTACATTACATGGACTGAAAACTGCACTATCTGGGACCTAAATCAGAGAATACCTTATTAGATATAAAATCTTATTCCTTTTTAAATAATAACTTCAAACATAAGGGAGCTGCAGAATAGCAAGAGAAAAATAGAAGCATAGAATTAAAGTGATGGTTTGAAAATGAAAATTGAAAACCATGTTGGAACACTTCATAATAATAGCTAACATTATTTACCATCATTACTCTAAATTGTCATTTAACCTGATGCCAAATAGGTGAACTATGCTCAGTTAATATGTGTGTAAATATTTGGATTCTAACAATAACTTGTGCAAAAAGTAGTCAGGTATTAGAATTCTCAAATCTTTACTCTATCCTAAACTAATTTGCACACCAATGCACGACCAGACTAAAAACCAGACCTTTTAGTCCAAGACTAAATGTTTTCCCATATACTACACTATCTATCTATAAAGAGGACTCTTTTTATATATCTTTTAAAAAATGAGCTTCTGGTCTTTCCTCAGTTTCAGAGAAGTGGTTTGATGAAAGATTAAGCTGATTCAGAAGATAAGCTTCTGATCAAAGTGGGGGCGGGATGGAGCTTCACTTACACTTGTTATTAGAACATTCCTATGGGTGGAGAGAGAGGGGATTTTCTCCAGTTTGAAGATAATAAAAAGCACCTTGGTGTACTCAGAATACCATTAACTTTGGCACCTTGCATTTTGGGGTTCTAGTTATTCTATTTACTATGTAAACATGGGTAAGACAATTATTGGAATTATATAAGGTTCTATTTTTCTTACAAATCCTGCAACCCATGGTGTGAGTTGATTTATTGAGAATATTGACTTTGAACATCTCCCTCTCATTTATTAAAGCTTCCTCCTTCATGGATAGGAGATAGAAAAAGAAGAATTCTTGTAACTTTAGCTTTCCTTCTTTTTCTCCCTCCAAACTAGCATAACATTGTGCCCTGAAATGTATTTTTAAGGTCATTTGGAGACAACTTAATTAGCAATTGAGGAAAGAATGAAAAATAGACTAGGGTGACTAGAAAGTTTGGTGATAGAGTCCCCATGCATACAGGTATCATACTTTCATTGGCAAATTTCATATCACATATTCAGACATATTCAGTCACATTTTCATGGCAGGGATGGGTGAGAAGAAAAAGGGAAAAGGCAAGTAGTGAAGAGGGGTGGGTAGAAGAGGAGCAGGTTTATAACTAATCCAAGATGATGTGTTAAGAAGGAAGTACTGGGGAGAAAACACTTTCACTTGGAGTTTCGGCTTCTTCACATGATCAGTTGAAGGGGTTAAACTTTAGGAAGTTGAATGCTGAACTCTACTGGCACTTTCCACTTTGAACAAAAACCTATCTCAGCAGATGTCCATGCCCACTGCTGAATTCCCAAAGGCTTAAAGAAAATGTAGAAAAGAGAAGCCTCAGAAATGAAAGATATGAGGAATTATCAAAGAGAACAAGAGACAAAAATGGAGAATAAGAGTAATTTAAGAGACTTAAGTTACTATTTAAGTAATTAGATTGCTAAGTTAGCAGTATACTATGCAAACCAGTGTGAGCTATTTGTGCTACTGCCAAATTGAATAATAGAGACACAACATCTTGGGTATGTTAGTTGCTCACTAGTTAAATAAGAAAAATGATTTGTGTAGGCCTATGTAATGAGCTTCGCAGAAATATATCAAATGTGACTTCCTGAACCATGTTATTCTTCTCCTACATCTATAATAAGTGTATGGATGAGGATGAGGTGCCATGGGTTATAAATCCATTGTGTTGCTTTCCATTTATCTTCATGGCAACTAGAGTAATAGAACTCCAAACCCATAAACACTGATTCCATATCTTTATTTTTGTAAGTATTTTTAAAAAGTACACCAAGATGTGGATATTGTGCTTAGTTTCCCTCATCTTTGGGGGTAGGAGACTAAGATTGACTGTTTACATTCTAGAATTTCAACATCAGGCATTTGGCTGGATTCTTTACAAAGTTTTACACTTTGTCTTCGGCTCTCTTCTTGATGAGAAATCCAGCCTGTCAGTATTTATTAGCTTTCTAATATTAGTGAAATCCCCAGAACTAGATAGGTACCTTCCTGATCCTTTGCTCATGGTATCCTGGAGTCCAGAGAACAAAGCTTTAAAGAAGCAAGATTAAAAACTTCCTGTGGACACTGTGATTTTCCCTGCTCTTCAGAGTGCCCCATCTGGGCTCTTGGGATCTGGACACACTTGAGTCTCCAACCCTTTATGTGCCTTGGGCTTTCCTGATCTACTTGCTCTAATGTTCCCAGAGTTCCCTCGTACCTTGACATTTTCCACTTTTATCTACTATAAGGCTCTCTCTTCTCAGAGCTATTATTCTGAACTTTATTTATAATGTAGACTAGTTCTAACAAAGTATGATATGGTATTTAACTCAACAGTAAGATCAGGTATTAGAATTTCAGGTATCAAAACTGGGTCAGGTGTTGGGCTGTTTGGGTAGAATAAAGAGAAGGTCCACTGCCCGCAGCCTGCTATTGGCTTAGTTCTACCGTTTTAAAACTGCCATGTCAGAAAGGGATGTAAGTACTGGGCAATTAGATAGAAACCAGATTTGAATTTGATCTTAACATTATCACTTTTCATAGGAATGAACATTATCAAGTGAACCCATCCAAGCATCAATTTCTTTGTGTGTGAAGTGGAATTTATAATGCCTGCCTTTCTAAATTATAAAGCTTGAATATGGTAAAGTGGATACATCTTTAAACTTCAAATTACTGTACCCCAGAAAATACCATTATTATGTTTACTCTTTAAAACTATAGAAGAATCCCAAAATGTTTATTTATTTCCTTTAGTGTTTGAATCACGGTGGGGCTTGTGGAAATGAACTCTTGGAGAAGGAGCATCCACTTTATCATGTAAGCAATGCTGTGTGGCCAGCGTTGCAAGTATCTGTTTAAGAATATGATAAGTAATGAAAAATAAAATAAAATAATTGCAGGGCATGATCTAAAGTTATTCTTACCCTCTTTATATTTTTTCTGCCTCATTAAATAGCTCATAAATGATTTTAGCACAAAAAGTAATGTAGGGGAAAATGATAAAGTTTCAAGTAGCTAAAAGAAAACCCTAATTCAAAAATGAGAGGAGAAATCAACTTAAGGTAATTTCCTCACTTTTTACTAGGGGGACAAAAACGTCAGATGACTTTAGTTTTACTGGATTCAATAAATTACTAATTTCAGACTTAGCTGAATACGGGACCATACATGTGCCAAGCAATAGTTTCTCTTTCAAGTTAGTTTACTGTTGAATGATGTAACAAATTAAATGTGTTTAAGAATGTTTTAAGTTTCTGTACTGAATACCTTAGGTTTTCTCTATATATCTTCTTATACTCTTATATTGGGTTGATGTACACTTAATTTAAGGTAGGTCAATTTTCTGTAGATGACAAAGGGAAACTAACTGAAGAATTGGCTTGGGATTTTTCTAGTTATGTTGGTATCTTGTGGAACTTCCTGTGCATATGAATGCCTATTTAAAAAAAATACTGGAGTTTGAAAAGAAGAATGACTTGTGTGTTACATTTGTCCTCATTTGTTTATATCAATTTCCTGCCTTACTATGGATGGTATTTTTTTCTCTCAGTTTTAAGTTTTAGCCTGAATGGCAAATTATATTGTCTTCCTCTTCATAGGTCTTTCTTCTCCTGCCCCAAATTATTAATTTAAAACCCCAGAAAATTAATTGATTGACAGCGTTAAAATCTATCTTCTCAATAAGTAGTACAAGCAAGTTGTAGATATAGAATCTTGAAAATTATTTTTTGGTAAATAGAATGCTTTTGCTGAGAAAGATGTGTTATCTTCTATGAATATCAGTGGGTGCTAATTTTTATGGCAGAACTGAATTTAAATTTTAAAATATTTTTCAAATAATAGTTATGAATTACAATCACATACAGGACTATGAAAATTCTCTATTGAGCCTTACAAAAGTGTAACCTACAATTAAAAGGGGCTGTCTTTAATGTGTGTGAATTAATTGAATTAATTGAATAGATTTTAGAATGTAACATTTTGATAATTTCTCTGCAGTTTAGATAGTAAGATAAGGTAATGTTATAGAAAATAATTTCATGCAATTTGTAAGTAATTAATGCATTTAATTAGAATTTAGCTATTTTCAAGAAGTGTAACGATGAAACAGATGTTTTTTAATGTATTATAGATGATAATACCTTGCTAGTGATTTACACATTATTTAGTATAATTTTTTTGTATTATCCATCATTAAATTAAGTAAGTATTGTCTGGAAGATGTCATTATATTTACATAGGGCAGATATGTGACTTGAAAAACAAAATATCTTTACTGTCCTATAAATGTCTTACACTGGTTATTTTCTTTTAGTGGTCTCTCCTGCATAATGTACATACTCACAAGTGGGAACTAGTAAACTAGTAGTTACTGATGAAATGTGCTTGATGCTTTTGTTAGATTTTAAAAAGTCTATTTGATTATTTCTCAACTTACATTTATGTACTTACAGCACTATTGATTGATATTTGAAGAGCATTCTTTTTTTTAAAGTCATTCCAACAATTGTTAGCTCTTCTTCTTCTTTTTTAATAACTTTATTTTATTTATTTATTTTTATATGGTGCTGAGGATCGAACCCAGTGTCTCACACATGCTAGGCAAGGGCTCTACCACTGAACTCCGACCCCAGCCCTTGAAGAGCATTCTTAATCTCAAGAATAGCAAGTTGTTTTCAAGTTGGAAGTTAGTTGTGCTCAAGGGATGTGTGCCACATTATGATTCTTGTTATTTACACAGCTTTTAACTAATGTAATAAGAAACTCTTTAAGAGTGGCTGGCTGTTTTTTTTTTTTTTTTCAATTTTATTTGGTTTACATTTTGGAAAAATTAGGCAGATTGAATTTTGAAGTATCCAAGGAATATATAAATCAATGTATTAGATTTCTTTAAATGTATGGTGGTATATATTCACATTGAGAAGTTCTCTTCAGATCAGAAAGATTGCTTAGTGTATTCGTAGAAAAGAGATGGAAAGAAAAGTAAAGTAACCAAATGGCTTTTCCTTTTATATTTCATGCAGCTTAGCAGACTTATCTTTCTTAGTTATCTCTGTATTGTAATATATTGGAGCTTAAGTCTTCTTTTCTAAAAAAAAAATGAATATATTTTCTATTCTGATATTTGAAATAAAAGGATATTGAAATGAGTGGTCTTTTTTATTTTGGATATTAAGATTTTGGTAAAAGCAAAATTTATAAATAGATCTGATTTGATATGATCATGATGAAAATTTTTATGAAAATATAATTGAAACATTTTAAGTACAGTAAAATATTCTTATAATGAGGACAGATATTTCAATTTATAGATATCTGTGTACCCTAGGCCAAATCTAGTCACCTGATATATAGCAACCTGACAAAAAAAATCTTGATGCTATTCTGAAAAAGATTCTATCGTCTAAGTATTGTTCCAGACATAGGTATTAGAAAGAGATTCTTTGGTATTTGGAGTTCCAAAGGCCTAAGTTACAGCAGTCATTATTGAATACAACTGTGATTGATAGGTACTCAGTCAGGTGGCTAGTCCTTCCATGAGGGCAGCATGTTAAAATGCTATAGGACACCCCCATCCCCACTGCCTGACACACACACAATAACCAAAAACTAACCAACCAACCAACCAACCAAGCAAAAGAACCCTCACAATTCCAGACCACAAGAAACACATTGTTTACCTAGTAAGTGGTGCAAATTTTTAAAAATATAAGGTTTATTTTGGGAAAATACTAAATAGTAATATAAAACAGTACAAATCGAGTGGTGGCTATAATAGGGGCTGGAGGTAATTTTGAAGCTCCTTCTTGCCCTTCTTTGCATAATTCTATGTACTTCCAATTTGCCTTTAGTTTTTCTAGAGCTCCCTATCTTTGTCTCCTCTTGACTCTCAAATGTTGGCCTTCTCAGGTTCTACTTAGCCCTCTACACCTCCCATTTTAATGGCAGGTCCCAATAGATCTGAAACAGTGGCTTCAACCATGTCAGTGACTTCCAAATCATTAGAATTTTGGCAAATTCCGAGTGTATTGTAACCCCTGTTAAATATCTCAACCTGGATGTCCTGTAAGCACTTCATACTTACTATGGCCCATCATAAGTTTCTTGAGATTTTGTCTATACACAATGCTTTCTCTTTATTTTCTGTTTATGGATTACATCTCCTTGGTGAAATACCCTCTTCCAAAGTAAAGGTTCAGCTTCATGATCTGTATTCTGTTTATAGCATCCTTTCTCTGGTCCATGCATCCCTTCCTGACAAGTCTTATTGAGCTAGTTCTCTGGGTGTCAGTGCTTCCTCACACCTTGATCACTCTATTTATGGTTTTCTCTTTGTTGGAAATTTACTTTCAATCTAATTTTGACCTAGCCTTTCAAATGATCTCAAGTGATACCTCAACTGGCACATCTTTCCAGACTTCCCAGAATGATTTTAATGTTTTTCTCCTTTGTGTGCATTTTTTCATAACCCTTTTCACTCAACCTTCCTCTCTCAGCACAGCACAAACTCCTGTGAGTAGAATTATTCTTTGTTGTATTCTTCATATATGCACAGTGCCTGGGATATAACAGGTGCCCAGTTTTTGAAACCGTATATGAATGAATGAATATATTCAAAAGACGTGAACTGGAGGAGTCACCTAAGGCTGCTAAGGATATGAGTGGGAGGATGGTGTAGGATGGTTTTTCTAACCAGGGAATTCAGTCAGCAAATTCTGAAAGCAAAGAATGAGCTGATTGCTTTTGGCTATTGAAAGAAATGATTTGACCAGAATTTATGAGGAAATAAATATTGGATATTGGACATTACAAGGCAAAATAAAAATATAATTTTCTGATGATCTGTTGTGTTCTTGATTTATCATTCATGGCTTTTTGAAAGACAGCTTTATTAAGGTGTTTGAATATCAGTGTAAGAGGATGTAAACAGTATTTTTAAAAACGAAATCCTCTAGAAAGATATACAGAATGGAAATATCTTAATTAAAACATCACTAATTCCAGTAATTGTTTAAGCATATATTTTCAGATTTGATATTTAGAATTAGATCAGATGCTCATGACCATAAAGTATTGATTGTATTGATTATATTTTTAGTTACAAAGTACACCTCAGTTAAATCACCCTCTAGACTTGAACTCACTGAAAGCAGGTGTCTAATATTAAACATCTTTGTATTTCCATTGCCTTGGCCTGTGGCCAGTATACAGTAGGATCTCAGTAGGTGCTTGTTGAACTAAATTGCATAGTCTGCATACCCTGCAAACAAAACTGCTGATCTTTGCATTCCAGAAACTGGACTCTGTTGAGATTTGGATAGGCACTTAGTGACTGTCTAGTCCAGAGTGAGCAAATACTCACATTTCTACACCAAGAGCTGCATTGCTAATGAGTATTGGTTACCTCAGAACCTTCCTGAACATAGTGCTCTAGGCCATCAGTTGGTAAGATTTGGCAATCAAAATAGTAACCTATTAACGATTGAAGATTCATTCCAACTTCAAGAAGAGAAAACTGAGGTCTCTTGCCTCTTTGAGGATTTCATTATTAATTAGAGAGCTGAAGATGAGATTCCCTGCAGGTTTTCTATGTCCTTAACCAGTGTTTTTTGTTTTTTTTTTTTCCACTGTCCCTCTCTCTCCACATGGTTCCATTTTAACTACCAATAATTTTGAACAATTCATTTTTTTTTCAATTCTTTTATTTACTTGCTCTTTATTCAATTATAGAAAACTCCAAGGGAACTTCTAATTACCTTGTTGATTTTGAATTTGGTTATATTGAGTATTATTCAAAACAGGTGGATCATTGCCAAGGATTAAGAAATATTTTAAAGGTCTCCTTTGCAATGATATTTGTTGCAGTTATATTTAAATTGTATCAATATTGCTGAATTGTGATCATTTTATTTTTAATTTTTAATACTTCTCCGAAAGATACATTTTCAATATACAGTAATTTATTTATGATTCCAAAAAGCTTTTCCTACTATGCTTTTGAATTATGTATATATGAAAATAATGTTTTGCTTTTTTACTTAGAAAAGTCAGTTGGTTTTGTTCATTGTAGAAAGAAGTGCTTTCCTTGGTTCTTCCTGATTTGAAAGTCTAACTAGACTGTTGATGAGTAGTTAAAGGAAAAATCCATTGGCATGGAAGAGAATGATTACTTACATCTATATACCTGAACTTACTCAACTGTGTTTCACATATATCCCATCTTACCTGTGCACTGCCCATGATATTCCACACCCACATACCCGAAGACTTAAAAAGTTGTTACTATAAGGTATTTTTGTAGGGAGGGTAATTTTATATTATTTACAGAATTTTCATGATGTAGAGATGCCTCAAATTACCCTTTATACTCACAGCCCTTGTCTTAGTGTAATTTTGGAAGAAAGTTCTTCCCTGGGGGATGGCTAATTTAACTAGTAAAGAACACTATCTAAGGCCAGATGACTAGCCAATACCTGAGATTTCTTTTTCATGTTTTAAAAGAGAGGCCTATTAGAGGATCAAAGAAAATGAATGATTCCCCATTCATTTGTTCTTGAAACAAAAGTGGACTGAATACTTATAGCATGTTAGGCATTGTGTCAGAATAGAACCGTCTGCTCTTTGCCTTTTGTAGGATGAGAATATGTTATTTCAAAAGGCATGTATGTGAAGTTAAAATCTATAATGAATGCAGGACAGGGAAACATTTGATATTTTGATTATATAATATAAAACCAGAATTCTGACCAAGAACTGATTGTCCAGGAGTAGTTCCTATGGAAATGATAATGAGGACTGGGCTAGGATCTGAGGATGAGTAGAGGTTAAGTAGGAATATCAGGAATGAAATACCTGCTAGGCAGAAAGTGCCTTCCAGGCTGCTGATGGGAGGAAGATGGGAGAGTCTGAAGATCTGCATGGAAGCCAGTGTTGTGGAAGAGAGCAGTTAGCAGAAAGCCAGGTTACTTGAAGTCGAGAGAATTTTAGAGAGGTAGGCAGTAGCCAGGGAATGTGCGGTCTTCTAGGTCATGCTATACAGTTACATTGTTATCCAAAGACTCAAAAGGTTTTGAGGAGATGTATGATATAATCCTATTAGTATTTTAAAAAGATCACTCTGCTGCAATATCAAGAACAGATTGGGTGAAAGTTGTGGACCTGTATGTTTATGAATTAACTGGGAGGCTATTGCAGAAGGCCAAGTGAGAGGTGTTAGAAATAAGGACTTGAGTTTTGATGGGGAAATGTTAGGATTTCATAGAGACTTCTGAAGCAGAAGTCACAGGGTTTTGTTTTTGTTTTCATGAATTGATTTTGGGTTGACTTCTGACAGGTAGCACCAGCTTTTGGAAGTATCCAGAGGGATAGAAGGGAGAGCCTACTCAAGGGGGTATGGGTTAGGAAGTAGAGAAAATGGAGGGGAAATATTAATTTATGAATCACCTGTTCAAGGCTATGCACCTGTAGGTGTGAAGAAGGGATTTAATTTGGAGAAGGGAAAGACATAGAAATAAGCCTTAAGGAAAATCGATTGTCAGAAGTTGAAAGAGGACAATGATCCTGTTTGAAGACATTAAGGAAGAAATGACGAGAGTTAAATGAATAACCAGCAAAGCACTGTTTCACTAAGTGAAAGGAAGATAGGGAACACCCAGTAGGATATCCAAAATGAAAACCTTTGGAAACATTAAATGCTGGTGAAGATGATGAGCAGTTAGAATTCTTATGCAAGGTGGGAATGTAATATGGTACATTCACTTTAGAAAACTATTTGTATGACTGATTATACAAATAGAAAATAGAGCTCCAGGTTACACAGCATGTGCAATAAATGTTCCCTGGAACTGGGAAATGAACAAACTTGACTATTATTACAACCAGATGCTATAAGGCAGATGATAAAAATGTTTTCCTAATGTAAAATCTTACTAATAGTAATAGTAATTATTTTGGGATGCAGAGAGGGGAATACCTGAGTGTAGATTTCAAGCGGGTCTGGGTCTGAATCCAGGGCTCTACCACTTATTGGTGATCTTGATTGAAGTCATTTAACTCCTCCCCTTTGTCTTATCTGTCTTATCTGTAAAATGGGTGGGAAAAGTAAAGGAGGTAACAATAACTATATAATGTACATGACACTGCTTCTCATACTTAGGCAGCATTAACAGATTTTGGCTATAATAATGAATAATTTTCAATAGTTTGAATTTAAATAGTACCATGCACCCAGTATTCACATCTCTTTGAGTATAAAAAGAGGTGCATCTACGCTGTGTGAGCCCTGTTTGAGCTCAAAAGTATGGTACTTGCTGTGTTGATACTATATAAAGGAATTTTGAATCACAATTGGAGCTCAGTTCCTACACTGTGCTAAGCCAGAATACTCTTATTCATTGTACCGATTTTAGCACAATGCAGTTACCTGAGCTTTGGGAACACGCAGAAGAAGTCAGGTGCTTTCTGTTGAACTATGGAAATAAACCTTATTTTAGCAGCATATTGAATAGATTTACCCTACATTATGCTTACAGATTTAATCCGTTACATTTGTTGTTCTACTAAAGGAAACATTTTGGTTTACCTCTTCAGTTTATGATCTTGGATGAATGCATTAGAATTAACATACTTAATTCCTATGATCTATATTCAGTGGAAAAGAATATTTTATCTTGATTTTATAACATGAAGGGATACCTCCAACTGAGAATATCCAAATTCTTTTTATGGGAATGCCTTATTTTAAAAAAAAAATTAAGATTTTTCCATCTACATTAAATCAGTGACATTCCCCAGTACTATTCATATAGTAAATACTGAATGAAATGTAAAGAAAATTCTCTTCAAAAATTTTGTTTCAATATGAATCTAATGTGGACTTACTTTATGCCAGGGAGCAATTAATGTTATGATGATATTTTCACACAAAATTCGGAGCAATGAAGATGATTTTCCAATATTTTAAAAGTATATATACATCACAATTATGAACCTTTGCAGAGATCAAACATGATAAAAATACTAAAAAATAACTATAAGTATATTGAAAACATCTAACCATCACCACCAAACTCTAGCTTGTAGCATTTATACTGTCATAACACAGACACTCTCTCTTTTTTCTCTCTGCTTTTAACTCATGAGAAAATCAAGTATTTATAATAAAGACATCTGTTGTCTTTGTGAAACTCTGGTAATTAAAATATATTTCCCAGGCTATTTTTTTGAAAAATTTCTAAATGATAAAATTCCTTCTAGAGTTTTTTAAATACTCAGGGCAGTGACTTATAAGGATCAATGTAACTCTGAGAATTCAGTCTTGTGTGTGTGTGTGTGTGTGTGTGTGTGTGTGTTTTTCCCCCTTCAACTATGTAATTAAGATACTGACCTATTTGCCTTTCTCCTAGCAGGCATTGCTAAGTTTCTTCACACCATGTGATTGGTAAGAGGACCTGGTGATAAGAAGGACAGGAGTATTTCCCATTCACCCTTTTGGACTCTTCATTCAGTTGAGACTGCTGTCCCCTGCAATCCCTTCCCCTCAACCAAACAGGGCACTCTTTGGCTTTTAGTTTCTGTTTTTATTTCTTTGGGGAAGAATTAATGGGTACTTTGGGCAGATTTAGGCATTTTATCTTCTTTTTTCCTTTCTTTGCTCTCTATTTTTCCTCATTACAGGAGACAGAAATATGAGAGGCTCAGTGGGGGATTTTCCCAGAAGAGAGAAATGGAGTATCCATTGCTCTATAATGCCTGTCATTTCCAGAGAGGAGTGATTTTTCTCATTTGAACCTTGGACTCTTCCTGGCTGAGAAAATCCAGCTCTTTGTGCTATCCACCTCAGGGCTGCTGGAGGGGAGGACTTCTGGAAGTGCAGTTCAGAGAGGAGTGGGCATTATTTAATGCCATCTTCTCCTCTGGACTTCCCCTTCTAGAAGAGTCAGCTTCTCAGGGAGCCACTTTATATGTGTAGCTGCATATAGGTATTTAATATACAAGGGAGCTCTGAGGGGTTACAGGTAAAACAGAAACTATGGGTGAGGAAGAAGAGCAAATTTAGAAAGGATGAGGGTGCTGCATTGGCTTCACAGTCCTGGATAAGGCTTGAGCACTCCCTATTATTTTCCCTTCAGCATGAAGTTACAATATGTTTTGTTCAAGCTTAAATGAACCTTTTCATCTGGTAATTAACATTTTTACAGTGTTTCTCCTACCACCATATATTTTTGTTTAGAAAATTAAGACCCAGAGTGAAAGTCAGATGAGTAAGATGTTTGTTTTTGCAAAGAGTATGTATTTAAACCCTAAGAGATGATTAATGGGTAAACTGAGAAAGTTAGAAACTAATTTCAATTTCCTTGACTTCCCCTATAGCAATATTTTGATCTTACTGTTTTTATAGTTTATTTCATACTTACATTTATTTGAATATGTTTCAGAAATTGTCTTTTACTAAGAATAGGTGATAGCACCACTGAGTACATTTGGTGGCTTACTTCTCATATCGTGCATTTTGGCAAACGTGGAGAGTTGACTCTGTGTTTATGAAATCTGCGAAGTAAGCTAACATCCACATTACAAGTTTGCTGAGGAATTCCTGAATTCTAGTCCTAATTCCATTTTCTCTCATCTAACCCTCTAGGGTCTCTGGGTTTTCAGGAATGTTTCATTTATTTTAATTAATTAATTGCTTAATTAAAATAATGCCTTTGCTCTGGCTTGCATCAGGAAATACAGGGGTGCACTAAAATTAACAACAATTATGCAACTCTGTGAGTTATTGCTTGAGCTTATTACACTTTCAGGAAGCTCTGTTTTTTATGTACATGTCAGAGCTAGTTTTTAATTTATCTGAAGTGGTTTGTAATTATTGGTAATGCTGATAATAAAATTTATACTGTTTGAATCAGAAAACATTAGGGCAGATGTAGCTTTTGATTAAATGCAATTTGGACTGTAAAATGTACTTTCTGGCCCTCCCTGTATTGTTGATATTATGCTTTCTGCCCTCTCATCCTAGAACACAGCAGCAGGCTAGGGGAGGAGGCAGCCCATTGCTTTCATGTCTCTGATGAGGTGCTATAAGCTGAATGGTCAGAAGACTTCAGCAGAGTGTCTACTTCTCTAAAAGGCAGCAGGGGAGAGTTAATGTAGCCACAGGGTAGAACTTTCCAGGAGTAGGGCTGTCTGGAAGGCTGTGAAAATGAGAGAGAGGGCGGGGGTAGATTGATTGACTTCTAGGTACACACTCTCCCCCTGGTCAGGAGAAATTAAAAATAACTGCCCATTGAACAGAATGTTAGAGAAGTTGGCTGTACAGGGCTTAAGGGGATTTAACATTCAATATTTTTAAAATACTTTTTTTTTTTTTTTTTGGAAAGAAGGTGAACACAGTGGTTTCAGAGGTTTCATTTGTCTGACTCTGGAAGCTTTGGAATGCAATAAAATATTGTGCCTTTTGGACTGGACATATTTTAGTCAATATGCTGGCTCTGGGATCCCTGGGCTGACCACAGGGTCTGGCACAGTCAATGGTGGCCAGTTGGTGCACAATGTCCTCTCTATGAATACATACTGGGCCACATTATGCTTACCAATCTCATGGAATGTTATGATTTTATAATTGGGCCATGAAGTCTTATACTCTATATTGATAACTCACAATTACCAATGATATGCATCTTTCCTATGGTTTAGATGTTTTAAAAAAGCAGTTTTAAGATTGTGAAGTGAAAGATCTCTATTTATTAGGGCCTTATTTCAAAATTCAACTGAATGCTAACTGTTGCTACCATAAAGTATTGCCCAAATTTTATGACTTGAACCTCTTCTTTTCTGCTCATTGTCTTGGTTTATCAAAGTATTTGCTCCCTTCACTGTGTTCAGTGTCCTTTTTAATTCATCTTTTTAGAAATAGAGCATATATGATTTTGGTGACATGCAGCACATGTGTAGTGTTGTTTTTTAAGTGCCTTTGCATGTATACTCTGTGCCTTTGGTAGGGTGCAAACACAAGGAACAAAGAAGCCAGTTGGAATTATTTCTACATGAATTTGAATTTTCTAGAGATGGTGTATAAGAGATGCTTTCCAGTAGTTTGAGAATTTGTCCTAAGCCAAAGGTTAATTTGTTTTTTACTATCTTTTGGAAGAGTAAACAGCAAAAAGCTAGCAGCTGCAGCCGATGAGATGAGAGTCATCAGTCTTGCTCAAGGAAGGAGAGGGGGTTTGAAGGTGATACAGGGAGACCAGGATGAGAATTCTCCACCAAAAAATCTGCCAGGTGGAAGCTATAGAAGACTCAATTTTAATTTGATCAGAAGTTTCTAAATGCAGGACAGAAGAGAAGGTGAAATCTGAGTGTTGTTGAAATTACCTTTGAAAGTTCCTTTGGAAGAAAAAGTGTTAAAAGCAAACACCATCTCTCAGTTATTTCAGCACCAGGTTATGTAGTTAGTTTGTGGGATTTTTTTTTTTTTAAGTATGTGTCACTGAATTCATTGAATAATGAATTATTCTCTAAACTTGGAAAGTTCTTCTGTGGATAAGAGCCACACAGAAACTGCCTTTGGTGGAAGATTCTGATGTTCATTTGGTGTAAATATTCATAGAGAGAACTGACATGGTGAATAGACTCATGCCCACTCTTTAAAAACAGTGTTTTTATCTCTTTATCAAATATGGTTAAAATCTCACAAGGAAAAGCCTACATAATGTAAATGCACTATCTTTGTGGTCAGCTGCAACACAAAGGAAAGAAGCTTGCCCTAATTCCCTACACTCTTCCTGTTCTTGGTGGATTTAGCATTGCGAGTTAAAAAAAAAAAAGAATCATTATTAAATATTTCCATCTTCTAGATGGATCATCTCTATGGAAATGGGCTAAACTTTTTCTCACAGGCTCACACTAACCACACCTTTGAAACATGCAAAACTTTTCCAATCTTTGCTTTTTTAACACACATCAGTCTAAAGTGAAGTATTAAAGGATATTTCTTTGTCAAAAATTTTGTTGGTGCTTGCAAAGTGTAAGACACTGTCTTGCCTGGTGGGTCAGTATTTAGCAAGGTATGTGTATTTCACGTCCTTGTGAGATTCCCATTTGAATTTGGCCTGTTTCTCCTACCTTTGATATCTCTTAAATTTGACCTCACTATCGCTGTATCTCCTTTTAAGACCTCCTGGTGCTCCTTTCAATGGTGGTCCAAATGAAAGGAAGAAATTCCCTCCCCTCACCAATGGCAGAACTCTTCAGTCAGTTGCAGAGAGAAGGAGACCCTATGTTCTAAAAATTTTAGCATTCCCCATAAATATAAAATTGTTATTAAATTTATAGGTTCATATGCTGAAAGTAGTCATTTGAGTCAAGAATAAAATTTGGAATTAGTTTATAGAGGAAATTTGAAGATGAAGAAGTAGGTTTAAAATCTGGAACTCAATGTTGCCATTTCTGTATAAATTTGCATCAGAAGGGAATAAAAGATGTGTTTTAAAGTGGCAGGGATAGTTCTGTCATTCTAGGTAATCCATTTTTCAGTTAGTCATATATAAGTTTTATCATTGAAGCATTCTAATTAAATCTCTGATATTCAAATTAATTATTTACTGTTCACCATCCTTTCCTTCACAAGGTTCTCTGTTTTTCACTTTGTTATGTCTTCAATAAAGCAAACATAAAATACTGATAATGTAAAATATTAGAATGGAAGTGTTCTACTTTGTTATTGATGGAGTTTATCATAATTCATATTATAATATTTTTGTTTATTTGTAGTCTTATGCCATTAATGACTCTTCTTTTGTATGCTACATATTTATTTAAAATTTCATAATATTATTCCCAAAGGTGGTTCCATAATCTTCTCAAAGCAGTAACGTTTTTTCAATGTCCAAGAACCTTGTTCATGGTAAAGAGGGTGCTCAAGAGGTCCTGATGAAACATTTGGCAAATATTAGACCTTAGAAATGAACACAAACTTAAATATTCAATTTAATTGAACAAATATTTATTGAGTAATTATTCTGTGTCAGGTACTGAATCATATTGCCCAACATAAAAATCTGTTAGCAGAATAAATAGAATTTTTAAAGAGAAAAGTATTTGCTGTCAACTGTAAACCTAGTGAAAGCTAAAAGGAGAAAGCTGATGTTTCAGTATTATTTTGCAAACAGAAGAAGACAGATACCTTTATTTCAAATTTCTAGGTAAAAACAATATGAAAAATGGACTTTATGTAAATTTCTTAAATGTCACACACAACCTTTGTTCTTGAATGACTGCAATCAGATATGGTTTAAGCTTTCTAAAGGAAATGGACTCAGATTCACTTTTTCTTTCTTCAATCCAAAGTTCCTTTAATCCATTTATTGAGTTTGCTGTGTGCTAATGCCTGAATATTTAGCCTGTAGTCTCTGAACTCTGTTTCCTAGTTTTATTAAAAACAAAAAATTTATTTTAGTTACTTGAAATAGGTGAAATGTTTTATGTCATTTAAAAAATTAGTAATATAATTTCATATTACAAAATGTTTTAAAGAAGGGTCTTAAAATATAAAGTTCCAGGGAGATATATTTGACTCACTAATCCATAGACAAGTGGACAAATTGATAGGGACGTAATGGGAGACGTTTGAAGGGGGGTGGTTAGTTGGTAGACCACTAATTATATTTTGACAAACATTAAATGATTTATGGAGACCATATTGTTTGGGGGAAACAGTTTACCTTTTTATAAGTTTTGTAATCTACTTAAATGTGCTTAAAGAGTATACTCCCTACCACCTCCCCTCTCTTTCCTCATCTATACTGGGATTTTCATAATGTAACACCCTTAAACAGAGAACAGTTGCATCTAATCCTATTTAAAATGGTTGCTAAGGGACTATTCATAGGAGCTTAGAAATGACTCAAGATCTCCTTTATGAGGTAAAGGAGAAAAAGTAAAGAAAGGAACCTTTAGAGGAAGGATTTTGACAGGTGGGCTTGTGTTATATGGTTTCTGGTATTTAGGACACAGGAGTCATTTCTCAGTCTGTGATCTTCTGGGAGTTCCACTGAGCCTTGAACCTAATACCAGCCTGCTGCTGTCTTGGACCCCTGAGGACTGACAATGGGGAACAGGCTTACACAGATGGGTTGGGGTGAGAGGGATGCATTCCTTTTGTATAACTCAGGTGTGGTAGAGGGGAACCTTATGATAGTTGAAGAGTTGACCCATAACTATACTAACTTAGCCCTTAACAAAAGTTGCTGGCTAGTGGACTTACTATACTCAGTTCTTTGCTGCCCATATCAGGAAGCACAGTGGCTTTCACACAATACCCTGAATGTTTGACTTCTTCTCTTCCTATTTTGGGATGAATGTCCAATACATATTTTTCACTTCATCTATGAGAGAAGCTTTTATATTACTTTCAACTAGGAAAATACAAATCCTAGGGCATACCATATACCAGGTAGATTATGTTTCTATAAACAGTATTTTTAAAAAAATTTCACCAGTTGCAAATATTCAGATGCTTATTAAGAGTAATTCTGAATACCAAATCAGATACTTCTTCTGAAAACACAAGGTTAGAGATCTCTTTGTCCACAAAAAACTTAAAAATGGATACAATGGCTATTTAAAATCAAAATCTAACCAGAGATTTTAGAATAGACATCATAGTGAGAAATTTCTAACTTCACATAAAAATGTTAGGATAAATTAGTTTTCAAAACTAAAGGTGCAACAAAGGTGAGATTAATCAAATTTCATAACAAAGGTGTCAAATTGATATTGCATGTTTTTATTTAGAGTAATTTAGGTATTTTAGAATTTGTATTTAAAATGATTTTTATATGTTTCCATTCTAATTCTAATATTTGATTATAAATGCACTGTGTAAAACTACCAAAATTGTTCTAGTCTCCATCTCGGGTTGTCAAACAACTTTGTAATTTATTCAAGACACTATAATTAATTATTTGTTCTTTAAGGAGCAAACTTAACTCTTTAGGGAGGGTTGGCCTTTGATTGCTGGCCTCTCAAACCCAGATATATTAGGAAAAATAAAACATGCTACAAATGTGGGGCCACTTTTGCTGGACTTAGATTGCCTGGGTTCAGAGTCACCCAAAATTGATAACCTTTGTGCTTCCTGAATCCCTGTCACAGTTTCTTAAATACAGTGAGAACTAAGCAAATAGTTGATGTCTTAGTGAATTTAAGTGTAGGTGCGTGTTTGAGGAGCTTGCTTTTTATAATGATGGCACTGATTTCTATGAAGCAAAAATATCCTTGAATTATTCCTACAAGCCCAGGTCACCTATTTTCATACATGGACATGGACTGTTTGGTTTTTCCATATCACTCTGAACCCCAATTCACCTGTATGCTCATACCTGTTCTCCTTATAAGATATATTAATGGCATGTGTGTACACATATTTTCCCCTCCCTCAGTCTTAGTATTTATTCCCAGTCTTATCACATACACTTTTCATCTTTGCCTTCATTTTCTCTTCAACTATGGTCAGGCTGCTCCAGAAGAAATCAGTCTAGTGACATATGAGGTAATCTGCCTTTCCTTAAACAACTGTTCTAAATGTAAAAGGCCAGCTTCGTGGAATGCGCTTGCTTTGTGTAGGTGGCCTGAGCTATTTTCCAATTGTTCACATGCCTTCTTTTCAAACACCTGTGAGTCTTTTCACTGGAGAATACCAGTATCCTTTGTGCCAGTGACTTGTTTCTTGCTCATATGTGAGAATTGAGTGCAGTTACTGAGAACCTCAGAGACAGCAGAGCTTGGACAAATGACTTCTCTGCCTCAGTTTTGTCTTTTCACAGGAGTCTCTGGAGGTTTACATGAGTTAATATTTATAAAACACTTAAAATAGCGTCAACCATATAGTAAACACAAATTAAGTTTTTGAAAAATAGAAGAAATAAAAATGTGTGTGGAGAAAAAATAGTGATGAGAAAAATGGTGGGAGGTTTTTGTTTGTTTGTTTTGTTTTTGTTTTTGTTTTTGGAAGACCAACAGGAATTCTTTCCCTCAAATGCAAAGGTTTCTGTGGGTTAGTGCTTGGAAAAGCTGGGATGAGTTCCATGGATAGTTTTTCCACCTGATGGTTAACTTGTTTCCAGCAAAAGCCAACTAGAGTAACTTGCATTCAAAAAGGTCATTCCACGGATCAGAATGTTTGAGGAAGTGTTGTAAGTTGTTTCCAAGGCTACAGAACAATTTCTAACAGACTTCAGAGCTGAACCCATTGTCCTACTGAACAATCATGAAATTTTACTTTTCTTTATTCATTCTAAAAATTCACTGCATGCTCTTCTTCCAGTGGTTTATGAGTCACCTCAACCAGTTGGTATTTATATTTCTAAGGATTCATCCGATCTTTGAGAAATTCTACACTGGTTTAAAAATTACCCTTATAAAATAATTATTGCTGGAGAGTTTTGGTTATATTACTAATTTGCTAATCTGGATATCATTCCTCTCCATAATAATGAGGAACTAGGAATACATTTTTGTTAAAAATGTCTTGAGAATCCAAAAGGAATATTAGCAAATTTCATTCCAAAGACTTTATTCATAGGCAAACCCTTTGTTGTCTCACACTGAATCTATTTATTCTAAGTTGTCTAGGTAGTGAGATAATTAATTAAGTTAGTTAACGAATTAGTTACTACCAATTAGTAAAGGGAGAAGAACACCAGAGGCAGACACATTCATTTTTTTTTTCAATCCATCCAATACTTAGTAAGTTTTTGCAGTTCAAGGGATATTTAAATAATCACAACCAAAGTTCCTACCCTCATGGACTCACATTCTATTGAGAGTAGCTACACAGTATGGTGGAGTTTTGGAGTTGGAAGCATTTATATTCCAGTGTTTGAGTAGAAACTTACATTGTTATACTGCTACCCACTATGTGACCATGACAAATTTTTAACCTCTCTGCACTTCAATTTTTCTGTGTGTAAAGTGAGAATAATAAAATAACTTCTTAGGGATATATATATATATATATATATATATATATATATATATGATTATATATATATAGGATAATATATATATATATATATATATATATATATATATATATATATAAGCTTAAGGAAATGTCTGGCACATATGCTATATAAACATTTGCTGTTATTACTGAGTAGTCACATAGAATATCAAAGAAGGATATAACAGGAGGGGAAGCAGGGTAGGAGAGTAGAGATGATAGAGCAGCAATTTCATATAGGATGGTTGGGAAAGTCTCCATGAGGAGGGGATGATTTAAGCAGAACCTTGTATGAATTAGAGAAATAAATAATGCTAATATCTGACTGAAGAGAATTCCAGTCAGGGTGAACAGTTAGGGAAAATGGCATGAGGTAGCAGACATTTATGTGTTTTGAGGAGCATGAAAGTATACAAGCTGGATATTCGGTAAGCAAGAGAAAGGACCGAATAAGAGCCTGGAGAAAAATGTCAGAAGGTCTTATAGGGCCTGGTGGAACAAAATTTTTAGCAGTGGATTGTATTCTAAATAAGAAAAATCCAGTGGAGGCTGACTCAGGAGAGTGAGGCTTCTGTATGACTATAGTATGAGGAGTCAGGCATGGAAGTGCCATCTGGCACTCTTGCAGAATCCAGGCGAGGGGCGATTATAGCTTGAAGTGCATCAGTAATGAGGACCGGTTGAGGTGTAGAAATTGAGCAAAAGACTCATCATGAAGGTAGAGATGGCAAGATTTTCCTATAGATTTGATTAGTATGAATTAAAGAAATGAGTCAAAAGAGATATTCTACTATAGGGCCTGAGTGTCCAGATAATTGACATGTCATTTTGTGATGGTGTATACTTGGGGAGAAGGTCCAGTTGGACCAACTGTTCATTTTGATAACCTTGAGGTGATGATTGGACATACAGTTGGAGAAACTGAGTAGGTAGTTGAATATTCAAATTGGGAGTTCAGGTTTTGGGGGATTCAACGTGCTAGGCAATCACTTGAGCACTGAGCTACATATACCTCAGCCCTGGAGATAAAAATGTGATGTGGTCCGATTAGAAATATGTTAAGAAATCATGGAGCTTGAATTGCATCACCAAAAATAAGATAGGTGGAGAAAAGAAAAGAGCTAAAGATCAAGCTGTTGAATTGCTGAGTTTTAAGTGGAGAGAGGAGAAAACAGAGCCAGTGGGGAAGACATAGAAGAGGTGACCAGTGCGATAGAAGAAAATGGAGAAAGTGTTATGTCCTGGAAGTCAAGTGAAGAAACGCTATTTAAGAAGTGAAGAGTGAAAAAAATCTTTCACCATGCTTGTGAAGAGTGGAATAAGGCTGAGGGCTGAAATTTACTCATTGGATTAAACAGTGTGGGTGTCCCTAGTACCTTTGTCAAGATAATGTTTCTTGGAATAGTGAAAACAAAAATAATTGGAGAGATTCAAGAGAGAATGGGAAACTACAGGGACACAGAACTTTTCCAGAGTTTTAATATAAATAGGACAGAAATATGGGGTCTTAGAGAGGATGTGGATTTAAGGTTTTCATTTTTTAAAAGAAAATACAGATGTATGCACTATTGATAAAGGCCTATGAAGAATTTAAAATAAAAATCTTGATGGTGTGCAAGAGGAAGGAGATACATTTAGTATTAATGTACTTGCATAAGCAAGAGGTAAGCTTGAGCAGAAAGAGAGTGTATTATAGATATGTGTCAGGACAGTTCACGTATCATAACTCAGAGTGGTATATTAAATGAGTATAGAAGATGGAAGTTATGGGAAGATATGAAAACTCCTTCAGTTCCTTCTCCTCAGAAATAAAATGATAAGCTGAGAGCAATGAGAAAGATGTCAGATAAGAAAGGGTTAAATATAAAATAATAGTTTCAGAATTAGTTAATGAATTGACTAGAAGAATACAAATTCTTGCCAGCAATGAAGATTTGTTGAGGTTTGAGATCATAAATTTAATTGAAATTCAGTTACCATGGGTGTGTGGTTTTCTTCAACATCTTCAGCTGTTTGATTATAGGCATGGAATGAGTGAAAAGTTGGATTTAACCAGAGTTGGAGTTTTTCCAAGTAAGTAAGAACACACTTTAAAAGGGCAAAATAACTGAGGGTATATGTTGTGCTATGATTATGGTGAATTATGACTATAAAATCTAAGTGGATAAGGGGATATAATCAATTAATTGTAGGTACCTCTCACCTGAAGAATTATAAAAGGGGTTTCTGGAATGGGTAATTTTGAGAACGGGAAACGTTTACAAGTGAGAATTGGTAGTAGCAAAGTCTAGCAGGTGTTTGTGGCAATGGGTGGTTAAGCTGTGGCCATAGACTCCATTGCTGGAAAGAGATATTGAATGTTTAAGAGCCCATAAGTCAGGTGAATCATACATATGTGCATTGAAATTGCTAAAACCAGTCACAGGTGTAGTGGTGGAGAGGAAGAGAGTAAGCAGAAATCTCCAGGGGTGGGTGTTTGTTTTCAAGAAACCACGAGGAGGCACATGGACATATAGATTTATGGCATGAGCTTTAACATTTTTTAGGGATTTCCTAGGGAGAAAAGAGAGTTTAGCATCTACATCCTAGACACCTCAGGAGATCAAAAGATGCATCAGATAGTCATTTTAAAAAGTTTAAAGTCATTTTGGTGGGAGGTGAGAAGCTTACACAAAAAAATTTAAAGGCAGGTATATGCATGAAAAATTGTGGTATAGCTAAAACACAAAGGAGGTTTAACCCAGGAGTTACTTTCAGATGAGGGATCCACAAGAACTTCACACACAGGGAAAGGTGTCAGCTTGGGAGTGAGGATTTACAGGGAAATAACAAGTGGTCCATTTGGGTTTCTAGCATGCAAAGGAGATGAAAAGTAGGGGACTGAAGAGTCTGAGTGATGCAAGATGGAAAGATTCTAATGCCAAGCAAAGGTCTTTCATTCTTAGGTAGCAAGCAGTGGAGCCAGAGTAAGGGCACACCATAGTTTTCAAGAAAAAAAAAAATGACATGATCAAATGTGTGCTTCAAGAGGAGAAATGATACGGCCTTGTTTTCAATGGATAGAGAAGGACATGTCTAGGGAAAAGGCAAAAGTTAGGAGGAATCAAAATAGCACAGGCAGGCTATAATTTATATTGTTTTAAGCTCTAAACATCCACTATGGTTGGTGCTGATAGTGACAGTGGCATTCAGAAGAAATATATATGGATAAATTAATTAAATCTAATAGAGATTTAGTCAGTAAATTTTTTTTATTTAAAAATTTTTCTTTTTTATATTAATTAATTTATTTATTCTAATTAGGTATATATGGCTACAGAAAGCATTTTGATTCATTGTATACAACTGCAGCACAAATTTTCATTTGTCTGGTTACACGATATAGCATTGTACCACATGTACAGTCATACTTGCACCTAGGTTAATGATGTCCATCTCATTTCACCATTTTTCCGCCCCATGTCCCCTCCCTCTCCTCTCCCTCCCCTTTCCCAATCACAGTTCCTCCATTTTCCCCATGCCTCCCTGCTCCCCGTTATGGATCAGCATCTACTTATCAGAGAGCAGTCAGTAAAATTTGATCACCGATTGGATGTGATATTGAGGGAAACGGACAGTAATATAAAGAAAGTGACAAGGTTTTGACCTTGGCTGACCTGAAGAACCATGATGGTATAAATATAAATGGAGAACACAAAAGGAAAAGGAGAAAATATAGGTGGGAAGATTATCAGCTCACTTTAGGCATATTGAGTTTGAGATGCTACCTAGCTAGCATCCAAATAAAGTAATCCAACAGGCAATCTGAAGTTTAAGACTGTCACTTGGTAGTCATTGGTGCATCTCTCATGGTGGAAGTGGCGAAAATGTTTAAGAATGCCAAGGAAGCAGGGCACAGTGGAGCATGGTTGTAATCCCGGCATCTCTGTAGGCTGAGGCAGGAGGATTGCGAGTTCAAAGCCAGCCTCAGCAATGTCAAAGTACTAAGCAACTCAATGAGACCCTGTATGTAAAAAAAAAAAAAAAAAAAAAAAAAAGGCCTACATAGCTGCATATGTGGCTCAGTGGTTGAGTGACCCTGTGTTTAATCCCCACTAGCCCCCCCCCCCCAGCTCCCTGCCCGACCACAAAAAAAAAAAAAAGGATGCCAATGCAAGGGTGAGTGACAAAGAAATAAATAACATCAATAGTAGAACCTTATGGCACATTCCTGTTAGACTGAGGAAAAATGGCCAAGGCTTAAGGATAAGGTTAGTGAGAGCCAGCCAGAAAGCAAGACTAGGGGACTATAATGTTACTCAATCCAAGAGAAAAAAAAAATATTTAAAGAACAAAAGGGCTGTTTAACAGTATCAAAAGATCCAAAGAGGTTAGGAACAAGAACTGGACATGTATTGTTGGATTTTGTAGGAAATCACAACTGATGGGCATTAGCAAACTCGCATCAATGACACCCATCTCCACAGCTTCATTCTGATTATTGACCAACACAACAAGAATATTTTACCACTAGAGGAGGAAACAGACAGTAAAAACATCTTAAACATGAGAATGTACTCAGATTTATGGCTGTCTGGGGCCAATTGGTGTAAGATTCAAAGAGTACAACTCATCCAATAAACCCTAAAGGAATTGGTAAATTATGGTGTAATATAACGAATGCTTATAATATTAAAACATGCATCTTAAAGGAAAGTTTAATTCACATTAAAAATAATGGTTTAAAAATAATTGGAATTAAATGCTATGTGGTTTCCTGAATTGGATCCTGGGATAATAAAAGGACATTAATAGAAAAACTGGTGAAATCTGAATAAAGTCTGTAGTTCAGTTGTCATGCATCAGAGGTCATTGCTTAGCATAGTGCATGATGTTAGATATATCATTAAGGAAGACAAAATGAAGAATAATGGAGGATGTCTTTATAATCTTTTTAACTTTTCTGTAAAACTAAGATTAATTCAAAATTAAAATAAGTTTATCTTTTGGATGACCCCCCAAAATCCAATGGCACAGGTAATATAAAAAGATTTCCTACCAAATAGTTAAATAATAACTTATTGATTCCTGTTTAGGTGCATTTTAATTTATAAAAATTTTACTAATAAGTATCTCATAAGTGTTTACTTATAAATAAGGCATTATTATTCTGAGGCCTAAATAGTAATGTGGAAAAATTTCCTTTCAAGTAATCTGCTTTCTCCAGTTGACTTTTACATCTGTAGCCAAAGCACCAAATGAGCCTTTTTGCACAATGAAGTAAACTGTCATTTTATATTTGGTCTCTCCTCATAAAAATAGTTAATTCATATTTGTAATTTTTCTTACTAACAAGATCAGAAAGAAATAGGTGCCCTCAAACAAACAAACCAACAAGTAAGTTGTTCTAACAACAAAGTACTTATTTTCTCTTCCTGGCACATATTTTAGCATAGAGGATGATGATTAGCATGTGTAATACACATTAACAAGAAGCAAAACCATCCTTCTGGAAGTCCTGGGTAACAGGACATTCGTGCAGCTGAGGCATATGCTTCTCTCTCTGGCCTCATGTTTGACTGCTCCGAGGTGGGTTCAGTCTTAGGATATACAACCCCGATTATATTTCAATACATTTTCTGCATAGGAAAGGGGGACTGACTCTACACTTCTCTTCAGTTTTGGTAATTAGTCAATCATATGCATGTATTCTCCTTGAAAGACCTTCCTAACTTGCCATTCCTTGCCTCTGTATCCTTTTCTTTCCTCTCATTTTTGGTAAACTGTTGGTAGTTTTGTAGTTTTGTCCTATTAAGCACTTGCACATTTCATACTTGAAACCGTTTTATTTTACCTCTGGGTAAATTCTACCATGTAAGTACTTGGTTGTTGAGAACTAGGTTAGAGCTTTCGATGTGATGAGGATTATAAAACACAATGTTCTTAGCTCTCTACAAAACATTTGGTGGACGGGCTGAAAGAACATTCATCATAAAGAAAGCCAAGTTTCTGTCTTTGCCTCTGGGGGAAACAGGCCTTGCTGACCTGGGAAACAGTTTGGTAATATCATCTGCAGGGATTTATTCTTAGGTTCGTTCCTGAAAAGGAATTCAGGGACTTAATGCTTGTGAGCTGATCGTTTATCACAAGTCAATAAAGTGTAAAGATTTGTTACCATCTCTGTATTTCCCTCTTCCTCTATTTGTTTTGTACATAGGAAACAAATCTAGAAATCTTTAAGAGTGTTGCTTCACCAACAGCACATTGCTTCTTATTTGAGGATGCTACTTTTCCTCCTTTTCATTGATGCTCTGTAACAGAATCTGACTCCTCAGTGGCAGGGACTGTGCCCATCAGGTGAAATGCCTGCTATCTAGCAGGTAGTTAATGAATGTTCTTGAGGGCATATCTTTATATATGAATTACTAAAATAATTAAAATTGGAATTTATAGTATTTTTATTATAATAATAATGGGTTGATTGGGAATTATTTGCAAAGTTTAATGATTTTACTTTTGAGGTTTCTCTTCCATCTTTTATTTTGGGATGACCACCTATTCTAACAATTGGATTAGTCAGTTTGTACAATTAAATGTACCTGTGCCTGAGCATACCCCTGCTTGCCCTGCCTCTCTAGCTGAAATGTAGTGAAATCAGTGTGATGATAGCTATGTCAAAGCTTTGTTATTATTTGCAAAAGAGAGAAATGAAACTTTTATAGAGTGTTCCTGAGAAAAGACATCAGGAGAAGGTCAGACATATGATAAGTTAAATGCTGTTTTTTTTTTTTTTTTCTCATTTGTTTGGGGAATTGTGGGGAGAATTTCAATGGAACAAATGGTTGTTAAAGGGCTGAAAATTAAGTATAGATGCAATTGAGAAAATGCTTTAATAGATAACTGCTGTTATATTAAGTTGTAATATTTGCTTTTGTGGTATATAAAAATGACGGGAAGAAATATTTAACCACAGTGTTGTTTGATATTATAAACTATAATGTCTTGGATCTAAATTTGTGATAGAAGCAAATGTGCAAAGGGCCAGCTGTTTAAATTAATTCCTAGAATGCCATGTAATCCAATTTGAAGAAATACTGAAGAATTTAGTCAGAACAACAATAAAGTTAGGACTTTTTAAAAAAAAGTTCAAAACAAAGGATTAGCATTAGGCTGAGTGATTATAACTTTGATTAACTTTTGGTTAGCAATGATATTACTTTACACATATTATCTTTCTGATTTTAAAGCTCATGTTTCTGGTGCTTTGTAATAGAAACCACAGATTATATTTAATCAGGTGGATAATTGGTAGTGTCCAATTAATTCAGTTAATTTAGACATGAATTGATGAATTAATGTTTAAAATTTAAGAATATTTCTACTCCAGAAGTTTTTCATATTTATGCAGATGTCTTCCATCTCAGTTTTACATTAATAATATAAACACACATTTCAACACAAATTTGTCAAGAATGAAAGGATTCAACTAAAAACACAATTATGAATCACATACATAAAACTTATTTGGTCTTTTGATGTCTGTATCATTCCTTGCTCAGCATTGTGCAATCAGATCCAAACTATTTACTCATTTCATCAACAGAATCAAAGACCAAATAAAGCTGTCACTTCAAGGATATGATTGATGTCACTCAACTAAATTAATCAGTAGTCTTTTATAGAATTCAAGATATAACAGTAGTCTAAACAGTTCTACTTAAATTAATATCAGCCATCAGGATGATATCATAAGTTTTATATATATATATATATATATATATATATATATATATATATATAAAACTTCTATACTATAAAGTTATCATCTGAATTTTAACTAGATAAATGTATTTCATTTTATCACTTTACAAAAGTAGGATATAATATTAAAGAAATACCATCTAGATGACCACAGATCCTAGGAATTGTGCTGGTGGGTGGTATGAGAATAAGTAGATGTTATTAAATCCATTCATTTAAAAATTGAGTATAGTTCAAATGTCCAATGGGACAAATCAAGATATTCCCTAGGTCTGTTTAGGTGTAGAGCAATGTTCTTTTCACTCTGCACATTATCATTCCAGGTTACTGCCATTACTATCTGAACTGACCAGATATGGAGGAAGGAGGCAGAAGAAATTTAAAGATGAATAAATGGCAGTTAGGAATTTATTTTCCTCATACATTTTTACTCTGAGCTAGGTAAATGGACAGAAGTCAAGAATATTCCTCAATACTTCTGTATAACTCTGTTCTTACCTTCAGCAGTTTATTTTAAACTGACAGCATTATTTCATGTATGTATACATGTGTATATGTACATACAGACACATATATAGATATACACATGTATATGCATATATGTACATATACACGTGTGTATGTGTATATATATATATATTTATATATATATATATATATATATATATATATATATATATATATATATATATTCAATCATGCTCTGTCAGTATACACACACACACACACACACACACACACACACCCACACCCCTCTAACAGAGTTACTCTGAAAGATGAAGACATTTGGAGTATTTAGACATGACTGATTCACAATTTTCTTACTTGTTACTGCACAATTTTGTGCAGTGGCTTGTAAAATTATTACAGCTAAATGCATAACATAATAAACTCAAACAATGTTGAATATGTATTAGTGTATCCTATGATGAATAAAGAGTCACAGTGAATTAGAATTGAAAGACTAGTTTTGGCTGAATAAAAGCAGATGGTATTAATTGACTGAGTAGACAAAATTCATTGAAATTCTTTGGGGCTTTCAGTATTCAGTATGTGACTGTAAACTTGGGTGTGTGAATATCTGGTAGGGTTTTTTTCCCCTTTTATTATCTGATCAGAAAAAAATATTATTGAGTGATACTGAAGGATATTGTCTAATTGCTAGAGGAATCTATACTTTGTAATATCCTGGCATTATAACAAGTAATAGCTCTTATGTCTTGGATTTTATCATCCCTTTAAAAATGGAGGAATATATTGGCATCACTACCATAAAACTTCACATATGAGATTAAAAATTAGAGACCAACTTAAAAAACTTGAAAAATAATATTAAATTGCTAAGTATGTTGGTCAGCTTTTTATTACTGTAACCAAAATACCTAATAAGAAAAACTCAGAGGAGGAAAAGCTTATTTTTGGCTAACAGTTTCAGAGATTCAGTCTGTGATTGGTCAATTCTATTGATCTAGGCTGAAGATGAGGGAGAACATCATGGTTGAAGGGTATGGCAATGGAAACTGCTCGGTTCATGGCAGCAGAGAAGAAGAATAGTTGGGAAGGAGTGGGGAGAGAGAGGAAGGGGACGAGAGAGAGAGAGAGAGAGAGAGAGAGAGAGAGAGAGAGAGAGAGAGAGAGAGATGAGAGAGAAGAAAGAAAACCAGGGACAAAATATAAAGGGTATACCCCTAGTGACTTACTTTCTATAGCCACACCCCACCTGCATACAGTTATTACCCAGTAATTCTTTCAAATTATTAATCCATTAAATGGATTAGTCCACTGATGTAGTTTATCACTCTTATAATCTAATCATTTCACTTCTGAACATTTCTGCTTTGTCTAATATGAGCTTTTGGGAGGGTGTACATCATGTCCAAACCATAGAGCATGTAAACAGAATTCGTTTATAAATTGCCAGGTGGAAAATTATATTTCTAAAACTATAGTGTTTTTTTTTTTACAAATTCTATTATTATTTCATTTCATACTTGAAGTCACAGAAGATTCTTATTCTTTATAAACTAGAAAGTTAGTATGCTCTTCAAAGTTCTAAATTTTTAAATAAAAGAATGCATGATCAGTCTTTTAAACAACTAAGAATATATGGAAGCATATAAGTGAAAAATGAAGCCCTTCCTCAACCCCAACCACATTCTGCATTCTGTAATGATTTCAGACATTCTTTGTGTATATAACATAATAAACAAATTTAGAGGTATTTATATATACATTTTGTATATACATCTAATTACAACAGAAAAATCATTCCATTCAAATTGTTCTGAAGTGTGACCTTTTTACATTTTACAGTATATCCTGATAATCTTTCATTCAGAATATGTATAATGGCATTATTTTTTAATGCTATCCCAATGTATGCATGTAACAATGTTTAGTTAACCAAACCTCTGTTGATAGTTTCTCCTTTTCATTATATGAAGTAAGGCTCAAAGGACATCGTTTTCCATATATTCTCTACAGTGATTAAATTTGAATTGATTTTCCTCCAGTTTTATCTGATTATGGAAGGTATATTAAAATTAATATGGATTTCTGAGTTATAGAAAATTAGGGAAAACATATAAACTCAAAACTCACTCTTGAACAACATTATAACTGCATTTTATTTTCCACGTGTAGTATAAGCCTGTAAGTAAACATTTTTTGTCTTAATATACATCAGGTCTTAAAGTTTCTAGAAACTACTTGTTCTACAAATTACTTGTTTCTAGAAACTACTAGTGCTTTTCAATCTTGGCTTTTACTTTCTATTCCCAGGCTGCACCTATTAAATCAGAATCTTTAGAGGTGGGACCCGGGGTTGATAAAGCTTTGTAGATGATTTCAATGTGCAGCCAATATTGAAAACCATTGATTCAAAGAGTAGCTTGCTTTGAATGAGGTTTTTCCTGGAGGAAAATAGAGAAGAAGCAAGAAAGAATGAAATAAATTCCAGTAGAAAAATTCTAATAAGTTAATATGTCATCAAGGATTTGATATGTGTGAAAAACATGTCCGTATAATGCTAAATTTTTGTAAAGGAACTTCAAGTCTTGATTTTCAGAATAATTTGGTTAGTGGAAGTTAGAGGTAGAAACTGTAGCATCTTGAGCACAGAGCTGGTCCTGTTATCTGCTATGACAGCTTGTGGTACTTCTCCTTCAAAGCACTTTTCTGGGTTGCACTTTATATTTTCTTTTTATATGTACCACTCTTTGAATTGTACTTCCCCCCGCCCACCCCCTCTGTAAAGGCTACTCTCCATGAGAACAGGGCTTCAGGCTGCTTTGAGTCATTCTGCATCCTTAAAGTCAGGTGCAGTGCTGACACAGTCAATCAACATTGGCTCCATAAATTAATAACTAGCACTTTGGTACTTAAAAGTGGGACAAAAGGTAATCAGGGAATGAAGGTGACAGCAAAGGAGCAGATTTCTTTTGTTTCTCCCCCACCCCCTTAAAATTTGTGTACACAGAACAAGAACAAAGTAGATTTTATATTGAGAAATATCAAATTGTATTTCACTTCAAATATGGATTTTAAAGAGACAAATGGATTTAGGGAAAAGTTACTTTGCACCATATACAAATGCAGAATATGTTAGAAAATAGTAATAAGCTTATTAGGGAGAGAAAAAGCATTTTATTTAACAAGGAGTGGGTATATTTTTTGATAAGGCAGAAAACCATTATATAATTTCCTGAAAAGTCAATCTTATAAATACACAGGAAAGAGACTTGGTTCCCATAATCCATTTTAATCAGATGGGAGAAGATTTGGAATGGGATGAAGACAGCATCTAAAAGATCTGGGTCAGTTCAGCACTAGTGAGGGATTTTTTCAAAAATCTTAAATTATAAAAAAGTTTCCAAAAGTTCAATTGAGACACGGAAGGATATGAAAGTTATCATTTTTAACATATGAAATTTAAATTAACAGGACTGGGATGGCATGAGAAAGAATAAGAATGATTCTAATATACTCTGGTACACTATAAAATTTTGCTACATCAATTCCAGTTGTCAAAGAAGTAATGAAATATTTCAGTCTACATTTGCAAACTTTATTTTTATTTTTGAGAAAATAATGAGTCATAGTTTAATGGTCAGTGGCATTATGCATGTAATAATAACCACTGCTCATTTAAGATAGATTTGATATCACCATGTAATTTCAGAAATAGTAAAGTCTGAAGTGTATGGAAATAAAGTTGTGAAACATGAATATGTTGGATGTGTGAAAAAGAAAAGTTTTATTTATTTTCTCACGTTTATAATCATAATTATTTTCAATAAATAATTTGTTTTCTGTACTTATTTCTCATACATTTAGATCCACACTTCTGAAAATGTTTTGTATTTGTCGTTAGAGGAAATTTAATGATGAAATGAGTGTATTTGTATAAGGTCATTTTATAAATGATGGTTCATCCTTCACAAAAATAAGGCCACTTTCGTGCATTTAAATTATTATTCTCCAGTTTATTATTTTCATTGAATTTCTTCAGTTGTTCTCTTGTTATCATTTTCAAAATTATTATCAATATTCTATGTAAGTCTCACCAGAATATCTCCTGTCAAAAACAAAGGGATCCAGTATGTGTGGTTTCAGTGGCCACTAAAACAGAATTTAGTAGTGATACTGGTTTGTTAAAATAATCTTACTAAGAGAAAACAAATCAGATAGCTTATTGAAATGTGTTTGTATGTATGTATATATTTCATTACTTTTTAGCTTTTGCATTTCTAATAATATTTTCTCACTTTGTGTCTACCAGGAGAACATGGGGGATTAGCATTTTACTAATGCTAAGTGATGACCATTAAGAAAAACTCTTATTACCATTTAGAGATATAGTTCATGACTTTCACCCTAATTTATTTTAGAGCATTTCACAAATTAACAAAACCTTATAATTAACAAATAAGATTTTATAATAAAATGTAAAACCCAATGAAAATTGATATCATTTAGAAATGATAGTCCCCCAGATTTTAGAAAGTCTGAACATTTCATAAAATACCATTTTATTGCTGGTGAAATGATCACAGAAATTAGTCCATTTCCAATTTATACATTAAAAACTAAGGTTCCAAAGGTATTTTTCTAGATATCTATGAGCTGATAAGTATCCAGACTCCATTGAGTTCCTGTCTACTGATCATTACTGTCATATTTTAATAATTTTTTTGGTGAATCAGGTCCATGCATTTGTTCTCCATGATCTTTTTCTTTGGCAAAGTTGCAATTCCTTTTTCTTCATGAAAATCAAAATTGTCTTCTTGCTACACTTTAAAGCTTGCCTAAAGATTTACAAATGGAAGTACTGTTAACATTGACCAAATTTAAATATATCTGGTATAAGTATTTAGATTATATTAAGGTAAAAGGTCAAGATTAGAAAAGTCAGAATGGATTAAAAGCAGAAGCAGTGTAAGCAGAAAGACCAGCATCTACTGAATATATAAAACAAATATTAGCCACATATGACCCTTTTTATGTGAAGCTACTAAAAATAGAAATAAATCCCTCCATAATTAAATTACTTACTGTCAAAACTAATATTTGTGACTCTTGGACTAGATGTTTATAATCATAGTTTCATATATTCATGTGTATCTCCTGTTCCAAATACCAGACTCAAATACATTAACCCTAAGGAACTTAATTCCTTACATTTCAAAAATCGGAATCCCTGAATAATTTCATGAAAAGGTTACTATGCTTGCATCTAAAATGGTAATGTAAGACCTCAGGAGAAATACTTGCTTAATGTCATATACTAAGCATTTATGTCAAAACTTTAATTTGCATATGCTTATGAAATATGAAAAGGAGAGCAGGAAAAAAAAAATCTGACAGGAAGATCTTAAGAGTTGACCAAAGAAACATGACTTTATTTTGCAATGAGCAGGCTCTACCATGTACAAAGGAACTTAAGAATAGTCATTCACAGACAAGTTAGATCATCTGTCATCTTATAAAAATCACGACTTCATCAGGACTCGTGGGTGTCATTCTAGGATACATAACTTGACATTCAAATGTTCTACAAAATGTTGTGGATTTTTTTTTATCATTCATAAATGGGAAGATCCCAGAATAAAATTTTATGGAGTGAGATTAAGAACTATTTTGTAAATTGGGGGGAAAAACTCCATAAAAGTGATATGTTTGAATGAAGTCATTAAAAAGAGGAAGGGAAAATATGATTCGTTGGGGGGCTCTTATTCCTTTTTTTTTTTTTTTTAACAACTATTTATCAAGCACATACCTTTGTGCTAGGCACTGTTCTAGACTTTGGAGCCTCCAATGATGACCAAATGGACAATATTTTCTGCCTTTGGGGAACATGCATTTTTGTGCTATGTATTTCCTACTGTGACAGGCAGATCGCCAATGTTTCAGATACTTACAAAGAATAGAATAGTGGGGAGGTGAGTGGAAGACTGAAGAAGAGGGTAGAGCCAACCATGGTGCTGGGCACATACTTGCAATTTCCTGACAAAGCAGTTAGTGTGGAGAAACATACATCTCTGTATATGACCATACTTATTTCATGAAATGGATGTTTTTGGTTGATAAATGTTTTCTGTTTGAAGATTTTAGAACCAAATACCAAGATTTTAGAACCAAATTTTAGAACCAAATTCACTAAAAAATTATTAAAATATGACAGTGGCAGGGAAAAGAGGTGATTGGAGAGTTGATGGTGGGGTGGGAGTTATGAGCTACTCCACTTCCCCAAAAGGATGTCTTTCAGCTCTGCCTCAAACAAAATCAGATTAAAAAACAATGTGAATCAAGCACCAGAATATTCCATAAGCCTCTTTTCCAATCATATTTCCATTCCAATACAGTCAGATTACTAATAATTAGAAACAATTTCAAATTTAAAGAAAATTTTAATATATCTATTAATTATTTAATGATTTTATAAAAGAAACAAAATCTACAAAACAGAAGTCCAACTCAAGAATCTCTTGCTTTGTGGACGTTCCTGTACTTTTAAGGGAAATTCATACCTTTAATGACTGCAAGTAAAAATACACTTGAATTCGTGCCTGGAGAACTCTCCCACCTCCTCAGGTTCCCATGACAAGTAGTTTTAAGTTCTCTCTTGACTATGTAGGAGATCTGGGATGTGGGAGTAAAAGAGTGAGCACCAGTGTGTGCTTAATCCAGATAGTTAAAATCAAATTCCAAGAGTTTTCTAGAGCAGTTTTGTGTCAACTTTACCCAGTGTTACCTCTGTTATTTGCTTCAGCAAATCATTTAAATCACATAACAGTTGTCTTTGTTTTCAAGTTTATAGTCAGAGTGGTTTGAAAACTATTCGTGTCTAACATAAAAGCCAGAGATGAAAATGGAACATATTAACACTGAGTATAGGTTGTGATGAATCACAGTTTGTCAGCTTTCAAGTATTACAATTATCTACCTAAAAATACCTTACTGTACTCCGTCACCTTCCCTAGCTGTTTATCCTACTTGCCACTTAAAAAAACATCTAGTGCTGATATGTGTTTGTTTTTAGGTTGTAATGTTAGCACTCCTCAATATTTTTGACTTAATAATTACCTTTTCATTACCATATGTTTCTCTTTTCAGATAAATACAGTAGTTCACTAATCACACTAATTGTGGGTGGGCATTGGTAGCAGTAATAAGGTTTATAGATTAGTCACTTGAGAGGAAAAGTGGATATCTGAAGTAGGATTCAAAAAGCTCTGCCATTATTATGCTTTTTCATAATGTCCCTGAATTGTAATTGTGGGGAAAAAAATGCCTTTACTTCTAGAATTAATGGGCCGTGTGCGTGTGCGTGTGTGTGTATGTGTATGTGTGTGTGTGTGTCTGTCTGTTTGTCTTACTAAAGGTATGAGATATAACTCAGAATATAAGTTCTATAAAAGTTGAACTATTTTAAACATTGTTTCCAATGATAAAGAAGGCATATTGAATAAAAAGACTAAATAAAGAAGAAAAGAAGATAAAGAATAGTATATATAGAAGGAGAAGTTTAAAAAAAATAGCCAGATGGGTTGGTTTTCTCAGAGGTTTTCTTTCAGTTCTAAGTAAAATGAGATATTAACCAAAGAATTGACCTTTGTATCTCACTTTTCTTGTATAAAAACTCGGTTTGTTGTTATACTGAAAAGTTTCAGATGGAAACAAAGATTAGGAATGAATTTTTTACCAAGCCACATGAATTTATTAGTCAAATTAATTTCATTTCACCAATTCCATATTTCATTCTGCAAACCAGAAAAAATATTTTATATACCAATTAATAATATGTCAAGAGTACAATCATACCTGATTTAAGTTGGTATGGATTATTAGTCTGGTACTGTCTAGTTCACATATGCACTGCCTTTATTTTGATAAAAAATGCACAATTACATAACTAATATCTGGAGAAATCATTTTAAAAAGCATAAGGTTTTCATAGTAAAGTATGCTTTGGTTTGGGTATAGTAGCGGGCAAACTGAAGGTACAAAATAATAGGTCTTGCTGGAGATAAGAGAACTTGTTATAGCAGGTGTGTTTCCCTGTTAGCCCATTTACTTTATCCTCACTCTCAGATTATTGTTGTTTTCTTTTGCCTGATCTATCCTTAAAAATGTGAACAAGCTGTTAATCGGGGCTGCAGGGACTGGCAGGACACTGTTCTGTCCTGCCAAAGCACTGATTTCAGAAGTTAAAATGGATTGTAACTGTGAACACAATTTTGAAGTTTCCCTCTCAGGAATTCTGCCCTTAACCCTTATATATTTTGGACATACAAACTTTCTTGAAGTAATTCTTCATTGTGAGCATCAAGGAATCACAATGAATATACCAAGTATTGAAAAATTCATCACAATTGTTTGTGTCTGAGGCTGTTCAGGTAACTTTTCCAGGACACACTTGAGGAAGAAAATACTGAGAAATCACAGTGATAGTATGCTTTGTCTCTTTCCTTCCAGGTTTGAAGGAAAGACCATTGTGAGAAATGGTTATAAGGGTCTGATAACTGAAAACTATAGGCAGAAGAGTTCTGTAGATTCATTAACTAGCTGCCTACCTATACCAACTGAAGTAAAAGCAACCATTAAGGAAGCCAATAAAACACCCACACAGAGAAGGTTGTTTAGTTCAGTTCTTCCCTTTGGAAATAGTAACTTAAAACAATGAGAATTATCTTGAGGAAGTAGAGCTTCCTCTATGGAACTTGCTCGCGGTTTTGTAGTTGGAATTCAGCTCACAAACAACTGAGTTTAGAGAATTATCTGGTAGATTAGACAATTTCTGGAATAGTTTCTTGGTTAGGGAAATAAGATGTCTCCTTGTGGCTGTTCCTCTACTGAGTACTATGTCCAATTCATAAGAGTGGCACAGAACAGAAACCCTTCAAAGGCCCATCTTTGCTAAAGAGGAAACATGGTGTGTACAACAGAATTAGTGGTCGCCCCCTAAGCCCTTTTTTCTTTCTGTTAATGCTGAGCTGAGCAGTGCTGTGGCCCAGTGGCTCCCAGTTGGGGCAGGCTGTAATGTGGGTTTTCTTGCACTATCCACTTCTGCCACTGACCTCTAGACATTTGAAGGAGCCTAAGAGGCTCTACCTCTAACTCACCTTTGTTCTTCTCAGGAGATAGTGGTGTTTCTCTATTAGTCACTGTAACTCTTGGCTTCTCTGCTTCAGCTTACCAGCCTACACTTAATGGAGGAGATAACTTTTCAAAGTTCAACAGGAATTGGTTAATGATACTAACTATAATTTGGCCAACCAAGACAAACTCAGTTAAAGTAAACATATAATGGCAAGTGGACCTACTTGCGCATGAGGTTAACTATCCTTTCTGCTACGAAGTAACTGTCAACTTAGGAGTTATGAACTTTTCTGATTCTTCATTGCCTTATCTAAATGATGGTAATCACCATCTGTGGCTTTGGGCATTAAATGGGGCAATTTGCATGTAAGACAATGTCTGTTCCTTAATAAGCACTCAAGTTATAATTATCATTGTTAATTGGGATTACAGTGGTTTGGGGTTATGGAATGACATTGTAACTGGAACTCTGGAATTCTCCCTTCCAATCTCATCTGTATTTTAGTCCTTCCTATTTTTTCCAAAAGCATTTCCATGAGCACATCCCTCCAGAGATGAAGAAAATATCACTTAACTATAGCTATGAATATTTTGAATACCTTGTTCAGAATTCTGGTAAACACAGGGTGGTTGGTACACAGAGTCCAGAAAAATATCTGAACTTTCTGCAAAAATCTAAACCATGTGATCTTACTACATCAGTCTGGCTATGTGGATGGAAGATGGGAAAAGAAGGGTTGCTTGACAAGCTTTGAGTCTGTTGAACCATCCAACCTCATGGTGTTGGAAAAAGAGAGCACTTTTTAAAGCAGAGTAAACTTGCCCATTAATTTAGTATGGTATGTCAAAGAAAAATTGAACAGAATTGAGGTAAGTAGGCAGGGAAGCCTATTCAAAGTGATTGCTGAGCTGGAGATATAATTCAGTGGTACAGTGCTTGCCCAGCATGTAGGTGTGATGGTGTGTTCTTGTAATCCTAGCAATTTGGGAGGCTAAGGTAGGAGGATGGCAAGTTGGAGGCCAGCCTTGGCAATTTAGCAAGTCCTTCAGCAGTTTATTTTTTTTCATAGCAATATATTATAAACATTTTTTTGTTATTATTGCACATATTTTCACATTTTATTTGTATTTCTTGTGTTTTACTTTTGCTGATAGATGTAGTAAGGTGTTTTGCAAATAGCAACAATCAATATTTGATAATTTGAGGATTGTTTATTTGATTAAACTTATAATAACTTATTGATACGACTTTTTGTAATATTGAGCATTCTACCACTAAGCCACATCACCAGCCCTTTAACATTTTTTTTTTCATATAAATATTTTGAGACAGGGTCTCACTAAGTGGACTTGAACTTATGATCATCCTGCTTCAACCTCATGGGTAGCTGGGATTCTGGGCATGTGCCACTGCACCTGGCACCAGCTCGATCCTTTGACAAAACATCTTAATCAATTATTTTACAGAACTTTGTGTGTTTGTGGAGTGTGCATTTTCCTCATTTTTCCTCAAGTGTTTTCTGATTCTTTCTAACAGAACTTAATCATTAGATAAGATCACAAAATGGTGCCTAGTAGATTTCCAGTAAATAAAACTCTAGTTAGTTATTATGAATCTATATGGCCTGAATATCATAAACCAAAGTTTGCCTAGAAACATTCCTAAATATTATCTACTCGTTTTATTACAGAACATTTGTGTAGTTATGTGTCACAGACTTCTAAATTAAAGTTGATATCCTCAAACTGGAAATAAAGACTAACTTGAATTTTATTTTTGCTTTGGTCTGATTTTCAGGTCCCTGTCCAACCTTTAGAAACTCTTCTGAACTTCATCCTTTTTTTCTGTTTCTCACTATATAGAAGTCATCCCTTTGATTTCTTGCCTGAAGGTATTTTCTGCCCATGAATTTGAGCCTTTTGCTTCATATTGTGAACACTTTGACTTTATTTATCACATACCTAATTACTCCTCCTCTGCTCAGCTTCTGCTGACTGAAACTTGGGTTGAACTTTATGCTTGATCCTTGTTGGATATCCCATTATATTTTTTGACCCCATGCTACCGCAGTCTTAGGCAAGCCCAGGACCTCTGATCAGGAAGAGCCTGCCCCACCCGACACCAGACCAAACAGGAGATTCATGGTCACTTCCATCACTTTTAAACATGATTCCGCATTCATAAGACTATCCTTTCTTCCTGTTGACAATTTACCTTTGGAGAAAAAATGTATTCTTGGTTGATTTATATGTGGATACTGATTTGTCAAGTTTCCTTTTCATTAGGGCTTTCTAAGACTATGCTTGGAATTCCCAGGAATGAAGGTATGCTCCACCCTGCTGCCAGGGTACAGACTGAGAGTGCAGAACTTTGTGGCATTCCTTGCCAGGGCCTTACTCAAAGAAGGGCAGTCTTTTACTGTGTCTGTGTGGAAGGCCAGCACTGGTAACTACATTTGCTCAAAGTGGAGTCAGAGGAGGCAACTGATTTTGTGTTTATTACTCTCTTATTAATGTGAGGATTAAAAATAAACTTTTAAGTCTTCCTTTTTCTTTTCTTTATTTCTTTTTTTTTTTTTTTTTGGTGGGGGGAGTACCTGGGATTGAACTCTGGGGCATTCAGCCACTGACCAACATCCCCAGCTCCATTTTGTATTTTATTTAGAGACAGGGTCTCATTGAGTTGCTTTAATGCCTCCCTTTTGCTGAGGCTGGCTATGAAATCAAGATCCTCCTACCTCAGCCTCCTGAGCCACTGGGATTACAGGAGTATGTCACCTAGTCTTCCCTTGTCTAGACTCCATAAGGAGGTTTTAAATGAAGCCTAAATTAATCCACTCCAAATTTAGTCAAATATTGTTTTTACCATACATTGTACATGTTATCCTGGTGGTTGGAATTTTTTATTTGGTCTTCAAAGTATTTAAACTTGAAAAATCTTTGTTATTTTCTGCAACATAGTTTTGTATATAGCGTGTATTTTAGTTATTGTCAAGCAACAGGCCTGTAAAGGGAATTTTTTAAGAAATCATGAGGGTTTTTTTAGTCTGTTGCTGCATTAGCAGAAATTACCTGATGATTTGTAAGGGGACGCCAAACAATAAAAGTGACCAAAAATCTTGAAATCAAGGATATAAATGGAATACTAAATATAAAAATTAGATGCTTGTAAAATTAGATGCTCTTATTGTTTTTCTGAATCTTTGAAGATTGTTATTCATTGATAGTTCATCTAAATATACTTGCACTCATTTAGAACATTGCTGTCAAATAAGAATACACAAATATTAAATGTAAATGTAAACACTATATTATGTAAACACTACAACTAACCATAGGTATTTAAAGACTTTTTCATTAAAAGGAGAAAATGTATACTAAAAAGGAAAGGCGTGTATATTAAGATCAGAGGTGAGTCAATAAATAAATATAAGTAACTGGAAAAATCAAGATACTATCGAGGTTACTTATACATGTTTCCAGAGACTGTAAACATTTCTAAAATTTTACTGACATATTCTTTGATAAAAGAAAAAAAGTACCTATTATTGGGTTGTAAATAATTTTCATTTCTACATTGATTTACGAACATTTGTCTTTAAACATTAACTATAGATTTTGAATTTGGTTATAATACATTCTGTCTGTGCTTAGCTATTTGAAACCTATGATATTTGTGACCAAACTGAACAAAATTCCTTTAGGAGCAATGCTGGTTTGTGTTATATTTAAGGTTATATAGAAGGGATAGCTTTATCTCTTTCCCATTGGATCATGCCCCAATTTTTTTTGCCCACAGACTCAGCACTCTTGAAGGAATTAGAATTTCTATGAAAAAAATATTATTTTACAAGAATGACAAGTCACCCTTCGAGAAAGAAAGCTTTTCCCTTTAATATGTTGAATTTTACCTGTGCTCAAAATTATTAATGCTTTAATAATTAGTAATTCTAATTGTGCAGCAATTCTGTGCACATCAATGGACTGGCTCTTAATGTGGGTATAAGCATAATGTAAGTTGATTATTTAAGGGCAGTTAAACTTTGTTCAGCATATACCATATAATATAGGCAATAAGTAATTTTCCTTCTCAAAAGCAGTGGCTAATTATTATAAATGTCAAAATTGTAGCTGCCATGGTTATTTTTCTCCCAAATTGTTTGAGCATATCAGCTTTCTGATGGGGTACTTGAACACCAAAGTTGTGATCCATCCTTGGACCTGCAGTCCTCACATGAAAAATTGCCAAGGTTTTCAATGGCCTAATCCTATTAAGTGATAGGAGGTTATAAACTGATAAACTTATGTTACAGTACTCAATACATGAGAATAGATTATTTAGTTGAAAGTTTTAATGTATAATATAGGAAAGCAAATTCATTAAACAGCATTTTAACTAGCCAGTTTTTCTTAATTTTTGGAATATCATGCCTTTATTAAATACAATGCATAAAATAAATGTTGCTCATCAACGCTTTAAGCATTTTCTATTATTTGATAGATATCTTAGAATTAATGTAAATTTGGGAGACATCAAGGGTTATTCTCATATTTGTATTTTCTCACTACAAAAGGTTTACTTAATGAGATATTTAATATTTAAAAATAGGTTATATATGTATGTGCGCTTCTGTATTCTCTGATAACTGTAAGTGAATGCTGCATACATATTTTCAAAAATAAAAGTTGTTAGGAAACATACGTATAAGACAGAAGCACAGATAAGAAGAGGTACTCTTTCCTCTTGGGATATTAGCCTCCCACCTGGCCACAGTGTAGGGTATGGAGGATAACTACAACTGAACTGGGAAGCCTTCCCAGGAAGGATGGAGTAGAATAGTGAGAGTTGATCTGAGGTAGGTGTTAGGGAGACTAGTGTGAAGGGCTTCAAGTGATAGAAAATGACAGGCAATGAGGCTGAGAAATTTCTCTGAAAAACAGGCTAAAGGTTTAGTAAGATAGCAATAAACACTATCTTGAACATATATGGTCTTTATCCCACTTAATCTATATAGAAATCATGAAAGCTATTTAGCCTAAAGAAAGTAAGCAAAAGCATTACAATGTTTGAGCTGGAATTCAGGTCCTCAGAATATAAATGAAGGTCTTCCAGTGTTACCCCGTGACTTCTAGTGACTTACCTGGATGTTGACCTTCAAAAGAGAGTTCCTGCAGAATATTTGGTCTTATACAGAAAAATCTAACATGTTTTCTTTATATGCTTGAGGCTAGGATGTACAAATTGTAAGACTTCTACCTAAATTTTTCTTATTTTACTAAGGGTTCTAGTAGGAAAGAGGTAGAAGGATAAAATGGAGAATTTGCAAAGAGTTTAGTAAAGAGACTGACTACAGAGATGTGGGCGTGTTTAGGATAAGCAGCAAAATACAGTGAAATAACTCATAGCCAGTAACAGTAGAGGGTTTTAAACATTCAGTGGAGGGGCACAGCATTGGTAGGACATAGGACAACTATCTGACAGGGAGGGTGCTGTGGAGATTAATAGCTCATCCACAGTCATTATCTGCCTTCCAGCTCTTGGATGCCTTCCATTGACAATACAAACCTGACCCAAGAGAAAGTGATCTCAGTGATGTAGTGTGAATAGCTAGGTCTTTTAGGCCACAGAGCAGAATAGATCAGTGTAGAGACTGGGCTCATGGGCAAACAAAAGATGTCCAACACAACACTTGTATTCCACTGGCCATTCATTCACAAAAACCTGTTTGATTATATTTTTTAGCACTTATTACCTAAACTTATTTTATTCATTTATGCATTTTGTGCATATCTTCTATTCCTTCATTCTCCAAGAGAACAAGGACCTCATTGATTTTACTTTTGTGTTCCATCTCTAGCTCTTAGAATCATGTTACCACATGATAGTGCTTCAATAATTTGTTGACTGAATAAAGGGATAGTCATTTATTTAAAAAAAAAAACGCACTACTAGAAGAACAAACTAAAACCAAAGATAGTAGAAGGAAACAATTAAAAAAACCAGAGAATAAATAAATGAAATAGAGAAAAGAGAAATGAATAGAAAAGACCAACAGAACTAGGTTGGTTTTATGAAAAGAAACAAATTCACAAACCTTTAGCTGGACTAAGAAAAAAGGACTGTAGACTCAAACAAACCTTTTAAAAATAATTACAAACAAATAAAGTAACTTATGAATAAATTGAACCAATAAAATCATAAATAAAATAGATCTTACAGACAATATCACCAAAACACAAAGGCTCATAAAACTGTTATGAACATTGTATTTCAAAAAATTGGATAATATAGAAGAAACTGATAAATTCCTGGACATTTATAACCTACCAAGTCTAAATCATAAAGAAATAGAAAATTTGAACAGACCAATAGCAAGTAAGGAAATTGAATCAGTAATTTAAAACCCTACCATCAAAGGAAAGCCCAAGATCTGATCATTGCTAAATTCTACCAATATTAAAGGACTAATATGAAGCCTTCTCAGACTCTTTGAAAAAGACCTGAAGGTAGAGAAATGGCCAGATTCATTGTAGGAGGCCAGAATTACTCTGCTACCAAAGCCAGTCAAGGGCACTATAAGAAAAATACAGGCCAGTATACCTGAAGAACATAAAAGCTTATATCCTTGATGAAATATTAAAAAAATCAAATGGAACAGCACATTAAGAGATGATTTATTATGATCAAGTAGAATCTCACAATGCGCTGTCACATTTGGATCAATATATGCAAATAAATTATTCACACACCACAAATGAAGGACAAAAAACATATGATCACCTCAGTAGTACAGAAAAGACATCAGACCAAATTTAATGTTCTTTCATGATAAAAACTATTGAAGGAATGCACCTCAACACAATAAAGCCCATAATTAATGTTATACCGGTGGTGAAAAGTTGAAAGCCTTTTTTCTAACATTAGAAAAAATAAGGATGTTCACTCACCACTATTATTTTACCTAATACTGGAAGCCCTAGCAAGAGGAAGAAATAAAAGTCATCTAAATTGGAAAGGAAGAAGTCAAGTCATCTATTTGTAGATGATATGACTTTATATATAGAAAATCTAAAGACTCCATTGAAAAATTGTTAGAACTACCCAGGCACAGTGGTACACACCTGTAATACCAACCACTCAGGAGGCTGAGGCAAGAGGATTGCAAGTTTGAGGCTTGCCTCAGCAGCTTATCGAGACCTTGTCACAAAATGAAAGATGGGGATGGGAGCTGGGGGTATAGTTCAATTGGTAGAGTGCTTGCGTCACATACACAAGGCCCTGGGCTCAATCCCCAGCATCACAAAGAAAAAGGAAGGAAGGGAGGGAAGGAGGGAGGGAGGCAGGAAGGAAGGAAGGAGTACAGTGCTAAAGTACCCCTGGATTCAATACCCAGTACCCTGCCACACACAAAAATGTTAGAACAAATTAAGAAATTTATAGAAGTTGTATGATATAAATTAACATACAAATCAGTAGATATCTATACTCTAATAACATATTACCCAGAAAACAAATCAAGAAAACAAACCTTTTAAAAATAATTACAAACAAATAAAGTAACTTATGAATAAATTGAACCAAAGAGATTAAAGATCTATACACAAAATGGAAGAAATTGAAGAAGACACAAATCAGTAGAAAGTTATCCTGTGTTCATGATTGGAAGAATTAATATTGTTCAATTAATATTGTCTGTACTATAAAAAGAGATCTACACATTTGATGAAAGCTCTGTCAAAATTCCAATGATATTTTCAAAAATTAAAAAAAAAAATTCTAAAATTCGTGTGGAATAACAAAGGACCCTAAATAGCCAAGGCAATCTTGAGCAAAATATACAAAACCAAAGACATCACACTATTTGATCTGAAAATGTACTACAAATCTATAATAGTCAAAACCAACATGACACTGGTATAGAAACAAACATATAAACCAACAAAACAGAATAAAGGGCTAGGAGAAGAAATAGATGTATAATTTATAGTTAGTTAACCTTTGACAAAGATACTATGAACACCAAATGAAGAAGAAACTATAGTTTCAATAAATAGTGCTGGGAAAATTGAATATGCATATGCAGAATAAGGAAATTATATTCTCACCTCACACCAGGTACAAAAGCAAACTCAAAACGGATTAAATATTTTTACCTTTAGGACATTTAACTACAAAACTACTAGAAGAAAACAGTGGGGAAGCTTCATGGTGTGGGTCTGGACAAAGTTCTTTTTTGGATTTGATCCCAAATACACAAGCAACTTTAAACTAGGTAAATGCGATTACATCACACTATAAAGCTTTTGCACAGCTAAGGAAAAAAATTAACAAAGTAAAGGGACAATCTATGGTATGGGAGTAAATATTTGCAAACCATATTATCTGATATATATATCAGACTCAACAGCAAGAAAACAACCTAATTTAAAAATGGGCGAGAATCTAAATAACCACTTTTTAAACTACATACAGATGGTCAGCAGGCATATGAAGAAACCACTCAACATCCCTAATCATCAGAGAAATGCAAATTAAAACCATAATGATACATCCACCTCATACCTGTTAGAATGGCTATTATCAAAAAGATGAAAGAGAACAACAACAATAAAGGATGTGAAGAATAAGAAACCCCTAAACAGTGTTCATGGAAACGTCAATCATTATGAAGTGTCCTCAAAATATTAAATTTAAACACATATGATTCTCCAGTACAACTACGGGGCATATATTCCAAAAGATATGAAATTAGTAGATAAAATAGCCACATTCCTATGTCTATTGCATCAGTCTTCACAATTGCCAAGAAATGAAGCAAGCTAAGTGACCATCAGCAGATGGATAAAGAAAATACAGTATATTTATATAGAATGAAATACTATTCAGCCTTAAAAAAAGATAGGAATTCTGTCATTTGTCATTTTAAACTGGAATACCTTTCAGTGATTGAAAGAAGCCAAGTAGGGAAAATCAAATGCCACATGATTTCACTCACATAAGGAAAGTAAAAAGGGAAACTCATAGAAGCAGGGAGTAAAATGGTGATTTCCAGAGGCTGGAGAGGGAAGAATTAGGGAGATACTGGTTACAGAACACAAAATTTCAATAAGATGGAATAACTTCAGGAACGTTAGTAGTATAATTAATAACAATATCTTCATGTACTGAAAAATCATTAAGAGTAGATTTTAAGTGTTTTCATCACTAAAATAATGAGTGTATGAGGTAATGCATATGCTAAATAGCATGATTTAGCCATTGCACATGTATATACTTATCCAAACATCATTGTACACCATAAATACTTACAATTTTGGCTTAATTGAAAAAAATCATGATGCGCATATACATTCATACACATATATGTTATATATAGAATGTATTTTATATATATTCACAGTAGATATGTCTGTATAAATATTCTATATTATTCAGTAGATAGGCAATATATTTTTATAAGTAATTTTAGCCTAACTAGTAGTGAGCACAATAATCTCCACAAATAGCTTTTTATTAATATTTATCAAAGAATTGTAATTGAACATATTCAAGATAGACAAGTGAATATGTTCAAGATACTATTGCAAATATAGTTTTATAAAACATCAACTGAAATCGATATTATTAGCAAGTCATCACAATTTGTATTTTTCACACATCATTTAGTTCACTTATTTAGCATCCATCAGATATGCATCACATGTATTTACTACTCCCTGAGGATATCAAGTAAGCTATTCATTTGTGTTTTTCTCTGGTTTCCTTCCTCTCGGAACCTGAAAGCATTGTTCTTCTCCACTCTCTTATGTTATGCATGGTCATGCATCTTACTTTAGCCCAGAAAATATGAAGAGAGGTGACATTGATATTTCAGAATATAAGCATGTAAGAGCCAGTGGTCATTTGCCATCTTTCCCTCCATCTGTCCTGTTAATTCATAATGATACTAGTGGTAGCTCCTTGAATGACAGTGATGTGGAACAGACCCCCTGATTACTTGAAATAAACTTGTAACATAAGAGGGAAATAAACCTTTGGTATTTAAGCCACTAAGACTTAGGAGCTATTTGTCTTATAGCATAAATTGGCTGATTTGGAATGATACGGCCAGATAAAGGAAATTAAATTTTGGCTTTCATGGATCTCATAGTGTAATGAAGGAGACTGTTGTTGTTTGCTTGTGTTTTTTTTTTTTTTTCTGAGATAATGTCTCCTGTGTTGCCCAGGCTGGTCTCAGGTGATCCTACTGCCTCACTCAGCTTCCCAAGATGCTGGCACTGACTACAGGCATGCACCACCCCCACTGATAAGGAAACGTCAGATTCTGATAAAAATAACTCAGAGAGTGCCAGCTAGAGATGTCAGAGACCACAGGAACACAAAAATCAAAACTTCTACATGAGTTAAGGGAATGATTCGAAAGGAGGTGACATTAGAATTTGTCCTTGAAGAAAAAACTTAAAGGATTTCCAGAAAGGAGAGATTTAAAGAAGCATTCTAAGGTGAAGAACAGCATGAGGCATCCCATCTTTGCAGAATGACAAAAAGCCCTGACTCCTGGGACACATGTATGTACAACAGCCATGTAGATCAGATCCAGAGCTCTTTAGCACAATACAGTTAATCAAGAGAGAACACACTGGGATAAGACTGCCTGAATTTGAACCCTAACTTGGTAGCTGTTCCATCTTGGGCATACTACCTGGATTTCTTCTACTCAGGTTTACACACTGTAGAGGAAGGGCAGTGAGACCAGCCATGTAAGGAGCCTGTGAAGTTTACAGGACATATTTTTAGTGTTCTAACAAATTGCTTGTCGTATAATGATTCTGCTAAATATGAATTTTATAATTCTTACTGGTAATATTATACAGGCAATAATAATTTTGTTCATGGAGATGAGAAAATATTGAAGATTGTACAGTGGGGATGGAAAGAACTAACCTAGCGAAGAAGAGGGGAAAGAATATTGAAGGGACCTGAGAATTCGGATGTCAGAGCAGGGATGCCTTGGAGGTGCATGAAAGATTCTGGAACAGTGACCTTACAAAATGATAACCAATCATATCCCCTTATGTTTTTAATCTTTTTACACTCAGGAGGATCTAATTTTACTCATAAAACCTATAAATAGAGTGAAGGCCTAAGCTAATTCAGTCCTGCAAAGCAGAGACAAGGGACAATTAGCCAGGGCCCCAAGTATACCTATTGTATGCAAGGGCTGCCTTATGCCTGGTAATTAGGCAAGTGCATTTTAAACTCTGCTGAACACAGTTTTATAGTATTAGAATTTGTCCATCGAAGTGCTTATGGGTATATTTTTATGCCTTTCAGTGCAATATCTTAATGCAGATTCAAGGTATATATGGAACAGGAATGGGAGAAGGAACATGATTTGCAACTTTGATCTCATTAACCTATAATAGGATGTATGCTTCCTTAAGAATATCATCTCCTAGACCCCTGGGTCTGGGCATAGCAAGTTAGCACAGCCTTTTAAGTGTATAAATTATCTTCTCATTTTCCAAAGATCAGGAGAAAAAAGAGTGAAAGAGAATATCTGTATCTTTGTATTATTAAAAATATTTTTTATAGGCAGCCACCAATTGTTTCCTATTCACTGCAGTGGGTTTTGGAATCAGATTGCCTTAGATACCATTACTAATTTTTCATTTGTTTTATAGGGAAACTAAGCTAAGCTTCAGTTTTCTTATCTAAAAAATGAAGAGAATAAGGTATGCCCTCCTTGCTGAGATACAGAAAGAATGAAATGAGCTACACAAACTCATAATCTCCAAAAATGTTAGGCTAATGTAACTCAAATTGCTATGCATTGTCCAGTCTTTATATGGTATTGCATATAATAATTAACTGTAATCCTTCCACTTAACAGTTAAGGATAGAGTCACTAGAATTTGTATACACTGCTGGCAGGAATATGAAATGGTGTGGCCATTTTGGAGAACAGCCCTATGACTCTAGTTCTGCTTTTAGGTATTTGCCCAGGAGAAATGGAAAATATATCTTCACAAAGACCCATGTTCAAATAACAATTTTATTCATAGTGGTCAAAACTAGACACAATAAAATGGTCATCACCTTGTTGGTGAATAAACAAGTCAACATGCCTTCACAAAACAGAGTGCTATTCAGCAAAGAAAGCAACCAACTGCTGACAACTACAACTATGAAAAAATCATAAAGCACATCTCTAAAAATATGCAAAAGTGAAAGATGTCAATATAAAAATCTACCTATTGGATGGTTCCATCTATTTTACATGCTGGAAAGAGCACACACAGGGGCTGGAGTTGTGGCTCAGTGGTAGAGTGCTTGCCTAGCATGAATGAGGCTCTGGGTTTGATTCTCAGTACCACATAAAAAAACAAAATAAAGTTATTGTGTCCATTTACACACACACACACACACACACACATATATATATATATATATATATATATATATATATATATATATATATATATAAAAGAGCACACTATAGAAATAAAACAGATATCAATGATTGTCATGGGGTCTAATGGGAAACAGGGGTTTGACTGCAAGAAGATGGGAGAATGTTATTGAATGACAGAACTTTTCTATTTTATGACCACATGTCTTTGTTTAAAAACTCTTAAATGTACACTTTAAATGAGTGAATTTTATTTTATGTGGATTAAACCTTATTTTTAAAAACTGAGTTAAAGAAGTTGTTACATGGAAACCCCAAGGTAGGAATAACAATAGATACTAGTCAAGAATTGTAATCCTCAAAATAATCTTCAGCAGGAAAAACCAAGAACCTATATATTGAATAGTTAGCCTCCCTTACAGGAGACCTGTACTTTGGAGTCTATTGTTAGCATTTGATGGAACAAAGTCACAATGTGAATTACAAAACAACAACCCCTTGGAAAACCTGCAATTGCAAATTTTTTAGAATAGTTTGAAAGTTCCTTCCAAAATTTGTGTGTGTTTTAGAATTAAGTTTGGTTCAAACATGTTAAGATCTATTTTAGAAATAACTTGTTATCATAGATTCCCTCCAGAAACATTTTTTTTCCCTTAAGACAGTTTCTATCTTTGCAGTTACTTAGTTTATGTATGCATTTATTTATTTTTTGATACTGGGGTTGGACCCAGGGGCACCTTACCACATGGAGCTACCTGCCCAGTCCCTTTTGCTTTTTATTCTAGAGTTCTCCCTAAATTGCTTAGGGACTTGCTAAATTGCTGAGGCTGTCATTAAACTTGTGATGCTCCTGTCTCATCCTCCAGAGCCTCTGGATAGTTTTTTTTTTTTTTTTTTTAACTGCTGAAATCTGCTGATTTTCATGCAAAGTGATGAAGTAACACAAACTTCCTCCTTAGAGAGAAAGAGAGAACTCAAAAGGAAGAACGCCTGAAGCAATGCTCTTGTGTGTGCTTATTTTTCATGTTTACATATTATACTGGGTTACTTTTACAAAGAAAATCAGCATTCTAACATGCGATAACATTTAAAGTGAGGAATCATACTCTAAGTAGATACAAAACTTGACATTTAAATTCTTTCTTAAAATCAGCATCAAAAGTCAAACACTGGTTTATAGAATGTGAAAGCCTGGCAGACATGAGAAGTGAAAATAAGCATGTATGAAAGTTAAGACACTGTTTTTATACCTTGTTCCCTATCATCTTCTGTGAGGGATTGTTTGAATAGTGTTTTCCTTTGGTAGATTGATAACATGGTATATAGAGACTTTTTTCCCATTTTTTCCCCCTGTTAGGTCTTATTTCAGCTTCAGCTTGGTTAAATCTTCATTGCAGGAGGACTTGTTTTTCTTGGTCTCAAAGCCACCTGGTGCTAACAACATCACCATCATCACATTAACAATGATTGCATTCATTCAACTACATTCGGACATTCTAAAGTTTTGAGTGCCTCTATTTCCAATGAAACATTTCAAGGATAGTAAAAGCCTACTTTTCAAAAACAGTACAACTCCCAGATATTCAACACATTTTATGTACAGTAATTTCTTTGCTACTGAAAATCCTCCCCAGTAGAGTCTAGAAATACATTAGTAGGCCTGTTGTGTTGATGAAAATGAAGTACAGAAAGTTGTTTGCTTTAAATTTTCTAGTCAAGTGGCAAACAATGCCATCAAGTTCACGTCTTCTGACTTCTGACCCCTACCACACCACGTTTATAAGACAATGTTCTTGTTTCTAGTATAATTAAAATTGGGCTGTTAGATTTGGACTTGTGGTTGTCCTGCTTTCTCTAGATGAATCTTAGGAAAGGAGACCAGATGGAATGTTAAAAAAGGGGTTTGGATTGGTGGCCACATGAAAATTCTATAAGGTGCAGGTTTGATCCTGACTTACAATGAATGATTATAATGTATGGTGTTACTATTATGTAGAGCAGGTGGAGAACCTATGTTGGATGATTTATGGTGCTCCGGAAAAGCCTTATAAACCTACAGTTTTCTCCCATTGTCCCCACTTCCACCCTATGACATAATTCTCTAATAACCTCTGTTCTTTGGGTGAATATATTAAAAGTTCCTATTAAATATATTATCTGCATTGGAAAAAAATACCAATACACTTGTTCATTTAACATTTATTGATTATTTGTTTGTTTATTAATTTGGAGTGACTAGTATTTCCCAGACAATATTCTAGAAATTAGATACATAGCAATGTATAAAGCAAAGTCCTGGTCTTAGTGAAGTTTTATATTATTCTCACTGATATTACTATAAATTAGTTTCCACCCCAATCAGGCAATTCATGAGGCGTGTGGGGGCTAAGTAGTTGAGAGGAGAAGGTGGTATTCTGTCCTCAGAGAATAGGCCTAGCATAGGTGCCTATAGCAAGTACCTTAATCACTGGTATACTTGGGTATCATGAGGTCATACTAGGCAGAGTTTGTAACCTGCTACCAGTGGAAAGAAAAATCCATCTTTAAACTGGATACATAGATATTCCCCAAGAGGCTATGCAGTGATTCTGGAGGAGAAAGGAGAAATCAGCAATATTATATCAGGCCTTAATATTTATTTCCCAAGCATCTGTGGGATGTCTGAAGTATCCCTGCTGACCTCAGCTGGGCTTGCTCATCTTTCCTCAGGCTGGCTGGGTGGAGGAAACTTTCTCAAGTTTGACAAGGCTCTGGCCTTAAGCTTCAGATTGGGTCCAGATTTATTCCAGGAGTAAAATTTATTCTCAGGTTTGTATCATGGCAGTTGGAAAGGGCAAGACCCTGTTCAGGAGCACATTTTAAGCATTTTCTCCTGTTACATCCATTAATATCACATCATCCAAAGCAAGTCACAGAGCTAGATTCCAAATGAAAGGAAGAACACTTTGACTACTGTGAGGCCAAAACAAATGGCTTAGTTAAACAAAGAAGTGGGGTAGTGGGTTGGGAGTGAGAAAGAGTGAATATTTTTGAACAATAATTTAATCAAACACAGAGGAGAAAAGAGCTGCAGAGGCAGAGAAGTATCCAGTGATGTCGATTGTCTGTGAAAGCATGTTAATATTCTGATTTATATCTCATTATTTATTTCCATTAGTCCATACTCTCCCATTACCACTGTTTTCCCTTTTTTAGAATTAGTTTCTTTCCTTAACATAAAAACATACTTAGATGAAAATACATTAAAATAGCTTAATTTAGTGACTACCAGCTGACTCTCCAGGATTCTCAAACCACTTAGAGCTGTTTTCATTGACGAAGAAAGTCAAAGCAAATGCACCTGCTCTTCTATTAGGGCCACTGAGTCACAGCAGCTCAAGGGAGGACGCTTTAGGGAGGATCCTCTAGAGTAGGAGCTCTGAGCCTGTCTTTGTGCTTTTCATCAACCTAACAGACTAAGGCAGGCGACAGGAGTGCTGCTCTTCACCTTGTTGACTTTAGGGTCTTGACTACATATGCCCATAGAAGAGGAACATTAAAGAGGCTTGGAATGTAGTGATGGATGACATTCACTTATTTGTAGAATTTTTAAAGTAATAGAATTAGATGTTTACTTTCATGATATTCTGCATTTTTGGTATATTTCTAATAACTTTTAAAAACCTTTGGTATGAGATACTGCTCTTAGAAACTAAAACCAATACTCAAGATTTCTTAGAAAATAATTGCCATTTACTTTATCATTAAATATACAGCATAAGAATGAGCCTTTCAAAATATCAATTTTAAGATGTTCCTAGTAATATATTATACATGCCAGTGCAATTCGTAAGTAATGTTTTCTGTGAAATACTTGGTGCAAATTTACCTTTTAAATGATCTGCATATAATTTAGAAAAGGTATTGCTTTTTTAACATATAGTACCAGGATTTGTCCTTTTCCTGAACTCTACTTTAAAAGCCCCTTTAAGATTTTCATGTATTTATAATAATTTATCCTGATGAAAAATCTTTCTACATAAAATAATTTCTTAGATTTAACTATATTTACATTTGCCTTTGGGATTCAGAGAAGGTATAAAGAATAAATTATGGACATTGAAAAAGTATATTAATTTTTTGACTTCCATAGTTGCATGTTGGGATGATTATTTCTGAGAGAACATTAAATTATATTTTTTCATAAAAAGGATATATTAAATGAGAATTCTGCCTTCTTGGACCTGTCAGTAATTTTTCTCTTTTTATTTTGCATTTTTATTGATATATAATTTATAGGCAATAAAATGTACAGTGTTGAAAACTGCATACAATTGTGTTACTGTAACTAAAACCAGAACATCAAGAACTCCATTTCCTGAACAAACATACAAATACTTTCCCACCCAGAAGGTACCACTTTGTGATTCTCATTATCATTGATTACTTTTTGCCTCCCCTTGGACTTTATAATAATGGAATTATACAGTAAGAACTCTGGTGTCTGTATTTTTAGCTCAAAAATATTTTTGACCATCATCCATATTAGTGTATGTATCATAAGTACTTTCTATTTTATGAATATATCATAATTCTACTTGATCACTTCTTTATTAATAAGCACCTGTGTTGCCTTATTCTGAATAAGATTACTATACACGTTCTTATACAAATAATTTTGCAGACTTGTTTTACTTTCTCTTGGGCAAATATCTTAAGAATCAATTTCTTAATTGGCCATAGGATAGATTGTTTTTCATTGTTGATTAAATTAATTAATTTGATTTATAAGTATTCTTCATTTTTTCTAGATATAAGTATTATATATGTGCATGCATGTAATATATGTGTATGTATATATACACATTCAGGTCTATATGTAATACATTACATGCATCTTGCATAATGCAAATTTTTCCCTCAGTCTGTTTCGATATATTTATAATATTAATAGTGTATTTGGGGGGAAATACAAAAAAAAATTAATGAAATTCAGCATGTAATTTTTTATTGCTATTGATGTATCAGTATTTCCTAAGTACATAGTGTCAGTGTCAAAACTAAAATATTTCTCATGTAAGGAGATCATTTTGAGTTATGTAGCAATAAAATTATGGGTGATCTGAATAAACTAAGATAGTGTCACCAAGGCAATTATGTGGTTTTAGAGAAAATGTCTTACTGTCCTTTGAAATTTATCTCTGAGCAAAAGAAGATAAAGAGTTATTGTCTACCTATTGCAGTAATTACATTTTTCCACATATCTATTTTAGGACTTGAAAATAAGTACACTAGAATTTGGTATGCCACTGTAGTTGGTCTCTTATAGTTTATATAAGTCATTGTTTAATACTTGTGTAAGACAATAACAAAATCTCTGAAATTTGCAGATAGACTGTTAGTTTAGATTCAGATCTGTTCCTTTGGTGAGGCTATACTGAATGCTTAAATGTTGAAGAATTTATTGAGTAGCTTGCATGTATCATTTCTACATGAAACTAATAGGTCATAATGGAGAGAAGTATGTACTTCGATGCTGAATTGTCTTAATTGGAGGATGAATGCTCTATGTTTTAGGAGATGTATTTAAAAAGTGGACCAAATTGTAAAGTGGTTGCAATTGTTTAGGTAAATATGGCAATGCTTTAAGACCAAAATGATGGTCAAGTGAAAATATTCCCTACTGAAGAGAAGTGCCATATTTGCTATTTTATGTTACTATTTGGAATAATTTATCACGCTCTGACCATTAAGAATACTGATTTCTCACATATTGCAACTACTAAGTGTGATCCATTATTTTCCAAACTGAATACAATTCCTTTTAAAAAGTACATATTCTTATACTCGTGTTGTAGAGGTGTACAATAAATATTAGCATTTCAAAGATTCTGAAATGGTATGCAGTTAAAATAAACAAAAAATCCTGCTCAACTTGTTGAACTTCCCTAACCTATTATGCAATGAAACTTATTTTTTCTCTGTGATAACACTTATAATGCATATGGAAAACTTTCATGACATATTCATTCAAAAAAGCTAATTTTGTGTAACATTTCAACTTTAGCAAAATGCCACCATCATAATAATTATAATTTACTGCATAATAATTATAGTTTCCAGGGTATGCTGGTAAGGAAGATTAGACTTCCTAATTGTAAGAAAAATTGAGTCTTTTGTAATTTTTTCTTGTGAGATATAAAAGTTTCTGAGATTCTTGTGAGATTTTAACTTTTTCTTTCTTTCTATGGTTCTATTTTATTTTATTGAAAGGCATTTACATACAATATAGTATAATAGAAATTGACACTTATGACTAAGAAAAAAGTGAAAAATTATGAACCATGTTTATTATAAATGTCAATATATGTTATGATAAACTTTAAATAAATTTTCTTCTCAGTTTCATTGGTTCCCTGACCAAAATATATCATTACAAGTATTTGTAATAAAAGACTAATGAGGACTGGGGATATAGCTCAGTTGGTAGAGTGCTTTCCTCACATGCATGAGGCCCTTGGTTCAATACCCAGCACCAAAAAAAAAAAAAAAAAGAAGAAGTCTAAAGACATTTTCTTAGCACTAAATTTTGAAAAAAAAATAATTAGGAATTTTATATCAAATTGATACAATAGACAGTGACTATTTTACAGTAAAGGCAGAAACCAACTTCAGTCAACCAACAGCCATTTCTTGTATTAACTGTCATAAAAGTTGTGGGCTAAAAATGCAGTTCAAGAAAAGGTGTTTTGTGAGAGACTGAGGTAATGGGTACCAAGTTGTGAAAACTTCTTGAGGTTTAGCTTCCTCCAAGGAAAGGACTCCTGGTTCCAGTGCAGTGAATGAATGGTTTGTTCTTCATCAGCAGCTCCCAAACACCTGCCTCTGAACACGTTCTGTTCCCCGTGGAGGGCTAATAATATTAAAATTACTGAGCCCAAACCCCAGCTCTGAAAGTCTGGGCTGGGACCCAAAGAAGTCTTTCCTATAAAAACATATTTAGATGACTCTGATGTGTGACCATATTTGGAAGCAACTCATTGGTGATTTTCCATGAAAAGTCTTTTTCATCACTTGTCCTTTTTATACGACATGGCTATTAGAGAGGGTTATACAATTTGAGTTTCCTTATTATAGACCTAGATTGAAAATATTGTACAAGAAAAGGAACCACCCTTTAAGGGAATTATTAGCCAAAAGAAACACACCACACCAGCCAAGTCTCTGGAACACATGGCTAGGAAGAAATAGTTTAGGGACTGATAAAAGAAGTGTAGAGCACTGAGTTCAAACATATGCAGAACGGTCTTTCAGAAAGGCAGCAAGAAACCTGCTCTACATAGCTTTTCAAGGGCAGAGTTAGAATAAATATATGCAAGTTACATAGAAGGAGATTTCAGTAAACATTTTGGAAAGAGCATTTCAGTTGTCAGAAGTATTTAACTATAGGATCACCTTAAGGTTTGCCTATAGTAGAAGCAGCATTCTTGCTATAGAAAGTATTATAAAAATGTGTTTTAGCTGATAAAAATGAAGTCATTTGTTAGGGAGTTTGTGATATTTATGGCATTAGTATAAAATTTTTATTTGGTTGTGATATCTATTTTTGTACTAAAAAATTATTCACCTTTGTAAAAGTAAAAGAAGTCAATGGCTGGGATAGAAGGGGTAACAAATTTAAGTTTTAATGTTTTTTAATCTCTAACAGTTTTCTGTATACATGAATATATAATAAGAAGTGTATCCTAAGTGAATCCTGGTAAATCTCTAGTTGGGAACTCTGGAAGTAATTCTGAAAAGCAAGGTGAACATTAATTATATATAATAATATAATTAAAATATTTTTATAACCCCTGAGAACACTAAGTCACAAGGTAATGTACATTCATATTAAAAGTACAATAGACTAGAATTTTATTCTACTAAATGAATATTCTTTTTAAGTAACAGTTTGCGTGAAAAAGAGACAGTCCTTATTTAATTATTAATTCTGAGCAAGCACTTTACCACTGAGCTACATCCTTAGTACCTCGTTATTAATCCTAAAGTCCCGCACTTGATCCTGTATTTGAAGATAATTAATTTTAATTAAAAATTAATTTGAACAACTTGAGGGAAATAAAATGGTAAAGTAGAGTTCTGCTTGTGGAACTAATATAGTGACAACTTACACAAAACAGGGCTTTGCAAATGCTGTCAACTAGTTGTTATTTAACCTGATCACCACATGGAGTTATTATAAGGATCAAATAAGTTAATGCATGTAAAGAGCCTAAAAGGGTTTCTATTATATTATGTGGTCAATAAATGTTAGTATTATTACCACCACTATTATTAATGAACAGACTTACTTGCCTTCAGGTTGTGATCATCATGCTTAGCATGGTGCATGGTGCAGAGCAGGTGTCTGTAAGTGTTTGTTCATTGATTATACTCAGGCTTTTGTAATGATTCATACAGATGTTATAATCACCAGGGCTTCTCAGTGGTGCTTTGTAACACATATTTCATGTCCTGTTTCCAAAGTAGACGTTTCTTGAACTTCTTCCCAGTACTTGGGCTGCTGCTATTAAACAGCCCTTCATGCCCATATAAGGGTCTATGTTTTTAGAAGATGCTGGTGAAGAATTAATGAGAGTTGTTAGCCTGGAAATCTTCCTGGAGTTCTGAACAATTGAATTGAGTTTTGAAAGGATTAAAAATTAAGAGAGAGGGAGAAGGGGGCAGACAATTTGAAGTAAGAGAAATGGAATATGGTAGAGATAAAGGTGACAAAATGAAGTTCTATAACTGTGAAATAGATTTATCTGACTTAGCAAATGAGGTATGTTAGGAATTAAGGGGAAGAGATTAGTGAATGAGAGGAATGTGTGGATGAAATGTTCTGGAACTAGATAGCTAGATGTGTTTGCTATGGTGGGGAACAGGAAGCCCTTTTGTAGACTCTGTGAATAGGAGGGAGTTTGGGGAAGACACCAAGCATTTCTTTTAAGAGGTAAAGTGGATTTTGAGTTTGTAAATATAAGTGAAAAAAATGCATTTTCAAGAGGTTTTTTCCAAAGCAATACAGCAAACTCAGTGGCATTTTGGCCATTAAATTGAGTCAGTGGCCCATGGTGATATCAAGGTTGTGAACAGCAGTTATTCAATCGACTACTATGTGAAATTTAGGAGATATTTAAGTTTGAGAGTAGGAGGATTATTGCATTTAGTCTTTTGATCTGTTTAGGCTCAGGTGTTAGGGAAGTTTTCAGTAGATACAAATTGGAGACCTGACTAATAATAGGAGTTGAGGTCTGAAAATGACAATTCAGGAGCCATAGTGTGCAGTTGAAGCCACAAGAATGGCATTAGATTAGGGAAGTAGCATTAGATCTAGGGAAGGTAGCAGAGTGTGTTTCTATATTCATCTTTGTCAGAGAAGAATAAGAAATCCCCTTTGCCAGATCATCTTCCCAAACATCAGAGTATTCATGAGTATTTTTTCTAAATATCTGTTCATACCTTCATCAGTTTAGATGAAGAAGATGAAGAAAAGTATTTACAATATTTTTTTGCTTTCCTCATTCTGAATACAAAAAAAAATCAAAGAAGCAATTATATTCAAATATTAGATTTATTGTTGAAATGTTAAACTGATATGGTTTCATTCTTTTGTTACATTTTAGATGAAAGAGGCATTATAACCTGTTGACCAAATAAATATTATTATAATAAAATGAATAGTGCATATTTCTGTCCAAGATGAGAGAAGACAATGAATGTTATGTGGAAAAAAGGCATTCATAGATACATACAACTACCCTAAAATCATTATTCAAAAAGCTGTGAGTTTGTGATGCAAATAAAAAGCAGAAGATTTTGTTAGTTTTGAAGTAGCTCTAGAGTTTATCTCTACGAACACCATCATTCCTGCCTCTGCTACTAAATTTTATTTTATTTTATTTTTTGCCCTCAACATTAGACTGTGGACAAGCATTATCTGGCAACTGTCTCTACTTTGGTGCAATTTTGAAAGGTGGAAGAAAATGTGAAGTAAAGGCTAGTGCTTAGAGTTTGAAATACTCAATTATAATTATGTGGTTTTTGCTAAAATTTTCAATGACAACACCTCTGTTTTGCTTAAAACAAAATAGTTTCAAAATAGTGATGTTGAAATAATAAATTGTGCTTATATGAATAAGTTGTGGTATTTTTACAAATATACTTATAACTTAAGTTAGCATTATCAGTTTTTAACTAACAGAATACCAGGAACAACAGATAACACATGACCAGATCACCTGACTGAAAACATGAGATTCATAGCTCCATGCCCACTGTAAACACTCAGAAAATGTTGCTGATATTATTATTAACGGTTATTTTCCTGCTTTGTTATTTTGTTTTCATAGCTAAACAAGTTTACATTTCTTAAAGTTCATCTAATTTTGGTTAAGTGCTTTTTTAAAAATTAATCAAGAAAATTTTTAGTCACTTCTCAGTATTAAAATTTCTCTTTAACTCTTTATTATAACTTTATTATAGCTCTTTATTGCAGATGAAACAGTCTTTCATATCTCACTCATTCAAGTCAGTGGTAGTTTCTTCAGATGAAGAGACCACACGTCTGACTTGAGACATTAATTTAGACAAGTGATTCTTGATGGAGCTGTGAGGAGTTTTGGAACTCTTTACTAATGAAAATGAAAGTACTAAAGGCTAGTTTTATCTTTAAGTTAACCTCTGTTGTCCCAAGATTATTCCTAAAACTGTGACATTCTTACTTCTAGACTAGAATTCTTTCTTCAGTGGAAATAATTTGGTGGGACTTTGATTTGTGCAACTGGAGCCCATGACGATGTGTTCTGCACAGAAGCACCATCTGTCATGGGTTCCAGAAGAACAAAACAGACTGAATCAGCTGATATAGAACATGTTTCCTCCCTTGCTAGAGAAAATTTGATGTCCTTTTAGTTTTTCTGATATTCTTCCTACTTACTACAGACTGTCATTTCCAAGTGAGTTTTCTTTTCTTTTTTATTTAAAGTACCTCAAAATCTAAAATAGTTAAGCCTTCTCAGTAAGCTTTAGATGTGTTTACCTAAATAGTTCAAATAGACATGGGTGAGTGAATAAGATTGTTAGAGTTAGAAGCCTGGTACATTTGCCCCACTCAGGCCTGCCCAGGGACCTACTGCAGAAAAGCTGGAGAAATAAGTTGTTTTTTTTGTTTGTTTGTTTGTTTGTTGGGTTTATTTTGTTTTTATTTACATACAGTCAGGAAAAGAAGAGGAAGCTTTCAACTTTTTTCTTCCAAGACATGGTAACCCTACTCATTAGTGTCAATATAGCCATCAGTGGGTGAAGAGTTGGGAGGAGAGAGCCCCTCAAACTTTCTATTCCATTGCCTCTAGCATAGGTAGGGTGGAAAAGAAGCTTTGAGCTGAAGATTTTCTTTATTATCTAGGAACTGAGGTAGAAATATGAGGAGAGGTACAAAAATGATTCTCATTCTCCATAGCTTTTCCAAAACAAACTTTATCTAGGCTACCATACAAGAATCATTTTGGGAGAAAATGGAGATGGGAGTTATGGTCCAAATGAAAGATGACATTTAGGGAAATAATCTCTTACCTGTTTATTTCCTGCCTGCCTGTTGGGCATCCTTGTTCCCACTAATCTCTTTCCTCTCTCCCCCAACACCCCTCACTTACATTTCTCTTCTCCTCCTTTCTTTCCTCTACACTCAGCTTCTTCCTTTTCCTTGGCCAATTCACTCACCAACAACTGTGCCCCGAGTATGAAAAAGGACCATCTTCCTTTCATCATGCCTTCTTTTCTCAATTCAGCTTTCCGTATTTCCAACTATTTCTATTTTCTATCCCCAATTTTGTATCACTTTTTCTCATGAACCCATGAGATGGAGCTTCACTTGAAATTTCCTGGAAATTAAAAACATGACTTCAGGCCTCATCTCATTTGATCTCTCTCTCCTGCATTGACTATTGTTTCCTGTCCTGGAAATTTCTTACTTATTACTAGATAGTCAGATAGTGTTATTTTTTCCCCTTGTGGAATGGAAAGAGGTTCTTCCTTGCAAGTTTAGCAGTGGGAAATTTTTTGGTACTCCAGTTTTTTCTAAAGTTGTGTTTTGAAGGCATCAAGTGGCTTCTGGAGAATTCATGCAAGTTACTAATTAGAAACAGGTAAATGAGAGGACATATACGTAAGAGGTGATATCAGATATAAATCCATCAGTAAGTGATATTTCTAGAATTAGTGAATGGAGAAAGAAATGATATTGTTACTATAAAACAATAGCTTGGATAAAAAGAGATTAATTGTTGAAAAAATCTTGGAAATGATATTAGGATCTTATAGAATCAAACCTCCTAGAATTCTAGACTAAATGGGTGTTGAACAAGTTTAGTAATCTGGAAGACCAGAGACTTGACTTCTTACCTGTTATTTTCTTTTCTTAACAGTCTTTGAAAGGTTTGTTTTTTTTCGGAATTTAAAATTTCCCATTAATCTCAGTGATACTCTCTAATTATCATGGTCATGTTAGAATCCTCATCCTTTTTGTTTGGTTTTGTGAATACTGTTCTGGCCTCTTCAGGGGAAGGTCCACAATCCTTACACTCATTGTGAAGAATTGCCAGCAGATTTCCCTTTCCTTATAGTTAAGAATCTATTTTGCCTGTCTTCCATGCCTTTTTTAAAAATAAAAATTACTCTGTTGTAGCTTCTGAGGGTTCCCTGAATGCACACTGGAGGCATAACAGGCTGTGATGATTTGTGATTAGTACATCTGGCTTTTCAAATACCAACATTCACTTTCCCCTTCTGGTGTAGAATTTTTGCTGCTCTATCCTCATCCTATGGGTAATAGTCATCATACACACTTGTTCACTGTGGAATTGACATGAATATGCATTTTTATGTAAAATGGGTTTTAAAGAAAATTTTTTTAGCTTTTCCTCTTTTAGAATTTGTAAATGGAAATGAGATCACTTTTGAAGTCTTCCTTCAAAAAAAAAATGTATTTGAAGAGAGATTTATCAATTGCACTGTCTTACAAATGAATCTTGTATGTTTTTAGCTTTCTTGATTATTTTCTTGTATAAACCCTTTGTCTCTATACCAGATACATCAACTTGAATTTCACATTCTATAGTGTTCCAGTGTCCTCAACGGTCTTAAGGTCACATTGCATTTCTAGTTTAGCCAACTCCATATCCTACTGTCACTATTGCCCTGCTATTGTATGTGAAGAACATGGTCTTTTTTTTTTTTTTTTCCTTCAACAAAGAACAAGCAGATTATATAACAAATTTTAACAAGAACATGGTCTTTTGATACTAGAATGATGTTGAAAGACTACTAAGCTATGTGAGTTTATTCACAGACTGTCGACAATGTACCTATATCATGCAGCCAGTGGTACTGAAGCATATCTGAAGATACAGAACTTTCTTTCACTCTTAAAGACATAGAATGGTAGAAAGGATATTAACTTTAATGCTAAGCTGACCTTCATTCAAATCATAGCTTCTTAAGTATCAACATTGACCATTTATGATCTGGAAAATAATTTCATCTCTTAGACCTATAGTTTCTTTTTCTTTCAAATGGGATAATCATGTCTTACAGGGTGGTATGAAGATTAAACAAGACATATTGAGTTCATTTTGGCATATGATTTGCATTAAATTAAAAGTTCCTACCCTGTTTAAAAAATCAGAAGAAAAAGGGATTCTGTCTTTACTATTATTTCCTTACCTACACTTATTTTAAAATGTTATCTGATAAAATATTAGTGCCTCAGATGTTAAATAGTTTTTTACTGGTTTGAAGCAGTAATTTTACATTGAAGTTATATGCTGAAAAATGCCCTTTTTTCTTGTTTAGAATAAGAATAAACATTATTCAAACCACATGAAAATAAATTTAGTGAAGTTATTCAAATTACAAAACTCCTTGCCGATAAATTAATTTTATTTTGTTGAAACATGCTATAATTTGAAAAAAAAAGGTGTGTTCTAAATTACTGTTTTATCATCTTAAATTAGTTACTCAAGCTTGAAATCAATAACTTTTATATTTTTATCTTATTTTCTCAACAAACATGTTGTGAGTGACTTGTCTGTGAGGCCCTGTTCTCATCTCCTTATATATATAGGAAAAAAATCAGACAAAGATCCCTGCTCTTGAGAAGCTTCTATTTCAAGCCATAGGAGATAGAACTTATGTAAATAATAGAGGAACAAAATAAAGGGTACTTGGAAATGTGCGTGTGTGGTGATAAGAAGTGGAATATAGTTTTTAGTCGTATAATTAATGTAGGAATCATAAAAAAATGACATTCAAGCAGACATTTGAAAAAGGTAAGAGATTTAGTTCTACCAGTTTCAGGGACAGGTATTCCAGACAGAGGGTCAAAAACCCTGAGGCACAAAGGATGGGTGGGGGAATAACAAGATATGAGCTCCAAGAGTAATGGGAAGCCAGATGATATATGGCATTTCATTGTGAATAAATTGGGGAACCATTACAGAATCTTGAGCAGAAGTGTCAGGATCTAACTTACATTTCAGAAAAGTCAGTCTGGGCACTGTGTTGAGAATGAAGTTTCGACACAGTTGGGTAAATGCTAGCTAACCGGTAAAAAGTTTATCATGAGAAATCAAGTAAAAGATTTTACTGGTTAGGCCAGGATGGTAATAATAGAGAAGATGAGATTCTGCACATATTTGGAAAATATAGTCAATTTGGTAAATTAGATGCAGAATGTAAGAGAGAAATAGGAGTCAAGTTTAAAGTTTAGGACTAAACAGTTCAAGAAATACATTGCAATCAAACAAGGTAGAGATGGCTGCTGGAGGATCAGTATTGGAGAAATAAGATGAAGAGTTGCATTTGCAGATGTTGATTTTGAGAGGTTTATTAGATCCAGGTGAAAATGTTGAGGAAGCAGTTGGATATGTGACCCTGGAGTTTAAGGAGACAAGATAAGTTTCCAGACAGGAAATTTGCATATGTTTTGGATTCTTTGTGCTTAGTGTTGAAGAATGACTTGAAGTACTGAATTAAATTTAGAAGGAAGAGTGACAAAGTTACAAAGTCTCTGAAGTCTCTTGTTGTTTTCTCCAGTTTCTATGTCATTTTAATTAGTTGCCAGCAAATCAGAAAATTCTATATTTGAAAAAATTATTAATTTTCTCAATATTATGTTAGTTTAACTGTCTCTCAGATTTCACAGGACACATGTAGGCTAGTACTGTAATACTTGGGAAGTGGGCATAAATGTATTTATTTGCCAGCACTGCTTGACTCTGTTGATGATAGGAAAATAAAACAAACAAACAAACAAACAAAAAACCAAGCATACGATTGAAAATAGAAATGTAAACAGCCAAAGTCTACTCTTTGGCAGCTTAGTTCACAGTAAGTAGTTTCCTGACATTAGTTGTGGAATGTTAAACAATTTAAAGTTCAGATAATGTTTTTTGCTTTTTTTTTTTTTTTTGTGGAAGCAGAGTAGGGGGTAGTGATTACAGTCACCAAAATGGAAAGTCAAATGAGAGAAAGTAATTACGTAAATTGTGTTTCTTGAAGGCTTTTAGAATTTTTAATTCATATACTCTAAGTATCTGGAAGCACATTTAGTTCCTGTTTGGAGAGATGAAAGCCTTGCCATAGCCTCATCTGCAGGCTTGTGGCAATGTGAGTTTCTCCCGTGTGTATGTGCAGGGAAGAGTAGAAAGGGCTGAGTGGGCAGTTAGCAGCCATACATCGCATTGATTGCAGTCATTCATAAAACCCAGCAGGGCTGAGGGCGGAGTCAGGAGGAGCATTCCCCTGAGGTGGTTGCAGAATGTCTTATTTGCATAAATCTTCAGTGAGGCTTGAATGATGAGGAGATGCTCACATATTAGGAGACATTAAGAGTCCATGTCTAATAAATCCCGGTATAATTAATGACATCTCAAAGAATAAGGGGTCAGACCCTTTGAACTCTTAGTCCCTCCATCCTTGGTAATTCCAGGAAGTCAGCAGTGTTGCTGCATTTGTGGTCTCCTAATGTCTGGCTGAAGGAATGAATTATGTATAGCAACAAACTGTTAATAGCTGCCACATTCTGACATATCATTGTCTTGTTTCTTGAAGTATGAGGGGGTCTATATTTAATATACTTTGTCTAATGCATGGGAGATAATGGAAATTGCTGGAGCTAAACAATTTCCATATATTAGAACTGTCAAAACTATGAAGATTTTATGCCTCCAAACTGACACAATTCAATTATAATTTTAAAGAAATATAAATCCACCCAGGCTAACAAAAATCTTATATTTTATAGTTTTGTTGTGTCTTTTTGGGGGCATAGTATAGTTTTTTCTTTCTTGTACCAAGGAGGAATTTCAGCTCAAAGGAATTCAGGTTTGAAAATATAAGAATATATATTATCATAGTTTAACCACTTCCCCACAATTTTGTTGAAAAATTAGAAATTTGAAACAAAGAGTTACCCTCCTCAAGACTCAGATTTAATAGCTACTGCATTACCCTAGGGTATGTGTTCTATGATCAGCAAATATGCTAATATAGAAAATGTGATCATTTCCTATTTTTTAAAAAGTACATTTAATTAACTCCAAATATGTTGTTTTTGAAGAGTAACATGTATTTTTATTATTCAATAAAACCTTAAAGTTCAGCAATTCAAATCAAGTTTTTGTCAGAAAGATTCTATAGTGTGTACTGACAGAAATATGTTGGCTATTGTCATTTTAAATCCCAAATCACTGGGTACTTAGATTAGATTTTTTTTTTAATGGCCTTTTAGTTAGCAGGGAGGAAAAGTTTGGCTTTAAAACCTACCCCTACTGTTGGGTAAATCTTTGCCTTATTTAGAAAGTAGTTACTTCCAAGCATGTTTAAGAAAAATTCTTAGTGGTAGATTTTCTTTTTCTTAGAGCTTTGTGTAAATATCTGGAACATGAAGGGAGGAAAAAAAGGAACCAAAATTTTTTTTTTTTATATAATTCAAAATTTTTTCTGAGTTGGTGATACTTAAGATTTTCACAAACCAGTTCGTGTAGGTTAACAAGCCTGCATGTTCTATTTTTAGTTGAATAAGAATTGTTAAAAGATTTTCCAGTACTTCAAAATTTAACTTACTGGACATTGTACCTTGTGTAAGTTAGATTAAAATTTCAGGGCTTTCTTTTCCCTAACAATGGCCTCCCTAAATGTTCTTTTCATGCTGATGTGTGATTGGCCTTCTCCCATTAAGCTGGAATAGTCACATAAATAAGGCTTTGTGGTTCTCAGGGATTTCACTCCTCTCTCTTGACCAATCCATTGAGAGTTTAGCATTTGCTCTTGAGAAATGCCACAATTCTTTACTGTTATCTCAGGAGGAAGGTGTGCAGAGGTTTGAAATGGCACCATTTTCTTTTCTTGTCATGTTATATATTGATTTCTAAGTCTCACTTGACCTTGTTTGGAATGAGCAATGTGTGTGTGCACGTTTCTGTGCGTTGTGTCCACGTTTCCCCGTATCATTTCTTTCAGAAGTGGAGAACTTTGCCACGCAGCTTTTAGTACTGGGAAACAGTTTATCCACTCCTGCTTCACCAGTGATACACTTCTGGAATAACATGACTGGTCCTAAATATGAGCACTGCAGTCAAGTCGCCCCCGTGAAAGTTAAATCAGACTCATGCTTGGGGGTTCTGAATCCTAAGGGACATTTCTATTTAGCAAAATCTAAGATGTAGGGTTTCAGTTTTATTACCAAGACTTCCTTCCTCAAGGCTGTGTTTGTTTTAAATCATATGAGGAGAAACAATATTTGGCTGGGATGTAGCTTACTGGTAGAATGATTGCCTAGCATGCCAGAGGCCCTAGGTTCAAACCCCAGCACTGGGAGGGAAAAAAAGAAAGGATTAGGAGAAGGATATCTGAGTCATCCAAGTACAGTATAGCCTCAGATTGAAATGTTTTCTGATTTTGGTCAATTAATCTCTTCCATGCTCCATAAATTCACATATGTGAGTAAAAAGACTTGGGATGTAGTTCATTGGTAAGCACTTGTCTGATATTCATGAGGCCCTGGGTTCAATCCCTAGCATTGCAAGGAAACAAAACATGAGAATAAAAATATCAACTCCTTCTCCACTTTGGGACTCTCTTATATTGTTTACCCTCTGCATTAACTTATTTTATCATGAAGAACTTAATGCACAAAGACCTTTTATTGTCATAATGTGGAGATACTCTCTCTTACTACACACAAATGCAGGTGCACTTTTTGTATGAACATGTCTTGCCATCTCCTACTTGTAATTAGTGTGAAGGGAATTTTGATTGTGGAGAATATCTTAAAGCCTTTCAGGTCTCTTTTTATATAAACAGAAAGACCTATGTGGAGACTAATGGAATGAAACAAGAGTCCATATTTTTTTTTAGTAAAACTGCCAAAGCCATTGAAAATCCTGCTCGATTTTTAACATATCAACACAACAGCTGTTCCTATTTTTAAGCTTTCAGATGTCTTCATATGGTGAAGCCAAAGCTTTCAATAGCTTTTCTGCTATGGGGAAAGCTGCTGACAATCATTTTATTGATGCTAAAATGAAAACCAAGTACAGAGGCCAGCACAGATTTTATTTGAGTATAACTGAACTCTTAGAAGCATGAGTCAAAGATTTTTAATTCTAGAGGCCTTTCCAGTACCCCATGGTTAATATTGAAGGGGCTTGCAAAGACTTTTCTATAGATTGTGTTTTCAGTATCCTGTTTAATTTCCAGATGTGTTCTACCCTTTTTATAATTAATAGTGCGTTATGCTGTCTATCATGCGCCCCAGGTGTGTTGTCAGGGATATGGCGAAGCCTGCTGCCTGCAAAACACCAAGAAATGCTGAAAACCAGCCCCAACAACCTCCACCGTAAGTATAGCATTGGTTTTATTGACTGAAAATGTCGTCTCTTACACAGATCACTGGTTACAGATTTATTAATTCACATTGCATGTGGGAGTAGATATTCTGGCTTCTCTGGTATAATAAAAAGACTACTATTGAATTAGATAAAATTATCTGGAAACATGAGCTCTGGATTAAGTATCTTTAATAACTGACATTTCTAATAACATTGCAGGGATGAAACTAGTTAGAGGAAAGGAAATGTGTTTTAGGGCTATAGAGTAGCAGCAATTCTGTTTTTTGTTTTGGTTTGGTTTGTTTTTTTTTTGCCAAAGTTTAGATAGGGTGCTGAATGGGGGCCAGAGTGTGTAGGTAAGGAAAATTCATAACTAGCTCATTATCCAACCTTCACGCTATATTATTTAAAGGTAATGGGACATTCTAAACGAGTGGATTGTCCATCTAGTTTCATTTTTATTAATGCATTCTTAGCTGTAGGTATGAATGATTGACTATTAATTAACCAACAAAAGGGAAAATTAGAAATAGGAAATAAAATATGCAAACTCTGAATTTCAAATGTGAATTTTGATGAGATAAATGTAAATAATTTTAAAATTCTTTATACTAGTGTGATCTATTTAATCCTTTGAATAGAGTTGTGCTCCCAGTTTTAAAAAGTTAAAATTTCCTTCAGGTGTCTCCGAAGCAGCAGTAAGGTTAGTGTAATCATTGTAGTCAAGTAGTTATTCCTGGGGAGAGCCTTCTTCCAAGCTTTGTGGAAGGGACTTTGAAGAAATGTGTCTTCAGATTAACTTTCTATAGATTCCTTTAGTTTATATCATAATTCTCTAAAGGAAAAACCAAAATGAAGCGATAAAGTAGTAAAAAGGCTATGAAGAAAGTTAAATTGTAACTATTTTGCCATAACATTTTATAAGTGAAAGAGAAAATTAATTTAATTTTATATGGAAGATATTTCTATCCAGAGGATTGCATATATCATGCTACTCTGCACAGTTTTATAGCTATTTACATTGTATCTCATCAAGAACCACATTCAGAACTCTATTTATTTGATTTCTTCTCTACTCCCTGCTTTCCTTGGTGTTTAGTTATAGAAATGCTTATGTTTTGTTTATTACAAACAGTACTAATTAATTTTAGAATATTTATGAGTTAGGATATAAAATTGTGTTTTTTATTTTATACTATTCCAATATGTTGGTGCATATTATCTTTACAGAATGGTGGATTTCGTTGTGTCACATTCACATATACATAAAACATTATTTGATCAATTTCACTCCCTATTACCTCTCCTGTTCTCTTCCTCAATCCCCCTGATTCCATTCCTTTTCCTTAATCGTTTCCCTTCCTTAATGGTTTCCTTTCTTGGCATCCCGTGTTTTACATGTTATCTTCCATCTAGCTTCTACATGTGAAAGGAAACATATAGTACTTTTATCTCTTGAGTCTGACTTATTTTGCTCAAAATTGTGGTCCCCAATTTCATCTATTTTCCTGTAAATGATACAATTTCATTTTTCATTATGGCTGATTAAAACCTATATATATATATATATATATATATATATATATATATATACACACACACACACACAAATTCACACACAAACACCACATTTTCTTTATCCATTCATCTATTAATGGGCACCCTGGCTGAATCCATAATTTGGCTATTGTGAATTATACTGCATGTATCTATAAAGTATGCTGACTTATATTCTTTTTGGATAAATACCAACGAGTGGTATAACTGGATCACGTGATGGTTCTATTTTTAGCTTTTTGAGGCGCCTTCATACTGATTTCCATAGTGACTTTACCCATTTACATTTCCACTAACAGTGTATTAGAGTTCCTTTTACAATACATCCTTAACAAAATTTATTGCTATTTGAAGTCTTGATGATTGCCATTCTAACTGCAGTGAAAAGAAATCTCAGGAAGTTTTTTTTTTTTAAATTCTTTTTAGATATACATTACAGTAGAGTGTATTTTGACATACATAACTTATTCTAATTAGGATTCCATTACTTGAGGTTATAGATGATGTAGAATTTCACTGGTCATGTATTCATGTATGAACATGGGAAAGTTATGTCTGATTCATTCTACTCTTACCTATTCCCATCCCTCCTCACTTCATTCTCCTTTGTCTAATCCACTGAACTTCTGTTTCCCGCCCCTCTCCCTGATTTAGCATCCACATATCAGAGAGAACATTTGACCATTTTTGGCAGGGAGATTGGCTTAGCATGATAGTATCCAGATCTATCCATTTACTGGCAAAATCATAAGTCTTTCTTTTTTATGGCTGTAATTTCAGGTAGTATTTACATTTTCCTGATGGCTAATAATGTTGAACATTTTTCATATATTTGTTGGTCATTGGTACTTCTATTTTTAAGATATGTCTGTTCAGTTCATTTCTGCATTTACTGATTTTTTTGTTTGTTTTGTGTGTTTCTTTTTAGTATTGCGTCTTTCTGAGTTCTTGTTGAGTCTTTATGAGTTCTTTATGTATTCTGGATAGTAGACCTCAGGCAGAGGAACAGCTGGCCAAGATTTTCTCTCATTCTATATCTTGTCCATTCACTCTGTTGATTGTTTCTTTTGCTGTGCAGAAACTTTTTAATTTGATGCAATTTCACTTATTGATTCTTGCTTGTTTACTAAGCTCTAGGGATTCTATCCTCCTATAGGTCTTTGTGCCTATATGCTGAAGTGTTTTTCTTATTTTTTAAACAGTTGCATAGTTTCTGGTCTTATATTTAGGTTTTTGATCCATTCTGAGTCACTCTAATACTAAGACCAGCTAAGGACACTATGAAGGAAGGGAAACTACAGACCAATTTAGTTGATGACTCTAAATGCAAAAATACTCAATAAAGTGTTAACAAATCAAATTCAAGAGCACATTATGAAAAGCATACACCATGATCAAATTGGTTTCATCACAGGGATACAAGAATGGTTCAATATCTGCAAATCAATAAATGTAATACAGCACATAAATAGAACCAAGGACAAAACCACATGATTATCTCAATAGATGCAGAAAAAATCCTTCAACAAAATCCAACACTGCTTCATGATGAAAACCCTAAAGAAACTAAGGACAGACATAACTTATCTAAACATCATAAAGGCTATGTATAACAAAATTAGCATCTTGCTGAATGGGGAAGAACTGAAAGCAATTTCTCTTAACATCAAGAACAAGTCAAAGATGTTCACTCTTATCACTCCAATTTGTTATATTGAAATTTTATGTGATTGAATTGAAATTCAATGTCATTGAAATTTTAGCCAGAACAATTAGGCAAGAGAAAGAAACAAAAGGGGTATAAATAGGAAAAGAAGAAGCTAAAGTATCCCTATTTGCAGATGGTATGATCCTATACTTAGAAGATCTTAAAAGTCCCACTGGAAGACTTCTAGTGCTAATAGAAAAATTCAATAAAATAGCTAATCAAAAAATTTAGTTGTAGCCCAGAATCAACATATAAAACTCAACAGCTTATCTATATATCAATAATGAAAATGCTAAGAAAGAATTCAGGAAAATAATTCTGTTCACAACAGCTTAAAAAAACACCCTAGGAATAAACCTAATAAAGGAGGCAAAAGACCTCTACAATGAAAATCATAGAACACTGAAGAAAGAGATTAAAGATGCTACAAGATCAAAAGACCTTCCATGTTTATGGATAGGCGGAATTTATGTTGTTAAAATAACCCTATTACTAAAAGAGATCTAGAGATTCAATGCAATCCCCATTAAAATACCAGTGATAATCTTCATAGAAATAGTGGGGGAAAACAATCCTAAAATTCATATGGCAGAACAAAAGATCCAGAAGAGTCAGACCCATTCAAGGAAGCATCATAATACCCAGTTTCAAATTATTCTGTAGATCCCTATAACAAAAACAACATGATACTGGCATAAAAACAGACATGTAGACCAATGGATCAGTATAGAAGAAACAGAGAAAATCCCACACAGCTACAGTCATCTGACAAAAGTGACTAAAAGTAACATCAAAAAAATCCATTGGAGAAAAGGTAGCCTCATTAACAAATGGTGCTGGGTAAACTGGATATTTGTATGTAAAAGAATGAAATGAGATCCCTGTCTCTCATCCTATACAAAGCGATATGATATTTTAAAATAAATTTCCAGAGGCTAAATAGATATTATGGATTTTTTATCTCAATAATATATTTGCATATCATCTTATTCATTGAATCAGCATTTTCCAAGGAATAAGAATAATTTTGATTTAACCATAGTAAAATTATTTATAATTACTTCAATAAAATTAAAAACTTGGAAGAAGTACTGTTAATGTTGTTGCCATATTTCTTTTTCTGTATTTTCATTTATTTAATATTTTGAGGCAAATTTTGGCTGTGTTGCCCAGGCTGATCCCAAACTCTTGAGCTTAAGCAGTTTCCCACCTAAGCCTCCTGAGTAGTGGGACTACAGGCATACACCACTGCACCCAGCTTCTTTTTCTATAAATGCTCTTACTGTAAAATCATTTTCCTGTGATGGAACTTATCTTGATAATTCGCAGAAAACTTATGGTTCTCCCTTCTCATATTATGTTCTAGGAATTAGGAAACTTTACTTCTAGTAGGATTCAAGTAGTTTCTGGGAAAGTTCTTTGAAGAGGTAACATTGATTTTAAAATCTGTTCTGTTGTATATATTGAGGTTCCATTTTAATTGGTCCTATTTATTCCAAAGTGCACTTTAAATTGGACTTTATTAGGTATGAATTGATCATGTTCACTTTTTTCAGTAAGGTTCCAGATCTATTTGCTTTCTTCCTTTCTCTTTCAATTTCCAAATATTTATAGTTGTGGAACTCTTGTCACAACTTAATTGAGCCTAGTAAAACTATGGCAAACAAGAACAAGCAACTAGGGGCTCTTTTAATCTTCCTTCCTTCCTTCCTTCCTTCCTTCCTTCCTTCCTTCCTTCCTTCCTTCCTTCCTTCCTTCCTTCCTTCCTTCCTTCCTTCCTTCCTTCCTTCCTTCCTTCCTTCCTTCCTTCCTTCCTTCCTTCCTTCCTTCCTTCCTTCCTTCCTTCCTTCCTTCCTTCCTTCCTTCCTTCCTTCCTTCCTTCCTTCCTTCCTTCCTTCCTTCCTTCCTTCCTTCCTTCCTTCCTTCATCCCCCCGCACAGCTGACAAATAATGGTCAAAAAAGCAGGAAGATTAGAGACCAAGGTAGTACAGGATTTAGAGGGATGCCCATCAGTGACAAATACAGCTGAAAAGTCAAGAAATAAATGATGGGATACAAATGACTTTTAGTTTGGGTCAAGTAGACTCATTGGTAGCATTTGTCATAGCAGTTTTAACATATAACTGAGTGGGAAGGCTGCACTTCAGGCATGCTTGAGGAGAAAATGATAAGTCAGGAAAAGGTGATGGTGTATGTGTGTGACTTTTCTAAAAAGCTTTCCTAGGTAAAGAGAAAGACAGAATATTTGGTAGCTCTGTTACTATGAATTTTGAAGGATGAATAATTGAGTAATTGGGTAAGTTCGTGATATAGCTTTCCAGAAGAAAGGAAAAGTTATTGTGAGGCACAAAATATTATGTTGTGCTGGCGTTATTTAAAGCATCATTGCTGGAGCCTCTGAGTATGTGTTCTGCTTTTCCCTACTTTAGTCTTGAGGTCACTCTGGGTGGTGGCTGGGAACTCTAGGTCTGTCTGTCCTTACAAGGCTGTCTGGGAGATGGTCTTGGTAACATGCCTTTGTGGGATACCTGGTAGATGGCCTAATACTTAGGCATCTGATACTTGATCTGTTGTTCCTCTCACAAGAAACTTGTTTTACTGGTAGGCTCTTGTCTGATTTTTATTCAGTTTATTCCTACTAGGATAGCCATGATGGAAGGAGAGTTGGGTTTCAGTGTACTGATCTGGTGAGACATAAAGGAAGCAATACCAAAAGAATGAAAAACATGAAATAACAGAAGCAATGTATTTATTACCAACAAATCTCAAAGAAGAGAGGGGACATGCTCACAGGGCCAGTGGCAAGCCAAGGGCTATCTGGGACATGCATGCTCACTGAGTGTGTATGAGCAAGGTGGTGAGACCTGTGGGCCAAGTGAAAACTTTTTCAGGTTTTCTCAAGCAGGTTTTCCTTGGGAAGTGCTAACTGATGGGTTTAGAGGAAACAGACGTAAGCTCCAGGGCATTATGCTGTGACTGAGAAGTGATCATTATGGTATATCTGGGTGTCATTGAGCTGAGCCAAGGATGCTGTATCTAGCTTTTCTACATAACTCTTACCATTCATGATTTTTGGGTGATTGACAGCACTTCGATGTCTCTGCATTATGACCAGACTCATCAAATAAAAATTACCAGCGTAACCTCAGAGTCTGGGTTCTGTTTAAAGAGCCAACCAGAAAGAATCTAAAAGAACTTACAGCTACAAGCTCTTTAATAGTCTTGAGATTCTCTGGTTATCTTTGAAAAAAATGGATACCTGGTTTTGACAGTGTGTTAATATTTATTTATATATTTTTGTATTGTTAGTCATCTGTTTGTAGGTTCTATAATTTTTATCAGTTTCATTCATTTATCAAAAAATGGATTATGTTCCAGGTAAATTCAACTTATTCTCAAGTTTTTGCCCTGCCATTGTTTGTCCTCTTTGCTTCCTCTCTTCTAGAAGTCATCTTGGTACATAACGATAGTTAGTGTCCTTGACTTGATCATCTTGAGCTCCAGCTATATTGAGGGTTTTGACATGGGCATGTATGTGAGACATACTCTTTCCTTTTCTTCACAGCTTTAGATGAGTCAGGCTTGAATTGACGAGGAGGCTGCCATCCACATTTTTCTTTTAATAGGCATGCTTTTTCAGATCTCAAGGGCATGGCTTTTTTCAGCAATAACAACTTTTGTGCAGACTTAATCAAAACACAGAGACTTCTGAGGACCAACATATATGGGTTGAGAATGAATTTATTCATGTAGATTTGGTAGCATACATTTAACCTAATTTTAAAATAGTCAACCTTGAGCTCTAAAAATATAACTCTGGGAAGTATTCCCATAGCAGTATAGGAAATATATATCTTTACAATTGAAAATATGGTTTCTCATTTTAAATCATATATCTAACATCACAGCTATATCTTATGCCAGATAATAGACCAAACAAAAGTGTATCCTTGATATTGTAACAGTTGGAAGAAGCTCTTGTCCTTATGTGACTATGGCTTTAAATTTTGCCCACCCATCATGGTCTTCAGGGTGTGTGGCCTAATGCTCCCAACTCAGGGATGACTTAGAAGACTGGCTAACTCACTGGCAGGTTGTCACTACCTCAGACACATCCCATTAGGAATATAATGATTCCTCCAAATAGTTTGGGAAAGACCCTATAAATATTGGAATCTAACCTCTTTACTGTGCTTTAGAAACTTTTGTCCCTGTGTTCCTCCTGAGCTATGTGGTCTCCTGGCTCAGAAGTTATTGAGATTTTCTACTGAAATTATTGAGATTTTCTGCTCTATCTTTTCCAAATTCTCTGGATTTTTTTTTAAAATCTCAGCACAGATGTGGTCTACCCCTTCAGGGAAGCCTGTTAAAGCAGCTTTGGATGGGAAGCAGGCATTGAAGAAAGAGAAGTGAATTTCTTCAACTGGTGAGAGTATGCAGTAGGGGAAGCAGTTTATTGCCTTCTTTGTAGTGAGTTAGCCAGTGTATTCTTAACCTTTCTGCCCTGTGTGCAAAGTACAGTGTCAGGCAGTGGATATTAGGATGATAGGGCAGTGTCACTGCCCTTTAGGGCTTAAGAGTATGGAGGAGAAAAATCAAAATCTCAAACAAGCAGAGTTAATAAAATTTTTCGTTTTAGCAAGGGCCTAAACTGAGTGCAGTGATAGAAATCTATGTGGGGAAACTACTTAGAGAGTTTGTTCATGGAAGATTCTAAGAGGTTGTGACATTTAAGGAGAAACTTGGAAGATAGAAATCAACCTTGCGAAGAGTGAGAGCAAGGGAATTGCAGGCAGAGAAGACAGTATGTGCGATCATTCTTATATGGTCCTATGTGTGCCATGTCTGTTTGGGGAACTCAAAGAATACCAGAGGAAGTAAATGAGGAAAAAGAGGGCAATGAATAATATAAGTAAGAATACCATCTTAGAGGGCTGGGTTGTGGCTCATTGGCAGAGCGCTTGCCTCACACATGTGAGGCACTGGGTTCTATCCTCAGCATCACATAAAAATGAATTAAAAAATAAAGATATTGTGTCCTTATGCAGCTAGAAAGAAATAAAAAAAAAAAGAATTCCATCTTACAGGTCTTGTTGGCTTTGAATTTTTATATGAAGCTTGTATCAAGAGACCTTCAGAGCACTTTAAAGAAGTCAGGACCATGATCCTACGTAGTGTAACAAATAGTTTCCCAGGGTATATGAGAACTTTAGGAGTCAGTTGTGGCAGCTGAGACAAAATGCACTGGTTGTTTGTATCCTGTTGGTCACAAGAAAAATGGATCCAATGGAATTTAGTCAAGACATTTTGGAAGCAATGAGAAAGAAAAGGAATTTCTGCTATGAACTGAGGGGGAGGAAGTTTCAAGTCATATGTGTGATCTCTAATATGCTTAATATTCATTGACTCATAATGTAAAGATATATATTTTCTCATAAAGTTTTAAGCTTGCACAGAAAGTTATCTTAAAAGGCATTTGTAATTAAAGATTTTAGAAATTTCAATTGTGTTAGTTTAGCTATTTTTATATGACTTCAAATTTTGTATAAAGGTATGAAGGTAAAAAATTATGAAAAGGAAAATGGAATAAGAATTGAAACATCAGATTTTTTTTCACTTTAAATGTTTGATTTTTGTAGTATTTTTTCACAATGGTATTCTACTGGGACATAAGATTTAATAATTTTGTAAGTATATAGATACTTTAGAGGAAATAAACATTTAAAAATATATGCCAGATAAAAATATTACTGTTTTAAATGGATATTTTATTGACTGAATAATATCTAAACAAGAAGAAAGGGGTCATATTTTTCATATGCAAGGAATATTTTAGTTATATATTTTATCATAAATGAAGGTATTTTTTAGAGGCAAGTTTTCTCTGTACTAATTTTAGCCACATGATTATATAAAACTTGTGATGAATTTTATAGTTAGGTTTAGTTAAAATTTTTCATATACAATGAGATATGTATTGTCATAGTCCATAGTTCTGATACCACCTGTAGTAGGGATCAAGATTAATTTTGGGTTAACACTAGAAAAATAAAAGCCCAACCAAAAAATATGTTTTTGCCTTTTAGAAAAAGTCAGTACAACCAGTAACTTGAAAATAGAGAATACTAGGAACATTGACATTTCCAATTCATGGCTATAATTAGGAAGTGACAGAATTAAAAAAAAAAAAAAAAAAAAAAAACTATGTGGCTTTTATAGTCTTCCTTCTCTTTATATGATTTGCTGGCTAATGCAAATCATTCTGTGCCAATTCACAAAATCTTCCAAAGCCCCTGTTTCTGCTCTAGTTCAATGATAATATTGTGTTTATCTCTTTCTAAATGCCTATAGGGAAAGATGTTGTCTTCAGTTGCTTCAATATTAAGAGTTTAGTTCTGTAAGAGTAGAAATGCATTAGTTTTATATCAGTTATATTTTGTAGCATTTGACTAGTTCTTAATTGATTTCACACATTATCTCTTTTTGACTAAACTAGGTCCTCAAATAATGATGGTCTGAGTAATTTCTGTGTTGGTAACCCTAACATTAGAGGACTCTTTTCCTTGTACATTCTTTTTTTTTTTTTTAATTCCTGTGAGTATAGCATGCATGAGCCAAATGCATTTTTTTACTCTCCTGTGTAAACCATCTACCTTTATTCCTATACTTTATTTTCTTGTTGATTCTATTAGAAATAGGCGCCTAAAGTTCATTTTTAAACCATAAACCCAGGGCTCAGCCCAAGTAGTCAGCTTAGTGGTTCTCCATTCCTCCCACTCTCCTGACCAATCATAGGTAAAATATTTGTCCACAGGAAAAGGAATTTTTCTAAAAAGATTTCCTAAAGAAACAAAGGTTGTATAATCTCAAGGAGACTTTTGACTGAGTTTATTCAGTATAGCTTTCCATCAAGCCCCATGAGGTGGGCAACAACTGAGATTGATGATTTGTGCACTTGGCCTGCACAGAGAAAACAAAGGATGAGCTGCTCACAGTGGTGTAAGCCTGTAATCCCAGTGGCTCCCAGTGGCTCTGGAGGCTGAAGCCCTAAGCAATTTAGCAAGACCCTGTCTCCAAAATAAATAAATAAATAAATAAATAAATAAATAAATGATGAGGATGTGCCTCAGGAGTTAAGCACCCTCTGGGTTCAATGCCTGGTATAAAACAAATAAAACCCAGAAAACAAAGCATGAGCTATTTTAGTGACTTACCCTGGAGTCACTCAGCAGGAGAGGGGGAAATCCAGGTCTAGAATTCAGGCACCTGGATTCATAGTACAGAATGGATTCAAAATATGTAAATGATTTATTTTACATTGTAAGTACTATTACACTTACAGATGTGTCCCCTAAGGTTCATATGTTAGGAATCTAATCCCCAGATTTTTGTTAATGCTCTATTTAGGTGAGGTCTTTGGGAGATATTTTGGATTAAATCAAATCATGAGGGGCACTAATGATGGGCATTAGTCGTTTTATAAGAAGAGGAAGAGATTTGAACTAGTGCATTTCCTATCTCACCATGTTATGCCTCCATGATTTTATGATGCAGAAGAAGGCCCTCACCAGGGCCTCAGCACAGCTCATGGACTTCTCAGACTCCAGAGCCAGGAGCCAAATAAACTTCTATTCTTTATAAATTATTTGTTCTCAGGTGTTTTGCTATAAAATAAAAAATGGACTACAACAATAATGAAAGAGAAGAATCTGGAAATTTTTTAAATGGAATGATGGAGAAACCCTGGCTGTAAGGGTTAGAAGCACGTGTTTTCAGTCCTTTCTCTGATACTCACTTGCTTGGCTCAGTTCTTCCTAAATCTTAGTGTTTTTCATCTGGATAGGAAGAAGAAAGTTATAACTAGTTATTTCCTTGGAGGATTTAAAAAGTTTTGTTTTGTTTTTTTTTTTCAATTGTCTTTATTTATTTATTTTATGTGGTGTTGAGGATCATCGAACGCAGTGCCTCACATGTGCTAAGCAAGCGCCCTATCAGTGAGTCACAACCTCAGCCCTGCTTGGAGGTTTTTAAAGTCAAAATGAGATAATGTACATGAGAAAGTTGTGCACTATATAAAGAACTATATAAATATTATTTACATACTGTTCCAAAGTATCAGTGAAAAATCTTTACATTATTCACTGTTTTATCCATTTAGAAAATATTTGTGTAGCCCTTAAGGACACTCATACTGGTACAGTTTGAAAATAACCACATTTAGCCAGTCCAGTAAAAATATAGGCTGCATCTTTTTATCCCTCTGTGTGTCTTTTTTAAAGGAGTAACATAAAAAGGCATAGGGCACTTAAAAAAAATCCTACATTACACATCAAACTACCCTCTTGTGTATAAAATGCTCCCCACTGTGCACAAATATGGAGACCAGGAAATATGTATTTGGAAAATTTCCCCAAGTAATCCTGACATACTCTCTTGATTTAGAATTACTGATATTTTGCACTGATATGTTTGGCAAAAATGAAGATTAGCTAGGATGTAATGATTCTGTAAGTCAAAATTAATGTGAATATCTCTGAACTCCACTTATCTTTTGAAGCTCCATGTACTGAGAATGCAAAGAGAAATAAATATTGGCAATATTATTATTAGAAAGTTGCTGTGCCTCAGGGTCCAGCCTAGTTATTCTGTGAATCACTGCTATTTCCTCTGCTCTTCCACGGAGTCATTTGTCCAGAATGAGAACGGTCTGCCTGTGCCAAGAAAATAGATGGTTGTTGTGCAAAAACAGGAAGCTCATAGTCAAAGGAGAATTTGTACCCACTGGCTACTTCTGTACTGGTATTAGAAGTAAAGTACTAAATAAAGGAAAAAAAAAAAAAAACATGCCCAGGACCTTGGGCACAGTATGCAGAATAGTGTTTATTTAGTGAAAAATGACAATGGTAGATAAATGAATGTACTCATCTATTATGCACATAACAAATATTAAACATGGTGAATGTGTCTGGGCTATCTTTAGTGACTTTATGTAGCATTACTATGTAATGTGTAATTGAGGGTATTGGATAGACAACTGCAGGGAATGGCATGCTAACACAGACCTTTTAAGGCTTATTTAACTTCTGGTAATACTGATTTTTTATCAGTTTCAAATGACCCCACATATGTACAATTTACTTTGACATGTGCTCACTTTAACTCATTCATTCATTATTAGAGACATAAACAATTAAGCAGATGAAACTTAGTCAAGCTTAGAGACAAGTAAACAGATCATTATAACACAGCATGATAATAAGGCTATGCAAGAGCTTACAGATTGTCATGAAATCACAGATAAATGGCATCTACCTAAAAAAATGAGGTCAGGAAAACCTGTTAGTTTCTGTAATACTTAACATTTTATCATATTTCTTTTAGCACTTTATATTTACTGTCTGATGTTTTCTCTAATTATTTAATATACATGTTTTGCACACAACCTATGTTACAAGAAATATACTGAATAGGGCAAGGAAAGGGAACCCTGTAAGATAACATAAGATACAGAATCTGCTTTCAAGTTGTTTTTAATATTATTGCAAAAGACGAGAGATGGCTAGATGGATAGATCAATGTATAAATCTGTGGCTAGGTAGGTGTAAAAGATACCTCAAAATATAAATAAACTAAAAAGTTTTTTTCTCAGCAAGAGAAACAACAAGAGAGGTAAATACGGAGCCTACATCCTGGGAACGATTTTTTACCCCTCACACTTCAGATAGAGCCCTAATATCCAGAATATACAAAGAACTCAAAAAATTAAACAATAAGATAACAAACAACCCAATCAACAAATGGGCCAAGGACCTGAACAGACACTTCTCAGAGGAGGACATACAATCAATCAACAAGTACATGAAAAAATGCTCACCATCTCTAGCAGTCAGAGAAATGCAAATCAAAACCACCCTAAGATGCCATCTCACTCCAGTAAGATTGGCAGCCATTATGAAGTCAAACAACAATAAGTGCTGGCGAGGATGTGGGGAAAAGGGTACACTTGTACATTGCTGGTGGGACTGCAAATTGGTGAGGCCAATGTGGAAAGCAGTATGGAGATTCCTGGGAAAGCTGGGAATGGAACCACCATTTGACCCAGCTATCGCCCTTCTCGGACTATTCCCTGAGGACCTTAAAAGAGCATACTATAGGGATACTGCCACATCAATGATCATAGCAGCACAATTCAGAATAGCTTGACTGTGGAACCAACCTAGATGCCCTTCAATAGATGAATGGATAAAAAAATGTGGCATTTATACACAATGGAGTATTACACAGCACTAAAAATGACAAAATCATGGAATTTGCAGGGAAATGGATGGCATTGGAGCAGATTATGCTAAGTGAAGCTAGCCAATCCTTAAAAAACAAATGCCAAATGTCTTCTTTGATATTAGGAGAGCAACTAAGAACAGAGCAGGGAGGAAGAGCATGAGGAAAAGATTAACATTAAACAGAGACGAGTGGGGAGAGGGAAAGGGAGAGAGAAGGGAAATTGTATGGAAATGGAAGGAGACCCTCAATGTTACACAAAATTACATATAATAGGTTGTGAGGGGAAAGGGGGAAAAAAAACAAGGGAGAGAATTGAACAACAGCAGATGAGGTAGAGAGGGAAGATGGGAGGGGAGGGGAGGGGGGATAGTAGGGGATAGGAAAGGTAGCAGAATATAACAGTTACTAATATGGCATTATGTAAAAATGTGAATGTGTAACCGATGTGATTCTGCAATTTGTATTTGGGGTAAAAATGGGAGTTCATAACCCACTTGAATCAAATGTATGAAAGATGATATGTCATGAGCTTTGTAATGTTTTGAACAACCAATAAATAAATAAATAAATAACATGTCAAGTGAATTACTTTAAAAAAATTAAAACAGAGTATCCTCAAGGGGGAGTGTGTGCGTGTGTGTGTATGTGTTTGTGTGTGTGTGTGTGTGTGTGTGTATGTGTTTGTGTGTGTGAGTTATAGCTTTCCTTGAAGATTATAATTAGGTAAAAAGAGAATGTCTTGCTTTTGTTCTTAGATGATTCTCTGTTAATTCGTTTAACAATAAGTTTGTATATGTTTCAAGCACTCCATGGACATCTCAGCCTAAAAAAAAAAATGATTTGGGCCAAAGTTCAGAAGTAAGAATGAGGCAGTCCAGCAAAGGGGGCATGGATGTAGAGTCTGCCTTGAGAAATCTATTTGGCAAATAAGTTGGGAAATATAAATCTTCAAAAGGAGGTTGGGGTCAGTTTATGAATGTCCTTGAAGTACAGCCTCAAGAAACTCATTTTACTCTGAAGGAAGACATGAAAGTGTCTGAATGGAGATCTGCCCACTTGAGTACTTTTCAGGATAATGAATTTTCCAGAAGTATACATTATGTATTAGAATAGGGCATTCCTGGAGAAGAGGTCAATGAGTACATAATTAAAATAGCCAGACATGACTAATAACAGTAAAGATGAGGTAGCAGTGATCAAAAAAAAAAAAAAGAAAGAAAGAGAGACATCTGGAAGGAGAAACTAGCAGGCCTTGGTGACATGAGAATGTAGCCATGAGGAGAGTAAGGAAAAAGAAAGACTCACTTTGAGTCTGGAAATTACCTTAGGAAACTTATTGAAACATAAGGAAAAAGAAGAGCCATGTAGTTCTAGACAATTTTGTTTCCAAAAATATGATTCCTTAAAGAGATCCATAAGGAAGAAGACTGGCACAATGGAGAGACCATTTCATGGGAGCATCAAAAAAGGAAAGAACATGCATCTATTGTTTTAAAATAGCTTGCTGACCTAAGTTATGTATAAGATCAAAGCTGAAGAATGTCTGGCTTTAGCTCTTACATGATTCTCTGTTAATTTGGTTAACAATAAGTTTGTATATGTTTCAATCACTCCATGTACATTTGACCCTTACAATCTTTATGAAATACCATTACTATCTTCATGAGAAAACTGAGGCATAGAAAAATGCCTCATATGTGCGTATGACCACTGATAGTGAAGCCAGAGCTCATGCCCAGACTTCCACAGAGGTAGCCACTATGGATAATTCATTTGAACTCTCCAAGTAGGATCCATTGACAGCCTTCTGCTTGCTCAGTCCAATGCTAGAATCTAGAGGGTTAGATCAAGAATGCCATAGATTTCTTGATTCAAATAAGTACCATTCTAGTATGGTGGGCATAATATATAATCAATGAGTAAGGTCACATACTGTAGTACTTACCCAAGATGGAATGAATTTATGAAATTGATAAAGATCTAGAATGTACAAAATTACAATTGGTAACATTTTGTATCTTGTTTCTTTATTTATAAAGCCAGTGGGTTTTATTTGTTTTGCTTGAAGAAAAGAAGGTTAATCTTTAATCCTGCAATACCTGCACTAGTCACTTGGTAACAAATAATGTCCCATTATGGGACATGTTTTCTTTGATTCCTTTACGTGATTTTCAGGAAAAATAATTCATTTTCTCATTTCTCGAGACTTGTACCCTCACTTGTGGTTTTCACTTCTTGAAGGAAGAGGATGTATTATACAAATCTATAACACATTGTAAGATCATGCTATGCCTTGGAAAATGTTAATAAACTCCATTTTAAAATTTGGACTCTAATTTGACTAATTAGAGTGCCAGTTGACAATGATTCCAAGGTGAATTCCATTATTTCCTTTATTTATAATGGCAAACTGAGCTGATAAACATCAAGGATTAGAGTGGAGGAGGATCAGGGAGGAGAATGAAAGCCTCCTTCATTTTGTCCCTTTGATTTTTCTAACTTTGCCTTCCCATGCAATGGTGGTGAGCTATGCCCACCATCTGTTATCCATTGAGGTACTGAAAGTGTTAAAATATGTGTATTGGTTTTTGTAATGTCATTTATCGTGAAACCTGTGGTGATAGTCTTGTAGCTTTGGGCTTTTCTTTTCCTTTCCTCTCTGTGTATGTTTGATAGAGAAAGACAGAGACAGAGAGCATGGGGTCTCACTATGTTGCCCGGGCTGGCCACAAACCACAAACTCCTGGGCTCAAGCCATCTTCCTTTTAGACTATATATTTGAGAGAATTTCAGGCTTCAATAAAGTATGACTTTGAATTATATATCTTTGTGTGTGTGTGTGTGTGTGTGTGTGTGTGTGTACATAAAACTTGGACCGTTTTGCAATTAGGATTAGAGACCATTTAATTTTTTACAACAAAGCCAGCGGGCTTGTGCATCCTGTAGTCCTCACAGCACACTATCTTATACGTAAATTCAAATGTGCTGCTTGGTCTGAATAAATCAGAGCTGAGCCCAGCATCTCCTTCCATGTCACATCCAACAAACAGAGGCACAGTCACACACATGCATCCTTCTTCCCCTTCTATCTTCAATTTGTGACATTTCCATTCTCTCAGTCACTCAGGCGGAAAACCCCTGAGTCATTTTTGACTCCTCACTTCCTTGCTCTCTCTACATGTCTACATGTTATCAGTCACTATGTCCTGTCAGGTCTAATTCTGAATTGTCACTCACATCTGTTCTTTCTGTCAGTTCTCACTGACATTCTTTTATTCCAGGCTCTCTTTCCTTTCACACAGAGTTGGAAACCTAATTGGCCCCTTTGTCTCCTTTTTTTTTGCCATGCTCAGTCATCCCATCCAACTTTGGTGAAAGCAGCTGCCCTCCCACAGGCCTTAAGGCCCCATAACCCATGTGTAAATTCTAAATCATGCACTGCCTAGCACCTAGTTATATTTTCTCCCACAAAGCCTTCTCTAGTCATAAGTTGTACAAAACCGCATTAGCATTATTTTCTACTCATTGAAGATACCCTTCACTCTTTTCCCACCCTGAACTTTTGCCTCTACTTGTTTCATTGTCTAATTTCTTACCCACTGTACCTTCTCTACCCATTATAATTTCACCTATGGTCCAAGTCCAGGCTCAAATGCAATTTCCTTCCAAAACTTACCTGGCCAACCACCCCACCAGCATTTCTTCCTGCTTGAGTTTTTGTTACACCTGTTTTACATAGAGCACATATCATGTTCCACCTCTTATTTGTGTATATCTTAGATCCACTGTGAGTTTTGAGTGCTGTCTTGGCTCTATATTATTTTCCTGATTCTTATGGAAAAAAGTTAATACTTTTGAAGTGAAATTGGACACTGAAATGAAATCACCTGGAATTTGTTTCTGCTCATTCTCATACTCTCTCACTCTTTACCTGATTTAAATATTAAGTGTAAAGATTAAGTTCTAAAGAAGGCCCAGTCCATATTATGTGATCAAAACATTATGAACTTGAGTTTTTAAATTTTCTTTCTACATTGGTATAGAAATTGTTTCTTTCTTGTGAGAAAAGTTTGAATTGTAAAGTTAGTCTAGTAAATTCTTAGTTATAAGTAAATAAATTGTTGAATGTTACTACTAGCAGGCTGATGTTGCAGTCTCCCAGATTGTTGCATGTTTTTGATGACATGCCAAAGCTCATAAAAGATGTTAATTATCACCTGTTGATAGACTGAATATAAATTGCTATAGTGTATTATTTCAACAGCTGGAAACAGAATGTAGTAGAAACAAGGAGACTAGTTTTAATTTTACATTGGATTGCTTTAATATGTTTCTCTGCTTAAGAAGAAAGCAAAAAGGCTTAAGATCTCTCAACTCTGAAATGCTAAATAATTCTTAGATGAAAATGGAAATGGGAGGTAAAGGTTGTGGACATGCCTAGAGGGACTCAAAGCCAAAGTTAAGAGGATAATCTTTAAAGAAGCAGGAAGTAAAAAAAAGCTATTGTCGGGCCTACAAAGTAAGAAATAAGGGTGTATCTGGCCATGTGCAAATGCAGCAAATGTACAAGCTCCAGGAGAGAGAGGTTGGAACTATACTGAAACTGACTAGGATTTTTATCTGGCATTTTTTGTCTTGCTATCTCAGACATCAACTAATTATCTCCCCAAGGAAGAAGGAGTTGTTATTTTATACCTTTTTTATTTTTTAATTTTTTTTGAGAAAAACTGTTTACTAATAAAGGATGGAGTTGTTACTCTGACCTCAGAAACCATTTTTAATTTTAGTGTACACAGGCAGGCAGGGCACGATAAGCTGAATCCTGTAAAGTAAGAAGGTAAACCTTCATGTTTATTTATCCATCCTGATATATATATATATATATATATATACACACACATATATATATACATATATATACATATATACATACATATATATATATATACACACATATATATATACATATATATATACATATATATATATATATATATATAGAGAGAGAGAGAGAGAGAGAGAGAGATCTCCATATATAAACCTGATGGGGTTGTACAAAAGGAGGGTTCAATGTCTCCCCTACCCTATTTGTTAAAATCCTTACCTTCTTTCACATAAAACTTTATACTCCATCAATGCTAGATTGTAGTTTACCATCACATCATGTACACAAAGCTCATGTTGTCTTGAAAATCAACTGTTAAACTTTCAAAAAGTTTGCAAGCTAGTGGTCTAAACATAGCTATTATTAAAAATTAAATTATATAAACTTTATAATTAGGTACATTGTATTCCATTAAGAAGCAATTCTAAAAACTCACCACTTTCTAATTATTTTGTTACATATCACTGTCTCTGCTCTTGACATTTATATCCATATATTTATAGAATGAAAATATTACACTGTGCATCATTTACCAACTCCATGTTAAAGTGCCATTACATTTACTGTTTCAAATCTGGCCTGATGGAACTATTTACCCCACAGAAACTGGAAAATCCTGTAAATCCACAGTCAACATTTTCCCTTCTTTGTGTGTGTGTGTGTGTTTGGTTTTTTTAATTTTTTTTTTTTTTTTTTTGAGAAACAGTTTTGTTAAGCATTTGTAGTCAAACCACTAAACCCATACTCTGCCTTTGTAAATGTGCTTTTTTCTACCTGGAAGACCCTTTATATTATTTGAGGTACACATGATGTTAGGACACTCATAAACACATAGAGCATCTACCAATGAACTCCTCTTAGTCACTTTGATAACACTCTTTTCCAAAGACATCTTGGGCTTCCCACACAGCTCTATAAATTGAATACCTTTATTTCAGCATCTGGCATTATTATGACATTTAGGGTTGCTAGATGGAACAAATAAAAATACAAGACTTTTGTTATATTTAAATTTCAGGTAGGCAATTCATACTTTTTATTAAAATGTTTCTTATTTAATATTTGAGCATACTTATACTAAAATGTATTCATTGTAAAACGGAAATTCAAATTTAACTGGGTGTCTGTATTTTATCTATAAATTCTGACTATATGATTTTTTAAAATGTTTTTAATCTCCTAGTAGAGAATACCAGGTCTGTTTTCTACTGTGTCTATAGTGTCTTATCACTGAGAATGACTCAATTAGGAGTTTGTTTGCTTATTAATAATATTTGAACTGTTTATTATGTTAGTCCTCACCTTTCTCACTCCCATCTGTATTCTTGGATGAAATCTGAAAGTATTTTTTGTGGAATTTGAGATAATATATAAGATATGTGTTTCAGAAAGTTCACTTTAGATTCTAGGAGTGATGGCTTAGGGGTGAAGATGTGGAATTAGGGCAACCAGAGAGGAGGCTAAGGCAGTGGACTATTATGATGGCAACGCATGGAGTCTAGGGCTGAAGATGTTTTGCAGTGGGGAGAGTACACATATGGATACAAACCTAGAGAGAAAACAACCAGATTTGATCACTGGATATAGAGATGGAATGAGGAGGAAATAGAAATGACTCTGCGTTTTCTTTTTTGAGAAGTGAAGTTTATGTTGATGCCATTAACTGAGGAAGATATAAAAGACGTGTATCACATTGGGAGTAGCAAAAATAACTGAGGAGTTCAGTTTGGGACATACTAAGTTTAATGTACTGTGAACATGCATGATAAGAAAATTATTTGGCCACCAGTATAGTACGGGCACTGACAATTAGAAAGAGATATCAATCAAATGGAGTGGTTGACAACCATCACCAATCAACAACCATGACCAACATCCACAGTCATGCTGCATGAAGGTATTTTCTAGCTCAGTAAAGATTTCTGATACAGAATTAGAACTATGGGTCTGGAACTCTGGGGGAAGTTGGGTGTGAAAATTTGGGGGGGGGGTTTGGCTTAAAGGTGATATTGATGCTCTGGAAGGAAATGATATTATGTACAGAGTATTAGGAGAAGTAAGTAAATAATGGCCTCTTTAGGATTGAGAGAATAGATAGAAGAAATAAAAATAGTAAATTAAGAAAAGGCAGAGTGACCGGATTTTTATGTATGGTGACCATGATGGATTATCTTGCCTCTACTTCCAATTCCACATTTTTTTTTCTGATGGACCAATTACTATGTTAGAACAGATATAATATGAACTGAGTGGCATCTATAAAATATTGGTTGGTATAGTATGAAAGTACTAGGTGGCTTAAAATACTAACATTTATTCCCGACAGCTCTGGAGGTTGGAAATCTGAGATCAGATGTGGTTGGATTCTGGTGAAGAACCTTTTCTGGTTTGGAGGCAGCCACCTTTTTGTTGTGTCCTCGTGTAGTAGAGAGCAAAGCAGGTGGGGTGGATGGTGAGCTCTCTTGTCCATTCTAATAAGGGCAATGATCCCATTCATCAGAGTCCTACCCATATAACCTAATTATTTCCCAATGACTTCACCTCTAAAAACTATCACATTGGGAATTAAACTTAAATGTGATTTCTTTGGTAGGGGAGACAGAATTCAGTCCAAAGTTAATACCCCAAACCACAGACATTTGGGGACTTGACCTTTTGTACTATGGTAAGAGCACCCATTAGGGGAAACTACAGACTAACTTCTGATACAGAATACCATTATCACTTCACAAGGGTCTGATAGAACTGAAAACAAAATATTCAGACAAGGAGGAGAGTGGATGTAATTATCAGGGGTTCGAAGCTGATTGGCCCAGAAGCCTCTCTGGCTTAGGTCTGTGAAAAGAGAAGGGAGGCTTGGAAATAGGAAGTTGCCCATGGTGTGTCATTGATTGTGTCCTTAGAGGGCTTTTGCTGTTGTTACATTTCTCAAACTTGATAATAAGAGCAATTTTGAGTTAATGAGAAAGTATTGTATTTGAACAGTGAGAATTGTTCTAGTTCTGTTACTCAAGGAGTTCCTGAGGAAAACTAAGACTGCAAAGTCCATATGGCCTATGAAAGAACACCATGCTCAAATATGGATAGGTCAGAAGATCAAGGGGTTGTTGATTTTTTTCCCAATTCTGAAAGGATGCTTAATCACTCATTCTATTATTACAAATGTTACAATAATAATTATAAATGTTTCTTTGTGTCTTACAGCAGCAAATCTAAATTCTTTTAGTTAATATCAAGATCTTTGCTGGTCTACCTTCAGTAACCCCCTTTCATATATATAATTGCCCCAAAATTACACCACCAGCTTTAGTAAGTGTGAATCTTTGGCAGCCACATGGGCATATCATATTGTTTTCTGCTGCCATGTCCTGGTCTGTCTGATTCCTTTTGCTCAAAATTCCTTCCAGTTTCTGACTTGCTTCTATTCCAAGTTTATTGGAGTCCGTGAAACCAAATTCCATATATCCTTGATCATTTATCTAGGAAAGTTTTAAATAATTAAATTCTACATTCTCATTGAAATAATAATACCTTTTATATGAATGTTTTGGACAGAAAAAAGGTGCCACTGGGTGGTGATGTATGCACAAGGATAATTACTGTGACCAACTGGCAAACTCTGAATGTCCACCAATAGGAAATGGTTGAATAATTAAGGTTTTGTCCTACAATGGAATATTTTTTTTTATCCCTGGCAGCTATTAAAAAGTATCAAAGTTCTCACTTACTTATCCAGTAGATGAAACTAGAGAGTTGTTGAAATAAATAACTCTGTGATGGGCTCACAGCACACTTGTAGTAAAGATTAACTGTTAGCTATTATTGGGGGATTGGGGATGTAGCTCCGTGACAGAGTGCTTGCCTACCATGGCTGAGGCCCTGGGTTCAATCTCTCCAAGGGGAAAAAAATGAAAAAAGATTAGCCATTACTGCTGCTATTGGTTTTATTATGTTTCTTTTGAGAAATTATAACAACAGTGTATCTTTAGATAAATAATTTATGTGGTATCATCTACATAGAGTACAGTTGTTATAAGAATAGTATCATATATGTGTACATAAGCAGGGTTGGTTCAAATTATTATACAGTTACTGAACACCTTACAAAAGCACAGGCATAAGACTAGCAAAAGGGACCCTGAGTCTGAGCAGCTGGATTTCCAGCACGTGTTTGTAACTAGCTTGGTAAAAGCCCAGTATTTCAGGTTGTATATAAACAAGGTAAGAAGTGAGATTATATACACCCCATTGTCAATAGTGATGTATTATTCGAGTATGACTAAAGAGGAGAAAAAGCCCATACTACTTGAATGCTGTGCTTGTTTGAATGACTGAAATAAATAAATATTAATTTGTAATTAAAGTGACTGAAATGAAAAATAGGGACTAGCATATAACAGGTACTCAATAGTTGGTAATTGTTATTGTCATCATTATGATGTGCCTCAGGTTTGATAAACTCTAGAAATTTTCTCTAACAATATCTCCCCTGTTCTTTGCACTACTAAAACACTGATGTATGCCTGTTATTTACAGCACGTTTAATTGTATGGTGAGACTTCATTCACGGCATTACCTGTATTGAAGTTTTGTTTTGCTCCCAGAGCAGCTTCTTTTAAGGCAAAGTCACATTGTGTGCTTAATTTACTTCTTCTAATACTAACAGAAGAAATTGTAATCAATCTGTTCCAAATGTATAGCAATTTTTGAGCTACAGGTTCTTGGCTATATTTGATGGTAATCATAGATATATGTTGAGAATTTGCTGCATACTAGATAACATGCTAGGTGCCAGGAATACTACAATGAACAAGAAAGATAAGGCCCCTCCTTTCCTGGCATTATATTGTGATGTGTGTCGGGGGAGACCCTCAAGTACACCTATATAAACACATACTTAAAAATATATATCATCAAACATGTAAAACAGAGATTGTGATTAAAGCTGGGCATGAAATGAATAGGTTGCAATGATGGAGAATACCAATGGTTCATAAATTTAATACAGAAATAAAAAATGGTCTCATGAGCAACCTCAAAGCTGAAAAATGAGAAAAAGCAAGCAGTCTGTGAAAAGCTGGGACGTGGGTGTGCTTGGCAGGAGAGGCAGCCATCTCTGAGATGAGAAGGAACATGTCCTTAATGACTCTGGAGCACTTGAGTGGTGGTTGGAGTGACTTGAACTGAGGCTGGCAGAGTAGACATAGGCCAGGCCATGCAAGGCACAGTGAGGACTGGGTTTTATTCCATGTTTGATAGTGGCATTTAAAGTAATATCATTTATTAACAATGTCTGCTCACAGCCTTATATGACTTCATGAGATCTATTTTAGAATAATTAAGATGATAATAAAATGCTGTAATATCTAAGAATGCTTTAAAATATAATTTTATATATTAGATATTAGTCTTAAATGATACTTAGAGAACCAACTGAATTCAGAAAGACCAATGGGTCTTTTACAAGGTCAAAATTACCAGCCTCAACTATATTCTATTTCTTTTCGTCTAGGGTTCTCTGCTCTAAGCCATACTGAAAGAAATATAGTAACTTTATTTTTATAAGTGACTTCCTTTAAATTGCAGACTTTATTTTTGAAATTGCCTCAAGACTATGAGTCACTTGTCTTCTTAATTTAAAAACAAAAATCTTTCAACTTTTAATAGCATTTTATGTCAATTTCTCTAGACTATTTGAACATGTTTTTAAAAAATATCTAATGTTATACTGTTCATCATTTACTTGCTATAAACTTTTTCAGTAATGCATCCTAAAACCTTTGTATTGTTTAGTTTATACAAATGACTATGTCTTCAACAAATATTGCCAAAGTTTAGTGTGGTGGATAAATCATTCATTTATTCATCACACATAGCACATGCTGTGTTCAAATCACTGGTATAAATATTGTGAAGGGTATCAGACCCCATTCCTAAGTGAAAAGTAAAGCCTATTATATATTAACACTTTAAAAGGACAAATAAAGTACTGTAGTTTAGAGAAGTCATAGATCACATGGAACATACAAAGAATTGTAATGGAATTTATAGAATGAAGAAATTACCTGTGACCAATAAAACACACACACACACACACACACACACACACATATATATAGTAACCCTTAAAGTTATTTAGAGTAGAAATCAGGATTTTTAAAACTGAAAGAGGTTTAAAGGATCATCCAGTTGAGCTCCCTTGCTTGAGACATAATTACACAAGTTCAGAGAGGCCTGATTAGCATCCCTGCCAGTAGTAGTCAGGGATTTGTGGTAAAGCCTGGTGGTTTTCCTGACTGGCCAAGACACTCACTTTCACTCTAGTGGGCCATATGGCATGTAGAATGTTATGTGCAGCAACTAGTGTTTATCCAGAGAATGCGCTTTAGTCTTTTTAACTTTCAAATTATCACATTTTATTTTCAGTGGATTGCTAATTTATATTGAAATGAGCAAGTGCATTTGAATCAAATTCTTCTTACGTAAGCACACAGAAGACAGTTAAGGAGAATTTGGATTTAATAAGAGCAGTTGAGTTGTTGATTAGTTATGGGTAAAGCTGCTTCTTGATGTTCAGGTAGTTTTAACACAGAGAAGTTTTAAAACTCAGTCTCCAACTTTTTGAAAAAGAGAAAAGACTGTTTGCCTACAGGTCTCAGATATAACTTGCTACACGGTCTCGCCAGGCCTCACTCTCCTATGACTTTATGTAAAATTTGTTTTGTTTTGATTTCAACTCTATGAGGAGAGGGAAAGCTGCAGGTGGAATCTGTGCTGACGTTTGTTTGTTCTCATGCCCAAAGATCATGACATGCAGCACAGAAATACAAACAGGAGCGTTGCTATTTTGGTGTGATTGGCATCTTGACTTCTTGTTGAATAGTTCTTAAATAGGAGGACTTCCTGGGCAGAAATCAATCATGGAGGAAAAGGTCTCTGTTTCTTCTTCCTGTCTTTGATACATAAGGACAAAACAACTACAGACTTTAGAACAAAACAACCATAAACCCGCTGAATGTGTCTACTCGTACCTTCTACATAGTGAAAGTTTTGTATAAGTTGCAAGTTAAACCTATCCAAACAGTTGTTATTCTTTTCCAGATTTATAATTCTTTGTAAATTATAAAGTTTATACTGTTTGGGGATTCTACCTAAATTTTGATAGAATGATGTGAGGGAGGGATATTTCCTTATGATTTTTGAAATTGAATTTCTTTCAGAAATTGTGGCTCAGATGTGCAGGATATGTTTTTATGAAATGGTAAAAAATTGTCTATTAAATGAACAATGGTCAAGAAATTTTGATAACATTTTTATCGTAACTTTTACACAAGCTTTATTTTCTAAAACCAGACTTCCAAGTGACTCCAGTTCAAGGATATTAAATACTAAGTCAGTGACAATGGAGAATGATCAGTGATGGGCATAGTTTGTTTTATTAAGACAGCTGGCAGAAGATAGTAACTCGAAGTCCCAAGCTACTTTTGTTTATTTTTGTCTCCCTTGTCATTTTCAATATGGAGGATTTACGGGGGGAATTCAGTGTTATTACTTTAAAATTGATTGTCAGAAAGATAAACTAAAATTATTTGGGGCTTGGGAAAACATTTTGTTACCAAAAAAGGGAGGTAGAGAGAAATATTTCCAGCAAATATATGTAGTAGAAATCCTCTCTTTTACTTTACCTCATAAATAGGCCAACTGTGGTAAATCATCAGTCCAAATAATGGCAGTGGAACTACTAGATACTGAACATTGGAAGAATAAATGCACCAATAGAAAGTATTTGCCCTCAAGAAGCATAAAATATAAGATACAGTATGCTATTAAAATGAAACATTTAAAAACACTTGTTAGCTAGGCCATTTTAACAATATTATTGGGACATGCTGATATGTCCTAGAAACAGTATTTTAATTGCCAAATAAATGAATGAACAGAGATATTCACACTCACTGAGTCTCACTCCATTCCTGAACTAATGGGTATTTTTTGCACTACTATGCCATAACCACTCTAAAGAAAAATAAAATGAACTAAAAGAAGCAGTCCCAGGTTTGTTTCTGTTTGTTTGTTTGTTTGTTTATTTTTTTAGTGGAACAGTGGTAATATTTTGGACATATTTAAATGATAATATTATCATTTTTCCCTTAAGTTGTGTTTGTTGACTTAGATGCTTTCATCTCCAGAGTTGAATTATGATACTTGTTGCTCAGGGAAGGAAAAGGAATGTATACTACCCACTATGACAAAAAGGTCACAGTTCTACTTTTGCATCTCAAAGCTGATTCTTTTGTTATAGTCTTCAGCAAAGGAATGATTTTGAAGTATAGCCTTTTTTTTTTGTTTAAAGAAATAGATAATCTAAATTGTCAGATCCATTAACATATCAGGAAGTAGGTTAAGATCATAGAATTTCCTCTCACTTTAGATCTAATACTTTCTGTCATGGGAGCCATGGTTCTCTGGGAAGAAAAGAAATGTATTTTAAGGAAGGCCATTTAGCCATTCCTCAGGTATTATTATCAAAAAGGGGTAAGACAAGGCAGACCTTCAAAAGACTAGCTTATAACCAAAAGGCACTGCTAACAATAAAAATCATTTTAGAAATAACCATTTCCAAAATTAATTTCCAATTTTAAAGTTAGATTCTCAATCATTTCTGTCTCAGATTACATTTTCTTTGTAAACCTCTGAATAAGTATTGAGTTTTAAACCACTGCCCCTTCTTGTGATGCAGTATGAACTGAAGCAAGTTGCTGTGTCTCTGATTTCTAGTTATTTTGTCTACAATATGGTATGTGTGTATTTACTAGGTGTATTCTATGTGATCCCTTCAGTATTATGTCTGCTTGTGCTGTCATAATAAAATACCCTAGACCAAGTGGCTTAAAAAGTAGAAATTTGTATCCTTAAAGTTCTGGAGGTTGAATGGACAAAGGTGCTACCTAGGTTCATTTCTGGTGAGGGCTCTACTCGGGGCTTGTGGATGACTTCTATATTGCTTTGTTCTCACATGGCCTTCCCTTGATGCCTTGGTGTCCACACAAGGAGAAGGACTTTAAGCTTTCTCTTTCTCTTTATATAAGAACAATAATCCTTTTAGATCAGGGCCACACCCTTATGACCTCATTTACCTTAAGTCACTTTCTTATAAGCCTCATCTCTAATTGAGTCATACAGAGAATAAAGACTTCAATATATGAAATTCAGAGAGAAGCTGAAAGATTCAGTATAAAAACACCTTCAGGCCTAAAATTTTTTTTCAACACATATGATGATATTAAGTCAATCTCATTTCTATATAATCAGATTGGCCATAAATAGCAGGTATATCAAAATTCAAAACCATATTATAAATTTTAAAACCCTGCTTCTCAACTAATGTTAGTGCTTATGTTTTATATTTTTAAGCTCTAAACTTTCATTATTGTGTTTTTCAAGTTTGCAACAAGCAGAATCAAACTTAGAATGGCTTAAGAAAAGAAATTTAATGGAGGGACTCAAAGGTAGCTCAGGAAGTACCATCTGGACCCGAAGCTCTCTTTCATAATCTGTGCTTTGTTTCTTTCTCTTTCGATGGGTGTGCTTTCTCTGAACTATTTATATACATGACATGAAATGAAAAACTTATCCATGAGTCCATTTTATCTTCCAGCATTAGTGTCCTTGATAACTTGGCTGAGGCCTAGTGTCCTTAAGCAGAGGAACCTGAGAAGGTATAGAACAGGGGTCCATATTAGCACGAATCTCAATGCGGATAGAGATAAAATAAGAAGCATGATTTTGGAGACCCACCATGATGTTGAATAGTAATTCTTGAGGGAAATAAAAGTAGTCTGCCATTAAGCTATTTTATACTCCACGTATTAAAATCACACTGGTTTGATTAAGGATACAAAGTTCAATTTGATAATGAAATTATTTGAAGATCATATAATTGATAGATAATCACTAATCAGAGATCATAACCACTGTATAATCATAAATAAAGTTTGCAGATGGAATGATAGATCAATTCTCATCAGTGGAGATTTATTGGAATTTAAAATTTGTGTTGATAAATAATTTTTCCTTACAGCAATAATAACATTTTGTCTGAAACACTTTTCAATGACTACTCTACATGGAATATGTAATACTGAAGTAGATTAATTACTTTCAAAGGGAGGTAAAGTTCACTTACACATAATTTTAGAAAAAAAGACAAACATTTTTCACGTTAATGAAGAATTCCATTAACTGTCATTAAATGCCCCTAAATTCCATTAAATGTCCCTAAAATTATTAAATTCTGACATGAGTTTTCAAATTTAGCTTCATTTTACAATAATAGAAAATAGAAGTAAGGGTAATATATTTATAATCTAGAGGATACTTATATGCTCAAGGGTTTTTTGAAGCAAGATTCAAAATTCCTGGTTATTAAAAGCAAGCCAGCTAAAATTCAAAAGGAATGCAAAAGCCATAAAGTAAAATGGCCATTTAAAATATTTAATGAAGTGTGAACAAAGCTCATGTGCTTTAAATGGTTGTCCCTTTCATTAATTTCTTTTCCAAAGCCTAAACAATTATACTAGAATGTTCAAATCATTGCAAAATTTAAATAGCACTTTGGGGAATGAGCTATTTTAAAGAAGGTATTATTGCATAAGGACTGCAAACATGAAAATAATTTTATCTCGTCACAGAATGCAAGGTGTGTTTTCTGTATGGGATGGTGAAAGGAGAAGAGGGACTTTCAATATCATTATGGGCAGCAAGATCCTTTTACAAATATGCTTATTCCTAGAGGAAAAGCTGAATAATGTAGGCAATTATGTCAACAAATTAGAATTTCTAAAATGCTATGTCAAAGTTGATAAGAAATCAAAATAGGTATGACATGTGTAAGTAGCTTTCTTTTAAATGGATCTTTATGGTTAGTACTGTGATACTTCTCCCAAGAAGAACAAGTGGAATAGCTACTTTTCCCTGGGGATGTCTAATGATGAAATAGTGTAGAAGCATGGAGGAACTGAAAAAAGATGCCATCTATTCATGTGCAAGGTCATTGGTGAAATAGACATCACCCTGCCTATTAATTGGTCAGATAGACAAAAAGATCTATAGAAATTCAGATGAAATGTGAATATGATATGAGTGATTTTTTTCTATAAATTATGCACTCTGTGCTGTCTTTGTTAAGATTCCCTCTCAGGATTCTGTTGATTCTCTAAAATAAATGGGCAAGAATGCTTACCTTCCTGGATGGCCTTAATAATTTGTATAAACATTGTGACAGCTATAATGATCTGAGCCTAGCATTTTAAGATAAGGAAGTATAATTCTTTGATAAATTTATAAAGTCATCCACCTTAAATAATATTTAATATATACTTCCTTTAAATGCATGTCAAAACATATTGGTATTTACTAGTATGGTGTCATGACATAGGGACTGATGAACTTATCTGCCACCCCACCTCTGTTGTTGGGCAGTGGTGGCTCAGGATGTCTCTGATGAAATATTTCCATCTCTTATAACCAGCCTGTGCTTCTAGAGCTTCTTTCAAAATTGGGTGGTGTTAATTTCATCCATCTCTTGTGTTACTTTACTTTTCTTAAGGATAATTGAATGTCCATTTCCAGCATCTTATAACAATGTGGTTTCAAATTGTGTATCAAATAGGTATTTCTCAAAATTTGCAATGCGAATTTGATGTTCCTTTGTTTTAGCATCAATAAATGTTTCTTTTTTGTTTTTGTTTTTTTCCGTTCATTTAAGTTTCTGATCATAAGTAAGAAAATGGAAAAAGAATGATACAAACTTGCATTTTGATCCTTTTTGGAATATCAATATCTGATATATTTTAATATCATAAGCTGTATAGGGTATTAATACATTTTTAAATCAAGTGTAAAAAATGTTTTGATTAATAATTGAAGCCAAAAAATTCTTGGGAAGTAGTTTAAACAATAATACAAACTTTTCCCTGTAGATTATTGACTTTTTTCACTGATTTCAAGATACAGCAGATTTTCAAGATATATAAATGCATTCATCAAACATTTCTAGGAGATAATTTCAACCATGTAAATAAAGTTTGGGAAATAAATTGCTAATATAAATTCATCACTTCTGAGTCTTGGGGTAATGATTACTATTACATCCCTTTCAGTTTTTTTTCGCTACAGTCTTCTTTTCTACAACCAATAGTCACACGTGAAGTTTGCTCATCTTCAGTAATCTCCTTCTGAAACAAACCTTCCCCTAGCACACATAACCCTTTTGCCTTGCTGCTCCATCTTCTCCTCTCTTTACTGCCAGTCATCATCAGAGGAGAGGCTGCCGCTAAGCTTTCAGAGTTTACCCTGCTGTTGCCATTGCATTGAAACCCAGCCCTGTGGCTGCAGATAAACTTCCAGATGCCAGAGGCTCAGCCCCTCAGCGTCTGACTTACTCCCTGTATTTCCATGCTGCTCTCATTCACTTCGCTCCACACCCCATCAGGTTCTTCCAGTGGGAAGTAGCGTGGCTTCTTGCATCTTCTTGTACCTCCCTACATTTTACCTTGCTCTTCTCTTATCTTGAAATACATTTCCCACATGTTGAAAAGCACTATTCAAACATCAGAATTCATTTAAAATAAAATCTCATCCCCAAACTCAGCATTTTGTTCTCTACAGTTCATAGTACTTAGTTCATGTTGTTGTTTTAGGAAAAAAAAATGTTATGAATATCTGTTTCTCTCCTCTCCCTATTAACCCCCATAATGCACTAGAATATGCTCTCTTGGAGGGCAAGAATACTATCTAATTTTTTAATAAACAATAGTTTTGTCAAATAATAGGAATTTAGTGAAGAAGGATTGAGGGGGCAAGCATTTATTCCAATGGGTAAGAATAGTTTGAAACCTTGGTAATCTAATACTCATTTCCATTATATATTTGTATAGAAACTCTAGATATTACAATTGTCTACACAAGTGTAAGTAATTTTCTAGAGATAGGTGATGATGAATTTGTATTCCTTGAGGTTTCATGACTGTCGGTAGCCAGAAACATCCTTCTGGTGTTCTGATAGTGGAAGGATCTTATTCCCCCAATGTGATGCAGAAAATTCCATAAAATAAATGAACAAATTAAGAGTTGACAAAGATATGGAAATATCCAAAACAGCTTGAAATGCTAATATCATTATCTCCATATTCATATGATATAAATTGCTAAAGTAATCTTTCAAAATCATTAAAAATGTTAAAATTACTAAAGGAGAAATTGTTAGTTTCCCACTGTGTCAGCAAGAGACCTCAAGACTGGAAGTAGCAATCTATTTTCTGACCTTCCCCAGTCCATCTTGCTGATAAATTAAATGCATTCTCTGTTATAACTTTTAGAAAAGTTACAAATAGCAGTAGTTAAGAACACAAAGAAAAACATTATGACAAATGTGAACTATTGGGATGTTTTAAAGCATTGATTGAACTCCATATTAAAAGCAGGACGCCTTCAACAGCAGGAAGAAATAATGTCATTCATCAAAAAAAAAAAGTTCCAAATGTATATAACATGAAGGGTGATGTAGCACCCCATCACCATTGTTGTCAGACTTGGCAAAATATCCTCGAAGTCTGGGAGAGGAAAAAAGGTTGAAAATAGCATCCTAAAGATAAAGTGTTTAAAAATACCTCAGTGAGACTGGTGAGAACAAAAGACCAAGGTTGCATGGGGTGGGAATGCATAGAAGCTGCTGTGGCACCCACAAGCACATCCTCTGGTCTCAGGCAGAGAAGTATGCCCGGCAGCCTGAGGAGGGGGCAGCAACAGAGTCAGCTCCCACTGAACAAAGTCTGGGCGTTTGAAACAAGATCACTAGTCACTCCTGTGCAACCCACAGGGCTGTGTGAACAGGTAACTCAGGTCAGCATCAGGCAGGATGCAACAGAAATAGGACTGAGTAGGATAGGAGTGGTTAGCAGAGAAGAAGCTGTAAGTCAAGAGTATATAGGAAAAAATAGAACTCGCCTGGAGTACTTTTTCCCTTTGATCCAAGAAAAGAAAATAGCCATGTCCATATCAGAAATCCTGTAAAGGAATAAAGACCCACTGGAGTGATTGTCCTTGCACATAGCAGAGAGCCTGTGTGCCTAAGGCTGCTAGTCACCTCACTTCTATCCCCTTGTCCCATACCAGCAGGGTCACAGGTGTGCTTTCTAACCCCTAATGAATGTCTACTTTTTATCTTTTCTCCACAGCAGTTGGCTTACAGGGTGGACAGATCATAAGAGAATTATTACCACTCAGTAGGGACAAAGACCAGGGAAGACTGAAAATATCTCTTAAGGTGATTATGAAGGTGATCCTGTGTTGGGTTGGGTGTGGAGGGGATGATCTCATCCACACCCTGAGTGGTTGAGTGATCTCTTCATTGTTAGAATGTATGGCCCTTTGCTTGCTTTCGTTCTTAGTATTTCTGCAACACACAGCACCCTTTCCTAAGCTTTTTCTTCTTGAATGCATCTCCTGTCCTGTATTGTAAGGCACCAGATTCTAAGTTCCATGGTCATTGCTGTCTTGTTCTCCATACCACTTTACAGAACCAGTGATGTGGAATTAAGACAGCCAATTCCTGAGTGGATGAAGGAATGAACCAGTGGCACAATTGGCCATCTTCCTGATCATCCTGTTCCCACTGACTCTTAATTTGAGCTTACTAAAGTTATCAGATATACAAATTTGTTTAAGTGTATATATATAAATTTGTTTAAGTGTATATATATATATATATATATATATATATATATATATATATATATATATATTTCTGTGTGTGTCTGTAAGGAATTCACCTGAGCTGTACTTAAATTATTGCTGCTATGCAACTATTTTCCACTGTAGGTCTCCAACAAAAGTATTTAATATTAATTATAGATATCTGCTGACTATATATAGCCTGTACTTTTAAGTAATTATGCATAATGGTTGTTCTTTTTCTTCAGTTAGATTTTTAAGTAATCTGAGGAATGGAGCCACAGGTCATTTTCTTTACTCCTTAAGAACTAACACAGAGTAAGTTTTTGCTAATTAATTGATTACTGGCATACAGTTTGTTTCTTATAGTTTTTAAAGTATCCTTTGTCATTTGAGAGAATTTCCTTTGCCTTTCCTTAAATCCAAACAAATACATAGATAAGGAACCATCCTCATCAAGTACAGAAAAGACAGGAGTTAATATCTTTCTATTTCTGGCCTTTGTTAGAAGTGTCTGTGAAATTTTCCTCACATAGCAGAGAGCAAAAACAGTTTTCCTATGTCTCTTCCTGTAAGTAATCCCATTCACGAGTTCCACTTCATGACCTAATTAACTCCCAAAGCCCCCCCTCACCTACTAACACCATCGAATTTGTGGTTAGGATTTTAACATATGTATTTTGTGGGGACACAATCATTGAGTCCATCACAACTAAGTTATCTATTTGAGAAGATGACATTAAAGTTGAAACTTGAAGGATTAACAACCAGCTAATAAAATAAAAGTAACAGAATTGGAACCTTGCAGAAAATGAAGCAATCAGAACTTACCTTGTATGGAAGAAAACTTGATGCATAGTAGGGTCTGAGAAGAGCTTATGTGTTTGAGAGAAATAGTGCTACAAAGTGGGTTGGAGGGACACATGCAGTGAGATTCAAATACAATTTCTTGATACTGATAAAGAACCTGGATTGTCTTTGAATGTGATGTGAAGATTTTGAGACCTTTAAAGCAAGAGAATCTGTGTGATCCAAATTATGTCTTAGAAAACATAACTCATACATCTGATATTATGGGTTATGGCAATAATTGAGAAGTACTTGAATTAAATTGTATGTTCAGGGCATATATTTTATGAATTCATGCTATCCAGGTTTATTTAGTCTTGGGCATGTTTCACAAAGGCAGAAAGAATCAAGACACCTGCATTTAAATTATGCATTGCTCTCAACCTTCATAGGTGATGTTGTGCAAACTGCTACGTTAGTTAGTTCCTGTTTTCTTAAACATTACTATGGTAGATTTTATCCCAGTGACTCTACAGTCTTGTCAAGCACTCCAGTACTATAAATCTCTTCATATATTGGAATGCCAATAATACTTATATATTGGGCCAAATAGATCTAATACAGAATGACTAGAAAATAACTCATGTTATTTATGCTTATCTGGAGGTAGCTAGTAGATATTTGAATACTGATTTTTACTCAAAGAAAAGCAACAATTCGATTTGTAAAGATTATCTCGTAATTATAGTATTCATACTTCAGAATATTTTGACTTTAACTCTGTTTAGTCTGACCTAATCCTTTTATTCACCATCTATCCAATCAATGTCCAGTATGTGTTTGAACTGTGCTAAATGTCATGACTATGTAAAAAGAACAGATGGTATGGGACCCTTACAAGTGCTTAAGAGTAATGGGGAAGGCAGACACGGGAACTTAAGATGACAATACAATGTGATTTTTATGTAAAAGTACAGGCTAAAGTCCTTGAGAATTCAGGAGTTCTAAAAGAGAGGGCAATATCATTTATAATGCTAGGTCCATCATTTTTATTCTGGGCTTGATTTCCTCCTTCATTTTGTATGTTATGTGCAGTAAAACTCAGTCCCAGGACTGTTCTTTTAGAGTAGCATCTTTATTAATATATAAACTGCACACTATAAAATTCACCTTGCTCAAGTATAGAATCAGTGGATATTTAGAGTATCCAAGAGTTGTTAACCATCGCCACTATATGATTGCAAAATGTTTTTATCACCCCCAAAAGAAAACTCATAACTATTAGTAGTCATTTTCCATATAAATCTACACTCAATTCCTGGCAACTACAGTAATCTGGTTTCTGTCTTAATTGATTTGCTGAATCTAGACATTTCATACAAATGGAATGTGTGATATTTTGAGATTTATGTATTTCACATGGCATAATTTTTCAAGGTTCATCCTCTTGTGGTATATAGCTTATATGAATATTTAATTCCTTTTTACTGCTGAATAATATTCCACTATATAAATACAGCACTTTGGTTTATCTGTTTGTCAGTTGATGGACTTTTGGATTATTTCCATGTTTAGGATGTTATGTATTTAATATATTCTGGAACTGGAAAATTGTTTTCCAAAGTGACCACACTATCTTTTAATCCCTTAGGCAATGAGTGAAGTTTTCAATTTCTTTACCTCTTTGTTATTTTTTAGTTGTTTTGCCATTAGCTAACTGAGTCTAAAGTGGTATCTTATTGTGGTTTTGATATGTAAATTCCTATGAATAAAGAGGCAGAGCATCTTTTCTTATATTTATTGACTATTATATATCTTCTTTGGAGAAGGGACTGATCAAATTTTCAGCCAATTAAGATGTTATTTCTATTTTTTAAAATCAGATTATTTGTTACTAAGGAATAGAAGAAGTACAATTGATTTTTGTATATTGATTTATGTCCTTCACCCTGGCTGAACATGTTAGTTCTGAGAAACTGTATATGTGTATGTCTTCCTTAGAATTTTCTACATAAATATTATGCCATCTGCAAATAGAAATATATATATATATATATATATATATATATATATATATATATATATATTCCCTTCCACCATTTCTGGGTGCCTTTTTATTTATTTTTCTTATCTAATTGGCCAGACTTGTTCCTCTAGTAAAATTATGAAGAAAAATGGTAAGAGCAGTCATCTGGGTCTTGCTCATGTCTTAGGGGTATGAACTCAGTGTTTCTCCAGTAAGTATGACTTTTGCTGTGTGTTTTTCATAAATGACATTTAGCAGACTGAGAAACGTTTCTATCTGTGTTCTTGGAAATGAACAAATGCCTATTATAGGAAAATAAAAAAAGTTTTGGCCCTTTATTTTCTATAGTACATTATGTTAATTGATTTTCTAATGTAAAATCAACCTTTCATTCCTATATTAAATTATACTTCATGGTGAACAATTTTTTTTATATGTTGCTGGATTCAGTTTGCTAGTAATTTTTTGATGATTTTTGCACATATATTCATGAGGAATATTGGTCTGTAGTGTGAATTTGGGGTCTTTGTCTACTTTGGGTCTCAGTTTCTCTAAAAATATGTCCTAGAACCTAATTTCCATAGATTCTTTGATATTAGAACAATGAGGTTTGGAGACTACCACGAAGCTAGGGAGGAATGGGAAGGGTTATGTGAAAATGCCATCAAGCATACTTTTCTTACAAAGGTTCGGTCATTTTTCTTTAATAATTTTTCTGGCATTGTTGCAAACTTGTAGTAGATTTCCAAACTTATGTAAAAATTGATTTTGATGAGTTTTTCCCTGAGCTTTCATTGCTTTTATAGAAGACAGAGATTTTGAAGGCCCTTACTCTCCATTCTAGAAGTGCTTTTCTCTGCAGTGTTACTTTAACTATACTTGAGGGAAGGAAAATGATCCATAAATTTTTTAAAGGGATATTGGTTGTACATTGAAGTAAACATAAAATAGATGATGGTATGGTATAGATGATAAAAGTCCTTCTCAAATGCCTATTATAGGAAAATAAAATTTACTTGATAATTAGTTGTTGAGTGGAAATTCTGATTATTTTTGCTGTAGTGAGGAAACTCTACTGTGTTCATGAACTTGACTAAAATAATTGTTTCATCAACTGGTTGGAGTGCACTAAATTTGTGAAGGACTGCCTTTTGAGAAAAGGACAAATGCCAGTACACTCATTAGGGAGTAGTCATGGTGGCCTCTATTAAAGGCCACCATAGGCAGAGAATATTCATTCACAATGATGGATGCAACAGAGCAAACTGCCATCTCCTTGTTAGTATCTATTACCCACTTAGCACTTCTCTTTGTTCATACTCAAATATTTTTATTCAGTTGTTAACAATTTCATCCTAATGTGAACACAAGCCTGATATATATTGCCAGTCAGAGAGATAGTGGTAGTAATAGTTTGGTTCCTGCAGTTGAATAATAATACACAGTTGCCATTATGGTAGACTGCTTATTCTACACTTTGCTTCTTGAGATGGTATTTCGTGTCTCTCAAGTTGCAATTCCTTCCACCTTTGCAAATGGATGTAAAAGAACTAAAATATTGAATGTTACGTAAGCAAAAAAAAAAAAAAAATAGAGGATGGAAAACTGATGCTAAAAATAAATTTGAAAAGGTTTGCATGGTGGGTGCATGTATTACATCACATTGGCAGTGTTCATTTATTTATCTGTTAGAAATTTTAAAGAGCCCTTACTGTGTGTTCAAAACTATTCTTGATTCTGGGAATACAGTAGTGAATGAGAAAGATAAAATTCCTGCTCTCCTTTTACTTACATTCTACCAAAGGAGATTTATGATTAATAGATATATAACATTACTATTTTTAAACAGTTGCTTAAGGTTAAAAATTAAAAAGAGAATAGGGGCAGGGAATGTTGCCCTGAGGTATTGAAATAATATACAGGGTGTCCAGGAAAAACTTAAGAAAGTGACATTTCAGTAAAAAACTGAAAGAATTTTTAGTATGATTCATTAAACACAGAGGGACCATCCAGGGCAAAAACCACAAGGTGGAACTGTGCCCAGAATGATCAAGGAACACCAGGGAGGCTTGTGTACTTTCAGTAGAATCTAGGGCAAAAGTAGCAGGAGATGGGGCCAAAGAGCTTCCAAAATGGCCAGTCTTTGTCGGTCAATAGAGGGACTTCGGATTTGCTCTGTGTGAAATGGGGAGACACTGCAGAGTTTGGCTGGAGAAATGAGATGATCTGAGGTTTATTTTATCTAGATCATCTACCTTCTAAGCCAGCATAACCATAGATGTTCAAGATTAGAAATAGGGACACCAGTTGCGGGATACTACAGTAACAGGAGAGAGTGACTTTGATAAGGGATGTAGCAGTCTAGATTTTCAGTGTTTGTTTTATTCTAGATATAATTTTGAGGTAGAGTTGGAAGGATATCCTGACTGATAAAATATAATGAATGAGAAAAAAGAATGTTAAGAATGATTATTTTGGGGTCTAAACACATGTAAAAATGGAGTTCTATTTACTAAAATGGGGAATACTTTTGAAGGAATATATAGAGTGTGTGCATGTGTGTGTATGTATGTGTGCATGAGTACAGTAGGGAGTAGGGGTTGGAGCTCAATTTTAGACAAAATAAATATGAGACGTCTATTCAACAGCCTAGATTGAGATATTAAATAAGCATTTATACACACAAATCTGGAGTGTGGGGAAACATCTGAGGTAGCGATGAATTTGGGGAGTTATCAGCACACAGATGGCATTTAAAGTCATGAGCTGGGTAAGATTACAAAAGCTGAAAGCATTGGTAGAAAAACCAGCAATGGTCCTAGCTATTGGCCTTGAGTATCTCTCTATGTAGAGAATGGAAATAGAAGCAGAAAACTCAGAAAGTATAGAATCCTGATGCCAAGTGAAGAGGGTATCAATGAAGAGTGAACTGATTAGGAACGAGAATTGCCCATTTGGTTTAACAACATAGAGATCATTGATTGGACAGATAATCTCCAGAATGGAGAATTTGTAATTTCAATGAACTGTGAGCTCTGTTTTAGACAATACTGCTAAACATTTTAATGGATGACAGAAAGTATACTGAAACAGAATTAGCAATCACAGCCATTAGGCAAGAAGATCTCCACAGGCCCTTTAGATGACCTGCTGGATTAGATAAGACAATGCCTAGGATGGGTCAGTGTCTCTCTTGCCCTGTGTCGGTACACTCTACATTTCTGGTGTGGGATGTGCAAACTCTATGCTTCTTATTAATTTCCTGCTAAAAAAAAAATTCTATTTGTCGCATTAATTTATGTTTGAGGCATGAAAACTCTTTGAATTTTTAAGGTAAAAATATTCATATAAATTTTGAGTGGTGTCAGATTTATGTTTGAACAGGTACGTGTGTGCTCTCAGAAAAGTATTCTTTAATTTAGAAGTTTACTCAAGCATTAAAATCTTATTACATCAGAGATTCCTTTATAGATTTCAGTAAACATAAATTTTGGTCAGCAAATGAGATCACTGATGTTTGCTATTTCCATTGCCGAAATACAGATCATGTAAAAATAAAAAAGGGGAAAAATGTGGACTATTATTTAGTCATACATAAAGATCTGTGCATATGTTATGGTAGTTATTTTAGTAAACTCATTTACCTTTTTATTTAAGGGAATATGTGATATAGGTAATGCAAAAGAGAGATTAATGAAAGTGTTAGTTTACATTTTGGACTTAGTAATATAATTTGAATAGATATACATCCATTATTCTGGAATATGATTTCATCTGGATAATCTGACTACAGAAATAGGAGAGTGGGGACTGAGAATGTTACTCAGTGGTAGAGTGCTTGCCTATCTTATGTGAGGCCCTAGGTTCAATCCCAGCAACACACACACACAACAACAACAACAACAACAACAAACAAATAGTAAAGTTTAAAAAATTTATCTTTTCTTTCTTCTTTTTCTTGTTTCCTGTACTGAATCTTGACTCTGTGGGGGAGAGAGAGTAGATGCTATGTTTTGGTAGGGGGATGAGGGTGGAAATTTAAAATTACTAGAACGGTTATGCTGACTTGAGATAAACACTGAACAAATAACAGATAACATTTATTTATCATTATTATCAATACCTGTAGTAATGCCAGCATCATTGACATAATAGTTTCTTTTGTTACACAAGCATTTTTTTAACCATAAACCCAGTTAGATCAATAACTATTCTTTCAAATACTGTTGCCAAGTATCTACTGTGTGTGTCACTGTATCAAGTAGTGGAGTCATTTCCTTTTAATTCCAAGATATTCCACATGTATTTCAAGTTGTAGTGAATATGTTAGAGTAGATGATTTGGTCCCCTTGGTTAGAGTATGCTTGTGTAAACATGTTCACAGATACATAAAGGTTAATCATCTTATCCATACTACATCAAAAATGGTTGGCTCATCTTAGTTTGGAATTATCTCCTAATTCTCCACTTAAGGAAGCTTTAAAAGTGAGGCAATATTTTTTAAAACAATAACTTTAATAAATTTGTTTCCTTCTATTGAAGTTAAAGTACTTAAATGTGAATATCTACAGAAATCATTGTTTAAAGCAAATATATCTAGAAGCTTTCAGGATCTTATTACAGAGTCTAGTGTTGTTGAAATTGATAGGTTTTTTATGAGAAGGACTCACCAGTGATATCTTAAATTAGGCACATAGTGACCCTTTCCAAACATTTATCAAGACTGTATTATTTTCCAGATACTTGAAGGATATAAAGGTAAATATGACATAGTCACTCTTTTCGTGCTCCTTATCTAGGCAAATAGAACATCATAGCATGTAGTAAGATGTATGTTAGACTTAATCCCAAAATGCTCAGAGAACAAAGTAAGGGGACAGTATCAGGTTTAGATTTGCCTGAGAGCAATAATAACAACAGAACATACCAAATAACAAGATCAAATTTTATTTTTTTATCAAGTCAAAGAAGGATGTAGTAATCAATTTGGCAGTATTTGGAGCTTCACAATGTTAGCTCTTCTCTTTTTACTCCTCTGTGTGTGACTTTTATTCCCAAGCTCACTTAGGGTTCAACATGGCTGCTGATGTAGTGTGTCTACATCAAGCTAGTAGAAAGGAGGAGGGCACAATGCAGGAAGCACTCTCACATTTGTAGAATAACTTCTGTAAGTTGTATATAATACATTAGCACATATCCCAGTGACCAAAACATGACACTTGACCACACGTGTGCGATATTTGTTCCAATACATGTACCTAGGTAAAATAGTAGGTCAACTTGCTATGGAAGAGGGAGGGAAAGAATGGTTCTCAGGAACTACTAGGAACTGTGCCACAAAACTCAGCCCAGCTAGGAGTGGATGTAGATGGAACTGTCAGTGTTAATAAAATTATAATATTATGGTGTGATATTTTAACTTGTAAGCTAGCTTTCAAAAATACTTACAGAAAATTCACAGTCTAATTGGAAAAAACACTATAACAAATTTGCAGCCATTCACAGCAAAATGTTTAAGTTGTTTGCAAGTAAATGTGGAAGAATATGGAATATGCTACAGGACTATCTTATCTCTCCCCTCAACAGGAAGGTGTCCTGTTTATACTTTGTTCAAACTTGGGCATTATCTTTATTAACTATCACAAATTATCATATTTAAATATCTATATGAAAATGGGAAAGTCTTGTGAGGAAAATAGATGATCTATCATTGTACCATGTTCTAAAATGGTATGTACATGTACATTTTAGTATATATTGTTACAATATAAGAGGAAAACTATTTATTATATTAATATTTTATGTTTCTGACTTAGGTAAAATACCTACTAATGAATTTATTAAACATTAAATAAAGGGCTGGGGATGTGGCTCAAGCGGTAGCGCGCTCGCCTGGCATGCGTGCGGCCCGGGTTTGATCCTCAGCACCACATACCAACAAAGATGTTGTGTCCGCTGAAAAACTGAAAAATAAATATTTAAAAAATTCTCTCTCTCTCTCTCTCTCTCTCTCTCTCTCTCTCTCTCTCAAAGAAAACATTAAATAATTAGGCAATCCGTGTCCTAAGTGCTTTTATATTATGCAGAAATCCTTGGTGAATTGTTACGTATGTTTAAAAGGGTTTTGATCATATGGAGTGAAATCGGGGTTTGAAGATTGTCTGAGAATTCTTAGTTATTCTTTTCCATTTAAAATATTTCAGTGTAGGCTCACACTGTCTGAAAATTCACTATCCCACCCATTTTTAGAAGCATACTAGGAGCAAATGAAGAGGCATTCCTCTGATTAATGAATCCTGAAATAGGAGGACATGGTGGAAAGGATACTGGCCACAAAGGAAGAGGCTAAATGTAATATTAAATATTGAAATGATAAGTGAAATTAGATACATAGCTACATATATCTCTAGATTTTAATTCCTTCTTTCTGTTACATATGGCTGCTTTCCCATATATGATTTGCTCATCTCTGTGAATGGTTGGGAACCACTGGCTATTATTTTAAAGCACAGCTCAGTTTGTAGTGATTTTGAACTGTCTGGCTTTCTAGAGAGAAATTCAACAGCAGAAACCAAAATGACAGTGTAGTATTTCCTAGGAAATGTGATTTAAGTTACACGAGTCATGCAAAAGACTCCTACATTCTCCGAGAGAAATAAAAATGTTTTTACATGTCTTACAGCTAATATATATATATATATAGTCCTGATTCATGACATAGATCAGTGTCATTCTCACGTGTTGGAGGTCAATAGCATAGTAATGTTTCTAATGTAATCAAAGTTTTTAATACATAGTGATTTTAATAAGTTAGTAAAATATTTTATAGTTGTGGGGTTTGGGTTTTTTTAAGAATTTCTTTTTTAGTTATAGATGGACACGATACCTTTATTTTGTTTATTTATTTTTTTATGTGGTGCTGAGGATCAAACCCAGTGCCTCACACATGCTAGGGGAGTGCTGTACCACTGAGCCACAACCCTAGTCCTGTTTTTCTTTTCTTTTCTTTTAACATGGCTAAGCTTAGCTATCAATAAAACTAGAATCATAGTATGTTTCTTTAGGAAAATATAATCCAGTTTGATGAAATATGAGTTTTTAACCCAGGTTTCCTGAAATACATGTTGTTGTTGTTTTTTATATTTATACCATGTACTTCTTACATTTTTAAAGCTTTTATGTACATTTGCTGTTTTGAATTTCATTCCACCCAGGAATCCATGATGATTGTAAGGAGGGCAACCATATCACTTCCCCAGTGTGATTAGGTGAAATGACTTACTCAGACAGCTGGTAGAGCTGAAATTCAAAACCACATTTATTAATGTCTATGTTCTGTCTCTGCTGCTGCTGTAAAGTGAAACTAATAGTTTCAAAGAAATTTTCTATAACTCTAGGTGATGGTCTGACTAAAATATGATATAAGTAATCTATCATTTGTAATTTTTCTACTTAGATTGTCTGACAATATCACACATAGAATCCTAGTTGCACTAATTTTCTAAAATAATATTTTGCCAGTAAAACTCCCCGTTGAGTTGATGGCTAGGACTTCTTTACATTCCTTCTCAATTATTTCACTTACATAAATTACCTAAGTGACTTGAAACAACTGTCATCATTTATTATCTCTCATGGTTTCTGTGGGTCAGGAATTTGAGAACACTCCTGCAAATGCTTTAGGTTTGAATTCTCTTGTGAAGCTACAGTCAGATGCTGGTGGATGCTTTACTAGAGGCTGGACTAGAGCTATATGATCCATTCCCAAAGACATTCACATGGCTGAATTTAGGGGTAGAAATGGTGATTCTTCTACATATGGATCTTTCTATGGTACTATTAAAGTGTCCTCACAATACGGGAGTGTGCCTCCACCAGAACAAGAAATTCAAAAAATCAAATTGAAAGCTGCAATGCATTTATGGCCTAGACTTGGAATCACATACTTCCCTCATGTTCTGTTGTTCATATAGGCCAGCCTTGATTCAGTGTTCAAGGAGACTGGATATCAGAGAAACAGATTATTGGTGGACAACTTGGTGATTGGCTATTTCTTATTTCTCCAGAGAAATAGAACCATTTTCTCATATATCCAGCACAGAGAGGCAGTGTATTGTATCTGAAAGAGCACAGATGTTGAAATCTGACATCTAGTTTCCACACCAGATTTATCGCATTGTAATTACATGGTGTATTATATATAATATATCTGAGTCACTTTCTCACAAAATTTTGGGGCTTCTCTATTGTCAATTGAACAAGCACTATAACGTAGCATTATAAACTTTCCAGAATTCTGTCCTAATATACTTTTTTCTTTTTATTTCCCTCTTTTTAACTGGGAAGTCTACTCATTTATGGCAGGGTAGGGGTTTGAGGAGGTCCTCAAACCTTAGGAAGTATGTAAAATAATGTGTATAGGAGGATGCAGAAAATTTGAAGCAGAAAAATTTGGCCATATTTTCCATCATGTCTTCCTTCCAGAAACGACATCAACAACTTCTTTTTTCCTTTTTTTAAAAAGTGTTTTATTAATACATTATAATTATACATAGTAGTAGGCTTCATTGCAACATATTCGTATATGCACATAATTTGCTTCAATTCATTCTCCCATACTTTCCCTTTCTCTCTCCTTCTCCCTCCTCTTTCACCTTCCTCCCTTCTTCTCATCTGCCTTCTATTTATTTACATGTATTTTTTCATTAGTACATTATAATAATACATGAAAGTGGGATTCATTGTGGTATATTCATGCATATAGAAAAATTTGGTCAATTTTATTTCCTAATTCTTCCTTTTTCTCTCCCCACTTCTCTCTCCCTTGATTCCCTGCCTCTACTCTATTGATTTCCCTTCTGTTTCCTTGAGGTACTCTTTTTGTTTGTTTGTTTTTCTCTCTATCATCCTCATATGGGGGAGGGGAACACTTGACCCTTGACTTTTTTTTAATCTGGCTTATTTCACTTAGCATGATATTTTCCAGGTCTATCCATTTATCTGCAAATTACATAATTTCATTCTTCTTTATGGCAGAGTGAAACTCCTTTATCTATATAGGCTACATTTTATTTATCCATTCATTTGTTGGTGGACACCAAAGCTGGTTCCATGATTTCGCCATTGTGAATTGTGTTGCTATAAACATTGGAATGTATATATTGTTATAATATACTGATTTCAGTTCTTTTGGATAAATACTGAGCTTTGGAATAGCCGGGTCATTTGATGGTTCCATTCCTAGTCTTTTAAGAATTCTTCATATGGAAGAAATCTTTCATAGTGAAACCACAATTACTACCATAGCGGTTGTACTAATTTGCAGTCCTCAACAGTATATAAGTATTTCTTTCTCCAAAAATGCTTTCCAGGGCTTATTATTATTTATATCTTTGCTTAATGGTTGCCATTCTAACTGGGATGAGATGAAATCTTAGTTTAGTTTTGATTTGTGTTTTCCTGATTGATAATGATGTTGAACTCTTTTTCTTTAAACTGTATCTGAACAGATAGACCATTCTCACCATCACCCTACTGTAACCTCCCAGAAACTATATAGTGTTTTGATTTTAATAAATAATGGCACTTTTTGTATACTGCCTTTTATCACATTTTATGAGTTCATGTATCATTTCTTCCAAAACTCTCTAAGGTAGTCTCTTGAAGATAAAAGTTATTTCTTGGTTATTTTTGACTCTCCCAACACTTTACTTTTTCTAATTCAAGTATTTTCCCATCTTATTTTCATTATTTTCCAATCCTCCACAGTTTAAGATCTAATTTTGATGAATAAATGAAGACAATACATTAATTGATTTTAATCATTCATGCATACAAAGATGATTTTAAAATATATTCATATATTATTATTTCTCAACTTATTTGGATAGGCAAGTTTTTTTGTTTCTTTGTTTGTTTGGGGGTAAAAGGTTACTTCTTAATATTCTGTGCATTTTAAGGCCAAATTGGCATTCTTTTGGTTTTCTGACCATCACACAAAAAAACTTATATCAAAAAAGGATGAATTAAAAACCTGAGCCCAAGAAGCCTTGGAGTTCATTAACCTGGAAGACCTGAATTGTCAAATAGGTTCTTGGACTCTGAGATTGAGGCTGACAAATCTCTTTATCTCTAAAGAAGCAACCAAAGGGAAAATTGCATAAAATGATAAATTTCATCACTATTTACCACCCAAAGTCTTAAATAAGACTAATGTGGCATATAGGACAGCAAATACTTTGGAATTCCCTAAAAGAATGTGTTTAAAGTAGTTTTATATATGTTGTTGATAATTTAATGTATATATCCTCTTTATAGATTGCAGTCCTATATCCATATCAAATTCTTAGAAAACTAAAAGATATTAGCACACTTAGGAATTTGTATCTGCCTCTTTTTTTTTTTACCAATAAAAGGCATAAGAAATTTCTTGATTCTCAGCATATTTCATAGGTACCTTCTTAAAGTTATAAAGGTATCACATGAGACTGCATCCCATAGCCTAACTAATGAAATAATAATTACTTTGATTTTTGAGATTTTTTTTGTGAGAATACAGATAATATAGGAAACTCAGGGATTGTCTGAATGGCTTTACAGAATTTAGATTTTGAGATACTCATCTCATAGATGTTCATGGTATTAATAATAGTGGTCTTGATTTTTATCTCGTTCTGCTATTGAGATGTTAAATATACCAGAGACATCAATTTTCACTTCCATGTGCTTTTATGTTTGCTTAGTAAAACAGTGTATGAAATTACTTATCTTCAGAATTCATACTTAAGAAATGTTAAATAATCACACCAATATACCCCTGCTTGTACAGGGAAATACTCAGGGTTCTGGCTAGATATGTTAAGTAAAATGATTAGCCAAGTAGTCACCAATAATTGGTCTTATCTAGTCTTACAATATATCAGTTTAATGAAAAGAAACATAGTGTATATCTCTACACTAATATTTCTTTTTTTTTTTTTATTTTTTATTGTGGGTTGTTCAAAACATTACAAATTTCTTGACATATCATATTCCACACTTTGATTCAAGTGGGTTATGAACTCCCACCTTCACCCCATACACAGATTGCAGAATCACATCAGTTACACATCCATTGATTTACAAATTGCCATACTAGTGTCTGTTGTGCTCCACTGCCTTTCCCATCCTCCACCCTCCCCCCTCCCCACCTCTCCCCTCCCCTCCCCTCCTCTCTCTCTACCTCCTCCACTGTATAACCCTGAGGGTCTCCTTCCATTACCATGCAATTTCCCTTCTCTCTCCCTTTCCCTCCCACCTCTCATCCCTGTTAAATGTTAATCTTCTTCTCCTGTTCTTCGTCCCTACACTGTTCTTAGTTACTCTCCTTATATCAAAGAAGACATTTGGCATTTGTTTTTTAGGGATTGGCTAGCTTCACTTAGCATAATCTGCTCTAATGCCATCCATTTCCCTGTAAATTCTATGATTTTGTCATTTTTTAATGCAGAGTAATACTCCATTGTGTATAAATGCCACATTTTTTTTATCCATTCGTCTATTGAAGGGCATCTAGGTTGGTTCCACAGTCTTGCTATTGTGAACTGTGCTGCTATGAACATCGATGTAGCAGTGTCCCTGTAGCATGCTCTTTTTAGGTCTTTAGGGAATAGACCAAGAAGGGGAATAGCTGGGTCAAATGGTGGCTCCATTCCCAGCTTTCCAAGAAATCTCCATACTGCTTTCCAAATTGGCTGCACCCATCTGCAGTCCCACCAGCAATGTACAAGTGTACCCTTTTCCCCACATCCTCGCCAGCACTTGTTGTTGTTTGACTTCCTAATGGCTGCCAATCTTACTGGAGTGAGATGGTATCTTAGGGTGGTTTTGATTTGCATTTCTCTGACAGCTAGAGATGTAGAGCATTTTTTCATGTACTTGTTGATTGACTGTATGTCCTCCTCTGAGAAGTGTCTGTTCAGGTCCTTGGCCCATTTGTTGATTGGGTTGTTTGTTTTCTTATTGTCTAATTTTTTGAGTTCTTTGTATACTCTGGATATTAGGGCTCTATCTGAAGTGTGAGGAGTAAAGATTTGTTCCCAGGGTGTAGGCTCCCTATTTACCTCTCTTATTGTTTCTTTTGCTGAGAAAAAACTTTTTAGTTTGAGTAAGTCCCATTTGTTGATTCTAGTTATTAACTTTTGTGCTATGGGTGTCCTATTGAGGAATTTGGAGCCCGACCCCACAGTATGTAGATCGTAGCCAACTTTTTCTTCTATCAGACGGCGCGTCTCTGATTTGATATCAAGCTCCTTGATCCATTTTGAATTCACTTTTGTGCATGGCGAGAGAAAGGGATTCAGTTTCATTTTGTTGCATATGGATTTCCAGTTTTCCCAGCACCATTTGTTGAAGATGCTATCCTTCCTCCATTGCATGCTTTTAGCCCCTTTATCAAATATAAGATAGTTGTAGTTTTGTGGATTGGTTTCTGTGTCCTCTATTCTGTACCATTGGTCCACCCGCCTGTTTTGGTACCAGTACCATGCTGTTTTTGTTACTATTGCTCTGTAGTATAGTTTGAAGTCTGGTATCGCTATACCGCCTGATTCACACTTCCTGCTTAGCATTGTTTTTGCTATTCTGGGTCTTTTATTTTTCCATATGAATTTCATGATTGCTTTCTCTATTTCTACAAGAAATGCCGATGGGATTTTGATTGGCATTGCATTAAACCTATAGAGAACTTTTGGTAATATCGCCATTTTGATGATGTTAGTTCTGCCTATCCATGAACAGGGTATATTTTTCCATCTTCTAAGATCTTCTTCTATTTCTCTCTTTAGGGTTCTGTAGTTTTCATTGTATAAGTCTTTCACCTCTTTTGTTAGGTTGATTCCCAAGTATTTTATTTTTTTTGAAGATATTTTGAATGGAGTGGTTGTCCTCATTTCCAATTCAGAGGATTTGTCGCTGATATACAGGAATGCCTTTGATTTATGTGTGTTGATTTTATATCCTGCCACTTTGCTGAATTCATTTATTAGCTCTAATAGTTTGTTTGTAGTCCTTTTTGGGTCTGCTAGGTATAGAATCATATCATCTGCAAATAGTGATAATTTAAGTTCTTCTTTTCCTATTTTTATGCCTTTAATTTCTTTCGTCTGTCTAATTGCTCTGGCCAGTGTTTCGAGAACTATGTTGAACAGAAGTGGAGAGAGAGGGCATCCCTGTCTAGTTCCAGATTTTAGAGGGAATGCCTTCAGTTTTTCTCCATTCAGAATGATGCTAGCCTGAGGCTTAGCATAGATTGCTTTTACAATATTGAGGTATGTTCCTGTTATCCCTAGTTTTTCTAGAGTTTTGAACATAAAGGGATGCTGTACTTTGTCAAATGCTTTTTCCGCATCTATCGAGATGATCATATGGTTCTTATTTTTAAGTCTATTGATGTGGTGAATAACATTTATTGATTTCCGTATATTGAACCAGCCTTGCATCCCAGGGATGAATCCTACTTGATCATGGTGTACAATTTTTTTGATATGTTTTTGTATCCGATTCGCCAGAATTTTATTGAGGATTTTTGCATCTAGGTTCATTAGAGATATTGGTCTGTAGTTTTCTTTCTTTGAAGTGTCTTTGTCTGGTTTAGGTATCAGGGTGATGTTGGCCTCATAGAATGAATTTGGAAGTTCTCCCTCCTTTTCTATTTCCTGAAGTAGCTTGAAAAGTATTGGTATTAGTTCTTCTTTAAAGGTTTTGTAAAATTCTGCTGTATACCCATCTGGACCTGGGCTTTTCTTAGTTGGTAGTCTTTTTATGGTTTCTTCTATTTCCTCAATTGATATTGGTCTGTTTAGGTTTTCTATATCCTCCTGACTCAATCTGGGCAGATCATATGACTTAAGAAATTTATCTATGCCTTCACTATCTTCTAATTTATTGGAGTATAAGGATTCAAAATAGTTTTTGATTATCTTCTGTATTTCTGAAGTGTCTGTTGTGATATTGCCTTTTTCATCCCGTATGCTAGTAATTTGAGTTCTCTCTCTTCTTCTCTTCGCTAGCATCGCTAAGGGTCTGTCGATTTTGTTTATTTTTTCAAAGAACCAACTTTTAGTTTTGTCAATTTTTTCAATTGTTTCTTTTGTTTCAATTTCATTAATTTCAGCTCTGATTTTAATTATTTCTTGCCTTCTACTTCTTTTGCTGTTGTTTTGCTCTTCATTTTCCAGGATTTTGAGATGAAGTATGAGATCATTTATTTGTTGGTTTTTTCTTTTTTTAAGGAATGAACTCCAAGCAATGAATTTTCCTCTTAGAACTGCTTTCAATGTGTCCCATAGATTCCGATATGTTGTGTCTGTGTTTTCATTTATCTCTAAGAATTTTTTGATTTCCTTCTTGATGTCTTCTATAACCCATTGATCGTTCAGTAACCTATTATTCATTCTCCAAGTGATGTATGCTTTTTCCTTCCTTCTTTTATCGTTGATTTTCAGTTTCATTCCATTATGATCAGATAAGATGCATGGTATTATCTCTACTCCTTTATATTGTCTAAGAGTTGCCCTGTGACATAATATATGATCTATTTTTGAGAAGGATCCATGTGCTGCTGAGAAAAAAGTGTAACTGCTTGATGTTGGGTGGTATATTCTATATATGTCAATTAGGTCTAGGTTATTAATAGTGTTATTGAGTTCTATAGTTTCCTTATTCAACTTTTGTTTGGAAGATCTGTCCAGTGGCGAGAGAGGTGTGTTGAAGTCTCCCATGATTATGGTATGGTGGTCTATTAGACTCTTGAACTTGAGAAGAGTTTGTTTGACGAATATAGCTGCACCATTGTTTGGGGCATAAATATTTATGATTGTTATGTCTTGTTGGTGTATGGTTCCCTTAAGCAGTATGTAGTGTCCCTCTTTATCTCTTTTGATTAACTTTGGCTTGAAATCTATTTTATTTGATATGAGTATGGACACTCCTGCTTGTTTCCGAAGTCCATATGAGTGATATGATTTTTCCCAACCTTTCACCTTCGGCCTATGTATGTCCTTTCCTATCAAATGCGTCTCCTGTAGGCAGCATATTGTTGGGTCTTGTTTTGTGATCCATTCTACTAGCCTGTGTCTCTTAATTGGTGAGTTTAAGCCATTAACATTTAGGGTTATTATTGAGATATGGGTTGTTCTTCCAGCCATATTTGTTTATTTCTGTTACTAAACATGGTTTGTTTTCCTCTTTGATTATCCCCCCCCTTTACTGTCCTACCTCCCACTGTTGGTTTTCATTGTTATTTTCCATTTCCTCTTCCTGTAATGCTTTGGCGAGGATGTTTTGAAGAGATGGTTTTCTAGCTGCAAATTCTTTTAACTTTTGTTTATCGTGGAAGGTTTTAATTTCATCCTCCATCCTGAAGCTTAATTTCGCTGGATACACAATTCTTGGTTGGAACCCATTTTCTTTCAGTGTTTGAAATATGTTATTCCAGGATCTTCTAGCTTTCAGAGTCTGTGTTGACAGATCAGCTGTTATCCTGATTGGCTTACCCCTAAATGTAATCTGCTTCCTTTCTCTTGTAGCTTTTAAAATTCTCTCCTTATTCTGTATGTTGGGCATCTTCATTATAATGTGTCTAGGTGTGGATCTCTTATGATTTTGCACATTCGGCGTCCTGTAGGCTTCTAGGATTTGGGATTCTGTCTCATTCTTCAAGTCTGGGAAGTTTTCTTGTATTATTTCATTGAATAGACTTCTCATTCCTTTGGTTTGGAGCTCTGTACCTTCCTGTATCCCAATGACTCTTAAATTTGGTCTCTTAATGTTATCCCATATTTCTTGGATGTTCTGCTCATGGTTTCTTAACAGTCTTGCTGAGCTGTCTATGTTCTTTTCCAGTTGAAATACTTTGTCTTCATTGTCTGATGTTCTATCTTCTAAGTGTTCTACTCTGCTGGTAGTATTCTCCATTGAGTTTTTAAGTTGGTTTATTGCTTCCTGCATTTCTAGGATTTCTGTTTGTTTGTTTTTTATAACCTCTATCTCCCTGTATAGTTGATCCTTTGCTTCCTGGATTTGTTTGCGTAATTCGTTGTCGAAGTGATCTTTCATTGTCTGATTTTGCTGTTTAATGTCTTCCTTGATACTCCAGATCATCTGAAGCATGTATATCCTGAATTCTTTATCTGACATTCCATCTGCTGCAGCTGTTGCCTCTTCTAAAGTTGCGTTGACCTGCATTGCTTGTGGTCCTTTCTTTCCTTGTCTTTTCATACTGCTTGCGTATCTTTCCTGCAGGTGCGGGCGGCGGCTCTGCTCTCTTCTTATTCCAATTGGGGTGTCGTGGCTACCACGCCGGCAGGTCACTGGGCCTGTTCTGGGAGCTGGCGGCGGCTCTGTTCTGCCCCTACTCCAATTGGGGTGACGAGTGTACCACGCCGGCAGGCCACTGGGCCTGATCCGCCGGTCGGTTGCAGGTTTGCCTACCCTGCAGGCGCGGGCGGCGGCTCTACTCTGCCCCTACTGCAAATGGGGTGACGTGTCTGTCGTACCGGCAGGCCACTGGGCCTGTCCCGCTGGTCGGTCGCAGATCTGCCCACCTTTCGGGCTCGGGTGGAGGCTCTGCTCTGCCCCTACTCCAATTGGGGTGTCGTGACTACCCCGCCTGCAGGACACTGGGCCTGTTCCTGGCACGGGCGGCGACTCTGCTCTGCCACTACTCCAATTAGGGTGGTGTTTGTACCACGCCGGCAGGCTCCTGGGCCTGATCCGCAGGTCTGTTGTAGGTCTGCCTACCTTGGAGGCGCGGGCGGCGGATCTGCCCTGCCCCTCCTACCACGCCTGCGGACCCCTGGGCCTGATCTACAGGTTGATCACTGGTCTGCTCACCCTGCGGGCACGGGTGGCGGTTCTGCTCCGCCCCCGATTGGGGTCACGTGACCACCACACCGGCAGGGCCTGATCCGGGCGTGGGAGAAGGATCTGCTCTGCCCCTACTCCAGTTGGGGTGACGTGTGTACCACACTGGCAGGCCACTGGGCCTGACCCGCCAGGCTGTCACAGGTCTGTTTACCTTGCACGCTCATTCGTCACAGCGCGAACCGCGGCTCTGCCCTGCCCCTCCTACCACGCCCATGTACCACTGGGTCGCGGGTCTGCCCACCTTGCGGTTGCGGGTGGCGGCTCCGCTCCGCCCCCTCTCCAATTGGGGTCACGCGGTCACCACGCTGGCAAGCCGCTGGGCCTGCTCCGGGCGCTGGCGGCGGCCCGGCTCCTTCCCTCTGGCTCGACGACAAATTGAGGAGACTCGGGTGACTGTGCCTCACCCCCCCTACCAGGAGACCAACTGCTTATGTCACCACTGGTATTGATGAAGTTCCCTCCTCCGCCGCTTTCTGCAGACATCAGATCTCTGCCATGTTGGTATCCTATGCGAATGGCAGCATTTCGTTCCCCTTGCCGGGCAACCAAAGCACCGGGTGAGTCCTGACCGGCCCTCAGCAGGACCCGGACCGAGAAGCAGTTTCCGCGGGCTCCTAGCCCCGGGCCAGGGAAGTTCCGGGAGCCGGAACTCGGCCACTCCGTGCTCGGTGTAAGCTCCTATAAATGTAAGCTCCAAGAAGCAGTCCCCGCGGGCTCAGTTCCGGGAGCCGTAATTCGGCTGCTTAGTGCTTGTTGTATGCTCTGGTAGGCGCAGGGTCCAAGAAGCAGCCTCCGCGGGCTCAGCAGCCGCTCCGCGCTGGGTATTCACTTCGATAAGATCAGGTTCTAAGAAGCACCCAGGCGCTGAGCCCTAGCAATCTGTCTGCAAGCCGCAGCCGAATTGCAGCCTGAAATTACCTGTTCTATGGCTGAATGAGCTGCGGTCAGTCGAAAACAGCGGTGGTGACGTCAGTTTACCAACATGGTGGCTGCTGGCCTCCTCTGTGGTCTGACCGGTGTGGAGAACCGAGATGGACCGCTTCCTTCCCCCGTCTCGAACCCAGAATTCAGCCCTGAGTACGGTGCTTGCGCGGCTGGCAGAAACTGCAGCGCTGTAACCCTGCGTCTCTATCCCAGCGCACGCTGCAGAATCTAGCCTCGGGCCGATTTGCTGAATAAGCAGTGCGACAAACCTCTCGCGTTTGAGTCCCCGTAGCTGATCCTCGTGCGATGGAAATCCTTCCTCCAGGTTCCGGAGCACCCCACTATTGCTGGAAATTCCTAACAAGATATCCTTTAGCCGTCCTGACTTGTCATACTCCCACACAGTGAAGCAGCACACGGGGGCAATGCACTCCCCTCGCCGCCATCTTTTTTCTCCACTAATATTTCTAAAAGGACAATTTTATAAGAAATAAACAAACATTAAATGTGTGTATCAAATTATTAAAGGTATTGACCTGAGAAGTCTATATAGTTATTTGATTGGCATAATTAAACTATACAAATAAATGTGTTAATATCTTACATACCTAGAAAGCTGAAAATATATTTTGTGCCTTCAAATTTAATATGTAATTTGGGAATCTACAATCTTTAAGATATTCTAACACTGGAAGTTGAGTTTTGATTGACAGCCTTGTCCTAAATCAATACCATTTTCAGCATGAGAGAGAATGAAATGTTTCCTTTTTCAGTTTCTGCATTGTCGCATTGGTGATGATTCAATACACCTTTATGCCATATCCACTCCTAAAAAGACAAACTAAAGCATGAATAACTTTTCAGTGCTAAGGAGCACTCAAGTTGAATTTGCTTATATTAAAGTAGGATATTTCTTAATCCATTTTAGTAATGAAAAGCATTCAGAAGAACTCAGAATACATGTTCCTTTTACTAAAGATTCTTAGAATTATTTAGGTACTGAAAGGGTTTATATAAAAATGGAAGTAAGCCAGGTCTGGTGGCATATGCCTGTAATCCCAGAGGTTCAGGAGGCTGAAGCAGGAGGATCGAGAGCTCAAAGCCAATCTCAGCAAAAGCGAGGCACTAAGCAATTCAGTGAGACCCTGTCTCTCAATAAAAAAAAAAAAAATAGGGCTGGGGATGTGTCTCAGTGACTGAGTGCCACTAAGTTCAATTCCTGGTACTCCACCCCCCAAAAAAAAATTGGAAGTAAACATTTATGTGTTATGCATTCTCTGTATGCCCATTCTTCTGACAGATTTTGCAGAGCCAGTTGTGGTCTGGCTTTTTCTTATAGTGAGAAATACATCATGGTGGTATTGAAGCAAATGGACAGTGGGGTTGTATTTTTGTCTTCTGATATGTGAGATTAAAATTTTTATTGAAATTTCCAAGCAAATTCTTTAAAAAGTTGATGAACAGGGGCAGGGATGTAGTTCAGTGGTAGAGCACTTGCCTAGCATGCATAAGGCCTTGGGATCAATCCCTAGTACTAATAAGAAAAAAAAATAGTGCACAGAAGGATTTTTACTTTGTTTTTAACTATAATTTGGTTTGATTCTACCACCTCTGTTTCTGCATCTTGCATATAAGTGTCCCATTAAAGTTATTGGGCTTTTGGCCAAATGCAGAAAAAAATGCAAATACTTCTGTAACATTTTTGAATTGGATAAGTAAGTGCCTATGTAGTTGTGATGTTTTGTTTTAAATAATAGTTGATATGCAAGACAACAGCAAAATCTGAATATCTGTCCTTCATGCCCAAACATTTTAGTTTCCAGCATTTTATTCATCCCAGAGTTAAGATAGTAAGCAATTTAGAATGTAACTATTATAAGTCATACCATTGTAATTGTCTATATTTACGCAAAGCAAACAGATACACTGCTGAAATTGTCACATAAAAAAAGAGAAAATTTCAGTGAATGGGAACTGGAACTGTCTATGTTTTGAAGGACAAGCTGACAAATGGGGAGAAATGTTTAAATAATATGATTTAGCCCTGAGAATTTAGGCATCTCAAGGTAGGCACCTGCAAGTAAGCATTTGAGATGCCTAAGGAGCACTGAAGGAAATCAAAATTTAAAGTTTATTTAGGGGGCTGGGGTTGTGGCTCAGTGGTAGAGTGCTTGCCTTGCACATGTAAAGCATTGGGTTTGATCCTCAGAGCCACATAAAAACAAATAAACAAAATAAAGGTATTGTGTCCATGTATAACTTTAAAAAATTTTAATGTTTATTTAGGGCCAGATTATGTCCTAGATATGTTCATTCAATAATTTCAAGATATCATAAATCATGCTTTTCATTCTTTAATGTACATACAACCCACAGGAGTCTCTAGATAAAATGCAGATTTTGATTCAGTAGTATCTGGTGGTACCCCAAATTCTGCATTTCTAACAAGCTTCATGTGATGCAATGATGTTGGGTTTTGGACCACACTTTGATGTGGCTCTAGTTACTAATATCGTTTTACTTCATCCAGAAATTCTTTTCCCTCTATTAGTTACTATAGAAAATTAGACTAAAATTTCAGCAGAGTATACGTGTGACTTTTAATTTTTACATACAGTGTTAGTACTAGCACAGTGAATGTTTAAAACTAATGTACCAAAACATAATGGAAGCTCTATGCATTATGTTAACATTTATAATTGTTGTGATATTTTTCATCGATCTTTTCATTCTATAATCACAATATTATGAATTTTAAAAGAGATGGTACTTGGTTGCATTTGAATCATTACAATCAACAGTGCTGGAGTTTTTAAACAAAATTTTAAAGGGTGGTTTATTCATTTTTCTTAGCATCTTACATGATGTAAAGACATCTTTAAAACTAAAATCCATAGGCTCTTTTTAGACACAGTTATATAGCTAGAAAAATATTAAGACACATCATTTTCAATTTCTGACCTCTGTTTCTATTCCTATTTTCACCAAAATAGATCACAGATCAAAGAAAGGAGATACAGTTCAAACTCTTTGTGTAACTGTTCTATTGTTGGGAAAAAGGGCATCCAAAGTAAAGAGCTCAGATACAGTTTAAATACACTTTCTGTGGATTTTTAAGTTGGTTCTTTTGTCTACTGTCTCTTTCTAACAGACATGAAGGTTTGAGATGTTCTTGTTGGAATAAAAACAAATAAGCAAAATAAACACAACACATGGCATGACAATTTTGGCAACGTTATGTCTTGCAATTATAGAACTGTCCTTTGCAAGCCTTCAGGTTACCTGTGATCATTCCCATGTGACCAAAGATTACATAGATGGCCATAAATAGCAATAAGAACAAACCACAAGATAACAGCTTGACGCTACATTAAAAGAAGTGCTAAAAGGAGAGATATCACCTCCAATTTTCTATCTGGCGGAAGTGTAGGAATTTTAGTTCCAACACTTCCTGTGTATATTTAGCAATATATAAATGATTAAACAATACTTCCGTCAGAGCCCCTACCCAGTTCTTTATTTCTGAACTTATCCACTCAAAGTATTTTTTCATTTATGGCCCAGAATAGCAGTTTATCTATATGCGAGTGTAATTTGCCAGTGATTCCAAATAAGGAAGTGTTATTCTTGCAACTGGGATTAAAAATATAGAAAATGTTCCTCAATATGGAACAGTAATTATAGAATTCAGATCCTCTTGAATTGAAGTAAACTAAAATCTGGAGGAAATAATTGGATAGAGAAAAGCTTCATATGGGTAAACACTCAGGAAACAATAAAAACAAGCCTACAGAATTATGGTCCAGCTCCCGAGGTGTGCTGTGCTTATTGCCAGACAGAGGAGAAAGCTGCTCTGAATGTCAGTATGATGCATTTGTGCTGAAATCTTTAAATTTTAACATCTATTTATTGCTATGTAGTCATTTGTTTATTACTTAAATGCCTATTATTTGAGCAGTTATTAGGTGCACAGTAATATATTCTGTGTCATTAATGAAGAAAGAAAGCAGGGTAGCAGAGAAAACCCTTTTGAAGCTATAATAATAGAGATGGAATGAACAATTAAGTATACATGACATAGTTAAAATACATAAGCACATCTTTGATAACATTGTTGAAAATTTTGGCTTTAAGGGAATACAATGAGGGATATGTTCAAGGAAGTCTTCTGAAGGCTCACATTGGAGACCAATGATGCACATGTATTGGAGGGAAGGAAATGAGGAATCCAGAGTCTGAAGAACATCATAGGCAAAGCATACAACCACACATAGGAGAGAAAAAGAGGTGTAGGTACAGGTGTGTGTTTATTGGGAGATAAGGTGTATTATAATTGAAATATGATTTGTCCCCCCTAAATTCACCCTGAGATTAAATCCTCATTGTGAGGTATTAAGAGGGTGGAAACTTAAGTCCAACTATGGTATTTAGAGGTAAAGACTTCGAAAAGTGATTAGAATTAGACGAGGTCATTAGAGTAGATCTTCCGTGATTGAATCTTGGTGGAGTTATAAAAAGAGAGAGAAGGAGACAGAAAAGACACACTTACACATATGTGTATCCTCTCTCTCACCATTTGGTGCTTGGTACTGTCTCTGGACTCTGTCAGCCAGAAGGCCAACCCCAAATGATACCTCTTGACCCTGGATTTCTAGACCATGATTTAAAATGAACCTTCTTTCTGTATAAATCATCTAGTTTGTGGCTTTGTATTATTAGCAACAGAAAAAAAAATGGATTCATACAGTATGTACTGGAAGTGTGTATGAGAGTATTTCTGTGTAGACTTAGATCAACAAATCACCCTGAATTAAATGTAAAGATTATATGAGAGTACTGAAAATAAAGCATAGAATAAATTCTACCTTTTAGAAGAAATTTCTGACTTATCCATGATGTTCCTCAGTTGCGGCCTGTATGAGTATTCAGATTCCTCAATAGATTGCAGGTTCTTAGAGTTCTCTCAGCAGTACTCACCTTAGATCACCATATGGCTTTAGAGTTGGGGTTGTCCTAAATTCTGGGATCTTTCATTTTAGCTGGAAAGGGTGTCTAGGAAGAGAAGACAGGATAATTCCTGGGACATCGCGGATTTATATTTATTCATGAGGGTTTGTTTTAAGAAAAGTTCTATTTGTAATAAACCCTCTGAAAATAGAGTTTATTGCACTGCAATTGGATTTCACCCTAACATCTTAGAATAAAAGTAAAAATTTTTAAAAATAAAATGTACAAAATAAATGTATAATGGGAAGTAGCAGAGCATACAAGAGTGATATTTGAATAAAAGATCTTGAATACCAAATTCTATGATTTATGTCTCATTATTTCTATCCTACATCTCACATGACCACTTATATTCTTAGGCATTCATTTGGAAGTGTCTAGGACACATTTTATGACTGGTAGAGCTCCTATTCTCAAATTGTCTTTACGTAAGGGAAAACAGACATGTAGACACCTCTCTCAATCTAAAAATATCCTAGAAGTATGAATGGGGGGAGCAGTGTGAATATATTAAAAGTGCTATGGAGTTTTGTTTTTTTTTAAGAACCTAAGTAGGCCAGCAGGAATTTGTGCAGGTAGGGTAACTAAGAAGGATTCCCAGGTGGCAGGCTCTAGAATTGGGTCCTAAAAGTTAAGTGAGCATTTTCTAGGAAGTGAAGAAGATAAAGAAGATACTAAGCTTGCTTAACCTTTCTGTTTCCTGGTACCTAGTTGTTGCTTTTCCCAGGATTCATCATTGTTCTCTCTGTCTCTCTGTCTCTCTGTGTCTCTCTCTCTTTCTTTCTGTCTTCTCATTCACATTAGATCTACAGCTTTAAAAAAAATCACCACTATTGCCTACTTACTTCCTGTTCACTAACCATTTATTTGAAATCCTATTGACAAGTTGTGTATGGTATGCAGACCTCAGTGTCAGCATGGGACACTGCATGGACACTATGTTCTTATTTCATCGCATAAGCTCCTGTTATGATAAATACCATTAGGCCTGTAATTGACTTGCCCTATCCTGAGAGTGCAATACTTTTAATATTGATTATGTAATAATATGAAGTGGCTTCCTAACTATTATTTGTACCTATACTTAGGTTTTAACTATTTTCTCTTGGTTTTATGTCAAATAGTGATTCATTTTATCATTAATGTTATCAGATAAAATACAGGTGCCCAATTAAATTTCAGATAAACAACTAATATTTTTTTAGCATGTTCCTCAAAATTTTAGTGTGGTACGTATTTATACTAAAAACTGTCCCATAATAGAGCATACTAAAAAGTTATTTTTAGTTTATCAGATATTCACATTGACCTGGGTGCCCTCAGGGATGATTTACAATTAAAGGCATTACCACAGTGTAACCTGAGTTTTTCAAATTCCTATTTCTTAGATTGGGTAACTGTGGAAATGTTTTTGGCAGCTCTTAGATACTACTTTTTCCTGGAACAGGCATGTGCTACTTAACCAGGCTTTAAAAGCATTGCTTTTACACTAGAAAACTGAAAAATTGAACTACCTCTTCATTATCCAAGTCATTCTTGAGGAAATTAAACAAATATCAAGAAACTATGGATTCTAGGAACTTACAGCTGCAAATAATATTAAAGATCAGTTCAGTTTATGTGATTTTTATTACTATTAAGTAACTGAGCCACAACTTTTGATGTTAAATGACTTATTAACAAGTAACAAGTTAATAAGCTGAGACTGACCCCAGGTCTTCCAGAAATCAGTCAGATGCTATCTATATATGTATGCAAATATGTGGGTGTACACTTTATCTTCTACACAGCAATTAAGATGCATAATTATTAGGTAATTAAAAGGAGGAAATTAATTGATGCACTAATTTTAAATGCATTAGGCTGGACATTATGGACCATAACTAACAACTTCCAGTGGCACTAATTGGCTACTATATTCAGCTATTCAGCCATAGCCAGTTTGTAAAGACTGGAAGCCAAACTATGCAGTTTAGATCCTTGCCTCACCACCAGCTGAATGTGTTAGGTTGACCACAAAACTTCTCTGCCACTCAAAGAAAACTTATAGTAATGATAGCTACATAGTAGACTATGGCAAGGTGTGACTGATATAAGGAATTTCTAACAGTATCTGACACTGCCTGTTATTATCTTGATGTTATTAATATATCAGATGCCTACAAATGGTTGGTAATTTACCAATCTCCCTCAGAGTAAATGTGATTGAGAATGTGATAAATATATATATATATATATTTGATTTTGATGATCAAAGGACCTAACATTCCGTATTTTATAGGTTCTTTAAGGATTTTTAAAAAGTGTTGAACCTCATTTTTCAATTTCACCAAGCAAAGACAAATATCCAAGTTCCTTTCCTATTCCCTTCAGTGATACCACATCTGAGATTCCTCACATTTTTCTCTCATCTTTTTAAGATTAATTAGAAGAAATATTCCAAAAAGAGGAATTTGGTATTTGAATTTGTGAGGTTATAAATCATTTTAGGGAAAAGTGGTGGTGGTGTGGGGACAGTCACTTAGAGCTTCAATTTCCCTTAGTGACTTCCCAAGAGGCTCAATTATTCACTCATGGGATGAAGAGAAAAAAAAAAAAAACGTAGCTTCCCACTTCAGGTTTAACAATTCCAATTAGAGGTTTATAACCAGTGAAGTTTGGGTTTAAGTTTCTAAATTTGGTGGCTACAATGCATTAAATTTCCAAAGAGTCACAGGGGAAACTAACTATACTAATCTCAATAATAATTTTGGGTAGAAAATAACAAGTAATACTTTTGAGTAGAAAAGTTCTTATTTTAAGTAAAGGAAAACCTCCTCTCCCTTAAATTTAACAAAACAAGTAGACAGCTGTTAATATCCTGAAGTGCACTGAAGAGCTGCCATTTTATTCCTGAAATACTTAGATTCACAAAATTCTGCTAACAGCTTCTGGCATGTTCCAGATCAGCTTCCTTCCTGTTGGATTCACAGCATAGCTGTGGAAAGAAGTGAGGAGTGTGGGTTCCTGGCCCCCTGTGAACCCACAGTCCATATCAGAGCGCCTGAAACAGTTTCAGGTTATGAATTCACAAATTCACATTTAGGAAGGCCTGTGTTTTGTTTTCAGTTTAAGACCTGGAATTTAATTAGGGAACCCCTTAATTTCCTAGAGTTGTAAATGAAGACAATTCAAATGGAACCATAGAGAAAGGTCATACTTTTTTGTTTTGTGATAACAGTAGGCACATCTTCTGTGGAAAATGTAATCCATTCACTTGTTCACAGCTGTGCTTATGGGTTCATTCATGTACTCCCGCACTTGTTCTGCTATGCAGTCATTCATCAAGCATGCATGCATTGAGGACCAGGAGTCTGCCTCGTATTGAAGATACAAAGATATAAGTGTACTCACTAACCTTGAGGCCTCTGAAACAGACACAGTTCCAGCCTCAGTTCTATAAGTCTGACACTGAAAAAAAAAAAAAAGGTGGAAAGAGTTACCTTCTGAAAATGAAGAGGCTTCATCTTAGTAGCTACCTCATCTTCTATAACATATCCTCACTTTGAATGGCATTTCATAGGCAAACAGTGGTTTAAAGAATAGCAGGGTATCTAGATATAGCCTTCAAAAAAGCATGGTGGTTTTTAGGTTCAAACACGTTGAAACCATGTAAAATAAAGAACTGTCAAAGTTGTCATTCATATCAAAAGTTGTTCTCAGGTGAAGTGGAAGTAAGCTGGGATTTCTAAATGCAGTAGGGGAAGGTATAACCTCTACATTTGTTTTTTGATCAATAAGCACATCTTAAACTGAATTTGCTCTTAGTGACCATCATCTCTCTGATTGTCACATTTCTACCAGAAACAACAGCTGTGAATTTATACTTAATAAGATGATGAGGTTCATCAGGATATTCAGCCCAGAGCCCTTTGCCAACATAAGCCCCTTTGTGATCTGGGTTATGTATTTTTTGTTTCCTTATTCCAAAGGCAGTTTGGAGGTTGGGGGTGAGGGTGGCAGGCAGCATTCTAGGTTGGCATGTGGCTGAGGTGACGGGAGGATTTTAGCAGCTCGTGGGTGGGTGTTCAGGAGCAGGTGGCATTGAAAGAAGGAAGTGACTGTCAGGATTCAGTGGCATTTGGGGGCGTGTATAGGCAGGCATAAAAAAAAGAGGTGGGTATTCTTATTCAAAGTGTAAAAAACACTTTGGTATTCTCATAATGAGACATGTTATCTGGGGCTTTTGATATTCTAAAGATACAGCATTTTAGTTTGTCTCTGTGAAGTTTTAGGAAAAGAATCCAAAGAGTTAAAGATAAACAAGAACAGTAACCAATTTGCAGGTATATTAACAAAACTTGAATTATTGATGAATTCTTTTTCTCTAAGAGTTTTACTAAGATATAATTAATGTATATACAAAAACTTGCACATATTTAATATACAAAACTCCATGAGTTTAGATATACACATACACTGTTAAACTATCGCCACAAAGTAATAAAAAATGTAGTTAATCACCTTGGAAAGTTTCCTTGTGCATCTTGGATTTTTTTGGGGGGGGCAGGAGTTATTTGTTTTGAGGCAGTGCTTTGGCTGGTTAATAGTGGGCCTTTTCATGTTGTTCTTTCAGAGAGTGAACAGTTTTCACCTCACTGTTGTTGGTTGATTTGAGAGCCATCACCTGCCTCAAAGGAGATGATGCTGTTTTCAGCATGTTGGCGGGAACCACATCACCAACTAGTTTCCATTACCCCCTTGTTGTCACGTGCACACACAGCACTGCTCATCTCTTCAGAAATCTGAGCATTCTGAGGTGCACAGTGCAACATCTCCTTGAGTTACTGTTGTAACAATATGGTTCCAGCTATTCTAGGATTTGGAGAGAATAAAAGTATTAATTCAGTTCTGTGCCAAACAAATACAAACTTCCCCTCTTTCATTTCCCAGTATGAAAATCTTCAGTAAGGGAGATTAAACAATAGAAATGTAAACAAACAAACAAACAAACAAACCCAGATGTATTCACTGCAATGGCATTACAAACATTTCTCAAATATATTCCTTATATACCCTAAAATATATTTCTAGTAAGTCTTGTTTCCAAGGAGGATGAATCCACAGTCATTTGTAAACACATTCCCATCAAAACAATAAACAAGAGACAGTATTCAAGCCCTTGGGAAAGCAGTTTTTTAGAATTCAATGTAATGTTGAGTGACAAGAATGTCCTTCTAATACATCAGTAAAAACAGGGTAGTCCTCAAATATCTTAAATGTATAAGTTCATATTGAAATAGATGTGTTGTTTTTTTTTTTTATTCTGTATGTTAGTAAGCTTGCATAATAAAGGAAAGAAATGGAGTTTTAAAACAAGCATTTACTGAACCATTTATTGGTCAGGCTATAAAAGGGAAAAGAATTGAGATCAGTTAGGTGGAAAATTAACAGTTGTGCAGTGAAAGCAATGTTGGTAACAGATAGCCCAATAGATATTTTGTTCCTCAAAGGAACAGTGTTCAGAGTACAAGCACATTGAAAATAACAAGGGCATATCATACTGCTCTGTGCTTTGCAGGAACCTCTTGGGAATAAAGTATAAAAGGCTGTGACGTAGTTTGTGTTGGGATTTCTTGAAGTTACTGTATTGAGGTGTTTTCCTATTGCCTGGAGAGAGCTGGGCTCTAAGACTATTCTTGTGTACTACTTGTCTTAAAGTATCTCTCTCTTAGGCAGCTCCTAATATATTTACATTTTGTAACTTGAAATACTTGTTTCTCTTAATTGTCAGTGATATTGTGAAAAAAATTAATAGCATTTCACTGAGAATTCAACACAGAAATGTCCTTGTTTTTCTTCTCCTAACAGTTTCAAAATCATTTTTTAATACTTTGTTTGTAGTTGTTTCTTCCTCAGAAACTACCATTCATTAAATGCTTTCCAATGAGAAGAAATGCAAGTATTTTACATAAGTACTAGCGTGAATTAGCAATATAGCTATTTTGAATAATATCTATTGCTAAATATTGTACTTTCATAATTGATGTCAAATATTATAGAAACCAGTTTAATGATTCTTACATATTTTAGTGGGGGGGGGGGAATGAAGCATTTCTCTTAATCTCACAGAAAATTTTAAGTTTTTTCTGAAGTGGATCTTAATTTCTATCTGAAATTTATTATCACCTTGTGAAGAAACTATAAATGGATTCACAGAAGTATGTTGACAATTGCAGTGGGGTGGATGGTTCAAATAATTCTTGGTATCCAAACAGGGCTGATGGCTTTCTCTGTGAGTGAGCCATATTGCTAAAATACTGAAGCACTCTCTACCTGCTCAGAAGAAGATCCTCTTCAACAAGTGACTCCCAAATGCCCAGCCTCCCAAGGACCATGACCTTCTGTGATCTGGCATCTGGAGCAGTTTTGAGACCATGTAGTCTTCATGTTGGACACTCTGGTTCTGATTTGAGCAGAGTTGAGTTATTAGTTTGCATTTTAAATTTACATTGAGAAACTCTAATGAATTATGACTACTTTTAGTAGCTCATGAATTTTAACTCAATATGTATTGTGCCAAATAGGCTTATTTAACATCAGTACAGTGGCTCAAAGTATTCATAGTACTTTAAGAAATCAGAGTAAATAGTAAGACATTCTTTGGTAGGCAGGGTTAATAAACCCACTAATAAGGAAGGGGAAAGAAATTCTGGACCATATAAGTCATCACCATACTTTCCCTAATGTTTAAAAAAAAAAAATCGTGTGTAAATAAAGATTATGAGCTAAGACTGGTAACTTTATTTATATTCCCAAAGGCTGCAAATGTGTATTGCTTATAGCACAGAGCTTTTATTACTAACACAAAACATTTTAAAACAGCATTTTGGATTCACTACTAATAAGCTCATTGAGATGAAATAGAAGGAGCTTTATACCTAGGGGGTTTAGATTTATCATCCAATAAATGAAGAATAAAAGTAGATTATATCTACATTTATATAATTTGTATTCTTTTCTCATGCCCCCTTTTTCCTTTTGTATGGTTGTTCAACTGGAAGATTAACCAAGATAAACCTTGGTGTCCAGTTATTGTTTCTAGCCATCTGTTATTTGGTGCTAAGTGAGAGTGATGGTAGGGCCTAATGGATGATAGTCCCAGAGGTTCCTAAGCAACATGACAACAATGAGACATTTAGAAATGCTTGTCTAGATTTTGAATCCTAGCATCTAGGCCAATACTAATATTTTAAAAATAAGAATCACTAAACCCTGAGAGTTAAATGGAGTGAAGTTAGAGAATTTCTTGAATAATAATTTATGTGGCTTGACTAGTATATTAAGGAGATACATACAACATTTTTGAAAATGAGATTTTCACTCTTTCATGTATTATTACTGCTATTATATAAAGTATGTAGTTACTTTTGAGACGGAGTGTCTGAGAAAGCCATTGAGAATACCAGTGCCACTTCCCGTGCATAATTGCTAAACCCTAGAAAGCTAAAATAAATATAAAATGTTTTGGTAGTAGATCACTTTATTGTTTCACCTTATTCTTGTTTACTCATCATATTATAGTCAGCTTTTCATTACTATAATGAAGTAATTGATATAAAGTACTTATGAAGCAAAGGAGATTTATTTAGTTCACACCGTAGGAGGCTCAAATTCCAAGATCTGGTTAGGGTTGGGAGAAGGGTATCTCTGGTAGGAGTGGCTAATGACTGTTCACTGTGGTCAGAACTGGTGTGAAAAGAAGCAGTCATATCTTGAGCCAGAAGCAGAGAAGATGGGAGGGTCAGGCCTATTCCTTTTATAACTGCCCCCTGGTGAGCACTACCAAAGCGTTCACATGAGAACTACCTCATTTTCCCCATCACTTCAGGATCTTTTCCTGGACCTCACCTCCCAGATGCCACCCACTGCCAATACTATCACCCAGTGCTACCACCCAGTGGACCAGATCCTCAATCCCAAGGGGGACCTTGAAGACACCCAAACTATATCCAAGCCATAACATTCATAATTTCTTCAATCAAATTATTAATTTAAATTTTACCTTTAATTTTGGGTATTACTTTTAGATGTTGAAAGGATATTATTCAATTTATTAATAATAATATTGTTTTAAAAACTCTTAAACTTCTAATTAAAGCCTATTATCTGTTATCTATTTTGGATTTCTCTTGCTTGTGTTATAAATAATAGAACTTTCTAGAATTTACTGTCTTCATGCTGATATTTTTGCTCTCTTCTGTGTTTGCTTGTCTTTGTGTGCACATTAATGCATAGTTTATATAGATTCAGATGTTCTTTATGCACATGATTTTTCAATTAAAAAAAATGTGCAGTTTGTTCTTTTTGTTGGTCTAATTGTAATCACACTTATTGAGAAGCTAAAAATGTATTCTGGCCATGGAGAGAAACCTGAATATCTGACTACACTTTCCAAAGTTAACTGGTGATGTTTTGTGACCTTTACATTAATTCCATTTTTAATATGCAGATGTCACTAAATCACTACCTTTCTAATTTTTCAGTAATTTGGAGAAATTTTAAAAATTACATGGCTTTATAACAAAGTAGTGTAATGAGAAATGCTAAAAAATTGTCTGAATATATGTTCTAAATAGTATCTAAGGCCATAGTTTTTTTTTTTTTCATGATTTAAAATGAAGGGAAAGTGTTTAGCAATTAAAAATCAGAGAAATAAAATGCAACTCTTTTCATTTGGGGGTGAAACCCCAAATTTATGGCTTAATGAAGTTTTCTATGTCTGTGTATATTTTACTCTAACATATTTTAAGTTATTCTGTTGCTACACTTGTCTAATAAAATGTGGCACCACCCAGTTCTGATTTCACACACCCAAACATTCATTGGATAATAGCTTTGTCATGTGTATGATGAATTATCAGGGAGTGTGAATACCTAACATTTATGTACGTTTATTAATTACTTAGCACATACCAAGTGCTCTGTAGTCACAAAACATTCATCTTCCTTGTGATTCATTATTTAATTTTCATGACAATCTCATAAGAAAGTACTTTTCTCATTTCTGTTTAACAGATAAGGAATCAAGGCTTAAAAGTCAAGTAATTTTCTCAGTTAACAAAACGGATAACTGGCTCAGCAAGGATTCACCCTGAGACTTACCTAACCCCAAAGTTAAGTTCTAAACCTCTGTTACATGTTTCTTCATAATAGGGAAATTTTACTTCCAACACTTGTAGTTAATAAACCCAAATCTTCTTCACAAGTTACTTCTTTCTGTAGTTAAATATTTACATTATCATGAAAATACTTTTGTAAATCAGCATATTTTAAGATGAAAACGTATATGATATTGTCATTAATTTCAGCAGAAATTTACTCACCTCTTGTTCTGTCAACCCAGATCAGACACTGTATAAAGCTAAAAATTATTAACATTGTAGAACAGGTCTCTTCTCACAACCTCCTACCCAGTTTAGACATTCTAGCAACCCTGCTAACCAGGATAGCAGAAGATATTTACACAAGAATCCTTCTAATAGTGTGCCTTAATAGTCATAGGAATTTCTACAAATATGACATATAAACCAAAAGAAAACTATAAATTACTTCTAATTTACTATCCACATATAATCAAGACAAATTATGAAAGATTTTATATAAATAAGGATTCTCTCTCATTACATTAAATATTTAATATAGCACTGTAGAAATGTGCTATGATTTAATTTCAAAAAGTCTTTACCAGTGGACACTTAGGGTATATCCAGTTTTCCTAGATTATTGATTTTGTTATATAAAATGCTATCATTCTTTCTGTGCACATTGCCATCTCTTTTTTATTTTTTTATCTGTCAAGGTTAACATATTATATTTAGGGATTACAAATTAATTTCAATTTAGTCTATCTCTAAAAATATTTCTACTGCTATTACTTTCCCTTCTATATCATGAAGGCTCTCAACATTCAGAACATAGTAAAACACTTTAAAATGTTCTTGGAATTTCTCCAACCGGTATTTGAGTAAGATATAAAATGACCACCCAGAATACAGGTCAAAGGAATATCTGTGAGATTAGTGAATTATCCTTTTAATATTAAAAATACTCAAAATAAATATAATTTCAACAATCAGCAATCACTGAAAAGCTTGTTTCAACACCTGAATTGGATACAAAAATGAAATTTTGACTTCTACTTTGCTTTTTTAGCTGTTACACTACACCCACTTGGTACTAATTATAATTTTGCCATGTTTCAATTTATTTTAGAATCTGTGGTGTGTAATGCTGTAGTCATAGAACACACATACACACTTGCAGGATTACTTACATCACTGATACTGTGAATGCAAATAAGAAATTCCTGAAAAGGGAAGTTCCGCCCTGCCAAAACTATCACTCTTATAAAAGAAGGGAGAAAAGGGAAGATTATAAATAAGTAGAAGTGTTAAAAGTTGCCATTTTTCTCCTAGATTTTCTTAAAATCTAGGGAAAAAATCTTTCCAAAAAATCAAACCATGATCCATCAATGTTTTATATTAACTATATATGTAAATATGAGGGTTCCTGCAGACCTCTGCATATGAAGGGGGGAGGTCAAAACTAGATGCATATAAAAATTAGGTGATTGCAAAAAGAAATTTATGCCTAACTATTCATTGGCAATTTTTTTCAGAAGACATTTCAACAAACAAGATGATGGCAACTTATCACATGAGAAGATTTATAACATCTTTAATAGTCATGGAAATGCAAATCAAAACCACAAAGATATGCATTTTCTTTTTTTGTTGATTTAAAAAAATAAATGACAGCGTAATGTATTACAAATCTTATTACATGTGTACAGCACAATTTCTCATATCTCTGGTTGTATATAAAGTATGTTGACACCAATTTGCATCTTCATACGGTGTACTTTGGATGATTATGTCTATCATATTCCACCATCCTTGCTAATCCCTGCCCCCTCCCTTTCCCTCCCACCCCTCTGCCCTATCTAGAATTCATCTATTCCTCCCATGCACCCCCACACACCGCACTATGAGTCAGCCTCCTTATATCAGACAAAACATTTGGCATTTGTTTTGGGGGGATTGGCTAACTTTACTTTGCATTATCTTCTCCAATACCATCCATTTACCTGCAAATGCCATGATTTTATTCTCTTTTATGGCTGAGTAATATTCCATTATATATATATATATATATATATATATATATATATATATATATATATATATATATATATATACCACATTTTTTTTTATCCATTCATCCACTGAAGGGCATCTAGGTTAGTTTCATAGTTTAGCTATTGTGGATTGTGCTGCTATAAACATTGATGTGGCTGTGTCTCTGTAGTATGCTGTTTTTAAGTCTTTGGGGTATAAACCAAGGAGAGGGATAACTGGGTCAAATGGTGGTTCCATTCCCAGTTTTCCAAGGAATCTCCATACTGCTTTCCATATTGGCTATACCAATTTGCATGCATGTTCTTGATGGTAAAGATGATGAATGTGTTTCATGTAATTGTTGGCCATTTGAGATTTCATCTCACTCACCCCTTCAGAATGCCAATATCAAGAATATAAATAACAATAAATGCTGAAAAGGACATAAGGGAAAATGGAACTGTTATAATGTTAGAGGAAATGTAAATTAGTACAGACACTATGGAAATCTGTAGCACAGTTCACAATAGTTAAATAATAGAATCAGCCTAACTGTCCATCAACAGATGAACAGATAGAGAAAATGTGGCACATTTACATAATGGAGTACTATTCAACCACAGAGAAGAAGGAACTGATTGCATTTGCAGAAAGATGGATGAAACTAGAGATCATCATGTTAAGTGAAATAAGCCAGATGCAGAAAGATAAATATGGTATGTTTTCCCTATATTTTACCTAGAGGAAAAAATATATTATGAATGTAGAAGGAGACCATTAGGGTAGAGGGAGAATTATATATATATATATATATATATAATATATATATATATGATTGTTATATGATTGTGCCACAATGAAACCCACTATTCTGTATAATTAATATGCACCAATAAAAAGCCTAATGATATACCTTTTATGCCCACCAGAGTGGCTAAAATTAAAAAGAAAGACAATAATTACTGTGATCAAAGACTTGGTACAATTGGAACACTCATATATTGATATTAAGAATATAAAATGGCAAGCTGCTTTGGAAAACATATTGTCAATTTTTTTAATTAAGATAAACACATACTTAACATAATACCCAACAATCAAACTCTTACAAATTATCTTTATGAGAGCATTTCATGTTCACATGAAGATCTACATGCAGTGTTCTCAGAGGTTTTATTCATAATAGCCCAAATCTGGAAATAATTCAATTTTTTCAGCTGGTGAATGAATAAAGAAACTGTAGCATATATGTACAACAGACTAGTATTCGTCAATAAAAACTACTAATAAATATGGCAAAATGCAAAGATTCCCCCAAACATTTTATTCAAAGAAGCCAGGTTCAAAGGTTAAATTCTATGGTATTACAACTCTATGAAATTTAGGACAAGTCAAACACTGTAAGGACAGAAAACATAGTAGCTACCAGGGTCTGAGGATACAGCAAGAATTGACTACAAAAGGACATAAGAGAATTGTAAAGTTTATGATCATGTCCTGTATCTTGACTATCAAACTGTACACTAAAACATGGTGAGCTTTATTTACTACTTTATATTTTATTTAATCATTCTGACTTATAAAGAAATAAAACCTAAACAACAACAACAAAAACCCTTGATCCCTCCCTCTTGGAGACCCACAAAACATATTCATTGTCTTAAAATTGCTTAGACCTGAGGAAACTAATTTTTATTTTGCTTTAACAACATGGGAAATCCATAATATTTTATCTCATGGCTAAAATATGTTGTAAATTATTTAAAAGACTTTCAGTATCTTGTGATTATAAAACAAGCTGTAGTGGTACTTTTTAAAAAATAAATTCAAATAAATCATAAAAAATTGAAGTTTTTCTGAATATTGATAGATATCATCCTGAAGGACCATGCCAATTTTCATATATATGAAAGTGCCTGTTCCTAACTTGTATAGAATATTATATATTGCTTAATTTTTTCAGCTTTATAGGTAAAAAGTGGTTCTTTTTGTTGTTTTCATTCATGTTTTATTCACTACTAGTAATAAGAATAGTTTTCAAATATTGATGGATCATTTAACAGTGTTTCTGTTCTGAACTTTTGGTGCACATTTTTTGTTTCTTTTTCTCCATTTGTGTCTTTTTATTATTTGTTGATACCTAAGATATTTTTCTAAATAAAAAATCTTGATTCAATACATGGTGTTTTAATTTAAGGCAGTATTTTTGAAATACATATATTTTTAATGTTTACATAATATAAATTTTTATTTATAGTATGTATGTCTTTGGAATAATTGTAAAGATGTTTTTCTTTCAAAAATTACCACTGATAAGGTAAAAGCAAAATAAAATATTTTGGTTCACAAATAAGTAGACCAATAGTGACTACTGATTCAGTGCTCTTGTTTCTTTGAACTCCCAAGAAATTCTTGAACTCCTGGAACCAGCCAGGAGTTAATTAATTTCAGGTTCCCTGTTTACATAACCATCAGGTCTGTTGGGAGAGTGCTGCCTGATGAGGTTCATCTCTGTCTTTGTGTATGTTGGGACAGGGAGTGAGTGGTGGGATGAGATGGGTGGAGGTTCATCGCTGGGGAAAGAAGGTTAACATAGAAGAATCTCGACCAAAATTTCAAGCTGCTGGAGTCATTAGTTCTGAAAAAAAGGTTAAAAACAAAGAAGGAGGATGGCTGATGAATGAGGATTCTTAAGAATATTTCAGGAGTCTGCATCCAAGCACATTTAAAGGAATTAACCTTAATGAGAAGGAAATTACCTACTGAGCTGTAGAGAAGGATGGGAATATGGATAGGTACATTTCTAAGTGAAATGAGGAAACCCTATCTGTTATTTTCATAACCAGGGGGGTGATGAACAACTTGTGTACATTGATACAGCAGGAGTAGGAGCCCTTTATTGTAGGACAGGAGGGGTATTTATACATTCCACACAGCTTATCTTAATTAACATAAAATAGATACACCAGTCAACCAATAAGGAATCACCACACTTAATGGCTCCCTGGCAAAATGCCAGGAGCCATCCAGACTTGTTTACAGACTCCAACAGGTGCAGGGCAGGTTACAAATGATTTTCTTGTAAATTTGTACTGATAACTGAAATTTTACATTTCATTTTTACCTAAATGCGATTCCGGGGTTAACATTTTACTTTTTAAAAAATATATGCCTTAGCTATTTATTCAGGTCAATGGATCATATAAAAATAGATGATTCAGACCACTTTCACAATTCCTGCTGGTCATATTATACTTCTCTATTCTTTAACTATGAGCCATTGTACTCTGCTGTCTTATGACTTCAATCTTTGCATAAAATAGATATTTAAAGACTGGAATAATAAAATTGTCTTCTGTTTTATGTTAGGAAATAAAAGTCATATGGACCAGGAAATTAGATTATATTACTTACATTAACTATTCAAATACCTATATTTATTATAAAGATTATGATATGCAGTCACAAAAATCTGTATTTATATAACTAGAATGAAATATTTTTTTAACTTATTAATTTTTATTGCTATATTTAGGCTTATGTTTTATAACTTATATACACTGACCTGTGTAAAGAAAGAGTAAATATTTTTAAGGCAACTTCAGGTTGCTAGTTCTAGTTGTTCATTGCTTTTTGTTTGACCCCCATATTATAGAAATTGATTTTCTATTTGTGCTTCTCACTGTGGTTTTGAGATCCTTTGAATAAGCTTATCAAATATAGCTACTTACTAGAGTTTTATTCCTGAGTAGCACCATTGTGATACTTCTAAATTAAATCTAAATGCAAAACATGGAATTTTCAACTTCACAATTTTGTCAAAGGCTGCATAATTACCGCAGAGGAGGGATTCTTTATGCTGGGGTAGTTCTAAAAATGATCAGGTTAGACTATCTTAGCTATCTTATTTTGTTTTTATTTAATTTTCACTGGGCATAGCAGTTTATTAATCTGCCTGTTTAAACATCTTGCAATTCTAAATTTAAAGATGTAAGCATAATATCTTAAAGAAAAAGAGAATAATGGAGCAACAACAACAATAAAAAAAGAAGCCAGCTTTTCAAATGTTTACCTACTAGGTCATAAGCTGCAGGGATTAGTTTATAGCTGTTATGGCCTAGTTGGCAATGTGGAAGGGAATAAATTAGAGGAGAAACAACTAATTCAGATACTCTGCTTCAATAAAATTTTTACTAGGCATCTAAAAGATAAAAAGAAATCAGTATTAACTATATTGTTGTGTTAGGTGACTTCTAATATTTTCTTCCAATTTAGAAATGTTGGATAATTCTGTGTTCTTTCTGGCCTGACTAAATAAACCAGTTAGAAATTAGCCATAGTCTTTGGGTTTGTTGCATAAGTCATTATGATTTACTTTCTCTCTTTGTTATCCCTACATGTAAGCAAGTATTGTTGAATTTGAACCCACTATTACAACCACTAACAACACTGTTTATTCATTCAGCAAATATTAGTTGAATGCTTGGCACACTTCTGGGTTTTTGGGACAAAGAACAAAGCAATCAAAAACCATTTCTCATGGTGCTGAGGTTCTTTTGGGGAGAGACAGAAATTAAATTAATCAATTTTTATATTGTGTTAGAAGGTCATACATGGCTAGGAAAGGAGTGTGAGAACAGAAGTCCCACAGGGAGATGTGTTTCTATAATCCAGTAGGGGTGGTTGGAGTAAGCCTCAATGAAAAGCTGAAATTTGAGCAAGATTTTGAAGGGAATAAAAGAGTGAGCAAAAAGGTTTTGGCAGCTGGAAAGAACTTAATGAATCTGCTTCAAAACTTTAAAAGTTTTTAAAATTTTCTCTTTCAGAATATTTTCTTTTTAAACATTAATTTCAAGAGTCATTGTTTAGGCCCCAGGAAACCAGGAATAAATGTAGAAACACAGACCAAAAAAAAAAAAATGGATTTATTTTAAGGTACTAGTGATAACAAATTCTAATTTCAGAAACCAGGATGGCAGAGAGGAGAAATGATAATGGCTACATTCCTTTAATTTAAAATATTCCATCTAAAATCAAGTTATTTTACTCATGAAATCTTTTAATTTTCTTTTCAACAATAAAATTCAGACAGACTTACCAGGAATTCTTAGCTTGAAGGGAAAAGTTATGTAAAGCTTATATTTCTCAAGTACCATTGTATTATGTTACTTAAATGAAATTATAATCTTTTTTTGTTGTTTGGATGAAAAGTATTGCCAAGATATAAGGAAATTATATCTTTTTATGTTGGCTTTGAAAGTAACCTGAATTGTTCTTTTAGGACTTGTCTTAAGATACTTGGTTTAGTAAAGCTTTCATCTATTGCTTTTTGTTTAAATGGTGTGTTGTTGAGAAACCTAAACTCTGTAATGATCCATCCACAGTGGTGAAAATGTATACATGGTCCAGGGTATGATAATATTTTTAAGTAGGAATGGTGGACAGTGGAGCACCAAATGAATACTTAAAGTGTCTTCATTTGCCATATTGCAAGGGCTGTTTTGTCTCACAGTGTAGACCTAACCCTGAACCAATGGTTTAGAAGCTCTCATATTCAAAACAAGAGAATTTCCCAAAGAAACACCTGAGTGCAGAATATTTTTTAAAAAGCTTATTAATGCATTATAGTTACACATAATTGTGGGGTTTATTTTAACATATTTGTAAATGCATACAACAAAATTTGCTCCATTTCAATCCCCAGCTCTCCTCTCTTTCTTCCCTTCTTCCCTCACCTTTACTGTTGATCTTCCTTCTATTAACTTATTTTTAAATTGGTGCATTATAGTTATACATAAAAGTGAAATTCATTATGATATACATGTACATAGCATAGTTTGGTCAATTTCATTACACAGTCCCTCCCCTTTCACATCCCTCCTCTCTCCCTCCCTTCCTGTACTCCACTGTTTCCCCTTTTGTTTTCATGAGATTCCATCCCTCCCCTTTTAAAAATTCCTTATTTATCTTCAACTTCTGCATATGAGAGAAAATGTTCAACCCTTATTGAGTCTGACCTATTTCACTTACCATGATGTTCTCCAGTTCCATCCATTTATCAGCAAATACCATAATTTTATCCACCTTTCTGGCCAAGTAAAACTCCATTGTATGTATAAATGCCACATTTTCTTTATCTGTTTGTCTGTTGACAGACAACTAGACTGATGCCTTAACTTGGCTATTGTGAATTGCGCTTCTATAAATATTGGTGTGCATGTATCACTATAATATGCTGATTTTAGTTATTCTGGGCAAATTCCAAAAAGTAGGATAGTTGTGTCAGAGAGAGTGGTTCCATTTTGAGTCTTTCAAGGAATCTCCATACTGCTTTCCAAAGTGTGTGTACTAATTTGCAGTCCTAACAATGCATGATGCACCTTTATACCTTACACCTTTAGAACGTTTCTTGTTATTTATATTCTGAATGATTACCATTCTAACTGGAGTGAGATGAAATCTCCATGTAGTAGATTTGCATTCCCATGCTTGCTAAGCATGTTGAACATTTTCTCATATATTTGTTGGCTTTTTACATTTCTTCTTTTGAAAGATGTGTTTAGTTAATTTGCACATTTATCGATTGGATTATTTGTGGGCTTTTCTTTTTCTTTTTTTGGTTTGTTTTGTTTTCTTTCTATTTTTGGTGTTGCATTTTTTGAGTTCTATGTATATTCTGGATTTTAATCTCCTGTAGGAAGAATAGTAGATCTTTCTACCAATCTGTAGGCTCTCTTAATGCTGTTAATTGTTTCCTTTGCTGTGCAAAAGCTTTTTATTTTATTTTTTGAGCTTGAGGGTTTTTTATTAAGGCAATTGGTGCCTGCACCAGTATAATGGAATGTTGACCCTATGTTTTCTTCTAACTTTTGCAGGGTTTCTGGTCTAATTCGTAGGTCTTTGATCCAGTTTTAATTGATTTTGGGGAGCGGTAAGATATAGGGGTCTAGTTTTATTCTTTTACATATGGATGAGTGCACTCTTTTTTCTCAGGGCTCTGCCTTTGCTGGACTTAGCCAACCCAGCCTGTTTATTGATGCCCTAACCCTATAGCATTCTCCTGAGCCCTGAACCTGCAGCATATTGTCCTTTAAGGTTGACAGTAATGCTGTCCCATCCATCAGGGACTTTCAGCAAAATGTGATCTAAACATTGCTTTCCTAAGAGTTGCATGATGACTTTTATTTGGCTATGTCTGTAGAACAGAGAAAACAAATAAAACAAAAAATGTTTGAGAAAGAACAGCTATATATTTATAGCAGTGGGTAATAGTACTATAATAAATGAAGAATCTGGGCTTAGTGGATGAAGTGTATCATCAATAGCATGCTGGGAAGTAGGATTAAATGAAAAAAAATTGTTAATGAAAAAAGTTACCATATCAAAGTTGTTTTCATATCTTTTAAACATTAATCATTAAAAGTCATTTGAGAATAGAGGGTAAATTCATTACTCTCACCTGAAATACAGTGACTTGAAATTTTAGTGTAGTTGAAATATTTGAGGAAGGGTCACTGCAGTTTGTATAAATCCTTCCTTGTGTTGGCTTTTAGCCCTTAACCTGCTGTCATCATGCCTTTATGGTGGGAAATATAACACTGCAAACAAAGATTGGACCAAGAAGATAGTAGATGAAGTGTTTCTGCTGATGCAGAAACTCAGGGTGTGACCAGATCAGGAATACCATGGATTGACCTCACAGTAGTTTATCTGGAGACCAGAGTAAACAAGGCCTACAATGAAGATCAGTAAGACATGGTGCCAGAGAGATGATAAAGTGTCATGTACAGGGAATCCAGAATCAAGATGAAGAATTCAGGAAGCAAGACTATCTAAATCCTGGCAGTCTGGGCCCCATAAAGGACACAAGAAACAGGAACTGCTGTCTTGCACTCAGGAGGGGGCAGCATCTTCCCTCATATGTTTATTGATTAGATTGGAACTAGTCTCAAGAATTCAGAACCTGTGTCTGTAACACTACTGACAGTTGGCATGAGGTCAGAAAGGGCTTTTGATTGCAGAAGAATCCCAAGTTGCATGCTTGTTTTAGCAGCACATACACTAAATCTGAATCCATACAAAGATTTACATGGCTGAAGGATGATATGCAAATTTGTGAATCATTCCATGTTTTTAATAAATAAATAAGCAAAAGGAAGATCAGTAGAGGAAGGAAAATGGGGAGAAAGAAAAAGAGGGAAATCAGGGTGGAACTGGAGCAAAATGAAGTAAATCAAATTCCATGCATGTATGATTTTGTCAAAATGATCCAACTTCTATGTGTAACTATACTGCTCAAATTAAAAAAAAAAAGATGACAGGAAAGCATGTTGTATATATATTTTAAAAAGAATCATAAGTTGTGACATCTAATTGTTTATTTTGAATTCAGTCAAATTCAATAGCAGTAGGACAGTGGACATTCCAACAATGCTTGTTGTAGTATCAGAAAGTGATAAAGTGTCCTTGTAGGTACAAGGTAGGTTCTGCTAATATCATGAAAGAATATATGTTTTTGCCTAACTCATAACCCTTAAAATGACCTTAGGTATAAGTTTTGCTTTGTAGGGGGAGAAATATTGGCAGTAATTTTAAAGGAAATAATAAAAGATAATTAAAAACAAAGAATAAATGTGATAATATTTCTTAGCACTTTCATTATTGAACCTTGCTATTTTAGTAATTTATTCTAATACTTGCATACCATTTTCTTTTCAAGCACTTTTCATAAAGTGCTTATTTCATATTATATCTATAAACTTTATACAGAGTGAGTAAATATATATTACTCTTGTGACACTTATCTTGTTTATTTGAGCCAAAGTAACTTTCTAAGTATAAAATTGAAAACATGATCAGAGAGATTAAAGAGAATCAGTTGACTTGACTTCTGAAAACTTGGAGAATCACTTAGGATAAAGGAAAAATTATTGCATTTTAAAGGCTAAATAATGATAGAAAATTTGCAAACTTCTCATGGTTCTGCCCTGGAATAGACCCAAAGCTCAGTTTTGAGCAGTGAGATAACTATATCTGAAATTATAATGTCTGCTTTTTAAAGAAACTGTTTTGATTGAGAAGTCTCAACTTCTGAGGACTAGACATCAAATTATTCCTTTATTTTTCAGTGAAAAACTGTCTGTTGGATCAGCAGGGCTCTTCTGCCATGAATCCGTTTCTCTTAAAACCACCTTGGACCAAATTTGTCACTTTTTAGTCATTTTTACTTTGTAACAATAAACTGGTGTTGGGAGTAACTTTTCCATGCTCTTTAATATTTCAGTCTCATATTTGACCCCCAGTTCCTTCCCTCCACAGCTTGCAATTGACCTGTCCCTGCAGTGTAGCCACTTGTGACCCAGACAAGCAGCAGAGGTGTGGGCCTTGGAGTATGATACATAATATACTCTCATATGTGTCCCCCCTCCTGCTGCTCTGACATTCTTTTGCTGGTGCTTAGAGGTTGGAGAGGAAATACATGATCCTCCTGTGTTGTCCAAAGCATGTCTGACTTCTATTCCTGAATTCTCACTATTTCTCTGAGGGCTAAAGGTCCAGGGCCTACCTTCTCATGGGGCTTATGCAGTAAATTCATAGAAGTCTCTATAGGAACCTGCGTGCTACATGCAGCATGCTATATCTGGGGAAAACTCCATTTTGTCTTCTGTCTGGCTATATTTCCTTGCCAAACATTGGGAATGCACTGTGCCAACACTCTTTCTACTGCCCCTTTCTTTAGCCCCAATAGCATCAGCTTCCATTTTGAGACAAGAGGCAATCACCTGTCCCCTAGTTGGTGAATTGAATTATCAGGTTCACTCATCTTATAGAAAGGGGAAGAGGAAGACAGGTTGAAGACAGAGCCACCAAAATATCAACTCAATACTTTCCTCCAAAAAAGTATTCCTTCTTCACCCACTCTCTTCATTATCTCATTCTGACAAAGGCCAGAAATTGGTTTGGCTTATTTTTTGTCTATGAGAGTTGAAAGAATGGGACCCATTTTGAACTTGGCCATGGAGATCTTAGTTTCCTTTATCAAAGAAGAATCATTGTAACAATTTTATTTTGTTTTGTGAAAGGTGGAGGAAAGATGGAAGGACATAACACCATTCTTTCAGTAATGGTGAACATTTCAATATATTTCAAGGTACCATTGCAATTAATTTAAAACAGAGGCCCAGAAAAGTTAAGTAACTTTTCCACAATAATGTAGCTGGTCAATGGCAGAGCCAGTATTCAAATACAGGGAGGCTGGTGACAGATGAACTAGAACCTGTCTCATAAGTCTCCCTAAGATGTGATGACCAATCATGTTTTGTTGAAGCAGGATCCTGAGACATTCGACTATGGATGTTAGAGGACACATCTCGGAACACTATTTATACAGTGAGAATTCCAACTCATTACACTATGAAGCCTCATTAAAGCGTGTTTGCTATTTATAGCAGTCACTGATCCCATCGATGGTAAGATTTAGGTAAATTAAAGTTTATTTTCTGTCTAAATAAAAAGCTTATTGAATCAAATTATTTTAGTGCAGTCTCCTATTGTGGTCTAGTTAACAAAAAAAATTGATTAATTTTATAAAGTGTTATATAATTTAGTGGCCATGGAGCTATTTTCTTCAATCCAGGGCATGCAGAGGTAATGAATAATAAACCTATTAGATGACCAAAGAAGATGTTTTGTTTTCTTTTGTATTTTAATGATGCTGACATATTAGATTCAAGCAAGGTGGAAAAAAATGAGTAATTTTTAGATACTCTTAATGATATATTATTCTTTGATAAAATTTCATGAGCTATAGTAAATCTCTCAGAATTCTAAAGCTATTAATGGTTAAGATAGTGGTACATGTAGTTACATTTTAAGTACTTAAAACTGCATTGACTTTCTCTACAATAAATCAGCATTGTCTTAGTTGAAGTGTTCATTCTGTCTCCCTGAAGATAAGAGAATGGTCTTCACAATTATTAGAGGCCTTTGGCACTCCTTCAGCTGGCTGGTTTAGCAATTTAGGAGTTGTTGCCTCTATAGTACATGTGAGAAGTAGTTTTCCATTGTTAAGTCAGAAAACTCAGTTGAGATTGCTTAAACAATAGTAGGGTATCTTGCAGATTTCAGGAAGAAGGATGTGGAAGGAACACAGTAGCAGAGATAAATAGGGAGTAGGATAGTCAAGGGAACACCGGGTACTTTCACTTCTAACATTTTTATCTCCATAGGCTTCCTTCTTTTGTTGACCATTCTTGAAATACTGTCATTCTTATTCATCTGTTAAAATTAGAAAACAGTCATCATTTACAATTGTCTAGAGGATAAACACGGTGGACTGTAAAGAACACAGACATTGAAATCTGACTGACCTGGATTTTATATTTCAGTTTTACCACTCACTGACTATACCATTTTGAGTGCATAATTTAATCTTATTTTCCTTGCATGTAAAAATAGAATGCAATTTACTGGGTTATAATGAGAACTAAATAAGATGCTGTATGTAAAGCATCTATTTTGTATGTTTGTTTTTGCTTATATGTTTTTCTCTTGTTGATTAAATGGTTGCTTAACTAATAATAATGTAGTACAAACATAATCATACCATACAAGATACTTTATTCACTTAAGTGTTTTTAAATTTACCCTCCTACTATGGAAAGGAAAACCACAGAGGTTATATCAACAAGCTGGTGGGGAATTTGCTGCTGAGATTGCCAATGTAGTTATGCTGTATCTACTACACTGGACCAGAGACCAATTTTGTGTAACCCATTTATAATGATCTGCTCAGTGGAAACAGGAAAATCTGACTCTTCCTGAAAGATATTCCCCTACTCTGTCTTTCTAAACTGGAATATTCCAACTTTGTGTAGGCCCAGGAACCAGTGATTTTTCTACAAACATTTTCTTTTAGGACCTAACCTGAAACCTAACTAGTCTCAGCGTTGGGAGCCTCCTATCTCCAAATTGTCCCCAAACACTTTGTTTATCAACTATAATCCTTTCCTCCCCAAGACTCACATATACATATTTTGTAACATAGTTCACAGAGAAATCTTTGAACCATGATTGTTTTCAGTCTGATATTCTAAATGGCATATGTGTATTGCTGATTTAGTTTCTCATTGGGTTTCTGAAATTTCTAACAAAGGCAAAGAATGGATTGGTTGACCTTTGCTTGGCCTTTGTGGTTTCCCTTGTTAAGAATCACCCAACTAGCCAGTCTCGGTGGCACACGCCTGTGATCCCAGTAGCTTGGGAGGCTGAGACAGGAGTATGCTGAGTTCAAAGCCAGCCTCAGCAATGGCAAAGTGCTAATCAGCTCAGTGAGACCCTAAATAAAACAGAAAATAGGGCTGGGGATGTGGCTCAGTGGTCGTGTGCCCTGAGTTCAATTCCGGGTACCAAAAAAAATAAATAAATAAATAAAAGAATCACCCAGTTCCTGTAGTGAATAATCATCTTGTAGGTACACATATGGACTGACTGGTTTAGTAGTGAGACAAGATGGGCAGAGTAAAGATTGAAGCTAAGTGGTGAAGCCTTTCCATCTACCCAGAATGTTCTTGGCATCTCTGAAAATTCATAGACTTTGCTCAAAGACATATATAGCAAATTCTCTAAAGTTAATTATATTTTATTCATTCATGAAGAATAATCCAGTAATTAAATAGACTTTAAAATTTAGTATGAGGAAAGGAAAGAATATGAAGGAGTCCAAGAAAATAATGCTTTTGAGCCAGGAAATATACTCAAGCTTGCAAAACATAGAACATCAGATTGGACAGTGGTTAATATGTGTGACATGAATAAGTTTGCCATATTATGTGAATGTTAACAACTAATGATGATTTGAGAAACTATTTCAGAGTTAAAAGCAGTCTCCAAATTTTATTTTCTTCATGAAGTAAGGGATGGACATTGGAAATTGGAGTATTTCACAGAGGTCTAGTGATGTAGTCTTTGTAAATGTTAAGGAGCTGCATTTCATTTTGTTCTTTTTTTGTAATTATGTATACATATGACAGCAGAATGCATTTTGATTCATTGTACACAATTGTAGCACAACTTTACATTTCCATGGTTGTACAAGATGTAGCCTTGCATCATACATGTACCTAGGGTAATGATGTCCATCTCATTCCACCATCTTTCTTACCCCCATGCCCCCTTCCCATCTGCTATATGCAGGACACATTCCTAGATGTTTCTTACATATTAAGTGCTTACAACAAGTACATGAGGAAAATCTTAAGCTCTTTTAAAGATGAAGAAAATAAGAATCAGTGTGGGTAATTCATCTTGTCCAAAGTTACACAGATTGCATTTCTATGAGAAGCCCATAAACATTTTTAAAAATAATGTAAAGGAATGCCTAATGTATCATTATGTATAACAAAAGCAATTTCTCTGATTTTTCTTTTACAAACCAAAAAGATAGGTGCCTTTATTTTCCTTTTGTATTTTAACTCTGATAAATGAATATCTTGTCTGTATGCTTAATTCCACCCTTCCAGCCTTATGAATTCTAACTTTGTCCTCTACTCACAAGCATGGTAATTATTTTAGAATAAGTGTTTCATTTATGATATTTAAATCTGAATTGTAGTATTTACTTAGTATATTTACAGTTACAAAAGGAGTTGAATTTGCTTGTAAGTTAAACTTAACAAAGTAAGTTTAAAAAGAAATAAGTAAATAGACCATCTAAATTATACAGAGAAGATATTAACACACTCCTAAAAATCTGATTTGTACACCTATATACTAAAATTATTATTAGTTTTTGACAGCTAAAGCAAGTAAAATATAATTTATAATCTATATTACATTTATAATAGCAAAAGCATGTGAAGTAATCTGCAAATATTTCTCTAAAGCTGTACTTAAGAAAAAAATTTCAAACACACAAATTTAGGTATGGCCCTCTAAACTGGAGGATTTCATTTAGTGCTGAAGTGGCATGATCTGAATTAACTTTTCTTTTTTAAAAAATGTATTTATTTATTTATTTTTATTCTGATTTGTTATTTTTGACAGAATGCATTACAATTCATATTACACACATAGAACACAATTTTTCATATCTCTGGTTGTACACAAAATATAGTCACCCCATTCGTGTCTTCATACATGTCTTTAGGGTAATGATGTCCATCTCATTCCACCGTCTTTTCTACTTCTACTTCCATGTCCCCTTCCTTCCCCTTCCACACTTTTGCCCTACTAGAGTTCATCTAATCCTCCTATGCTTCACCCCCCATGATCCATTATGAATCAGCCTTTGGCATTTGGTTTTCTGGGACTGGCTAATTTCACTTAGCATTATATTCTCTAACTCCATCCATTTACCTGCAAATGCCATGATTTTATTCTCTTTTAATGCTGAATAATATTCCATTGTGTATATATATCACATTTTCTTTACTTCATCTACTGAAGGGCATCTAGGTTGGTTCCACAGTTTCACAATACCTAAACTGTGAATTAACTGTTTTGTAAACCTCTAACCCTACAGTAAATAAAGAAGCCATAACACCAACAAGATGGTCACAAATATGTTATAACTGGAAGGGAAGCTTCAGCCATGGTTTTTATTGTTTCTTCGTTTTGTTTTGTTTTAAAATTTAAATTTATTTTTTTAGTTGTTGATAGAACTTTATTTTTACTTATTTATATGTGGTATTGAGAAAGGAACTCAGTGCCTCACAAATGCTAGGCAAGCGCTCTACCAATGAGCTACCACCCCAGCCCCCAAATGCAATCCACAGAGCTTATATTCATTGACATGTGGCTGTCATGGAGATTACCTTGTCTATGAAAGATTAAAGGTTCTGTGATTATATGATTTATGGTCCAAATGGGTACTCTTTTGAAAAGAAACCTAAACAGAGATGGTCCCTGATTCACTGGCAATATGATCACACTCAATAAAAGTTGTTTGTTTTAGACACCAGCACAAGGGCTTGCGATTTTTGAGGACCATACTCACATTTTCACCCCCTCACAGGCTTCTCTATTTAGTATGTTCTCAGTTGCATAGGTCCCTAGAAAATATATCATTTTTATAGATATAAAACATTTCCAACAATTTCATGAATTTATAATGTGCTTGGGTTAATTCCTCTGAAGTTGATGTTGAATACCAGATTCTTGGGGAAACCCACTGGCTCTTTAAAAAAAAAAAATCAATCCATGATCTTATAAAATGTGTCAGGAGGAAAAATTTCACGGCATGACTTTATTCCTCAGAGTCACCTTCCTATTGTAATTGCTCACTCCTCTCCATTGAAACACTCAGAGAATCCAAACAGAGACTCTTAAAGACAGACTCTCTTTCCACCTCTTTTTTTCAGATTTGCCTGCCGGTATCTGTCAATCAATCTATTTATCTATCTATCAAGACTGAGGATTGAACCCAGAACCTCACACCTGTTAGATAAGCACTCACCACTAAGCTTCAACTTCAGCCCTTTATTTATTTAGTTTTTTAAATTTTGAAACAAGTTCTCTCTAGGTTGCCAAGGCTGGTCTCAAATAGGCAATCCTTCTAAATCAGCATCCAGAGGAGCTGGGATTACAGGTTTATACCACCAAGCCCTGCAATCTTAACCATTTAAACATAATTTTCTTAAAAAGTCTTAGAGATTACAGATGATAGATACATAGAAGTTGACAAGTATCTGATTATCTGGTTTATAGAACAGAGTTCGCTCAACTTCACTTTGGAGGTGCCTCTGGGGTGGGGCTGCCTGCCAGATCCTCGTCTCTTCAGTTGACTTAGTTTAACTTGTTTATTCCTTGCCTTGCAGGAGCATTTTCAGATGTGTTTGTGCTCCCTAAAATCGAGCCAAAGAAGAGACAGGCCCAGAGAGAAATTGCTATTTCCTCTTCTTCCTGCTTTGGTTTCTTCTTGTATTTTTTTTTTCTCCCAAGGACTTTTTGGGTTATTTATAGCAGTATATGGATCCATCTAGAGGAACCCTTCTTCATCTTATTTCTTGCCAAAGACATCCCTAACTGTGTGAACATACCTTCTAAAAAGCTTAACACAAATATGAGAAATGCAGAGTTTCAGGAAGATGATTTTGGTTTATAGAATTCATGGAAGCAGCACCCTTGATCAGAAAATATTCATTAAAGTAGTACCAGATGGCCCCTTTGAGTATATAATATACATTGAAAATATTTGCATTATTAAAAGTGGTTGCAGGAAAAAACAACAGCTTCCTAAGTATTTAAAAGATTAAAATAGAGCTGTTAATTAATCAATTATTGTATATTAATAGTGATAGTATAAAGAATCTTCATTCAAAACTTCATGTCTACCACCCATACTGTCTTCAGAACTTATTACTTCTAATTTTAAATTCATGAACATCACTAGGAACAGGTATAAGGTGCATGAATGGTATGTACCTATGACATAGCTCCACTAGGATTTTTTAAAAAATATAAACTGTACATTTCATAATTTCATGTAACTAACATACAACTATAGATATTTTAAGTACTTTCTAAATCATATTGGCTTAGACTTGTTATATACCATATATTAAAAGCTAATTTATTGATTGATTAAATTGCAGGAAAGAATAATGATTACAAATAATTATGCCACTGGCTAACTCAAGGCTTTAGTAATTCATGCCAAAATTACTCCAAGGTACTTATTAGTGGTGGTCTTGTTGTAAATTGGCTGTCTGTGGACTATAGTTAGCGTTCAGTTGTCAATGATTCAATTACTTAAATGTTACTTTTGAATAACTTGACATTTATGAGTTAGAAAAATTAACACCAAAATCCAGATTTGCAGCATTTCTGTAACAACTGAAATATTTGACAGAAATGGATCTGCCAAAGTTTGTATGGGATAAAACTGAGCATGCCCTCAACAAGGCTGCTTTTACAGTGTCTTCCTGACTTTGATAAGCACTTGAGTTTGCAACCCTTGATCAACACACTGTTCCACTGTACCCTGCACACTTCCTGCAGATGAAACTTCTGACTGCATCACAGTAAATGTGCTGTAGCTCACTACAAGGAACTTACCACAGTTCCCCATCAACTCTGTAACCTGGCCTTCACTACCTTCCCCTTCTGGCCTCTGCCTGTTATCTGTTATCTTCTTTCTGCTATTCATAATTAGGTACCAGTAGAGCTGTAGCTTATGCATTTACACCTCTTCACTTTCTTTTGCTCTTTATTCTCTCAAATTCCTTCCCATCCATTTTCATGAATTAATACCAAAGCTATTTTGGGGGGTGGGGGTCCAAGTAAATCTTTGAATCTCAATTATATCTCCTTTCAACAACTAAGGTGATAGTGATCTTTCTCTCCTCTACACTAATAACATTGACTTATCTAAATTTCAAATTACTAAATATGTAGGACTTTATGTTGAAATCATGTGACAAAGCCTTATGCCAGCTATGGGATATCTAAATCTGGTTCAGTTTGAATCTCACTTATACTTAGCTTAATTCCATAAACTTATTTGCCAGTCAATAATTATTTGTTGAATGGAAACATTTTCTTCTTTGTTCCAATATACTTTATGTAACTAACATCTGGGACACAGATGTTGATAATTATATTTGCATTTTAATTAGCTTCATGATAAATGTGAGTATTTAAAACACTGGCTTTGTAAGGTATATAATCATTTGGAACTCTAGAGCCTTTTGTATAAGGAAATGTTTGACCTTCCTGCTTAATCTTTTTCCCTGATAATTGCCACCATACTGCTTGGTTCTTAATACCTCCCACCACTAGAGTATCTCAGAAACAACTATGGAATACCTGTGATGGATTTTGACTGACAATTTTAATAGTATAATGTAAAAAATTATAAGAAAAACAAGGCAAGCACTCTACCAACTGAGATAATATCCCCAGCCCTTAAGATTAGTAACTCAAGTCTGGGGAAAAGCGCATGGACTACTGCATACATGGCATACATTAAGGGCATCTGAATAGCAAACCACTTCCTCGTGCTAGGTGCGTGAGGGCAAACCACTTACCCCATAGGCAAAGCCCTGGGCATGAGGCCTCGTGTTATAGTCCCTGCACTTGCTCCGTGGCCCACTCCTGGATTGGTCGCTACAAGGACAGTTGGCCAGAAATTTTATTGGTGGCTGCCTGTAATCTGCTTAGCTACTGCCTGAGTATATGTACATGGTAACTGCACAATAAAATTAGACCTGCTTCCTGCTTGGTTTCCAGAAGTCTTGATTGGCGACCCCACAGCCACATTCTCCTCTACCCTGTTCTGTGGGCCTCCTCGCTATATGAGAGAGCCCACACACTCAAGAGCATGTGCTTACATTTAGAATATATTGCATTTAAAGTAAGGACTGATAGATTTTGTTTTTTCTGTTTTTTTTTTTTCCTGTCTGTTTTTTCTCATGTGTTAAGCACTTGCTTAACTGCACTGCATTACTAGCTTTCTGACTCAATAATCTCTTCTTACTTTTCTTTTTCTTCTCAGTGCCTCTCTCTGGTTAAAGATAAGGTAGTGGAGGGAAAGGTTTTATGGATTGTGCTTTGCTCTGGGCCTTCCTCTAGTTTTTCTCTAAACCTGATTCAGCATCTCCGAGAAAATAGCAGATTGCAAAATGAAAAGAATTGCCAAAGTTGGTCGATGTATATACATTCATAAAGTTCAAGTCAAACTGTTTCTATCTTTTAAATGTGTTACCAGTAATTTCAGAAGAGATTTACAACACAATAACATCCTCATTTTTACCCTGGAGTGAATCTTTAATTGTTTTAAAAGACAGAAGCAATTGCATTCTTATAAATATATTCATTGAAATATGTATAAATATAGTTATTCAGCACAGCTATATCAGCAAGGGCTGTAGAGATAACTTGTGCTTGACCTTTACTCAAAGTAAAGGAGAAACCATTTCACATTGCACTTTAAATCTCTTAATGGACTGTTGCAATGGAGGAACAGCCTACAATGATCAGCATTAAACTCCTACAGTGTTTATTCAGGCACTTTGAAAAAGCACAGATTTTTTTTTATTTGTTATTTTTAATCCACTTTTTCCATATTTCTTATTTTATCAAGAGAAAAAAGTAATGAAGCAACAGACTATGACAATTCAGTCCATGTGACACCACCATGAAGTGACCTTTTCCACATGTTAGTCTCACCTATTTGTTTTAGATTAGTTTCCACTTATCTATGTTTACATGCAATGCAATGAATTACTTGGATCCTCATAGTATTTGCTTCTCATAAGAAGGAATAGAACAGGCAGAATGTTTGCTATTTTCAAAAGGGGATCTCAAAATTTATTTGGAAAAATGCATTTTTCAAAATTCAATTATAAAAATTTTCAAAATCTAATTGAAAAAATACATTTAAACAGACCCAATGATAAAAGTTCAAGTGTAGACAGTTTATTTGAAAGATAAAGGGACCAAAATTAGTAAAGGAATAAATAAGTATTTTGGTTTCTGGGGGCTGTCTATAAAATAGTACCCCAAACTGGATGACTTAAACAACAGTAATGGATTATTTCATAGTGCCAGAGGCCAGAAGTCAGAAATGAAGGTATTGTTAGGACCATGCTATCTTTGAAGGCTCTGGGGAAAGAGTTGTTCTGTGCCTCTTTCCCAGCTCTGGTAGCCTCAACTACCCTAGTAGATGCACTGGTCCAACCTTTGTCTTCACAAGGTGTTCTCCCTGTAAGTCCTCACAGCACACTGGGATATGTCCACCTCTGTGGCCAAGTTTTCCCCTTTTTATAAGTCATATTGGATTAGGGCCCATTTTAATCTCATTTTAACTTGATTATTCAATAGATGTTTTAGTGAGCTTTTTCCCTGCTGTGACTAAAGGATCTGTCCAGTACAGTTTTAGGAGGAAAGGTTTATTTGATGGCTCATGGCTTCAGAGGTCTCAGTCCATAGAAGGCTGGCTCCATTCCTTCAGGCTAGAGGTGAGGCTGAACATCATGGCTGGAGAGTGTGGCAAAGAGAAGCAGCTTACATCATCATCAGAAAGCAAAAAGAGAGATCTTCACTGGCCAGAAACAAATATATACCCCCAAGCCACGCCCCAATTCCCACCTCCTCCACCCACACTCTGCTACTTCAGTTACCCCTCAGTTAATCCCTATCAGGGGATTAAGTCACTGATTGGGTTAAGATTGTCACAACCCAATCATTTTTCCTCTGAACCGTCTTGTTCACATGTGAGCTTTTGGGGCCAACTCATATACAAATCATAACAATAATCTATTTCCAAAACAAGATCACATTTTAAAGGACTAGGGATTTGAACTCTAACAGATTTGTGTGTGTGTGTGTGTGTGTGTGTGTGTGTGTGAGAGAGAGAGAGAGAGAGAGAGAGAGAGAGAGAGAGAGAGAGAGAGAGAGGCAATTCAACCCATAGCAACAGAATGAGAGAAAGAACACAAGATATAAATTTAAGTCCAATAACAAAACACTGGGGACAAGTGTGAAAACACTATCCTCAGGTGTCCCACTGGGGGGAAAAAAGTGCAGGAGTATATATTTATAAACCCTCACCAGTCATGGGGGGAGAAGTATTAATTCCCTTACCTCATAACTGTTCTGTATTTACATCAAAACAGGTTTTGGTGGTCAGAGGATATTGTCAGGCAAAGAAATACAAATGAAATGAGTTGAAAGTCGTGGCCTTTGTTGAAGTAGAGGAAGGAAATTTGGGATGGACACCAATAGCATCTGTGACAATACTTGACATAACTGGGAAAGTGTGTAGCCCACCATACTAAAAAAAAAGCAAGTTAAAAACTGGGACAGCAGATGTTAACCAGAGAGGACTTTGGACACATTTGAAGGAACTGATGGATATTGTCAGCTAGTGAGAAATCAATGAAGGAAGTAACAAGGTCTGAAAATTGGATAAAATTAGAAGCAGCCTCTGTGTGATAATCAGAACTGTCCAGCTACAGAGAAGCCTCATTCTAGGCAAGGGTGTTCCACCTAGACTCACCCTTGCTCTAGGTGAAAGTCCACTTCGCTTAGTGTCGCTGTTACCAGCTTGGTCACTGCTTATTTCTTAAACCTCTTCTCTGTACTAGTTTTATATGTATAAACTAAAATCAGGATCAGTTTCCCAGGGCTACCATAACAAAGTATCACAAACTAGGTGGCTTAAACCACAGAATTTAATTTTCTCCCAGTTCTGGAAGCTGGACAGTCAAGATCAGAGTGTAGCATGGTTGGATCTTCCCAAGGCCTCTCTCCTTGGCTTGACGATGATCCTCATCTTTCCCTGTGTCCTCACATCATCTTCCCTCTTAACCTCTTTAACATGTCTGTGTCCCGATCTCCTCTTTTTAGAGGACTCAAGCCATATTAATTGAGGCCTAGTCTAAAGACCTCATTTTAATTTGATAATCTCTATGAAGACCTCATCTCCAAACATGGTCACATTCCAAGTACTAGAGATTAAAACTACCACATATGAATTTTGGAGAGGGCATAAATTAGCCCATAACCCTGCCTTCTGATCACCCCAAATTCATGTTCTTCTCACATGCAAAATACATTCAGCCCATCTCTACATTCCCCCAAATCTTAACACTTTCCAACATCAATTGGAAACCCTCAATCCATCTATATATGTCAAGTGTGAATGAGTGAGACTCAAGATATAATTTATCTTGAAGCATAATTCTTATCCAGTGACCTCTGTCCACTTTGGACAGTAATTTGGCATCCTCAGTTTCTTTCCACTCCCTGTACTGTCTCACATCCTGGCCCTTAAAAGGCTTTCTGTCTTCTCAGGACACTCTAGTTTTTTCCTCTTCATCCATAAAGCAGATATGTACATGATGTTTCTTCTCATGTGATTTTTCATGGTCCCTGTTTCTTGCTTACTCCTTCAGAGACCCTGTAATTCCCTGTGATAGCACAAACCGTATAGTATCTCAAGTAGTCTCAACATTTAGTTGAATGTTCATGCTACTCTCAAGATATGAAACTAAGAGAGCAAGGGTTTCCATGATGTTTGGCTTGTCACCACTATAGCCCTGGATTGGTCCTAGAAAAGTAGGAAGGGGTTAGAAAATTAGCTGAAAGAAAGAGAAAGCGGGGGGGGGGGGGGAGAGAGAGAGAGAGAGAGAGAGAGAATGAGAATCAGGGAGGGAGGAAGGAAGGAAAGGGGGAAAGAGAGATGAGCAATGAGCAAGAGAAAGAAATAAAGCAAGGAGGGAGGATGAGCAGAAGAGAGGAGGAAGGGAGAGAGGGAGGAAGGGAAGAAATTAGGCTTATATGAAGGGTAAGAAGGTGAGCCCATTAGACAGGGAAGTGTGAATGTAAGGTTATGACAGTGTGGTTCTGGGCACAGCTGGGTGTGTCACCTTGATCAGGTGATTTAACCTCAGGTTTCATCTGACAAATAAAAGAGCTGAACTTTGTTTTTCATCTCCATGATGGTGAAGTTGTGAGAAATGGTTTTTAGCAGTCAAGAGTTGGGTATAAGATGTGATCAGGGCAGGCTGGACGCTGAAGGACCACCTAGGAGTCTCTTGTATAAATACAGATGTAAGGTTTGTTTGAAAGAAAGTTAAAATGATGAATTGTGCGTAGGGTTATGGTTTGGACAGTAACACCTGCATATGTTCCTGTTTGTGCTAGCATAGGCCTTTTATAGACATGTGTTAGCTGTAACATATACATGGTGTATGTCATCTCTTACTATAATCACCTCTTCAAAAAATATTACTCATTTTCAGTATATGGGTGAGAATGATGGTGTGCAGATATTTATCTGAAGTCCTGTTTAAGATATCTGTTTATATTGTTAATCTCAACTACGATGCTATGATCAATTATCAATCATCTGTGATTAGAAAACACTTCCTGGTAACAGGTCTAGGAAAGTCTTCTGTGGATTAACATGGAGGAGAAAAAGAGCCATTTGGAGCTGAACAATTCTTATACCAAACCCAAACTGAAGAGTGATTTTGTGGTGTCTACTATGCTCCAAACTCTTCCTGAAACTCCTCTCTCATATCCATCCAGGATCACCAGTAATCTGGCAGAAGATGGAATTATTTTATGGAATGCTGAATCATCATATCCTAGTGAGATCTGTTGAAGTCATATATGAAAGAGTAATTAATGCTGCCTAACTTTACTAGTAAAAATTGAAAAAGATTTATTAAAAAATCATTTGAATGTTAACATTTCAAAAGTGAGTATGGTTGGTAATTTTCTTTCTTTTTTTTTTTTTAGAAATTTTTATCTTCCTGGTAGTTAACTGTCTCTTCATCTGGGGGGGGGTGGTGTGGGGGGAGGGAAAGACGAGGAATATCTAGAATTTTAAGTACATGTAAAAATAACAAAACTAATAGTAATAACAACAATAATATTGACAAACATTTATTGAGCCCTTACCCTATTCCAGGTATTTTATCAAGAATTTTACCTGTATCATCTCTTGATTATCTCCATTTTTTTTTAAATGAGAGTTATTTTCTGTAAGGCAAAGAGGAGGTGACTTTTCCTTGACCACCGGGGTAAGTGGTGGAGCTAAGTGAGGAAGCTCTGCCTTTATTCAGACATGATGAATTTATAATAGCTGGTAAATAGGCACTTGCTGAATAGGAATAATAAATCATGCACAAATAATACAATGCAAAGCTGAGAGAAGGGTATATTAGATACTGATGTTCTAAATAAATTTATATTGTATTGGAAATACTCCAGGATTATGTAGAAGAACAAGAGATGTTTATATATGTAGTTGAAAACCATGGCAAAACTCAGATTACACCAAGGATTTATACAGCTTCCTTTCTTGGGATATTTAGGTGCCGTTAAGAGACACACAAGTGTGATAAATGATTCATTAACTTCTTGCATATTTATAGATTTCAATGTTCTCTTTAAATCTGCAGTTAGCCAAGATAAAAATATTTGGCTTCTTTAATTTTCTTCATTGCTTTCCAGGTACTTCTTTGGCAGATGAGACCTATTATCTATCTCTGTGATTCAATGAAAAGTTTCATTGCATTTCACTGACTGTAAAATCAGATTCTTCTTTTTCAGGTCATTCAATGCTATAATTAATGTTATGCCTAAATCTCAGGCAATATCCAAGATTGTTTTGACATCATGTATTCTCAGTTTTTTTTTTTTTCTATTGACTACTTAGATTTATCCCCTGAACTCACTCAGAAAGGAGTTCTGTTATTTACAAAAACACTATTTAGATTCTTCTCCTCATTTGTTTTATTATAATTTTACTGTCCATTCGGAAGCAAATGATTTAGTTTCTCCGAACCTGTTTTCTATTTTGTAAAATGGAGATAATAATAATTATTATATCTTAGAACAGCATGAACTTTCAGTAAGACTTATTTGTGTATGCTTATCCTTAACAGCTTTCTTAAGGTCCCAGTAGTCATAAATAACTGCTTATTCAACATCTTCATTCACATATCCAGTGGGCATTGCAAATCTAACATGTCCTAGATTCTGCTTTTGAATTTTCTTCCTCAAATAAACTCCTCCCCTGACTTTCTAATTTCTGTAATTTATCCATTTGCTGGAATTAAAAGTTAGGAGTCACCCTGGCATCTGCTCATTCATACCTTATAGCCAATCCATCAGTTAATTCTGTGATCTCTCTATTCAAAATAAGTCCTGAATCTGAGCACTTTTATTACCTCCCTTGCTATCATCCTTGTCCAAACCATCATCCTCTTCACTAGGGCAATTCCAATCTGGGCTCTCCCACCCTGCTCTTGACCTATACAGATTTTCCCCCTCTCAATAGTAGTTAGAGTAATCCTCTTCCTCTTTCAATTACATCATGTCTCCCCTCACTTGAAATACTCCGGTCAAGTTCCATCCCATTAAGAATGAAGTCTAGGCAGTTGATCATCAGTGATAAACCCACAACATGCGACCCTAGACATGCTACAGCTTTATCTGCACCACTCATGCTGATGCTGCCCTGTTGGCCTTCCTGCTTTTCCTCAGTCACATCAAGTGCCTCCTTTCCTCAGGGCCTTAGTGACTGTTCTTCCTTATATCTAGAATATTCTTAGATATTTGCCTGACTTGCTTCCTTACCCTGATTGCTTTTCTTTAATACTCATTGCTTAAGGAGGGGCTGAGTTGGGTCTTTTTAAGATAATTTATCTCTATAGAAAATCCTTCCCATGGCCCCCAACCATTCTCCAACCTCTTGCTCAGCAACCACAGCATCTGTTTTTCTGTTTTGTTTTATTTGGGGGAGCAGTATCGGGGATTGAATTCAGGGGCACTAGACCACTGAGCCACATCCCCAGCCTTATTTTCTATTTTATTTAGAGACGGTCTCACTAAATTGTTTAGTTCCTAGCTTTTCTGAGGCTGGCTTTGAACTCACAGTCCTCCTGCCTCAGCCTCCAGGCCTGCTGGGATCATAGGCGTGTGCCAATATGCCTGGCTGGCATCTGTTTTTTTATGCAGTGTTTACTTGTTTAAATGTTCTTTCCCTGGAGTGTACACCTCCTGGATTTGTTTATTCAACATGGTATCCCCAGTTACTTACAACAGTACATGGCACATGGTAAATTTTCAATATGGATTTTTTAAAAAATGAATTGATGGATAGGAAGCCTTGACATAACCGCCAGGAATATACTGACTGTGACAGATAGCCTCATAAATGTTAGCTATTACCATTATATCATTTTCTAATAATACACATTAGAAAATCAGAGTCTCACATTCTGTTAATGTAGCAAAAAACCTTTTCAAAAGCTATTTATATATTCCTCATGAATTCTGTCAGATCAGTATCTCCATTTCACAGTGGGGGTAAATGAGAGTATTGAAAAAGTGATAACTCATCTGGAATCAAACTATTATCAGAAGTTTAGAGTTGACCTAAACTACTGTTTCTACACCCAAGAATCATGTAAAAGAAGATGATTTAAATGAAAGGACACCACTTTTTTATAACAAGAGTTGATTTGGCTGGTATCACTGAAGGGGCAAGTATCTGTTATTTTACTACATAATACTTATGTCTACAGAAAGATTAAAAATTCCTGAGAGGAGGGGACCACTTTTTGATCCACGATATCTAACATACTAGAACCAGACATGTTCTAACACCCAGTGTTATTCCACTTTGCTCCATCTGCCTCCTAAATCACTGCCAAGAAACCAGCCTCAATGTTTTTTTTTCTTTTCATTTTGTAGCTTTTTATAAAATTAATTTTCCATTTACATAGTATGAGTAGTTGTTAGACAAGCCAATTTGAAATAATGTTGCTCACAAAATTCAGCAGGCTTTAGCACTGTTAGATAAATTCCTTCTTTTATTCTTAGCCACTAATTGTAGGTCTGCTCAGTTGTCCTCAGAGGCAGCAAACTGTTGGGGAGAGAAAAGCAGATAGCAATAAAGCTGGGAGAAGTGGAGGGGTGGGAAAGTAAATGAGAGAGAAATGGTCCAAAGAAATGAGAAGACTGAAAGGAGATGGCCAGAATTGCAACTGTATCCTCAGTGATGAACAAGAGGCAATGCCTGTGACAAATTTATGAGGTGCTATAAACCAACAGGGATACTGAAAGAAACTGAATTGGAGCAAGCCGAGGAAGAAGGAAACTCTAGACATAATGGCAAATAGTGTAGTTGAGGTTGCAGTAGCTGGTGGAGGTATTTGGGATTAATACAATAAATGACATACGGTGGATGTTAACAATGGTTGTAACAGCTAAGGAAGTGAATGTCATATTGTCATGCTGTAGAAGCATGAATTTAATACTGTACTGAGTTGGGGGAGAAATGAGAAGCTGGACCTAATTTTCCCTGCTGCTGATTTTACTGTTCTAAGAGATGCCGGTGGCACCTAGGTGTTTTGCTGATGTCAATATGGCTGTGGTGGGTGAATTTGAAATAGCCACTGCTTCTATCATGGTGTTACAAAGGGGACAGGCAGTTGAAGACGCCAAACAGTTAGGGAGCTGGAGTGCCATAGCTCACTGACCAGCTTCTCTAGTGGAGTTCTCTAGTTGTTTATTGAGGCTGTAAGGGCAAACTAGTGCTTATGATAAAAATCAGATTAAAATTACTTGAAGAAGCTTTTACTCTGCACGTTAGTGCTATGGCACAGGTGTAATGAAAAAAAATATATATCTCAAGATTCTCAAAGTGTTACAATTGTTTCTATTTATTTTGTAGGTGAAACCAATTACTTTTGTATCTGCATTAATATAGCCCACCCTATGATCTGCACATTGCTGCTTGAAACCTTCTTTCTTTCTAATTCAACTATCTCCTTCATGCTCACAGAATCTTTGAGCATAGGACCAATCCCATTTTTTTAGTAGAAAACTTAAGGATCAGGTTGAAAATTTTATCATAGATGAGTAGGGCACCCAGAACCCATCCTCTTCATCCTCACTGTCTTGCTTTAGTGTTTTAGTCCATGATTAATATGGAGGCATTGGGGCAAGGTAGTGAGTGATACAGAAATGGTACTCAGAATCACTATATAAATTGTTGGTCCCTGGAAAATATGTATTATATTTTAATTATGTTACCAAACTTTCAGTATAAGTCTTCACTTGACAAATTCCTTGTGTTTATCAGACATTCCCATTATCTCCTTTATCACCTTAAATATAATTATTTTATGCTGATTTATTTATTCAGTTAAAATACTTGAATAACTAGTATGTGATAGGTAAGATTATAGTCCTGAGAATATAATGATGAGCAAAGTAGTGTGTAAAAATTCATATACATAGGGAATTCTTGGATCATTTTATGAAATAGGTAGTTTGAAATATGCCATTTTAAAGTATATAAACAAGAAAAAATCTGTGAATTATTTTTAATATCATTATATTCATTAGCATTTATTGGTCCCTGATTATGAATGATGCAGTGGTATTAGCCTTGAGGAGCTTATGATGAAGCCTATAGCGTAAATATTGTGCTTTTCATGCTCATCATCATAATCTCAGTGCTTAGTCATAAAGTAAGAGAAGTACCCTTCAAAAGAAATTTTAAAATTCTTGTTAAAAACAACAAATCAATTTTAAAATTTTTTTGCAATAGACATGAAACAACCAATTAGTGTTTACCTAATGTGTATTCCTGAGACTCTCCTAAACCAGGTACTAGGTTTTCGGGAGGGTGGGGTTAGATCCCAGTTTTTATTTTTTAAAATGTATCTTTTTCAATTTTATGGCTAAGAGTTAGTTACAAAGGACTGGCTTGGAGGGAAATTTCCAAATGCATGCCAAAGAGCTCCAAAAAAGGTTCTGGCATTTCTATCACCTTTAGTAATGCTTTAGATTAGGATTCAGCAAACTGTGGCCCATGGACCAAATCCAGCTCACCACCTGTTTTTGTACAGCTTGTGAGATATGAACAGCTTTTATATTTTAGATGGTTAAAGAAAATTAAAAAAAGAACAACACTTTGCAACATGGAAATTACATGAAATTTAAATTTTAGCATATACAAATAAATTTGTTGGAACACAGCTGCCCTCATTTAGTTTGTGTTATCTGTAGGTGCATTACCACCACAATGACAAGGTTGAAATAACAAGACAGAGACTGTGGGGCTTGCAAGCCTAAAATATTTGCTCTCTTGCCTTTTACAGAAAAAAAAATATTACCTGTCTTTGTAATGAAAAAAATAATAATGTTCACTACATTTTCACAAGATTTCAATATTTGAAAAATAGTAATTTAGATGAGGTATTCACATTCCAAAAGATTCTTGTTCTTATGAAGGGATAGGCCAAATCCCGCAAGATAAAATGCAACAGGTAAGACAGAAACATCCCATATGTTGGTCTAAATAAAACAAGAACACCATACACCATTATGAACAATATAGCTCTTGCAAATGTAAAAATGACATGGGAGTTTCAGTGGACAGTAAATTCAAATAGGTGTCAATTGTGTGATTATGACTAGTAAAAATTTAATGGGATATGCACCTATAAATAGAAAAATAATATGTAAAATAGGAAATGGTAAGACTATACCTAAATAATTGACTCCAGTTAGGCTGTCCTACTTTCATAATGGAATAGATACCTGAAGCTTTTTCAGGACGGTGAAAGGATATAAAATCATGCCAAATGGCAAATGACTTAGCCTGAGGAAAAGAAGACTTGAAGCAGATAGAACAGATAGCAGTTTTCAAGTATTTGGATGAATGATGTGTGGAAAAAGGATTTGGTTTATTCTGAGTGAGTCAGAAGGGTCAAGCCATTTATGGAGATGGAGAGTATAGGAATATTAGGCTCAATATTTAAAAACACCCACATTAATTATTGTAAATATGGAATTATATGCCTCACACAGTCTTCCTTTATCTCTCTGCAAGGTATGGACACAGCCAGGAAGAACTTTGGTTAGGATGTTTTGATGGGAATCAAGCATCCAGAAAAACAAAAATAGATCACCTAACATCCCTCTCAACATTAAGTATCTCTGAGAATAACTCTGTAAAGTTATGCACACATTTTAATATTCATTGAGCATTGACTATTTACAGAGTATTTTTTAATATAATTGTGAAGGATATAAAGGGAATCTATGATATGGCTCCAAGGAGAAAAAAAGAAATTTTGCAAATAAGGTATAAATACATAAAACATCAGGATGAATAATGGATAGAGTGAAATTGTATAGTCATTCAGAGAGAGTGGGATCAGTGAAGATCTTAGGAAGGAGGTGGGCTCTGAATGGACCCTTGAAGGGTGGTTTGAATTTGGCTAGGTGGTGATAAGACATGGGGCTTCTAAGTGATGAGAATAATGCAAGCAAATATCAGAAAGAAGAGAGATGTATGATGGCAGAACAGTTTTCATCCATTATCGCTTCAACACTAAAGAAGCACTCACAGGTGGAAGTCACAAAGCAAAGCAGGAAGGGGCTAACAAAGATGAATAAAGTAGGTTCCTGCCCTCAAGGTGCTCCCAGCCCAGCAACGTGAAAATCAGTGTCAACATCTCTCTGAAGTAGTATAATTCTTGGGTGATTCCACTGGAAGGTGAATTACTGAAAATTTCTTAGGCTATCTTTTTTTCTAGATTAAGAAGTTCACTAACATTCATTTAGCAAATATTTATATTTAAAAAAATTATTTGTTATTTCTAGATGTATGTGACAATAGAGTATATTTGTTATTATTATACATACATGGAGTATAACTTATTATAATTAGGATCCCATTCTTGTGGTTGTACATGATGTGGAGTTTCACTGGTGTTGTATTCATATATGAACATAGAAAAGTTATGTCTGAATCATTCCACTGTCTTTCCTATTTTCATCTCCCTCCCTTTCCTCATTCTCCTTTTTCTAATCCATTGAACTTCTATTCTTCACTCCCTCCCACCCTTATTGTTTGTTAGTATCTACATATCACAACATTCGGCTTTTTGTTTGGGGGGACTGGATTATTTCATGTAGCATGATAATCTCCAGTTTGATTCATTTATTGGCAAATGCCATAATTTCATTCTTCTTTATGGTTGAGTAATATTCCATTGTGTATGTATGCCACATTTTTTAATATCCATTCATCTGTTGAAGGGCACCTCAAATACTTCAGTGCAATATAGACAGAACGCTCATGCTGACCAGAATATAAGCTAAACACATATTTTTTAAATTCCCTGATCCTTCAGGAAACATAAAATTGTGTTTATTGTTTTGCAAACTTTGGGAGGGCAAAATCAATAGAGAAATACCTCTGGGGAGCTCGCAAGGGGTTTTTAAGAGCTCTATCTGCGAAGAAATGACTTGAAATACTCAGCAGTGTCTCTTTAAACCTGGGTTCCTTTCTTAAGCAATATTTGTTTTTCTGTCATCCATTCCATTTTGTTTTGTTTTGTTTTTTGTTTTTTAGCACCTGCAAATTTAAACTAGAAATTCTATCCTTTGTGTCCTAGCTCTTGTCACTCTAAATGTCTCTTGTTGTGCGAATCAGTATTGGTTCTTCATACAAATAAAATGCAAATCATATCCTTGCCAGAGCTAACACTTATCTCAATGAAATCAGAACAAATACTTGAAGGTTAAAACTGAGATTCATTGCCTAGCAAAATAAAGAGGAAGAACACTGAATGCAACATGAATTTTCTCCTGAGATGAATTCAAAATGCAAGCCAAAAACTTAGTAGAAATAAAAATACTTCTTGTGCCAAATGAGAGATTTTGATCTCTATATATCGGGCTTACTTCTCCTCCATTTTTCTTTCACATGAAATTTAGTACTGATCATCTGACTTGCTTCTCACTCTTAAAAAAAATTGCCATATTTAATTTCATGACACAAAGCATATTAACTCTAGTGCCCAGATCAAATGACTGTCCAAAAGGAGTAGGCATCCTGATCAATCAGAGCCCAGTATTCTACTGGTGAGTGAAGTGAGTAGCCTGGGTTTGTTCAGCTCTGCCTTTGTCTGGCAAAAACTGAAACTGACTTTTCTGGACTAAGGTCTCCTCATACATTAACTCTGTGAGTCTGTGAATATCACTGTATTCATGCAGTTGCTTTGACTCATAAAATAAAAACTGTGGTGTTATATACCACTGATTTCTAACCAAGCATTCTCCTTTATAACTCCAAGAACTTAAAATAACCATAAATATTACTACATCATAAATGTTTTTATTTGGTATTTCAATAACATTTTCAACACGAATGTTTTTTTCTAGTTCTATATATTTCATGATATATATTGAAAAGATTAATTAGAGAAGAAATCCATGGACTGCCAAAGGGTCCATGATATAAAAATGCTTCAGAACTCCCAAGTCCCATATTTAACTGGTAAACAATTGTGGCACCTTCTTTGGCCTACTCTATCTTGAGAGTAGCAGGGAAGCAAACCAGGCATGCTAAAGAGGTTTGTGAAACCAAATACCTACAAAGCAACATCCATTCACACAGTGGATATGTATTGTGTTACATAATTGATATTCAATAGTTATTGCTTGTTTACTTGGTATAGCTCTTGTTTGATAAAACCAGAAATGTTGAAAATTAAATTTAACTTGTTAAAAAATCAAAACACTGCATCTATGTATAGTCCAACATCTTGGAAATGTTACAATAGGATGAGAGAAGCTCAGTATGCATGTACTGTTTCTGCAGTTTGGGTAACTACAACTGTCAACAGTAGCACTTTCCAAGGGTATAAGTTGATTTCTGGTTCTAATTAACATAATCTATGTCTGTCACAGATATCTTAAATATAAGGTCTGAAAATTAATGAAAACTGTGTAATTATAGTTACTCCTTAGCTAAGTATTTTCAAACAAGAAAATGGGCTGGGGGTGGGCAAACTCCCTCCAAAGGCAAAATCCACCCATTCAGAAATAATCTTAAGAAAAAACCTATAATATCCTTTGGAACAGGAGATATCACATTCTGTCATGTTCTGGTTATGTTGAATTTCATTTTTCATTGCTCATGGACTCTGAATGTAAAGGAATTTGATCCTTGTATCCCATTGTTGATGAGGTTAAACAATTATTATTTTGCTTAAACTAAGAATGGAAGAATAAATACAGGATAGTCACAAGCCCCACATCTATAATGCTTATAACTTGTCTGAGAATTTTTTCTTCATGTGTCTAAATATCACAAAATGCAGAGAAATTATTACTCCATATCTGCCTGAGAGCACTGAATGAGCTTTTTAAAATTTTACTAATTTTTAATTGTTGCAGATTGTTACAGAATTCTACCATGAAAGCTATCTGTTTCAGATGAAACTTTTAAAATATCCATGTTAATTGGGAAAAAAGAGATAAAACCTTTCTCTGAGAACAATAATAAACAATGATTGATAAAACTAGAATTAATTTTCTTACTCTCTAATGTTGTGATGTCACCAAAGATAAATTTTTATAATCACTTATCTGAGTTCCTTGTGAGCATGTAACCTGTTTGTGTGTAATTATATGTGACCCATATTTCTGGCAATATTTATTTACTGTCAAGCTCTAAGGATTACCAAAATTATTATTTTTTTGAAATTTATCCTTATATTAATTCTTACGACTTGAAAACAAAATTTAATTATATTGCTTATTGCTGCTCCTTATTAAGCACTCTAATATGTGACACTAGGCTTTTAATTAGCTTATTTTATTTCAATCTCACAACAATACTATGAAGTAAACAATATTATTATCCCCATTTTACAGATGAGGAAACTCAGTGTTCATCAGCTCAACCATAGGCTTAAACCACAGGAATCTCTTTCTCAGTTTTGAGAGTAGAAAGGACAAGATCAAGGAACCCATAATTTAGTTCCCTGATGACAGTTGTCATCTCAGCTTGCAGATGGCCACCTCCTCAGTGTGCTCTCCTTCAGTGGAAACAGAAAATTCTGGTCTGTCTTCCATGTGTTATAAGAACATACAACTCATGGGGCAGGGGCGTGTGTGTGACCTTATCTAAACTCAGTTATCACCTAAAGGCCTTCCCCTGAAATAACATTCCAGTGTCGGGTAGGGCTTAAACATATACACTTTGGGAAGGGTAGACATTAAGACTGTAACATTCAGGACTTGAGGAGGTAGAATAACTTGCTTAATGTTCCAGAGGTAATGAGTGGTTATAAATGAAGTATGTTCCAGAAACTTGTTAAAATAATACTTTGTATTGGTGTGATGACCATAAAAGTTCTCAGTTTAACTTTACCACCCTTAGCAGGTGCATTCTTTCAGAACCCTTAGCCTGATTCTTTCCAGGACCACTTTGCCGACCGTCTGTTCTCTAGAGGACATACAGAGGGATTATTTTGTTCTCAGCCTTGTCATAATCAGTTCATCATTCAAATCCTGTAGTGAGCTCCCATCTCACTTAAAAGAAGATTGAAAGTCCCTCCCTGGTTCTCAAGGCCTTACTGACATCATTTGTCTCCCTTCCATCCCTGATTCTGCCCTATCTTCCCTGACCCATGCTCTTTTCTGCCCAGCTTTTGCATTCACTCCACCTTCTGCCAAAAATCCTCTTCCCCAGACAGGCAAAGAGACACTTCTTCATGTCCTTGGGGATTCCACTGGAGCTTCCTTACCATCCTGTCCATATGGTCATGCCCTGCCCCTACCTGTGATTCTCATCCCTTTTGCTTTTTTTTTGTTGTTGTTTGTTTGTCTTCACAGCCCTAGAGCTATCTGATATTTCTCTATCATGGGTTCTTTTGTAAGATGTGTTTTAACATTACAATCTTATTGATCCAAGTTTCCTGTTCCTGTTTATATCAACAATGCCTCACACAGCACCTGGCATGTAGTAGAGACTCTGACACTATTTGTTGAATTCACCTATTTGTGGAATGAGCGATGACTCTAGGTGGTCAAACTTTATCACTCTTAAGAGTCAAACTTTATCACTCTTATAAAGAAGCCTAGCTCTGAGGTCCCAAGTGTCTATGTCTCTTCCTGGAATGTGAGGGGCAAAACCATGACATAAACACAGGTATTCTTACTTTAGCGGTTTTGCCATTATACTTGTCTACTCTTTTCTATAGGAACATGGAATAGGGAGCAAACCAGGCTCCCCTGAAAGGTTAAACTGGTGAGAGAGAACTAAGATACACTGAGATGCAAATCTCTTTCAGATTTTGCACAAATATTCTCAGTATTATATAATACTAAGAGGTAACAGTTGTAATCTTAATTTACAGATAAATTCAGATTGAATAATTGGTTCATGATCACTCAGAAAGTTGCTGGCCGAGACTTTGTTCAAATGCTGGTTTTATCTGGTTGTAATGTCTTTACTCTGGGGATAGTGAGCATAGATGATGGGTGAAACACTTTTCTGAGCCTCCATTGCCTCAGGATTGAAGGGAGAAGATAACTTAGATGATAATAAAGTTATATAGAATTTGCATACACAATCTCATGGGATTTTATTGTTTGTTTCTTTGGGTACTGGGAATTGAACCAAGTGGTGCTTAATCACTGAGCCATATCTCCAGCCCTTTTATTATTTTAAGACACTGTCTTGCTAAGTTGCTGAGGCTGGCTTTGAACTTTATGATCCTCCTGCCTCAGCTCCTGAGTCGCTGGGATTACAGGTGTGTGCCACGACACCCAGCTGTACAACTTCATCTTACTTCATGCTGTTGCCCTTGATTTATTGCTATGGTATTCAAAGCTCAGGCAAGCAACAGAAACCTCTGGGGTTTGAAAGCAACTTGTTAAAAAAAAAAGAGAGAGAACACTGTAACAATCCATGTATCCTTGAAGCTGAGGATATTTCTAAAGAAAGCCTATGGCCTGATCACTTGGTGATGCTTGGATGATGTGGTTAAAGTAGCCTTTAAAATGTCTTTTCACACAGATACTATAGAAAGGTAAAGCAGCAGGATGCCCACAGTGACAAATCAGTGGTGCTCCTTGCCAGACTGTTTAAATTATTTTTAGGCAGGAGACATACTGTACACACCAGGTTTTAGATGTGAGTAATTAATATGAAATGTTACCTCACTCTTTGCCTGTGGTTACATGGAGCTCTCTTAACTTCTCTACCTTCTCAGTCCCATTCCCTAGTACTGCAGTCATCATCTCCCTTAAAAATCACCATCATAGTGTGAAAACTTTTCTTGTTAAGTTGGTAAGGATGCCAGTCTCTAGGTAGTGGCTGCAGCAGTGATGCCCAGAGCTCCCTGTGCAGAAGCCCTGTTGTTTCTCTGATGCCACCTTAAGAGACCTGAGCTCTGAGTCTAGGCCAAAAGCATTGGTTCAGATACACTAGCACCTGTGCAGTAGAGGCAGCTAAGGCAGGCCCACCATGTTGACTACTTTAGGTGAAAGCTTTCTCCCATACTTGGGAGAAACAAAAGCAAAACAAACAGGTAAACAAACAAAACAGTGCCCTCCAAGAAGCATTTCCTCAGTGTCTGAACCAATTTCCCACTCCTCCCCTCCATATCTATATTTATAGCACTGCATAATGAGAAGTCATATTAAAATGAAGACCTTGAGGCTTGCAATATCCTGGATCATCTAACCAAGTTTTTGCGAGTGCGCGCATGTGTGCATATGCATGTACACACACACACACACACACACACACACACACACACCCTACTAGAGCATTTAATATTTTTGAGGAAGTTAACTTTATCAAAATATCACAGTTTCTATTGTGTAAATACTTGAAGGGAGACAGAAATTATGACAAAACATATAGAAAAATAATTTTTAAATGTAATAATTAGAGATACTTTTATTTCCTCAAAGAACCTGCATTTTAATAGCCATATCTCATCTCTATTTTCATTGGGTCATGGACTCAAAGATAGCATTGAAACAAGAAGAATTATGAAAGAACACTATTAATAAAAGATTCCTATACATGGGATCACTATTGAGATTGCCCACACAATATTAAAAGAACACATAAAATAAATGAGATTGCTGGAGATTTTAAAGTGATTTCAGTGTATAAATCCAGAGCTACCTTCATGCTAGAGTAAGAGTCAGGTTTTAGATGTTGGGCAAGATGCCAGGTGGGTGCTCATCCATTATGCCAATGGAGTATCAAAGAGATTTGGGTATTGTAAGCTTTGATATAATATATCATCATACTCCTGCATCATCTTCTGATCATGAGACAATTTTCTTTGGTGTCACTCTGCCTGAGAAAGCTGAGCTCTTCAGTTGGTATGATTTGGTGATAATTGTCTTTGATGGTGAGAAGAGGCAGAGCAGGAAGTGGAAAATGCACCCTGAAAATTAGTTTAAAAACATGCCACAGTCATGAACAGAAAACGATGTCTACCTGCACAGACTCTGGGATAATTTAAAGTATGATAAGGGGACAAAGAAGTAACTGAACACTTTTACCCCACCTCCACCATCAGAGATCTGATTACACTTCCACCAGCTCTAACCTGGATTATCAGAGGCCTCCTGACTACTGTCTGTGCCCTCTCCTATTGCAAACACAGGAGCCTCTAGAATCCTGTGAAAATCCAAATCAAGGCATCTGATCCCTCCACTCAAACTCCTCCAGCAGCTTCCCATTCACCCAGTGTCAAAGCCAAATTCTCTGAGGACATATAAGACTTGCACACTCTGCCTCCCTCTCCTTCCCCTGCCCTTGCCTAGTCCTCTCTAGCTACCTTGTCCTACTGGCTTTGTCTCAATCTTGCCAGGTAGGCTCCCACCTCGGGTTCTTCCCTCTTACTCTTTCCTCTGCAGTTATGCTCTGAGTGACTAGCTCCCTCCACCCCTTCAGGTCTTTGCTCAAATTTCAACATTTCAGTGAAGCCTTCCCTAACTACCCCACTTACACTTTAAAAAGAAAGAAAATCAATAGTAGCAATAACATTGCTTGGCACTCAAAGTTCTCAGATGATATTAAGATATAAATTTCACTCTGTATAGCTACAATATTTTTAATATGCTGATACATTTAAAGTTAAGAGGGGTAAAGGCCAATAAAATTTAAGTGATGTGTAGGAGTAGATTTCTCCTTAGCATTGAAAAGGTGTCTCTTCTGGCCCACTCCACAAAATCATTTCTGATTCAATTAAATACTGAATCTTTACTGATTGCCTATTTTATGGGACTTGATGCAGGTGTTATTGGGTTGGGAAGAGAAGATAGGACCCAAGTTTTAAGGTTAACATGATTTATCAGAGGGGGTTAATCAAATACTCAAGCAAAATAACAAACATATATGAAATACGGCATTGCTCATAAATAAAGTATAGCAAAGTGTTTTCTTTTTGACTATTTGCTGCAAAATTGATTAGATTGTTGAATTAGAATCAGATCATGCTTAGTTTAATTGGATCATTACAGTGATAAAACCTGAAAAGTTTTCTCTTCAGGATTCTGACATAGTCTATCAAATTAAATGCAGTTCCAATTGAAAGTATCCTGATATTATTCAAAGATTTTATAGATAATCAATGTTGTGAGAGGTAAAATGGACTATTCCTAGCTATGTGTGCACGGTGATTAGCGAAAGCTGATTATGACATATTTTTAGTATCTAAATATAACATAAGATGGTAATATTTAAAAATAGACTGATTATTCTCAGGCATGGCTGGTGGGAGTAGAAGAGATTGTCTGGAGTTGATTAAAGAATGGTAGGGGTTCTGTGTCACCTGGGACAGATCAGATTACATATACATTTGTATAAATTAAAACTATTCTGATAGTCTCCGGGATTTTAGCTTTCACATTCACAATAACATTTGAATTATTTACTTTATGATCTCCCTTTCATAGGTATAAAAGAACTTAAGTTATTTACAATGCCTGTTATATTATTTAGATGATAGTTAAGTCTTATATGCATATTAACAATGTATTTTAATTAAAGGATGAAAACAGATGTCACCATTAGCAAATACAATGGGAAGGAAATTACATCTTGTCACTAGTCTTGAAATGCACTCCACAATGTCTTAGAAAATGCTGTACCTAATGATAGCTGACTAATTCAGTAGATGGTGCGAGTAAAATCCAGGAAGCTTGTATTTTTCTGCATTTAAAAATGAAAGAGGAAGCCTTTTTAGGACAGATTTCTTATTCCTCAGATATTCAGTTTAGACTTCAAAAATAGGATATTTGATGGTGCTGCTTTTAAAAATCTGAACTCAATCTAGATACTTTATTTCATTGTTCCAGATCCTATTTATATATCTTAATCCATTAAAAATGTTACTATCACAGAACAAAAATAGATGTTCTATCTGATTTTGTTATTCCCTCCAAAAATTATAAAAATAGACAATATTTTACAGAGTACTTGATAATTGTCTAATATGTCCCTAAGTTTTTTGTGTATATTAGCTGTTTTAATACTCACAACAGCCCCATGTAAAGGAAGGCATAAGCTCCACTTTACAGATGAACAAGTAAGGTCTTTATGCCATATATTACTTAGTAAGTTGCAAAGCTAATGAGAGTAAGTGTTAGGAAGCTGTTGTTTTGTTATTGTTTCTGTTTTGTTTTTAGTTTTAGTTTTAAGTGGATACAATACCTTTATTTTATTTATTTATTTTTATGTGGTGCTGAGGATTGAACCCAGGGCCTCACATGTGCGAGTCAAGTGCTCCATCACTGAGTTACAACCCCAGCCCATATTCAGGAACTTTTGAACCAGAAAATTTGGCCCCAGAAACCCTGGGCTCTACCATCTTCTCAAGTGTTGGCACACAGATGGATTAAATCTAGAAGCAAAGAGAACATTCATGCACTCATTTGCTGGGGCAAAAAGAGGGTAATACACTTACTTTCTGTATCCAGAGGAGGGTTGACATGTCTGCATTATTTCCTCACTAGAGATAAGTGGGTGATGTAGAATCTCTGACCAGACAAGTCAACGATGTTCCAGGTGGCCAGATAGAGAACCTGGTAACTGGAATGGGAAGCATGAACTTGACCCATGGAATTTGTCCAGTGAGACAGTCAGTAGATATCCTTAAATTAGGAGACACTGCACTTTTCCTTCCCCCCATTATGGCTCTGTGACTTTTGAGAAACAAAGTAATTTAAAGAGCTTATGGGATTATTGGTATTTTAAAGGAATTTTTCTGATCAAATAGTAAAAATAGAAGGTAGTAATTCTTTGTCTAAATAATATTGAATGTTTTCTCTTAGCCATTATATCTCACATAATAGTTTATCATGGAAAAGAAGAAAAACTGACAAAACTTGCTTAATTCACTAATAAGAAGAATACTTTCAGTGTGTGTAAATTTATGAATCACTGAAGACCAATCAAGGGAGAGGGAAAAGAAGTCTTGGACATGTTAGAAGTTCCCTATATATCATTCACTCACCCACTATTTCAGAGCATTGGGAATAATTGTGATTTAGGCACTTTACATTTCTCAGTTCAAAATAGCCTAATGTTAAATACTAGATTTTAGGCTCTCCTTACTTTTTTTCCTGTTTGTTATGAGTTTGCAATGGTTGTAAAAATGCTGAGAAAATTAAAAAGAAAACAGAAAGTTGTGTGTCTTCCTCCTCTGTTTGTTTCTCCTGACTTTCCACAAAATAAGTTCTACTGGTGGGTTTGTCTTTCAGCCTAACTTTGACCTTATAGGATGACCTTTTTTTGTCCCTTACCTTTTTTTGTCCCTTACTTAGATCGATTATCTAAGTCATTCATAATTATACCCATATGCCAAGAAATCCTGCCAGTCATCACTGTTTCCCAAAATTATCAGCTAAGTGTACTCAGAAACTTAAAAGCAAAGTACTTTCTTCCCTCATGTATTATCTATGTCTGTGTATAATAATAGCTAATATTTATTGAGCTTTTACCATGTACTAGACACTGTGCTAAGCACTTTACATTGATTATCTCAATTAACCCTCCCAATAAGCCTTTTGAGTTGCTATTATTATGAAAAGTACATTAATGAAGAAACCAAGAAACAGAATTTAAATAATTTCTTCATGGCCATGAAGCTAAGAAAGTTAAATTTAATCCTGAGTAGGCCAGCCTCAGACTTATGCCTAAACAGGCATAATTCCTTCCAAAAAGTGTCCAGTTGTGGAGTTGGTTTATTATTTTTTCCTTCCCCATAGTAATATAAAATAACAACCCTGGTAAAAACAGTCAAAAATGTAGCAAGGGCAAGGTTTACAGCATGTTGCACCTTTGAGAAGATGCAGGCATGAATTGGTTACTTAACACTTTAACTTGCATGGTGTAGTGGCACATACCTGTAATCTCAGTGATCTAGGAGGGGAGGCTGAGGCAGGGAGATATCAAGTTCAAGGCCTGGGGAATGTAGTGAGACCCCCTCAGCAAGTTAGTGAGATTCTGCTTCAAAAGACAAACAAAAACACAGAAACCACTTTGGCTTGATTATATGATCATATGTGTGGACACCATTGCCAGTATACATGCAATTTGCCTATTTACCCTCTGTGTATTAGGCATATTAGTATGATTAAATCAGACATGCTCCAAAAATTCATATGGAATGGGATGGAATTAGATCCATTTAATACTGATTAATTACATATCTATCATGTTGATAACTCCGACATTCTATGAAAATTAATTTCTTAAAAATTAACTTCATTTCTTTTTAAATTTTTGTTCCTAATTAATATTCTGCTTCATAGTTTCTCATCATTTTACTTGATTTCTTTTCTTGAATTGCAGTGCGAATGAGAAAGACTGTTTGTTTAAATATTTAAATGACTTCCTTGTGCCAGGTTTTAGTGTTAAAACAATGATGTATCTCCAACATTAGAAAACAGTAATATTGTTCCCTTATTCAGAAACAGCATTTCTTAGACCTTACACGTCAAGCTTTTGCTTAGGAGGATGCTCAGCACATTCAGGGGAATAGTGGAAGTGTTTCTTGGAGATGGAATGGAGCAAAAATTTCAATGTACGCTGGTGAGTCTCTGTGTCCTGAGATGTCTTCTTTAATGCTTACTCAGGAGTGGCCTCCTATGGTAAATTGAAAGTGGAATTAAAAATAAATGCTTGACTGAAGTAACAGGCTATAAAACACTAATAGCTAATCATCATTTATGCTCTTATTTTTCCTAAGTGTCATCTCTCACTGCTTTCAGAACACTGTGGGATGCTGATTGGATGAACTACATTTTTAACAGTGCTAAATGGAGGACAGGAAAAGAAAAACAATAGAAATATATGCAATAAAACTCTTAATGTGTGTTTATAAGATATATAGATATATATATAGAGAGAGAGAGAGACATGGATTTTAAGTGGAGTAAGAGTCTGCGAAAAAAGAGCAGAAATTGCAACATTTTATAGCAAAATTTTATGTCTCTGTATGTTCTTTTTCAGTCACCTCTAAAAACACATTTTTTCTAATAAATTACACCTCCTGCTGATTGTACTAATTTTCTTTAACGCATTAGATGTTTTAAAGAAAAATAATTTAAATAACTATGAAAGAATTAAATGTAAAAATAAAAACCACTAGTGCCATCTGCTGGACATTTGTAATAAGTAAAAAGTATACTTAGTTTAAACTAAAGATTAAACATTTTTAGGTACAAACAGAAAAATAATTTTTTGAACCATAGTAATTTTAAAAAATTACTTCGACTGTGGGTGTAACTTAGTGTTAAAGCACTTGCCTAATGTGAACAAGGTTCTGGGATGGATCCCAGGCACCAGAATAAACAAATAAGTAAATAAAGATAAACTTATTCAATACCATCTGTGATAAACTTCTGAATTACTAAAAGGTTTATAATAAGACTTTGAAACCATTTGTGTATAAGATATATACAAGACACTGCCAATTTTTGAAACTTACTTAGCAATATGCATATAACTGATTTGATTCATAAAATTGTAATTGTAAAACTGATGGCTGTCAAGTTAAAATATACATAATAATATTTTAAATTTTTTAACATTTTTTCATAAAGGCAGTGTCCAAAGTTTCCATTTGTGCTGAAAATGTACTCGTGTGATGATTATTTTTATGTAGTAAGATGAAAGATATATGAAAAATGCCCTTATTTTTGTGTTTATTCTTATTTGTGTGGACTCTCTACTACTCTATTGCACTACAGCATGGAGTCCCTGTATAATCTTCTCCCAAAACACCTGGATTGACTGCTAAAACAGCAGATTCCTGGAATTTATCCCTAACCTATTGGATCACAAGCTCTGCACGTTTGTCTAAGGATGTGCATTGTAAACCTGGCACAGTGGTACATGCCTGTAATCCCAGCAGCTCAGGAGGCAGAGGCAAGAGGAACCTCAGCAATTTAGGGAGGCCCTAAGCAACTTAGTGAGACCCTGCCTCAAAATAAATAAATAAATAACAAAGGGCTGAGGATGGAGCTTAGTGGTTAAGCGCCCCTGGGCTCAAACAATAAAAAGAATGTGCATTATAATACCAAGGAAATCCCTCACAAAGCAATAACTTTCTATCCCTTTGGCTATAATGAAAATGAATATGCTGAAGATAGATGGTATAGTGGAAATTTGAACCTAATTATCACAAACTATTTTTCCAAGCTTGTGTGAATCACTTAAATCAGGTTCCTAAATTTTCTCACTAATAAAATGAAGGAATTGTGCTCACTGATCTTCAGAGTTCTTCCTGTGTCTGTATTTTTCTAACTATTCCCATTTACCACTAGCTTTGGAATCCCTCCTCTATCTTGTCTCACTGTGAGAACAATGTTTAAATAATGCCAAAGTGATGAACCCCAAGCCCTAACAAAGAAGAAAGGGGCCTTGGTTTAAACGTATACAGCTATATTTCTTAAATTTCAGAAATGATTCACAGGGTTGTAGCAGACAGCAAAGACAAAGGGTGGAATAATTCAAGCTTTTTATAAAAGACAGCCAAACATACTCATACAAAGAAGAGTATATCATATTCCTACAGTTGGTGTTAAGTAAAAATTAACCTAAGTAAATTTATATTAGCCAATTACTGATATGTGAAAGCTTAATATTTGGTAAGGGTTTAAGCTGCAATAGGATGTTCAAGGCTGAAAACACACTGCTTTAAAAGTGATTTAACCTAAATTACATAACATTTGCAATTGAAATCTGTTACCTTTGAAGGATGCTATGGGCCTACTACCTGTAAAGAGCTTATATTTAAAATAAAAATATATGTACAGTATGAACACCTTGCAAAAACACAATTAACATATTTTTAAACAAGACATTTTTTCCTCTAAACAACAAAAGACAACTATGTTAAAACTTCCTTAATGTTGTGAATATAGGTTAGATTACATTTTGTTAAATAAAGTGAATCAAGTCCACTTTCATAATCAAAGTCCATTAGCTTTGAAAAGAAAAATTTATCTAATGTGAGAAAGATAATTCCCATGTACAAAAAAACCTTTATTTCCTGATGTTTATCACAAAGCTTAAAATAATATAATGAAAAAAAAAAAACTGAATTCAGTATCTTCTCATACAATTTTCTTTGTACTCCCAGAGACTCAAGAAGTATGTTTTCTTTCTGCATTTAGAGCTCAGTATAAGTTTGATGAATTGGTGTTTGGAAGATTCTATTGTGTTTGATTACTAATGAGAATATTTAGTATGATTTTGGTGTAAGAGACATGAGAAAATATATGAGAGCTGCTGATTGATCAGTAAATGCAACTCTTAGACCCTAGAATAGGGAAATGGACTACCTTAGAGATGATGAGTTAGCAATGGATTGCCATAGTGGATTCAGTTTGTTAAGATCAAAATTCAGGAAATGTAAAGATAAACTAGAATGAAGGAGTCCATTGGCAAGTCTAGTTGGAAAATGATAAATAATCCAAGCTAAGAATAATGAGATGGTATATCTGTACTATGGTGTATCTGTACTACACAACAGTCACTACAAAAAAGAGTTTCTTCATGTGTTTGATGGATTTTATATTTATCTGAGCGGGAGTTATACATTGAGTTGATGTCCTTGCAGTTTTCTTACAAAATGAAATGGACTGAGCAGGGACAAGTACATGAGCATATGTGCAACTTTCTTAAGGGGCTGAGTTTATTAAAAAATAATAATAATAATTCCTGGTAGAGCCAAAATGCTTCCCATAGTCATGTGTGCATGGTGTATAAAGATGATTAATGGAGAAAGGAAGGTGGAGGGGTAATGAGTGGGAAATCTTAGACTCAAATATTTCTCATTGTTTTAGTCAGCTTTTTGCTTCTGTGACTAAATGACCTGACCAACACAACTGTAGAGGAGGAAGAATTTATATGAGGGCTCATGGTTTCAGCAGTCTCAATACATAGATAACTGACTCCATTCATCTGGGCTCCAGATGAGACAGGAAACAACATGGTGGAAGAGTGTAACAGAGGTAAGCAGCTTACATGGTGATCAGGAAGAGGAGCGAGATCTCCACTTGCCAGATACAAATATATATCCCAAAGCCACACCCCAATTCCCATCTCCTCCAGCCACACCCTACCACTTCAGTTGCCACTCAATTAATCCCTATCAAGGGTTTAATTCACAACCACAAACTCTCACAACCCAATCATTTCTCCTCTGAACCTTCTTGCATTATCTCACATGTGAGCTTTTGGGGGACACCTCACATTCAAACCATAACACTCATTGGGGGTACAGTGGGAAGAATTGATCAATTTGACATGCGTCAGAAGGCTGTAGCTGAAGGGAAGAATGGCTCTCACATCTGCTCAGAATTCTTCTAGGGTATCATTTGAAGAAGCCAGAAACCTAACACTCATGGACTCTCTTGCAGCTAGAATCCCTGATGTGATTTAGGGTTCCATCAGATGTTCTTTCATGAGATTGAGCTGAAATTGAGATAGATGGGGAGCTGCAGAAGCACTCTGGCAGCATTTTTCTGAAATGGCAAATCTCCCCTGGTGATTAGAGATCAGGGAGCTTCTGCTGAGGTGGTGGGATACTAGCTCTAGCCATTTGAATGTGGCTTTTTGACTCTACTGTTTCCCGATAGAGAGGTTTGTTCCTGGAAATCAAGTCAAGATCTATTCTCATTTCTCTTCCAAAAATTTTATAGCATGAAATTCAGCTATTGAATCTTTTTTCCCAAAAGACTAAGTTTTACGTTTTTTTTCAGTTTAACTCTGATACAAGAAAACGTTATTTCCAACCATCATTTAAAAAAAAAAAAAGTCACTACTGAAATTTGGGAAAATTTTGCTGATACTCTCTATTACAGGATGAAATCAAAGAGGCAGCTTCATTTTTAAAAAGAGAGTTGTATTGTGGGTACAAGAAACAATCTTTTAACTGAACACTGAATGACTTACTCCATTTCCCTGTCACTTGGAATATGTTTCTATAAACTGCTAACTTATATTTATATGTAACTTAATTCCTAAATAGAATGTACATTCCTCGAAGTCAAAAACTGTGCTTTAGAGTTGGGTGTAGTATGAATTAAAGTTCAACAATACACCATGATATTAAAACTTTTAAAACAAAACCTTAAAGATGTCAAACTACAGAAACTAAATTTCAGTCATTACCAGGGTACCCACTTGGACATCTGCTATGTTTTTTGGAACCTCTTAATCCATCCAACATTATCAGGATTTTTACTGTTTTTTATAATCTTCATACTGCTAACTTCATGGGCCCTTGAAGGTGCCCATTTGTCAGTATAATGAACTGAAGATATGTGTCCATCTTTGTGTCCTGTGTAAAGGTTGAAAAGGGAAGCATAGTCCATTCTTACTGCTTCCAATACTCATGCCCACTTGCCATTGTGTACACATCTGGAAGCAATCCTTTATTTTAGATGCGACATGCAAACTACCCTGGTCTTTGCCCCTCTCTTCAGCTTGAGGATCTCAGTTTCCCTCAGGATCTGCCACTTGGACCTTTGAAACTTCAGAATGCTACCATTCATTTGTTCCTCCCTGGGAAAATCCAGCTCTATGTGCCTAGATTTGTAAGGGACATTCAGAAGGAAAGGTAGAATTCTCTTCATGAAAAACACAAAAGAGAAACAAGTGAGATGCTATGCTAACTACAAATATTTCTCTGTATTTCAATATTACTAGTCATTCAACATCTTACTATTTGCCTTTATATTAAGGATTCAAAGTACTTAATACTTTGTAAGAATGTCATTGATAATTGCCTGTTAAAGTTATTTTGCACTCATAGGATATTTAGCTTCTCAGATGTTTACAGTGTGATATTTAACTTGTTAGATATACTCTTTATTTCCTTCAAAGTAAGCACCACAAATCACCCAACTGACTTGTTTAAAACTGGAATCTTGGAACTGCTTGAGTTGAGCACACAATTATTAAAATAATGCAGTACTTGTTATGAGTGAAACAATGAGAAAAATTATACCCAGGGGGAAAATATTATTTCAATATCATTTTTTCTGACAATTTTCCATATTTTATAATATTCTTTTTTCTCAATGAGATAATATATTACCAACCTCACTAATTAATAAGACCATATTAATTCCAAAATTGAAATGTATAAATAAATTTCACAAGAAGATTTTACATTTTCAGTACCACATTTACTGTAATACCATATAATAAATAAATATATATGTCACATATATATATTTCATTCATTATTCATACTAGAACACTGTCACAGATTTTATATGGATTAAAGCATTGAAATATTAGATATAAAAATATAAATGTTTATGGTTTTACTACCTGTACCTTGGTTCCATGGTATATTTTGTTATGAGGACAGCATCTTGACAGTGTGAAATAGCCATGATATTTCAAGCATTATAAGGGGAATACAAATTGAGAAAAGGGCAATAAGCTTGCTTTTTAAGAGAGCAATTTAGTAGAGCATTGCTGATGATGAAGTAGGTCATTTTGAGGAGATGAGCATAAAGAATGTCTCTCTGTCTTTCCGGTCTTTCCTCCTCCTCTCTCTTCCTGCTTTGTTCTGTCCTGTTGGTAAAATGAAAAAGCACACTAGAAAATACTTTGGAGAGGTTGACAGGGACCTGAGTTGGATTCTTCATTTCAGTACAGAATAAGGGAACCTATCTTCATAGTAAAGAAAGTGATTCAAAAATGTGAGAAAGTTCCAGGCTGAGAAACATCAGGCTTTTTTCCCTCTTTTTCTGCTTCCTGCTGGGATGGCTAACCCAGTAGTAAAAATATGATCTGTTGGTGAAACCCAGATGGAATTTCTACACCGTGTGAAGAGAGTACAGATGGGAACAGGCCACCAAGGGCCAGCACACAGAAGGACAGGAGTCCTGGTAGAGTGTGAATTGATGCCTGTGAAAATGGTCTCATGAGCTTTAAGGTGGAGCACTTGGCAAAGAGCCATCCTAAGCCACTTAGGGGAAAAGAGCATTGCTCCTGGTGGCTTTCTACCTTATTAACTATTATAAGATCTACCATGGAGAAAGTGACATCACTTTCTTGCTAGACACCTCACCCTCATGCCTCAGTGGAGAAGCCTCATCTTACCATCCCCCCTGCCATGGCCTACTAGAGAAGGACTGCTGCCTCCTGCCATGGTCCCCGAGACCCTGCACTCTGAGATGCAAGAGTGTTTATGCAACTGACCTTTGGGTCACAAATCATCAAAATGATATTTTAGGTGTTTCAAAAAGAACTTAAAGTCAATTTTAGAAGAGAGTTTGGGAATAAGTGCTAAGGAGGAGTTAGAAGATGAACAGAAGTATTATTTAGTATTGAGTAGAACTAAAGAATCTATAGAGATTTCATGGCATGAGTTTATCAGCATAGCTTTTGTTTTTCCATAGTCAGCTTTTGTTCTTAAAGTATCAATTAGCTATGATCAAAAGTTGAAATTGCCTGGTAATTAACACTTTCACAATTCCAAAAACACTTTAATCTGCAAGTTGAATACATATTTATTGAGTTCTTTAAATATCCTGGAGATTAATGGTCTATCTGTACAATAGCTAAGATATGGAACCAACCCAGGCACCTTTCAATAGATGAATGGATAAAGAAAACGTTATACACACACACACACACACACACACACACACACAATTGAATGTTACTCAGCCATTAAAAAGAATGAAATTACGACATTTGCTGATAAATGAATGGAACTGGAGACTATCATGCCAAATGAAATAAGTCAATCCTAAACAACCAAAAGCCAAATGTTCTCTCTGATATGCAGATGCTAAGACACAATAAGTTGGGGGGGGGGGGCGGTAATGGAAGTTCAGTGGATTAGACAAAGGGGAATGAAGTCAAGTGAGAGAGGATGGGAATAGGAAAGACAGCAGAATGAACTGGACATAACTTTCGTATGTTCATATATGAATACATGACCAGTGTCACTTCTCACAAAGTTCAACACAAGAATGGGATTCTAATTAGAGTAAGTTACACTGCCTGTATGCATAGTATGTCAAAATATACTCTGCTGACATATATATCTAATAATAAGAAATAAAAAATGAAATAGAAAAAAAAGAAATGCTTACGAGACAGATATACTGGAAAACAACATGTTTTAAGCATATATGTGTGTGTGTGAGTGTGTGTGTGTGTATATATATATAATATGATCACTTTTGTCTTTTAATGATGCATTAGTTCGTTGTACATGTGATTCCTGCTGTGTTAGCTCATTTCTACCGTCTCATTCCATAATTTGTAATTATTTTGCTTTCTGTTTCTTTAATTTTTATCTTCTTTTGGATTGATTTTTCCTCATTCAGTATATTTTCCTGCTATGCTTTGAATACCATATACTTTATTTCAATTATTTTTGCTAGACACCTGACTAAAATTTTAATTTTATTCTAAGTGTAAGAGTTAAAACTAAAGTTCTTGGTCATGGAGCCTCAGTACATGTCCCTAGGACAAATACCTACTTCAGAGTTATGTTTCTGATATTACTGCTTCCATTACTGCTCCCATTTTACCTTTGTGTTTTGAGGATTTTACATACCTTCTCTCCAGCTCAAACATGCACTGAAAGTTAATTTTAAAAAAACTTTACCCATAATTTTTAATGTTTTGGGAAAGTAGGGTTTTTTAAAGGATATTTTGTCTTCCACATGAATTTAGTTGTAAATTGTTTTTTTATGAAATATACTAAGAAAAAAATATATAAATACACAGTTTTTCTGTTCAGTATGTAGGTACTGAGGAAGTTACATACTATTAGCTAAACTGGGAATTTCCTCTTGCTAGAAGAGAGGTATCATGTATAGAAATAGTAATAATTTATAAATGAGTGTATAACAAATTTTATTATTCTTTGAGTAACTAAATGAAATGCTGTGAGATTGCAGGAGAGTAAGATTTTATCTCAGTAGTCAGTGTCCTGCATATATATTTTATGAAAAGATTTGCACACATGGCTGAGGTGTAATTCAATGGTTGAGTGCATGCTTAGTGTGCACAAGGTCCTGGGTTTGATCCCCAAAGCCTCACAAACAGGGGAAAAATAGATTTCCTGAGATAGATGCTCTTTTGATTAGACCCTATAAGATCTATAAAACTTCTTTACATTTATGTTTGAATTTAAAAACACAAGGATGCTTTGGTTTTCTATTACATCTTAGCATAAAACATATACTAAATTAGGGATTTGTAAACTAACCCATGGGCCAAATCTGGCCTACTATTTTTGCAAATCAAGTTTTCATTGGAACATACCTACATTCATTCATTTATGTATTATCTATGGTTGCTTTCCTCCTGCAACAGTGAAGATGAGTAGTTGCAAAAGAAACTGTCTGGCCCACAATGCCTAAAATATTTACAGTGTGACCTTTTACTGAAAAGTTTGCCAGTACCCATACTAAATCATGTTCTGAATTATAGAATAAGTTCATAAGGAAACTCTTCTTAGCCTTGCTTTCTCATTGGTATTTATTGAAATAGATTTGATTGCAGGGGTGGGAGGGTCTCACAATAAATATTTGTCAGAGTTCTGGTATTATTGCATATGGTAATTTTTGAAATAGTAGATTTCCATTGTTGTTTTCTACCAACTTTATCCTAGATTAATGGTACTTGAAGTATAAATGTTTAAAGAATCAAATAATTCTTCAATAAACTGGCCAGATATTCTTGCATTCATTAAAGAAAATATTGTATGTTTTATTCTGTTAAATGAAATTAGCTCACTTTTAAACTGAAAATGTTTTCAGATATTAACTTATGTGCTGGTGCATGCATGTTTGCTTTAATTTTAAGAATTTAGTAGAAAAGGGTCAACTGGCAAGGCAGAAATTAATCATTAAAGTTCTGTTTGATGTAAACAGGAAAGCATAATGAAATCCCAATACCTTAAACATTATGGTGTTTGGACCTAACTTACTTGATACTGCATCTAGAGAGTAGAGTTCCTCACAGGTTTCTTAGATGCAGAGCATCAAGCTAATTCATCTGCTTGAATTAACAATAGCATGTGTCTACCCTGTGTCCTGGGGAATACTCAAATGCAGCAAACAGGCTCAGAGACATAAATGAATCTAATCAGCCATTTCCCAGGAGTTTCTCCTGGCAAAATAACCAATGGCTACTGGCTAGGCTTAGGATAACTCTTGAGTTCTCATTTACAAATCCAAGACATCTTTTCACTGGGGGATTTACTAGATAACATAGTGTTCTATTCAGAATAGCAAAAAAAATTCTATTTATAGTAATTTAAGATTGGGGAACTTCAACTGGTGGTGGGGTATGTGACTTATATTCATTGAAACCATTCTTATGGAACATGGGTTGCCTCAATAACTTTGGTTTTCTTGCCATCAAAAATTATCACTTTATACACCATGGAGTATTACGCAGCACTAAAAAATGACAAAATCATGGAATTTGCAGGGAAATGGATGGCGCTAGAGCACATTATGCTAAGTGAAGCTAGCCAATCCCTAAAAAACAAATGCCAAATGTCTTCTTTGATATAATGAGAGCAACTAAGAACAGAGCAGGGAGGAAGAGCAGGAGGAAAAGATTAACATTAAACAGAGACATGAGGTGGGAGGGAAAGGGAGAGAAAAGGGAAATTGCATGGAAATGGAAGGAGACCCTCATTGTTATACAAAATTACATATAAGAGGTTGTGAGGGGAATGGGAAAAAAACAAGGAGAGAAATGAATTACAGTAGATGGGGTAGAGAGAGAAGATGGGAGGGGAGGGGTATAGTAGAGGATAGAAAGGTAGCAGAATACAACAGTTACTAGTATGGCATTATGTAAAAATGTGGATGTGTAACCAATGTGATTCTGCAATCTGTATTTGGGGTAAAAATGGGAGTTCATAACCCACTTAAATCTAATGTATGAAATATGTCAAGAGCTTTGTAATGTTTTGAACAACCAATACAAAATTATCACTAGTAGCAGCCCTCATACAGATAACTTGATTGAGATGGAGAAAAATAGGGATATGTAAAAAAATCTAAATATATGCAAGGTATGGTTTCAAACTTTTTTTATATTTGCAAGTTGTGTTTTAAAACTTTTTATGTGATGTGGAAAAACTGGAGAGTTCAAATATCATGTATAAGCCCACATTTCTTTATACTGCACTAAATCATTTACAACTCAGATGCCAAATAAATAGGAAGTATTCTCCAGGAATGAAGGCAAAGGAAGACATTTTGTGGAAGACAGATTACCTAGCAATGTAGTATAAAATAGTGTTTTTCAAAGTATGCAGCATGTTCAAATGGTGGGTTATGGAATCAATTGACTGTAAAAAATATTCAGTATTAAACTCAATAGAATAGAAAATATCAGAGAACATATTTTGTTTAGTTTTGGCTTCAGCTTTATGCACACGGGTGTAGTTGTAAAATGTTGAATGCCCAGTTAAACTATTTTGGAAGGTACCTGTCTTAAAGAAGCAGAGGCATGCACTCCATACATGAATTCCACTGCTGGGACAAACAGTGCTTTTATCGATGCTACACAAGTATAACAGTAAATTAAACTAGAACTAGTACTAATACATTTATATGTTCATTTTGCTTTGGAAAAATTGTCTTCTTCTCTCTTCATCATTTACTTAGTTTACCCCCATTGTCTCTTTTGCCTAGGAGATTGCATCAACAGTTTGAAAGCTACAAGGAACAAGTAAAAAAAATAGGGGAAGAAGCGCGGCGTTACCAGGGCGAGCACAAAGATGATGCGCCAACTTGTGGAATTTGCCATAAGACAAAGTTTGCTGATGGGTGTGGTCACCTTTGCTCCTACTGCCGCACCAAGTTCTGCGCCCGCTGTGGAGGCCGCGTATCTCTACGGTCGAACAACGTGAGTGTCCCATGAACACAGAGGCCTGTGGGTGCGGACCAAAACCATGTCTCCTCCAAGCATCAAACATGTGCAAGTTAGGAACCGACTGACCCACATGTATATCTACACAATAGCATTGGCTTTCCACATTTTGTTTGTGTTTTCACAAAGTTCCTTGTAGTGTTAGTGATACACGAATTCCACTGCTGAGAATTCGAATCATAAAAAAGATAGCTGATGGAAAATTCCTGTTCCATACTTACATGAGATTATCTGTGAGGGTAAATTTATTTTTGAATAATGTAGTAAATGAAGATTGAGTAGCCTGATGAATTATAGAATCCTTGTAAATTGTTATGACTCATTCTTCTTGTAAAAAACCAAATGTTAAACATTTTTGGTTTCTGCAACCTAAATTTTCAAATTGAATGGAGGTATGAGGCAGGATAAATTATGTGTCCTTACATGTAACCCAAGAAAACATATTAAACAATTATTAGCCTCTGTGATAGTAATTTCAGATTTACTATCATGTTAAATATAAAAAAAATGTTAAGTTGCTTTTGAAATAATTTATGGCTAAAATAGTTAACATATTTCTCTTCACATTTTTGTTTTTGTTTTTTAAAACATCTCCCACTCTTATATTTCTCTAAATTATGACTATACACATTTTAACATTAACTTGATAAAATTATTTAGTACAATTATATGAATTTTAAGAAAATATTTACTTTCCATAGTAAGCTAATATGTAGTAAATTAACTTTTCGTTTTGAAGAATATTTTAAAACTGGATTTATGATCTGGATTCTAAAAATTTAGGAAATTATTGTGCCAAATTATTGTATCTAATGTAGAATAGGATTCACGTGTTCATTTTTAAATGAAGGATTTGCTTTTCAAAATACTTTTTAACACTTTGAAGAAATACATAATTGTTTCATTAAAATCAATTTATTAATATATGGCTCATTTTGTTTTTTCTCTTCTTCTTTTTCTTCTCTCTCTACTCTGCTTCCTTGGATGCTTTCCCAAAGGAGGACAAAGTGGTTAGAATCCATGCTTTCTTTTCTATCATTTGTTATTATATTGTTGTGAATTTTATTAAGTGAATGTTGCCCTTACTATTGTTAGTCACTATATTTCACAAAGAAATTAAATGCTGAGAAGAACACATTCCCAGTTCTCCTGAAAATAAAAAGATGAACATGACAGAATATTACATTAATATGTAAAGTCTGGGTTGTTTGAGTTCATGAGGACAGTGAAATTTTAATATAGTATATCATTATGAGCTCATTTGTCTTTTTAGCTCATTTAGCTTTGAGAATTACTCCATCTGCTTTCAGGAACAATAAACTAAAATGGGCTTTACCTTTCTGAACACTGATTAGATGCAAAGGCAGGTGATTTGAAACATTATTATAGAATGAATGGGATATACTGACAATATAGAAAATGGATCAAATTCAAATCAAGATATCAAGATAAAATTATTTTCCTATGAACATATGTAGCAGAATTATAATATTGAACCACATCCCCCCCATTTTTTTCCTCTCCATGCATAGAAATCACTTCTTAGGGGAACTAGAGGTCACTTTTAACTCTTATCCACTATAGAAACCACAAAGGCTCTTTGTTCTCGGGAAGATAGGACCCAAGGGGAATCTTCAGTCAATCTCTCCTTTGTATATACTCTTTATATCTTCATTTGGTGTAAATTATAACTTCCTCACAACTCATTAGTCTTCCACTATGAGACTGAAGCAATGAGTATTTCAGTTCACATGTCAACTCAACTGCCTTTGTTCATATTTTTAAAGCTCAAATGATGTACTACAGTGCATAATTAGCAAGCATGACATTACATTGAAAATTAATCTGTGTTTTTAAACTTCATGCTAATATATGTTCATCAGTTTTTTTCTGTGAAAAAGAAATCAGTTTGACAAATTATATAGGGTAATCTGTTTTCACTAAATGTTTTACCTGCAGTATTGGTGGTATGTGGGAATATTTAGGAGATATTACTTTCATATAATAATATACTGTAATAGAAAAAAATATAACTAGAATTTTATACCCGGAGTTTCATAATTATTGTTACTTTAGATGAGTCTAAATTTGAAATGTGGATGATTTTAAATTCCTTTAAAGAATAAAAGTGTAAGTAAATACCAATGCTAGCATTGTGCACTCCTGAAGGGCTGGCCAGACTTGCTGTCCTTTTATAGGACTTCCCCTGTGGGAAGGTGGTTGGTGCTTGTTACAATAACTAACTGCACAATGAGAATTCTAGTGGATTTGGTGGTTCTCAGACTAAAAATAGAATGGAAAGATTATATGCAATATACTCACATTCAATTATTTTCATCATTTTGGTGAAATTGCTTTGTATCTACTACTTTTAGTACTCAGTCATAATTTATTTTAAAACTTTTTTGAGCCTATTGAGGCAATTCTTCAATGAATTGCCTTTCTAGTCCAAGGAAACCAAAGTCAGATTTTGTCTTGGAATTGTTAAAGAAATAACAGAGTATTAAAGTACCAATTGCCAGTCCTTTCCTACTTCCTCTGAGCACTTTTATTTTTGGTTGTCACATTATAATTTGCAGGAAGGTGTGTTCACGTGTGTGTGTGTGAGTGTGTGTGTGTGTGTGTGTGTGTGTGTGTGTGTGTTTGAAAAGGGAAAAAGAAAAAGGATGTCTAAAACTTTTCCAAAACCAATATTCATCTTGATCAATAAAACAATAATGAGTTCTTCTTGGTTTGTTAACTTGGAGAAGAAATGTGATTAAAATTCTAGAGAAAGCCTAAGAAAGGCTAATGTATAAATTTTTTTTTATTAAGTCCAGTGAAATGTTCATTGTCATATTTTTTAGGCAACAGTATTTAGCTCTAAAATTTCATCTTAGCCTAAATCTTGTCTAATAATAAATTGGAAGATTATGGACTATTTTTATAAAGAAAATGGCTATTATAATGAATCATTTTGAAATGGTTGTATATGATAGGTTTTAATAAGAAATTATTTTGTACATGATCATAGTCTTATTGGTAAAATTATGATTATATTTTATTTCATTGAAACCCATCTTTCAGCCTAAATATGTAGATACTTTAAAATTCCCCCATAGCCTGTTTCTGCTGCTTTTATCTTTGTTAGACTCTATTTGGTGGCAGAGGATTGAATTTAGATAGCTCCCTTGATACCATTAACACTTTTCCATAGTAAGTCAGTGGAATTGAATCATCCAAATTCAATTCCTTTGGGATTTCCCATAAATTTCCATTGTTATTAATTTATTTTGAGTGGGATGGATTAGTTTGAATATAGTAACTAAAAATGAATTTTGTACATTTTTAATTTATTCATATTTTCACAAGAAGTGTCAGGATTTTAAAGAATATTTTATAATAAATGCCAGCCTCACTCTGAAAAAAAAAAACACCCAACAATTTTCTTATCCTTTCAAAATGTGAAAGTTATACATACATAAGATTTTTAAAGTATGTGTAAAAATGCTATTTTATATCAAGGTAATGAGGCATTATGTTTACAAACTCACAATTTTATATCTGAACCCTTATAACTTCTCATTAGTGTTGCTCTTAAAAATTATGTTAAATGTTATGTTAATGAAACAAAATGTGTTTTCATTTTTAAGATACTTATAAAAGGTAAGTTTTGAATGGAATTAAACAATAACAGCTGAGTGTGAAACTATCCTTTTCATATGGTATTATCTGTGAGATGGTTGATTTTTAACAACATAAAAATCTCCCCCTTATAGACTCTGCTCTTAAAAAATCAAAGTAATAATTTTATTTTTTTTCCTCTTGCTAGGATTAAATAAATACAAGCAAATCAGCAGAAGCATAACTATTTTAAAATATGATTTGAATGATTGCATTAAATATTTATTATTATTATGAAAAATCTCCTCAGTTATTCATATTTAGTCCATGGCGTGGCTAAGCATATGGTCGTAATTTACAACCTTTCCTCACTCAAAAAAGTGATTTTAAGATTTATCTGGACCCACCTTCTTGTTTTCTTTTTTTCTTCTAGATACTTGAATGGATTTCTCTGGCAGAATTTTTCTTAGAGATTCTTCCCCTAAAGATATTCTATACCTAGACCTATATATAAAAGTGTATAAATTTAGATAAATATATCAATAAAAATGTTAGTATGCATCAAGAGGAGAACTTTCATTAGGCAATTTGGTTGATTAGGTTTCTCAAGGTGTTTTGTCTGGTTTTGTTGTGCTTATCCTAGAGGGGAATAAAACATCAAGTTCAAAAAACTGTTATGCAAGATAAGTCAGAAAGCTGTGAAATTTTAATTACAAATGTGCTTTCAGAATTTGCTACACTGTTTTTCAAGGAATTTTAATCTCTTGCATTTAGCATTACTATTTTGGAAATATTTGCTGATATTCAGTAATGGTTAGGAAGTTTATAGGCCTGGTTAGTATGGTTTTTTTCTCCTTCCGAAATCATTTCTAATAGTTATAAAGTCTGTTTCAAGAAATAATGATTTCACAAATTAGTGTGAAAATAATCCATAGTAGGGATAAGAAATTCATCAAGCTATAGAAAATGAGCCTTTTCTAAGATAAGAAAAGGGCTGTGGTAGGATCAGCTTTCCAGAGCTTAAGAGTAGACTGTGGACAATCTTCCTAATATTTTTGTGAGTATGAATTGTCAGATCTCTTATTTAAATACCTAGCAGTGGAATTTCCTGGTCATGTGATGACTCCATGTTTAATATTTTGAGAAACTGCCAAATTGCTTTCTCAAGCAACAGCACAGCAATAATAAGAGATCCAATTCCTCCACATTTTTTATCAGTACTTGCTATTATCTGTCATTTTGATTAATAACCATCATGTTGCATGTGAAATGAAGTGATATCTCATTGTGGTTTTCACAAAGCCACTTTAATCCAAAATTATCAAGCTACTTTGATACCTCCCAAGATTCACTTTGACTTAGTGGATTTATATTCTTACATAAAATGCTTTATTGGTTAGAAATTTCATGGAATAATTCAGTTTCTTCTCTGTTTATTATTTTCCTAAATTTGAATTACATAAATTCTTATTAATCTATATAAATCAATCAGGTCAGAAGCTCTGTGAAATTTAAAATTACGTGGAATCTAGTACCTGTATGGACTAATTATTCCTAGAGTGCAAACAAAGAGAATTTTATCTCTGATTGAAAAGACAGTTTTTTTAAACTCACAAAGAGAACTAGCAAGTTCAGTTTTACCTCTGAGCCAAAGGTACAAAATTAACACAGAAAGATAGATCCATACCTTAAAAGGCTGTCTTTTAGGGTGCATAAGATGTTTTCTCTAGCAGTAAGACATAAACACATAAAGACCAACAAACAGATTTCTGTGATTTACTACCCAACTTATAGTATATCCCTGATGCTTACCATGCAACATATTTCTTCAGTAAATACATTTTCTATCAGTGTTGCCCTTAGTGGAAAATATAGTATAGTCACAGGCCCATTTTACTGACAGTGGTAGAGCCATTCCACTCCCTTAAGGTTGATGTTTAAATGGTGGTTTTTTTTTTTTTCCAGACTTATAATTTTATCTTATTGCCAACTTTAAACCCAAAGTATATCTCCTGTAAGACTTTTGTCTATTGTTTTATTTTGATGTTTTGTTTTGTTTATCTAGTCTGACAAGCTGAGTGGATTCTTTAATGCATTTACATTAATTTCCTTATTGACATAGTTTTGTTTGTTTCTATTTTCACTATTTGGATTGGGTTTTCGTTCCTCCATTCCTTCTTTATGCTTTCTTTATCATGATATCAGTACTTTCTCGTCATATTTTAGTACTTTCAGTGATTTTCTTTTTCAGTATGTTTTGTTATTTTTCTAATAGCTTTAGGGTTTTCAGTATACATCTGACTGACATGAATCTGCTTCACATTTGCACTACCTTCATTTCTGGGAGGGATAGAATTAATTAATTCTATATGACTTGTTGCTCTCCCCCACCCTTTCTGTGTTGCTTTTCTTCTTATATATACTAATCCTAAATTATATAAAAGGCAAATAACACATTGCCACAATTATTACATTATCTAATGTGAGTCTTTTAAGAGAGTTGAGAGGAGAAATGAGAACAAGTACGTATTTCAGGGTCAGTTTTATTAAATTTGTATTTATTAATTTTGGTTCTCTTCATTTTTTTTTCCTGTAGATTCAAGCTACCATGTTTGTCTTCCCCTCACTCCAAAACATCGCTCCCACCCACTTCGTTTATCCTGTTATTGTCAAATATGTTTTATTTCTGTGTGTTAGAGGCTTAGTAATACTCATATGAATATAGTTTTGTACAATTTTAAAAATCATTTACATGAACAAAAGAAGAGGAACATAAAATTATACTTCTATACTTATCTACATAATTATCTTTACCACTGTACTTTGTTTTGTTTTTTCCTTTTATGAAGATTCACAAAATTGTCTGGTGTCACTTTGAACTTTGAATTGGATCTTCCAGCAGTGAATTATGTCAGCTTTTCTTTATCTTGGAAAGCCCTTAAATAATCTTCATTTTTTAAAATAAACTTGCTGGATATAGGATTCTTTGTAGACAAGTGTTTTCTTCTTTCACATTAAATATGTCACATCACTGCCTTATGGGCTCTATTGTTTATTTATGAGACACCAGCAGTTAATTTTACTGAGATTACCTTGTACATATTGAATATATGCTGTTTTAATAATTTCTGTCTTTCCATGTGCCCTATGAAACTGTGTCTGGGTATGGAACTCTGTGCTTTTTTCTACATGGAGTTCATTCAATTTCTTATATGTATAGATAACTTTTTTTAATAAAATTTGAGGATTTTTCAAACCTGCACAATAACCTCCATCTTCACCACTAGAACTTATTTCTCGTTGCTGATTCTCCTTTTCATTGGTTTAGGAGCTAGCTGTGCCTTTTTAGTGAAGTCTCTTTGCCCCCACAGTGCACAGTCTCTGATGTCGGCCACAACCTTGGGGTGCACACATCACTCTGATCTATTCTCCATCAGTGAAAACAGTTTTGTTTTGCTTGTTTTGTTTTCAAACCACTCTATGTTTTTCTTTTGCTCTCCCCCTATTAAACCTCTAGAGGCCTCTGCTAGTGTCACTCCAACTGTTAGTCTCCACTAATTACTTAGCCACTTTTTTCATATATGATTATAGTACCTATTTTTATCCTTTTTATTATTATTAAAGCTTTATAGTTAGATATACATAGTAGTTGAATTTATCCCAACAAACTCATACATACATGGAAATCAATTTCAGTTCATGATCCTCCCCTTTCCCTCCCCCTTTCTCTCCTCTCCCATTCTCCTTCCTCTACTAGACTTCCTTTTTACTCTCCATTAATTTACATTTGATTGGTGCTTTATATAATCTTGTACTTCCTTCCTCTCTTTTCTTTATTTTACTCTAGCTCCCATATATGAGAAAACATTTGCCCATTGACTTTCCGAATTTGGCTAATTTCACTTGGCATGATAGTCTCCATTTCCATCCATTTACTGGCAAATGCCATTAATGGCTGAGTAGAACTCCATTTGTGTGTGTGTGTGTGTGTGTGTGTATACACACACACACACACAAACACATACACATACACATACACATATCACGGTTTCTTAAACCATTCATCTGTTGATTCCATAATTTAGCTATTGTGTACTTAGCCAATTCTTATATTATTTTCAATAATTCTCTGCGTTTAATTAACTCAATAATCAGCTAATTAAAATTGAATCCCTTTGCAGGGGTAATTTTGAACATTCTTTAAATCCTGCTCCATTTCCTGGCTATCTCTTGTCTTAGCTGGCTATCTCCCTAGTTCCTGCTCTTTAACATCTAGTGTGTCTACTTTTTCACTTATTGCTTCTTAGCCTCCTCTTAACTAATCACCAACAGAATCTCTGGTGTTTGTGACAATGCTAAAACCTCTGAATTTTCTGAACCTCTGTTTCAAATGAAGCCAGTATCCTTTGGGAAAGCTACAGAGATTTTTCTCTTCTTATGACCTGCCTCTCCTGGCCAGACCCTTTGTACCTCATCTGGGCCTGGGTATAGAGACAGCAACCTCTTTCTCTTTGATAGACAGTTCTGCTATATGTGTGAGGCACTGATTAGAATGAGTAGTTCCTGGTCTTCTTGGCTAGCTTTTCTTGGCACAGAACCTCCACACAATAATCATGCTGGCATGAGTATGATTAGGGTCCAGTTATCTGACCTTGCCACACCTAACAGAGAGCTTCAACCCTGAGAGCAGCAGCTGGGTGTAGGAAAAGTCCTGGCCACTTATTTGCACTGCCTATAGTAGAGCTTCTGCTGGATGTGGAGTGAAAAATGTTGTTGTGCCTCAGTAAGAGGGGCCATTGCAATCAATAGGCAAAACTGGGAGGAGGGAGTTCTTTGATACAACCACCTAGAGTGGAGCTTCCATCTTGCTGATCTGAGAGGGGAGAAGAAAGGGAACTGGTTGTGGTTCAGTGCAACAGACTCTTGCTGTTGTGTGGAAATTTGGGGAGTTCCTTTAATGTTTTTCCATGTGCTACATACACTTTGGACAATTTCCGGAGACTTGAAATGGCTGCTTTAAACCCTAATCTGTATCAATTTTGACCCTTTTGTTTAGGAAATGTTCGCAGACCTTCTAATATAATTACATTGGAAATGCTATTCAAATAGACTCTTCATGGTCCTGTGTTGATTTATTAATTCACTTATTCATTTTTATTTGTTTCTTTATGTGTAGGTTTTTCTCTCATCAGGAGATAGATATATATATAGATATATATATATATATATATATATATATATATATATATATATAGTTAATTTTTCTTTCAAAATTACTATCTCAATCTTTTCCATAAATGCAGTTTCGCTGGTGATGCATGGCAAAGTGCTTTTTGATCAATTTAATATGAAAGTTGTTTAGTATTCAGGAAAAATCAATTGCATTTAATCACCAAGTTCACTTTTGTTTAACCAAGCAGCCATAAAAATTAATTATGATAATGAAGAGTAAAGTCTTTCCCTAGGTAACATGCACTCATTCATTCATTTATTCAAGGATTTTTATTTTATCTTGACTATGTTAAATTCTATGCTTGATATAATATGTATATAAGAAATCCCTTCTTTCATAAATTTATTAATGAATTCATCTTAAAAGTATGCATTTATATATGTGTGTACATGTATAATAAATATAATGCTAAAATGATGAAAAATAATTTTTTGGTATGCTATATTAAAAAATAAATAGAATTCACTAGAAATCCTTGTTAGTATGCAGGATGATGACTGGTAATTTAACCAACATTTCTACTCAAATCTTTTAGCTCCACAAACATTTTATGCCTATTTGCTTATAAAGGACCAGTCTATGACCATGACCTTTTATAATATAAGTTTTGAGGATATTTTTTTAAAAATTGAAAAAAATTGCAGTATATATTTTAAATTTATTAGAATAGTTTTCCAGATACTTTAATAAAAAAAAAACAAAAACAAAACATGTTCTAAATTGTACTACCATAACTTGAGGTTAGATATCTAGATCTGAAGGAGTCCTTGTTTTTAATGCCTTGCTAGCATTTAATAAATAAATTTATTAATTGGAAAATTTATTTTATGGTTGTGTAATATGTATATGTAATATTTGCATACATAAATTTCAACAGCAAATATTTTGCTTTATAATGTTGGAAAAAATAAATTTTGAATTAGTTTATGATAATGAAGATCAAAGTCTTTCCCTAGGTATTGTAAAAGATTTAATTTTCATACAAATCAGTCAAGTGTTTATATTGACCAATAAAATGCTTTTGTAGCTAATAATATGGGTAAAAGTAGAAAATGAAGTTTTCCATGGGAAAAATACTATGCTCTGTGACTCTTTAGTTAGTTCTAGGGTATTTGAAAATGTTTGTGTCCTATATAGAAAGATGAAGACCAGCCATATGAGTCATTGAGCAAGGAGTACACTTAAAATTTTTTTGGGGGGAAGTGGGGTACAAGCCAAACTATGTATGAAATCACAAAGAAAAGATGCTCATGATGTACTTTAAGTAAAAAAAAAAAAAAAATTCTAGGGGAAGTGTCAAGTCAAGCCTTGGAGTGGTGTTTGGGATACATGACCACAAAGTTTTTGTTTTTAATTATATTCTAATTCTTAGATATTTTCCTTGTCTTGTTGCCATATTTTACTTTTAGACTTGCTAAGACTTTAATTCTTATTATTATTACTTTTTAGATTTGTGTGTCATACTAATGTATAATTGTTCCCTGTAAGACTGTATCTTCTGAGATCTAAATATTTTTAGTTCTCTTAAAATTTACAGTTGCTGGAGATGCCTAAAGTGTGATTAAATATCAGAGAACAATTTAAAGAAGTTTAAGTAATATTTATGCTTCAAATATAGATTGGATTAAGTTGCCATCTAACAATAATTGCCAACTTCCCTTAATATGTACTGCTTTTTTATATTTTCATGCATTTCTTTAATTTTTTTCAGTGTTAATTTTTCCAATTGATGAAGAACTGTCTACCAAAGACCAAGACCCTGAGCATCTCAGGCAGCTAGGTCTTACTGCACCTTTTACATTTCTTCATTATAACATGTGTAGCCTTGGCTTATAAAATTTTTGAAGGCATGGAAATACTAAATACATCCTTGAATACTCAATGATGAACATATTTCTTGTCAAACAATATTCACCCAATTCATAGTCATTGAAATAAACTGTTAATTAAAGGAGTGTGATGGTGCACACTTGTAATCCAGTGACTCAGGAGGCTGATGTAGGAGGATCACAAGTTTAAGGCCAGCCTCAGCAACTTAACAAAACCCTATTTCAAACAATAATAAAAAAAAAAAAAAGCTGGGATTGTAGCTCAGTGGCAAAGCACACCTGTGTTCAATCTCCAGTACAAAAAAAGATAGAAAAAGAAAAGGTTCTCTTCAACTGTGATATTTTATAAGTGTGTTAAATGTTAATATCAATAATTAAGTAATGTTTATTAAGTATGCCTTTCTCAAACACTAGATTAGAAAGCGTAATTCCTGTGCAGTTAATGTCAGAGATTCCACAGATTCCACAGCAGCCTTAGGAATTCCTGGGGCACCAGCCCAGTTCAGTAGTTTTGTAATTACTCTTCTTGAACCACACAGTTGGCACTGAGCTATTTAGGAAACTTCAATACTCAACTGATTCAGTCTTTCATTTCTATGAAGTATAATGTGTTCTCTTATTTTTCTTTAAGAGAACTTTCTTTTTCTAGAGATGGTGGTGCATACCTGTGATCCCAGCTGGTAAGGAGGCTGAGACAGCAGGATTGTGAGTTCAAAGCCAGCCTCAGCAAAAGCAAAGCACTAAGCAACTCAGTGACACACTGTCTCTAAATTAAATACAAAATAGGGCTGGGGATGTGGCTCAGTGGTCAAACCCCATTCATCCCCCCCCCAAAAAAAAAAAACCCACTATTCTCCAGCCCTTAAAATGTAAACATATTTCATTTTCCATATCCATATTTTCCTGTATTTTTATTTTCAATTTTTCATGAAGAATGGAAGTTGGACTATTATGATAAATTAGTATAGTGTAGAAAAGTTAGTAGAGATTGATTAAAAGAAAGAAATTATATAATTGATGCATCTATTGTTTCTTTAAAAGTGCAATTTTGATTAATCTGTTTTGAGTTTTTTTTAAAGTTTCTTTGTCCTCAAGATAAAAGAAAAAGTTATACAAAGATATGGCTAATTGTCAGTGTCTTACTGATGTTCTTAGTGTGTTCTTTTGAACTAAAGGTGAATCTTTCTTCAACTAAGTTGATTATCTCCTCAGTCATCATTTCTCACTTTTTTACATGATCCTCTCCTTTAATTATGTTTATAATGAATTTCCTGGAATTTTCTTCTCATACTTTTTCCTTCACCTTTACTTCCATTACTGATATTTTTAATGAAATCCCAGAGCTGAATCCCACCATCATATATGTGTGTGTATGTATGTATGTGTGTGTATATATACATACACATACATATATATGTATAAATATGTAAATATATATATTATAATGCACCAATAAAAATATGGGAAGAATCTCAAAGTTGTTCTTACATGATCATCCTCTCAGCTGAGTTTTGAATCATCAGAAAGACAAACACATTATTCTGTTTTGATGGAAGAAATATACCTCAAAATAATTTCAGGGTTTCATTTTTATGTAACATTTTCCAAAAATTTTCTAATATTATATAATATGACTGTTTCTTAGAGCCCATTTGTTCTGATGCCTCCAAAAAGTCCAACATTTTTTCAAAGGTAATTTTCATCCATCGTTTCTTCTTTGAAATTTGAGATTGATCCATTTGAATTTTTTGTTTTAGACAAAGAGGAAAGCTTTTGTTTTCTATTAGTCATAACTGCCAATTTCTTGGAAAATGTAAGAAGAATACCATTGGGAGGATGTCAGGCAGCAGGGAGTTCAGGGCATGGAATCTTGATCCTTCTGGCCCTGTGCCACTGCACTGTACCACTCCTGTCTTGCCTGCCTACAGCTGTTTTCCTAGCACCATCCAGGGCATTAATATTCATTTCATTCCAGTTGTTTTGCGGATCATGCTTCTCTGGAGCCAAGGAAGGAGTCTCTGAGTTTCTGAGTATTTATGACAGAGTTCTGATTGTTCTAATAAATAGAAAGCAGAACTTCAGGACAACCTCAGCCTGTCAGTCCAATGTATTAGCAGATATTCAAGAAGCATCTCAACTGCAACATGTGCAAAACCCAGCTCCTCTTTTTACCATTCAGACCAGATTGTGCCAGACTTCTTCACTGCAGTAAGTGGCTACTCCATTATTTATTATGCATAAACCAAAAATCTTGAAAACCTCCTGACCTCATCTTTTTTTTTCCCCTCTTTTTCATATCTTGTATCCAATCCATCAGGAAACTGTTACATCTCCCTTCAACATATTCACAATGCAATTCTTATCACGTATACTTTTATCAGCCTGGTCCAAGACACCATCTTGTCTGAATTATTGCATTGAAGGATAGTAGCCTTTCCTTCCAGCCTCTCAACATCTCTGAGCCACTCCCAAAAACCAATCTCAACTAAAATAACTGTTGTAATGTATAAACCAGATAATACCACAATCTCTATTTAAACCCCTTTACTAACTTCCTATCTCATTTAGAATAAAAGCTAAAACCATTACAATTATTCTGTGACCTTTACTTACATACACGTCTCCCTCCACACCTCCATCTGCCTTTTGTCTTCTGGTCTGTGTTCTTCCTGTCCTTAGAGTATACTAAACAAAAACCTGCCTAGGGTTCCTAGCATAGCTCTTCTCCTGAAACAGTCTTTTCCTTCCTCACTCCCAAATTCTCTTCAGTTCTCTGCTCAACCGCTATGTTATCAAAGCAGCTCTAATTGCTCCTTATAAAATTGTGGCCACCTCTCTACCACAGAATATCATTTCCCATTTGCCATGTTTAATTTTTCTCAATAGTCCTTTCCTTCTGAAAAAATATATATAGCTGTTTCTTTGCTCATGTGAGCTTTATGAAAAAAAAAGGAGACTGTTTTGGTATCTGTGTTATTCCCAATGCCAACAACAATACCTGATGCAGACTCAAAAAATGTGTGATAAATACTGAGAATTAAGTGTTTGGTTCTGGATTTGTGGAGTCAGTTCCCTGTCAGCAGTACTGTCTGCCATTTTTCAGTCAGCACAGTCCTTCTACCTTGAGAAGCCCACTGGGTAACACCCTACTGGACTTTGTATGCCATATTTGCCTTTGGAAAGGTAATGAATAGTATGGCAGTATGTAAAAACGTGGATGTGTAACCGATGTGATTCTGCAATCTGTATACAGAGGAAAAATGGGAGTTCATAACCCACTTGAATCAAATGTATGAAATATGATATGTCAAGAGCAATGTAATGTTTTGAACAACTAATAAAAAAAATGAAATGTGCAGCCATAGGGCAGTATGCAGAGCCATGGCACAGCTGAAATAGGCTCTCTTTGCTTTCATCCACTACACCCCTTGTTTGTCCTTGCTCCAGGAATCACTGGGTGGCCCCTTTACTTCTCAGGCTTTCTTTTGTCTGTGTTGGATTGTGAACTGATCATTGTTTTACTCAGCCAATTCTTAGTACTATATTTTCCAAAACTTTCTCCCCAAGTTTTTAGCTTCTTAATCGTATTCATCATTGTTCTACAGAATGTATCTAGATTTCATTATTTTGTACTTTTATAGCCTTTGGAAGATTAGGAAATTGCATTCTTGAATTGAAATTGAATTCAAGTTGAACTTATATATATACAAGTAATTTTGAAAATGTTGGCCTTTTCAATAAATAATGTAAGTCCTTATACAGAATAAAAACCATTCTCCCAATGTAATAACTTATGGTTTATGCTAAATTCAACATGAATAATTTAAATTTTTATTCTAGAATGGATAGCAAAAAAGAATTTAAAATACTTTTTGGTGAATATTTTCAAAAATTACTTTGGTATTTTTATTTCGTTCTTATGTAGCACCAAATGACGTTTTCCTCTTGAAGATCTTAATGCTGCAATCTCTTGCTGAGTTGTCTGGCTCATTGGTGAAATCCAGTAATAAGTTTGGGTCTTAGTTGCTGCAATGGAAAAATATCAAAGTTTTGAAGTGATTTTCAATTAGCAGTTAGTATTACATCAACAAGGCTTTATATAAGACATTTTTAAAAATCATTTCATCATAAAACACAGACACAAATAATATAATCTATAATATGTTCAATTTAATAATGAGAATGTTTTCTGAAATATTACTATATCAAACATCAAATGAACACTGGCAGTAATTTTTTTCTAGTAATTCTTTAATTTTTCTTCTTCTTCTTTTTTTTTTTTTTTTTTTTTTTTGGTCATGCTGGAAATTGTACCCAAGATCTTATGAGTAGTACACAAGTGCTGTATCACTGAGCTAAACACCTGCCCCATGCAATTCTTTTAAAAAGAAAAAACTTTGTATTATTTAAACACAGTGCCGAACAGTAACTTTTCATTGCTGAAGTAAGATATTGTGATGATTGGAGAAAAATGAAGGAATTATTTTCTTGGCACAATTAGTAAGTGTAAGTCAATAAAAGGACTACTTTTATAATTTGTTTTTACATTAGTATATCACTTTCAAAAGTTTCTGCAAATTAGTTGCCAGCATGCATTATTTTATCTACACTGGAGTCATAATAGTTATTATAAGTCAAAGTCTTCATAGGTAGAAGTGAAAAGTGAGGCCAGGGAAGTATAGTAATTTCCTAATGTCAAAATGCTAACAGTATGTTGTTGAAAATTCAAGATATCTGCCTGAGAGCTTTTGACTTAAAAATAAGATCATTTTGTTAATTTTCTCTAAGACAAATTCTTATTATAAAAATTCTATACTGCTTATAACATTCCAAAGGAAATATTAAATATCATATGTTACTTGGAAACAAATATTAACTCCTTCATTTTGTTTTAATTGCTTGGATAGTGTAGTCTGTGTTTTCCTGGTGATTTGCTTACCATTTACCAGAAGTCTTCAAATATAGGCAGTATTCAGTGAACTTTGAATAAATGAATGAATGGCACTTCTCTGTACTTGTTTTCCTCAATTAAGTTTTTTTTTTTTTTTTGTTGTTGTTGTTGTTTTGAAATGCCAGTGTTTAGAACCCTAAAATGTAATTTTGTATTTTAGCATATCTCTTACCTAAAACAAAATCTTTAGCTTTTTTTTTTTTTTTTGCTACTGTTTAGAACTTTCTTAGCAAATCTGTGCCCTCTGGTTTTTCCTTCTGCACTCTATCCATATTACAAAAAGTGACAGGAATATACAGTTCTCTTCTCACACATTATTCTAGAAGATTCTTGACTAGAGCAAAATAACACGAAGTTCCCACAGGCCCTTCTGTTTAATCATGTTCAAATAGGAACAACCTCAATACTGAATGGTGCATGCATGACAGATGGGAAGACATAGAGTTTAATGTTTTAGACCATTCTCTTAAGTTTTGCAAGGAATCTAGTTTCTCTTTTATGAATGCTTTTAATCATGCACTCATACACTTTTTGGCCATTTGTTTATTACTAATTGGAACAAATCACTTAAATTCCAAACTTCAGTAGTCACATGTTTGAAAGTAAAAGACTTACAGGCATTGAACTGTTAGACATTCATAAAGTAGCACAGTATCAACAAAGTATAGTATTATTAGAAACTGATTTCATCCTTATTTCAATTTACCTTTTTTTAGAAAGAACATAATTTTAGAATTCTGTGACCCAAATTCTTAATGTATGCAGAAATTTTGCCATCCATTTAAAGTCAGTTGAATGTATACTGTCAAGTTGATGGCTTACAATGTGATTAAATTTGCTACATATATTTGGGTTTGTCTTTATTTAGTTTTGTTGGTGCTCTGTAAAAAGTTTTTAATCCCCATTTAGATTTTTGGTTAATGAATTACAAATATTAAATAGAATTTTATATACTCAATAATATTATTCCTTAATGAGTTACTATAGATTTTTGTGATAAGACTTTCTGCATTATTTCTATTTATTTCAGAAAGAACTCAGTAATTAATTCTACTAATTTGGGGCTTAGCAAATATTTAGTCTTCTGCATCTTTCTCAACTGTAGGATTATTGTCATCTAATTTATAGTAGGCAATACAAAATTTCCAACAATGACAGTTGGAGGATCATTCATGTCCATTATTTCTTATATCACAATGTCTTCTTTTGAAACTGATTTTTTGGGGGTTTGCATTCACAGAAAGCCTTAAAAATAATATTATGTTTTAAGTATTTCATTATGGACAATGATACAAATATGAATGTACATACTTAAACATTTTAGAGCTAGCAGGAGTTATTCCTAATGACAGAACATCAATATGTAATCACTGTTACACTCTTTTTCTCCTCCTGCATAATATGAATTCCTTGTGACATTGCAGAGTTGACCGCTGAGGCAGTTTGCAGGAGAGTGGGGAACCCTGGAGAGTTTGGATTTAGGTACAAGTCCAACCTTCTTCTAATGATTGGCTACTCACTTGGACTGTCTATCTCTCAAGTCTGTGGAGGGTTGAGCAGTTTCCAAGGTCAATTCCTTTAACACTTAGCTTAGAGTGTGGAGATCCTTGTTAGGTTGATGGCAAGAGTCATCAAGATGTGCCAATACAAATGTTCAGGAAGGGAGTGTTGTCTAATAAGAAAATAATTCTGGGCAGCTTGGGTGTGGATCAGCAGTAGAGCGCTTGCCTCCCATGTGTGAGGCACTGGGTTCAATCCTCAGCACCATATTAAAGTAAATAAACAAAATAAAGATACTGCATCGATGTATAACTAAAAAATATTGAAAAAAAAAGAAAAGAATTCTGAATGGATGCCAAGATGTAATTAAAAGAAGAAGAGTAAAAACCACATAAGAGACCATTGTCAGAACCAAGAAAACTGCAAGTCCACCGAAGGTAGCATTCCTGTGCAGTGCTACATATTGATTTAGCATAGGACAAATTTCCAAGTATTTTTAATTAAAGAGTTACTCTTATCAACCCATCAAATTACATTTAAGTAGCTATTTGATCTTCTGAATTTCCTTACTCTCCAGTGATAAGCAAAAATTTTCTGTAAAAGACCAGCTATTTTAACTTGTGTGGATTTCATAATCTCTATCACATTGACCCCACTCTGCTTTTTAGTTTCAAAGCAGCCACAGGCAGTGCAAATGTGTGGTCATAATCCAGTATGCCTTTACTTATGGAATCTGAACTTTTGTATAATTTTTACATGTCATGAAATATTACTTTTTATTTTTTTCTCTCACCATTGAAAAATAAAGAACTATTCTTAGCTCCTGAGCCATACAAAATTAATGGCAGGTATGATTTGGCCCATGGGACCCAACTTGCTGACCCTTGCTTTAGTACATTAACTCTCTTTTGATCAGTACTGCCAATCAGTCCTTACTGGAACAAAAGGAGCAATGTCTCATCATAGTATTAATTTTACCTTTGGTTTCCCCTCTCTCTTACTAAAAGAGAGAGAGAATACATTTTTCATTGGGTCATGATATTAAGTAAGATGATATGAAAGATTTAGCATAATTATTCAATAAAATACCTACTATACAATATATCACAATCATATAACATTAATATATATTATAATTGTATAAAATAATGTAATTTTCTAATATATAATGCATTATATAAATTACCTAAAGAAATCATGTTTATGCATATAGGTGTAACTTAATACTATATACACATTATTCTTTTTATTAAGAAGAGGACACTTGCCTTCTTAATCATAGATTCCTAAATTTGTCATCCAACTGGAGTACTTTGTGTTAACAGTAGAAATTATCTTAAGAAGCTTGTTGTGTTAAATTTTAAAACCAAACATATTATTGCATTTGTTAGATGACCGTTCTCAAAATCTGTTAATCAACATTTATGACCGTTTTTTTTTTAGATAAAAAGTAAAATATATGGACTTTATTATAAAATAAGACATTTTAATACATATGTATGACTTTTGCTCTTAAATTACAATGTTACATAAAAATTGATAAATTGTGACTTACCACAAGTTAAAAAGAAAGCGAAGGAATCCTTGAGCACATTAGGAAAGAAACATCTTTTTTATAGTCCCTAGGCTTTAAAATTTACCAATGCCAAATCATTCCCCCCCCCACAATTTTTTTATGTGTAAAAGAGATGCCTTTCAATGATGGAAAAATATATATTCTTTTCTTTGACTACAACTTTTACTCATTTGTGGCATCTTATCAGAATCATTCTGATGTAATATTTTATGTTTGTCTCTTGTGAACAAGAAAAATATACTATGTAACTTTTAAGGAACTTCAATTTCACTTTCCAACTGTGATCTGCTTTCTTTCTCCCTTTCAGATAATAGTGATATATACCGTGAAATATTTTTTGTTTGTTTAATCTCCTAAATTGTGTGCATTGTGTCACATGGAAATATTCTTCTGGAATATATTCTTTCAACTTTTAGTGGTATGTACTGTGTAGTAAGTTCACAAAGTTACTTGAATCATCTAGTTTATTTACATTAGATTAATTATTAATGCAAAAATCTATCCTGTGAGGCTAGCAGGAAATTCTGTATTAGTAATCACTGAAATTAATCCTCCTGGCCTTATGCCTCCCATAAGCTCCTCCCTTGTTCCTTTTGTGTACGCTACCAAAGCATTTTATAAAGGCCTATCTGGTTACCAAGTCCCCACTGCCTACCACAAAGACTCTAGAGGTTCTGAACCATATCTGACTTATGGAGATCTTTGATGAAGCTGAGGACCCATTCCTCTGATCCAGATTTTGGGGAAATGTAATTAAAAATAAAATCTTCTCCAAACCCAGAAATCCTTCACACAAAGATACGAGGGGAAGAAAATACTTTATTGTTGAATAAGCATTAAACCAGAATGTGATGCATATCATAGATCCTCTACTAAGAGGTTGCAAAGATAGAAGGAAATCCCCACCTAGAAGAGACAACCCATTCCATTCATGTTCTTAGGAGGCATAGTAACTTGTCCTCAAGCAAAAGGATATAAGTAACACCATTTGTCATGTCCTAAATTCTCCTAGTAATTGGGGTGGCCATCTGTGTTAGATGTGACTTTATCCAAAGGGAAAATAAGCTTTTCCTATCTTTGTGACAAGAAGTACTTTTTCAAGACAGAGCCAAGAAAAAGCTAAATTAGAGTATGCTGAAGTTAGGCTCCTTACCCTTTGTGGGATAGGGGTGCTCTCTTCCTTGATGATTGCATTTCAAAGAGATGGCTCCTGGTCCTTATGAAAAACAATGCTGGGTTCAAAGCTGTCAAGAGGCTCATTTGGCTTTTAAAAAGATTTAAAAATTGTGCTCTGTATGTGTAATATGAATTGTAATGCATTCCGCTGTCATATATAAATTAAAAATAATAATAATAAAAAATATTTAAACAAAAAAAAAACCAAAAAAGAATATTTGCATCAATGTTCATCAAAGGGAAAGAAAAGATTTACATACACTTCAAACAGGGAGAGAAAGAAATTACAAGTCTTTAAATAAATGCTATAAGAAAACCAAGGGAGGGAATCTCAGTTTACTTTCAACACAGGGAATTAAATATCACTTTTCCTTGTTTTCTTTTTAAATTTGTATTTGTCCATACACAGCTTCCCTGTACCCACAACACAGCCCTTCCCTTGAAGCTTTCACCTCATACCCAACACCAAGTAGCATAAATGAGTTTTTGGTATCCCTCCAGCTGCCAACCTTCTTTAAGACTGGGGCATCTTCCAGGATTCTTCTCATAAAATTCACATTGCTGTCGTATTTTACAAAGAGTCCCTGAAACAAAGAAATAGAGAAGAGTTGGCCTGATTTGAATATAGCTTTAAGAATCCAGGGACAATAAATAGATTATTATCTTAAATTACTTTCCCACCACACTAATAGCATTACACTTAACTCCATAAGTATTTTTGAAATGAGCCAAACGGAACAGAACCTATTAATAATTGCAGAAACAAAATCAAACCCACACCCTATTTTTTTTGTGTGTGTGTGGAAACATTTCTTCCTTTTTTGTCCTTAGTACCATGTACATTTTGAGGTCTTAATCTTTGTAAGAATACTATTCCATCTTTGATATTTCCAAATTGTGTGTAATTCCAGATCATTTTTGTAACAGGTTAACTCTTTAGTTTCTCTAACATAGGCATAGTTATTGCTCTCATTTTATTTACTGCCTTTGAACATTTTTAAAAAATATTTTCCCCATGTTTGAAATTGTTTTCTTGAAAATTATTTTTATTATTTTTTGTTTGACCTTCTCAATTCCAGGGAGCCTGTGGCTCTTTAGCTGTCTTGCTTTAAAATGATCTTTCAAAAGTTAACATTTGCTGATGTGAACTTACCGAAAAGTTAAGTAACTATTTATACTGATCTGTCCATACATTATTACCTGTGAAATATTGCAATATTCCATAATACTTCAACAACATGTGAATCTGTGTTAAGAAACGGCCCGTAAATTCCACTATGTGATAAAATGAATGATTTCACTGGTTAAAAGAGATAGCCTTGTTTGGGGTCATGAGAACAATGACACACTGGAGCTTCATGATCTGGAAAAAAATACTACCTCTCTGGATTTAATTTTCTTGTACAAATTGGGATATTATTACAAATTACCCTTTAAAATAATTTATTAGTAAATTATAGATATACATAATATTGGGGTTCATTTTAATATAATCATACATGCATGAGTATTATTTGCTCTACTTTAGTCCCCAGTACTTCCTCCTCTTCTTCCCTCCTCCCTTTTCCTATTCCTATTTCTCTGCTCTTCTGGTGCTTTATATATATGTATATAAATATATACATTAAGGTATTGCTCACTATAATATATTCATATATGTATATAGCATAATTTGATCACTTTCATTACTTCTTACAGCTATCCAGCAGATAAAAACAGTAAGAAATTTCTGGTATTGGAAAATTATCTTTATTTTTTTATTTTTTATTTGTTCTTTTTAGTTATACATGACAGTAAGAATGTATTTTGACATACATACATGGACTATAACTTCCCACTTTTGTGGTTGTACATAATGTGGAGTTACACTGGTTGTGATGAGGGTCTTTAAATTCATGTTTTCTTGCAAATGACAGGTTCTAAGTAGAACAGAAATAACTAGGTAAGCTTTGACCAGACTACTTATCAAATGCATTTGGGCCCTTCTTTGATTTGTTTTTCTCTTAAAATGTATTAAGCCAAATTTTTTTCATTCATTGAAAACTATTGAAGAATAGAAAATACAGCTATTTTAGCTTGTAATATTTGTAATAAAATGGTTACTGCATCCAAACTATGTTAGGGCTGCCTGACCAAATAGTTTCAGGGCACATCCACAAATTATAATGAGTAAAACATGTCCTGGAAACTCACGCTGGTAAACTAGATGGCTTGTTACTTATGATATCTGTTCAAATAGTGTAACATGTCTTTTCTATGATTTCTCTTTTATGAGTTTTGTTTACTACAAAGTTTTTTTTTTCCAGGATGAGATCATTTGGAGTCTTAGAAAATACAAACCATTTTATCTTAGTGGATTTTTATTTTAAAATTTTTAAAATTTTGATTTTGTTTCTATTTTGAAAAAAAATATTTTTTTCTTTGTTATCTTGCTGGCTACTTTGAAGTTTGAAATTATTTTATCTGTACATACCAATATTGGTGGCAGCCCAACTCTGGCTCCGTGACTATTTTAGAAAGTTTATTATTTTATATGCTTAAATGTTTTTTACTTCTTCCCCAGATACTTCTTTCTGAATTTATTATTTGGTATACGAGTTTCTTTTTTGTTTTTCAGAGAGAAACATATTTTACCTTATTCATATTTATATTTACCTTATTTACCTTACTTTATTCATATTCTTATTCTTTGAGGTTTGATTATTTTTTTGGTCAATATTTTATCAATGCTACCATTGTGAGGGGCTAAGCATAAATTGTATAAACTCCACATCTCTTTTAAAGCAAAATATCAAGGTAGAAAACTGATTATGGAAGTAGGTCAAAATAATGGATAATCTCCTTAGAGACATGCGTTTTGGAGATATTGTGCAGTTTGATCCACTAAATTCCATTACAGCATCAATATTACATTGTTACTGCATTTTTTTTTTATCTTAAAGCTTTTATTTTAGTTAGTATTTATTTTTCCACAATCAACATATTGTTTTTAAATATAACTTCTTACACATATATTATAGCTCTTCTGATTTTAAGGGCCAAATTCTGATCCAGAGACAATTTGGAAAGTTTATAAAAGGTCAAAGGAGTGAAAATTTGATGTTCTTTAAGGAAAGAGTATTCACAAGTCCATAATAATAAATAGAAAGATGGCAAGAGGTTTATTTTTGAAGCAAAGAAATTGGCAAAACATTTTTAAAAATACTTTGAAGATTCCCCAAATAATTGCAAAGAAAATTGATCATTCAGAAAGGATAAAGTTAAAAGTGAGAAGGTGTTCTAAGAAAGAAATAGAAATTGATCGATTGGTTTCTCAGGCATTGATTAATTACCTATGATGTTCTTAATATATCTTTTTGACTCCTGCTCTCTGTCAGTGTTGAGAGAATTATTCCCTATGTCTGCTGATAATATAAGTTGTAATTAACAAAAGAAGTTCATTAATCTTCATTCTCTGATATCAAGGGTGTCTTCCTAAAGTAAGCAAAGTGGGAAATGGGCATTTCTCCCTAGATTCAACAAGAGTATGATGACCTAAATGCAACCAAGTTAACTTTAGTGACAGTTAGAATTACACATTTGAAAATATCACCAATCATAGAAGCAGAGGTTTATGAGCTTACATTTATTGAGCATATATTGTTTCAGTCAGTGTTCCTAATGGTGTGTATCACATATATATGTATACATATATGTGTGTGTGTGTGTATGTGTATGTGTATGTGTATATATATATCATTTTTTTTTGTACTAGGAATTGAACTCAGTAGCATTCAACCACTAAGCCACATTCGCAGCCCTATTTTGTATTTTATTTAGAGACAGGGTCTCACTGAGTTGCTTAAGGCCTCACTAAATTGCTGAGGCTGGCTTTGAACTCACAATCCTCCTGCCTTAGGCTCCCAAGCTCCTGGATTACAGAATGTGCCCAGACTACATCCATATATTTTTACTTAATCAAGGCAACCTTATTAACATCTCCATGAGAAGGAATGAGGAAATTGAGTCATAGCAGCAGCTAAATTCTTGACTTGCTCCATGCTTTACTTGGAAAAAACTTAAATCTGCCCAGTGCATATAATATCACTTGACGGGGCTTATTTAAATGTAGCTCTCTTGTCCCATGCTCAGAAATTATATTTCTGTGATTTTGGGATGGGATCAAGAAATCTGTGTTACTAAGAGTCTCACATGTGGACCAGTGAGCTCTGTAGCAGTTCACAGATCATACCTTGAATTGTACTAGTCTAGACTACACTGGCAAACATTGTTGTATACTCTCCTATCATTTCTTAAACAGAGACTGCAGTTTAGTAATAAAGTAGCATCTCATTTATCCAAAACCCAGTCTTCTATCAAATTCTTTTTTTTCTGAACAATCAGAAAGTAAAAAACAACAATAAAAAAACGTAAACTTGTACAAATAACTTGACCATTTTCAAGCAATAAAATACACAATATTAATTCATAAGAGAGCTTGATGTACTCCTAGTTTCCTCTTAGCTCTTGAAAGCTGGATTTTATTGTTTTGTCTTCTAGATTGTAAAATTACTTTAGAAATGGGAGTGGGGTTGTGGCTCAGTGGTGGATCGCTTGCCTTGCACCTGTGAGGCACTAGGTTCAATTCTCAGCACCACATAGAAATAAATAAACAAAATAAAGGTATTGTGTCCATCTATAACCAAAATAAAATATTTTAAAAATTACATTGGGGATGGGGTTGTGGCTCAGCAGTAAAGAGCTCGCCTAGCACATGTGAGGCCCTGGGTTTGATCCTCAGCACCACATAAAAATAAATAAATAAAATAAAGGTACTAAAAAATTACATTAGAAGAAAAAAAAAAGAGAGGCTGCTGTATTTGATCAGGTACTCTGGGTGAGAAGAATCTGGCAGATTCAGAAGACAGGCAAAATAAGAAAAACAGGCACAGGAATTTTAAAATATAGTAGTATTGGTTTAGGATATGCACATTCTCCTGACTTGAGCATGTCAGTTGGACTTGCCTGTGGTTTTAAGTGTTTGCACTATGATAAAATTTATCAGCTTCTTATATGATGGTTCTTGGAGAGAACAGAATATTGCATTTGGAGTCAGAGTAGTTTCAAAATCCAGATCCTGTATTTACTGGCTGTGTTTGACACTAAGTTGTCTGCAACTAGATTTTTTTGTCTGTGAGGCAATCACAGCAACTGCCTCTCTTGACAGAATAAATATCACAGGTGTGCAAGTTCCCAAGCAAGATACCCAGCATGTAAGAGAAATCCAAGTCTCTTTTGTCAATCTCCAAGGACAGGAAAGATAATGAAGGTAAGACATGGATTCAGACAGACCTTAACCCAGATAACGTCTGTATTCTTATTAGCTGCATAATTTCAGGCAAATAATTTGAACCCTTTGTGCCTCGGTCTTCTTATTTGCAAAGGGGAGTTAGAATTACCTATTTTTCTGGCTGAGTAAAAGAATTTAAAACACTAGACATACAAATAATTTTCCCACCTGAAAAAAAAATTCCTAGAACAAACACAAAAAAAATCAAAATGCAAACAAATTTAGAATAGAGCTATAAGATAAGGAGATGTGGTTATCAGAACATACCATTTTAGATACTTCTCCAAAATAGAAAGTCAAAAAGAATTAATTAATGAAAGCACGCAATGTGCCATTACAAAACACAAATGAGAAAATGATTCCCAAGGGAAAAAGCCAAAGAGTGAATTATTATGTTTAGGAATAGTCAATGTAAATGTAAAAAGGAGAAACTATCAGTACAAGTAGTCAAGAACATCACGAAACATGTTATGGACATTGAGAGGCCACATCGCTCCAGCACTGTTCCTGTGCAGTGTGCTTGAGGCAAAACGTAGCTATGCGTTTGGCTCTATTTTCACAGTAACTTTCTAACACTTGAGGGCTGTGGCCTGTACTCTAAGAAATTTTACCTACATACTGTAGGAAGGTGCTGAGTGTCAGTGTCAGAGAATCAGGTGGCCTTAAATAACTTGATTTAGGAAACTGACACGGACAGAGAAGAAAAGAAGTGAAACAGCCAAATTAGAAGAATACCCAATAGGGCTTTCAACCTGCCAGCTTTGTTTTGATAAATGAAAAATCGAGAAATGTTTTTATGTTTGGGTAGGGATTGGTGGTTGTCATCATTCCCCACATCTGCTTTATGCTACTGCATGAAAGCAAGGCCAGTCACTGATGCACTCACTCATTACACCTATCCCACTATCCCAAGGTGATCCCGCCTGTTTAGCAACAAGATGGGCATATTTAGGAAGTCATCTTGAGCCCTGCAAAATGGCAGAAGAAATTCATCCCAGAAAGAATAGAGATGATTCAGCAGCATGTTGGATAACTTTTAGGGAAATTTGCAGACCTCAGAAACAGTCTGCAGAGGAAAGAGGCAATGAGAGGAAAAAGAAGAGTTAGGAATTAAAATATGTTGGCAACAATTGTTTCTAAAAGACACTGAATCAGTGATCTTTAAGGTAAATATGACCTTTTTCACTAGATGATGAGAAAAGGACAAATAGAAAGTATGCTAGATTAGTTAATTATAGTTAGTTACTTATTAGCTTAACTACACTCTTCTGGAGCTCCAGAACATGAGAAAACAGAATTTGGGGAACATAAATATAAAAATAGGGGGAAATAGTCCCAAGTTATTAAGCATAATTATTGAGAAAAGATTTACACAAAGAAACCCCTTGGAAAAATTTTGTTACTTCAAATATGAACAGAAGAGTCATGAAAGGATTCAGGAAACGGGGTGCAGTGGAGCACATCAGTAATTCCAGCTAGCTCAGGAGAATGAGGCAGAAGGATTCCAAGTTCAAGGCCAGACTCAGCAACTTTGTGAAACCCTGCTTCATAATAAAAGATGAAAAGGACTGGGGATGTATCTCAGTGGTAAAGTACCCCTGGGTTCAATTTCTAGTATATAAAAAACAAAACAAAACAAAAAAGGATTTGAGGATGAGGGGGAATTTTAAAAGTTTAGAGACAAGAAAACAAGGAATTGAAAATCAGGGTGTTAGAAGTTAATTGAGCAATATTTTTTGTGTTCCCAAACAAACAAAACCTTTCAGAGTTTCGAGTTCTATACCTAATTGTGAGTACAAAATCAACACATTTTTGCACATAAAATATTCAAAGAATTTACCTTTATGCATAATCACTCCACAATTGGCACAACAAAATAATCATTTAACATGTATTATATTAACATGCGACTTTTTGTCAGGATAGTTAACACTATAATTCAGTATAAAACAAAGAAGAAAATCTTAATAAAATATATAGTTATTTGGAAAACATTTGCTAAAATTGACAGTCATTTCTAATGAAACACTAAGAAAGCTATGAAAATAATAAAGCCTCCCAAATGTGAATAGGAACATTTATTCAAAAGTAATAACATTTATTATTCTTACAGAAGAAACATTAAGGCCATATAAAATCAGGACTTAAGATATGATTATTATTTAACTTAGTTTTGTACATTTTGTCAATTTAATGAGACAAGAAGATAATATAAGTAGGATAATAGTTGAAAAAAACAGGTAAAGATTAATCTTTTTGTTGATCATAGAATTGTATGCCAAAATGAAAATCAATGAGAAATTTAGCTAGGTGGCTTAATATTTAAAAAAAAAATTCAAAGCCCAATATGTATATACCTAATATACTCAGTGTTCTTATTATTTCAAGTTTTTTTTTTTCTCATTAAGAACAAAACTATAGTAAATGTTCTTGTGTTTATATCCTTATTAGTGTTTTATATCCTAGGATGAATTCCCTCCAAAGTAGCTTTCCAAACACTTTTTAATTCTTTAGGAATGTCTCAGAGTACACATTCCTCATATATTCACCAATAATAAATGCTAATACTTTTTATTTCTGTTAGCATAGTTCATATAAATTAACATTTTAAATTATTTCAATTTATTTTTCTTTCATTAAATTTATGCATTATTTCACATGACTTGAGCCTTGAGCCATTGGATTTGATTTTCTAAGTATTGCTTATTCATAGCCTTTGTTCACTTTTCTATAGATGGTTTTTTTCTTGTCTAAATGTAAGCATTCTTTGTATATAAATAAATTACCATCTTTATGCACCTTGTAAATATGTTTTTCAATCTGTACTTACTGATCTTATTTTCTTTCAGAGTTCTCTTGTTTTGCTCTTCTATTCTAAAATTAAGATGCAATGTTTTGTGTAAAAATTAGGTGTATTATGATCTTAATGCAAAAATCATTTGTGAGTCTGTGTGCGTATAAAGTACAAAAGGAGTAGATTTTGAGACTATATCTATGATATATCTACAAAAGTATTCAGGATCTATTTTTATTTGACAAAATCAAAAGAGTATATTTCTTCCAAAAAATTGAGATACAATGTGCATATAAAACTTGTCCTTTCCAAGCACATACTTCAATTCTTAGTAACTTTTGCATAATGAATACAAGTAGCAAAGAAGTTCACTAAGTAAAAACCAACTGTAAATAAATATTGAAAAATCACTTCCACTATCTGATTGGCAAAAATACAGAAGATTAATAATACCTAGTATTGGGGTTTTCAGAAATGGTCATTCTCATGAGTTGCTTGTGAGTGGGTATTGGTACAGCTTGTTTTAAAAGGCAAATTGTTAGCATCTATGAATATGTGAAGTGAATTTATCACAGACAATTCTTTCATGTTTTTAAATTGTCAGGAAATTGCATATGACCAGGGTTGTTCTGTGATAGCTAGATATAAACTCCTCTATACATTCATTTAAATGGAGTAGTGTTGAGAGGATGCACATGAAGCAGGTTTGGGCTTTAGCAGTACCCTATGAAAGAGAACTCCCGTCCAGAACCCTTCTCCCAACTTGATCTCATCCTCTTACGTAATTCTCTTCACATAATCCCTCTGCACACAATGACCTCTTTGCCAGTCACAAACAAACCAAATATGCTTTTACTCTTGCTGTTTCCCATTCCTAGAATGACTCTTCCTTCTTTCATCCCTCTGACCCATGGTTTGTTTTTCTGCTCACTTAAGCTCCTGTCCAGAGAGGCCTTCCCTAAAAACTTCCAGAAGAGCCCTGCCTATTCATTGCTTCTGCCCTGCCCTGCCCTAGCCCTTTATTCTGATTCATGTTTCTTATAGTGCTACTTAACCTGGTGTGTATTGTCAGTGTATCTGGGCATTTTCTGCCTCTTTCAAATAGGAAATAAACTCTGTGATGATGATCTCTGCTTCCCTTGGGCTGCATTAGTACCTGGCTCCTATTGGGCACTTAATGTGTGTTGAATGTTAGTGAACTAGATTAAGATAATTATTGTATTTTGCATGAAAGGAAAATTACAGATTTTAGTTTTTAATTTATGTAATGCTTTATTTTTAGTATGTATCAAAAGAATTTATTTCCCTCAGTGAACGAGTATTTTAATAAGTGACTAAATTTATAGATAATATGCAAATCAATTTTTTACTTTTTCAAATTAATCTAGGAGGTATGTTTTTCGTTATATTATTCCAAAGATTATAACAAACCAAAGGTCATCATTTTAGATAAGGTAGTAGTAACAAATCACCATGAAGAAAATGGCAAGTTAATTTCTTGGTATTTAACTTTGTAGGGTAACTGTAGCATTGGTCCAGAGAACAGCCTCCCATTTTGTGGACATCTAATTTCTGACTAATTATAGCTCTATTGACTTAACAAACGAAATCAGAGATTTACAATAAACAGTAAAGACCTCTTTTAATGTGTCAGTTAAGAATAAGCTAACTGTAAAAAGTTGTTTAGTTGCAACATTTTAATTTAAAAAAAATCAGTTGAACTATCAACATTTTTCAAAAAAATTTTTCTTTACTGTAAAAAACTATTTTCAAATTACCAGCAAGAAATGTTGTTGTTCTCATTTATATATAAGCTTATCTGAATAATGGCAATACAAGTGAAATTCAGAAATTATATGGGTTACACAGACGCAGGACAGTGTGTATGTTGGGGGAGTAAAGATATTCAGATATCTAATTCTTCTAATGTATTTCAGCATATTTAGAATCTTTTAAAAAAAATACTTTGGTATTTCGCCTAGAAGAAGTTACAAACCTTTAGGAAGAGAAAATATTCCAATTTTACAGAATGTCACATAATAGTTATATATTTCTATCTAGAGTGATTATTCTATTTAAAACTTTGTGCTGTAAGATCTTTATCACACTTATTTATGTCTTTTTGCACAGTTTGTGTGGTAAGGCATCTTCATTTCTCAAACAAGAAGACAGCACCCTGTTAGTTGTGCCGGTACTGATGGACCTGTCAGTCCAGGGCTATTCAGACCAGGAGTGAAAATGTAGACTTGCACTTTACTTCTTCAGTTATCCAGGACTAGTGACCATCTTAGGTCATGTTGACATTTCTGTCTCTAAGAAACATCAACATTTATATATTTATACTCAAGTAACACTTTCTTTTGCTATATCCATGTAAAGACATACTTTTCAGTAAAATCTTCAAGGTCTTCCCAAGAGTTTGAGGTTGAGAAAAGAAAACTGGGGGATAAGCTGAGAAGGAGGGAGAAGTGGTTACTTGGAGCAGTGATGTTTTCCTTTCTCACTAATGCAAAGGGACCTTGGCGACTTACCCAAGTGAGGAGTAGTGCATCATAAATATCTTGTATTTTGGAGTGGGTAGATTTCAGTTTTGCCAAAAATAGTTTGATACACATTTTCACAAATCTTCTAGAAGTAGATAATTTCTCACAATCTTCACTAATATGGAGTTTATCAAATTACTCAAACCACTCTTGAATAAACAGAGGTTAAATAAAGGTTAATTGAGAAGTGATATGGCCTATGAATATTTAGGCAAGGATGACATAAGGAAAAATACTAAACCCTTCCCCTGTACTAGTGGCAAAGTGCAAACCAGTGTGTGGTGGTCCTCAATTTGCCATTAATAGACAATGATTCTAACCAGGAGCAGTGGTGCACATCTGTAATCCTAGTCACTCAATAGGCTAAGACAGGAAGATATCAGGCCAACATGGGAAACTTAGTAAGACCTGTCTCAAATATAAAAAATAAAAGTATCTGAGCATGTAGCTCAGTGGTAGAGTGTCCCTGTATCCAATCACCGATGAGAGAGAGAGAGAGAGAGAGAGAGAGAGAGAGAGAGAGAGAGAGAGAGAGTTCTAAAGGCCTTTTAATGCTATGAATTTTTTCTATCTTCTTCCCTCACACAAAAAGTCTAAATATACTTCCAAGTTTTGTATATTTAAATCAAGTGACTACAAGATCTTTCAATCTATTATTGGTCTCCTTGAAAATTTAGAGACTGCATTGTGAGGTAAAGAACTCATTAAAAATACTTCCCTGAGAAGGATAATGTGGAATGGTGGCTAGTATTTCAATATTCAAAACAGTGAAATTTCTCTCAAAAGGGAGAGAGGAGTATATTAATTATTTTTTCTCATATTTTAACATTTTTTATTACTTAAACTTTATCACCCAATTTATACAACCCATGGGAGAGTACATACTTATTTTCTAAAATTTAAAATAGACACATAAAAGTAGTGGAAAATTCTTTGATTTTATATTTTTAAAATACATTTTTTTCAGAATTTAATGTGTGTATGCTAACCTTGGCATAGAGGAAGCTTGTCATAAGCATTAAAAATCACTAGACTTGAATTAAAGTGGCCTGTTCTTGCCTTAGTTGAGCTGTTAATCAAATTTGTCACTGTGAACAAGTAGTGGGCATTGAATTAAGTAGACTATTAGTTTCCTTTACATTCTAACATTCTTATAATGGAAATGTTAATAAATCACAATCTAAATATAAACTATTTTATGTCATGCTTATAAAATAATTATTAAAAGTGACATTCTGCATCTGCCTTACTTGCTAGTGGATATTTTAATTTTTTTTATAAGAGAATCACTATTCAAAAAATTTTGTAAACTATATATGTCAAGGAAATATCAATTTAATTCAGTCTTCCTGTAAATATCAAGTTCTATTTTAGCCACTTAACATAAATTATCTCTTTCAGGTTAAGAAAACACCATCAGGTTAATCATTATTGTCTTTACTTTGTAGATATGGAAAATTAAGCCTAGAGAGATAAACTGTATTTCAAAAAGCAGTAAATCAGGTATGCCTACTCCAAAAACTATGTTTTACCTCACAGTGCAATTTCAAATAAAAACATATTTTTATTCTTTAGAGAGAAATATGAGTTACTTTGTGACCATTTTAAAGTGATTTTCTGACAGAAAGTAGGAGAACATTAAAAATAACCAATACGTATTTTGCCAGGTTAGACAGTAAATTCTTGTCTGTACTATGACCACTTTTCATTTCCTGGGAATAATAGACAATTATTTATATAGTGTTTCTGAAATCTGTCAGACTCACTCCTAGATCATATACAATAATAAGAAAAAAATAGCTTTTTTTATGAGTGGTTGCAGTCTTCTCTCAGTGTGAAATCTCTGCCAAATAACATTTTCCATTATGTATATAGAAATGAGGTTAACTCCAGCTTAAAATTAAGCAGGAATCATCTTGCAATGACATGTGTTTCTACCATCTTATGATATCATTTCCAAGGTAACTAAACAGAACACCATAAAGGAAGGATTATGTTAGCAGGTGTGAAATAAACAGCAGGAGAACACTTTATAAAATCTTTCTAAAACCCTGAAAATGGATGACATTTTTGTAAGCAGTGCTACCAGCAGTAATACATATGGAGTTAGTGGAGGAGATTTTCACCTAGTATGTGAAGTGAATGTAAAAACTAGGCTAATATTAATTTATTAGATATAGGAGAATTTATGCAAACAACTTTCTCTGTGGTACCATTTTATTTAGCAAGCTATTTCAGCAAGTTCTTTGATGACCATGGTTATGCTAATTGTGATAGGTAAATATGTAGTGGATAAAATTATGTGTAGAATATAGTGTTAATAGTGGTTGCTGTGTTGATGTGGTTTTCTTTCTCTCTCTCTCTCTCTCTCTCACACACACACACACACACACACACACACACATGTTTCCATGTATTTCTAACATGTAGGCTAGTCGTAAAATTCTCTTGAAAATGATGTTTATCTCAAGAGTATGAGCAGAAAGATGTATGCTTTTTTAAGATAAAAGAGTTAGCAGTGGATTGTTAGAAGAAAAACACATTTCAGAAAACAGGAATATGGAATTGGTGTTTTTACTGTTTCAATTAGTGAGGCATAACAAAATAGGAAATTGTTGAAGTGTATGGTGTAGAGGAAAAGACAGCTAGTTTTAATTACTTGTTAGCTGGTCTCAAAAAGGAATTCCAAAGCACAACAGTTGGCTTAGGAAGTCTCAATTGTATGGTCATGCATTTGAAAAGACTGGCCAGTTCCAGAGAGTAGGAGATCTTGGTACAGATGGGGATGGAGTCAAGAGGTTGTGACAATGAAATGCACGAGTGTGTTCAGTACTTCACAACTTAAGGTTGTTGTGGGTTATGACTCTGAGGGAAGGGAGAGAGAGTCTTGGGTTGAAGCCTGAGTGATGAGCCAGTCTTCCTTCCATCATGCTGTGGAGATGTTCAGTTGAAATTCAGTGCTTCCTATGAAGATCAAAACTCCAGTTTGAGCAGAGGATGGCCCCAAACCATGAAAAATGTGACATAATAAATTTTCAAACACAGTAAACACATCAACATCTTCATACCCTATGTCTTTTCTGCTAGAAGCATGATATTTCAACAACAAACACCACATTACTGAATAAAGTTATATTTCTAAGCCACATATAGTTTTTGGCAATTAAAAAAACTGAATGGATTATGGAAGTGGTGATCAAAAGGATAGAGAAAAGTGAGGAAGGGAAGGTCATGTTTAACAGAGAATAAATATCCTACACCAGCTTTCTGGAGACTGATTGACTGTCTACCAGGTATCTTTCACTACAGTAGCTGATGCAGACTTACATTGTTATAGCAGCATATCTTTATCCAAACCTATATAAGATATATTTATTATACATCTTTTGGATTTTATTCAAATAGTTGGTCATTAGTAAATATATATTCATATTTGCAAAGGTTTATAACTCAGAATTACTGCTCACCAATTCATCAATGGTCCTGAATTACAGAAATGTAGCTAATATGTGTTTATAAGCAAGGAAGAATCAAGTATACTTAATTATTTATTGTATAGAGTGAGAGTTTGAGACGGTAACTGTAAAGGATATAGGATGTGCTCGATTTGTCATTGTGAAATGTGAGGACACAGATAAGACATTAGAATATGAAACATGAATATTTTTTCTCATGTTTATGAGTAAAAATATCCAAGAATATTTGGCTCCTTTGCCCTTATCATATATAAATCTTTCAATCTAGCATAGCTAGAAATGTTTACTTACAGATGATCTAACATCAAAACCTAGTTTTGTAGGAACTAAGGAAACAAAAATGTGAGGTTTAGTAATTGCCTGTTCTTTTTGTTTGCTCCTCATTCTTTACATATTTTGTCTTCTTGAGTCTAACTTGTTTTCCCCTTTTCATTTCAACTCCCAGACTGCCTTTCATACTGGCTTCCTCACATTCAGGACACGTGTTCTAAAGTGAAGGATGACAGGTGTATCATTGCCATTAGAAGTCTTTTTCTGCTTTTAAATCTTTAAGAACCTAATGGTTACAATCAGAATTTTTGTTATATTTGGTTTAGAAGAACCTTGTACCAATTGTAAATGTATTTGAAAATAATTTTTGTTTTGGATTTATGAAAACACATAAGAAATTAAATTTGGAAAGGTATATATTCTGTTTTAATGGGTAAAGTAACCAGTTGAATCTGGATAGAAAGTCTAAAGATGTGGTATCAAAGTTTTAAATTTATCCCACATTCCAATTTTTCTTCTTCCTCTCCTTCCCTTTCTCCTCTTCCTCCTCCTTGTCCCTTATCTGTTTCTCTCTTCCACCCCTGTAATAATATGCCACTGCTTATATAAGACAAAACTTTTTTTTAGCATTTTTTGTACTTTTATTTAGTATTTTTTAATGTGATGCTGGGGATAGAACCCAGTGCCTCATGCATGCTAGGTAAGTGCTGTACCACTGAGCCACAACCCCAGCCCAAGACAAAGCTTTTCTAAAATTCAGGAAGGATAGCATATGTTAGATGGAAAGTGTGCTCATTTTTAAATTTCCCATTTCACTTTTTTATTGTTTTTATAGCACTTACCATGTGCCAGATATTCCAAGTATTTTACTAATGTTAATTTATTTAATCCCCACAACACACCTCTGTGTGAAGTATCATGAGTATGCTTACATTACAAGCAAGGAAACTGAGTCATAATGAAGTTGGGTAGTTTGTCCAGGATCACAGCAACTGGTAAGTGACAGAGTTGGTTCTTAGCCATTTTGCAGTGCTCCTTTTCAAGAAATTGTTCACATGCTTTTCTGACTTCTTCAAGGACACCTTTATGTAGCTCTGATCTCAACTACGTCATCAACCTTGGATTTATACTATTCTTGTGCAGTGTCTGTCATATATGTGTGTGTGTACATGCATAGGTTCATTTTTGTGTTTGATATTATCATATCATTTATGATGATGGCACTAGTAGAATCTTAAATTAGGAGGCAATATATATATATATATATCTTCTCATTTCATTTCCTCCCTACAAAAACTCCTAATTGCCTTGTGAAAACTTGTACAATTCATGACCCCTCTGAATCAATTTACTTATCTTCAAAATAAGGGAGTTGGACTCACTGATATTTTTTCATCTTTAAATTATAGACATTAATCAGGATATATATTTATTTCTATACAAACCAGTAAGGATATTTATCCTCCATATAGAGCATACCCTGTCACTGAGGGAAGTGAAATAAGAACCACATCCCAAGACTTTCATAAATCTATAAATTTATAAGAACCACAAGAGCATATTATTCTCATAACAAAATAGAGTAATTAACAAATGGAATTTTTATGCACCTCTTTTCTAAATTCTCACCAAAAATATTGAGTAAATGATTTATAAATGTATCACAATACATTATGAAATTAAATAAACCTATATTATTATATAACTAATCAGATAAAGCTATCAACAACACACCTACAATCAAACAAAGTTGAATTTTTATACCTGCTATACCAAGGGAAAACATCTTAGAGGAAACTCTGGAAATATTCGGAAGACGGATAGAGAAAGCAGACCTCATTTGATAATCATTTGTTAATTTTGTGTTACAGTGATTTGATAAAATGTTACTGAGGAATATAGATAGAGACTAATAATGGTATCTCCTTAAATATGTTATTTTGAAAAACCAGATATGTATAACAAATACTTGTATTCATGTTTATTTTGGGAGGTAGTTATGCTGCTTAGAAATTTCTGATTGTATTTTTAAATGTTCAAAATTTGAAATTTACAAGAAACAAAAATTCATAGTTTTTATGCCCTATAGGTATGAAAGATGAAGAGGAGATACTGATGAGCACATAAATCTTACCTAATGAGGACATAGAATTAATTATTAGCTTGAATATGCAAGTGATTATACTGCTTCTTTATATCTTTGCTATTCTGTAAGATGAATTATCTTTGCTTGGCAGACCACTTGATTCCTGGAAAGAAAGAAAGAAAAAAAAAATATATATATATATATATAAATAAATATATATATATTTATATATAAATAAATATTTATATATATTTATATATAAATTTATATATATTTATATATAAATAAATATATATATATATATGGAACACCTTTATATGGAACAGCACACGAGGAGGATAATTTACTTGCAGAAAGAATTACATGTTTTACAAAAAGCAAAATATTCCCCTTTTTCTCTTTTGCTTGAGATTTTTGGCCTCTCCTAAGAAGAAGTATGTTGTGCTTATTGACAACTGACCAAAGAATGGATGTACTAATGGTACATTTATAAAATGCAAAGGAAGCAAACAATTCACCAGAAATTTACTTAGCATCAGTATATCTAGGGCATATGATGTTAGATGTATAGGATGAAAAAGTCCACATTTCAAGGAGTGCTGATTAATTGATAACAACAGAAATAGCACAAAAGCTAAACAATGGTATAAAGGCAAAAATATACCAACAGTATGCTATGAAAAGATAACAAAGGAGTAAGAAGCTAGCGAGTTGAGTGAATAACATCAGTAAGATGGTCATGTTCCTACATAGTATCAATTTTGACAACTAATCACAGATGAAAGTACCTATTTGAAAGTTTGTGAATCCACCAGGGAAGTTCCAGTACATTGCTGGAACAAGAAATCCAAGAGTAGATATGTTGAATCGGGTAAGAAGAACAGTTTCATTTTACCTGCATAATATTTTCCCCATGGCAGCACAGCTTCGTGCCAGGAAACCTCTTCACCTGCGATTTTTCTCATAGGAGAAAGTAAGAGCACGGGGCATGAGCTTTTGGCTCCTCCAGCTGTGTAGGATGCTTCCCAAGAAGTCCAGTTCTTTCTTGCTTCTCCAGATTACTGAGGTACTCAGCAAAATTGAGTAGTTGGGAAGGATGGGAAGCAAGAAAAGAGGTTACAGAGTCTGCTTACCATGCCATGGACTCAACTAGGGAACCTGCCCACAAGACTCTTGGAACTTCTCAACTTGAGAACCTCCTACCAACTTACCCATGGAAACCCCAGATGGGTTTCCCAACATGTTTATACAGAGAACAAGTACAAGTAATTTGCACAGATAGCTGGTTCAACTTTGAAGGACTGGGATAAGACATACTAAGCTGAGCACTTCAGAACACTACCCTAGGGAAACCAATGGGAGACTCTCTATATCCAGATTGGCTTTGCAGGATGGAAAGCAGACATGGAACCACAAAAAGTTACAACCAAAGAATTTTGAGCAAGAAGAACAAGGCTTGGGGCATCACACTTGCTGGTTTCAAATCAAAGACAGATTATATCAAAAGACAGTATCGTTATGGCATAAAAGCAGACACATAGATCAAAGGAATAGAATATAGAGACCAAAAATAAGTTCATGAACTTACAGTCAAAGGATGCCAGGAATATTCAATGAAGAAAGCATATTCTCTTCAATAAATGGTGTTTGAAAAACTGAATTATTAACATGTAAAAAAAAACCTGGATCCTTACCTTATACCATACACAAAGTAAAATTAAAATTTGAATTAAAGACTTAAGTGTAAGATTTGAAACCATACAACTCCTATAAGAAAATGGGGAAAATCTCCTTGACATTGGTTTGGGCAATATTTTTTTTATTATTACTATTAAACACCAAAAAACACAGGTAATAAAAATAAAAACAAGTAGAACTACATCAAACTAAAATGTTTCTGCACAGCCAAAGAAAGAATCAATAGAATGAAGAGAAAACCCACAGAATTAGAAAAAAATACTTGTAAAACTTCCAACAAGGAGTTAATATCTGGAATATATAAGGAACTCCAAAAACACAACAGCAAAAAGACTGAAATAACTCATTTAAGAAATGAACAATAGACCCATATAGACATTTTTTCAAAGAAAGACAGACAAATAGCCAACAGGTACTGACAAATGTCCGACAACACTAATCATGAGGGAAATGCAAATCAAAACCACAATGAGATATCACCTCACTCCAGTAATCATTACTGTTATCAAAAGACAAAACAAGTATTGACCTAATAAATATTGACAAGTATACGAAAAAAAAAAAAAAAAAGAACACTCGCAAACTTCTTGTGGGAATGTAAATTAGTGTATCCATTATGAAAATCAGTATGGAGGTTCCTCAGAAAATGAAAAATAAAACTATCAGATGACCAAGAAATACTATTACTGGGTATATATCCAAAGGAAATGGAATCAGTATGTTGAAGAGACAACCGTCCTCCCTTGTTCGTTACCATACTCCTCAAATAGCCAAGAAATGAACATGGCCTAAGTTCATCAGCCAAAGAAATGGAGACTCTGGTGTCTTCTTTTTATAAGGGCATTAATCCCATTCTGGAGATTTCACCCACATGATCTCATCTCATTTTCTCTCAAAGGCCTCTACTCCAATTACTATTACATTGGGGTTTAGGGATTGCATGTAAATTTTGGAGGTGAAAGAAAAATTCTGTTCTTAGCAATCAATTTTGAAAAATTGTGACTTAGGTAATGCTTCTGTTCCATATTCTATATTCTCTCAAGAAAGCCATTTATACATATTTAAACCTTTTCACTCCTTACGATCATCACTCTTTTGTACTTTACTATCTTTCCTTTTCCTACTTCAGCCACCTGTATACTTTGTCCTAATTTCAGTTCTCTAATTCTATCTTCTATTTTGTCTAATTTGAAAGTATAGTGATCTGCTGAGTTCTTAAATATTTTAGTTCATTTAATTTTTAGTTTTAGAATTTCATTTGCTTCTTTTATATACTTTCAGATTCTCTGTTTGAACTCTCCATCTTATCAACTAACTTATTGACCATGTTGGACAACATTTTGAAATATGTATCTTATAACTCCACTCCAATACCTGGAACTCCTGTAGGTGTGTTTCTCTTTCTTCCCACCCCCTTCACCTCCCCCCTTATCTTTATCTCTTTGTCTCTTCCTGTAGTATTGCCTCCTATTATGCATACTGATTTATATATGGATGCATTGTATTTTTCATGCAAAATCATCAATATAATTCGAGGCTCTTTGCTGTTATCATCCATCAGACACAATGTAGTTTTGCTTCTTACAGGCAGTAAAGGTATAAGCAGATCATTTTAAAACAGTCAGGGATTGCATTGGTTTGAAGCTGTAAGACAATGAATACACTTAGACCTGGAATGGTTAAGGTGGGAAATGGTGTTACTTGGGCCATAGGAGAATAATATAATAAGGACAACACCCAAGGGGAATGAAATCATTTCCTTTGATATCTCTTACCTGGGAGAACTGGCATTTTAATACCAAGTTTTCTGATCATTGAGCATGGCATATATCTGCATTTATTTGCTCAGTGTATTCACCTGCTTGTGCTGCCATAACAAAATACCACAAGCTGGGCAGTGTGGACCCTCTTTGTTCCTTGTAGTTGACCACCTTTTCACTGTGTCCTCACATGGCCTTTTCTTTCTGCTCATGTGGAGACGCAGGGGGCTCCCTGATGTCAGTTTTTGTAAGTACATTAATCCTATTGGATTAGAGTCCACCCTTAGGGGCTCAACATAGAATTTTCAAAGGACACAGTCTAGTCCATAGCAGTCTTCTTGACTGCACTCAGAGCAGTATTTTGTACATTTTAGTGTAGAGCTCTTATATATTTTTTATCAAATTTTTCATTAAGCATTCTGGTAATTTTTTAAATAAATGTTATTAAAATTAACTTTCCAATTGTTTGCTGTTAGCATACAGAAATAAAATTGATATTTTATGTTGACTTGGGATCCTGCTGTTGATTAACTTGCTTATTAGTATAAGTTGTCATTTGTAGATTCTTTAGAATTTCCTATGTACACTATCATAACTTCTACAATTAAATATTTTCCCTTTCTAGTTTTTCAGTTTCTAAAATTGCCTTTCTATTTCATGATACCTATTACAGTGGTGCATAGAGATGTAGAGAGATGACATATTTCCTTGTTTCTGATTTTAGCTGGAAGGCGTTTGACGTTTATCATTAATTGTACTGCTGTTGGTGGGTTTTTCAAAGATGTTCTATATCATGTGGAGGAAATGCTCTTAAATATTTTTTTAATCTCTAATTCCCTGAGCATTTCTATCATTTAAAGATTTTGGATTTTGTCAAATACTTTTCATGTATATAAATGAAATACCTACATATAAATATAATATATATTTGTACCTAATTTATATTTCCAGATATATACCACTAGGCAAGGAGGAATGTTATGTTGTTATGATGGAGTAGTGTTTTTAGGTAGTTTCATAGTGCTGAATTAAGTTTGCTAATTTGCAAAAGGATTTTGTAGGAGAGTGGGTTTTATTTTATTGTTTTACAACAGGGTTTATTGTATAAGGAGTTTAGTACCAGGGCTATGTTGATATTATAAAATGAGTTCAAAGGTAGAAGTCGCCATTGTTCCTCTTTTTTAACCGATAAGTTCACATAATGTTGATCTTATTTACTTTTAAAATATGTTTTAGGAAATTTTCCAGTGAGGATAACTGATTCTAGAATTTCCTGTAAGTGGGCTTTTTATAATGAATTTGACTTCTTTAAATAATTATAGTGCTATCCAGGCTTCCTATTGCCTTCTGTGTCAGTTTTAATGATTTTAGTTTTGAGGACTTTTTCTATTTAACCAATGTTATTGGATTTATTGGCTTAAAGTTGTTTGTAATGTTTCCTTATTTTTTCTTTTAATGAATCTAGCATCTGTAGTGATGTCCACTCACTTGATAATTATATATTAGATTATTTTTCTTAATTAGCCAATGTGTATGTTTATCGATTTTATTAATAACTTTTAAGAGCTAATGTCTGGTTTCATTGATTTTTTCTTGGTTACATTGATTTTTTATTACTATTTAACTTATTTCTACTCTCATCTTTCTTGTCTTTATTATTTTTTTTCTTTAACCTATTTTGCATTAATTTATTTTTTAAAGATAGAATTAGGTCATTAGTTGTATAATTGTTTCCTTTGCAACAGAGTGTTTAAGGCTATAATTTCATCCCTAAGAAGAGTTATAGATGCATATCACAGTATTTTTACTGTAATTCAGATTAAAACCGGTTTTAATTGTTCTTGTGACTTTTTCTTTGACCTTGGCATATGGAGATCAATGTTGTTTAATTTAAAACACTAGAATACTTTTATTTCTGTTTTGGATACAGATCTGTAATATTTTTAAAATGACAGTCTCTAGTCTATGCTGGTGAATATTCCATTCAACATTAAAAGAATAAGCATTCTGAGCTATTGGAGCAGCTTGATATTTTCAATAGATATTCTTTACCAGACCTTGCCCTGCACATATGCAGGATTTCATTTGTTCAAAGACTCAAAAAGATCCATATGTACCCATTTCTGGTATTAGTGTCATCCTAGAAGAAACACAGAAACCTAAATAAAATAGTTTTTACCATAGATAATTTATATGTAATTTAAATTATGTTCATTCATTTAGTATTTTAGAATGCCTATCACTTTGAATAACAAAATAAAACATTTGTTATTACTTTCCTGTAATGATTCATTTTACAAATTTAAATGTGCTATATGCATTATTTAATAATTCTTTGTTTCTAAATTCTACCATTATGTATGATAGTATAGTGTTTGATATCCCTGCCTGCCTAAACACAAAATATAAATAAGTAATATTTTGTTTTTTAAATTTTTTTCACTGAAATTAGGAGGAGGAGACATTAAAAATAGCAAAATAAAATATAAGATTTTAGGAACACTATCTTGAATAAATACACCAAATACTTTTGTTGATTTTCTATGTAGCATATTTCTTGGCTGGGGGAGAATAGCCATATAAAAATTTTATATTATCAATGAACATATAAAGCACTGTATAAGAAATGAATAATGCAAATGTTATAAAATTAATATAATCCATTTGGGTATGAGGTGAAGCTAAAAATAATATATATGTATATATACATATATACATACATACATACACACATATTATAGCTCTGACATTGACATTGTGTTCAGAAAACTGTAGTATAGAGTATATGTGGAAAAATAGCTGTTAATAATCAGAAAATTTGGAAAGAATTATAGTGTGTAAAACAGAAGACTTAAATTCTATGTGAAATACAAGAAGCAATTTTAACTTCTGAAAGATCTGAAAATGATATGGAGGTTTTATTTCAAGGCAATAAAAGAGGCAAGGAAATCAGGATATCAGTTGTAGAAATCATTGTAGAAAGAGATGGTGGTCTTTACTAAGGCAGTGCAATGGGAGTATATATGGGGGAGTAAGTTTGAGTTTTGATGTTCAGGAATCAGAATTAAGAAGAATTTTTTTTATATATCAAGGATTGAACCATTGAATCACATTTCCAGTCCTTTTTCATATTTTTTATAGAGAGCAGTGTCTCATGAGTTCTTAGGGCCTCACTAAGTTGCTGGGGTTGACCTCAAACTTGTAATCCTCCTGCCTCAGCCTCCCAAGCTGCTGGGATTACAGGCTTGCACCACTGCACCTGGCCAGAATTAAGAAGATTTGATGGAATATTAGGAAAACCATTAGACTAGGATCAATCTTATATTAATGACTTGGGTTACTATGGGTGGTGGCACTGTTAATTGAGACAAACAATATAGGAAAAGAGCACATTTTGGGGAAAGCATGATCACATCTGTTTTGTATATTTTAAATGTGAAGCGCCTGTGTGACTTCCAAATGGATCCATGTAGTAAATGACAGAATATACAGGTTTGGATATTTGCACTAGAGATTATGATTTTAGAATCAGCAGTTTATACTACAAAGTAATCTATTTGGGGGCAAAATAAAATTTAAATTCTATTTACATTTTTATCCTACTCATTTTAAATTTCCACTTTGCATGTTTCATAATGCTGATATTGTATTAAATCTAGTAGGCATGAATATAATTTATTAAACAAATATCCATGTACTCTATAAGCCTTCTCCAAAATATTGTTTCAGAAGGGGTTGGGATCAAAATGTTTTAAGAATCTCTTTACACCTCTCACAGCACCTCTCTGATAAGAAATAAAGATGAGCAAGAATTAACCATGGTTAAAAAAAAAAAAAGAATGAACCATTATATAGCATCTACTTTTAGTAAGAGTCAGGAAGAAAGATTTCAGCCAGGAATAGGAGAAGAGGTGATGTAAGAAGAAAACCAGAAAAGAAGACTGCCAAAAAGGAGGGCTGGTAACAAATTCCAAATATTCAAAAAACTCAGTAAGGGGAGGGCTGAAAAATGTGCATAAATGGAATTGTCACTTTGATAGAGATCACTACTGTCTGGGAAAGAAAAATATGATTGTAGAGATGGGAGTCAGATTTCAAGGAGGGAGCAATAAATGAGGTGTGAGCAAATGGAGAGGGTGTGAATTTAGGTTGGTTCAACAAGTGCCTCTTTAAAAAAAAAAATTCAGCTGTAGTTGGACACAATATCTTTATTTTACTTATTTAGTTTTATGTGGTGCTGAGGATCGAACCCAGGGCCTCACCCATGCTAGGGAGCGCTGTACCTCTGAGCCACAACCCCAACCCCAAGTGCCAAATTTTAAAGAGAATAGAGAAAGCAGCGACTAGAGATTCAAAGGCAAATTGTTCCCATTGAAAGGAAAGTCTTAATTATTTTATATACTTTCGTGGTTATTACCAAGAGGAAAACATCAACAGAGTAGACAAGTTTTAAGACTTGATGGAGTGAGGTCCTCACTAGGAGGACCCAGTGAGCAGTATATGCACCTGCTTTTGATGAGACAGCTCACAGAGAATAAGAGTTTATTCATCTTCAGACGCTATTAAAACACAAAGATTGTCAGTTGAATAAAAAATACAATTTAGGCCCATGCTCTAAATAAACAACAAAATGAAGTCAAAAGATAACTTAAAGGGATGGGGAAACATGGCAAAGAGGAGCTAAAGGAGAGTAAAAACAGCAATATTGGAATTCAATTCAATTGATTCCCTCCGTTTTATTCTCACTCCAGCAACCAGAGGCATCTTGTTAAAGCCTAAGATACATCAAGTCAATTCTCTGATTAAAGCCTTCGGACAGCTGACCATTACTGTCTTCATAAAAACAAGTCTTAGTTGAAACTCACAAAACCTGCTCGGTCTGAAACTTTTATACTTCTTGACCCTTCATTTAATGTGTTCCAAATGTTCTTTGAAACCACCAGGCAAGATATCCCTGAAGGACCTTTTCTTTAGCTGTTTTGGCAGCCTGAAATGCTTTCTCCTAGGTATCTGCGTAATGCACTCTTACTCAAATATCAATTTCTGTGACCAACCAGTTTTAAGTTGAGCGCCACCACCACATGGAACACCCAGTGCCTGTTCTCTTTTTATGTGTGCCTTGATACCCACCACCATTGAGCATGCCACCCATTTTCACCACTACATTTTGATTTTGTCTGTTTTTTTTTTTTTCCATAGGAATATAAACTCACAGGCAGACTTTTTTTTATCATTTTTGTTCAGTGTGGTAACTCCAGTGCCTCAAACAATGCATGGAACAGGCACTCAAAAACATCCAAAACAGAAATACAGAGAGAATCACTTTCTATTGCATGAAAATATTATTTATTTACCTTCAGTTTGAAGACATATCAGCAGAAAAGTTTATGTTGTCAATAATATTAATATTATTGAATGTTTATTTATTCATCAAATACAATTTCATGTATATTATTTCATTTGGTCCTCACATAGATTATATTAAATCGTTTTCATTTTTATTTTACTTCTTTTACAAATGAGGAAACTTAAACTCAGAGATGAGATCATCTGTCCTAGATAGCATAGTAAGAAGAAATGAGAAAAGAATTCCAGTACAGACATTCCACCATGGCCTGCTCCTTTCACTATCATTCAGTTTTCATTCTAATATGCCATGACTTGCCCAGATTCAAGATGATAAAAAGTATCATTTACAGACATTTACAGAAATATGAGCAGTGAGAGACACATAATTAGTCAATTTGTGTAAACCAAATAAAAATGATGAAGACTTTGAGTGTTGTAATCAATATGATCAAATTGATAATTAAGTGCATATATATATATTCATATCTCTATGGAAAAAAATTAATTTTCTTACTGGTGTCAGAAGATCCTGATAGCCCCTCCAAGATTTTATTGGTGTGATTATTAGAATAATAATGATTATCATTATCAATTATTAGCAATTATTAGTGTTATATTATTAATATATAATTAAGCACTTACAAAATTTCAGGCACTGTGCTGAGCAATTTGGATGGATTATCTCATTAAATTCTCAAAACAAATCAGTGAGATAGGAACTATTACTATCCTAGTCAATAGATGATGGCATAGCCCTAGAAATGTCAATGCTAATCAGCCTGAGTAAATTGCATGCACATGGTGAATCTGAGGGGCGAACCCAGGCAATTTAACTTTAGACACCAAATTCTTCCTTGCAAGTTAGGGATGAAATGAAGGATTGGCCACTAAATTGTGTCAAGATTGTTAGCTCTTAAAAAAAATAATAATAATGTAGATCCCTAACTCTTCATACTTCAAAAAATTCTGAGGGATCAAGGAAAAAAAATTAAGTATTCAACCCTATAAGTAGTTCTTGAAAATAACAAAGAATACTTATCACAGCATTTTCTGAGCTAAAGTAAAACAGAAGAATTGCAAATGAAAAGAAGAATAGATATTAAACAGTCTCCTTTGGTTCTACTTCTCACTTCTGGCCTGCCAAAGTAGCTGCCATTTCTAATCTCAAGTTCTCTGAGAGCTGCTGGGATTGGCTTCCTTCTTGGTTAAAACCCTCAGCACTCTAGTTTAAGCTATGGTCTTTCTCTGTTTGTTTTTCACTACTGCCATTTTCCATACATGTAGAAACATCTAGAAATTTGTTTGTATCTCTCTTTTTCAGAATCTTTTAAAAAATGGGAATAGGGTTTATGGCTCTGTAACATTTTTTGCTGTTATTTAAATGAAACCCCTGATAGTTAAAATTTGAAACAGTCATGAGAGCATAGGGTTTGGGGTTATTATTAAATCATATGATTTTAAAATGCAGAACTGACATTATCATGTTTTGTTACCATTTGGCACAACACTTTTTAAAAGCAAATTTGCAAAATAGAAAAAGAACATTATTACTAAATAATATTTATAGCAAAAGAAACTTTAAGGTATATGAAGAATTTTACCCAAATTTTTTTTTTTAAAAAAATGTTTTTAACTTGTAGCTGGACACAATACCTTTATTTTATTTATTTATTTTTATGTTGTGCTAAGGATCTAACCCAGCGCCTCACATCTGCTAGGCGAGCACTCTTCCACTGAGCCACAACCCCAGTCCCCCATTTTTTTTACAGTATATTCTTTTAAGAAAATGATCTTAAGTATGAAAACGTTTTGACTCTGAGTTTGATTTGATCAACCGTTTTCCACTGCAGACTTCTTTGTTAATATGAGAAAATGTAACCAGTTTAAAATAAGGTAAAGGAAATATCATCTCTATAGAATATTGTATAGATATTAAGAAGTTTTAGAATCACATGAAAACATTTATTCTATAATATTAAATAAATAGAATACAAAGTTACAGGGAAATAGTAGTTATTTTAAATTTGCATAGAAAATTGCCCTAAAATGCTAAAAGTGGAAGCAGGGTTTGTAGTTCTTTACTTATTAAACAGAAACATTCTATCCTGTCTATTTTTAGCTTTAGTAAATCCACATGATGTATTTTATAAATTTCCAAAGGGAAAAAAAGCAACCTACAAAATATCAACAAGAACAACAGATTTGGAGATTCCCCCCTGCCATATACACTGCAACCAGAACCAAAGAGGACTCCTTCATTTTCATCTATTCTGTTATCTAATGTCTCAACCACTTTTGTCAACAAAGTGAAATCTTAACCTTGATAACTTTGGTCCCCATTTCTGCTGGAGTGAGTGCTTCTCTGAAGAGAGAAAATAAGGAAAATGAGTAAAAGTATTCAGAAAATGCAGCAACTATAAGGTTACCTATTTTCACTCTTCACATTTTTCAAAATAGTACTGAAATATTTTTAAAAGTAATATACTAAATTAAAATGAATCTTAAACTTTATCTGCAAAAGTATAAAATGAAATTGTAACCACAATAGTCTTTTTTAAATACCTACATAGTTATATTTTCTTTTATGTTATAATATTAAATACCCTAGATTTTTATAAGCAGGGCATTTGTGTTAATATATGAATTCTAGGGCTAGGGCTGTAGCTCAATGAGCACCTGCCTTGCACATGGGAGGCACTGGGTTGGATCCTCAGCACCACATTAAAAAATAAATAAATAAAAATATGTGAATTCTAGATCTCACGGTGATTAATCATCCTAGTACTATCACAAAAAGTAAATTTAAGACACATTTATTTTGATCTGTTTGAGTCTGCAAATATTTCACATGAAATTAAGTGTAAAGTACGTTTTCCATTTGAATGTCATTTTTTTTTTTCTGCCAAACTCGTGGTTTTATCTACGAAATTCTCTGTAGGCACTGTTGTAATTCTTCTTATTACTCAGGGTAAAAAAAAAATCCTGTGTGTTTTATAAAATGGTCTATTATATTTCTTAATAACTAAGTGTGAAAAACAGAATTTAAAATGTTGCTGGAGTAAAAGGTCAGAATAAAAGTTTCAGTTGTTCATTATTCTGATGCATGGCATGGAGTTTCAGAAAGCATGTTACATCACAGCAATCCTTCATTTGAGTTTGTATTTGATTGCTTAACATCTGTGCATTAAGATAAGTTATTGCACAGACCTCCTTTAGTTTAGATTAGTTTGGAACACATCCCAGGGTATTTAATCAGGATATAATCCAGCATGGTGCAATCTTTAGAAGGTGCACATGTTTTTAATGAATAACACTTTGTGGCGGGTTTGAAATTGTTATGCTTTTTTTTCTCTTTAAAAAAAAAAAAATCTGCTAAGAATGTCTACCAACTCATTTTTTTGATTATTTATAGCTCCTTGCAAATATAATAGTTAATATTGGATTTGAAAAGAGCATCATGTTTAACTGTGTTACTTCTAAGTAGTTGGCTCATTTTGTACATGTACACCATATTCAATATGAACTGTGATGAAAGATATTACAATATTCTATCATAATCTAAATAGTTCTCTAAACTTTATAACTCATGCAAGTAATTTCCTCTTTAAATTTATTTGGTAAATTTCATAATATGAATAATTTTTGTAACTGAAAATAAAAATTGGGAGGTAGTATTTTAATAAAAAATAAACATCTCAACATCTTTGTAGTTAATTTTGTTTTCAAGTTGAGAAAAGATTAGCCTCCACATATAATTTTAAAATATGGATTTTAAGCTGTTGTTGTACATAAGGAAATAAGCTGAGAAAAATTTGGAGTTCTACAATATTTTTCCAGAATACTAAAAAAAGATAAAATAAATTAAGCATCACAGAAAATGAGTAAACAATGTGTAAAAATTATTATTTATGTGTAAAAATATTATCTAAAGTATCATCTCTGATGTAACTTATCTTGTAATTGTTATCCTTTGAATAAATCAGAAATAAAATTTAATGAATTTTAAAATTTATTTTTTACTTAACTTTAATAACATTTTTAACTTATATTGCTCCTGTAGAAATTCAAAATTTAGAACTTGTGCAAATCTGACACTAACAATTTATTAACTAATTTTTATAACACTTAAAAATGTGAGGCAAAAAGATTGTGGTGACAGTTTTCTAGAACTTATTAAGATACATAATGAAGAGTATCCTTTCTCTGTCTTTCTATTATAGTATTATGTTTTCTACCTTTTTACTTATTTTAAACCCTTTTTGGAAACTTTACAATTATAAATCTTCTTTTTGTGTTTTCTATTTGTAAAAGAAATGCACATTTATCATAAATATGTCTTAATATTCTGTATAAAAGGACCTTTTTTGATAGCTGGTGACAATGTGCCTATTATAAATTTAAGAAATGCAAATTTCTCTATTTATTGATGTAAAATAACAAAAGTTTCATACCAATCTTTTTGGGCTAGGTAACTTCAGACTCTCTTATCACTGTCTTGTCAGTTAAAGAGGCAACAACAACAAAAAAAAAAAAAAAAAAAAGAAGAAGAAGAGCAAACACACTCCTGTCTCCATCATGAGTTCTGGACAGAGGAAATTCATTGTCACTATTCACAGGAGTCCTGACCCTAGACTATTGCCCTTTTAATGTTATTCTTGGTACATTCATGTTCAAGCACTCAGGACTTCTGAAGGACTTTATGAACTCAAAAGATGGTGACATTGTGCAAAATGTAACCTTGTTGGGCATACATTTTAAGTTGAAGCCACATTCCATAAACTATTTTTATGTAGGCTTATGCACTGAATTGTTCATCTTCTATTTAAAGAGAAGGCTTCCAGGGATGTGGCTATCTTTCTCCTGTGACTGTTAGTTATTGCTGTTGTTGCTACTATTATTATTAATCACTTTTTATGATTTGTGTCTTCATTATTACAGTAATTTTAAGTGTTACCAATAGGAGAACAAATATATACTTTTATTGTAAGTGGTGTTATCAGTGGATATGTCTCCAAATCACTGTTTTAAAATAACTCTCTTGGGGAAACTTAACACTGGACTGGTCACATATGAACAAACCCAACCTCAGATTTATTTCTTTAGTAATTATGTGTGTGGAAATTACATTTTATAGCTTAAATAAATTTGAGGTTAGTTTATTACTAAGAAATTAGAGAAAATATGTAACTTGACATCTTTTGTGCCTATCATTGTTTGTTCCATATGCATAATTTTCACTCTTTCATTTAATAATGACTAATTTTTTAGAACAAAAACATTTAAATCATTTGAGATACTGAGATTTATGTACATAAATTTTGATTAATTAGTAAAAATGGTCTGAGGTATAAATTGATTAGAAAAGGTGTATGAAGATATGTGTACTAAGATATTTAAATGAAACTTCAGAGTCAATCATTTAATATATGACATATATATGGTTTAAAAAATCTCAGAATTATTAAATTAAAGATGGTGAAAAGAAAAATTCTACTCTGGTTTTCCGGAGGCAATTTAGTTAGAGATGGGTTATAGTCCAGGTATATCCTATACCTGACTGTAACTTATGCAAGAACAATTTCCACAAGAAATTTGCAATGATAAATATGAAGACCTTTATTTTCTATGTATGATGCATTTTAATGTATTGAAAACAAATTATTTACAAACAGTATAGGAAATTTATACTGTTCTCTCTTCTTTGAATAGGTTATGTGGGTATGCAATTTATGTCGAAAGCAACAAGAAATCTTAACCAAATCTGGGGCATGGTTCTTTGGAAGCGGCCCGCAGCAGCCTAGTCAGGATGGAACCTTGAGTGATACAGCTACAGGTGCTGGTTCTGAGGTACCAAGAGAAAAGAAAGCACGACTCCAAGAGCGATCACGGTCTCAGACTCCCCTGAGCACAGCCGCTGCCTCCTCCCTGGACACTGCTCCTCCCAGTGCACCACCAGACAGGAGCAAAGGGGCTGAACCCTCACAACAAGCCATGGGGCCCGAACAGAAGCAGGCGTCATCCAGGTCTAGAAGTGAACCTCCAAGAGAGAGGTAATAGTTCATTAATCCTGTAAACAAAAGTTAAGGTCTTCTTGAAGAACAAACACATTTTTAAGAATTTAACTTCTACTGGGAGGAATATGTAGAAATAGCACTTCTCAGGCCATACACAGAAGGCAACAACAGGCCTACGCTGTTTTGTCTATTCCTAAAATGTCTGTTCCATAGGAGACCTTTGTTGAAAAACTTCTTTCCTACCATGCACAATTGTAAGGATAAAATAAATCATTTGATTGAGCTACTAATTTCCAACCTTGAACTAAAAAAAATTCTCTTAGATCATTGTTCATTTTAAAATTAGTTCTTTAATTAAAAGTGTTCTCTGAACCAATATGATAAGGGAACAGGATCTATTGAAGGATGCATTGGAACATCACAGAATTTACAAGAAGGGTGGGATGAGCCTCCAGGTATCTGCATAGGCTTGTGGCCTGAAAGAAACAGTCTGATGTGAGGATGTACTCAAGGATACCCATTGGTATAATGCAAGTACCACAGGAAGAGTGATAGGGAGGTGGATGGTGAGGTAGTGAGGTGTTTTAGTTAGGTTTTTGTTGCTATGACCAGAAGATATAACAAGGAAAATGTAGAAGAGGAAAAGCTTATTTTGGCTCACAGTTTCAGAGGTTCAGTCCAGTCCACAGCTCTGGTACTGAGGTGAGGCAGAATATCATGGAAAAAGGGTGTGGTGGAAGGACATAGCTCAGGAAATGACAATCAGAAAGCAGAGAGAGATCTCTGCTCACTAGGGCCAATATATAAATTTCAAAGGCATACCTTCAGTGACCTACTTCCTCCAGCCACACCCCACCTGCCTACAAAAATCTTGCTTTGTCTTACACATGAATTTTTGGGGGATACCTCATACCTAAACCATAGCATCCTGTCCCCATACCACTGAAAGCTCATGCCCATCTTATAATTCAAAGTACATTTAATCAGCTGGGCATGGTGGCACATGCCTCTAATCCCAGTGGCTCAAGAGGCTGAGGCCAGAGGATCACGAGTTCAAAGCCAGCCTCAGCAACAGAGAGGTGCTAAACAACTCAGTGAGACCCTCTCTCTAAATAAAAAATATAAATTAGGGATAGGGATGTGGCTCAGTGGTTGAGTGCCCCTGAGATCAATCCCTGGTACCATCCCTTGCACCAAAAGAATATTCAGTCTATTTCCAAGAGTCCCTATAATCTCAACAATTCCTGCACTGTATAAAGTTCTAAGATGAACTCTCAGCTGTGAGAGTAAAGATGAAAAACAGGCTACATAACTCCAACATATAATGGCATGGAGTAAACATTTCAATTCCAAAAGTGAGAAATAGAAAACAGAAAGAAGGGATAGGACCAAAGCAACACTGAAATCCAGCTGCACAAACAAGTTCTGTAGCTCCACATCAGGCATTTATCTGGGGCATATGGCATTGAGTTTTCTCTAAAGGGCTTGTATAGAGTGTTCATGGAAGTTCTCTCTCTCTCCACCCCCCTTTGTTGTTCCCTTCCTCCATGATGTTTCGTCTCACCTTGAGCACAGAACTATAGGGTTGGCTGACCATGGATTGAACCTCTGAAACTGTGATCCAAAATAAACCTTTGGTCCTCTGAATTGTTCTTTTCAGGTCTTTTGGGCACAGAGACAAAAAGCTAAATGAAACAGAAGTTGATAACAGGAATGGGGTAATTGCTGTGACTAATACATGAGGGGACAGGTTCAATTTTCCAGATTTTATCCTAAGCATGATAGCATGCCACTGAAGATTTAAACAAGGGATAATGTGACCCGGTAATTTATTTCAATCAATTGCTTGATTCATTAATAAAATATATTTATGGACAAACAATGCTATACAGTAGGAAATAGTGCTAACAAGGATGACATAGCCATTGTCGTCATGAGGCTCACAGTGTAGGGGATCTGTTAGGATTTGAATTAGGCTCAGTTGCTTTTGTCTAACTCTTATTTATCCCACTGAGTAGTAGTAGGCTCCAAGTCATCTTTTGATCCCCTTTTCAAATAAAGTTCATACAATATGATCGGGCACTTCAAAGTTAAGCAGGTCAGGATAACAGTCAAGACTCTACCATTATAACCACCTCAAAGGGTGTGGCAAGAATTAAAGGACAGTGTAGGTTTTCAAACTGGCACATGGCAGGCATTCTGTGAATATGCCTATTATTGAAGTTAGCAATCATAATGTTTATTTACTATAAGTAAACACAGTGCCAATAGCCAGAGGGTATAAAAATGAATTAAGATGTGGTCCCTTTCCTTACAGACCCTGGGGAGAGGTCAGACAATATCCCAGGAAAGACAGACACTTAGGCTATTAGGTAGGATGCTGATTTGATCAAAGTTAAAAAATGCATTTAGTACTTTGGTAGCCCTAGGGAAAAGGAAAATGATTTCTGAATTAAGCTTTGTAAGCTATCCAGGAGTTGTAGGGGAGGTACACCAAATAGAAGAGGACAATACATGATGACAGAATGAGTGCCTAAATTATTTGAAGGCAAGATAGGAAGGACATCAGTGATACCTTAGTGAAGGTAGAATTAATAGCAAACTGTCATGGGTGAGGGATAAACAAGAATATTAAAAGTACAGGTTGGGACTGGTCAGAAGATATCTTTAAACAAAACTAAAAATTTGGAGCTTTAAAGTTGTTGAAAAGTATTCTGGTTTTGACATATGGTAAAAAATGACATGAATTTCAAGAATGAGAACTGAGGTATTTGTTTTGACTTTTTAAATGAAATTTCAATACCAATGGGGCAAGTACATTAACCTATGGTGTAGGAACATAGCAAGGCAGGTAGGTTGCAGTATAGGATTGGCGACTTCAGGAAGAAGCAGGATTGAAAGGAAGCCAATCTGTTTATTTGTTTTCAATTCTTGAAGATATTTTGCACATTGATCAGGACCTAGTAGAAATAAAACAAAAGTTGAGGTGAGAAAAAATGTATAATTAGTGGAGCAAAGACACAAAATGGAGAATACTTTCTATTTGCATAACACTCAACTCTTCCATAAAGCATCTCCACAGTTGGTTTCCTTTACCTCTCACATGAACTCTTCAAGGTAAGTAAGTGTTATGTATTAGCATTTCAAGAAAAGCAATTGATTCAATATAAACTTCTATCAAGAGCATCTCTGCTTTAAGGAGCTACCAAATATTTGTATACAAGCATCATACTCTTATGAAAGCTATCTTTGATAATAAATAATATGTGATTATACTAGATACCTTACACTGTAAAAACCATTATTTCCTTCAGGACCAAATCCCTTTCATTTCAAAGGGATCTTGAAATTCTTTACTTTTTCTCTTTACTATCACCAGCATGTTCTTACTACTCCCCACAACATATCTTAGTAACTGCACCTTGGCTAAATCACTGGAGAAATTGTCCATTTTTTTTTTTTTTTACCCATTTTGCCTGTATTTTTCTCTATTTTCATTTTTGATACCTGCTTTTGGATTTCCAAACAATGATATAACCTTTGAAGTGTCTTCCTTTCAGATCTTAGAATTCCAAAATAAGCCTTGGGTTGCTTCCATTTGAAGCGCACACTAGATCATATAAATACACTTAGCTAAGGTATCTAGTTTTTACAACTTCTGGCATCATAGCTGGAACTTCCCCAAACCAGGTGCACTTCAGTGTACAGGGAAATACTGAAAGAGACAAAAGAATGATACATTTACCAGACTGAAAGATCACCAAACCCCTTTCCTTTACTTTTACCTTTGCCAGTATGTTTGACAGCATAGAAAAAGTAGAACTCCAAACTACTTGCTTCTCTTGGATCCTTTTCTGAAATGAATAGAGAGGGAGGAAGGGAGTATGAATAACACTTTCACAATTTCCAATGTTTCTATTATTTTTACCTGAAGAAGTTAGAACCAACTTCTGAAAAAGTGCGTGTGATCAAGTCAGAAATTAATTTGTTCTACTATTGATGAAGTGCTATTAGAATTGATTTCTGAAATGGACATTCTTGTACTTACATTTCTTTAAAAGCTTCAGTTATAAGTGATTGTTACTGTATTATCCACATATATCAAATATATATTTGGTTTTGAAGTGATATGTATATATTATTCTGCTCCTATGCTAACTATAGTATTTTCATGGAAGTCATTTTTAAGTCTTTGAGTCATAAACAGAGGATAGCATAAAATTTGTCCATTGATTGAATTAATTTAGTAATGTATTTTATTGTTTCAGTTAAAATGAAAAACTTAAATTGTGAAAATAACTTTTCAAGTCTTTGAATATATTGTGTTGCAAAGGGGTCATAAAAAAAAAAAACTTAAGCAATACAGGTTTAATAGAGCTCTTCATCATCTCAATTAATTAGACGTGGGATTCTAATTATTTGGAATGATTCAAGACTGGAATGCAAGTTACTTAGGTCTTTTCCTTAAATTTTATCAATTGCTTTCCTTCATGACGTTCCTTTGCATATCACAGGAAGAAGGCTCCAGAGCAGAATGGCAAAGGAGCCCTGAAGAGCGAGCGGAAACGCGTGCCAAAAACCTCGGTGCAGCCAGGGGAGGGGGCCGTGGAAGAACGGGAACGGAAAGAAAGGCGGGAAAGCCGAAGGCTTGAGAAAGGGAGATCACAGGACTACCCCGACGTGCCAGAAAAACGAGAGGATGGAAAAGCGGCGGAGGATGAGAAGCAAAGGAAAGAAGAGGAATACCAGACCAGGTACCGCAGCGACCCGAACCTGGCGCGGTATCCGGTGAAAGCGCCGCCTGAGGAGCAGCAGATGCGCATGCACGCCCGGGTGTCCCGAGCGAGGCATGAGCGGCGCCACAGCGACGTGGCGCTCCCGCGCACCGAGGCGGGAGCCGCGCTACCGGAGAGCAAGGCCGGCAAGCGAGCGCCGGCCGCCGCCAGGGCCTCGCCGCCGGACTCGCCCCGGGCCTACTCGGCCGAGAGGACTGCGGAGGCCAGGGCTCCCGGCGGCAAGCCGCCAACGAACCACAGCCCGCCGGCGCCCAGGCATGGGCCGGTCCCCGCAGAAGCCCCGGAGCTCAAAGCCCAGGAGCCCCTCAGGAAGCAGAGCCGCCTGGACCCCAGCTCAGCGGTGCTCATCAGGAAGGCCAAGCGCGAAAAGGTTGAGACCATGCTGCGGAACGACTCCCTGAGCTCTGACCAGTCTGAGTCCGTGCGGCCATCGCCGCCCAAGCCGCATCGGTCTAAGAGGGGTGGCAAGAAGCGGCAGATGTCAGTGAGCAGCTCAGAGGAGGAAGGCGTGTCCACTCCCGAGTACACCAGCTGCGAGGACGTAGAGCTAGAGAGCGAGAGCGTCAGCGAGAAAGGTAAGGGCGCGGCGCTGTCCCTGAGCTTCCAGGTGCCTGTCCCAGGGTGAGAGAAGCTTGAGTGCTGAGTGAGAGATGCGTGTGAGCCAAGCTCAATGGGGTGTGTGTGTGTGTGTGTGTGTGTCCCCGCGTGCGCGCGCGCACACGTGCCAAGCTTAAAGATGCTTGTGTGGTGGGGTTAGAAATTCGTGTGTGCAGGGTTAGAAGTGAGTGTGCTACGATCTGAATGTACATGTGCCATGGTTAGAAGTGCACATGTTCCAGGATTGGAGGTGAGGTTTGGAATGCTCATGGACAGTGATTCATCCAATGTAAAGTTTTTGATGGATTCATTGATTGATTGATGGGATTTTTAAAAGCTCTAAATTTGAGTTAGGAGGCTTTCTAACTGATTTTGGTTCCTGTCATCTTGGGAAATGTAGTACACACTCATGTTTTTTAAGTTATTTGGGTATGGGTTTATTTGGGGGAAAATAACTGATTTTCTAGAAAACAAAAACTGTGCCCTATAAAGAATAATGTACTTTTTTCTTCCAAAACTTCAGTTGTGTATATTCGAGTCATACGGGTAGTATTTGTCAAATTTCAAGCTAATTCTCCTCACAACTTAGTGAAGAAATTACATCATGAGGGTGTTATATATTGAGTTTGGGGTAGTAACTTTGAGGTATGAAGTTCACATTCCAGAAGTTTTGGGGGCATGGTGTGAAAATTTTTTTAAATGTCTAAATCTGCACTGTACAATATACTATAGCCTCATGTAGCTATTTAGACCTAAATTAATTCAACCTAAGTTTCAATAAACTTAAAAATTCAGTTCCTCCATCATATTAGTCACATTTCAGGTGTTCAATGGGAATAATCACAAAAAATTCCATTAGGTAGTGCTTATCTAGAAAAATACTTCAATTTAAAATCAATTTTCATTTGAAGGTTATTCTCATTTTGATGCTGTTTTCTCAGATTTAAATTGACCAGAGTCCTCACTTTGATGGTAGTCAACATCATTGCTGCAATATTGAGGTCATTGGGTGTTTCAAAATAATTTTTATTTTGGGGAATTTAAAAAAAATTGTTGGCTTGCTTTGTAATTGCTAGATGATGTACTAGATATGATACATTTTATTTAAGAATCATTTTTCTTTCTCATCTTCTGTCTCTGAATTGCATGTCCATGTCCTCCCCCCTGCGACATATATGCCCAATCTCATGCTTTATGTAGAAAAAATTTAAAAAGCTAGTTCTATCATTATTATTGCAAACCAACTTGAAATAGGAGTCTTTAGAACATATGAACACAGGATAAGTTTAACTCTCATTAGCTTGCCTTCTGATCACTTCTCTTTATAAGTTGCATAGGATCTACAGGCTTTAAAAAGTCAGTTGATGAGCAGAATTTGTTAAATGCCTTTTGTTTTCCCCCAAAGCAAAAAAAGTAGGTGTTAAACAAATATATAAATAGATGAAGTTAGTTGGTGTATAGAGAACTGTTATGGATGTGGACATGTATATTTTCTTTGAAGAAAGGACCCTACACCAAATCTTATTGAAAGTGTGTTGTGTATCATAATGGGGGACAGAATTGATCTCCCCCCAATTATTGAAAAAAGCAAATATGAATAAAGAAAACCTGAATAGTGGCTTGGGTAATTGGAGGGATGGGGCTGGTATGACATGGTGAATTTATTGCCTCTTCAGGCTGTTTTTCTGGAAATTTATCATTCTAGAGATTTTGGTGACCTCTTGGGATACACACATCTCTAAAGCTAGTGTTAAACCTCTTCATCTGGGAACACAAGGTCATCACATATACATTTATCTATTATTACCTAGTCCATGGTAATTATTTAATATATATGTACTATTCTTTTCATTGATATTATTATGTTTTACTACTCTGATGAGTTGATTCTTATATTTACTAGCAAATATGTATTTAGCACTTTCTATGGATATACTGAGGTTAAAAGATAAGTATATTTCCTTCCCTCATAGAACTTACATTCTGTTAGGAGAAGTAAGCAATAAAAGATAATTGCACAATAGTATATAATTTCATAAATGCTTTAAAGAGATATTTCTGTCTCATATTGATATACTTCTACTATGTGTTAAAGTATTTTTTAACAAGAAAAGATAATCCAGTCAAAATGTCATCTAAAAGATAGCACAGCTGGACATGGTGGTAATTGCCTGTGATCTCAGCTAGGAGGAAGTCTGAGGCAGGAGGATCAAAACTTTTAGGCCAGCCTCAGCAATTAAGGGAGACCCTTTCTCAGAAATAAAAGTTGAAACAGGCTGGGGATGTAGCTAGCCTAGAGGAAAGTGCTTGCCTAACATGCACAAAGGCTCTGGGTTCAATCCCCAATAATAAAAAGGGAAATAAAAGCCATTACAGCCTTTATATTCAACATATAATCTTTCATATATAGTTTAATTGTGTTCTCTCTCTCTCTCTCTCTCTCTCTCTCTCTCTCTCTCTCTCACACACACACACAAAAAAAAAAAAAAAAAAAAAACATACACACACACACAGTGAGTGACCTCTGTACTGGATTATCGAAAACTTGAGGTCAACTACCTCTTTTTAAACATAAGTGACATTCGTATTGCTGTAGTCAAGAGGGAAAAACTGGACATCTCTTGTCTACTAGCTTGTAAATATTAACTACTATAAATTTCTCTACAGAGAAAAAAAATAACAGTGAACTAAATATTGATTGTGAAATAAGATTTTGAATTTAAATGAAATCTGTAATATAATCCATTAGGAGAAGGTCTAGTGAAAATTTATGCCTCTAAGGAAGTGATTAAAGAGGTTTATTAGTAAAGAAAGATGGAGATGGTGCCAATGTTCAGGATGGAAAAATTGTTCAATTTCTGTGAAGAAACATGGGAACATCCCTGCCTTGTTTCAAGTGGGTAAGTCACTTATATTTGTAAGGACCTTACTATATACATTTTAAGATATAATATGCAATATATTATATATTTATATATAAGGACTTAATAATATATTAGTCCTAAGCTGGAAGGAGTTGGAAGAAGAATGTGGCATTGGATAACAGAATTTCTTTCCTTTTTTATATTTTCCTTAATTGATTTTGAGTCAATTAACATATGCAATACAAAATAAGCAAACCTTTGAACTTATTCTTTTTCAATTTTTGGTACTGGATATTGAACCTAGGAGCCTTGTGCCACCTAAGTTTCCATTCTGCCCCTGAGCTATGCCCCCCTCCACCTGCCTTAGAGCTTTTAAATTGCTAATGAATGGCTGATGTTTATAGGAGATGGAAAAGGTAGAGTAGCCTGCTTTTGGACAGAAGACCTTGCCAAGTAGGCAGGAAAGGTGTGGTGGTAAAGGATAAAGCCATCTGATGTGATTCATCTCTCAGAGACCCTAGATTCAGTGGAGCTTGAAATGAGAAGGAGAGCTTCTTCTTGGGAGGTTCACTTAATATTTGTTGACTGGACAACTACAACACACTCTTCTTCATATCCCTTGTACAAAATGAAGGCTAAAATTTAATTCCTAGGTAGAAATCAATTGAAATTCAGTGAAAGGCTTGAGTAAACCTCAGAGAATTTGGACTCTAAGACTCTCACCCTCATGACCCAGCATTGTACTCCACATCTAATTTACCTAAAGAAGCCTACCAGTTCATTTACCCCATTTGTTAACAAATGTCATGTTAGTATTATTGTCTACAGCATCAGAATAGTTAAGATCTATGTGGAAGCGTTCTCTCTTGCTGCTCACAAAAATCCATCCAGTACCCAATCTCAAATATCAATGAACAACAATGCCCATTAGATATGAAAAGTACCAGCAGGATGAACCACAGGAGATCAGGATAATCCAAGATACATTGACTTTAGAAGAAATAATTCAAGATCAGGAAAGGGCTTAAAATCAAACAGAACAAAATGTTACACATCTTAGTAAAGTTTAGTATATCTGAAATGCCTAAATCTCATTCCCAGGAAAGTTTGGCTTCCTAAATACAGATATTCTTTGTAAAATATTTTTAGATATTAAAGTTGTTAATCAAACTCATAGAGAAAGTTTTGGATACCAAAACCCTTAGCATTGATGAATTTAGACAGAAGGACAAAGTACAAGACTATACAACTGAACTCAAGATTACAAGTTTGCCTGCACAGGTAATTCTCCTAGCCAGAAAATACAGCATCATGATCAGAAATAAAATAAAAAATAATATAAAAGCTAATATAAAGTTTAAAATAAAAGCTAATATAAAGTTTATGAACTCCTTTGGGTCCAGAAAGAGGTAGCTATGAAATTAGCTATGAGGATGATAAAATAAGAAAGAACATATTATCTAGTCTCCAACACCTGGACTAGATAATATGCTACTGAATGAACAATGGGTTGCAGAAGACATCAAGGAAGAGATTTAAAAAGTTTTAGAGGTGAATGAGGTGAATGAGAACACAGATACAACATACTGAAATCTCTGGGACACTATGGAGGCAATTCTAAGAGGAAAGTTCATTGCATGTAGTTCATTCCTTAAAAGAAGAAAAAGTCAGCAAATAAATGACTTAACATTACATCTCAAAGCCCTAGAAAAAAGAAGAACAAATCTACACCAAAAGCAGTGGAAGAAAGGAAATAATCAAAATCAGAGCTGAAATCGATGAAACTGAAACAAAAGAAACAATTGAAAATATTGACAAAACAAAAAAGTTGGTTATTTGAAAAAATAAATAAAATTGACAGACCCTTAGCCATGCTAACAAAGGGGAGAGAAAACTCATATTACTAACATATGGGTGAAAAAGGAAATATGAAAAGAGACACTACAGAAATACAGAAGATAATTAGAAATTATTTTGGAAACTGCTACTCCAGTAAAATAGAAAATTTTGAAGGCATCAACAAATTTCTAGAGTCATATGATTTGCCCAAATTGAACTGGATGATATACACAATTTAAACAGATCAATTTCAAGTGACGAAATAGAAAACACCATCAGAAGCCTACCAACCAAGAAAACTCCAGGATCGAATGGATACACAGCTGAGTTCTACAAGACCTTTAAAGAAGAACTAATACCAATACTCTTCAATTTATTTCAGTAAAAGAAAAATAGGGAGCACTTCCAAACTTATTCTATGAGGCCAATAATATCACCATTCCAAAACCAGTCAAAGACACATCAAAAAAAAAAAAAAAAAAAAAAAAGAAAGAAAAGGAAAAAAGAAAAAGAAAAGAAAACTTCTGGCAAATATCTCTAATGAACATAGATACAAAAATTCTCAATAAAATTCTGGCAAATTGAATGCAAAAATATATCAAAAAGATAGTACACCATGATCAACTGGGGTTCATGCCAGGGATGCAAGGTTGGTACAACATACGGAAATCAATAAATGTAATCATCACATCAATCTCAATAAATGCAGAAAAATAAAAAGCATTCTACAAAACATAGCACCCCTTAATGTTCAAAACACTAGAAAAACTAAGGATAACAGGAACATATCTCAACATCATAAAGGCTTTCTATGCTAAGCTCAAGGCCAACATCATTCTAAATGGAGAAAAATTGAAAGCATTCCTTCTAAAAAATGGAACAAGACAGGGATGTCCTCTTTCACCATTTCTGTTTAACATAGTTCTTGAAATACTGGCCAGAGCAATTAGACAGATGAGAGAAATTAAAGGGATACGGATAGGTAAAGAAGAACTCAAATTAGTACTATTTTCAGATGATATTATTCTATACCTCAAAAACCCAAAAAAGTCTACCAGAAAACTTCTAGAACTAGTAAATGAATTCAGCAAAGTAGCAGGATACAAAATCAACACTCATAAATCAAAGGCATTTCTGAATATCAGTGACAAATCCTCTGAATAGGAAATGAGGAAAACTACCCTCATTTACAATAGCATTAAAAAAAGAAAAAACTTGGGAATCAACTTAATGAAAGAGGTGAAAGACCTCTATGATGAAAACTATAGAATGCTAAAGAAAGAAATTAAAGAAGACCTTAGAAGATGGAAAGATCTACCTTGTTCTTTGATAGGCAGAATTAATATTAACAAAATGACCACACTACCAAAGCACCATACAGATTTAATGCAATTCCAATTAAAATCCCAATGATGTTCCTCATAGAAATAGAAAAAGAAATCATGAAATTCATTTGGAAAAATATGAGATCCAGAATAGCTCAAACAGTCCTTAGCAAGAAGAGTGAAGCAGGTGGCATCTCTATACCAGACCTTAAACTATACTACAGAGTAATAGTAACAAAAACAGCATGTTTTGGCACCAAAACAGACTGGTAGACCAATGGTACAGAATAGAGGACACAGAGACTAATCCACATAATTGCAGTTATCTTATATTTGACAGAGGTGCCAAAAACGTACATTGGAGAAAAGATAGCTTCTTCAACAAATGGTGCTGGGAAAACTGGAAATCCATATGTGACAAAATGAAATTAAACCCCTATCTCTCACCATGCACAAAACTCAACTCAAAGTGGATCAATGACTTAGGAATTAAACCAGAGAAACTGCGTCTATTAGAAGAAAAAGTAGGCTCAAATCTCCATTATGTTGGATTTGGCCCCAAATTCCTTAATAAGACTCCCATAGTGTAACAATTAATATCAAGAATAAATATATGGAATGGATTCAAACTAAAAAGCTTCCTCTCAGCAAAAGAAGTAATCAGTGAGGTGAATAGAGAGCCTACAAATTGGGAACAAATTCTTACCACAGGCATATCAGATAGAGCACTAATCTCTAGAACATATAAAGAACTCAAAAATCTTAACACACACAAAAAAAGACAACCCAATCAGTAAATGGGCCAAGGAACTGAACAGACACTTTTCAGAAGAGGATATATAATGAATTACCAAATATATGAAAAAATGTTCAACATCTCTAGCAATTAGAGAGATGCAAATCAAAAATACTCTACTATTTCATCTCACTCCAGTCAGAATGGCAGCTATTATGACTACAAACAATAAGAAGTGTTGGCAAGGATGTGGGGGAAAAGGCACACTCATACATTGCTGGTGGGATTGCAAATTGGTGTAGTCAATCTGGAAAGCAGTATGGAGAATTCTTGGAAAACTGGGAATGGAATCACCATTTGACCCAGCTATTCCACTCCTCGTCTAAACTCAAAGGACTTAAAAACAGCATACTACAGGTACACAGCCACATCAATGTTTACAGCAGCACAATTCACAATAGCTAAACTATGGAACCAACCTAGATGCCCTTCAGTAGATGAATGGATAAAGAAAATGTGGTATATATACTTATGGAAAATTAGTCACCATTAAAAAGGAAAAAATCATGGTATTTGCAGGTAATCGGGTGGAGCTGGAGAATATAATGGTAGCCAATCCCAAAAAACCAAATGCTAAATGATTTTTCTGATTTAAGGATGCTGATCCATAATATGCTGTGGTGGGGGTGGGGAAGGGGGAAGGGAGGATTAAATGAATTCTAGATAGGGCAAAGTGGAAAAGGGGAGGGTGGGAATGGAGGCGGCATAGGAAAGATGGTGGAATGCAATGGTCATCATTACATGTACATGTATGAGACAAGAAGGATGTGACATGTGACTCCGTGTACAACTAGAGATATGAAAAATTGTGCTCTATATGTATAATATGAATTGTAATGCATTCTGTTGTCATATATAACAAAGTAAAATAAAAAGAAACAGAAAAATAAATTAGTCATGAGGAAGTCTTTATAACCCTTGGAAGGCTCAGAGAATAAATGCAAATGTCATAATTGTTAAACATAAGAACTCCAGACCATTGAAGAGAGAAAGGATAAAGAAGAAAGTCTAAACCTTTGGAGATTTCTATAAGCCAGCTCATAGGAAAAAAAATAGTTAAATTACCTTTGCTCTTGTCATCCTCTGTGAATTCTAGACTGCAATTAATCAATGGTTTGAAAGTTCTGAGCCAAATAACATTGAAATTACAGTTCTATACAAATCAAAGCCATTAGTCCACCTCCAAGTTCTCAGAAAACCTACTTCTCAATTTCCTTCTGAGGAAATTACTTAAGGATATATGTACTCAGAAAACTAATGGTAATAATCAAGTAATTGAAACAAATAAGAATTAAGAAATAGTGGAACTAACCCAGGAATCCAGTGCAAAGAAGTGCCTGGATGACCTTGTATGCAGAAAGCAGTCTGCTCGCATTTAAACTGGAGGTCATTTCTAGGAGACTCCCGCAGAAACTCTTCATTGAGACGAAAATCACTGGTTCCAAAAAATGTCCGATGACTAAAGAGTTACATGACACCATTGATTTGGTAAGGGAAGGCTATGTCTTCTTTTAACAATAAAAATGACTAATTTAAAATTGAGAAAAATTAAAATGTTACAGAAAATCATTGCCCAAATATAAAGCAAACAAAAATATGGAATTGTTTCAAATAACTGGTAATAGCCAGCATAACTAGTAACCTAGATACAGTTCCCTCTGAGTGAACAGGAACACTGTAGTGCATCTGTAAAAAAGGAAACTTTATCTTTGTGTATCATTGGTTTTACTTGATTCTGAAGTATTCCATGTAATGGTAGTATAATAAAAATTAAAAAGTGGAAGTATATGAAAGTTGATCTTTGGTTTTTCAAGAGTAAGTATGAACTCTCTTCTACACAGGACACGTAACACTTATTTGCACAATAGAATACAAATATTGTGCCCATGACAAAATAAAGATAAAATTTATAGATGTGGGAATGGAAGGGCTTTGAAGAGGGGAAAAGTGTTGGTATTGGTAAGCCTCATCTAAGTTATTGAAGAATTAAAAAATTCTAAGGCAAGAAATATACTGTGAAGTATATGTAAATAAAGGATTGTATAAAGATAAAAAGGGCTGGAGATAGAGCTCACTCATTGGATTTTGAAGGCAAAATGATGTAAATCAACTGAGCTAATGTTTTGTCTTTAGTGATTTTTAGCCACAAATAATACCTTAAAATTAGAAACCAACAGATAATATCCCAAATAAAAGAGACAACATACAGAGACAAATCCGAGTGTTTTTCACTGGAAAAACAAATAAAATAAATACTTTAAAAAATGTTGAGATGTGGAATTGATAGTGTGGGTAGAGTGAACATAAAAGTAAATGAATTACTGTAGGCATTTATGATTGTAAAGCCTCATTTTATTTTTTAATCATATATGTGAGTTAATTTGATATCCATTAAAATATAAAATTACCAAAATTCTGTTTAATACCCCTTATGTTAATTTGCAAGTAACCAATTTTGTGCTTTCTGAGGTATTATATAATTGACATTTTAACAGTTGGAATCTCCAAACAGCAGTGGGTCTACATGTAGATGTAACAGCATTGGCTCCTTTTTTTATATTAATCTATCATTAATTTCTATTTATATATATATATGTTAATCATTCATCAGGGCTGTTACCTGACTTTGGAAATCTGTTGAGTAGAACACAGTGCCTCCCCTTAGTAGTTCTCTCATTAGAACCCACCTCATCTCTTTTGTCCACTTCTGCCTTGGCCACTTTCCCACACAGGCTGATATAAACAATTTTTGATTCTACTACCTCCACCTCTTATCCTTCAACCAAGTGCTTTCCCTAATCTCCTCTTTAATTTGCCCTACTAATCGAAGCAGACGGAAAAGATTACTATAGAACAGCAATTGGACAGTGGGACAGGTTGACATTTAGCACTAATGCCCAACAGAGGCCTGATTTTTTGGGGGTATTACAAATGACAGGGATAGAATAGGCAGGCATAAATGAGGAGGCTACTGTCTGGCATTACTGAGGGAAAGATGAATTTAATTATTCCTACAAATGAGACACATGATTTCAGGTGTTTGATGCTTTTGTTTAAATGGTATAGAGAGACAGATGGAGAACTATCTTACAGTAGGTGTGGAATGGACATTAGCTTTTTAAATCTGGGCAATTTAAATCTTGGGAAGAAATTGAGAGAATAAATTGACAGTGTGTGTGTATATGTGTGTGTGCTCTGAGATAAGAAGCTAATTTCTGATTCCTAATTTCTAATAATATGCATTAAGAAAATATTGGAAATAATTATGGTGAAAGGCTAGATTTTCATTGTCATTTTCTGCCTAATATATAAATGACCAAAAAAAATCCTTGATTTTAAAATTATGACTAAAAAGAAGTTCTAAAAAAGGAGAGATGCTAAATTTGTAAATCTAACATGATTATGCCCAATAATATTTCTTCCAAATTAGTCCATAGCTAGAAATATTAGTCATTTAGTTCCATCTGAAAAAAAATTCTTACTCTTGATTCAGAAAAAAAAAAAAAACAACTAAATTAACATCTGGGCTACATTTTCAAAAATAATTATGCAGATTTTACATGTAATATATGCTTACCATTTTAATATAGTACATTTAAGAAGATGTGTAACTAAAGGTTATTTTAAGAGGAAACATTTATGCTTCCAAGTCCATTTAGAAAAATATTTGATATTGAAGATTTCAGTGTCACCTATTTTATCTCAGTAAGTTTTTCTTTAGTATCCTTTTAAAATGCAGAATCATACTGCAGGGTTTTTGACCCATTTTATCTAGTGAATGAAAAGGTTGTCCTTACTTTTGGTTCAATTTAACAGAATAATGGAATTTCAGACCTGGGAAAGACTTTGCAAGCAAACAATAATCTTTTCACACACTACTGAACAGAAGGAAATGTTATGGATGTTAAGATCTGCTTTTTTCCCTGCCTCGAAGCCCCTTTACTTTGCAGCTGGAAGAACTTGGGAATCATTGTGCCCAGCACCAAATAAACACTCTGATAAATAGTTTTTAGTCAGTTGGTCCAGATACTTGTTCTGTCTTCAGCCTGGGGCCAGTCTTAGAAATCTAGCTTCTTATAGATTCCTGAGATATGGTCCCAGATTTGTACCTCATACTGATGATTATATCCATGTCTCTAGACCCTTGTGACTGAGTTGGTTTCTGCTCATTTAATCACTACTTTTAAAATATAGTTACATTCTGAGATAATGGAGATGAAGATTTTGATAAGTGAGTTTGGAAGAGAATATAGTTAAATGCCTGATAATACTCATAGGGAGAAAGAGACTAAGGACTATACATGTTTGTATACATACATGACAAATACTGGTATTTGGTATTTATTTCAGTTTTTGTTTATGAGATATATAATACCTTGAAGAATCTTCTTCAGTAGTTACTTTATGAAGAGGGTTTGATGTGCAGGACAGCTTTAGCATATTCAGAGACTATAAACACTTTGAGCATCTTACTGAACCTCTCAAAGCCTCAAGTTTCATTATTTCAGAACTGAAAGTAATAATTATGAAGAGCTGATTCTTCCATGAGAATTTTTATTTTGTTATCATAAATATGAGCTTCACATTAAAAAGTTGCATATTATTGGGGACACATTAGGATGGAAATAGGATCCAAAATGACCCAACTTCTGTTTGGGTGTAAAATAAAGAGTTATATGAATCCATCTGTATTTTAGATCTTCAACCCAGGTACTTTGAATTCATTTTCTAACAGACTAAGTGTGAATTCTGCCCAGGATTAACCTGTGGTGCTTGGGAATCTATAAATGAGGGAGGGATTAAAGAACAGAAAAACCTACCTTGCAAATATTTGCAACAGAAACTAAAAGTAACTTTTATATTGGGATAATAATTAGGAAATCACTCTCCAGGGTCTAGAGGATTATACATGGTAGTTTTTATTGACTGCCTTTACACTGTCATTCCAGTTGGTGGCAGTAGAACCCCTGTACAGTGGGTCATTGCACACTGAACAAAATCCGTTAATGGCAGTGCTTTGGTCTTCACAGTGCAGCTCCAACCTGTCTCCAAAGACCAACCTCTCTGGCATTCTGCTCTTTCTGATCAGTATTCATTCTTTCACCTTATACACTTTTCCATCTCTATTATATTCTGTCTTATAAAAACCCTTCACCTGTACCCATGATTTAAATTTCACTTTTTCCTCCATTGTTCTCTTGAGCTATCTAATATTGGTTTAGTATAATTTTTATTTTTTGTAAGTTTTTATTTTCCTGAAGGGAATTGATTATATACTTAATGGAAAATGCATATTTCTACATTTTATTTTGTTTTATATATTCCAATGTACTTGTTTAATTTTCCATAGAAATATAGTTGTTGAAATCTGTTTACCAAGGTGACAATTTACAGATAGATGCATAGAAATATAGTTTTTGGATCCAGCACACCATTGAATATTTCTTTTATAAACTAATAAATTACATTTTTGAATAGGAAAATAAGATGTATACAAAAATGCTATTGAGGAGAGCTACATTTGAAAAGCATAGTTTTTCTGTCTTCCAGTTCTTGGTGTATCCCTTAAGCATGAATTTGAAAAAAATACTCAGTCAATATACCTGTTCATTGAGTGACAAGATATTATTTATTTTGATTTTTGTGTAATTACAGCCCATTTTCTACTCTCAGAATTTTTACTTTTTTATTTGAATTAACTTTAGACATTAATTATTTGAATTATAAAGAAAGGATTATAATATTTCTACCACTAGACATTAACTTAGTGTACATTTTAATGAAAGTGAAAAAATTTTAATTATCCATAGGAAACTCTACAGCATGAAATGAAAGAGAATTGTCCTTAGGTTTAGGAAAGAAAGAAACCATTAGAAGTAACATCAATAATAATGGTGAAAAACAAAACAATTTAGGGATAACCAACCAGTAGCTGAGTGATTAGAAAGGAAAGAAATTAAAATTCAATTAGTATGATACCCCAAAGAGTAGGAATTTTACATTATGTATAGGGGCCACAAAGAGAACTATTCTTGTGGGAAACCATGAGTCAGGTTACAGATTAAGGACCTTTGGGAAGACATGAGATAAATTAAGCATCAGAGACCTTGTATTTCTTAATGAATCAGGAAGCTGATGGGCATTGCTCAAACTCCAGCAAATCTGATGTTTGGAATTAAAATCAAGTAAGAACTTGTTTGAAGTGCAAATGAGTCAACTCTCAAATGTATTTAATAGCTACAAGTCTCACCTCTAACTGACTTGTTTGTGTTTGGTTTCTAAAATGTGATTATATCGCAAACGGTACCATGGAAGAATAGACACTTCATGATTATATGAAAAAATGTTTCTTATTATAAAACAGTGTTCATAATATAAAAATTGGGAAGCCTGCTTAGTTTACAGCAATGTGATAATGGTGAAATGACGCTGATTAAGCAAAATTTCATAGTTATAAAAGTTCTGTTTTGTATTCTTATATTTATTTACAAAATATAATCGGGATATTTGGGAGCAAGGCATGGCTAATTCTATGTTTTTACTACATGGTGTTTTTGAAGAATGTTTATATAGGTGCATAGAGAAAGAACCAATAGGATGTATATCAAAATTTTATATACAAATATATTGAATGGTAAGATAACATATATTCCTTATTTTCTCTTTTGTATTTTTTTCTTCTGATTTCTTCTGAAATGTATCTTAGGAAAATGCAGACCAATAAGGTATATGGTTATTAAATCTCCCATTTTTATGGGTCATGTGCAGAAAGAAGCTGTTCTAAGAAAGCCATATTCCAGGTGGCATACATATGAAGCATGGATTCTTTTTGGACCTCCTCTTTGGCAAGATTAACTAATCACCCACAAGTACTGTCATTTCTCAAAGGAAGTGGTGTGGGATATAATTTAACTCACATCTATCTTTAACAAGTCACATTTTTCCATCTCTAATAGATGGTATACTGTGATGTTTTGGGAAAACTAAGCAAAGGATCTAGGGAGAGGAAGGGATTCTTGGCATTTCTACTAAATCCTTGGTGGCCCAGTGCATGTTCACATCATGTTCCAAAGAATGAGGGTCTTGTAGGAGCTTCTGGGCCAAGATCTGCAGGTGGGATTGTGGTTCTTGGATATCACCAACATGTGTCATATGGGTTGGGAGCTGCAGAATTCAGAGGCTGACTTGGAGAAGACTTGGCCGTAATACATGAAGCTATACCTCTGTATCTGAATCACTTGGAAAGTCATCAAAACAAAGGAATGAGTCCTGGGCTTTTGCTGATATATTTTAAACCTTTAAAATTGACCCATTGTAGGGGACATCAACATTAACCCTCTGACTTTGGTGCCTTTTCCTGGTTTCTAATTTTCCCAAACTACAACATGGTGTTCAAGAGCACCAGACTTGAATTAAGGAAGAATTCTCTATCATGCTATGGTAACATTTATTGCTTTTCCATCCAAAGCAAAAAAAAAAAAAAAAAAAAAAAAAAAAAGCTGATTTTCATCGGAATCAAGCTCTTTGATATCCCTATGCAATAACTTTACAAAACTCTCTATTACTTGACTGGTAATGTTGAAAAACTTCAAAGGTTTGTCTCTTCCCAGAATGACTTAGACACTTTCCTTGCTGTTGGAGACAACCCACAGGAGGATGCAGGGCCCACTCCCATTTTTGGTTAATGTTCTGCCTGCTTTAGGAGCTGCTGCCAAAGAGAGATCTTCTTATCTCTGGTACTATTGGCCTGCATGGGTTCTGGGCAAGTTTTGAAGTTCTCGCAATCTGGTTTCAGCTGTTCTTACTCTTCCTCTTTTCTTTTTAGGGTTTTTCCTACAATATTTAATTTCTGGAAGCTTTCCAGTAACTTCTCATTTGATATTCTGGGCGAGAAATCCCATATTTGCTTTGCTTCATTTGTCAGCAGTTCCAGGTCTTTCTGTCTGACTTTAACAAATTCTTTTTAAGTTTCTATGTGCCAGCGGTCCTCAGATCCTCCTGCCTCAGTCATGGCTGCTGTAGCCTCTTGTACACCCATCTACCTAGCAATGTATTCTCTGAACACAACCATATATGTACTCCAGGGACTGTGAGAAGACATCCACACCAAATCAGAGGGGTTGCCAGGAGGTCCAGACCTCGTAGGGTTTGTACTATAATCTCCACCCATATAATCTTCATCTATTCAGGGAGGTCCTCCTTCCACCCTTCTGGCTTAGCTGGGGTTATAAACATAAGTCATCAACAACGGCCCTAAGTACTGGCCACCAAAAGACAGAGCTTGTACTGTATTACAAGGCCACAGCCACACTCTTCTTCATATTTTTAAATTCTTACCATTTGGTCTTTGGTCAGTGATACTTCATTCTATAATACCTTTCCTATCAAGATCTAAGGTTAAAACCTTTCCCATTACCCTAGAATCAATTAGTTAAGTTACAAAAATGAGCAAATGCTAAGAAATGGTGCTCGGAGATCAATATTTGGGATTTGTCTATTGGATTCCTTTATCTTTTGACATGGTTTCTATCTTTTGGAGAGTAAGACAGTCAGTAATAGCTACATTTGTACCTGGCTTTAGGCTGTCATGGTCAATTTCCAACTATTCTTAAAGTATCTCATCATCATGAAAAGTACTCAATTTAAATATTATTTTGCCAGGTCTCCTATAGGAAATATTTAGGATCAGTTGAGAGCTTAAGTTGAAGACACAGTCCATGTAAGGATTGTCAGGTTTTAAAGTAAATATACTAGCAACTTGCCTTTTCTCTTTTCTTGATCTCCCTTTTTATTGAGATATATTTTCCTAGTAGTTCCCTAAAAAGGTACTTCCTGGGAGATATTCTGTTGCTATCTGATATTTTGATGTATTTGCTATTCTCACTTCAATTTCCCTATGTGGTTGGGTCAGGTTCTGGAAACCCTAGGACTTCTTAGCTTGGAAGACAATATAAATTGAGGCAAATTGTACTGAACAATTCTTGAAGATTTCTTTCAAACATGCTTGTCCTCTAACACACTGTGAAACAAAGAAGAACTCATAATTATTCATATTCATGTATATTATAAATGGTGTTATTAGTACAACTTGAAAACAATTCACATATTTATAAGTTCATTCAAATTTCAGAGTTATCTGGGATCCAGAGCTTCTTGATAATATCAATTACTTTGAGTCTTCTTTACTTTTCAGAATTTTTCTAGCTAGACATTTTATAGTCAGAGTTGCTCCTAGTATCCAAAGCAGCATTGTTGGAAACTTATAAGTCCTATTAAAATTAAGTTCGAGACTTCTGATTTAGGAAACTGCAAATATGAATGTAGCCTCAATACTTGGAAAAATTGAACTAAATAAAGTAATTACCCAAGTCCTAATATTTTATTCAACCTCACTTTTTCAGAATAACCTTGCCTTCTATCATGCTATTGTTATTCTACAAAATTGTAGTTTGAATATTGATTTATCCTGGGTTTAGAGATATACAATTAGAACTGCCTGTAATATATGTCAGTTAAGCTTTGCTTTTTTAAAAAATATATTTGTTTCACTGTAGCTTAGAATCTTTCAGGACAGTTGCCTTGGTGTGATTATGTATAGTTGAATAAATGGAACACCTTGATACAGCAGCATATCCATGTGAGTCAGGAAGGAGATATCTGAGCTTCTGCTTTGTGGTAGCAGAATCACAGATAGCTCGTGACAGAGGAGGACATGGACCAGTGTCTCCTATTACAGCAGTTACCCAAAGAAACAGTGTGGTCCTGAGCATCAATTCTAAGTCTTAAATGAGATCCAATATTTCCTTCTCTTCTTTGCTATTTGGGACATTAACAAATCCAAAAATAATATTGATGATGCAAGCATTTCTCCAACTAGAATTAATGTAAAGCAATAATAAGTTTAATAAGTCTTACCAAATGTAGGCTTCTGTGCTAAAATAAGGTTTGCCAGTGCTCACTCTGGTTAATAACATTGTTAAGGCAGGATTTCTCACATCTTTAATGGTAATGTGCAGTATGGTTTTTCTGGAAAATATAAAATATGCAGCTGTTCTGAATACATTTGTTTAGGGGCCATTTCATCTTAAACCATCCACTAAAAACTTCATAAACTGGAGTTCTTGAGGTCAAGGTATGGCAGAGCTAACTACACTGAAGTTTCCTGAAGGCTATATGTCAGCAACATACTATATTTTACTCGGGGCAGATTCATTGCTTTAATCATAAACCACCATGAGGACTGTCCTGTATGAGAGGTAAAATTTTCTTTTCAGATTTAAGGAAGTGGTGATCTAAAGCATTGTCAGTTTAGGTTATTATTGGGTTTGTTGAATTCAAATTCTGGCTGTGCTACTGACTTGTCACTTATTACATCTAAAGCCTCAGTTTTTTCCATCTGTAATATGGAAATAAATATAGCATTTAAAATTTCAATCAAATACCTAGTCTAGATATTTCTTCTCTTTACTTGAGTGCTTAATACATTCAATGTTCAGAATTTTGACTAGATGAAAGAAATTACTAATGCGTTTGTGCATATTTAAAAAGAATAACAGAATAATGTTCAATGTAGGACTCTCTTTTAAAGACCTCTGGTGGAGTGCAAAACAGTGAAAAAAAATCTGGGTGTATTGGGTATAGTCAATGAAATATTTCAGAGGAGATACCTTGGCCCTGAATTTGCTTTTTGTGTCCTACCTTTTCATAGATATTGTTTTCTGTCACTGGTTATGGTTCTAAAAATTAATAATCTTGATATTACTAAGATATCTGTGGTTTACACATGTGCAGACTAAAAGATAATATCTTTACAGTCTTCTGCTAGAATTTGTCCTGCCGTTAATTCGTAAGTGCCAATACAGTAATACAATACAGCAGGGTGCACAAACAGATAAACTCAGTCTATACAATAGCAGTATGTTATTTCTATCTGAGCAGTTTTCATTCTGTAGCTCCATAAAATAATCAGATTCTGGATTTACATTCCATCAATGGTATATTATGTAGGCATGTTCTTTCTTATGCCTGTATGAAAGTATTTTTCCCCTTTACAAGTTATGTTTGTTATCAGAAGAAGACATTGCAGGAATGAGTCAGCTATACATGAGTAAAAATGTTTTCAACTTTTTAAAGTACTTGAGGACAGTTGAGAAATAATATATACATTTACTGTAGAGTGCTTCAGCACTGATTTCCTAATATGTTGGTATATGGAATTTAGAAAATTAGTGCAGTATTGTTAATTAATTCAAATGTACTTGAAGGAAATTTGTGATTTGGAAATCAGAATTCTTTGCATATGTGATTACTAGGACTATGGAGATTTAAAAGATGAACTTTTAAAATATATTAGTATTTCAGCATTAAAAGTGTAAGGATTTGGAGGCTTGGGAATGTGGTTCAGTAGTAGAGATCTTGCCCAGTGTGCAGGTCACCCTGTGTTCAATTCCTAGCTCTGTTCTTCCATCCAACCCCCACAAAAAAAGAAAAGAAAAAAGAAAGAAAGAAAATATTAACAGTATTTGACTGTAATAGGTCTATGTGTATTTTAAGGCTCTCATATTAGAATTAAAATTTAATTTAAACATAAAATGTGATGAAGTAAAAGGCTATGCTTAATCACTAATTAGTTCTGTATTGGAGATAAAACAGTCTGGTATGTACTTAATGTCTCTTTCTATAAGTGGTTAATTCTCTTGTTAATGCTCTCCTTCTTGGTTCCTCACACATTTGTTTTGAAGCACATGAACATGCTTCTAGAAGTATGAAATGTATTCAAATGCAATGTTATTGTAGTATTTTTACTATACTATTCTCTATATTAAAATCCAAAAAAGTTATAATTACCTACAGAGAAACATAGTTAAATTAAATCACATGTACCTATTTTATTGAAAAGATTACAGTTATGGTAGAGAAAAAGACAAAATATATTTCCTTTTTTCATGGGGTAAGAATATGCATACCATTTATCTGAAGGTTCAGATCTTCATATTCTGGAAATGTTGCACCATGTCATATATAGTAGGGAAAACTCCCAGGCCAATATAGTAAAAGAACATTTGCCTCTGATTGGGAAATACTGCAATAGGAAGAGGGAACATTTGTTAAAAGTGTTATTAAGCATTAGAAAAAAAAAAAAAACACTATATAAAGAACATGTGATAGGTACAAAGGCCGCCTAATTTCACATATTTTTTCAGGAAGAATCAAAGCAGTGGTTTTCTTCACAAATGAAAGATATAATAAGAAGAAATGAACCCAATTAATTAACTTTAATAGTACTGAACAAAAGCAGAAGAATTATGTTTCCAGAAATTGTCCTATGGGCGATAGGCCATTTCATTGTCATAAAAATCCTTTATTTAGCCTTCTTCACAAATAAGCTCACAGCGGGAAAAAGGACACTAGTTAGAGTAATTTGGGAGATAAGTAAACAGAAGGAATGGCTAGGAGCATAGTGTCATCTGGCACAGAGCTTATTTCCTGAATCCTGTGGATCTGGTTAAAACCCAACAGAGATGCCAATATGCTTCTCCTCAGTAAATGCTACCAGTTTTCACACCACCAGGCCCACTGAGGCTTGTGTATGGTGTTTTCTCCAAGCAATCCTTCTGGTAACTGCACAGTGCCTGCAATGACCTGAGTCAGTCATGCAAGGAGACTTTCTTATGCTTACACCAATGCTTTCTTTCAGTTTCCATTTTCTGCTGCTTCTGTTGTTCAATGATATAAGCGGAGTGATGGAGAAGGCACTTTACACTCTTCTTAGATAAGATCTTGAGCAGCAGAGAGTGGTTTAAACTGCAAAGCTGAAAATTCTCAGGCTGGATTTCTTTGCAAGGTTGCTGTAATGTGTGCACCTGGGATACCTGTCTCTTCAGAAGGGTGGAAAGAAGTGAGTTCTATTGATTCTGAAGTGGGAACAATCAAGGCCCATCGAGCAGGTGCCGGTAAGCAACCGCTAATGAGTTTGGGGGAATGGTAATCCTGCTTCATTTTTCTTTACAATTATATCCAAATCTATACTTAAGACTCCCATTATATCTGTACTTCCATTCTAACTATTTCCATTCTTTGCGCCAAGTGTAGAGTGATTTTGTTTTATTTTATTAATAGAACAGAGTTTCAGGTTTCCAGCTTCATCTTTAGTGTTTCTCCACAATGAGATTTTACAATATAGCCCTGAAGATTGTAAAATGATTAATCATATTTATGATTATGTAATAGTCAAGAAAGAGTTTTAAGAAAAACAAAAATAAGTTTCTTAATGGTGCATGTGTATTTATTTTTTTTGGTAGTCAGTATATTCCTTACCAGACTATCTCATGCCAGAACAAAGAATGGAAAACATATGACACCTTGGAGTCTTTTTTTTTTTATATAAATCAATTAAAAAATAGGAAGTTTGTGTCAGTTTTTTAAAGTAAAGGATCCTGCATTCCCATGAAAGAACTGAATCTTAACAAACACAGGCCTCAAACTAAACTATAGTGCCACAAGGTCAAATGGCACATGTGAAGCAAACTCAAAATTGCCGTTGTTGTGAGTTTTTATGTGTTCTTTCCCATAGGAAATTAGTCTGCTGGTTTTGGAGTGGCTGTAGAGTCACAGCCAAGTGACTGTGGGCACACAGTCCAGAGGGGCACGTGGGGCCCAACATGGACAGAGTTGTTTTAAATTAGAAATATTTTAAATAATAAATTTTGTTAATATAAGTTTCTGAACTGATAAAATGGAAATAGAAGATTTTCTCCTACTCATATGTTGATGATGGCTTCAAGGACAGATATTTGTGACTGCATGAGATCTTATAGTACATGGTATTTAGCAATGAGTGAAATAATGCTTTAGAATAAGACTAACAATAGCATATTCTAATATTGATTCTTTGTTCTTATTATGTTATTTTGAAAACTGTGAATACCATTTCAGAGACCTTGCTTGGCTTATTAGGAATCTTCTGTTAGAAAGGTAGTTTGTTATCATTTAATACATTTCCTTATGTCAAGACACTTTAGGGAACACAAGGTAATTATAACAAATTAGCGTAAACTTATGAGATGGAATGGGGGATAAACATTAGATTAATAGCATTCAAACTGATTTCATAATTTAAAATTGGCCTATGCCAGGTGATAAATAAGAAAAAAAGTAGGAGAGAAAAAATATGAAAGTTTCTGAATGCTCAGGCAGAATAGCCACATACAGTGTTTGGAATGTTTTAATTCAGTTGCCTTGAGCCTGCATCAAAAAAAAAAAAATGCTGAATTTTTTCTTTGATATAAGGAAGCTGATTCATAGTGGGATAGGGAGCGGGAGCATGGGAGGAATAGATGAACTCTAGATAGGGCAGAGGAGTTGGAGGAGAAGGGAGGGAGCATGGGGTTACAAATGATGGTGGAATGTGATGATCATTATTATCCAAAATACATGTATGAAGACATGAGTTGGTGTGAATATATTTTGTATACAACCAGAGATATGAAAAATTGTGCTCTATATGTGTAATAAGAATTGTAATGCATCCCACTCTCATATATAAATAATAAAAAAATCCATGGATTATGTGGTAGTTGTTTCAACAAGGGGAGCAATATAAATAGGTTTTGGAAAGTTTGACTCTCCTTTCATTTTCTTCTGTATGTAGTGGTTCAGTGGGCCTATTTTTAGACTATGCCATTTGTGTGTCTTCTATGACAGTACCATTATGGAAGAAACTCCAGTTTGGCAAGTATAGGACCTCAGCTCCGTTATCTGCTCTGGAAAATCCTCACTGACTCCAAATGCAGAGGACAAAAGGAGATGGTTGTAGGCCCATCTTGAACCACCAGTTTTCCCCACCAACAACATATTAACAAAAACTGGCACAACTTTGGGGTTAACCACAAAAATAATTACAGTAATTACTATGGTGTAGTGCAAAGCTCATGCATGGGCTTTAGAATCAGATAAAGCCAAGTTCAATTCCCACCTCTGTTACTTACAAACCATATGAGTAAATACACTCTGCTACTTAATTAGCTTTTCTGAGCCTCATCTGTCACATGCAGTAAGTAATATCAATTTTGCCATATGCCTATGAGAAATAAATGAATTAAATAAAATTAATAGACTTAGTACAATATTTGGCACATAATAAGTCTTTGATTTATATTTCTTTTGCTCTTTTCCCAGTAAGGGTTTGGTCAATTTTTGACTGATGCTAGTTAAAGCATAGTTGGAAGTTTGGGGAAAGAAAAACAAAGTAAAGATTCTAAATGGAGAAGAATGTTTAAATTGGTCTGTTTGCTTGAGATGATATTAGCACTTGTTTTTGTGATTATGCAATGATCCATGTTTTTGTATTAATTTTTTTTCCTTATCAGATAATTATTTTTGATAAGCACTTATAATTTAAGTAAACATAGTCCATTTATTTTAAATTAATGAAATATGTTCCTAATTCTCACTTCTTATCATTTGATTAGTTCATTTTCCTAAACAAACTAAAAGTAGTCTACTTCTACTCAGTAAATAATCCATAGTAGGTAAGAGAAGTATATCATTGTTCATTGCTGTTTCTGGAAGCTGAATGATTTGCCACAGTAAAATGTAATTGGCAAAATAAAATTTCAAATCAATTGATTTTGCTGTAGCTCTTGCTACTGTTTTGTATACAAGAGAGGTGGATAGAGTAAATGAAGGTGACCTAGAGCCAGGATGCTTATCCTACCTCTTGGTGAAAAATCTATTGTCTTATGAATTATGCATGTATAAGCATCAAAGACACATATCTTTAAAAGTATCAGAAATATGAGGCACTCCCCTATCTCACTTGCAAAACCTATTTGAGGCTGTTCTTTTGCCTCCTGGGCATGAGCCACCTTTAGCAATAGGCTGGCCCACAAGAATAGCCCAAGTTCCCCATAATCACTGGTGTACTTCTGGTCTATGCTTCCCAGTGCCGGTTATGCCATTGAGCTGAGTGAGATTCCTCAGTTAGGCAAACTGCAGAGGAAAGGATCTCTTACATAGGGCTTGGCAGAAACACTGCAGTGATTGATAATGGGACCAAATCACTTGAGGTGAGTTTTCTGGGGTTCACAAGTGAACAAGGGTCTGCTCAACTTTGTCATATTAACCCATGGATATTGTAGTAAATTGCCATGGGTCGGGGGAATAGCAGGAGGAGCTGCCGAGCTTCTGCCTGAGTCTTTTCTCCTGTGCTAGCTTTAAGGGACCAGAGCATTTCGTCTCTCTGCCTTCAGGAAGGTAGCAGTGTCTGCCTTGTTTTAGGAAATGGTTAATCTTGGGGATGGTGGACTTTTGTGTTTGCTATACTGGAGAATCACTTTAGTTTAGCACAGAGCGCTATAGATTAGTGCTGTAATCAATGAGAATCTGTACACTGCAGAGATCTGTTTTGATGACAGCAGTACTTATGGCCTTGTTTAGTGTCACCATTGTATAATGTTGGACACTGCAGGCTCTTTTGCATTTGATTTAGAATGCAAGGACTACAGGAATTTAAAAAAATAATTTGTATTTTGGTGGATATTTTTACTGTGTTGTGGATCTGCTGCCATTGCTAGGTGGAATTTAGTGATTTGATGCCAGTAGCATTTGTTTAACCATTCCAATGCTGCTGTTATTATGTTTGCTGGGTTTCTGCAGTTTCTACTACTTCATACGTTGCACTCAGGAACAGGTAAACTAAATTATGATATTAATTTTTTGAATAAATGTAAGCCTGATGGACTTTATTGTTTAATTATCAAAAAGGCTGAGCTATTGAAATTTATCATTTAGAGTATCAGTAGAGAATAATGGCTATTTTGCTTTAAAATTGAAATGACATAAACATTATTTGAAAATGCAATGATGAACATCTAGTTGCATTATATGAAGTTATTTTTATGCTTTAAATGTATATTAGTATGTTAAATTGTATACATGCTAGTATATTTAACTCTTAGTTTCATCTATATATAATATACAATTAATTCAGAAAGTATGTGTTTTCTTTTTCTTGATTGATCAGATTGTTTCCCCTTATTATTGAATTTCATTAAAATTAGAAGGCTTCCCAACCTTTAATCTTAAAAATAAATAAGTTTATGTAGATTGTTCTTTTTCATTGTGTAGATAATGGTGTCACAGGCTTGGTTTTTCCTAATAGACCAAACTGCTTATAGAACACATCTCTGGAAATGCTTGTGTTTTCATGTGATGTTAAGCTGTGGGCTGAAGGGAAAACTGTTCAGATAAGGGGGATTAGAGAGCCCAGACATGAGAGTGGAAGAGAAGTGTAGCCTTTGGGGTTAGAGATTTGGGTGTGTGACCTTGGGCAAAAGAGGAACTTACCTCTTTTGAACCTTGTTTTCACTCTGCGTATTTGGAAAGACTGCCCTGCTCTTCTCAGTAGGAATAGCACAATATTTTTAAGTTGTTTAAGGTTGTCTGTTGATATTTTCTGTATAGAAAAAGACACTTATTAAATGTTTAAATGATCCAGTTTCCTGAATACAAGAGGGAACAGAGTTTCCTGTTCTTTTACTTGTAGTGGTTTAACAGCTGAGGGTTTTTTGGAAGGGAGATTATGACTTTTTAAAATTTAAGCTGCTAAATCCCTTTGCTCCATTGTAACTATTTTGCCAATAAGCAGAGAACATTTGTGGTGTCCTGAGGGCAACTGCTGTTAGACCGCACTCCTTGGGAGGGGAAGGAGGCATCACATGCTATGCTGCAGCCCCATGAGGACCTGGATGCAAAGAGGCACCCCAGCTCTCTGAGTGCCTGCCAGGGACAGGAGCTCCTTGCTGCTCACTTGCTCCCTCTCAGGTTCAGTGGGTACTGCTGAGGGCAGTTGAAGAAAGCTCCTGCCTTCCCTTCTTAGCAGATGACTTTCAAGAGGTCCACTTTCTACTAAGCTAAGGGCAAGCTCAGAATCCAGAGGATCCAAGGCAACTGGAAAAGAAGCAATCACCTCCCACTCGCGAAAGTATGAATTGGATTGCTGCCTGTCTAATGCTAGTTAAAGTTTATGAGTATAGAATGCATATGCTTTTGAGTGAGAACAGAAGGATTTTATTGTAAATTGCATCATGTGCTTACAGAGTGGTAATAATTGCTAGTTGATCAAGATTACAAATCTTGTGTTCATGGTCATGGGTCTTCTTAATGATAGACACCATTATCATAAGAACAAGTCAAGGCAATGATGGCCAAAGCTCCCACATATGCACAGGAAGAGTAAAAGGAAAACAATGTGATTAATTTCTCCACCGAGCTCTGAGGAACCACTCTGATTTATAGTCCCTTTACATAAATTCATGAAGGCAATAACCTTGTTAGTAAAGTGATTCTCCATCATCAGAAGGGTATCTGCTCAGGTATCTTCCAACTTCTTTACTTTATGTTGTATTCTTAGTACATGGTTAGAAAGATCTTCAAGGAAAATAAGATGTTTTCATTTTCAAGTATTACTTATGAGTGTTCCTGGGAAGAGTTCCAAATGATGGAAGTCTTTTGAAAAATACAGACAAAATTAATTTCAGTAAACAAGAAATATATATTCTTCCCTATACTTCCCCAGATAATCCATAGACACTTTTGATAAATAAAATAAAGACATGCTGCTCTCATCTTTCTAAGGCAAGGGAGATTAGGAAGAAGCATTTCTGTTTATAAAAGTATGAGAAGTCAACAAAAAATCAATTATTTTATAATGACAAACTTAATAGTTGAGATAACTTTCAAACATTGACGATCATGCCTATAAGTTGTAGGCTAGTAAATAAATGTATTTAGATTTTTTTTTTTTGTATAACCTGCTTCAAGTAGGCCATCTTTTGTGTTAAGGAAGGAAATTATCATAATCTCATAATGAGTCCGTCAATTACTGGTAGAAATGTACCTCCAAATTTTGAATGCCCAGTTAATTTATGTTTTTTTGTTTCAGACAATATTTTATATGAATTCTAAGACATGGGAGATAAAATCTTACTGTGATGAACTGTAAATATATTTCAAAGCTGAATTTAGAAAAAGGGGCTGATTTCAGAAGCTGGTGGGTTCTAATAAGCATATTTTCAATGGTATAACATATATCATCTGTCATATATTTTAGACTTATTAGTAGTTTTAAAGGTGTTATTTCCTTTTTTTTAGGCACTTGGGGGCAGGTGGACAAAAAGCTGTTAGCTTTGTAATGCTTTCCTGTATGGAATTCTTAGCCCTTGAATTTAGTTCTTCACTTTTGAGTGGATCAAGATTAGACCAATTTTTTTTTATCCACTTCAAATTTTTACTTTTATTTCAGGATAATGATTTCTAATAACTTTTTTAGATTATATAAAGTTTAAAATTATTTTTCTATGTTTTCCTTTTTAGAGTACATCTTTGAAATTATTGAAGGCACTCATCAAGAAGAGATATTAGCACACCCTCATATAGTATTGCTCTTGCCTTAATTCTGTTTGAAAGACTTTTCAAAATATAATTTATTAGAGTCTTGATAGCTCACAAATGTGCTTTCTGAGGTAAATTCCCTTGCTCTCCATATGTAGTCATAAAACTTATTTTCTCTGAGTATGGTTTCTTGATTTCCTAAGTGCCTGGCTTAAATAGGGATCTTAATGAAAGCATAGTACTGAGGCTGAGGACCTGCAAGGAAGGATGATTCTGGGAGCTAAAGGAAGAGCACCAAGCCAGTATTGTAATGCCTCAATCTAAGTCACTCATTAATGCAGATCCTTTAACCATTTGTGTTTAATTTGGAGAGGTCTTGGGTCCTTCAGATAAATAAAGGAAGCAATGGACTCTTGGCAGAAAAACACTTATAGATACACAATTTTACGTACAATTTTAAAGAATGTATGTATTCCCTAAATTTAATTATAATAACAAAGTACTTAATACTCAGTGGTGTAAAAAGTCCTACTTACTTTAAGGTAAGCCATTTCTTACATACAGTTAGTAAATAAGCCCCAAACCAGCTTTAAGTTGTTCTTGCTTTAACAGTATTCTTATCACTTAATATTTTCATGGGCTATGGCATTCTACAACATAGATAAAAAAAATCTACCCAAAGATTAAAATTCCAAAAGATAAATAAATTATGATCAGTTACATTTTTATAAACAAAGAGAACAGGAATGACTGAAAATTCAAAAATAACACTGAGTGATTTCTGAACAAAGAGAGGATTGAATGTTTCATGGACCAACATTATTTCATCTGTACCCGAAGAACTAGCCAGGACTTATTTCTGTTCAGAATAACTTGACAGAGATTATTTCCTTTTGACAAGGGGCTTCTTAGACAATTTATTGTGATTCCCCAGGCTAGGTTTGTTTATAACCGACATTTAGTTACAGAGATCTTTCTGAAAGGTTTGATGTAGTCAATGGGATTTTACTGTAATGAGCAATTCATTGAGGACATGAAAATAATGGGAAAATTGAGCATAGAATAACAGCCCTCCCTCATATCTATTTAATTTAGAAGATCCTTTAGAGTATTGGTGAGAAACTCTAATGAGGAGAATACATCTTCGGAATTTCTTCTTGAAGTTGTCCCCTTTGAGTTTGCCATACAGTCTTTGAACATACTATCTTTATTTTCCACATTTGTTCTTGTTGGCTTTACAAAGCTAAATTGAAATGGATACAGTCTTCATGCTTGTGAACTTAGTTCACATCTGGATGCTTGATTAAAATGTGATGCAATGATAATTACATCAAACAAATATCACTAAAGGCCCAAAGATTTGGAGGTGTGTGTGTGTGTGTGTGTGTGTGTGTGTGTGTTTGTGATTATTTTTTGTTATCAAAACTATTAGTGCATAACATTGAAAAACAAATAGAACTGTATCTTCTTGATAATTATTAGAATTTTAAAGGCTAGCAAGATATTGTCTTTCAGTGTTTTTATTTCTGTCAACAATAAATAATGAAAAATGACCAGGGTTGCATAATACTGAGTTTCTTAAAGTTGAGTACTTAGCCATTAGAATACAGTTTAAACAATTATCCTAAGCTAAATTTTTTACAAATATATTTCAAACATAAATAACAGATATTTTATATCAAAAAGTAAATGCTATTTACATTCTTGCCAGTTAAAATAAAATAATGTTGAGTTTAGAAGGTGCTTGCTATTGGCTTGCTCTTTTATTTTAAAAATGAAGTTCAGCCTTTAATTTGATATATGCATACATAAAATAAATGTCTATGTATGTTGTGAAAGAAGAAGCTGAACCATAATTTTTTCTTAATATTGGAACTGTTATAATTACTATAATAATTTGGTATTTTATTGAGTCCCATGTCTCAAACTTAGTCTTGCTTGTGATTAATTACGTATTTTTACTAAAATTTATACCAGTCAATATGGAAATTAGTCGCAGTATAATGATCTTATGTTGTTAAGAATGGTGGAATTTTTGGATAAAACTTAAATATGTACATTTTCATTGGGGAAAATGAGTTAAAGATTGTTGTCTTTGTGAGTGTCATTATCACTCTGTGTGTCAATTGGGAAAGGTTTCTTATAAATTTATAAAATCCACATTAGAAAAAGCACTTGAAAGTTATTAATTTTAATCTCACTAAAATAATAGTAAATTAAGTCTTTTAATTAAACCTTTCAAAGAATAATTTGTTTGTCAGATCTAATGTCCCTAAATATGTAAAATATCAGTGCTAACAGGAAACAGTGCCAATTCTTTTACTAAATACCTCCTCATTTCATATCTTAATTCAGTTACACCATCCTCTTGCTTGTTTATTTGCCTGTTCTTACTTAAGAGATATTAATTTTGGTTAAGAGTATTTAGAAGACAATGTGGCTACTCTGTGTCTAAAGAAGTATGCAAAGAGTACTTGGCCCTCTGTTTCCCCCTATTTGTACTGCATTCACAAAATGTCAGGAAATAGAACATGCAAAGGGAGAACATTGTATAATAAGCATAGCTTCAGATCCCCTCATTCTGTATAGCTGAGTTTTCCCAATTAGCTTGTAATCATTGTTGCTGATTGTTTACATTATTTAAATTAAAATTTTTCTTAGGAAAATTTTACATTTATCTACCTTTTTCTTTTAAGTTTGGAAGCCTACAAAGAGTATTTTATCATGGTTTTCATAAAAGCTTACATGCTATTCATTCTTTTAGTTGTTGTCTAATGGACATTGTTCTAATATCAATATATTGCCTGTCATCCAATTGTGTTACTACATAATTGTTCAGACAGTTATGTTCACATATTTGTGTTCATAGAGCTACTCATAGTACCATGGTGCTGAATGCAGGCAGACCCTTACCAGTTTGTTTTATTTGTTTTTGTGTATTTTTTTCCCTTAAGTTTTTCTACTCTTTGTTGTAAATTCTTACTCTTGTCAGTGTGCTTAGCTGTACCAACCCTTTTGGTTTTTTACAGTATGCATCTTTAACATTGGGTTGAATACCAGAGAAAATTATTTATAATTTGGACTGTAAAATTATGAGCAAGGGCCTAATGTGTTTTTTTCTAGGAATCAAGTCTAGGAGTGTAAATTTTGTTTGTTGGTTTTTGTCAAATGAGTAAGAAGCTTTTTTTACTTGTTTCTCATTCTTTGGCAAATTGATTAAGATAACTTGCTATTTATTGAATTTTGCTACTTAAGCTCTGGTTAAACCAACACCTGTACATCAATTCCATTTTAGATAGTTCCTATAGCATCAAAGATATTTTGAGATTGATACACAAAAAGAATTGATTTTAATGAAAATGGAGTTATGATTAGTTTGTATATGTTTGCATATATTTGTATTATACTTGTATCTATTCACTTAATCTGAATTAAAACATACTCAATACTAAAATTGACCTAAGGTAGCGACCAAAATATAAAAATTTAGCCTTATGAAATAAATTTTGCATAGTAAAGAAGATTAGTAGGGAAAAATAAGGGTAGAAATGTTGCAGACTTAATCATAAATTTTCTAATAAATGCACATGCTTTGAAAAAAGTGCCATTGATTAAAAAATGTACAACATCCATTACAAAAGTACACCAGTTGTTTGAGTGCCCACTAATTGTTTCAGATACTGACACCATAAATAAGATTATCAGTGGCTGCAGCATGATCCACATAATTTGAGCAACATTATCAACATGGTCCATGCATGTAGGCAAATACCTTGATGTAACGGTGAAGGGCAATGCAGTGAAAAGAAGTGTGGAAGCCTCAAGGGGAGAGGCCTCAAAGACCAAGATCAACTTAGATAGTTTTGTAATATAAAATGTACATGCTATCTGTATGCATTTGTAAATATTGTTCTTAACTACCATTGGTTTTGTGCTTTGACTTAAATTATTTACTTTTGTCATGAAGATCAGAGTACAGTTGCAAGGACATGCCTTCATCAGGCTTGACTGCCTTTGCACTGCAGCAGAGGTTCAGACCAGTGACCTTGCAGTGTTTTGCAACCTGGTTTCCTGTGGCAATAATTCTGAAGTTTTATGAATATGAACACTTAGGCATTTTTCTTAAGAACAATGATGAAGCATAAAATAAAATGTTCTCCAGACTTTTATACCTAGTGATTTCGCACTGCCAGTTAAGGAATTTCCAACACAAAGGGAAAGTTCTTTTATATCCCAATAAATATATACCTAAATTGTCTGTTCACATAGGCCAAGTAAAAGTGAAGGAAAACAAGCCAAAAACAAAAAAAATAAGATAAAACATAATAAAATTAAAAAGGCAAAAAAATATTTACAATAACTTGCTTTGAGGGAGCTCTGGTTTTAAGACATCTGTTCATAGTACTAAAAATGTTTACTAATATAAACTCACTTTTATACTTTTTATGCCTTAATAATATAAATAAAGGTAATAAGCGGTAGCAATACCTTATAAGTACTTACATTTTGTTTTCTATAACCTTACAGTTCATCTTCATTATCATTTCAATATTATTATATCACAAACCATGATCATGTTTGATCTCCATATATTTCATTTCCATGACTTTGGGATGCAGAGGCAGGTGCAAATTGATTTGGCATTCAGAATATTATTTCAAATTAATACTGTTTTGCTAAAGTTGCCTGGATCTGGATAAAGACTAGCATTTTTTCATATTCAGAGATACTTCTTCTAGAATGCGTTCTCATAATGTCTTTGAGGCAAATATGCCTGGCACTACAATTTCTTAAACCTGTGGTTAACATCCAGTCCCCAAACAATGAAAACAAATAAACCCCAATTTTTTCCACAGGGTTTCCTGGCTGGTTATTCCGAGGCTTTGCACGTGACAACCTGTTCTCCCACGTGAATGGAATACTCAGTGTCAATGTGGAAGCCTGGTCAGTTGGAAAGTTGCAGTAAAATATTTCCCTCCTGTGTACATCACTTCCCAAATTCTTATTCATGAAGAGTCATTGTGTTGGAAAAAAAAGTTTCCCTAAGATTGTCAGTTCTGTGATTTGTAATCCAAGGCACCTTACTATTCTGTACTTAGATTCTGGGGAATAAATTTCTTAGTCATTGGGCCTCAGGCCATAATTACACATGAAATTTATTCTTTTCTATTATGTGTGGAAAAGTTATATAATCAATGACCTTGGAGACTTTTAATCAGACAATGTTTTTTCACCATTTAATTAATGTCATGTAGTGCATTCTAGATTTTCTGAAAACTATGAACATCTTATTTTATGATCCTAAAGCACAGTTGTGTCTGCACACATATGTGTGCCAGCACCTGTATGTGCATGTATTTTGTTGTTCAAAGCTCTTGGGAATTTTAATTTACCAACTCTCTCTGGGATCCATATCAGGGCAGTGCAGAGGTAAAAGGATACTTTTGCCCATAATGGTGTTTTGGGAATGTGTTTGGACCATGAAGCTTCTTGAAATCTCAAAGATCTAAATTTATGTAAACTTATATCACTTTCAAAATTAGGAAAAATTAAATTGTTGACTAATATTCATTAGCTCAAATACATTTTATTTGCAATGCCTGTTTCTGTAATGTAAACCCACAAAGTTTCCTGTGATTTCTCAAACACCCATAAAGAGTGACCCTGTTACATTTTTAAATTTACAGTGGTTGTTTTCTTAACATTCAGTCCTATAATTGCTTTCATAATATTGTTATGAATAGAAACTAAAAAAAACATAAATGTCAGGACATTAGTAATCCTATACCCTATTGGAATGTAAATATTAAAAATATATTTGGCAATTTTTGAAGATATAATGTAAGCTAGTGAAATGTTATCAAGGATATCTTGATTAGTCCCACCCAGATGTAATTTTTTCACAGACTTTAACACTTTTATAAGATATTTAAAATTTTATTTTGTAAAGAGTAAGATTTTACTTATTAGAGCTATTTAAGTATAAATTTGATCTCTAGCACTTGATTTTTTTCTAAAAAAATTTTTTAAAGAGTTTAACCTTTATTTATTTTTTGTTGTTTATTTGTTTTTATGTGGTGCTGAGGATAGAACCCAGGGCCTCACCTGTCCTAGGCGCTCTACCACTAAGCCACAACCCCAACCCTCTAGCACTTGATTTTTATATTAATCTGTATTGTATCATTCATTATGTGTTAAACTTTATTTTTAAAGTTTCATAAAGGTCACAAAACTGGCATATCTCATTTATTTGATCTCCATGCAACTTCAATGAGGAAAGTGGCATTATTCCCTTTTGTCTTATTTATTTATATAATTTTACTGGGGATTGTACCCAGGGTTGCTCTACCACTGAGCTACATCCTCAGACATTTTTACTTTTTATTTTGAGACAGGGTATTGCTAAGTTGATGGGGCTGGCCTTGAACTTGTGATTCTCCGGCTTCAGCCTCCCAAGTAACTGGGATTACAGATGTGTGACAACACAACTGTCTATTCCCCTTTTGTAAAAGAGGACAGTGTTTACAGAGATGTAGAGAGATCATAGATATTGTACCTAATAGTTTTTAGAGTCATAAGTCTCCAACTTCAAATACAATGTTCTTTAATATATAATAGCTTCTAAGAAATAGCAATTATAAACATAAGATATAGTGTTAATAGAGAAATTAAGACAGATTCTGTGGCAATTCAAGGTTTTTAATTGTGGAGGAAAAATGAATCTTTGTTATGTTTGTATGCCAATAAAATTGAAAGAAGTGCTTCTTGGCATAATAATTAGAAATAATATTTCTTACATATTTTTATACTCTAATGAAATTTTGGATTTCTGTGGGGTTTTTATAGTTTATAAAGCAATTTCACATTCATAATCTCACTCTATTCTTGAAAAGAACAATAGCATAATATTGTAGGTATCTCCGGAGTTGAGGGATTATCTGAATGACACAGTTCAGTTGGAGTTTGGATTCAGAATTCCATATAACTGCTTTGTAGAATGTTATGGTGGTAGTTTAGCATCCCAAAAATTAGCTCTCAAATTCACCAAATACATATAATCAGGAAAGTGCCACATCTGTCAAAGATGTTAATTAAATTCTTCTTTCCTGGACCAGCAACTGTGCCTTTTTTCCTGTGCTCTAAAATTATAAAACAGAGATGGCACCATAGACATTCAAGTAAATATTTAATCATTCTCTAGAGGTTGTTCAGCTCTGGGGACTCTTTTGAGTACAAATAATTTCTGAATACAAACATTTTGTCATTTTATTAATGTAATAAATAGTACATGATGTATTTATTTGAATCAATTTAATAAATAAATGATTTGATTTAATTGAATCATCAAATTTACATAATTCATATACCAAACAGAAATAATGATGTTGTGGGTTTTGTTGATAAAAATACAGCACTACTAAGCAAGGAATTTTAAAAGTAAAATTTCCTTTTTTAAAAAACCATTTTATGGGCTGGGGTTGTGGCTCAGAGTTAGGGCAATCACCTTGCATTCGTGAGAAACTGGATTTGATCCTTAGTACTACATTAAAAAAAAGAAAATAAAGATATTGTGTCCACCTATAACTAATAAATAAATATTTTTATAAACCACTTTATTTATGTATAATTGGTATACAAAAACATCTGTAATATGCAACTTAAGGAGTTTGGATATATATCCATGAAATCATCACTACAATGTATTCCATAAATATGTCTATCATCTGCTATCACTGTAGTCTTTACTTATTATCAATACTTTATTTTTGTCATAAGAACACTTAGTACCTACCCTTTTAGCAAAATTTTAAGTATGTAATACAATATCATTAACTGCAGATATTAAGCTCTTATAGATTACTAGAAGTTATTTATCTTATGTAACTGAAAACTTATACCCTTTGACATTATATCTCCATATCTCTCTCCTCCAAGCCATGAAATCATTCTTTGTAAGTTTGACTTTGATAGATTCCTCTGTAGATGTTATGATGCAATATCTGTCTTTCTATGTCTGTCTTGTTTCACTTTGCTTAAAGTCTTTTGGGGTTATCCCATTTTGTTTCAAATGGCAAGATTTGGTTCTTTTTAAAGGGTAATATTTTCATGTGTGTGTGTACTACCTTTTCTTTATTCATTCACCCTGTCAGTGGGCATTTAGGATTTTTCCACATCTAGATTATAGTGACCAGTATTTCAGTGAATATGGGAGTGCAGATATTTCTTTTGGATTCTGATTTCAGTTTCTACCCAGCAATAGTGTTGCTAGATCATACAATAGTTCTATTTTTTTTAAATTTTCGAGTAACCTTCATACTATTTTCTATAGTGATATTATTAATTGATGTTCCCATTAACAGTATTCAAAGTTTCCAGTTTCTCCACATCTTCACCAATACTTACCTCCTTTTTTCTTATTATAAGTATTCTAACAGGTGATAGAAATTTTGATTTGTGTTTCTCTGATGATTAGTGATGTTCACCTTTAGTGTTGAGCATAGCTGTCATGTAAAGTGAAATTTCTAACATAAATTTAGAGAACAAATGCTCTAATGAATCCTTAATGGCTGCAGATAATGCAATTCTTCCAAGGAAGGACTCTTTTTTTAAAAAAATTGCATTTTAAATTGTTAAAGAGGTTGAGCTTGAGTCAGGCAAATCTCTGTTACCTAATTGTATACAGTGTTTTGCCCTCAAATATGTTTAGGGAGTGAAAGTTGGCATGGACTTTCAATGATATTACCATAAAAATATTTAAGGACTAATATGTTTAGTATACTAGGAACTTAGAATGACAGTCAATCATGAGAGATAATAATTTAATAATGAAAGACAATGTACTGATTTTGCAATGATATTCATAGCATTTACTTGTGAATATGCTTTTAATATTTCATAGATTGACTAATGCTTAAATTTAACTTTATCTCTTCCCATTTCATTTTAATGCTTAGAAATCAAGTACTGTAAGATAATATTTGTTTCTTTCCTCTGTTAACTCAAGTGAAGATTAGACTTTATGGAACTTTGCTATGAGTAAATTATTGGTGATTTATTCCAAAGTTAACTCTGCTATTGTAGATTACGAGGACACTTTCCTTTTGCAGTCATGGAAGTATTTTAATCAGGCTTTTAAGAAATGAGGACATCATTTCATGTGATATTTTCATATATTAATCCAGAGTTAAGATTTTAACTCATTTCTTAGTTTAATTCATGTCTGTGAAATTACTGTTACTGAAATAAATGTTCTTGTCAATTATTCAGAGTAATTTACATACACATACTTATTGCAATATAGATAAATGTTATTTAATCACATCTGCTGGCCATGGGACTTGGTGTTGAAAATACCTGATCAAACTTCAAAACCTAAGATAACTTTTGTGTATGCATTACATGCAAACATTCAATAACCATATTTTTGTTCTGTATTTTTATTTGTGTATGTACTGTTCTATATTAAAGTTAGTGTAGTATTCATCTAATTGTACTTAATCCCAACACATATCCTTTGATAAAGGACTAAAAAATAAGTAAAAGGAAAAATTTTTAATAGGTTTAGGAAATAAATGGTAAGTATAGTTCTGATTTTTGGTCTGTAAAATATACTTTCTTTTTTTTTTTTTTTAATGACAACAACCCATTTTTTGTAGGAAGAACAATTTATTTTTAGATGACCAGGAACTCAATTATGGTTATAAATTAGGAATTAGATGGGTTACTGAGTGAATATTAGAATAGATATGCATTCTGGTTTTTATCATTATAATGATGTTAAAAATATGCTGCATATTTCTTCTGGAGACGGGCCAGAAGATTGACTTTTCTAATACTTTAAGCAGTGTGCTAATTTGGTATAGTAACTTTTCCTTTGCTATATGTACATTAAGTATATGCTTCACTTGAGAAAGTATATATGTCAGGTAAATTTTTAAGTATTTAATATGTGAAATTAGAGTCATGGTTTGCATACAGTTTTAACATACATGTTCCACCAAGCACCTGTGTTGTTTGGAAGATATTTTGGTTCAGTTGGTCATATTGAAATTCACTGTGCTTTGACACAAGATACCAAAACATATAAATTTTAAATCATAAAGATCCATGTTTATGCATTGTTAAACAGTCTAATCATAGTGACCTGGGTTTAGGAAAAAATAGTTCTCTTTACAGAACACTTGTGTGCATTAGCTGACAAGTGATTTATTTTACTTTTGCATTGAAATAGATTTGTGCATTGAAAATGCATTGAAATTTGTGGAATGAAAGATCTATGCTAACCAGATTTAATTAGCCTACTTTTTATATAGGGGCTGGGAGCAAAACTGTTTTAAAATTCCTCACAAAAATAAGCTCAAAATTATAATGCTTCTTTGAACATGGCTAATTATAAAGTTGAACTATTTCAGTAGACACAACCTACTTATATGCTTCCTGATTCTGGAATAATGATAATAGCAAATTAGTTTCTTTAGAATTATATTGAATATTAGAGCCAAGATGTTTTTGTATTGATTCCATAAGCAAATACCATGAATTTATCATTTTGAAGTTATGCCAACTAGAAGTCAATATCATTAATCATCTATTAGAAAAATAATCAAGGAAATGGTTTGTATTAATGAAATATTTGATTATGAATATTTTAGGAGAAAGTTTTGTTATGTGCTGCTTATACCATTAATAATAGGAAAATGTAAATTGTGAAGACAAATTAGAGAAATTAAAAGTTCAGTGTCTTTCAAACAGTAATTATATGGTTAGAAGAAACAAATATAATATAAAACTACATATTTAGATTTTAGTATATAACATGTGATTTTTGTAAGATTTTTAAAACAATATTATTTAATAAGTGATAAAATTAATAAAAATATCACAATATTAAGAGGTATAAATTGTATACTAAAAATTGAACTTTATTTTTAAAAATTTTTTAAATTTATTTTAATTAGTTACACATAACAGTACAATGACCTTGACATATCAGATGGGATATAATTTGAATCAGATGGGATATATTTGAATCAGATGGGATATAATTTCTCATTTTTCTGAGTGTACAGGTTGCAGAATCATATTGGTCATGCAGTCATATATATACACACAGTAATAATAATGTCTATTTTATTCTACTATTCTTCCTATCCCCCCAACCCTCCCCTCCCCTCCCATCACTTCTCTCTACCAATCTAAGGTAACGCTATTCTTTTTTTTTTTTCTTGTCTCACGTTGAACTTTATACATTTACATTTGTTAGCAATATTTAATTGATGTTTACACTATTATATATGGCCAAAATAGGCAAAAAATAAATAAATAGCTGCAAACTCTGTAGCATTCATATTACAGAACAGTGTAAGTTCTAGTGCTGGATACAAATTAGAATCTCCTGGCAAACTGTATAGATACTTATATGTAGATATACTCATATGTCTGTCCCTCCCTCCTTCCTTCCCTCCCTCCTTTCCTTCCTTCCTTCCTTCTAACCAATTTGATGAGACTCTTCATTCAAGGTGATTCCCCTGAAAAGCTCATAGATGATAATAGTATCTGTGCTTTCATAATAAGGTGTGCAAAATAGCATGGCTGAATTTTACCAGAAACATCAGCTTTTGGTTCTTTGCCTATGAAGAACACTTTTTACACAGCAAATATTTGTTTGTATATATTTAGTACAATGTGAATAAAACAGAGCTGAATCACCATATAAGGCATGGGGGCATGATCCCGAGAAGTGTAGTTTTTAAAGCTTAAGAAAAATTATTGAGGGATATGATGAACTATTGTTTGCTTGAAAAAAATAGGGTGATTTTTGTTATTATTTTAGCTTCAAAGACTTCTTAAAGCACCTTTCAATTTCATTAGTATTTTTTTTCTTCAGCGAAATTGAATCACCTTCCCACCAATGTCTCAGTGGTTCAATTACTTTATCACTGTTTAGAAATGAATCAGCATTTAAGATATCATCAGGCCTTTTTACTAAATATGTGAAATTTTAGGGAGAAACTTGTTCAAATTGCAATAATTACCCTTTGAACAGTAATATTTGTATTCATAGAATTTCAATTTTAACACTGTAGTTTTTTTGAGATGAACTAACGAAAAAACTACTTTAAGAATAATTGCATTAAGTTTTACAAGCAGCAAATAAATACCAAGGAGAAAAATCTTCCTTTTGCATCTTCCTTACATTCCATTAACTGAAGTGGTCCAGTAAAAGTACTCTCTGATATTAAGCCATGTATACATATTAAGGATGTGAATTTGAGAAAGATACAGATTCCATATGAAATAATTTTTAATAGAATAATTTTAGTGCAATTTCAAATGCTAACCCTTGCATAGAGTATACTACTATTATTCACATGAATATTGGGTGTAATATTTTAGTATTTAGTATATATAACATTTACCTTCAGCCTTTCTAAGATTTATAAAAGGAAAAGAAAAGCAACTACTAATAAATTGAAGAGTATGGATTTTTTTTTGCCTGTAGATTTTATACACCTAAAAAATGTATTTCCTTTTGCATGGTGTACCTTTCATTGCCTGTCATCTATGAAAAATTATTTACTTATGGCCTGTAGAGTCTTGTTAAGTCATATTTCCCCAAGTTAGCTAGCTTTGTATCTCAGTGTCAGCTGACTTACTGGTTTCTTTGGAGATCCATGGAAAGAAAAATTTTATTGAATTAATCTGATACTTAAAATATAAAAGTTCATTTATTCCCCTGATTTCCTAATACATGTTCTCATATAGGTGGCCCACTTTTTTATTGCCTTTTGTTTCATTCAAATATTGAAAACATGGCCTCTTAATTTTTCTCTCAAATGCTTACTTTGTGGTTTTATTAAAATTGGTGGGTACTGTGTCATTTGCATTCTTTTACAGTTTTTCTTGACATTTAATAATAACTAATAAGCATATGTCATATTTTTCAGTATATGAGGAAAGGTAGGGATAAGAGAATTATTTTTTGAAGAATATGTTATAGTTCAGAAGTGTAGAAAGGGAGACAAATTTTAATACTTTCAGTTCAATAAATATAATTTTAAGCATCACCACTAGATGGCAGGATGTGACTTGGAATGGAAAGTTTTGAGTGTTGGAAAAGCACATTAACCCTGTTCTTCCCTGTATGTTTATGTGTCAATGTTACTAGGCTTATTTGGGGGCAGTGGGGGTGGGGGGAAGGAGTAGCCCTTCTATTTCAGGAAGTATGTTTGTAGAACATATTTATTCCAGTGACTCAAGTCCCAACTTTTCACAACACATGTATCATTCTGGGATGTGTAAACTCAAGATTACAATATTCTTAACACTTTATAGATTGAAGAGGTAATACTTAGCATTCTCCACTTTAACACTATCACACTTTTGTTTTTTACCTGCTGTGCAGGTGACTTGGATTATTACTGGTTGGATCCTGCCACGTGGCACAGCCGGGAAACATCACCTATTAGTTCGGTAAGTTTTCTGGTAATTGAGTGTTTGCAATTCAAGGACTATTTATACTTTGTCCATGGTCTCATATATACTGGTGAAAATGAGTCCTGCACCATTATATGTTCTATGATAGCAAATGTTAATTTCATTTGGCATTGCAGTTTTGAAGAAAAAATTAGTTGACACTGAATAATTATAGCAAATTATAAATTAAAAAATTAAATCATGACTACCACCATACATCTTCCTTTAGCAACAGTACATTATAGAGTATTAGTTGTTTACCCTTGTGATCCTATGGCTGCCTGAGAGCTAAGCTCACTGCTCTTGCTTATCATCTCAACAGAGGACAATATTATATCACTAATCCTAAAAAAAAAAAAAAAATTCAAAGTATAGTTTCTACCAAACATGTAGAAACTTTTGCACCATTGTGAAGTTAAATTTATAAGATGAACCATTGTAATGATTTAAGAATGGACACTGTATATGATTAAGGATAGTATCAGCATTAATAACAAAAAACAATTTTCTTCATTTAAGCAGACATATTTTAAAATAAATTAATTGCCTTTAAATTTCGATTAAGAGGTATATTTAGTTGCTAAGTACTTGCAGAATCATTGAGTATAAGTGTCTTTTGTAAAGAAAAAGTAAGTCTAAATGAAAAATATTGTAAGCCAAGGATGAAGTCCGTAAGAATAAAGAATTCCCTCTAGGGTATCTTTTAACTGAGGAAATCACATCATGGTAACATGTGTCTATAGAAAAAAAAAAGTTGTTTACTTTTTAAATTCTGCATTTGACAGCATCCTGTAACGTGGCAGCCATCCAAAGAGGGGGACCGATTAATTGGACGTGTTATTCTTAACAAAAGAACAACCATGCCCAAAGAATCGGGTGCATTACTGGGTCTGAAAGTAAGTATGTTGGTTTAGAATATTTCTTAAAGGGTGAATTACAGTACAGACTGCAATCAGCAAAATTTCTGACAATGATTTTTTAATTTTTTTATTTTTTTGTATTGAGAATTGGACTTAGTTTTGCCTCACTAATGAGCTATATCCTCAATCCTTTTAATTTTTATTTTGAGACAAGGTCTCAGTAAGTTGCTCAGGGTCTTGCTAAGTTGCTGAGGCTGGCCTCAAACTTGTGATCCCCTTGCCTCAGCCTCCCAAGTAGCTGGGATTACAGGCAAGCATCACTATGCCCAGCATAGCTTGTCTTATGTGTAATAGTTTTCCTAGGTTAGTAGTTTTTAATCATTTTTGTTAATATAATACAAATGTATTAAAAATGCAATAGAGCATAGGAAAACTATTTGTCTCTGGTTTTTAAGGATAAATTTTACATTAAAAAGATTTTAATGGAAGGCAGTAAACTTAGATAAAATGTGGACCATTATTATATGTTAAGTAGCAATATAAAACTTCAACAAGGAAATTATTTTCTAATAATAGTAATATTTATGATAATACTAAAAGAAGAAAATATATCTTTTAAAAATGTCCTCTATCCATGCATGGATGGTGGAAGGAGACCCTCATCGTTATACAAAATACATGTATGAAGATGTCAATTTGGTGTCAACATATCTTGTATTCAGAAATATGATAAATTGTGGTGTAAAGGTGTATTAAGAATTGTAAGGCAAAAATAATAATAATCATAATAAGAGAGCTCATGTAAAAAAATAAAAAATAAATAAAACAATTAAAAAGTCCTCTAACAGATATAAGAATCTGATAGATTACAAAAGATTATTGTTTTCTAGAAAAGTCTATGCACACATTTGCATAGGTATCAATCACACATATGTATTATATGTGTGCTTATGTATATGCATTATATGGTTTTGCTTTCAGTTACTTAAAGAAATAAATATTCAAAAATGTAACTTTAAAACTATTATTTGTCAAGAGGTTGTACATTAATACAACTGGCAGTGAGCTCAGTAATATAGCATTTGCCTGGCATGCATGATCCCCCAACCCTGAAAAACAAGAAAGAAAGTTCATGTACTCAAATGATATTATTAGCATTAATTTCTCTTGCTGTGAAATAATTCTGATCACCTCTATTACCTCTATTAATGGGTATGTTCATAAGAACTGTGGATCAACTTCAATCTTTGGTAATACCTACTTTTCTTATTTTCAAAATCTAATTTTAATTCACACTGAACAAACAAGCAGAAAAATGAGAAGGCTGTTTTAACAGACACAGATGTATCAAGTGTAAAATGGTGGGTTATTAACACAACTAATTGTGTTCTTATTTTCAAGCAACCCTTTTATATACAAGTTTCCATTAGTTGGATAAGGATTTGACATTAAGTAAAAATACTACTTAAATAGGGCTGAGGTAGTACCACTTCATAGTAAAAGTATTAGAAAAGTGATCCTCAAGGTGTATTTGTCACAAAGCAGATGAAAACTTGAATGACAAATATCTAGTAAATTTGCTAGTCAAAAAAAAAAAAAAAAGTCAGTGCACTTTTAATTGTGTATTTGAGGCCCCTGTGTTGGGAAAAATTAAACCTAGAGTTTCTCACATATATTTTAGATGTAGCAGAAAAGCCACATTAAAGTATTCAGTATTGATATAGCTCAGACTTTGAAGGTCAGGTAACCTCAAATATCTGTTTCAGATGAGAAGGTCAGCTCATGGTCAGATGCATTTAGACGTACACTTTGCACAGTGGTAAATTACTTCCAAAATGTAGCCTGATCTTGGTACGAATTCCTAGTCTTTATGGTTGTGGGCCTACTATATTAAACCACAGATACACAAAGGAGACTAAAATCTGATTTGACAATGGGGTATTATCTTCACATAGAAATAATGATTCAAGTGGTAAGATTAAGATTTTAAAAAATCCTAAACAATGTTAAACACTTGCTGTTTGATGTAAGTCAGAGAGACGTGGCACCTGTCTTCCAAATGCATACATTATTTTTGGTGTCTTGTTATTGTTAGGTTAGTGTAAGAAATCAGTAAACAAATTTCCTTAGAATACATGGTCATCACAAATATAATGAAATATCTTCTTTTCAATATTAGTTTCTTTATTTAAAAAGATATTGTACTTCACTAATGTTCTCACACTTAATTGTAAAACATTATAAAATACTTTCTCAAATTAATAAAGTTGTATTTCATATGAATCTTAAGAACTTATAACTTTGTAATCATCCAGGTTGTTGGAGGAAAAATGACTGACTTAGGACGTCTTGGTGCTTTCATCACCAAAGTAAAGAAGGGTAGCCTGGCAGATGTAGTTGGACACCTGAGAGCAGGTAAAGCTTCTTTTTTACATTCAAACATGCATGGATTGGTAGATTTCAATTTGGGATGATTTATTTACATATTACGTTTACACTACTAATTAATTTTAATGCATATATAAAGCTTTTTTCTAATAGAGACACGAATGTGATTTTCATAAGGAGCTATACATAAGTAGCAATCTGTAGAGATTGAGTAGGAATATTTTTATTTATGTAAAACACAGAGATGCAAAATGCTGAAGGATTATTTTTGTAGATGACTTTATAGTATTGTTACCAGACTTCAAGTCTAAAACAGTTTAGCTTTTTAAAACAAATTCCACCTCATTATTTACAGTAATTACTAAAACTTTTCACAGAATCCCCAAACAATTATTTAGGAACAGTGTTTTTCATAAAACATAGACATAGTCACATTTATGATGCATATTACATAATAAAATATTCTTAATTAAAATGAGACATATTGTACTCATGCAAAAGAATCACTATTTAGTATTCAGAAATATGTATTGCTCTGTAACTTTAACATGGCACAATAAAATCATATAATATATTCAAATGTGCTATATATCCAGTAGCAACACTTTTAAAATATATTTTTGGTAAATTATTTTCTGCTTATTTTAGTTAAAATCACATTAACCCTCTTCTTTGACTTCAGTTCAGAGTTGATTATTAACAACCTATAATACATAGAGAACATTTCCAGCCTGTATTTTCTATCTTGATAACTTCAGAAAAATATTCTAGGAGTCTTAAAGACTTCTTGATATGATTACAGAAATCAGTTCAAAATCATTTCAAGTTTTGTTTTTTTCTTTGATAGGGACCTTCTATATTAGGTATTATATAAGGAGAAAATCCAAATTGAGTTTTTTTCCATTTACTATATGACTTTGAAGATGTGTAGCAGTACCGTGTACCATTGTTTCTAATCAAAGACTAGTCATTGGTTTAATAAGAAAGTAAGTCAATTAGGGATGAATATCTTAGTAAACTGAATTGTTGTACAAAACTCAAAATATACTCCAAAAAGTATGAAAATCTGTGGTGGATAATATAACATAACTTTAACTACAGAAAACTGAATTTGTAGATCAGATTATAAGCATAATATCTTTTGATTTTGTACTTGTGTTTTAGTAGATGATTACTTGGAAGAAGTCAATTCAGGAGTTGTTCTGTATAATATACCTCTTAGTGATTAATTTCATTTATTTAACACCCATGGGCTGAGAAGTTAAAAGCTCAATTAAGATAACTATAAAACACATCATTGTACATTTTACTTACAGCAGTTTATGTATTTGAAGCAACTAAAGCTTTTTAATAGACTTGATCATATAGTCTGACTTACATTTTAATATAGGATTGATTTTTCTTTTGTTTGCATATAAAAATTGCTGGCCTATAAAAAACGAAAACACTATTTTTTTCCATTTATTTCACCTCTGGCATTTGGAATCTTGCTATAATCTTGCCAGAACTTTCTGCAGCCCTGCTCTCCTTCAAGTTCATTCATGCACTTCATTGCTATTTGGCCTAACCATCTAAAACATAGAGGCACTGCTTATTAAGATTCTTCATGTCTCTTGGTCATTCTTTGTTCAAGTCAAAGCTTGGTGACTATCTCCTGCTAACACTTTCCACTCCCAGTTATGTCAGTCTTCCTGGCAAGCTGTTATTACCCATATATAAGATGTGATCAGTGCCTCTTGTCTACTTGATTGCTCTTTTGCTCTGCTGATGAAGTCTTTTGCATTCTTCAAAACTCATCTCAAGTTGTCATAATTGAAAAGAGTCCTGATACTCACTTGAAGCAATAACTTAATCACTACTTCTCTGGTGCCACCTGTCTCTATCTCTGTTTCTTGAATGAACTGCTATCCTTGCATAAGACAAATTTTATTAAAGTTACTTGCTTACATATTATTTCTCTACCACCAAATACAAAGACAGAGAAAGGGTCAATATTCTGTTTGTACCCTCACTGTCTATATCCGTGCCTGAAAAGATTATTCATATATAAGTAATGGTAAAAAAGCCACTTTCTGGTTTAGGAGTTGTTGATTTATAAGTAAAAACTAATCACATGTATTAATTTAATTTGATATTAAAAGCTGTGCTTCCAGGTTGCTGTCTATAAACAGGAGGATTTTATAATACAGTATTTTGTAAAATATTGATTGCAACTCATTATTGGATAGCATAATTAATTTAATTGTTTATATTCATTATTTTTTAAAAAATTGAAATACATAATATTTTTAAAAATTTAAAACATAATGGGAACTATCAGGGTAAGTATTGTTCTGTAAACTACTTTCTAGCATGTAAATGTATGTGTATGTACATATGCATACATGTATACATATTATTATATATGCGTACTGAGTCATGATATAAATTTCCTTTCCTTGGTCAAAAAAATTTGATAAAACTCCTGATATACTATAATCTGTAATTATTTTTTTTTTCCTTTTTAAAATAATGAAGTAGATTCGTTGACTATTTGAAAAACTTTTTTTTCTAGGTAACTGCTTAGAGAAAATTGTTAGAAATTATTTAAATATTGTCAATAACAATACTGTTTACCAAATCAAAGCAGCACATGATGTGCTTTTTCAACATTTACTTTTTACTTTCAAGTAATCAAAACACCTGAAAGAAAAAAAAATAGTTACTTTAAAAATAGTCCTAGTAAAACATTTTTTATTGTTGTAAAAAATGACCTAACCAAAAGTAAAAGATTTCATGTTTAGTCCTAGTTTTAAAATTGGTAACAATATTGATTCCTTAGTTCAGCACATGGTTACTTAGCCCCTAATATGTTCTAGATACTGAGAACAACAAAATAAGCATCCAAACATTCAGATGCCTCCACATGCCACCAAGGGCTGTAGTAGTTCAGCTGTGAAACCAGAGTTTTGAGATGAGACTAGACTCCCCTCTTTGCCAATTTCCTCTGGGTTCTTGTCTCACTAATTTTGAAGAATAAAATTTATGGATGATCATGGAAGGAAAAAGTAAACAGAGCAGGAAGGGAAGAGTAAACTGAGTAGGATTTATTTAAGCAAGAAGAGATAGAACTCCTGCCATGCTGGAGGGGGCCTGATAGCAGAAAAACTCATTTTGGTGTGGTTGAATGGGGCCCATTATCCTCACTGCTTGGTCGTTTTACTGTCTATTTAATCTTCATTCAACTCAGCCTTCTATTGTCAATTGAAGGGGTCTAGAACTATCTGGGAACTAAATATATGCTAAATATTTATGAGAATAAATCTTTGTTTCCAAATGATTTATGGTGAAAACTCTACTCAAAGTAATAACTATTCGTCATTAACTTCCATTTCTTAATGCAGCATCATACTATATTTCTTAATGAATTTTGAACTATTTAACAAACTAAGTAGTAATTTATATTTTTGATTTTTAAAAATATTATTATATTTGTACTTTGACATTCACTATATATCATGTATATAATGTACATGTTTTGAGCATCTGGAAGTGGGTTAACTGTCATGCAAGTTTTACATCTGCTTGCTTCGTAACTTTGCCATAGCTACCTGTGTTACCCTGTGGGTGTGAATTCAAATCCTTTCATGCATTTTTATTCTGTTGTGCATCTGGTGAAGACAATGAAGTGTGATTTATAACTGAAAAATTCATGCTAACAAATGTTAATCGCTATTTTTACCAAAATAAAAGAAGATTTATGCAGTTTAATAAGAATCATACATAGAGTTGCTTACATTTATTATATGGAGGGCATGCTGCTAATTATTATTTTCTAATGTTTCCAAAATAGGCTGTGCTAATTCCATCCCATAGCATGAGATTATTTTTATATTATTTCTGGTATATCTCAAAAGATAAAGGCAGTTTTATATTGTACTGTTTTCAATGACCAGTAATATTTTGGGAGAAAAAAAGGAAAACATGAAAACAATAAAGGTGTTCAAAAAAACCTTTAATTCACATTATATGGCAATCAATTTGCTTTCAAGAGCAGAGCCTAGGAAATTAAATTATTTGTATATGTTTTGCATTTCTTTGTTAAAAAAAGAGAAAAGATAAGAAAAATAAAACAGAATATATAAGGTAAAAAAATACCCTTTTTTTTAAATTCAAGGGGATGAAGTTCTAGAATGGAATGGTAAACCCCTGCCGGGAGCTACAAATGAAGAAGTTTACAACATTATTTTAGAATCAAAATCAGAACCTCAAGTTGAAATTATTGTTTCAAGGCCTATTGGGTAAGGCTAAAAAAACTTGCTTCTTAAGTTTAGTAAATTACATGTATTAGTAGGGTTTTAAAAAGAAGTTTATACATTCATACAGTACATGTTAACATGGATAGTTTTTTCATCAATTATGGGCATACATTTTAGATTTTTAAAATTTCTCAATTTTTAAAAACTGGACTACTGAATATTTTTACTACATTTTAGAAGCTCCATAATCTAACAATTGTAATATCAAAAGTATCAATATGTATTTTTCAAAATTGAAATAAAAAGTGATTTTTTTTTTAGTAGCAGAACTTATTTTCAGAAATTCTAATTTAAGGAGTAGTATTTTCTTTAAAAGGAATTAGTAGCAAACTCATCTTGTGATATTTAAAATATTAATGATTTTATATGTCTTCATGAGATTTTTGCTATTCTACAAAGAACAAAATATTTTTTCTATATCTTTACCAATTGGGTGGTTCCCAATTAAAATCAAGGAAATATTTTGATATTTGACTTATAATAATTAATCATAGTAATTGGTATCATTTTTAAAACCTTAATTTTAAACATAATTTAATTATTTATAACCAATAGAATACTTTCTATATCTCTATATTTCCCCTATTGTTAGCTTTTTCTAGCAAAACTGCAAATTCCAGAATAAATAATCATTTTGCAAGTCTATAATTTTTAGGAAGCATTTTGTACCATCTCATCATAGTTGGCTTAATGTTTGAATGTATTCTTGGAAATAATTCTTTTTTTCCTATTCTCCAAGATATTATAGAGCCATTAATTCAGACTTTTTATGTTGGAAGACTGCTAACCTTAATTTTTGTTGTCCTCATGAATATATGTCAATGCAAAACATACAAGAAAATATAATAATCCTAATTTCAAAGGAATGAAAATGTATAATCATATACCAAAGAACATCAATATATATAAAACTCTAAAATAAAGGCAAACTTTTAACCAGTTTTAAGTCATTAGTAGACATTGAAGACCTTTGCAAAAGTACAGTTCCGTGTAGATGTTTAAAATAACTCTATGATTTATGATAGTTTTACATGACATATGTTCTATTGCTGAGGTAAATATGAGACTGGAAAAGAGGTAAGTAAATTGGAAAATGAATCAGAAGTTATATAAAAATAAAATTTAAAATCAAGCTCTGCACACATTTTCAAATACTTTCATATATATATATAATGGTTTAAAAGTAATAAGCAAAAATATCATTGATTATGGTGATTTAAGAAACCAACAGACAATTAAAGTAGACTGGAATACTATTTTTATTTTTCTATGAAAACTACTTAAAGCAATGATCATCTATCTACATAGCCAAACTCTAAACTATTATGGATTATGGAAATCAAAAAAATATAGAATACAAAGATTATGTTTGAAAAAGAATCAAAGCTGGCATCAACTTTCCAGTGATTGTATTATTAGAATAATTCTAGAGATATTTTAACTATGGGGTTTAATGTAGTTCTGTTCAGCAACTATAATTAAATTCAAAATGCAAATATTTATTCATAATTTATGTACATAATGATTTCAGGAATGATTGGCACAGCTTATGAGACATTAGCCATCTTGAGGTATTGACCATTTGGGAGTCCACCAAATATAATACCCTTAAACTTTGATGCTTATAACTGATATTTAAACTCCTTTACCACATAACTTGAGAGTAGAACTGATTAAGAAGACCTGTATAAACATCATGGGAAAATTTATGTGTGAAAATGTTACTAAAGTATTTAGCATTAAATAAATTTTGATTCAAAATCACTTTAACTTTTTAATAATTTCTTCCCTGTCCTTCTTTCAATGATGAATAAAATTCAAAGTCTATACCTTGCTTTAGGGTTCTAAATTCTAATTTTGTAATTGGCTATGAGGCTGCTTTTCAAAGAAATCATACTATTTAAAAATTATTGTTTGTGAATTTTTTATAATTTACCTTTATGTGCTTAAATTAATTTTGAATAAACAGGATAAATAGTTGGTTTCTTGTATTTTAGTCTCTTAGTTACAAATTCATATAAATAATTTATTTTATTTAAACTTATACAAAACTATACAAAAGAAATAAATTTCCCAAGATACACAGCACAGAGTATAATTTGTAAAATTTCAAAAGAAAATTTGTAAAAGTTGTAGGTCATTATGCACATTACTTATAAAAATATGAAAATAAGAGGGCAGGAAAACAATCAAACAGTGAAAACTATTTTTTATTTTCCTTGCCCCCTAAAAATGTAAGGAAAATTAAAGCACAAATTAGGTCACAAGGTAAGTAATTAGAAATTCTTAAATATTATGCTGTTAATTCTGTTGATACTAGCTAACTCCAGTCTACTTTAATATGTCATGTTAATACTTCCTATAGTGTTAATCTTCTTAAATTAATATTAAAATATCTTTGTAAAAGGAGAGGTAAAGTAATATTATACAGTATAATAGCAAACAAGGTGGTCCAGGGTTCTTAAGGTCACAGTGGATAATGGCTTAAACTAAGCCTATCTTATATATTTCTTCAGAGTAATTTGTGAGTGTGATAGGAATGGGTATTCTTACAGTCATTTTCTAGTCATACAGCAAATAGCCATATATTTAGCTAACTTCAGTTTGGAGATAGGAATCTCCATGAATATTATATATGTGCATATGCATTAGATATTCACATATATATATATATAATTTTTTGGCTTTTCTGTTGCAAGCTTGAGCCATCTTTAATTTCCAAAGCGATTCATTCTTTTCATTTTATTAACTTTGCCCATGATATTCACCATATCATTTGATTTTATTAAGAGATATTCCCATCCCTTTCATTCAGTAAACTCTTTCAGATGTGTTCGTAAAGCATACTACTGATTTGTAAAATTTGTGTCATTTTGATTTTCTATAATGGAAGTAGAATATTATCTTTAACATTTTTTATTTCCAAAACCTGCTGTTTTGGTAGTAAAAATATTGTGGTGATTTTATCCACAATATTAGTCTGATTGTTGTCATGTTAAAGTGTTTTGCTGTTAAATATCTAAAAACTTATTTTATTGGAGTTTTTTTTTGTGTGTGTGGCGTTTGACATCCATGTACATCAGTAGTTATCTAAATAGTAAGTCCTCTCCATTTCTACATTTCTAAAGATGCAAAAGGATTTTTTTCTGCATCATAGAAATAAAATGGGCTGTGATTGCCTCAGCCAGAGTAGTTCACCTAATCGGATTTTTACAATACCCTCTTTCTTTTAGTGACATTCCCCGGATTCCTGAGAGTTCCCATCCTCCACTGGAGTCCAGTGAGTATGAGATTTCTGTGTTATTATAAAGTTTAGAACTAAATCAAAGAGTTAAGACTTATCCTTTTCGTCAGTTATTTAACATAAAGGAATTGGTGTTACCAGACTAAGGTTGTCCTCACTGATACCAGAATTTGGCCACCATGCCAATATTGGAAGCCCAAAAAAGTTTCCTTTAAGATTTTTCTTTTTTTGCTTTTTCTTTTGTGGCTATATAAAGGTCTTTACTACAGTATTAATTTAATGCCAATCCATGGCAAAATAAATTTTTGGGTCATTCTACATTATGAATAAAATTTTAATATTTGTCTCTATTGTATACAATATAATCTTAACTCCTCCTGAATGACTTCAATTTCCACATAGATAATTTTTTTTAGTCCTCTAGCTCCACAGTGAATTTTCTTTCTGCCCACTGGCTTCCATTATTATATCTGAGACTATTTTGTTGTAGATACAATTATTTGTTGTTATGTCTATTTATGAGGTTGCTCATAAGACTGAGCTGCTAACCAATCAAACAGAATAATTCGGTATCAGAACAAATTTTTATCTACAGAAAACAGAACTATTAGAGGTTTAATAATTGAGCTCTGAGAGATTCATGACTGTTTTGATGAGAAGTGGCTGGAGCTGGAGAATAATACTAAATGAAATTAGCCAATCCCCCAAAAACAAATGCTGAATGATTTCTCTGATTTAAGGATGCTGATCCATAATATGCTATGGGCAGAGGGTGAGGGGATGAAAGGATTAAATGAGACTAGGATATAAAAAGGCATGCCATCATGTTATCATACCTGCAGGTTTGGCTTTGAGATATAGACCAATATAGATGGGAAATAGGACTAACTAGTTGCATAATTATGGTATGGATAAGATTTAAAAAATTAACAGATTCTTATATAAGAAACAAACTGATTTTAGAAGCAACAGTGTTCCTGTTCTGAGTCTTGATAAAAATTATCTTAAAAGAGATCTGATAAAAGCAACATAGTAACAAAGACTATTTTACAGATCTGTTTCTTATAAGTTTCCTTTAGAGTCTAGGAGATGATGGCATGTGGCTTAATTTAGAGTTAATTAGTGAGAGCGGAAAAACAGTATGTCAATGACATACCTCAGGCAATATCCACAAACAGTATGAAACAATTGCTAAGTTTGAATGGCTGTGTGTTCAAGGTGATACTAGTCGGGTAATTGCACTCTGTTAGCATCCTACCCTTACCCATGTTGTCAGGGATACACACTATGAGAAAAGAGAACCAGCCTCCTTTATTTGAGGGTAAAGGAAGTCATTTGTCATGAATTAATGAGAAAGTGCATTCACAGAGGCTAAAGAGATTCATAGTAAGATTAAAAGTAACAAAGATAAATTTAAAAACAATGATGTAATATAAAATTAGATGTGATTCATAAATTATATTCCATATGTATACATTTTAATTTTCTAAGATACCTTATAATAAATGATCCATTTGCCACCATAATGAACACAACAGGCACCATATTCCTTATTACTAATGCATGAGCCTATACCTATATTTGGATTTATAAGAGATTATGCAGTACTGTACCCTGCAGAAATATAGCAGATCAATAACTTTTAAGTTGAAACAAATAAAGGCAACATTTTGCTAAATCATTCAAAATATCTTCAAAACAGGAACTTAACCAAAGAAAACAAAATGGCTTTCCATAGCTGTACCTTTAAAAGTAGGCTCTATTATTAATGCTGGTAATTATTATTTTATACAAATAACAGGTACATTAAATATTTTATTTAAAAAAAGAATTATTCCTTAGACTTAAACACACTTAAATGTTACTTAAATTTTTTCTCATTTTAGGTTCAAGCTCCTTTGAATCTCAAAAAATGGAAAGGCCTTCCATTTCTGTTATTTCTCCAACAAGTCCTGGAGCCCTGAAAGATGCCCCACAAGTCTTACCAGGGCAACTTTCTGTACGTATATTTTGTACATACAAAGATACTTAGCATTTGTCACTCTTTGAGTGTGTCTTAACAAAAATCCCTGGCTTTCCTTGAAACCTACAATAAATATGTAGTCATATGACACTATAATCACTTTGTTAATTTTTAAGCATTCCTTCAGCTATTCCTTTAATTCATATATTTATATGGAAATATTTATTGAATGTCCACAATATACCATATCCTTAAATGTTACTTAATAAATGGAAACCTAAGTAAAATATTCATTATTTTGCCATGTCATATTAATGTTTCTAAGGCAATAATTATTTATATATAATTTTCTTAGAAAGTCATGTTTAATGTACTTAACCCCTTCTGAGTCTAGAGCCTAGAAACTTAAATTTAAAATAATCTTTGTAGATTCCTAAGGCATTTGGTGAAATGATAGCACTGCAGGCACTCTAAAAAAATTGACATTTCCCTCACTTGTGTCTCCATGTGATCTGGGGAAAGCCAGGATTTGGACACCATAGCTAACTATTATGAAGAGATTGTAGATTGATTCAGAATATGGGACATATTATGAAGAGATATGTAGATTGATTCAGAATATGGGACATATGAATAAATAACTAAAAAGAAAACCTAGCTTCAAATTATTCTACAATTAATTGATTTTTTGTTGTTTTGGTAATGTGTTTATTTCTGTTTCTCTCTTTGCTATTCTTAGTTTTAATTAGTCAAAGATAAATGTAAGCTCACTTATTTCAAAGGCTTTCTTGGTTTTCACTCCTACTTTTAGTATAATTAATATCTTAGTATAGTCCCTTATATTTATTTTATCTGCCTTAAAATCTTTTTTTTTTTTAGTTTGTGTATACTCTTCGCCTATACTTTTAAAAGAGTGAAAATCTATTGGGGTTTTATGAAAAATGGATTCATACAGATCTGGATTCTTAATTTGCCCCTCGCTATGAAAAAACACTCCCATATTAAAATAGCTTATTTTGTTATCATGACTCTTAAATATGCTCCAACATGTGATCATCAGCCATGTATATTTATATTTCTTATTCAACCATAAAATCCAAAGGAACTTCTAGATTAAAGAAATAAAACGAACTCTATGGTTAATTTAATGTGTCATTACTGCTGCCAGCACAAATCTCTCCTGACAGCTGAAGTTTGGTTCTAAGGGTTTTGACAACAGAATGTCAGTGTGCTGTTTCCCATTTTTCTTAGTTTAACTATCAAGCAATTTTAGTTAGCAGAAATACCATCTGTCCCTCATGTGGTTTGAAGATATCATTTATGCACTGAGTCCTCCTTTGTTTATTTTCCCCTTCTCATGAATTAGCCTGTAGTAAGTTAATCATAAAACTTAAATGAGAAAAAATGACAGAAAACACTTAGTAGCTTCCCAATGTCTTTTAGTCTCTTATATCTGAATACTGAAACTTCTTTCATCAACCCATGGCACTAAAAAGTGCATTTAGCTGATCTATGATCGAGTCACTGGTAACCACCAAACTTTTGGGTTAAGCATTTAAAAAACAAGGATAATTATTTCAATATTGCCCTCTTCCCCAAATTGTGGCATAAGATATAGTACTGTAGGCCTGTCAGCTGTAAGTTAGGTTCAAAATGCTTCGAGAGAAAAGTTGAATTCTAAATGATTACACTTTCCAGTTGGTGTTCTTTTCAGAAATAATACATGAAGTTTTATTATAATACAATTTAAATGTTTTTCTTTAAATATAATTTTAATATTATTTAATGTAAAAATTATAATACTTCATGTTTTTTTTTTTCAAATAATTCCTTTCTGCATTGCTCTTAGGTGAAGCTGTGGTATGATAAAGTGGGACACCAGCTGATTGTAAATGTTCTGCAAGCAACAGATCTACCCTCTAGAGTAGATGGGCGTCCCAGGAATCCTTATGTAAAAATGTATTTTCTTCCAGATAGAAGGTAGTTAATAATTTTAGAAAAAATGCTAAAATATGTACTAACAGAAGAGATAGAATATTTTCTTCTGAAATATATTTTCTAAATGTAACAGATTATTTTTTCAGAGGGAGCAAACTTCATTTTATATGAAAAAAAAAAAGTCCCTCAAGCCTTTTGTTTACTTGAAAATAATCTGGCAATTTTTAAACATGTCCATTACCTTGTTTATCCATGTCTTTGATAGCAGCACATCATTTAGAATATACCTTTGTGTGTTTGTGACTATAATCATAGCTTCTGCTTACATTGAAGTTGAAATTAGAATTCTATCTAACTCTATAGTGTTTTCAGACTTTTATTTTATACGCTAAAAGTAGTAAAAAACCAATAGCAATATTACATGTAACTGCAGTAGGTGGCAGCATATACTTGTTTTGCTTGCTCATTTACAAAACATCCTTATTTTTCAGTGATAAAAGTAAAAGGAGGACCAAAACAGTAAAGAAAGTACTAGAACCAAAATGGAATCAAACTTTTGTCTATTCACATGTACATCGTAGAGATTTTAGAGAGCGAATGTTAGAAATAACTGTGTGGGATCAACCAAGAGTACAAGAAGAAGAAAGCGAATTTCTTGGAGAGGTGATGTATATTGTAGAGATTCAAGTCAAATGCTCAATGAGGTTTTTATTAAAAAAAAAATACATGTTAATTATGATTACTGATATATTTTGTTTTGGTAAAGGTGCTTAAATTAATTTGAGAACCACCCTTTCAGATCCTCATAGAATTGGAGACAGCACTTTTAGATGATGAACCACATTGGTATAAACTTCAGACACACGATGAATCTTCACTACCTCTGCCTCAGCCATCACCTTTCATGCCAAGGCGACACATTCATGGAGAAAGCTCTAGCAAGAAGCTTCAAAGTAGGTCAAGATCTTTTTAGTTACCAGAAAATAATTAAGTTTTAATGATCTAATTGGAGATTATCATGGAAGATACTTTTAAGGGTTTTATTACAGATTAAACTATTGGAAAATTGATCATCTATATAAAGAGTCTGGACAAAACTATTTTCTCCATTTTCACAATAAAATAACATATATATCATAGCAGAGGAATTCCAGAGCTAAGAGCTAAAATACTATGAGTTATAATTCTTATGCAAGACTCTTTGAGTTGCTAATTGGTTAAATGATAGAGTAATTTCCATCATTATTAATGGGTTGCTACATGTCAGGTCTTAATAACTTTATAGTTCATGGATATTTTTAGTCTTATATTAATAAGAAATATGCTTTTTAAACATAAAATTTATTGTTATTCATTTGGTGGTCAGGAAAATTTATTTTGCTGTAGTATCTAGTAATTTTTTTAGTTATAAATAATTTTTTTATCTAACAACCGGAATTAGAAACCTCATTTTGGTAATCTGGAACCAAATATTTTAGGTGTAATTGAATATTTCATGTTAGTCCTTTCTTTCAATCATTTCCCCAAAATTAATGTTTAATGCAGGATAATGGCAAATTCTAGAAACTAAACATACATATTTTAAAAAGACCCTGATGTCCTTTCAATAGTATGAGCTCCACAAAGCTCCATCCAGGGGAGGTTCTTTGAACCTTTTCCACTCAGCCCCATCTTTCCTGAACTGCCCAGGAAGGTGATTGGCTGTGTGGAAAACAGTGCGTATACGTGGCCATTGGCTTTTAGTGTAGAATTTTAATTAAAGAGTAATCTGAAAGGTCAAAATCTTATCTTACAAGGTCCCTTTGCTTTTATGTCTTCAGTATGATGCTATAGTGAGGAAATTCTTAGAAAATATCCTTAGAAAACAAACATTAATTACATAAAATATCATCTCAAGTGTTTATACTATTCTTGTTCAAAAGTATTGAGTAGCAATGTATTTAGTATAAAAAATTGACCGTATCCTTTACATTTCATAAACCAATCAGACACAGAGGTATCTGTTTGCCTTACTGTTGTGCAGGATCTCAGCGAATCAGTGATAGTGACATCTCAGATTATGAGGTTGATGATGGTATTGGAGTAGTTCCTCCAGGTGCGTTGGTGAAGAGCATGGCTCAGCTTCACTGTGCTTCCTTGCTTGTTTTCGCTGTCAACTTCTAGACTTTTTTGGGATACTGAACTGGAGATCTGTAGCACAGAAAAATCAGTATTTTATTATTCCATGGTGACTTGCATTTCAAATTTTTAAGAAAGTTTAAAATGTAATAGTATCTATTAATAAACATCCCTATGACTTAATTTAGGTTCATTCATTGAAGTTTAACTAGGTGAAATCAATCATTATTTCACAATGCTCTTAGCAAAAGTGAAAATATGAATTTCATTTTGAAAGAATATGATGAATTGTATTACATAAAATTCCATTCTTCCGTGTTTCATATCGTATTTCTATGATTCTCTTTCCTCCATTTCTGAGAACACAGTAGCCTTCCATGGAATATACTGAGAAAGGTGCATGGCAGGGCTTATAACTGCATGTGGCATGGCTATAATTTTAATGCTTTTGTGATGTGTACACTACTGATTATACCTAGAATGTGTGTGTGTGTTGTCAAATCAGAAAGTGCCTTAGAAAGATTCGATACTCATTTGAAGTCTTATCTTTTATTCATTGTATAAACTGGTGAGATTTTTGTGATATTGTACAGTCCAAATTTATGTTTTCTGTATGACTTTTGTCAAAGAAGTGTGTAAAACCAAGTAGTAATGGCTTACTTTTTTGGGTACTAACACTATATTGCTTTATTAATTTAGTATTAAAATGAAAGTAAATATTCCAATAAGAATAAATTAAAGAGCTAATCCTGGAACATATACATGTAATTATTAATAGCAGTTTGTTGGAATAATATTGTCTTAAGTCCCCTAGATTTACATAATTTCTCAGATAGGGATGCACTTAATTTGAAGGCAATGATTTTGGCAAAATTCATAGACTCCACACCAGTGACTAAGTTGGCAATTTGGAGAGATGCATACAACTTTATTAAACATAGGAGAAAATTATGGAAAATTCTCTCAAATCAGATTTCATTTGCTCTCTACAATCCAGAGAAAATATACTATTTAATCATGAATAAAAAGTAGTCAGTGTTGGTAAAACAATAAATCTAGTGCTATATACACCTACATACAATTATATAATTTTAATATCAGAGTATCAGTGAGAATTTTGAAAAAGATTGGATGACATTTTCTATTTGCTTTCTGTTTTATTTTTTTAATGATCATGGAAATTATGCACATTCTTGACAGAAATGTTTACATAAAGTATAATAATCATTTTCATACAATTGAAGGCACATGTGGTTATCAGTTTAAATCCATTGACATATTCAAGTAGAATCAGATGGTTCTTTTTGGGAAAGTCATCAAATATATAACACAATTCTTGGCTATTCATCAGCGTTAATGGTATTGTTACTACTTATATAAATAAAATTTACTTCTAAGAGTGGTTCCCATATTTTACTCACTTGTAATTTCATATTTTTATAGGGAGGCAGGACAGAATTAAGGAATAAATTAATAGATAATGAAATAAATATTTACTAAAATAATGCATTTCTTCTCTTTTCTGTGACACATTACATAGATATCAGCATCTAAGAAGTAAAAATGAGTTATAGGACCCACTATAGATGGGAACAGTTCTTGGGTACCACCAAAGAACACTGAATTCTAAATATTCTTATATTCAGTACTGAAATATATTGCTCATACTATGTGTTTGTGAACATATAATCACTTGTATCATACAGAAGCAGTGTTTAAATTTTCTTTTCAAACAATATTTTTTATTTTTCGTTAGTATTTAAAAATATAATATGCTGAAATTTGAAAGAATGTAATTAGTGATTTACATAGTAACTAGTGATTTACATAAAACATAACCAATAAATAATAAATTATGTTTCAGATGTCATTTCATAAATTAGTAAATGGGATCATGATATTCATTTATAGTTTCAGATATACTCTTCATTGATCCAATGATTGAATATATGGTACCTTCTAAAGATATATGTGGCAAAAGTAATATAATAAGCCACAGAGTAATAGAGAGTATATTTTAAATAAAGAGGAAAGATGAGGCATTGACAAAATGGGCAAGAAGTTAAAATGAAGTGAGGGGGTAAGTTAATAAACACACATAATGTATTCCCCTATCTTTTAGCAGCTGATCACAAATTTGCTTCTATATTTTCCAGCATGAGTATGAAGAGAACATTTATGTAGATGTGGATGCTAGTTCTACATGTTTAATGTACTCAGTGTAATTCCTGGTTGCATATGACCTGAAGAAGCTTAAAATCTTACCCCAGCCAAATCTTAAACTTTCCAATACCTTGACTTTTCTAGAATGTCTCCCACATATTTGCTATGTTTTTTTTTTTTAATAGAGAGAAGCATAGCAGATTCTGAAAGCAGTTGATACCTCCATGGCTAGAGTTCTCAACTCTATAGCTTTGTGTAATTTAAAATAAATAATTATGGTGCCTTAAAAATAATAAATACCATATAAAAAAGGCCCTCACTTGAGAAGAGGCATCTGGTAACTTAACCTTTTGAATGTTACAATAAATTCAGAAAATTAAAAAAAAAAACTCTCTGATTTCTAACTCTGAGCCAACTAAAACATCGGGATGAACACTAAATAGCAATCCCCCCCACTCATGTTTCTGAAGGTAGAGCACATATTTTCAATGCTCAATTAATCACAACAAGAAAGACATGTTACTTTTAAAAGCAAAAAACTACAAATGCATATTTATCTACAATGATTTAGTATAGAGTCAGACATTCAAATTTTGAATAATATAGCATGTAAATGAAACTTAGAATGACTTTGAGTCACCACAATAGTGTATGTTGCCTTCAGTATACTCTCTGTATAAAATCGGAACTTTCTAGTGAATTTTAGGAAAAGTTATATTAAATAATCTTAGTGTATGAAAAGTTTTAGGGTAATATTTTGTTCTCTGAACTCTTTTGTTGATAATAGTATAAAAGAGGCATTGCTCTCTATATAAACACCAAACCCTGCAAAAAAATTATATATTTTAACGGCAAAATTCTTTAGAATTTCTCTCTTAATATTTAACTATACTACATCTAGTATATACCTTGAATATTAATTGAAATCATGAAATTGATCATGTTTCTAATTCAGTATTGATGTTCCAAACTATTGTATAATTGATACCAAATGGTAATTTAAATTGTTAAGTAAGTCTAACCTTGGATTCCTTATCCATGAAAATTGTGACCATTTTTATAATGAGCTGTGAAGTATATTCACTACCTGCTAATTTAGTTGGTCTGTTTCTCATCTTTATGTTACAATTTATACATCTGAACACCAAAAATATTTTCTACATAAAACTCAAAAAAATGGATAGCCATTTATTTGACAACAAACTGAAATATATGCATTTATAAATTATGCCATTTATGTTATCATTTTTGGTCAGTATAATGATGTTTTTAACATTATAACAAAGTAGTTTGAACTTGTTTTATCTCAGTATTATCATATTTCACTTTATGAGACATTTAAAAACCATGGTGATGTTTTAAAATTTAGTCATGAGATGATGTAGTCATAACAGATAAACTGCTGAGGAATTATTTGTAAGTGATGTTTTATGGCATATTTTTAAAAGGATGTGGGAGTTATCAAATAAAAAATGAACAAAAGCATGAGCTCTGTCCAGTTAGATTTTCATGGTTCATGTACATTTTATGTAGTTATTGTAAATAGAACTGTAGTTGTAAATAGAACTGTATTACTACACATTATATTTTTAATTTTTCTTGCTCTAACAGTGATGCTTTTGAAGAAATTTTAAATTCTAAACCATTATTATGGATTTGAGATAACTATTTTATTTTAATCAAACCAGAGATGAAATAAACCTTTTTGCTTCATGGGAGAAATGGCCATTAGAATTTATTATAATTGTATTTGTCTTAATTATATTAGCTTATGATAATAATTAACAAAATTATGCAATACTTTTATATGTCATCTTATAGATTTGATGACTTGTTAAGGTTGATTTTCTCTGCATTGCCATAATCATCTCTACTCATACAATTCTTAATTTGACAATTATAGTCTTATCTCTGGTTTGCAAAATTCACAATCAGTATTTGTAATAATAAAGAGCTGCTACCCTTCTTCATAAATTAAAATTGGCATGGAATTATTTTCATTTTTAAATTAAAATTGATATGATAGTTTCATTTTTTTTACTAGGCCATCTATAGTCCAACTAAAATAAAATAATTTATTATTTGGAAGAAAAATTTAAATGAAAAACTTAAATTGAAGGAGACATAAAATTTCTAAGCATTGATTTGTATATCAACTATAATTCACTGTCAAGTGCTTCATTTATGTTGCTGAAAAGTAACTAATTCATTTTTTCTTTTAATTAAATAGTATCCCAACTCATCCTAATGTCTGAGGCATCATCTGTCATGTTTACATTCAGTTTCTTAATGGTAGCATAGAACCAAATTGCAACTGTTCTTATGCATGTATTTATCACACTCTGTGTCCATATACTTAGTACATTTGAGAATAAGGCTAATAATAATGATTGCATGGCATTTAATATTAATAGGTCAGTAAATGCTTTAACATAATTTCATATGTCCATGTTAATGTGTGCATTATAAAAAAGTACTAACAATTTTTTGTGTATACTTTTGCCAGTGGGTTATAGGTCTAGTGCTAGAGAAAGTAAATCAACAACATTAACTGTGCCAGAACAGCAAAGAACAACTCATCACCGCTCACGTTCAGTATCTCCTCATCGCGGCGATGATCAGGGAAGGCCGCGTTCACGTTTACCAAATGTGCCATTACAGAGGTAGGCTTAGTGTCCCTGTATTTTTTAATTAAAAACACATTGTGAATTTCTGCAATACTCTTAACTGAAACAATGGTTAGGTCAGTCGAATTATTTTTTTTTCAGAATTGTTTGTAGGCAAATGCTTCTTTATTCTTTATCCAACCTATGCAGCAATCTGTTCTTCAAGCTTAAGAAATTTTTCAGAGAGTGAAAGAAGTTTATGTTCTAAGGATAAATTTTGAGAAACTGTTTATATTTGTGAGTTTTCTCTCCTTTCAGGGAAATTTTATAGTAATCACTAAGAACTGTGCAGTGAAGTGACAAGGGATAAGGTTAGGAGGCAGAATGTATTTTTAGGAGATTTATTATTATTTCCTTGAAACACTTTAAAAGCTTGGAGAAGTAGATGAAATATCTGTAATATAGTACAATACTATATTACAGTACTCGTCAGTGGTTGTAATTAAGCAGATGAAAAATTGTGATCCTTTTTTGATAGAGATGCTAGAGAAGGTTGAAGAAATGCAGCACAGCCAAAACCTAGAGAATAAATACTTTTAACTCATTGATTAAAATAGATTTGGGGTATGATGGCAGCACTTTTTAAGCAATGTCATTTGTTTACCAATTGCTATCAGTTCCTTCCTCTTGGTCTGTCTGTCTGTCTGACAGGATGATTCACTTTGACTAATACATTCTTATCATCATTTTAGGAGCTTAGATGAAATTCATCCAACAAGAAGATCACGTTCTCCAACCAGACACCATGATGCCTCCCGAAGTCCTGCTGATCACAGATCCAGAGATGTGGATAGTCAGTATTTATCAGAACAAGACAGGTACTTGTCCAAATTATGATATCAACATTACAAGTTTTTCTTTTTTCTGTTTTAATGTGCACAAATATTGTGGCATACTACATTAAAGAGTAAACATATGTCATCACTCAAAACACAACTTCTCTCAAGGAACAGCTGTTAAGATGTTCTTATAAAATTGCAACTCTACAAATATTTGGACAATAATATATTGTTATAAAACTTTTTTCCCCAAAGTTACACTTCATGTCTATCTAGTTGTAAAGGCAAAATTTGTTCTTGAGTTAGACACCGACCTAAATTTTAGAAGGGAGCCTACATGAACAAGTTTCAAATATTTATATTTTATGGGTCACAATGGTTGGGATGTTATTTTTCTAATTATAAAGATTGTTATTTATGAAATTAAAAACCTTTTGGAAATGGGTCATCTGGAAATTAATATTGCAGAGTGTTGGAGAGAACTTCACTATTAATGTTTTTATCATATACCTCAATTTTTCTGAAATATTATTCCAGAAATGTCTGTAAAATAGAAAATGTTGAGATGGAGTCTTTTGAATAACCATGTAATTTAGTTCTGCACGTATTTATGTACATATAATTCTTGGAAATTTATTATAAGTCTACATTATGAATTTGTTTTCCCACCCATTCACAGCCTTTCTCCCCAGAATAACCACGTTTGTACTATAACTTGACCATAAGTTCAGGGTCTGATTTTTATTATCCCCCTTGTTGAATATTCTCTTCTGGCTTTTCAAAGTAGAGAAACTTTCCATGAGGAGTAGGGAAATGATGGTAGTGCTGAATGATTTATTGCCATGAAGACAAGGACCAGAGGCCAAGTTGAGCTTCTTACCTCCTAATTGTTACCCTGCTGTGGGATGTGGTGCCATGCCCTACAAGAGGGGAGTCACCCTGGACACTGGGACAGGGAAGTGCTCTGAGAAATAGGATTCCAGACTGTTAAGCTTGAACTGAGTTGATTGAGGGCTGCTTTGCTTTTTTGACATTGATTTAGCACTCAGTGAATTTTACTGAGGAGGAAAAACAAAGGGTCACCTGACCAAGGAAATCAATATAGTGAAACTAATTTGGATAAAGAAAACAGTGTCAATTTTAAAAGAAAAACTCCTAATCAAGTACCTTCCCAATTGTTTAAGAAAAAACACATGGTATGGCATTTTCTGTAGCTGTTAGAGCTAAGAAAACTATCTTAAGTTGCTAAAAATAAATAAAAGTTTTAGGGTTCCAATTAGAATAATAAAATCAAATTTTGTATTTTTTAATAAATATTCAAATGTCTACACTTAGAAATCACTTCCTTATCTTATTTGGGTAAGGTTTATTTTTGTTTTGTTTTTATAGTTTGTGAAATCATTTTGAAAGACAATAGCAAGTCAGTAATAGCTAGGACTTCAACCATAATGTTTGTACTTTATTGTTTAACTTTTTTAAATGCTGTCATGTTTATTTTTGTTTAACCTCTCAAGCAAATATGCTAGTGCAGACAATCTGGTTTCTTCCCCTTTCATGTTTCCATCTGCATACCATTGGCATAATCCATGTCATTTAATGCTTCATAATTTATCTGTTTCACTCAACCACCCATCCTGTCTGTGCAGTGAGCTTCTTATGCTGCCCAGAGCAAAACGAGGACGAAGTGCAGAATGCCTACATACTACCAGGTAAATACAGGGAACTGGTAATGGTGACTGTGTGTGATGACTCTCTCCATTCTACTATTCTTCCATCTCTCCCTTATTGTTATTATGACATACAGGTAAAAGAAATTTCCCAACTATCCAAAAATTGTTTCATTGTGTATGGAGATTATGAAAAAATTTCCAAGCATATTTCAGTTCTAATCCAGGCAAACAATATTGCCATCTGTATATTTCAAAATCCAGAGACTGTTGAGCCTCTGTGAGACTATTTTTATGTTCATAAAACTGAGGAAACAGTTTCTAAAATGAAAATTCTAAATGCTCACTGTGAGCACCCCCCCCACACACATACCTGTCTAGTCACAAGAGTTCTGATTTGTGCATGGCAATGTTATTGTTTTCATGATTATAATTTTGCTTTTTTTAAATTTTCTTTCAGAATCTACTGTTATTTATGTTCTGTTTGCTTTTATTGCAGTGTTTACCAGTTCATTTGTTAATTTTTTTTAGTTGTAGTTGGACATAATACCTTTATTTTTTATTTATTTTTATGTGGTTCTGAGGATGAAACCCAGTGCCTTGCACATAGTAGGCGAGTGTCCCACTGCTGACCCATAACCCAAGCCCTACCAGTTCATTTTTAATGGCTGAGCTTCTGCTTCTTTCTTAAAAAAGAGTGACAATGTTTGACATGTCAACTTCATAACTACCCACCCCTGCCAGTTGGAAGTTTGTTTGCAATTTTAACTTTCCCTTAAAGGCATGTAACAGTATGATACCTCTTTAGAAATTAGGAGAAAAGGTATGTAATACTTGCCTCTAAATCGGAACTAAAAGCTTGATGCTCATTATATCTCATTATATCTTGAATTTCAAATAAAAAAAAAAAAACTTCCATGTTGCTCATGGATTATAGTCTATCAATATTTATTGTCAATCTAAGTCTTTAACAGAAAAATAAAAAATAATCAATCAAGAAACACACACACAAAAAAAAACATGTTTCAAATATTTTAGCAAATTAAAAAAATAAGAGGATCGATAAAGAAAGGAGTATAACTAAATGCAAAGACAAGTGCCAGATTTGTTGTGTCTGGGGCAAATGTTGTTCTGTTCAATCCAAATTAAATCCCAAAATTAGACACAATTTTTATGTGTCTAAAATTATTCTACTTTTTTATGCCACAGGAAAAAATATGGAAGTAATTAGTTCTGCTTGCCAACTGAGGAAAAAATATAAAATTATTAATATTATAAAAATCACCTTAAATTACTTATGATAAACCATCCATGCTTATTATTAGATGTCTTTCCAAACAAATAGTTTGCTAATAGGTATGTTTTGTTTGCTAATTCTGGAGGTTTTCTCTTATTTCTGTTGATGTGACTATGAATGTAAAAAAAGAAAAAAACTCAAAACAGATACACTCACAAATTCTTTATGTTTAATAATAAAAATTGTATCTACCTGACACCCAGTGTGCATTCCTAGTACATTCATACCTTTAGTCTAAAGAGAATTGCAAAAAAAATTTTTTCCTTATTTTTTTTTCTGGTGAAAGTGAAATATCGGGATATACAAAATATGATATACTAGTAGTTGCATCATTTTACACAATCTATCCTTAAGATGGATGCTTTACTAATAATTCAGAAATCCATATATAATATGTGTTTAATACAATTTGTACATTCATTCTGCATGTTAGAAGAAAAGCTTGATGCTTTATGTTAGCCTCATTATATCTTGAATATACATGTAACTGAATGTTCAACTGAGGCAGATAAAGCCCTGCTATGAAACACTGTTACAAAAAAAAAATAATAATAATAACAGGAAGTAGAAGTAGAACTAACCAAGTGTATAGTTCAGAACATGTCACTAATATCTCCTCTTTTCCACCCCTTCCTGATTTTTTAAATAGTAACAGTAATTGTTTCATTTAACTGATTCCACAACTGTCAATTATATTTTTTGTTATAAAGTTGTAACCACTATCATTTTATTCCTTAATTTTCAAAAAATACCCTTTCTTTCACTCCCTTATGTGTAATGCTAAAAATATAGAGATAGAGAAAACATGAGTTTGAATATATGTATGTAAATGGAATCTTTTCTGCACTTGTACTCATGTATAAAAGAATTTTATCTCTATTTGAATAAATGCATATATGTGTATATGTGCACATAAATAACCACCAATTTTGTGGATATAACAATAATATAGTTTGATTTCATAATAATTACAGAAATTTATTATTAATATGACTTTCATGGATGAATCCTAACCATTGGTATAAAAATTTTCCGTATCATGTTCACTTAGAACTTTAAAAAAAAATAAAATCCAAGGATTTTATAATCTCCAGTATACATAAGAAAAATAAAATTTATTGCATACCAAGCACAATGTTAAATATTTAATTTACTTCATCTCAGTTTTCTACAGCACTTAATGTGCATATTATCTTCATTTTACAGATTAGGAAAATTGCTAAGAAAATTTGATACATAACAGAATAAGGATTTGAAATCAGATTGACAGATTTTCCAGTTAACTAGTTTTTCCAGGAATACAATAATTCTTCTTGTGAGATTTTCTGTCAATAAAAGAGTTCAGAAACTTTACAAAGTCCCTCCTTGGAGATTTATTAGGCATATGGTATTAAAATTATGTACTAAAGAAACCTCTCTCATGTTATTTAATCCATTTCCCCTAAATTATTTATCACAAAATACTTGTTTTCATAAAACCTTTCCTCAGGAAGTGCTTATGTAGAGAGTGTCATATCAGATATAAATACTATCATCATATTTAATGCTCACACATTTTATTGAATAGATATTATTTTTCTCTTTTGTAGATATAGAAATAAGCTTAGGGTCTTGACCTGAATTTTTCCAGTCTGAGCTAGTAAGTGGCAAAGTCAAGGTGTTTGTGCTCATGTTGTTACAAAAGATTAAGCATTCAGACTACAAATTTTGTGCTATTTTCCATTCTGTTTTTCATTCCATGTCAATCTCTGATTAGAATGATCCTGAAAAACAATAACTTTTTGAAACAATTGCTTAGAAAAATTTTGTAGCAACCTATTACTAAAGATATTTGCCCAATATTAGGGTTAGCAAAGACCACTCTGTAAAACTGGTAGAATCCTTTGTGTCAATAAACTTTTCCTGTAGTGTATACTTGAAAATGGTCTTTTGCTAAATTTTTAAACTGAAGTTTTCAGGGGTTCCCTCTGATTTGACCATTGGCATAACCACAATTAAACGAGGACAGTGTTTGATAATTAGTATGTCCTTGGCAAATGTTTACTCCCTGCCTATTCATCACACTTTAAACTAAAATGGATGCTAAATACTCATAATGAGTAATTAACTTTGTAGAACATTATTATTTACCAAAAAATTAATTAATGGACTGATTTGCCCTTCGTGGCTTATATAGTCCAGAAGCATTGATAGATTTTAGGGGATTCAGGCAAAGTTGGGCCTTGTTTCTACCATTTTATGCCAATTCAATATTCAAATTCGAATTTATATCAAATGTCTACCTCACCCAATTTCCAGTGGTGAATTAGATTTGGATCCAGAAGCAGATAAAAGAATCTTTTTTCCTTGGCAGTCACTTCTTGGTTGCCTTTTTCTTTTTCTTTGTTTTACTGAACTCAGTTCCATGTCCAGCCTTATTCCTGTAATGCTGGTCAATTCTTTGCTTGTTTTTAAAACAGAATTTTTACTTTCTTAGTTATATTTTAACTCCCAAATTACATAAACTATTTGATTTGTATTTTTAGCTATGAGTTATTTACTTTCATAAAGTAACCATAATTTTAAGATTGGTTAATAAAAACTCATAGAACTTAGCTAGCAGTTATTTTTCTAAATAAGGCAATTATAATTTTGAGTATGGTAAAGTCAGGTGTCTATGATTTCACATTTTATTAATTTTAATCCTGCCTTCAAATAATTATTGTGGTTCTTTGCAGTAAAAAATAAATTCATCTACACAACTTTATTGGCCTCCTACTTTCTTTATGTCCTAGTAAAATGTTGCTTCATAAATATTTTTCTGTTCCCTGCATGTTTGTGTTGCCACTTTGCAGACATCTTGTTAGGCACTGTAAAACATTACCACCCAAGATGCCTTTATTACAGAAAGGCTCTCACTGGGATATCTACAGGTAAGAGCCTTAGAAGTGAGCCCTAGTTGTAGACCTAATCCCTAATCCCTTGCCTACTAAAAATAGAAAGTTTACATTCTTATAAAGCATTAATATTCTCTTTTGAAATTATATAGTGAGAACCATTAATAATATCTACATTGTTTTAGTTATAAAACATTAATTATAGAATAATTCTCTAAATGAAATCTGCACACCCATGTCAGAATTCTAGTTTGTTTCTTTGTCATTTATTTATTGTTTTACTTGTTGATTTTAATTACAGTAATTAATTTCATTTTGTTTTATTTGTGTGTAATTTTAATTTATGAAGCTCAATTCTGCCTGCATATTCTAAGACCAAATCAGTGACTAGACAGGACATTCCCCTTCATCATGAAGGCTTTAACTCAAGAGTATTGAGATTTACTGATGAGATATTGGTTAGGTAAGAACATCTGGAAGTGCTGCCTTCCACTCACTTGTCTATTGTTGTGAAACCAAAAAGTTGAGCTGTATGATTATTTCTCCTCTGATGTCCTTCATTTTGTTTTGGTGTGGCATTTGTTCTTGGTAATGAAGTTTTAGGCATTTTTGTTTTAGTGCTTCCTGTATCCAGTTTTTTCATAAGTAGGTGTGATTTAATGTCATATTTCTGTCTGAAATCCTCTTTTAAAATTATGCAAATCAATTTAAGCATAATCTTTGTTTAGTTTCATTTTCTAAACAAAATTTTGCACTGTCATCCTATCAACTATCTCACACCCTTATGAACTGAATCACAGTGATTCTACATTTTATGTAAAGAGAACATTATTTTATGCTTTACTCTCTAACATGGTCTTCCTTTCTTTGTTTTCTCTGTCTTTCTCTTCTACCACTGGATGCAATGCACTGGCACTAGTGAACTGCAGCCCTCCCTTGACAGGGCTAGGAGTGCTAGTACCAACTGCTTGAGACCAGATACTAGTTTGCATTCACCAGAACGAGAAAGGTATAAAATAAAGACTTTCTTAATTTCTTATCATTTGTACTGGTGATTTTTTTTTCAATCACTTTGTTTTGTTTCATGTGAGTCTCACAGGTTTATTCATTCATGTTCACTGTGCTAATTGTCTACATCTCCCCCCTCCTTATTACACATGTCTATACAGAGATACGCGTATGTGGATACAACTAAGAGTGCCCATACACGTATTTCTATGAATGTTGAAAATGGTGTGATGTAATTTGTAATTGCTTCTGGCTGCTGCTTTTCTACTTTTGTTGCTCTTCAGTCCTTTTATTTATATACTACTCAGGGATCCTTCAGTATGCTGATACTATTATAAGGTCCAGTCAATTTCTCCAGGGGTGGATCACCTTCCCATGAGTTAAGAGCAGTCTTCCATAAACTCAAAATAGGAATTCAGTTTAGATAAAATATTTCCCTTATGCATCTATCTTCATTTTTGAATCAATGTGCTCTTTTATATATGTCATATTTTGCATTAAATTATATTTTGACAAGAGGAGTCATATGTTAATCAGATTTCTTGATGCCTTACCAAATAAATACGTACAATATATAATGTATGTATGCACATGTACTTTTTAAAAATTTTTAATTGATTGAGTAATAACAATTCTGATTTTAATTCAGACTCACTCAGTGATTGTGTTATACTGTCTTTTAATTGTATCTCATTTTCCCATTGTAAAAGAACTTTCTATTCCAGTAAATTTAGTTATAATTGGTAGTCTTGATTATAATTGCTATCTTTTTTATTTAGAAGTCATTTAGAGGATATTTGCATGCTACCTCTTTATAAATCCTGAAGAAAAATTATTTAGTGACGCTAATGAAAGCCACTTATTCTTCAGAGGGTGCTTAAAGTTTTTCCTTAACAATTTTTGTACTCTATCAGTAATTTATTTCTGGTATTAAAAAATTGGTACAAATATTCATTTCTATTTTATAGCATCTTGATAAGATTTTATAAAAAACCTTCTTTTATTCTGTAATATTCATATTTGTAAAATTAATCATAGAAAGAAATTAATTTTTATTTTGTATTCCTTTGCATTTATAATAGAAATTTTAGTTGAAATGACAATAAACTCCTAAAATCACAGTTGAAGTAGTTTTACCATTCTCTCTTTTCATATATCCCCCTCACACACAATAATTACAAGGGTAGTGGCAAGAAACTTACTATTTTTTCTAATATTATTTATATGTTTCTTATTAGCCTTATAACATGGGCAAGAGTTGCTCAGGCCAGTGGAGTCTTGTGATTATAAACACATCTAACATTTTCACCATCATCTAGGTCAGTGCTGATAGAAATATAATGCAAACCACAGGTGTATTTCAAATTTGCTAGTACCCATGTTGAAAAGGTGAAAGTAACACTTCAACTTAGTGTATTAAAAGTACTGTTATTTAAATATATCAGTAATATAAAATTATTAGTGAAATATTTTGCATTCCTTTTTCATAACAAGTCATACATGCTAAGTGTATTATGTATTTATGGCACTCTCTAATTTGGACTAGCTACTTTCTTATGGCTACTGTATGGGACAGTGTGAGTCTGTTCTTATGGGGAAGCCTATCTAGCATATGTACCCTCATTGAAGCCACAGAATTTACAAATCTGTATGTTGCTGAATTTAACCTCTCAAATAATAGCCCTTGAAACAGGTCAATCTCTACCAATAAGCTGGCCACACATATTAATTACATAGATTAACATGAAGTTCCAGTGAGTATAATTACCATTAATATAAGAGGAAAAAATGGATTGAAAATACACTTACTCTCTATATTGAATAAGAAGAAATTTTCCATTAAAAAATCAAAGACAATATCAATGATTCTTAATTTGTTCAGATCATTTTGTCACTATGAAAAACAAATGAGACAAATTTTCATCAAGTAAATTACAGAAATTATAAATGCTTATTGGTTTGGAAGGTTGGGACTACAAATGCCCTTTTGTGCATGCACCTAAGAGAAGCTTTGAAGCAGAACATAACGGTATTGAAAACAAGACTGTTCCTTTTGGAGAACAGTTAAAGTCCCAGGCATGATGAGCAGAGAATAGGAAGAAAGCTATATAGGCTTTCCCAACTGCTTAATTTCTCTGGTTGATCATGAGACTTATGGTATTAATGTCTAATATATACATAGTGGATAAGTGTCACCTCTTTGCCAAAGTTTATTTTATATTCTTAACATTGTAACATCATTATGAAATAGTGTTAAGTTTCAATGATTTGAGGATTCTGACTCATTTTGATTGCCATTTAAATTTTGTTATACCAACTCAATGGCCATTTTTTGAAGTATCCTCACTAACTTTTCTATTTTTGTAGTTATATATGGACAGCATGCCTTTATTTTATTTACTTATTTTTATGTGGTGCTAAGGGTAGAACCCAGTGCTTCACATGTGCTAGGCAAGTGGTCTACCACTAAGCTACAGCCCCAACCTCCTCACTAACTTTTAAAACAAATGGTTTGATGTTAGCACAAAGGGTGAAGTTGTCAAAACAAACTCAATATCCAAGACCATACTTTACTGATGATTTGAAAGATAAAGAGGAAGCATCCTTTTCCCGAAGGAACTGGAAACCTTCAGATCCTCCTCCTCTTCTCTCTTATTAGATGTATGGCCCAAGTTAACAGAGATATTTTGAGTCATATCTGTAGAAGCATTGTTTGGAAGGGAAGTTTAAAAGCTCCTCCATTTTATATTTTGTTGGTTATATAAATTAAAAAAAAATGCTGTTGATTACTACAGTTCTGTAAATTACCCTAATTCTGCCCTTGGGGTGTGTTATAGGCATGCTATTAATTTCTCCAGGATTTTAAGCAAATTATTGCTTAAATGTTTAAAAACATTGACTTTTAGAGCCACTGAAAAATAGTTACTTTATCTTGAATATTTTTTATTCTCATTACCTTTCATAACAATTACAACCTTACTGAAGGCTTGTAAAAGGTTAATCTGTACTTACTGCCTCCATTTTTTTCAGGCTTCCAGTAAATCCTGGAGTCTCACTCCTATCCCTACTACATTATTGCTATGGAGAAATTCCCCTGTGTGTTACATTACCTACATATTACATTGTTCGTCAGCATGTTGTAGCAGTTTACATTAACCACGCTACCACTTGAATCTCTGCTTCCTTGAGTACCTCTTTTTCTTATGCCTGTCTCTTTTGTAGGTTTCTCTTCCTCCTCTATCCCATAATGATAGGTATTTTCCTACTTTCACCCTGTTTACCCTTTTTATCCCACCTAAGCTGTCTCTTACATTGCATTTCTGTCAAAGTCTCTAATACCTATGAAGACAGCTCTCTATTGTGACTCACTAGGCCAGACCTTCCCTCCTGAGCACTGGGCTCAAGCTTCTAACTGGGTGACAGACACTGAGTTCATAAAAATGTCCAACACTACTAGATTATTTCCTTTTCAATTCCTTTACAACAAATGGCTTCCTTTTCTAAAATTTCTTCTCATTTTATGGCTTTGACATATAACTAACTGCATAGTCTGGAAGCATTGATATTTTTGCTTCAAATTCAGTAAATCAGTAAACCCTATGATTTCTTCAAAGTAGATCCTCACCTTCATTTTAGCCCTTCTCCAGTTCCCTTATCACTTCTGTCCTGACTAAATTTCTAATAAGCTCTAGTAATAGTATTCATGTTTTAACTTTTATTCCCATTAAAATTTCTAAAACATTTTTTTTTCTTTTTTCATCTTTTGTCTGCTAGAAAATTCTACTCATTCTTCAAAAATTCAGGGCAAGTTCATATCTTTTGCAAGAACTTTCTTAATCCACTCTCCACCCTTCCCTTCCTTTTGCCAGTCACATTTTTTTATTTTCTGACTCCTACATAATTTTGTATACTTCAATTAATACACATTGTATTTCATTTGGTACTGTATTTGTTTCTTCCACTATGTGGTAAACCTTTTGAGGGCAGGGATCCTATCATGTTTGTGTTTTTCATGTCTAGTAAGAGCAATATTATTTTACTTAGTAAGAGTTTAAGTTGGGAAGTGGGGGACTTAGGCACTTTCTCTTTTCCAATCCCAAATTTGGATCTAATTGTGAGCTAGACCCAAGGCACTAGATAGATAGGGGATCTAATTATTACCATAAGTACAGTGAATAAGTTTGAAACCTGTGGCTTTAGGTCTGTGAGCCTGCAAGTTACTAACCCCAGCACTAGCCATTTCAATGAACCACAAGATACTTCCGCTACAAGGTCAGGCCTCATATCTCGTGGCTGCATTGCAGGTTTATTTGCTATTGTCTTTTGTAGGAATATAAATCAAGAAAGAGCTAAGTCACATGTGGCTGATTCTTTAATGTAAAGTCACCTATTATACAAGCCACTCCTCCTTCCTTCTGGTGCAATGCAGAAAAGTGTTATTTATTTCCCTCAACATGCAAAGATGGGCTGAAGGGAAACAAAGTTCCCACCTGAAAATCAATTGTAAAATGAATTAAAATAAATATTATTAATCTCATTTCAAAGTATAGTATCTATATTAATTAAACTAAGTCAAATTCAGTTTAACACAGTATTAAGAGAAATGTATTTGAAGGACTGATGTGTTAAGTAGGAATACACAATAAAATACATGTGTGTGTAGTCAGTTATCTCATTTGCTTTCAATTTGTATTATAATACCTCATAAGTATTTTTGATTTGTGCTATTTATGGAATGAGTGATCCCCATACAATTTTTCTTTTAGATGATGAAGCTGCTACATTTTAGATAATGAATGTACTGCTAAGAAAAATGCATCAATAAAGGATGTGTATATTTATGCAAGCATGGATTAGCACATTTAAATATGCATTCGCTGTAATGTTTATCAGGGCAAGGGTGGAAAGCCACAATATAACCATCATTTAATTGCTTACAGGGGCCCATGAGTTGTACTTCCTTTATATCTCATCAGTGAGTCTCCAACGTATATCATCACTGTTAATTTTTTACTTACGGGATCTCATTTCTTGCCTGGATTACCACAAAGCTTAAAGTCTTATTTATTGTCTATTTAAATATTTTCAAATAATCATTCAACAAGTAGGTGTTCCTGTATTAATGAATTTAGAACACTTGACAAAGTACTAATAATTTACTAAAAAAAAGTAACTAACATAGATGGAGGATGGTTTGTAAAAGTAATCAGGAAAGGGTTGGTTTAGTTCAACATCATGATTAAAATTTCCAACATAAACTGCCATATATGAAAATAGAAACTGAACTTGAAGCTTTGTATATTTATCAATAACTAGAAAGGAGGAGAGAGAACAGCATAAAGGTACTACTTTTGGATTTTCTATGTGATAGAAAAAAGAGAAAGTTTCACACATTTTAAAAGCATATAAAATATACTAGTATATTTGAAATTCCCAACTATGTGATATTAAAACTTAAGTGATGTCTGTTCTTAGGACAAAAAATTAGGTATAAATAGATCTTGCCCTCATCATATCCACTATATGAGGGAAAAACGAAATATTTGTTATATGGTTTCTATATATCAGCATATTCAGAAGGACTTTGGGTATAGAGATATATGTACTATGCTAAATATTATTCAAAAATGACCTCTTAGTAGATTGCCTTCACAGTTTCACAGTTGCTTGTTTCTGAATGTTCACCTTCCTCCTCCATAGCTTGCACTGCATGTTTCATAACTATAGCTGTGGTTTTTGTTAGTTTTATTTTTTTACTATCATGTTTAAATAAACACAGGACTGGAATTTTGCCTCAGGAAGGAAGGTTACTAATAATCCTGTTAAGTTAAAATTAGTACTTCACAGAAAAATACTAACTATTTTTATATTTTCAAATAATTTCAAAACACAGTTGAACATAACTTAGTATAGAAAGCACTGTAGTTATAATTATTTTCCAATTTTCTTAAAAGCATTTTGCTTTATTTCATCCCTAAAATAAAGCCAGTAAATTGCAAAGAATCATTTTAAAGCATTCAGATTGAAATAATTTAAGTAATTAAAAATAATTAAATAATTCAAAATGAGTGCAGAATGTTTTAAATTTAACAAATACATAAAACATTTAAGAGTACATGTGGCATAATTTTCTCTTTTGCTCAAATTCTGTTTTTGAATGTTTCCACTTTCCTGAAGACTTCCTCAAAGCTCAGCTTGAATTATGCTGAATCTGTCCATCTAAGTATGATTAAGCAAAGGCTTCCAAGGGGCTTTTAGAATTGAGTACCTGCTGAGCTCAAATATCCTGGCTACAAGTTGACAGCCTTTGCTGCTTTTGTCCTATAGTTGAATAAATAAAGTAAGTCAAGGTATAATGACATAAAGATGACTTTTTCCTTTTTTAATATTTATTTTTTAGTTGTAGTTGGACACAATGCCTTTATTGTATTTATTTATTTTTACGTGGTGCTGAGGATCGAACCCAGGTCTTCGCACATGCTAGGCGAGCACTCTACCACTGAGCCACAACCCCAGCCCTAAAGATGACTTTTTAAAAGAATCATAAGGACTAATCTCCTTTTGTTATTGTAAAATCTTATATGTAAATGAGCCCCTTGTTGTATATGAAAAAGACAATATCTAGAGAAAGTATCCTAAAATAGTTCTTATCTAATACATTAAGAAAAAAGAAATTTAAGCCTGGCTTGTTTTGACCTTAATTCCCTTTTTTTAGTTTTCAAGTAGATTTCCATAATTATGGTTATTAATCTCATGATACTTTGATAAAAGAATCAATGAAGTTTCAAACTTTTGTCTACCTGTTAGTCACAAAAAAAAAATGTTGGTGTAAATATGGAAACAAAATACAACTGTTTAACCAATTGAAAGACATTTTTGCACATAAAGGTTAGCAGAATTTTTAAGCACAATGCTAATTTGCCATTTTTTTGGGTCTGTATTCCATATTTTAATTTATCAGTGAGTAATTAGCTGCAGTTTGGTGCAAGAAATTTTGTTAAAACTTCTCTCAGAGTCTTCCCATGAATTATTTCATGTCATTGTTTCAATACTTAAGAGTATTTGTATTTCTTCCATGTAACTGTGTTCCTGTGTTAAATTCACACACCTGACATTTGCCACCAATACTTTCCCTTCTGGTATCAAATAAGCAGTAGTGGTGTATTAAACTTATTTTATACAAACATAAGTGAGATTCTTAACAATGCATCTTTTGAAACAATTATATTCATATTTATGTATGAATATAGATATGTATACACACAGGCACATTTTTATGAAACAAAATTACACTTGATGGGTTCTAAACATCTTCCCAAATGTGTTTTTTTATATTCACTTGTAAGATTACAGATTTTATTTCCTTATAATATTATAACTTATCTTTCTGAGCTTGTAAAAGTGAAAATTAAATTATAGAGCAAAGTATAAACACTTTGTCTTTTTGGGGTGTTATTCCAGTCCTGTTGTTCCATATGTTCTTTTATTTTAGGAGTTACTAAATGTCCTGTTTTTTCCTGTCTTGTTCACTGGGCAACCAGGGGTAGATGGTCCCCCTCCCTAGATAGGAGACGACCTCCTAGCCCCAGGATTCAAATCCAGCATGCATCTCCGGAGAATGACAGGTACTAGTCATGTCCTAACAGACAAGTAGCTACTTGAGTCTCCTAGGCCACCAAGTGAAGGATAACCAAGAAAAATGTTGGTTGTGACATATTTGCTTTCAGGAACCAGAGCTAGATATGTTGCGATTCTGTCAGTAATTGCACCCAGCTCTAATAAAGCACCTCAGAATATCTACTAAAATGAGAGTAGTATAGAATATGGTATCATTTAAACACAGTAAAGTTGGGATCCATTTGAAAGAGTTCTATCTTGATGAGCATTTATTGCAGCATATTTATTGAATATTGACTATTAAATATTGATGTATAATTGTATATTACTTTTGCTTTTATGTAAATAAATAAAAATTCTCAGATGCTTTATAGTATATTAGAATTTGTCACCCAGCCTATTCTTAGTTATATTGGTTGACAGTTTAATTTCAGTTTCCTTGATTTGTTACTGTATAAGCTTATTCAAGAAGTTTAGGCTTTGGGGTATATTAAAAAATGTCTGGTTTAAAGTAGGACACCCAGTTCTTTTAAGTTTTATGTATATAATGTTTTTAAACAAAATATTTTCAAGGACTAGGGTCAGTCTATCAGGTAGGTCTTTAAAAATAGCATCAGTGCTTTCAATCCACTTCAAGATAATCTTTAAGAGGTATCAAAATATGTACTTTTCCATTGCTTCATTTTTCTCAGTTTGCAGTTAACCCAATTTTCATATTTTATTGTGCTTGTTATGTATAGTTTTTACCTTTCAACATTTTTCCCAACTGGTCGCGCAAAGTGTCTGAGATACTTTTCTGCAGTAGAAATTCAGTCAACACATGGATAGTATTTAGTATATAAATAGATATGGTATCTCTGAAACAGAACACCTAGCTAAATGACCACTAGTCATATGGGCATACAGGGTCTGTTAAGTGTTTGAATATATATAGTGGTATAATTGTACTCTTAGTGAAAAGTTGTATAATTTATTTTCTGTATTTCTACACAATCAAGGTAATTTGTGGATTTCAATTTGATAGAAAAACTAAACACTGTCACTTAGCAAAATTTACTGTCATTTTACAAATGTTGGGAAAGACCAAAAATTGATATTTTATGAAGGTTTCAAAATATTTTAGCATTTTAAATTTGTAAGACATTTACCTGTTCATGTGATTTATATTTATATATTTGAAGTTTAAAATTAATTGCCTCTGCTACTATCTGGTTTAGAATTTTTGGGACTAGAAGAATTAGTAAAGTCTCCAATCTAAAATTTATTGTAAGTGTAAAGTCATTTAAATTAAATATAATGCAGTTGTATAAATTAGTTCTATATTGCTACTCATTCATTCAATAAATGCTTGTTATTTCTCCCTATTATGCACACTATTTTAATAGCAGAGCAGTGATTAAGAAAGATAATATCCGGGTCAAAGATAAACTTAGAATTTCCCTCTAAAAAAGATAATTCTGGAAAATCCTTGAATTTATTTTAGAACAAATAAAGCAACAGTTTCATCTAATGTAATGAGCAAGTATAGGACAATTACATATGTTGGTCTTTGTAATATATGTAAATGTAATCTTATCTGGACATTGATTGAGAAAAATAGAAACCAAATAATAGCTTCAGCTTTTACATATATAAGATATGCATTAGCTTCATTTATGGTACATGAATAAATTTTGTTGCTTTCCTAGATTGTGTGTGTGTGTGTGTGTGCGTGTGTGTTGTAAGACTAAGAGGTGAACATTTTAGATAAGATTATTAAAAGGAACATAAAATGTAAAACTTAATACATTTTGCTGTTTTTTTGTTTTGTTTTGTTTTGTTTGTATCTGGGATTGAATCCAGCGGTGTTTAACCACTCAGACACATCCCCAGCCCTTTTTATGTTTTTATTTAGAGATAGAGCTGAGGACCTCACTAAATTGCTGAGGCCAGTTTTGAACTTGGAGTCCTCTGCCCTCAGCCTCCTGAGCCACTGGGATCACAGGTGTACACCACCACACTAGGAACATTTTGCTGTTTTTTTATAATGACTTATTTGTAAATAATGCCTATTGTTCAATGAAAAGAAATATATTTGTGTGTGTGAGTGTGTTTGTGTGTGTGTGTGTGTGTGTGTGTGTGTGTGTGTGTGTAGTGCTAGGAATCAATTCCAGAGCCTCATGCATGCCAAGTGAGTGCTCTACAATTGGACTACATCCTCTGATATTTTTCAATTTTTATTTTGAGACAGGATCTCACTAAATTTAAGCCTGTGATCTTCTTCCCTCAGTCTTCTAAGTGTTTGGGATTACAGGTGTGCACCACCAAATCTGGCTAAGAAATGCATTTTAAATGACTTGATACCATGATTTATTACTGTAGAGAGTAGAAAATAGTTTAAAATAAAATTTTATTAAGTTAAAATGATACATTCCCATAAAAATGAGAAATCATAATCAACTAGTGCTAAATTCATAGGTAGCCATGCCAACCACATGATAAAGCTTAAGGAGCACTTACTTGCATGTCACCTCCCAGAAGCATTTTTACTCATTCAGATCCTGCCAATTTTTAAATAAAATGAACACAGTGTCAGATTTTGATATGCTGAATATTTATAAGTAAAATGGACATTACTTGAAATTTATCCTGGGAGACTTGGCAGCCAGGGAATTATATGTGCAGAATTTGAATGTTTTGTATCATGACCACATTTGAGTATTTTGAAAATAACATTCCAATATTAGACTCTTAACATATTAATTTTTACGTGAATTTTAATATCTTCAGAAAAGCTTTAGTTACCAATGTATTCAGGAAATTACTCTAACTTAAATTAGTTATTGAAGAGAAAAGGAAAGTAGCAACAGCTTTTAATAATGATCTCTTTGGTACATGTTAAAAATCGTCACAATTAAGTTTACATAAAGAGGGAATAATACTTCTAAATGGAGTTTCAAAAGAATTCAGTTTTAATTAGAAACATTTTCATTTTCTGATTATTACTCTTGCTTTAATTTAATCATAAATTTTACATTTACATTTTAATGTACTTTCATAGCTTTTAAATAAGTTCATCAGTAACCTATAAACTAGTAAGCATAAAGCTAAAATCATATAGCTGTAAACATTTTGAATGAAAAAGGAAATAAAAATTCTGGTTCTTGTGTTTTTAAACCAAAGAAATATTATTTATGAATAATAAAGTATTGATAACAATAGAAGAAAAACATTTTTTTTAAAGAACAGAGAAATTAAGGACATGAAGACATGAAGGCAGTGTCCTTACCGACATAATTAAGGCCTATATGACCTTGAATCAGTCACTTAAATGTTATGGGACTCAGTTTCCTTATCTGTAAATGTACCAAGGTGTAGATGGACCAACTGAATTCTAATGTTTAATATGATTCTAAAATTAAGACTATGCTGCCTTGTTGTATTATGATTAAAACATATATTGGAGCCTAAATAATGACTGAAAATTAGTATGAGTAAGACAATAAACCAGAGGTCATTCATTATTTGTGGTATTTTATATTTTCTTCAGCCCAGAGAATGATGCATAGCTTTATTTCTAAACTGATCAAATGGGGACTAGATTTCATATCCCTAGTTTATTTTATGCTAATTATAATTTTTAAATGTCAAATTCCATGATAATATACAAAATAAAATGTGTTAATATTTAAATTTAATATGTACATAAAAACATAAAAATGCTACTTATTTGTGGGGTATCATGTGATATTTTAATACACGTATTTGTCGTATATATATATATATATATGTATGTACATATATATATGCATATATAATAATATGTATATATTTACTGCATGTAATATATAAATCAGAGTTAACATTTATTTCCTCATTTTTCACTTTTTATGGTGAAAACACTCAAAATTCTTCTAGCTTTTTGAAATATCATTTTCTGTGGTCATATAACTGTACAATAGCACACCTTAACTTTTTTCTCTGTCTAGCTACAACTTGGTACCTGTTGATGAACCCTCCCCACACACACACTCCCCAGCCTTCGACCCCACATTTGTTGAAACACTATGAACAGTAGCCAAGTAATGGAAACAAGCTAAGTGTCCATAAAGTGATGAATGGATAAAGAAAATGTAGTATATATATACAATAGAGTACTATTCAGCCTTAAGAATGATACCCTGTCATTTGTGACAATAGTGTTTGAACCATTCATTCATCTTTCATTTGAACTACTATGTACTAAGTAGTTATGGTAATAACTCAAAGAGACCTGGTTCTGGACTACAAGAAACTTATGAGGAATAATATTAAGTGTAGGAGGGAGTTCATTCTACTCTGATACCTTGTGTGTTTACATGATCAGTCTTTTCACTTGTATAGTACATGAATATAATGGATTTTTCTGACCTTTACTATTATTTATAACTTCAGCCTTTATTTACTCCAAGGGATAGTTGTGTTTTAAATGTACAATATATTCATAGCTAGGATTTAGGATTTAGGGTAGAAAAGACATTAGAATTTCCTATTTTCTTCTTTGGTGTTGCTTGACACTCAATTCCTGCAATTATGTATCTATCATTTTAGTTCTATTTGAGGAATTCTTTTTCAGTGGTTAGAAGAATTATAAAGACATGTCCTTGGTACGAATATTTAGAAGAATCTTTAATGCAATGAAATTTTAATGGCATTTGAAGAATAAAAAGGAGTATCCTTAACTAGAAGATTAAAAATAAATGTAAAAAGGGTACATGTATGAAGCCCTACTTATTAATGCTTATAGAATAATAAGTGTCTTTACATTCAAAACCAAATATATATTATAATAAAAAGCAATACTTTGAGCACTCTTAATCACTTGCTATTTTAAGGAATGCTGAAAATACTACAATGTCGATTCTGTGTCAAATTACAAAAATGACATATAATATAAATATTAGGCAATATTGGACTATTTAGAATTAGCAAACCTACCACTTTGCATGTGGAAAAACAGAGAGGATAAAAAGCCACCTAGCTGAGATTAAATCTAATCTGATCAGAGTCCATACTTTAGTCAGCATGTTCCTATTTCATTTAAGCCAGAGATGCAATGTGATTACTTCTGTTGAGACTCTCAGTTCACCTCTGACTTGACATTTAGTGACTATGTAAAAATAAATCATTTAACCTTTGCAAACCTCTATCTCATTATTCTTCCAAAGATAAAAGTGTTACCTGTCTCTTTGAGTTGGCAAGATTAGATGAGATAATGCAGGTAAAAAAAATCATAATCCATCTAGTATATGACTCCAATAAGTTTTAGGAGATGAGAAGAGGAAGAAGAGTCTGAAAATTTTACCAAGGAAGTGATATTTCAATCCAATCTAGAAAATGAATAACATTTACCAGGCATAAGAAGAAATGCAGGCAGATTCTAAGAGATGTGAATAGCCTTTTTACTGGGCAGAGGTAGATTCACTGTGTTCTGTCCAATCCCTCTCTTACCTCCCCCACTCTTCTCATCTAACTCATCTCCCTCAAATCCTGCTGTACTGGTTAATGTACTAGTCTCACATCTGCCTTAGCACTTGCCCTCTTGCTGTTGCTTTTGAGATTTTCTTTCCTTTAATATAAACCATAGCTAACTTCTTCATCTTCAGGTTTGCTAAAATGTCACTAACTCAGTGGTTCTTTCGTGGCCACTCTGCTTAAGGTTGCAAACTGTAGCTGCTCCCAGTCCCCCAGATCACATTTCTGATTCTCTGGGCCTGGTTTCTGTTTTTGCAGTTGTTATCATTTATTACCTTCTCCCACACTGTACAACAGAATTGTATGTGATTTTTTGTTGTTGTTTATTTTTTATCTTCTACAAGTAAAAGGTAAATTGCTTGAAATCAGTGCTTTGTTCATAGACGTATTTCACACAAATAGAGTAGACCCTGGCTCATATACATACTCAACAAGCATTTTTTGCATTAACAAAAGACTGATTGAAAAATCCTTGATGATAATGACACCTGCTTTCCCTGTGCTGAAGATGAGAAAAGAAACATTTGTTCTCCCAGACAGTTGTCCTGGGCACTGTTGGAACCAAGCATAAATTACCCATAAAGACTATGCTGCCTTTTCTTTGAATTCAGATACCTCCTGGGCTACAGACTTACTCACTCTGCCTCTCATCCCCTTCTTCACAACTTTGTGCTGTGTCTATCCCTCCTTCCCTGTGCTTCAGGAACAAGCGTCCCTTGCCAGAAACCATAACAGGCATCCCCTGTTGATTTCAGCATGTACCATGCACTTCAGTTGTCGCAAAGTCTCCTCTCCTGACCATACACCAGTAAAGCAAATTCCTTTTACATTTCCTTAATGTGAAAAGGAGAATTTTCTCTTTGTACTTTCCCAAACCTATACCATATTTCATGGGTTCTTTCCTTCTTGAAGGATGCAACCTTAGAAAATGCATCAGAATTTACCTTCTCCACACAATTTTGGATGGAACCAGATAGATATGTTCCCAGCTTTGCTACTTTATTATTGAGTGGCCTTGCCCTGTGCCAGTTGCTTCATCTGTGATAATGGAGAAAATGGAGATGACACCTTCTTAAAGGATTGTTTTGAAGGTTAAATGAGTTCATACTCCTTCAGTGCACCTGGCATACCATTATCTTTCATTATACCAAACCCACTCTTTTCCAACTAATAAGGGAATGTGGTGAGTGGGAGACAACTTTCTCCTCTATTTCGTCCCTTTTTTCAACTCAGAAATGAGATTTCAGAATAGTAGCAGGTGAAGAACACATAGCGGAAACCCTGAATTGTAAGAAAAAGATAGTGTGAAAGAGGAGTAGTCTCAATACTATACACACTGTGAAAACTGCCTTCATTCTTTGATTCATTTAGGATGTCTGACACTGATAAGCAAAGACAGATATTGGTCTCAACATTATTGGAAGGAAGGTGTATCAGGAAAGAAAATAAGTATAAATTGTAGTGATTCAGTAACCAGTGTAAAAATGTATATTATTATGTTTTGTCTGATTTTTTAAAGGCATAAGTTCTAGACTACAATATTTTGTATTACTTACTTCAAATATGTAGTTTTCTGTGGGTAACTGTGATATGATGGATATGTTAATTAATTCCAGTATAGTAACTATTTTACAATATGTATTTAATTTATAACATCATGCATACCTTAAGTGTACAAAATAAATTTTACATAGCTAGATTAGTTCAGACATTTTGGTCTAAATGGGCACATGTAAGTGCTTTAGGGATGTAGGAGATATATATATATATATATATATATATATATATACACACACATACACACACACACACACACATACATACATATATATGAAAAAACTTCAGATTCCAAATATTGAGTGTATATGTGTACTTTTAGAAAATATATTGGGGACTTTATTAATTCTTTGATTTGTAACATATGATTAACTTTTTAAAATGCAACAGTATTACCAAGAAATACTTATGACAATTTTAAAAATGCTTTAAATAGTAGATTTAAATACTTTCACTTATGTCAAAATCTTACACCTTAGCATTTTCCTTCTCTTTTCTCTATAATTTTGAGGCAAAAAAGAAAAGAGCAACTTTGTAGCAGCAACTTTGAACCTTTAAGAAGTAGAGGGTACATCACCCCTCTTTGGTCTTTCAGCACCTAACCCACCACCATGGTCATATTTATCATCATTGTACTTCACCATTAAATCTGTTTATTCATCAAGGGGAGGCAGAGTTGCTAGCAGGGATCTGTGTTAGATCATTGCTGTAGACCTGTTTGTCTAGACTAATGAAACATCAGTATCTAGTGTCTCCTGTTGGCAACTCCTGTCTTCCATCCAGCACCAATTCTGATTTTTTTAAAATTTTTATGTATTTACTTTTTAATTTGAAAAGTATTGACTGACAAAACCATTTAGGTAAAATAGTTGTCATTTTCATGTCTATTGTTTTTATCATTGTATGATGTTGATGTAGCTTTATTCATCAGATATTTTGTATTTCTTTAACATTTCATTCCACAGGCACTCCAGAAAGTCTGAAAGATCTAGCATCCAAAAACAGACTAGGAAAGGCACTGCCTCTGATGCAGAAAGGTAGGCTCGGTGTTGTGCTGTGCTGCCGTCCTTCCTTCTTACACTCAGGGCATTCCTCTCTCATGTCACTTATGCAGTTCTTAAACACAGGTTGTGATGTTTAAAGAATTTCATGTAAATAATTTTGCCCCTTTGTGGGAATAGTCTCATTGAAGAAATAAAGGGTTATTTTGGAGGTTTAAAAGAAAATCACATTCTTTTCATGGTCATTCTGATTACTAATGAGGATTAAACCCACATTCATTTTTATATACTATTGGGACTTTCTTGTTTCAGAGATTATATTAAATATTTCCACAAACATAATGCCTGGAATATGCAAATCTGTTAAATACGTGTTATGTATATGAATAATGTCATCTTTGAAAAAGTCTCTTTTCTTCAAAAAGATAATATGTGACTCTTGTGTTTTGTAACCATAGACAAATGCTGATTTCATGCAAAAATTATAAGGAATTACTGACCTGTATACAATTCATCACATTCCACACATTTTTTTTAGGAACAATATTGCAGAAAACACTTATAAATCCCAAATAACACATTCATTTGTTCAGTTTAATAAAAATATGAAGTATTATAATATTATATAATAATAATATATGAATATGTTTAACGATAACATATTCAGTTTTTCATTTAATTCTCAAAAATTTTTCATTTAATTCTCAAAAATTGTTGAGAGCAGGTGTAGGGACATAGATGTAGAAGAATGAATGCATTCAGACATCACAGCTGTTACTACAGAGGTATGCACAGGTAGTGTAAAAACAGGTATGTAGGGTCAGAATGAAATTAAACTGTTTGATAAATAGATATCACTTGAACTAAGTCTAGATAGATAAAAGCAGATGTGAAAAGTAGACTGTTTCATGAGAGGGAACAATGTAAAAAAAATACTAAAACTTGAAATATCTTTTTGAGTTTATAGAAAATGTACCAGTTTTGGAATGGAGAACAGGATCCAGGGAGTTGAAAATGGATACTGAAAATAAAAACAGAGACATTCTGAGAGTTTAAATGAATGACAAGACTGCCTTGTTAATGGTGTACCAAAGAACCTCCACAACTTTATGAGCCATTGATGTGCTTTAAACACAGGAGGGTGGAGATTGATTTTAACTTACAAAATTATAGATCACCTTGGGAACATTTTGGAAGGTGGATGGAAAGACCAAGGTTGGTTGCAGGGCACCAGCTAGGTTATCATAGCAGGCTTATTTGAGATAGAATCTGTACAGTTCAGTGATTCGTTCATTTAACAAGCATGTGCCAAGTTATGTGCTAAGTTCAAGAATCAATGTCCTAAGCAATAACAGCAACAACAGAGAGAAAAAGAGAGAGAGAGAGAGGAAAAAGAAAAAGGAAATCTTCCTAAAGGATATAGAGGATATTGCCACTGAGTTAAGACCTGAAAAGTGAGAAGATATGGGACATGTCAGGTCATGAGTAAAGGAGATGAAGTCTACTCCTAGCAGTGGTACATGGAGAACTTAATTTACAGAGGAATAAGGATGCAGGGGACTCAAAAAAGTCTTAAATTGGAAAAGGAATTGGACTTTGGGAAGAAAATGAAGCACAGAGTTCTGACAGTTACATAGACAGCCTGAAATTAAATAATACCAATTGCATTTCTGTTTTCACATTCTTTAATCTCAGCCCAGCTCTCTCAAATAGGTAACTCTAACCTTTTATACATGTAGGTTTGTTTGGTTATAATTAAATCTCTTAGTTGAATTTTAGTAGAATATTATGAATTACATAGGTAGCTTTAAGTGAATTATTGAATAGTTAGGTACAGAAGAATTAATTTGGATTTTCTAGGTTACATTTGTTTTCATTTCTTCAGAAGACAATATAGTTTCCACCTAACTACAGGTGAAGTAAGGTCATAGTGCTTTTCACATTCACTTTTTTTTTCCCCCTTGCTGTGCTAAAGATCAAACCCAGTGCCTCATGCATGCTAGGAAAGCTCTCTACCTCTTAGATACACTCTCCGCCTGGACAGTGAATCTTTCTACCTTTGGGAGTTAACAACTTACAAACATGAATCATACCACTCCATCATGCATTGATTTTTGGCAAAAATTACTGTGAAAATAACATGGCTTAAAGACCCTTTGTTGGCATCAGCAAACTGTCCCCATGAGGAATAGCTAATAAGAAAATATTTTGAAAAATATAATAGTCAGTTACAGATAGAGGACAGGCAGAACTGATTTCTGTCTTCTGTGCTTGGGAAGCTCTTTCAGAAAAGTTTAGCTTTTCTCCTCCATGTAAATTCACCTCTGAGAACTGCTAGCATCCTTTCTACATTCTATTCTGGTGACTTTTCTTCTTTTGGAACCAACACTCTGCATCCTGACTGTGGATGGTTTGTTTAGACATCTACTTAGCCTTGCTTAAATGTATGCTTTATTTTGTGCTGTTGCTTTTGGAAAGTGCCTGTGCTGCTCTGTAAGGGGCCATCATAGGAGGAGTTATTTTGATGACTTCAAATACCACATGTATGTGGTATACCATCCTTTAATAAGTCAGTAAAACAAACAAAAAATAAATAAAACTGGACTTTTTTTATGTCAATAGAAGCAATTTCTGCAAGTCCTATTTTCAGCAATAGAAATATCTGACTAAAGATTTAAAGTTTTGCTGAGAAATGTGTATAACTTAAGTCCAAGTTTTAGGTGAAGAACATAGGCATGGAACAAATTTTATAGTTAAGTATTTAGATATGCATTTAGAGATAGTAAGACAGAGTATGCAGTATACATGTTTATATATGGCAGAATGGGTTCTCATTAGTTAGATGCCATTTTCCATTTGTTTCTATCCTACAAATATCAAAGCATAATTCTTTCAAGTCCTTCCAAGCAACTTTATATGTGGGCATATATTTTATGTTTTGTACTAAAAAATTGATAGCATATCCGAGATGTGAAATTACTGTTTTTCATTTTATGATATAGAAACAAATACTATCTCAATAAGCAGAAATGAGAGCAAATGTTGGAGCACAACATACTTGTGTGGATCCTAACTCCAACACATTCTATCTCTGTCTTTTTGCAAGTCACTATGATCCTCAGTTTTTCATATGTACAATAGTAATAATTATAGTTCTCAGGGTGTAAGAATTTAAAAAAGTATACATAGATAAGTATGTGTGTGTATACACACATAGCATGCACACACATTCAATGCCTGGCATGTACAGATGCCCTGCACTGATGATCAGTAAAGTTCTTACCATTTTGCTTATCCATCGTTCCCTCCCTTCCATGTTCACTGACATGGTTGTTCTAAACCTCTGTCATTCTTTTTGCATCCTCAAGTTCTTATCACACCCCATTTCATTGAAAAGATCAATGCATTACAGCCTGGATTCTCCAAGCTTTTCACTCAAATACTTTGGAATTTCTTGATTAATTTTCGTACAACAAATCATACTTGTATCCATTATCTCTCCTCTCCAAAATCCTACTCATCTCTCTTCAAGTTCTGCATTTCCTCTCTCCAGTTTCCCTTCCTATAATTCAGCTTGCTGCCACATCCCCTCTCTTCCTCAGGCAAAGTAGCTTTCTATGTATTCTTTGTTCTGTACTCTCCTGCTTGTCCACACTGGCTAATGTCAGGAACTGCTTCATTATTGAGGGGCTTTTATTTCATGTGAAAGATAAACCAATCTTACTAAATGATTAATCTCAAATATCATAGGCTATTTTCAGGCTATGCGAGCCTCCATGTGGCTCAACAAATGATGCATTAAGTCACCTATTCTGGAACTGTATAATATTCAGCCAGGAAATTTATTTTCACCTGAAGTTGCTTTTTGTATCTTTGCTATTTAGTTTGGTTGCACATCTAAATTATTCACATCTCATGTCACACTCAAGTTGTTCTTTGGTACTTATAAATTGCATAAAGGAAGAGCACAAGATTTTATTGAAATTGTAATAACCATGGAATTTCTCAGTACTTGGGTGAAAAATGTATGATTGAATTTTAGACCACATTCAGTATGTTTAGTTTGAATAGGATTGTTAAAATTTCTAATCATGATGGCTTCTAAAGGAAAAAATAGATAAAATTCACTCAGTGTCATTCAAAAGAACTTTGTCATGTAATCCTTCCCTTATCAAATTTATACATTTGAATAATGTGAAAGTCAATTCAGAATGAATGATTTAATATTAAGTATTAATACTAATATTTTAATAAAATGGAATATTGTCAGTTCCTTTTTTATCTTCATTTGGAAATGGAGGTAATAATCCATGTTTCAGGATATAAAATAGGATCTGATAAAACATTAATCTATAACTCAAGAAGATGAAAGACCTAAGCTGTACCTTTTTGTTCTCTTCATACTGATATTTGCCATTTTATTGTTCTAAAATGGAAGAGATAGCCTGAATCAAAATTACTGTAACTATGAAAATTATTTCACTTAAAAAAAAGATTATCAATCTAAATACAGATTGAATAAAGTACTCATTAATATACTTTGGTAGCCAATATGTATTCTTTATTCTTATCCACTTCAAGTTACTTAGTAAGTCAACTTTATAGCATTGCTTTAAAAGAATGAGATGTTGGGGCTGGGGATGTGGCTCAAGTGGTAGCACGCTCACCTGGCATGCGTGTGGCCTGAGTTTGATCCTCAGTACCACATACAAACAAAGATGTTGTGCCCGCCGAAAACTAAAAAATAAATATTAAAAAAAAATTCTCTCTCTCTCTCTCTCTCTCTCTCTCTCTCTCTCTCTCTCTCTCACTCTCTCTCTTAAAAAAAAAAAAAAAAAGAATGAGATGTTGGTCAGATGCAGTGGCACACACCTGTAATCCCAGAAGCTCTGGAGGCTGAGGCAGGAGGATTGCAAATTCAAAGAGTGCCTCAGCAATGTTGAGGTGCTAACCAACTCAGTGAGACCTTGTCTCTAAATAAAATACAAAATAGGGGGATGTAGCTTAGTGGTCAAGTACCCCTGAGTTTAATCCCCAATCCCCCCCCCCAAAAAAAAATGAGATATTATTTAATTTCTTCTGGCATAATAGGTATTTTAATTATGAATTTTATTTAAAGTGTACTGAAAATTATGAAAAAGGCAAAAGTATTTGTTTTAAATATATTTTAAACATAAGTTTTTTTTTATTCTTAATCCTTAATTCAGAAATTGGTTCCATAAAAATTTGGAACACCATTTGGAGATAGTTGTCAATATGTTGACAGATATCTTTTTAGATACTGTTATATCCAAAAACATGTTTTTCTCACATGTCAACCACTGGCACCTAATTATATGAATTAATGAGACATTCTGCATTTTTAATATTAGTCTATTTTTAATCTCCTTAGATTAATCTCAGAAGACATCCTCCTTTTGCTGTTTGCCATGAACTTGCTTATTGCAAAGAAACATTATGAACCTTGTAAAAATATACAAAGATTTCTACCATGCACTATTTCTTCTTGAAGGCATGTACTTGAAGTATCCCCATGTTCATCATTCTAATTATTCTGACTCATTCAATCAACATATCTGTGTTGAGCTCTTGCTGTCCATGCAGCTATGTTTTAGCACTGGAGATAGAGCTCAGAAAAAGATGAGAGACAGAACTCTGTGTCCCTGTGGAACTTATAGGAGGTTCATTATATCAGAGCAACCTAGACTTACCCTTTAAAAACTATATGACATTCACATTTGCAATAATAACTTGTCAGTTTGATTTGAATTTCATTTCAGTAATTGTGTGACTGGTTTTCTTCTGGTTCTTTAAAAAATCACTGTCTTATAAGAGTAACCAGGTTTTCCTTGGACAGATGTGTTGGTATAAAATTAATGTGAACCTGCTGACTGAAGATCTTTTTTGGCCCTAATGTTTTAGGGTTCTCCCACCATGTCTTTCTAGAAGGGGACACGCAGCCCCAAGAGCGACTGATCAACCAGTCATTAGGGGAAAACATCCCGCTCGCTCAAGGTCGAGTGAGCACTCTAGTGTCAGAACACTGTGTTCTATGCACCACCTTGCCCCTGGAGGGTCGGCGCCACCTTCTCCGCTTCTGACAAGGTTGCTATTCAGTGTCAGCCCAGCATTCATGTCCTGCCTCCGGGTGTTGGTGTGGTGTTGTATCTTCCTGAGCACTCGAAGCTTTCACTCATTATGACACCATAAGTTTTAATTCTTTTTCTGTGGCACTTAAATCTCTCCACATCCTCTACTACTTGCATCAATCTTTAATTCTGCCAGTTAGCTATCATTGAAACTTAAATTGACTGTGTTATGTCCTTTCATCTGTTTGTGGCATATTCATATACAATTTATTAATTATGTGAAATTCTGTATGATAAATTATTTGGAATTAAATATGTATTTGCTTTTTAAAAGTGTAAGAGGAATTAAAAAAATAACCTTCCATGTGTTCAGTGAAGTCTTAGAGCATCTTAAAGTTCTTCAGTTAAACAAAAAGTTTGAATGCCAACAGATGGAGGTCAGCTTATTCCTGGACAGTAGTAATGTATCTGCATGCTTCTCAAATTCTCATTTGTAATTTTAGTCCTTGTGTCAGTATATTTCATAGCATGTGTCCAGGGTTATTTTAAATACTTTTCAAGGTTTTTCCTACTTAAAGTACAAGTGAGTGGTAATTTGTAAAAGTATCTCCAACTAGAATTTATGTATGTCAGTTTTAAGTAATTCTAATATCAATTTAATAGGAGCACTTTAGGCAACAGCCTCTCATAAGTTATTTTTCTATATTTTAAGATCTAAAGGCTGTAATTAGATATGTTTGTTTCAGCACTACCAAACAGGAATAACTTGCCCAGAAAGCACAACTTCATGGAAAGTTAAAAAGAAGTGAATGGATTCAGCTCCATTCAGGAATTCATTATGCAAAGCTGTGTGTAGAAGACATTGATCTGTTCTTTTGAGCTCCTTTTGTATTATTCCTTTTACACATAGCATTAAAAAGAACTTGATTTTGCTTCCAATGACCCAGTTAGAGGTTTTATATCTGTTTTAATAGTAACAGGAAGAAGGGAAAGATTTTTTGTCTGACTGTATTGGAATTTCATCCCTCCCTCTGTTTTATGCCTGCAGAATGCATCGACAAGGAAGTCCAACCCAGTCTCCTCCAGCAGACACATCCTTCAGCAGTCGCAGGGGAAGACAGCTCCCTCAGGTGCCAGTGAGAAGTGGCAGTATAGAACAAGGTATCCTATATGGAGAGATCCTTGTCCAAAAATCTTGGATTTGAGAACCTCCTCTTTTTATAATCCTTTTATTAAATGAATAATATTTTGGGATAATATGTAGTTTGCTGAATCCTAAGAAGTTAAATTTCTTAGAATTTTTATCCCCAGTACCCCAGTGGTTCCTGGCATATACTTAGTTTTGTTGACCGAGTAAACCAACAAGTTTTAGCTGGTCACTTATCAGAATGGAGGCCTGCAAACATGGTTTTACAAAGGTAAAAAGATAGAAGATAAAATTAGGAGAACCCTAGTGTGATATGGTATTTTACATGTTAAAAGAGGATTTGCCTTAACCTATTTTTAAAACATATTTAAAAAATTAAAGTCATTTTGAATGCCTTACTAGTGTTTTTTTTTTTTTTTATTTTACCTTGATTAACAGCATCTTGTATTTTTATATAAGTTTAAAGATGGAAAGCTGTCTTAGAGCACTTACTTTAGAGATTCTCTCACTTTGAGCATGTATACATTATTTTCCTAACGGGAGGAGCGAGTGCACATGTGTGTGCATGTGAATGTGTGTGTGATTTGATAGCAGAAACTAAATTTTAAACTACATGAGCCAGATGATTTAAATAGTGGGTTAAAAGAATCAGTATTTATTGTATGCCCCATTTCTCAGTAAGTGACAAGATTTATCAGTGTTCATTATCACATATTTCTTATCAAGGATTTAAAAATTATTGAAATAACTTTTATTGAGTGGTAGTGTAAATGCAGTGAACTGATATTTGAACATGCATTGAGAATCTTCCTCCCTGTGAAACAACTGAAAGGTTAACATTTTGAATATTTTTTTTCAACAGTGTTGATTGTTGCTGATGTAAAACTTGCATTTCACTCCATATTGAGTGTGCTGGATACATTTCTCTCATTACTCGAAGTGCTTTACTGAATGTGTCACAGAAATGTTAAAGATCTGTGAAGATAAATACTTTGTCTCAAAGACTGATGTGGCATAGTTTGCCATGCAGAATAGTTGATTATAGAAATATAGTGTGGATTTTAAGAGGTATCAACTTATTAATAGAGTAATGCTGGTACAATAAACTCTGAATTTGTATTTTTTAAAATCATACTTCCTGTTGATATATCATGCTTTAGGTTTTAGGATTGTTTTAAAGGCATCAATTAATCTGGAAAATATGATACTTTGTGAAATCTGACTTTCTTTTCTAAAATGGCAGTTACTTTATTTACATGTTTAACAAACTTTTTTGTCTCTTTTCTGGGAACATTTTGAGAGAATTATCTATAATGAATGTTATTAAAACTAACCCAGATGAAATTATTTAACTTTTTAACAAATAAAAACTGGTGTTTATGTAAATTATTCTTCTTGAACTCCTGTTGCACAACTGAAAGACTACAGATTTTGGTGTTTGGCTACAGACTTGTTGTTACTGGTTATATTGATACTGAAAAAGTCATGTGCTCCTAAAATTCTTTGCATTTCCTCCAGTTACAAGTAAAACACTCTACAGGTTCATAAGCATATAATGGTACTGCATATAATTCTCAATGGCAAGATTGTAGTTGTGTTACTTCCATAGAAATAAGAATTGCTTCTGCAAAATCGGTTGGATTGTATGTTGAATTTTTTTTTATTTTTAAAAATTCATGTTTTGTTAAAATCAGGGTTACTCTTTATGATATTTATATTCACAGTTGTCTTTCAGAGAAATCATCAATATTTAAGAATTGAGTTGAGGTTGGAAGAAGGGAATGATTGAGTGACAATTACGGATTTTTTTGTTTGTTTTTTGCTGTTTAATATCACAAATACACTAGTGAACACTTTTGGTCATTTGAGGTTCTTGAAATAAAAGATCTAAAAGTCATATAGATACAGTTTTTGTAAAATGTAAAAAGAAGTATGTATTATATATAAGTGTTCTTTTCTACAAACAAAATATTTATGGTGTACTTTATGATGTTAATATATGTATTTGGGACTTTTGGTAAATAATACTATACTGTCTGCCATCATATTATTATGGAATTATTTCAAACTGAACAGCTCATATGATAGCTATATTTGTCCTAAAATATATTTTCAAAGGTAAATTTTTAATTTGATTAATGACCTAGGTAAGATTTTAGCACATGCTATTTAAGATTGATTGCAATATTGTTCTTGAGGCTATAGGATTATTGTTATTTTTTATTTTTCTATTATTTGTTTAATTTAGTTTTATCTTATGTGAAGATTGATATCAACTGCAGTTTATTTGTAATTGATTAATTTTCTCCTGCATTTGACTGACTTCTTGTCTCTTTAATTTTTTTTTTTTCATTTTTAACGAAGAGTGGTTTTCTGATTTCGTTTTTTGTTTGTTTGTTTCTTTCTTTCTTTTACTGGAGTTGATTAAAAGCTGATTGTTAAGACCCAATATTTCAAATGGTTTATATTCCTGGATAGCTATACAACTTTGTTGATGCACTTCTAAAATAACTTTTTTTCATGTTGTTTCTGTATACTGTTATATATATATATATATATATATATATATATATATATATATATATATATATATATATATATATATCATTGTTTCTAGTATGTATGCCAGGACAATTTGAATGACTTGATATGTTTTTTTCTTATAAATAAGATTTACTTTACACTCCTTGTACCCTAAAATCAGTATCTCTTATTTTAAAAGGCCAACATAACATTGGAACAGATTGCTTAATTTTTAAATAAAAGCATTTTTAAAGTGTCTTTTAAAAATGGGGCAGTGGAGGTGGGCATGGTGGCGCATGCCTGCAATCCCAGTGGCTCAGGAGGCTGAGACAGAAGGATCTCAGGTTCAAAGCCAGCCTCAGCAACAGCAAGGTGCTAAGCAATGAGACCTTGTCTCTAAATAAAATACAAAATAGGGCTGGGGATTGGCTCAGTGTTGAGTACCCCTGAGTTCAATCCTTAGTTCTTCCCACCCCCAAAATGGGGAATGTTAGCCTACTTGCTACATGAAATGTGATTGTTACAATAGATTTGGGTAAAAAGCAAAGAGATGATTACAGTACATATTTTGAGATAAAGATAAAGAAAATGTAGGTTGTAATATAGAAACTCTACTAGTATGTGAAAATACAGTGGGAAGACTTCAATAAAATTTCCTCAATTGTATTTCAACATTGTATTCTAATGTACTGAGAATACAATGTATTCTTATGTAAAGGGACTAATGCCAACATAATCAGTTATATAAAAATATGTAGTTTTCTAGCTGGTTTTGGTGGTGCACACCAGTACTCCCAACTGTTCAGGAGGCTGAGGCAGGAGGATCCTTTGAGCCCAACAATATGAGGCAAGCCTGGGCAACATAGAAAGACCTTGTCTCCAGGAGGAGAAAAAAAAAAATGTATGGCTTTCTAAACCCAATCAAGTGATTTTTTTTGCGTGTATGTTTGCTCAAATGGATGTCTTTAAAGAAGTATTTAAAGATCATTCATAAATTAAGAGTGGTGTGCCAATTGTTTTATGTTTCATTATTACATCTGCTACCTGAAACTCTTATGATATTTCCTTTTATAAATATCTATATAGGACAGTAAATAGTGTACTGACAGGGAGATAACTTAGATATTATGAAATATCTGACATTAGTTTCTAAAATCCAAGTAATTTCACTTTGGGATATTTATATATAATTAATTTGAGAAAGAAGAAAGAATTACTTAAATTAGAATATATTTTTCCACGTAGAAAATGTTACAGAATAGTTTCCATAGTACAGATAAAAAGCATACTTTAGTATAACTAAGAGTTTATTTTATCATATGCAATTTCAAATCATATGAATTTTTATCATTTTTTGATATAATTCTTATGAATATTAACTATGCTTTTAAATACATTTACATTAAAAGTTAAAAGTATTTTAGTAATATTGGTGCTAACATGCAATACTTTAAAGGCAAGAAAAATACTGTTGCATATGCTTTTCAAGTTATTGATACATACTTTTCATGAAAGCATATTAATATCCCAATTTTTTGTTTCATTTAAAATCTTTAAATTGCTGTATTCATTCTTCCTTTGATTGATTTTAGTACCATATTTGAGGTTTCCTCATGGTTTATCATTGCAATTGATCATGTCACATTATTTGTTATGCATTTTTATTATTCATGCCATTGTGTTAATTCACATTTCCATGTCTAACTATAAATTTGCTGATTTCTTTCTTTTGTTTCCATCATTATGTGCATTTAATTCATTGAAGAACAAGAAAAATATAACTCTTCCACAAAAGGTAAATATTAATGTAACTTTTTAAACATTTAATATTTTTACTTTTCTTTTATAATATACCAGAGTTATATAACTGTATTTATGGAAATAATGAGAAAATTATTTAGTTATTTCCCTGAAATGATTTTATAGGGTATTTGGTATTTTTTTATATTATGTGCTGTTCACATCAAAGAGAAAAACATTACTTTAAGAACAGTTTTATCTACATTGACAACTAGAAAACAATTCTCTTTAGAAAAGAATAATATATAATATTATATATATATATATTGATATTATATAACCACATAATAAATTTTTTTATTTGCTTATGTTTGTTTGTTTGCATTCCCCTCTTCTCATAGACAAAGGATTTAATTCTTACCTTCTCCTCAGATAGTATCTGTTGTGAAGGAGCAGCAAATCCCTGGATTTTACGTTCCAGGTAGCAGGAATCTTAGTATTCTAACCCCACTTCAGTCCTGCCTTGGGAAAGCTGCTACCTAGGTAGGAAATATCATTATGATACTCATTGATTCCTTCTTTCTGAGAGATGGAGGAAAGAAAACCCATTTAGCCTGCTATATTAATATATCACTGACCTCTTTATTGTTTTTTGAATCACATTTTATGTTTGGTATTTGTACTTGAGTTTCAAAACCAACCGGTTGCAGGCCTCACCCACACTTAATGCACAGCCCAAACCATGTCCTGCTCAGTATTATGGTTGGCGTGAAAATATAATATTCAAATATGAGTTTTTAACTTAATGTAATGATGTTATAGTAATGCCTAAAATTATATAATGCTGCGTAGTTTAATAAAGGTACTTTTATTCAGTATTTGAAAGGGGATTGATTTAATTTGTTGTCCATAGTAATCCTCAGAGCTGGTGCTGATAATAGCATCATCTCTGTTTTGTGAATGAGGAAACTGAATTTCAGAGTGATTAAGCAATTTTCCCATTCACACTACTGATCAGTAGTAGAATACATAGGTGATGTTTTATTTTGACCTCCTTCCATTTCACATGGATATATACAGTTTTAATAAGCACAAATCCCAAATATATTATCTCTAACTCAGTGAATCTGGGACTGTGTTATGTGTCTCACAATTATAAAGGGAAAATTGCAAATAATATTCAATTACTTATTTTAGTTTGAATTCATTAAAATATAATTATATCCATTTTCAGACACATAATACATGTATGTATTCTGGCATAAAGTGTAACATACTAGACAATAGATATTAATAAAAATAAAATAAATAGATATTAATAAAAATAAAATATTATTCAATGAGATCAAGATGTTTTAATACCTAAATGGCATAGATTTATGGCTAACATCTTAAATTTTTAGTTGAAGTGTCAGTAAGAACTTCATATTTAGTAATACAAAAGTGGGCAATGTATTTCTTCTTAGATTCAGAAGTTAGATTTCAAAGATAAATTTTAGTATGATAAGAGACTTAGAATTTTATAATGTAAATAGGTCACAAACTAATTTATTTATCCAAAAGAAAGAAAAAGGCTATAATTATTTATTCAGGGCTTTTTCTTTATTATTAGCCCAAAGCTATAATTAACTAGTCAAAACAAAAGTCCATAAGTGATATGAAATTTGCATGAAATGTACATATTTATGACCTTGCTATAGAGCATGGTAAATTGTTAGCTCTTTGTATTTATAAATAAGGTAAGTATATCCTGTGTGAGAGGAGCTGTCACCCTGCCAAGTCTTCCTTGGAGAGAGGATGTAGCAGTGCCTCATAGAACAGACCATATAGCTGGAAGCAACATAAAGGGGCACATCCCAAATGCATATAGCAAGATAGAGAGCTGCAGAGAAGGCTGTACTTTCCCTCGGAGATTTAAGGCTGCACTGTTCAGTCACCAAAAATGACTTTTAAAGCCCAGAAAGGGTAGGAGAAAGTTAAAAAAAAAAAAAATCTTCACAGTCATATTTTAGGCTCAGATATCTAAAGAATGAGAAGGTTCACAATATAGAAATCCCACTGCCCTGAGCTGTGTCCCTCTTTTCTGACACTATCATTTGGAAAATTCAGATTATTGTGAGTCCTTGCTCCCTCAATAAATGAGACTGGGACATACCATTCCTAGCTGACTGTGCGGGCCAAGAATTTCAATAGTTTGGTTTGTTTTTGATGATATATAGATGAACTTGTCAGACAACCAGTGGCTCCAGTTTGTCAGTGATAGAAAGGTTTCCTGAGATGCAGGATAATATCAGGCAAACTGGATACCCTGACCACAGGGGAACAATTTATTAATTTTCCAGCATATATTTGTAAGGTCACATAAAGAGAAGTATAAAATGCCATTAACATTATCAATATAGTATTCATTATTATATTAATAGATAGTATTGAGTATGTCTTATAAGTTGATGTCTTAGCTAAGAATATTATATATTTTTCTATTATATTTTCTCAGGAACCTGAGACATAACAATTAATATCAACATTTTCTAACTAAGAAATAAGGCTTCTAAAGATTAAAAACTTGGCCCATTATCGGTCATTCTTCTGGTAGGTGGTAGGACAGGGAACTAGAAATAAGCCTCCCTCCAAAGGCTTCCTTTTTAACCACTTTGCTTTAGAGGCTCTCCATCATTCAGACGGAATTTAATGAGTACTTACTGTGCATGCAACACAATGTAATTATAGGAACACATGTTTTACAGAAATAGAGTCAAAGGGGTTTAGTAGATTGCCTAGGGTAATAAAGCATCTATTTGGAAGAACCAGATTTTGATGCCACAGCCTATATTCTGTCCCCTGTACCATGTTGCTGTAGCATCCACCTCTCAGAGCACCAGGATTTTGGAGAAGGCCACTTAATCCTTACCTTTCCCTGATGACCCAGTTTTTCACCACTCAACACGATCTATACCTGAAGTGCCCTTAAATTGCCATGTAGCTTGAGAAACAAATCCAATGTATTTGAATAGACAGTACATCCTTGGACTTGATGAGTTAACTGAGGACCAGTCAACATTCATACAACTTCATTTACTTTTAACTTCTTTTATGTTGAAAATTGAGAGACCATATCATTTTAGGCTTCACAGACTGCTTTTAGGCCTATTTTAAATTATGCATTCTAAAAGTAAGCCAATTTTTCCATCTCTGCTACATTTCTTGGACAGTTTTAAAGAGCCCATGAATGTAGTTTGGGGGCATCGAAATAATGATATAAGAAGATCAAAACTGAACCAGAAATTAAATGACTTCAAGGTGAGAAAAAATGTTATTATCATAATGAATTTCTAATTTATATGACTTAGATACTATTTCTTAAGTTCATTAACTTTTTGGCTTTTGGAGGCAATTTCAAAATCTAACAAAACATATTTAATTATCTTTTCTACAAATGTGAATTTCCTTTATTATAAAATATGTGTAATATGAATATTGAAAGTCAGTTAGACTTTAAATTATTTTAACAGGACAAATAGTAAGTAGCATTTTGTTGCTTTTTGTTTTCTTTTTCACAAATAAAATATGTAATTGTAATCAGATCATAGGGGCTATTTAAGGATTGTCTCTAGTTAATTCTATTTTTAAGTACCAGCTTTCTATAATAGATGCTCAAATAAATAACATGTACTTTTCCACTTTAAATGTTAACCAAAACAGTTGGAGTCTATCTTGTGGAAATAAATTATCAGACTATGATCATTGACTTAATTAGATGCATTTTACATTAAAAAGTGAAAAACATGAATTTTATTAATTTTATGTTACATTAGTTATTGTATAAATGAATTTGAACATTTATTTATTTTAATAGTGTACTGTGATGGTGAAACATATAAGAATATATTATATGCTTGACTTTCGCTTAAATAAGTAAACTAATTTGTGTGCTTTTAGCATCAGTATTGTCTAATTATCTTCAAGTAGTACCAAAGTGTTTCAATTTAAATTACATTTTATTATTATTTAGTAGTAGCATATTGGACCAGGGGAATCATTTCTTTTTATTTTAAGTTAAGTCTTCCAAGGTTTAGGATATAGCTCTGTGGTAGAGTGCTTATGTAGCATGCATGAGTTCCTGGATTACATTTACAGCATAAAACAAAACTAAACAAAAAACTGTTTCAAGGTTCAAGTTTTTTATTCTTCCAAAACATTGCTTTTCTTGAACAGTGAATATGAATATTTTTGAAAAAATATTCAGAGCTCTACTGTTTAGAAATTTATTAGTAAAAGACTGTCCCTTTCTGTTTTTTGTTTTGTTTTGTTTTGTTTGCCACAAACCCACAAATACAAATGCAGAAATCATTCTAGCCTTCTCTTTAAGCATTGAGGCTCTTGTGTGCAACAGCCCATGTTAGAAATTATGGTTTTGATCTTATTTTCCCATTCTGCCAATTGAAACATATCATAGTCTTTAAAGCTAGTATCATAGTATCATAGTCTTTAAAGCTTCCAGGATTTAGCATGTGACCAATGACCCTCAACTTACAAGATATGCCCCAAGAGGGATTACATGACTTTCCCTTTCTTCCTGAGCTTTGTAGAGAAAGTGCAGAAGATACTAAATGGCAAGCAGGCAATCATTAGATGGGTAGGCTCTTTGATGTATTTTCTCTGAAATCGCATGTGTCCCCTAATTAATTTAAAATATGGGAAGAGATTGTCAAAAGTCAAAGTTGAATATAGCAAAGTTATGCCAAATGAAAATTTTCAAGATAGATCCTGTTGTCATTAATGTTAATGAAATAATAAAAAGTGATGGATAAACATGGCAGAGATCCCTTGGGTGAAAGGTGACTTCCTCAGTGTTCCCCCAGGGAAGCCTAATTACACAGGCCACTCTTTGTCAAAATTATATTAGGACTGCCTCTTAAGGAAAACAGTGCTCCTTCTCAAAACCTAAATGTGTTTTGAAGAACTATTTAACCCAGAATAGCACAACATGTCAGATAAATGCCAGTTTCATTTTATTTTTTTGTTTTTTTAAATCTACAGAGGACTGGAGTTTTAGGTATTACTCTGGACTTTGACAGTTTTAATAGGAAAATTGATACCTGGAGGTGGAAATTGTGAGCTTTGTTTAAGATAGCTTAGTTGAAGTAAGTGTGCTAAAACAAGGCATGGTCTTGTGGTTCTCGCTGAAGTAAGATTTGAGTAACTGTGTATGCAAATATCCTCTTTCACATGTGCCATGTTCCATTTTCAGTTGTCTATTCCAAACTGACTATTTTTTAAATGTGCTATATTTGCTTAACATGTGTTATTGTTGCAATTTGTGTTCCTCTTACTGGATAGATATATCTTTTCTTTTATTGTTTATATTACTACTGCATAATCCTTAATATCCAAGAGTGCAAGGGCACAAGGGTAACAACTTGAAACATTTCTACTGCAAATTGAAATGCATTTGATTCCAAGAAAATGACCCAGTATGTGGAAATTTGAACATAGTAAAAATATTTTTAACATTTGATATTTATGTATGTGTAGGGGTTATTGTCATGTGGAAGTTTGAGAAATATATCAAAGTTGCTTACTTACTTGTATGACTTCAAAAATAAGGAAAAAAATATAAGGATGAACGTTCAAGGAATATGTTACTTCTTAAATTTAAAAAAAATACACAATAGGAATAGTGGCATATATATAAATGGTGAATTTTCTTCCTCTATACCTATAATTTTGGTAAATCATATATTGATGCTGGAAAATTAGATAATAGAGCAAAAGATAGTCATTATAATTTTTCATTTTTGCAAATGTGAAAAAAATTTAAAGACTTTAATAATGCCTATTAAAATAAGATAGACTACAACATCAGAAATTACTCTTAAGAAATCTCTTCTCTTGAGAAATAAAAACTCTGAATGGAAGGATATAGCAGGAATTAACTGAAGGAATATGAACTAATGGATGAAAGATGATGAGCCTAGGAGTGTAATTTAGGCACAATCAATTCCCATTCCTAGGTTCTTACATTTTGCAACATTGTTTCTAGATGTATGGAGAATTGGTCCATATTAAAAATACGTATTCTTCTAAAGCCTAAGATAAAGTAAGCAGAGACTAGTATTACCTTTAAAAATTTTCAAATATCAAACCATCTTACTGGATAGAATATTTCAAGATCTAGTTAATAATTAAATTGTCTTCATATTTAGTCTTTGTATAGCTTATACCAACTGCAATTCAGTGAATTACATCTTTTTCATCTTTTATTACATTTTAATCTCTACATTAAATTATGCCTTATATCCAATTTCACACTGTCATTGAAGTTATTTGTTAAAATACTGTACTTCAAATAACGGGTTTTTTTTCCACTGCTGTCAGTAACTAAGACACTTGGTGTTTCATACAAATACTTCACTCCACTTGACAACTTCCACTGCTCTTCTTGAGAGATGCCTTGCGGGAAGGGTGTGGCTTCACTGTCACAATACTGTCATTGTATGTCCAAGCAGAAAGGAAGCAGGGATGTTAGTTTTTTTATTTATAAATATGGTACATATCATACCTAACTAGATGGACTTAATTATCCTGTCCAGATATTATCGTGAATCTCCTTTGACCCATGCATTAGCTAAAGTTCTTAAAAAGTCAAATGCTCATAATCTTTTTACTGTAATATAACTACTAGTATAGAAGTTTGTATTATTTCTATTCTCTTTAAAATTGTATTTTACCAATAATACTTGAAAATATTAGGATTAACAATATATTGATACAGATTATTTTCCATTTAGACACAAATGTGAAATTTTAAATTCATGTTAATTTCTCAATACATAGAGAAATTTGAAAGATATAGGAATTTTGAGATTAGAGCAAATTTATTTTTATACAAGTAAATTCATGAAAAATTTCAATCAAATTTATGCAAATTTAATATATAAATTACAATGTACTAAATTACACTTAACTATGATATTTATAATATTTTTAAGAAAGTTGTAAATGTCTAGCAAGTCAAAGAAGTTTCCTAAATAATAGCAGTTTCTTTGGATGTGATATTATAGAAATTTTTTGATGATTAGTTAAGGTACATTTATTAATTATGGTTAAGCTATTTAAAACTAAATTTTTAGTCATAGGCCTCTTTAATAGATATTATGAAAGACATCTGGAAAATGCGTTATAGACACAAAATTTGCAAATGATAACAGCTTGTTGAAAAATTCATCAAAGAAAATCCATCTTTGACCATGGATCTTTGCTAAATATATTTAAAGGCTGAAATCATTAGCAGATTTTCTATGGATTAAGAATTCTTAGCAAAGTGTTTGACCTGAAAGGAGAAATAATTATTTAAATATGGGTCTTTTTTAATGTTTACTAATGCTTTCCATTATAAAATTAAACGAATTATAGTACTCTGTTAAATTATAGTTACTTTTCTTACCTTGCCTGCTCCAATCATAGTTCTTTTTGTTGAGTTTTAGAAGATAAAAAATATTTTCAGGAGAGTGGTTTTAATTCGTAAAAGTTAAGTTCCAGTCTCATACTTTATTAGTTGTAGTGTTGAGTTGATTTTTGACATATGTAGATGCATCTGAAAAAAATACCAGCATTTGTAAAGAACAATGAATAAAATTGCCTTGAAGAAAAGGAATTTTGTTCAATAAATATTTTTGGTAAATTAATATGTGATTTTTTTAAGGCACAATTTATTCAACATAAAGCATTTCATTTAACTGAAGGCTTATAGTAAATATTTTCAATCCTTTAATCTTCTAAATATATTTTTATAAAATTGTGTTGTTAATTACATTTTAGGGGTTAGGGAAGGTAAAATGTTCAATAAAATATTTTGCTTTCTGGGATTATAATTGAAATACAGTTTATAGTAAACATTATATTTTTTGACAGTGTCATATATAAGCTAAATTTTTATTAAAAAACTAAATGAAATTACATTATTGTAGAAAATGGGAGGGGTTATTTAACTATGTATTTTCTACATTTATGAATTTTTTTATAAATGCAAGCCCCAAAGTCTCCAATTTTTTTAGTCTTTCTATAAGGAATAGTGATAGACATTTTAATAAGTTTGTTAGAGTACTACCAGCATTCAGAGTGCTTCTAAAGTGGGGATTCAATTTCAAGATGTAGGAGAGAATTGGAAAATATTTTATATTTTAATTTTGCTATTAGAATTAAAATTGATAAAATAATATAAAAAATTTAAATGATGATCAGTAATCATTCTTCTCAAAGTAAGATATTTTAGCTCTCTGGTCGTATGGTTAATTTTACTTATAGTAAACATACAAGGGATAATCACATTCCAAGGTTCTAATACATCTTTAATCATTACTATTTGTATGAATTATGTAAATTATTGGAATTATATCTTGGATGATTCAAATTTGTGATATGGTGTTTTACTTGATATATTTGTCTTAATATTTAGCTTGACACACCTATAATTCAGAAATAATTTCATTTTATCTACAGTAGGCAGCTGAGAGATAAAATGGAAAACCACCAAAATCTTTGGCAAAGTTAGAGCTTCCATATTCCTACTGAAGGTTCTTCAATGGTTATGAAAAACTTTTTTCCAAAACATGATAACTTTTAAAATAATTATATCATTAAATATGCACTAAAAACATGCTGTCAGGAAATGAGAAATACTACAAAAATGTGTATAATATTATGTAATTATCTGGCCTTCTGATATGAGTAAGTAAATGATAATGTATTTGCATTCTGCTTCTATTGTTAGAATTGGAGAAAAAGCACTAGGATAGCACAGCAACCGCAATTTTGCTGGAGAGTCAAGAGATTCACTCTTGATTTTGAGTCATAATATTAATTTAGAGGGTTTTTTTTTGTCCTTAATATATTTAAAAGATGTCAGCTTCAACTCCTTTGGGTATGAATATAGTATATTAATCGTATCTGGAAGGTAAAAATGAAGTCATTTAAAACTATCCTTAGATTCGTTTTAGTATGCACTACTGTCTTATGATTTGGTCTGGAGCTTTGCAAAACGAATATTTAAAATCAACCATATCACTAGCTAAAACAATCTATTTAGAGATATGAGGTTGTGTTTTGGCAAAATTCAATCACTGGAACAATTTCAAACTGCTTCAGTCCAGAAGCTCTTGGGAAATAATCATCATTGTCCAAGCAATCATCAATCCTAAAAACTATATGATACTAAAAGTGAAGGTTACAAAGCTATGAACTAATAAATGTCAAAACATTCTTTAAAAATTTTAATGTCATTTGGTGAGGATAGTTAAGCTCATTTTACTTAAATTTGTTTTTATTGGAAGTAGTGGTTACACCAAATTGCTTTAAACTTTAATTACAAAGTAAAACTGAATATAGTTCATTTGATTTTCTCAATGATTAAAGTAAATGACTGAGTGTATATCCATAGGTATCCACACCATGGGAAGAAAGCAGAGAGCAGATATTTGCACATTTTCTATATTGCTAATGGATTTCTATAAATATAATGAACATTTTTAATAACTCCATCTCAGTTTCTAATTACTCTCATTTAGCACTTTGCATTATGATTTTTCCTTTTGACTATGTGTTGTAAAGTAATAATTTTCTAAACTACTTTTCTCAAGCTCTCTGTTGAACCGTCTAAGAATTGTAATGGTAGTGACCATTAATTGTCTGAAGTCAGCATTTTCAAAGCAAGTGTGTGTCATTGCTTAATTCACATAACTGTAATGATAGAGATTAAGATTGTCTAATTTATTGAATTTAGCAAAGTGAAACATTTAATGAGTTGGTGCTAAAAGTATGATTGAAACACTTAGGCATAAATTTCAGATTTTTTTGTATTTATATCTTGGACTATTAGTCTGTACCTGGACACATAATAAAAGTTATCTGTTTACTTAATTTTAAAGTGGGTGTCATGTCATTTATCAAAGATGATAAGCCACATTTAAGCACTTGCATTAGAAAAATATGTCAGCACATGCTTTTGTAAACTTTGTGTCAAAGAGATGAAATCAGCAATCAACTCAATCAGATATATCAACATTTCCATTAACTTTTAAACCATTAAGGTCACTTGGCAGAAACCTCACCGTATTGGCCATCAAAGAAAAATTCTTTCTCTCCTCTCCTCTCCTCTCCTCTCCTCTCCCCTCCCCTCCCCTCCCCTCCCCTCCCCTCCCCTCCCCTCCCCTCCCCTCTCCTCTCCTCTCACACACACAAGTTAAAAACAAATGTTAGCACTTGTTTCAGATATTAAGTAGTCTGGGAGTTTAACAAAAGAGAATTTGAAAAAGAAATTATTATTTCTCCTCAAGTGCAAGTATAAATTTTAAATAGTTTACTCTACATATAACTATACCCTTAGGTCTTTATTCCCCTTTATTTATAAAACACACAAACATTAAAGACAATGTTTTGAAGCTAGGATGTTTGTGATGGATTCTGACTTTAAAAATAACTCATACTTTATTGAAAATTGTAATTTTTTCTCTCTAAACAGTCACAATTGCTGCTTAGGAGATTGATAAAGGCTTAATTGGAAAACATTACTTTGCATATTATAAATCAAGAAGCTAAAATAGTATATCTCACTTTCATAACATGAATTTTATGCATGTGGTTCAGACATGGCCTTCAGAAACAGAGAGCGCTAATCTTTTATGTAAGTCAGTCCATTTGTAGGAGTTGCAAATATTCATGAGAAGCTGTCAAAATTTATGAATTACTAAGAATGCCTCAAGATTAGATAATTAACAGTTAAGCAGTGTGTTTAGGTGACTACTGTTAGCTGAGGATGTTAAGTGAGTGTGTGCATGCATGTAAGCATGTGCATATATGTGTGATGTGTTAAGTACGCATATTTGTTTTCCCTATATATGTACATGCAACAAACTATTGATTAAATTGAAAACATTTTCACAATTAAATTTAGTTTCTTATAATCAGTTATGAAGGGAATTAAAAATAATTTGTGTTAGATAAAGACATAGGCTCGGCTACTTATCTTTTGTTACTAACATTGTGTTCCCCATTCTGTGTAATTTTAATCATGTTCATCTTAAGATTAACAGTTGCTGGTATTGTATAGTTTGCATTTTAATTTATTTATCATGTTATTTCTAAATTTCATTTAATTGAAGTCATTTCAAAAGCATTGAAATCTTAAACCATTCAGTTCCTTAAAGGTGCTTCATGTGTTTTAATAGGCTTCCATTGTGTGTTTTTGCAGCAAGCTTAGTAGTGGAGGAGCGAACAAGACAGATGAAAATGAAAGTCCATCGATTTAAGCAGACAACAGGGTCTGGTTCTAGTCAAGAACTTGATCGCGAGCAATATTCCAAGGTAAAATCAGTAGTATCCAACCAATAGTCTCCCTTTTAGAAATTTGTAGTTTGTGCATTGGCCAGGATGAGCCAGCACTGTTACATGAGTTGTCACGGAATGACAATCTTATTACTGTCATTTCTCCTAAAGACTGAAAAAACTCTCCTTCCTCTTGATATTTTCACAATATATAACTTTTTTGAAATATATTTATTAACTTGGAATTAATAGTTTTCTGAAATGAAAACATAAATACTTGATATTATAAGTCACTTATGGTTGACATTTGTCAAGTTTACAAAAACAACAAGATATGTGAAGCTGTTTTGTTGCTTGAATATCATTTAAATATTGCATTTAAAATATCAAGATACATATTTATAGTCTTAACCACTTTTTCAGGCTGATGTTGATTATAGAGATTTCTTAGTGAATGACTAAAATTATGTTGTGAGGTTTCTTACTGATTAGTCTTTTCCAAAAATTTTTTAGTTATAGATGGACACAACACCTTTATTTTGTTTATTTATTTATTTATTATATGGTACTGAGGATAGAACTCAGTGCTTCACATGTGTGAGGCAAGTGCTCTGCCACTGAGCACAAACCCAGCCCTTGATTAATCTTTAGTAAGGATAAATAACTGCTTTCAAACCCTTAGAAGCTGAAGTCACACAATTTCAAGTGCCAGTAGCATTTATTCTACATCAAATATTATTTTCTAAGGAGTCTATAAGATGCTAATTACTGTCTAGTAAGTTTAATTAAAATATAGAATTTTATACTTTAGGAGGTAAGTTATGTATATTATCTGGTTTACTTAAAAATCTTTCTAAAATTACTGCAAAAGTAGCAGCATCCATTATAGGTCAACCTTTGTTATCATTTGATATAAAGAAATCTTTTTGGAAAGAATTACTGATTAGAAAGCAAAGTAAATAAAAAGAAAACACACTAAATTAATATAGTTAGCCTGAAATAATGACTAGATAAACCTATTTAATTTTAAAGCTTAAAATATGGACTAGAAAAACCAATAATGCATTTTCAAAACTTGAAAGATAGCCAATAAAAAACAAAACACACTTTTTAAAAAAAGAAACAGATATTCAGTGAATAATATAAAAAAAAGTAAATATAGTTATAAAATTTAATTTGCTACCCATACTAACACAGAGTTATTCATGCTATAAAGTCTGTCACTTTACACTTTATGTTAGATGAAAAAGGGTTTTCAATATACAATGCATAGGGTCACTGTGATCCAGGGATGCCAATTCCCGAAGAGTTTATAACAATTTTTTAAAATGTAGATTCAGTAAAGGTAAAACACAAAATTGTTAACCAGAATATTTTCATTTTGTATACAATTGCTGATTCCAGCTCTGTACATCTTTTCTGCAGCTTATTCTTTATGTTATTACCACCAAGTCAGCTTACTTATCTGTCACTTTTATTTTACAACAAATGGGATAAGACCTAGAAGACGGAGTAATTTAGGGTTTTGGTTTCTTTTGTGTTTTTTTTTTTTTTTTTTAATCCTTCTCTACAGTTAGAAGAACTTATTCAAAAGGTTTTTTGAACTGGAAGGACTTCATTAAAGCCAGAAATACTTTATTGATTTCTTAGCATTATGTCAGAGGTTAAGGTCAAATAGAACTGCCAGGGGAGGTTGGGCCCCCATAGCAAGCAGGAAGGAAGGAAGTAAAGAATCAGTAAAATACTGACAGCCTTTTGGATCATTCTGAACTAGGACTCCAATCCTTAATGAGTTCATCAAAAAACTTTGCAGAATATAGAGCTCTAAAAGTCCAAATCATCACTAATACTTGTAGTCATGGTAAATCAAATGTAGGTTTATCTTGTTTGGGAGATACCCATTCTGTGGCTCATAGCAATTTAGAACTTGAAAGAACCTCAATATAGTATTTTATTTCAACTACTTATTTACCAAAATTTTGAACACTGAGGCTCTGAAGATAGGTGACTTACTGAAATTGATAAAGCCTCTCTGTGGAGTGATTTGGGACTTAATTTTTTATGCTTCTTATATTGCTGAAATGCATATGTTACTCCTGCTTGATTCAAAGGTTCCCATTGACTGCTAATTTACATTTGAATATTCTATCCTCCCTCCCCCCTTTACATAGGCATCCTCTGTCTTTTATTGCATTTGAATATTTTAAAAACATTGCTTTCAAGTATATTACTGTTATTCTTTAGGAATATATTGATTAACTCTAGCACTTAATAAAATTACTATAGCTTTTAATGCCAGTAAGTATGAGATCTAAGGTATAGTAGCTTTAAGAACTTGTAAGAATAGATGATGGGAAAATATGTAAAATAAAATAGCAAATGATTAGCTCATTTTTTACTTAATATGTCAAGTAAAATATACATATTCATATTGGACTAATACTCCCAATATTATTTTTATGAACTTTTTAATTGATACATGAAAATAAAAATTGTACATGTTAATGGGATTTAAAAGATGGTTTTAGTAGCCATTTCAGCTAGTTCAAACCTCCCTCATATACTTGAGAAATTATCTTTCTTGTTTTTTAAACTTTTGCACCAAGCATTTTAATATATTCTGAAAATATCTCTTTTTACTGCTTTAATTGAGTGTCAGTATTATCATAAATATAATAAATTAAATTTTGAACTTTATTCTTTTAATACCATTTCTATTTATTTGACATTTTAGATGAAGCAATACACCTTTGTTGAATGTATTGCCAAGTTAAAATAGTTAACTGTTCTTAAAATACTTTTAATTAAACATCAGAACTATGTATTTTTTCAGGGCATAAAATAATCTCATGAATATAATTCCTGAGATGTTTTTTGAAACGTGGCACCTCTTTAAAAATATTAAGTAATGCTAACATCCATACTGAGTAAGGAATTATCACTAACTTTGCTTTTGAAAAGACATAAAACTGCTTTGGCATCCTTAAAATGTGTCTCCAGGTTATTTTTTCATTGATGTTAGTCAGAGTTGCATGCTTTAATGATGGGTTGAACTCATACTTGGAGGGTAATCACATTTAGGCATTCACATTTTGAAACTGCTTATGTTTCTGTAACACAGGAACAGTAGCCAAAACTGATGGGATGTGTTTTGTAAGGTAGCTGCCGAGTATTTATTATTGCTTACTTCTAAAAACAGCAGCCCTATATTTAGAGCCTTCCTTCTCATTAATGACTTATTTTTCTGCTCTGTGATCAGTAAAAATTCCTCCTGGGAAGATCCTGTTCTTCAAAATATAATTAATATATTTCCACTAAAATACTAAATTGTTTAATAAGAAATTTAACCATACTCGATGCAAAGACCTATATAGCAAATTGAGTAAAGAAATGGCTTGTAGAAAGGGAAGGTTTTGTTGGAGAAATACTTCTATTTACACTCACACACACTTGCTCTGTAGTCTTATTACTTAATGTTGGCATTACCAAATAAAGGGAGCATTTCTTCTGGGTGTCAATACAATGCTAGAAAATCTCCTATAACTGGATAAATTCTTAGGGTATTAGGTCCCATTTATTTCTATTTCTTTCTTGGAGAAGCTATCATTCTAATACATTTGGAAACATAGTCATTACATCTCTTTTATCATGATAATATATTTTTAAAAAATAATCCAAGAGCTTAGTTTGTACCCCAGCATATATTAAAACTCAGTTTGTATTCCACAATGACATAAATTGTACCACATCTACTCTACAAATTAAAAATAATTGTGGTCAAAAATCAATCATGTCAGGATTGTATGATGAGATATGAAAGAACTTGCTTGGTAGATTGAATTATCACATTAATTTCAAAACATTAAGCCATATTAATTTTAGATCAAATAAAATTATATAATTAGCTTGGTTCAGAAAAATCATAGCATATGTGAATTTCCTTTGGATTATAATCTACCATATGGCTTTTAAAGGTAAATACAATTATGAAAAATACTTTAGAAGAATAATTTTATGCATATTTTATAATTTGGGAATTGTATTCATACCTGATGTAAAATTCTTTGACCAATATATACACATGAGATGTGAAGAATTAAAACATAAGTATTTTAAAACTAAACTACTCTTATATAAGGAATTATGAAGTAAATGTGAATCCTTTATCTAGGGTTATTTTTATAGTTTTTTAAATACATTTTGTATATATAAAGCCAGGTTTTAGCATGAGCTTATGTAGTATATTTTAGCAAGACAGTTGAGATTCATTAAAACTCCTGATTTGGATTATCAGATAATAGATGACTTTTTTCTGAGGGTTCAATGAACATTGATAGATAACAACATTATTGCTTATAAATCTAAAATCAGATTGCTTAGCAGGAAACTTAAATATTCAAGTGTTTAGTTATGATTTCTTTTATTTTTATGTAAGAATTTATAGTATTTTACCTTCTAATACCTAAGAAAACTCATATGTTATAAATTTTTAGTTTTATATAATTATATTACCTTACCATTATAATTATATTGCATATATAATAATAAGCTATTTACTGTGTGGTTCATTGCAATAAGAGAGTAAAGTAGAAAGAAGAATAAAATGCCTCTCTTGATAAATGCATGTTTTAATCTTTTACCTGATAACTCCTAAAATCTTAAAAAATTCATAAAGACAAATATCTGATATGTGTCTATTGAAATAGTAATAGGAGTCACATTTTACTTTTAATAGTTAATAATTTAAATCCAAAAATATCTTTAAAAAACAATAGAAAGAATGATAAAGTCCAGTCATTGCTCTGTTGCTTTACTCAGTTTTGTCATGTCCCCTCAGCTTTAATATCAGCTTTTGTGTGTGTGTGTGTGTGTGAAGAGAGATATTTGTTTGAAGAAATTTGAAAGGTAGAGTATAATGTCTTAGAAGAAAAGTACACAGGTGAATTGAGTAGTTTTAGAAAGAATGAACAAATATAGGCGATGAAAGCAGTCTGTCCCATGAGTAGAGTGGAAAATGAACACAAGAGGCAACAGTGAAAACAAAAACAAGAAACTGATGTTCAAGAAAAAAGTGAATAATACAATTTTAGATTTTAATCATATACAAATAATTCATTGAATTGCCCATCCAAACATTTAAATTTTGTGTTCAATCTTCATAAGCCATTGTTTATCATTGAAAGGATAGTAGATTTTTATATTGGAAACCATGTTAATGTTTGGATTATTTTAGTTTCCACGCCTGCTTTTACAAAGGTACACTTTTATTTGATGTGGGTTAAGTAGTCATTTACCTCACCATCTGTGTCTCTTTTTTTCATGATCTCATGATGGAGCTCACCCTTTCTTGTTTTTAATCTTTAGTATAACATACATAAAGATCAGTACAGAAGCTGTGATAACGTCTCTGCCAAATCATCAGATAGTGATGTCAGTGATGTGTCCGCCATTTCCCGAACCAGCAGTGCCTCACGCCTCAGCAGCACAAGCTTTATGTCAGAGCAATCTGAGCGCCCCAGGGGTAGAATCAGGTGAGTTGGCAATGCTGTTTATACTAACTGGATCTTTATCCATGGTATAAAATGTGACTAGCTTCCAGAATATTCTTTCTTGGATAGAGTTTAGTTCAACTAGCAGAAACATCTCATTAAAATAACTTGGTGGGTTGAACATTTTCTAAATTCTGTGTAGTATGACTAACAAAATGTTAGGTTCTACCTATTATCAGATATTCTTCATTATTATAGTCATGAGTTTAGAGGTTCCTCAGTCACATTTGTAGGCATTTCTTTTAATATGATGAAATCCACAGAATATCCTTACATCCAATGTCAGGAAGCTCTTTCTGTAAAGGGCCACATGGTAAATACATCAAGCTTTGCAAGACAGTATCAGCCATATCTATCAACTGTGTCATCGTACTGTGAAAACCATACAAATAAATGCATGTGGCTGTCTTCCTTCCTATCTAGCTGTCTCCAAATGCAGAGAGCAAACTATATTTTCCCAGTTGAGTGTAGTGTGCCCACCTCTACTTTAATCCCATGATGGTTGGTCTATTTTCAGGATAGGGTGTACTGGATATGATAACAAAATACACATTCCTAGTTCATATTATGTTAGTTGTATGTCAGAAATTTTCATCAGCTTCATTAATCACCCATAGTGCTCTTGTGTTATCACAAGGCACATACCATACTTGAAAGGGAAAAGACCTCAGACCTTCAGATACTATCTAAAGTAAAGCAGACTGATTGTGGACAAAGCATATTTTATATTTGTTCTTCAAAAGTTTGCAAAAATATATTTCATGCAAGGAGTTTTAGGACTGATGAGAATTCCAAATACAGATGTTAAAAATAGGAACAAATACCTATTATTATTATTATTACAAATACCTGATATTATTGCACATTTTGATGTTCAAAAAATATATTCCTAAGACTCTTTCTTCCTGGATTTCCCTACACGTATGTTGTCCGTTGAAACAAATTAAAAGTAGCCATCTTCCAGTTAGTTAGCAGTTTCATAGTCTTATAAAAATCTACTTGAGAAGTTTCAACTGAGTTTTTAGGACTAAACAATAAAAAGGAACTTTAGGCAGTTTAACAAAAAGGGCCTATGATTTTGCAAAAAGAGAACAGGAAGAAACTACATGCTGGTGTATTGAAGCCTGTTTTACTCTGTGGAGAAAATGACAGCTTAACAAATCACACTCTGTGTCATGACAAGAAGCAAAAGGTAGAGTACCTCTCACTTCTTTGATTCATAAGAATTTTTTTATTTGTTGAAAGTGATGGAGAGAAATGCAGACCTAAAAAAGGGTACAAATGAATTTTTTATTGATAAGCCCATTTTCTTTAAGCATGTTCCTGTTTTCTACTTTCCCTTTTCTGTAGCTTAAAATCCACAAGAACTGTGAGTTTGTTTTATGTAAGTGGATTATGTATATTTCCACACTAGAGCTGGTAGCTAAACAAGTTTCCTCTTAAGGGAGATAGTTTTCCTGTAATCCCAGTCTTTGTCATTGATTCTCCATGTATGTACACATTTGATCCTCTAAGAATAATGAGGATGAATAGAGGGAAAGTGAGATACTGGAAGAGATGAGTCAGACACTCAGAGGCTAGTTATCTTTTCATATACATTCTTCTCCCTACATATGCCCATAGGAGCAAAAGTATGTGCATGCACGCGCACACACACACACACACACACACACACACACACACACCCAACAGACTTTACATAGCTATTTTCCCTCCAGCATCCACATTATGGCAAAATACTGAGAGTTAATGGTTTTGGAATGGGGAAAAGAAGACAGAACAAAGTGACCTCAGTATAAAAACATCAAAATACTACGTCTCAGTGTTATAGAACAAAGACTTCAGGCCTTTCAGCTATAAATATCTCCTACTTTCCTAGCTAACACCATGAAGAATGAATGTCCTCAATGTATTACTTTATATTTTAGTAGCTAACATCTGCATAGGTTTTATAATTTTGTAAATTCAAGTTTGTGGTTAAAATGAACAAAGTTGAATGATTTATTTGTCATAATAAGTATCAGCACATTTTGAGTTCCCATCCTGTGTAAGGATTTTTTTAAAATAAAATTACATTAAAATATAATATTTAGGACACATACTAAAGCAGGTTATGGCTTACTTAAGAATTTATAACCTATTTTTAAACTTTTTATTGGTGCATCATAATTATACATAATAGTGGGGCTCATTGTGACATTCATATATACATAAAACATCTTGTTCCATTTCATTCTCCAGGACTTCTTTCTTCGTCTCTTCCTCCTTCCCCCAATACCCTTTCTACTCTGATGATTGCCCTTCTGTTTCATGAGATCCTATCCCCTCATTTTTTTGTCTAGTTTCCACACTATGAGAGAAAACATAACCCTTGACCTCCAGTTCTATTCATTCTCCTGCAAATCACTTAATTTCTTCTTATTTTGATACTTTTAAAAATTTGTTCTAGTTAGTTATACAATACAGCAGAATGCATTTTGCATAATTTCTTCTTTATGGCTGAGTAAAGCTCCATTATGTATATATACCACATTGTCTTTATCTTTTCATCTATTGATGTTCACCCAGGCTGGTTCCATGACTTGGCTATTGTAAATTGTGCTGCTACAAATATGAGTATTCATGTATTGCTCTAGTATGCTGACTTTAGTTCCTTAGAATAAATACCAAGAGGTACTATAGCAGGGTCAAATAATGGTTTCATACCTGGTCTTTTGAGCAACCTCCATACCGATTTCTGTAGTGTTTGTACTAATTACAGTCCCACTAATAGCATACAAATGCTGCTTTTTCATGCATCCTCACTAGCATTTACTATTATTATATTCTTGATGATTGCCATTGAAACTCTCATGAGATGAAATCTCAATGTAGTTTTGATTTCCTGATTGTTAATGACATTGATCTTTTTTAAAATATATTTGTTGACCATTTGTATTTCTTATTTTGATAAATGTTCATCTGTCCATTCATTGGGTTATTAGTTTTCTTGTTGTTGTTGTTTGTGGTGCTAAGTTTTTGAGTTCTTCACATATTCTGGATATTAATCCTCTGTCAGAAGAGTGGCTAGCAGAGGATTCAGGCTGTTTTGTTCTAGCAGTTGCAGAGTTTCTGGTCTAATTCCTGTGTCTTTGATCCACTTTGAATTGACTTTTGTGCAGTATGAGGGATAGGGATTGGGTTTTATTCTTCCACATTTGGATATACAGGTTCCCAGAACCATTGGTTAAAAACACTGTCTTTAATATATACACACTGAAAAAAAAAAAAAAAGAAACACCTATTTTTAGGATCTGGTTCCTTGTCTATATCTGACATATGTCACAAATGGCATAAGAAGTGTTTTATTATCCATTGCTTTGAATAAACATTAATTTGGAAGACAATGAAAGTATTTAGAATATGATATAGCATTCCCTAAAGCTGAGGTTTAATGCTTTAAAAGTTAATATAGTACCCAGTGTTCTCAGGAGGGATGGTAAAAAAAAAAACCAAAAATACCGTATGATATGGCCTCATTCTTTTCTTATAATATCATGGTATGTAGTCACTCATAATACCAGTATTTTCCAAATAGGGCTTAGTACATTTTCCTCCTAATAATTCACCCTAAATATTTTTGTTTTTAAGATTTTGTGTTTTGTGTTTTGGATATTGGTTATTACATCAAACTTGTCCATTCAGGAAAGTTTTGTTTAAATTGAAAATTGACATCCCTTTTCTCCAGAGGCACCCACCCAGGGTGAACTGCTTAATTTGAAGTGGTTCAATGCCCCCCCCCCTTTTTTTTTTTTGTATTGGGAATTGAACCCAGGGGTGCTTAACCACTGAGCTATATCTTCAGCCCTTTTTTTATATTTTATTTAGAGACAGGGTCTTGAGGAGTTGCTTAGGGTCTCACTAAGTTGCTGAGGCTGGCTTTGAACTTACAGTTCTCCTGCCTCAGCCTCCAGAGCCACTGTGATTGCAGACATGCACCACTATGCCCGTCTTGTTTTTCACTCTTGATTGACTGAATAGTTCATTTAAAATGGTCCAAAATATATCTTAGGTTTTCAGTTTAAGTTTACTGAGAAAGTTGTAGTATGAAAATACAAAAGAGCATAATGTTTGCATAGAGTAAGTAAACTTTAAATTAAAAATTATTCTGTAAACTTGTTGAAATGGACTAAAAATGATTCACACAAACTTAAGAATGATTCTTACAATATATAATCAACCCTGCGTGCTTCAGAATAATAAGTATAAGTAAAGATTTGAGATTCTTAGTGGTTTTTTTTTCAGATTTGTTCTTACAATTTGAATTCAATATTTGCTTAAATAAATATTTCTAAAAGAATATTTTTGCATTCAAATATAAAATATGCAGTGCATATTAGTAAATATGGCATAATTGATAATAAAAATGCATGTGTAATAAAAGCCAGGAATAATTATATTGTGTTTCTGTTTATTTTTATATCTAAAGAAGATTTTTAAAAAATATATTCATTTCCAAAATGAGCTTTTCATGGCATAGGTCTGAATTTTTCATCTTCGTCATTTATCTTTTTCATTCAAGGCAGACAAATTTCAGGTATTTAATAAAAAATCATGCCTTAAAAGCAAATGTAGACATAATCCTAAACTTGCTCCCAGACAATTATTTTAGAAGGTTTATCCAAAACCAACAATTTTTCAGCAGCATTTAAGTTTGTAACACATGTTCTCTAGGCTTTAGCGAATTTAACTTGTATTCCTAAGTGAATGTCAGTAAACAAACTCATAAGACAAGTCTTATGCAAATAGTTTCATTTTCTTTTATCATATCCTTTGGGAGGAATATCATCAAAGCAATTACTACACTCATAATTTGAAAGATATGAAAGGATTAAGAGAAGTTATCTTCCATGGCAAATAGTAACCTTAAGACTATAAATTTACTAAAATGTGGCATTTGATGTCAGTATAATAATATGTAATCATATGCTAGCAGGAATGTTTTATTTATTTGGGTATTTTTAAACAGCATAGCTTACATTTTTAAAAAATTTTAAAGATTGTAGAAAAAAATGCAAACGTTAATGTTAATGAAAAGTTGTTAGTTATGTTTGAAAATGTTATAAAAATAATTTCATATGCCCCTTATTTCATTATAATTCTTTAATGCAGTAAGAAAACACCAAAAACCTTTAAAATAATCTTTAGGTGTTTTATTATTGTATATGGAATTATCTTAACTGTGGAATCACTTGACAATGGGCCTCATACATGCTAGTCAATCACTCTACCACTGAACTAAACCCCAGCCCCTTTTTAAAAAAAATTCATTTTGAGGCAGGATCTCTCTATATTGTCCAGGATGGCCTAGATCCTTCTGTTTCAGCCTCCTAGATAATTGGAATTACAGGTGTGCACTACTGTGCTTAACTATCATTTACCATTTTAATTTCTCAAAATGAATAAATGAAAATTTTATGTGCCAATTAGTTTGCCTACTGACATCAAATGTACTCAAGAGTAAACAAAAGGGGTTATGTTATTTTATTTTACTTTATTTAAACTATCCAGACTTAACTTTTCATGCATGCCTGTTATACTATGGAAACAAAGTTTGTAAAGATCTGCAAAGTACTGAAAAGGAGAGGGTAATATCATAGAAGTTAGATAAAAAGAACCTGAATCTGAACACAGTGAAAATATTTCATAATTAAATATCTAAGAAAAAATATATTTTAGTGATCTTCTGGTATCTTAATAGTTTAAGGTTGTTAAGCCATTGCCACCTTAATTTCCTGTGAATAAATTAAAGATGGAAAGAATATCATATATACCCTCTAAAATAGAGGTAAATAGAGAAATAATTCACTTTACCATACTTATTGCTATATAATACTAAATCAACTTTGTGCTGCATACCTAAATTATTATACCATGCCATATTCATGACAAGACATTGCTTGAACTATGAAGATAAATAAATGGTCTTGATAATAGTTGGTTACAGAATGTTTGAAATAGGTGAGTAACTTCTGGTTAAGTTCTTCCTTGCTAACAATTTACGACTATTTTTAAGTGAAGCAGAGCCGGTACAGTTTGAAACAGCCCCATCAGATTTTTTTTTTTTTTTTTAGTTATACATGGACACATCTTTATTTTGTTTATTTATTTCTATGTGGTGCTGAGAATTGAACCCAGTGCCTCACATGTGTGAAGCAAGTGCTCTGCAACTGAACCACAACCTCAGCCCCAGCTTTGTTTTTAATCCTCGTATTCTGTCAGTTTATTATAGATTAGCTAATATGGAGATAGAAAAGTCAATGATTGCCAGGAACAGTGGTGCATGCCTGTAATCCCAGCAGCTCAGAAGGGTGTGGCAGGAGGACTGCAAGTACAAAGCAAACCTCAGTCAAAGCGAGGTGCTAAGCAACTCAGAGAAAACCTGTCTCTAAATAAAATACAAAATAGTTCTTGGGATGTGGCTCAGTGGTCAAGTGTCCATGAGTTCAATCTCCAGTAACAACAACAACAGCAAAAAAAAAAAAAAAAAAAAGCCAGTGATTTACTTACTATACAGTACATATTGAAAATGGACAGTTACATGAAGTTTTCAAAATTTGAAATAAACCAGGAATATCTTATCAATATGGTGTTATTTGCAGAAATAATAATTATATCTTAGTGACTGCTTCTGCTTTTTAGGGGAAACATTGCTATAAATTGTTTATGGGATTTAAAAAATACATTGTAATGTTTCACTGTTTATAGAAATCTGCCTCCCAATAGCTTTATTTCCTTTGTTGCAAATGGAATTATATTATTTTTGTAACAATTTGAGTTTCCCATAAGCCAGTCATCCTGCCATAGGATAGTTAATAGGGGATCAAGCATCCTTAATATAGCTGGTTTGTGGTATAATTATAATACATTATAGATAAAGGGCAAATAGTGGTTCTTAAGAAAGTCTTTATGGGATTTGAAAGTTTATTTATATATTGGAGAACTGATTGCTAATTATAAACTAGCAGTATTTTATCAATTGATAAGTCATCATTTTAATGGCCCCATGCATGAACTTAAATTATCAACATTAAATACTTACTTCTTAGACAAATATTCATATACCTGTAGCTATTAACCTATTATTCACAATAGCTAGAATATCCTTTCACTCTGAACCAGTGCTTTAAAAACTTCACCTGTTTCATTTGCCACTTGCATATTTTTCAGTAACATATATATTTAAAATATTGTAATTTATTAAATTTATCTTATATGTAGTATTATGATAAGTGATTTACATGGGATTTACATTAACATTACATTAACAATATCATCTTTCTTAGAGTACTATCATATCATTGTTAATCTCATTTTCCAAATAAAGTTGAAGCAATAAAAAATAAAATTGAAGCAACCTATAAATTCACAGGGCCAGTAAGTAAAGCCAAAATTGATAGCCTGCCAGCCCACTCCAAAACACTTTCTTCTATTTAACCTAAACTATTTTGATAATTTATAGTATAACATTTAAGATACACATAAGGTATAAATAATAAAAAATGCTCATGTACCTATTGCCATCCCTAAAATGTCAAATATTACCATTATGACTGCATCTCTATTACTTCCTCCAGCCAGACCCACCTCCCTATGTCAGGAGAAATCGGCCAGTTCTGTTCTTTGTTAAATCTTCATAAACTCAATGTCTGTATCTGGCCTTCATTTATGTGTCTAGCATCTATTTTAATACCAATAACATTACAATAATTACTCGTGTTTATTGGTAAACTCATAATGGTACCACAGTAGGTATGGCAGTTTTCTTCATCTCATTCTCACTATCATGATTAGTGTTATTTCTTTTTTTGTACTTTAGTCTTACATAAATTTTACAATAAGTACAATAAGTTTTACAATAAACCCTTGGTCTGAACTATATTAAATGTATAAATTTGATTTGAGGGAAATTGTTATCTTTAGAAGATTGAGTCTTTCATTGTATATTTCTTCATTAATTTTTACTTTCTTTAATGTCTTTTCAGTTAAGTTTTAAAATGTTCTCTAAAAAGTTTATATGTGAGTAATTGTTGTGGTAGTTTTACATACCATGTATTTTTATACTGTTATGAATGTCTTTTTTCATATTTTCTGCATAATACTCTTTTATACGAATAAAATTATTTTCTGTATTTTCTAATATTATTATTTAAGTCTTTTTTCTTGAAATATTGTTTTTTCTGTCTCTCATCAATTTTGATTTATAACATGTTCATTTTTGTATAATTCTAAGTATATTTAAATTTCATCACATTTTATTCCCTTTTTCATTAATTATCTGGAAGTCAATCTCAATTTCCAAAGGTATAGATTTTTGTTGCTTATCTCTAACTTGATTACCTTTCTGACATTGTAATCAGTGTTTTGTCTGGCACTGATTATTTGAAGTTTTTGAAGTTCTACTTATTATCTTTGATCATTTTTGTAAACATTATATATGTGCTTGAGATAAATGGCTATCTCTAATTGTTAAACATATGGTTATTTATATTTTCAATACAAGAAGCTCATTTACATTGTTCTAAATTTCTGTTGCTTTACTAGTGTTATTGCCTTTTTCATCTGGTATTTACTCAGAATGCTCATTTAAAATCTTTTCAACTATGACTGAGAATTTGTTAACTTCTCTTTTATTCTATCCATTTTTCTTTACATAAGATTATATAATCAGGTTCCAGTTCAGAACTCTTCTATCAAATTTTAACTTTTTCATCATCACCTAGTAAATCTCTTTATCCCTAAGAATATTTTTTTTGCCTTAAGTCTGTTTTGTCTTACAGACAGAAACAGAAGCTTTTTTAAATGTATTCAGTATAATTCTGCACATCCATCTTTTACATCAACCTTTCTGTGACCAAATGTTTCAGTTTTATCTTTTAAACAACATTTGATTGGATTTAATTGTTTCCTTCAAATTTCACAGTTTCCAATTGTGTAGTAGTCTAGCTTATTGATTTGTGTTTATATTGATTTCCAATGGATTTGAAATTATTTCTGCTATCTTTTTTCTGCTTTCATTTTTTCTTATTATTCCAGTATTTCCTCTTTCCTAGTTGGTTTTTAATGGAATTATTATTTAATTTCTTCCCCTTTATTACTCTAAAACTATAGTATTTCTAAGTTTTACTGCCTAATTTAGTGTCTCAAGTACTATATTTAGGGAAGTAGTAAATTTAAAGTCAATAAATTTTCTTTACTTCCTCCTAGAGAGGAAAAAATATGACTATCATACACTTTAGTTCTACTGGTATCCCTGCACCATTTACATATTTTCTCAGTGTTTTAATTATAAGTTGTTTTCTCTCTTGCATTATGGCCTACTGTTTTTCTTTCAGTTGTTTATATTGACCCACATACTTTCTACTTTTTTTCCCCCAAACTGTTCCTGATGTATCTTAGACATTCATTCTGGGATCATTCATCTTCCTGAAAAATTGTTCATTAGAAATTCTACCAATGAGGGTTCTGAGACTTAGTTCTTGGACTGAGACACATGCTTTTCCTTATTGTTCTTTAAGGTTCTGGTTCATGCAGGGATTTTGGTTATAACTCCTCACAAGGCATGGACCCAAACTCTAAACTTCTCATCTGAAAATTCTACCAAGATATTTATCATTCACTTACCAACCTGTTCTCAACTCCGTTTTGCTCTTTTGGTTAAGGGGATATGCCTTTCTTTCTTGTGTGCTCAAGTTTCTATTTTAACTGAGTCTATTTGCAACTGTCTTTTTTTTTTTTTAAGAGAGAGAGAGAGGACTTTTTAAAAAAAAAATCAGAATTTTATTAGTTGCTCAGAACATTACATTGATCTTGACATATCATATATCATACATTTGTTTCAATGGGGTATGAATTCTTATTTTTCCCACGTGTACAGATTGCAGGGTCACGTTAATTATACAGCCACATTTATACATACTGCCAAACTAGTGTCTGTTGTATTCTGCTGCCCTTCCTATCCCCTTCCTATCCCCCCTCCCCTCCCCCCCCTCTACCCTATCTACCATAACTCATTTCTCTCACTCTCTCTTATTTTTTTTCCTCCCCTTTGCCTCACATCCTCTTTATGTATTTTTGTATACAATGTGGGTCTCCTTCCCTCTTCCGTGCAATTCCCCCTGAGAGAGGATTTTTTAATATTTTCGGTGGACACAACATCTTTATTTTATTTTATTTTATGTGGTGCTGAGGATCAAACCCAGAGCCCTGTGCCTGCCAGGCAAGCGCGTTACCGCTTGAGCCACATCTCCAGCCCATATTTGCAATTTTCCCATCACTTTTAGGCATTTGGGAATGAAATAATTTTTTTTTTTTAGAATATGTCATCTACCGCCCTGCCAAAAATAGAAGTTCATATTTAAAGTGCTACTGTTTTCCTGATTTTTTATAAGAATGTATTTACTTAAAAATTTTACTTATTTAAAAAGGAAATTAATACATAGGAAAAACTTGTAGGTTTTCATGAAAAGTAAAAAGAGACACAGCCCAAGAGGCTTTATCTCAAGTTAGAGAGTCAGTGCCAAGGCAGCACATGCAACTTGAGTCTTGAACTGGAGATGAGATCTATAGAACTAGAGATGCGATCTATAGAAAAATAGCAATCAGGAACATAGAGTGGGTAGGTGAAGATAGCTGGAGGTTCAAAAACTCCCAGGAAAGAAGGATGCTCCTGCAAAAATAGAACAGTTTGAGTCATGAGGAATAATGGAAGCTAGGGAATGGAGAACTAATGGGAGGGGGAAAGGTAGATGTAGCTCATACTGAGGAAGAGATTCTGGGGACTCAAGGATGTTGAAATTTAAAGGCGAAGGATGGCTGAGATTAAAAGAGTTGTTAGTGATAACTGAATAAAGAGCATGATGCAATCAAATATCCCATGACAAGACAGTTCAAGATCTGCCAGCTTTCTCCTACAAACTGCTCTCCACCTGGATGCCAATCTTTGGTTTGGTCAGCTATGACTTTGTACTAGTAGAGTTACCTTAGGGACAGGGAAAAGAACCCATGGAGGAAAAAGAAAATGCTACAGGATGAGAAGGACAATTAGCTTGCAGTAATCCAGAAACTCCAACTAAAGCAGATCTATTAATATTTGTTTTACATATCAAAGATTGGTGAAATATCTTATTTTTAGAAAGGGCAGTAATTGCTGCTTTAAAAACATAATTTCAAACCAGAATCTGGCACAATTAATTTTAGTGCCATGATTTTTAAGGAAAAAAGTAAAATATGAATTGTGGTTCTAATTTTTAATTTTCAACTTTTCTTGAATTCAGATAGCATCATAATTTAACTGAAAGATAATAAAATATATAGTGAGTCTTCAGTATACTACACAACGCAACAACTATAATTTCAAAGAAGAAGAAATCTAGTATACGGGTCTGTATTCGTCTCAGTTGGTCAGTTTTCCTGCTATGTATTTTGGTGCTTGGGGTAAATGAAATATTTTTCACTCCCTTTTAAAAGTTTTAGTTTTACATAGTACGATGTAGATTGTTCAGAGAAATATATTTTATTTCCAAGCTCATTGCTTCAGCTTTCATAGTTAATAGACTTTATACCACTCTTGGAATCTGCTAATTTAAAGCAATATAGTAAAAATTTTAGAATATCTTTTCTTTATCATTTTATTTATTAAGAAAATAATCATTTAGAGCTATATGTTTTTACTCATTTCAATATATGATTACCTTGATCTCAACTAGCCTGTCTTAAAGCATAGGTGTTGTAACCAATCACAGATTAATTTAAAAATTTATTAACTGAATACATATTATAAATACAGCAGAATCAAATAGGCAGAGACCCCAAGAGGATATAAATACTGCTTTCCTATAATTAGTGGAAATATTTCTATAGCTATCTAAACCATCCAAAATAATTACTCTTTTTTGTTCCTTTGTATGCTATAATAGATAAATTAAGAAAGCATTGTGTGTGTGTTCATCTTTAATTTTATGACTTTATCATTTGAAAGTCGCTTATACAAATTTTGTGATATATATGTTATTTTTTATGATTGGTTTTCACTGAATATTGTACACTGGCTTTTGAAAACCTGTATTTATGTGTATGTGTATATACATATGTATGTGTGAATATTTGTAATAGCATTTATATTGGAAATACATGACAATATATATATTCAACTGCTGTAGTTATTAAAATTTCTTAAAAAGCATTTCTTAGGACAAATATAAATGTAATATTGGCTTGTTTAGGACATGAACAGAATGATGATATTCTTTCCATGTCATTATCTATTTAGTTCCCAATTCAAAAACCTCAAAGTGAACTTAATTTTCAACTTTCCCCAATTTTCCTTTTAATTCAGTGTTTCTTAGTCTCTCTCTCTCTCTCTCTCTCTCTCTCTCTCTCTCTCTCTCTCTCTCTCCACCCCTCACCTCCCGCCCTCCCTTTCTTTGTTGTCAACCCCATAAGGAACATGTAGATTTTTTTTATGATTGCCCTCCCCATCTGAAATTTAATACCATTGATTCACCATATCCATTCTGTACTGTAACTCTTTGGAGGACCACTAACCATTTCATTAGCTAAGATTTTTCATTTCCCTTTTCCTACTGTGAGTTCATAGTTAACATTTTGGGGCAATATTCAGGCATACAAATTCACTTGAGTCATCAAATCTTGTTGATTTTACTTCCCAGACAGACCTCATGACTACAGATTTAAGATTGCAAATGACCAGTGTCTTAATCCTCTCTAATTTTGTAATAAATATCAAAAAACATCTCTAAATGTGAAACTAGGAGCCAGACACATCCCTAAATTGCAAATGATATAAAAAATAGTTTTCAAATTCAGTGTAATCTAAATCAAAATAAGTGGAAATACCATTAGTAAGTGATGACTTAAAGCAGCTATTTACGAATAGAATGTTCAGTTTTCTAAAATAAATGTCATCACCTTGAAAGCCCAAGGAAAAATGCCCAGCTAGAATCTGTGATGACTGGGAAAAGTTTTCAGTCCTGGATTACCTTGAAACACACTCGTACACTTTGAATATCAAACACCATGGACTCTAACAGAAACATCCCAGGTCTGCCAGTCTGTGGCAGAAGCACAGGAGGACTGTACATAGCAATTGAAGCGGCAAGAGTTATTCAACATAGTTTGTAAAACAATGAATTGCTGTAACACAATTATAGCACATGCATATTCATTACATTATTAACCATATGAAGATTTTGATAACAATGTAACTAACAGATTTGATATTTCTATCTTTATTTAAATATAAGCAATTTTATGACAGTCTCGCAGATCCAGGCATGGCAGTATAGCTTGTATAAGAATAACTTTCCCAGGTATCAAACTACAAAAGACAGTTGAGAACAATAAACAAAAAACTGTTGGAAGGTATTCAAGAGCAACAAAACAGGCAGGAATTTGACGAACTCCAGTCACTGGGAAAAAAGGGGAAAACTTATAAGGTAAGTGTTAAGTTTACCCTAGTTTTCTCTGAAGGTACTTAGCAATTGTGAGTATGGGAAAACTCAGAGAACAGTGGTAAGAGACTGAAATGACTGAGTAGAAATTTTGAGTGAAGGACTTCTAATTTTGCCAGATTCCCCTAAAGTACTTTGTTGACTAATGAGTTAAGCACACTCAGGGAAAGATTCCAAGAAACCAAACAAAAACCAACTGCTGGAAGGCTGAGGAGCTAGGCACAGATTCCAGCAGCTCCCAGGTGCTAGGGAGACATATTGAACTCCAAGTCCCACAAAGCTAGAGGGGCCTGATAAACACACCTTCAGTTTCATGTACAAATCTGAGAAGAACCAAACTCTGAGAGTGACACTAACACTGCAGAACTTTAAACCAACTCTATACAGAAAGAAGATTAAATCCATCTGTTTTTGGTACTGGGGATTTATTCAAGGAGCACTTTTACCACTGAGCCACATCCCCAGTCCTTTTCTTTTTTTTTTAATTTTTAATTTTTATTTTTAATTTGAAGTCAGGGTCTCAGTTGGTAAGTTGCTGAGGGTGTCCTTGAATTTGTGGTCTTCCTGTCTCAGCCTCCTAAGTTGCTGGGATTACAGGCATGCTTCACCATGCCTGGCTTGGAATCAGTTTTTTTTTTTTTTTTTTTTAATTAAATGACAATTATAAAATTTAAAAGTACAAAATAATTTAATCTATGTCTTTGATGGAATATTATAAACAGAAAAATAAAATTTAGCTGGTCAGTAGAAAGACTATAAATCAAGGCACAGAGAAATCAGGAGACAAATTGGAGAAGACAGTAAGATATGGAATTGGTAAAAGGGTTCAGTCAGTAGGGGTCCCAGAAGAGAGGAAATCACAGATAGTATACCTGAATACTGAGAAAATGGCTGAGAATTTCCAAGAACTGTTAAGACATCATATTACAAATTAAAAAAAAAAAAAAAAAAAAAAAAACTTTAAAAGCACCACAGTATATGAACAAAAGAAAATGTTACAATATCACAACTGAAGCACAGAAAACTGAAGAAAAAAAACTTCTTAAAAGAGTCACATAGATTAAAAAGAGATATATTATCAGGGTAGCAACAATAAGACTTTGGCTGAAATCTTATCAGATATTATGAACCCCAAAATTCAGTAGAGTAACTGAAAGAAGACTGAATGAAAAAAAACCCTCCAATTTATAATCTTATGTTTAATAATTATTATTCAGCAAAAACATCTTTCAGATAATAAAAGAATGCATAGGTTGATAGATCAACTAAGTGATTTTATCACCAGCAGACCTGCACTACAAATATTCCTAATGGGAGTTCTTCATGTTGAAAAAAAGTCTGTTGTTGGAAGCACTAAACTTGAAGAAAAATGAACATTGGGAAAAGTTAATAATGATAAAAACATTTTGTGATAGTCAAAGCTTAGGTAAAGGTAAAACTATATAAAAACACCTGTATGAAAGGTGAAAGGATTGTAAATGGGAACTAAACAATTGTGAAGTTATTTCATTATTCTGAAAATGATAAAATTACTATTTTTAAGATTATAATAAGTCAGGATGCATTTTTTAATCTTTAGTCACCTATTAAATAATAGTAGAATTCATAACTCAAATATTAATAGTGGAGCAATGTAAAGTAATAAAAATACCAAATTAACCAGTAGTCAAGAAGCAGAAGTAAAAGAACAAACACATGGGATAATTGAAAAGTAAACAGCAAATATATATAATATAATATATCAGACATATAGTAACTATTTTATACACACACAGACAGACAGACACACACACATATGTGTATATCTAACACTATAGAAAGAAAATAGAAGACATTAGGACCAAAAGGATTTTGTTCTATACCCACAAGATTGGTTTACATTTTCTTTATGTAATGCATTATAGAATGAAAGAAGTCATAAGCTTGTTTCAATGGATTCCTAATACCTGATTAATCTGGTTAAGCAAAAAACATTTAACACTCATTTATGACTTAAAAAGAAAACCTTAGCAAACTGAGAATATTCTTAACATGAGGTTAAATGTTATCTGAAATAATCTTACAAATAACATTGTACTTAATAGTGAAATATTGAATTAATGCTTCCTTCCCAAAGCCACTGGCCACTTTTACAAATTTTATTCAACAGTATTCAAATTACCCTTCTGGCCAGCCAGTGTCAGACCTGGCAATATAAAACTATAGTAAAATGAAATTAATAAATAAAAGCTATAAAGATTGGAAATTAATTAAAACCATTATTATTTACAGTTTATATGATTATGTATATAGTAAACAAAAGGTTTTTAGAATAGATGAATTTAACAAACTTATTGGATACAAGGTCCAACATACAGAAAATAATTTTATTTTTATTTACAAATAACAAAACTTTGGTAATTAAATTTACAAAATGCCATCAATCTAATGTAAATAAAAACATGAAATATCTAGAAACAAATCTAAGACCTAGGAATAAACTAAGAAAATATGTGTAAGACCACAACATTGAAGACTACTTACAACCTCACATAAAATCAACACGTGTATTTGTTAGCATGAAATTCAATAAAAATTACACACAGACAATGGCTTCTGAAGGTCTGGACTATTTGAAGGGATTGGATATATATAATGGTCTTATTTGAATAGGTTCCTCAGTTTTAACTGATGCTTATGTATCACACTAGTTCTACCAGACATCTATAGGAGTATTTGATGCCATCTTGGTTATCAATCCCTTGTCCTTGTATTATAAATTATGGAAATTATGAGAAATTATGAGATGGATACCTGAGAGTACCTTCTTAATGTTGACCAGAAAGTTTCTGTTCTTATCTTCCATGTATGATTAGTAATTTGTGTCTTGATCCAAACTAATGATTAGGACTAGCAATATCATAAACAGAATTATGAACCTTGTGTATATTTCAGCCTCTGTTATTATGCCCTATGTTACTTCTCCCCTTTTAGGTTTACATGATAGATGTCTAGGTTTCTTGGATGGGCTAAAAGTATAAAAATGGATTGGAATTGTTTTTAAGCTGAATTTGTCACTAATATAGGAGTAGTACAAATCTTTACATAGCCCCATACATCTCTCCTGAAACCCTTCTAATTTTCTGAAATAAGATATTTTAAGCCCATATATTTTCATCCTGTTTCATAATTTTATGCCAGCCATCTTACATTGGAATAATGGAATATATCTGTCAACTAAAGGTGCAGATTGATTGTCTTATATAATACATCAATTGAATATCTCTAATTAACAAAAGTCTTTTTAGTATATGTTGGGGAAAGTGAGCTTATGTTGTTTTAATTTTTTAACCAATATTTTAAAAACTGTTTTTTGAAATTAGTTTCTAGTCTATTTCCATAATATGATTCTAATATATGCAATAATTATTTATCCTACCATCTAAGAAATAGTATGCATTTTACCATCAATGGCATGTCATAGTTGACTTAGTATTTTTTTTCTTAAAAATGTACAAAATAATGACTTAATACTAATGACATATTCAAGTTTATTGAATGTGCATAGATTTTCTTCTACTGTTGTCATTTTGTGGTTTTCTGTATCGTTGTACATATAGTTTATGGGGGGCAAGGTATGGCGGGGGCAAAATGTTATTATCACCAGACTTCCCTTCCACCACATATCAGTATGAGATCCCCAAAATTCTACTAAAGTTCAGAATGATAGACCTTCCTTACTACTTGTAGTTCTAAGATCCAGTAATCCAGGAGACAAATGCTTAGCCAGTTTCATGTGCAGATGTTATAAGTGTTGCTTCCACATATGAGGAAGTACATTCCAACCAACTCAAGCTCATAATGGAGGGTTTTTTTTTTTAGAATTATGATTCAATTTAGTTGTTATATCATTTTATATTTTCCATTATATTAAACATTATTAGAAGAAATGTCAGCTTATCCATTAAATAAAACAAGTGTAGATGTTAGGAAGAAATTCCAGGTTAACTTGTCTATAAATCTTCAGAAAAAAAAATTGTATGGTTATGTATGCTACACTGATAAAATCTAGGAAAAGACATAAAATTATTTTTTAAAAGAAATTGAGTCAGGTGTGATGACACTTGATTGTAATTGTAATCCCTGCTATTCAAGAGGCTGTGGAAGACTTCAAGTTTGAGGCCAGCCTGGGCAATTTAGTGAGTCTCAGTCTCAAAATAAATTTTAGAAAGGTCTGGACATGTAGTCCAGTGGTAGAGTGATTACCCAACACACATAAGGGCCTGGATTTAATCTTCAGTACTGAAAGAAAATCACTCTTTTAGAATATTTAACCTAGGCCCGGCACAGTAGCAAATGCCCAGTTGCTTGGGAAGGTGAACAGGAGGATCACAAGTTCAATGCCAGCAACTTAGCAAGACTCTGTCTCTAAGTAAAACTAAAAGATCTTGGAATGGAGTTCAATGGTAGAATGCTTGCCTAACATGCGCAAGGCTCTGGGTTCTATCACCACCAACCCCCCAAGAAAGCGTACAATACAGTAGTTTTCAGTACATTCACAAAGTTGGGCAATTATCACTACTACCTAATTAAGTAACAATTCTCATTCCCCCAGAGAATCCTGTACCTATTAACAGTCATTCCAGTTTCTTCTCTAGCTGTCAACAACCACTGATCTTTATTCTGTCTTTATGGATTTGATTCTAAAATATTTCATTTAGATGGAATTGTGCCATACATAGGCTTTTATTTCTGGCTTTCACATGTTTTCAACTTCCATCTACATTGGTAACATCAATCTGTATTTCATTCCATTTTATGGTTAATGTTCTAGAGTGTGAGTATACCACATTTTGTTGAGTGGTCATTTGGGTTGTTTCCACTTTATTACTTTTATGACTAATGCTGATATGAGTATTCATATTTAAGTGGGAAAATACGTTTTTTTGTTATCTTGCATGTATCCCTAGGGACGAAATTGTTGGATCATATGATGACTGTATGTTCAACTTTTGAATGTAATTGTTGGATCCTCTGGCAACTCTGGGTTTCAGTATATTTATGTTTAACTAAACTGCCAAAGTATTCTGCTAAGCACTGGCATTGTTTTACACTCCAGACAGCATTGTTGAGGGTTCCAGTTTTTTTCAGACACTTGTTAAAGTTTCTTTTATGATAGGTATCCTAGTACATGTGAAGTGAAATCTTATTTTGGTTTTCATAATGACGTTCAGCCAAAATTATGAAAGTACTTGGATATGTACACTTTGTGGTTTTAGACTTTTTTAATTTTTTATTTGTTTTAATTAGTTACACATGACAGTACAATGACCTTGACATATCATACATTTGAATTAGATAGGATATATTAAAGTTCTTCTAAGTTAGCAATTTTTTAAGGATAGATTTTTCTTACAAATTAATATCAAAGTGGGAGGTTTAGTTTCTTCTCTGAGGATCTTTTAGTTCTTCATTGTGGAATTATAATGAATTTATTAATCTATATAGATCAATCAGAATAGGAGCTTGTTAAATATAAGGTACATTGGGATCTATTATTTGTCCACTCATAGCTATCTCTAGAATACACACATAGTAAAAGATTTTTTTAAATCACCAATTAAAAAACTATTTTTAGTAAAGAGAACTAGAAGCTTCAGCTTTATCACTCAGCCATAGGATCAAAATTAACAAGGAAACCTAATCTCAGACTTTATAGGACTGTGCTCTTTTCAGTGTGTGCAAGACTTTTTCCGGAGTGATGTGATCTGAGCTTTTAGTAGCATACAAACAAGCAGACATGCAAAGAACTAACAAACCAAATTTTGTGTCATCTGCCACCCGACTGTCAACATATGTCAACATATCCCTGATGTCTGTCATCCAAAGAGACTTCATCTGCAGATAGATTCCCTATTGTTGTTGACACCAGTTGGGAATGTATTATTAGGCACAAGCAAAGCAAAATCAGAGCCAAAGTTCCCAACCAGAAATAGAAACAAACACAACAAAAATTTAAAAAACACATTATAAACCAAAGTAGGAAATAAGAAAACATAAACAGGAAACCATTCTGTTGCCTTTTAAGATTAAATCTAGGACAAAAAAAGGGCAAGTGTGGGCTTGGAGACCTGAGCCCATGAAGACAACACAGCTTAATTTACTGCAGAAGGGAGTCCATTTGAACTGTTTTAATGGGACTTCCACACCATCAAAGCATAGTACTCAAAATCAAAACATGATTATCAGAAAAAGTAGCAAATTCTGAAGTTTTACTGAACATATTAGAAAACTACCATAATGACAAGGTAGTCCTAAGGATGATTTGAGAAACTCACGTAATTATATACACAAATAGATTTAAGAATACTAAAATAAGGTTGGTAAGATTCAAAACTGGATAATGTGCCTTAAATCAATAAAACCATTATCTGTTGGTCATTTTCTCTACTAGACTGGTGACATTAATGAGAAGTAGTTTTAGTGAAGTGATAGAGACAAATGTGACTCAAATTAGTGCAGAAGAGAAAAGGATGAGTAGATATATCACTAAAAGTCTCCTTAAAGAGACTTTTCAGCAAAATATTAGTAACTCGAAGGAAAAGGGAGATAAAATAACGATGATGGGATTTTTGTTTGAACTTAAAGTGAACTCATCTTAGAATTATACTTAGGTACTAATAAATCACTTTATTACCTATTCTGAAATCAGCTAATTGAGCAATGGAAAGGGTGCTGCAGCAAACTTGATGTTGCATAACCTATATATACCGATATATATTAATCAAATCTTAGTGTTACTAGTAAACAAATAAAAAAGAAAGGGTTGGGTGACAATAGTCTTGATGTCAGAAAGACTGGAAAGCTTTATAAAGCAGAAGGCCTTAATTTTCATCTGAAAGGATTCATCTGAAAGGTTCATGTAAATGATAGTAATAATTTTTCAAGCAATAGAAGCAGAAAAAATTAAGACTAAGAAATGGAAGAGTAGGAGATACATTAGTGCTAAAACCGTGAACTTTGGGTTATTAGATGAATCAGACTGAAAATGCTTTAATGTCTTATGAATATCATAATGTGCACAATTATTTAGGAAGTCATACTTGTCCTCATACCATATAAGAATGATTTCAAGCATCTAAGAGATATCTTATTTTTTGAGGAAAAATTATATCTCAAAATTTATTCACAAAACATTTCAATATAACTTCTTAATTCAGCCTCCCTAAATGGTAATGCTTGCTGCACAGATTCCTCTCAGAACTTTTATTTATCATAATATTAGGATTTATTCTGACTCATACCTTGACTGCCATCATCACTGTTAAAGGTTCTCTATTAGCTAATGTGTATTTGCACTTTGAAACAGGAAATAGAAAAGGAAAACATGAGGTGGTGGTAAGGGTCTTGTGAGTCAGTTTTTGCAAGTATTTTAAGGAAACTTAAATATAAGAGGTTCACTGGTCAGTAACATTTATCTCCCCACTGATAGCATTGGTTGTTTCTGTTCACTGTTTTTAAAATGTTCATAGATCACTCTGTTGAAATAGCATTGTCACAAGCTGTTCTTTAAACATTGGGGGGATGGTGATTTGATCTCAGAGTATCTGTGGCTGTAGGTCTAGTACTTGACTGGCTTTTTCCCGTAAAACTGTGCCTGGATTATTTCAGAAATAAATAGATTTAGAATTTCAGTTATGCTGACCTGTAATTTATGGATGCATATATGTTTTTACTTTGTAAATATAGTTCATTTACCCCCAAAATGCAAGGCAGACGGATGGGGACTTCAGGAAGAGCCATCACGAAGAGCACCAGTGTAAGTGGAGAGATGTACACACTGGAGCATAATGACGGCAGCCAGTCAGACACAGCTGTGGGAACCGTTGGAGCAGGTGGGAAGAAGCGGAGATCCAGCCTGAGTGCCAAAGTGGTTGCCATAGTGTCTCGGAGAAGTAGAAGCACATCTCAACTCAGCCAAACAGGTAAGTGAGGTGCGTTCCACTTAAGCATCTCAAGTTTTTGCTGGAGTGACAAAAATTGACCTTCATGCTACAACTGGTATTGGGATTGTAGTGTGTATTTGGTTCTTCTTTGGCAAAGAAACTTTATTTTTTTAACTCTGAAAATATGCTCAATTCATGGGATTTTTTTTTTCTGCACAGCTCTCTGAAGAAGGTATCATTTGTTAATCTGCAAAGTGATCAGACATTTTCCTGTAAACTAAAAAAAATTAAGGCCATGTTTACAAATATGCAAGGAAATGCAAAGAAATATTAGAGATCCAAATTGAATTATATGCAAGAAAAGCAACAGGATTCTCTTTTTCAAAATGTTCCATGATTCAATTATCTACAATTCAGACTATATCTATATTTTTTTTATAGAAAAGAAGGTCAGTTGTGCAACTTGAAATATAGTCTTCAAGGTACTGTATGAAAATAATTGGTCTGTGTTTGGTATAGTTTCAATGCAAGTAAAAACCCAGAAGCGGTTTTTACTTTAGAAAAATGGGTCAGTGAATTCCTGCAAAGAAAAATGTTTTAATACAAATTTGTGTTTCGAATGTTTTCTGCTGCTTATGTATCTTAAAAGCTTTATGTCCTGAAGGTATATATTAAAAAAGCAAATGCAGAAGGTAGAGTGACTATTTGTTATTGTAAAATATAATAAAAGACTGCTTTAAATTATGTAATATTTGAACACATGTATTACATAATTTATTACTATCCTCAGTACTTTGTAAAACTGAAGGTAAGTGAAATAGTGAACCAATTTAAATTGTCAGAACTCATTTCTCCTCTTGTAACCAATGGTTCCATTTTCTGTTCCTTAATAGCAAGATACCTGTTGTTACAAAATTTACTTATGAGAAAGCCTCTATGAAATTTTTTATATCTCACTCAGTGTTCTGGGAAGCACATATTTTAAATTATGCACTCTACTGGATATATTGACAAGTAAACAGAGTAGGAAATTTTGAGCCATTTATAAATTGAATTGGGACATATGACATTTTTATCTGTATAAAATAAAAATGGTTTGTCCTAAGGTTAGAATTAACCTAGTATAACTAGCATTCCTGTGATAGGTCTGCCTTTTTGCTACCCAGTAACATAAGGTGTTCTTCTCTTTTTAGTGTTAAGGAGATTCATTTGTCCTCCTTAGGGTCAGGTTTCTTTAGAGTACGAGTAGGAGGTGTTTTTCCATTTATGTTGTTTTGTTGCTTGATTGTTTTTATGACCAGTGGTTCCTGGTTACTGGTTTTGATGTAATTATGCTCTGCAGTATAGATGTGGGATGTAGGGTATAGAGAAAACTTAGACTTCAGACTGCAAAATACGTTATTACCTGGATGAAACTGGGATGTTCTTCAATGTCACTTAACGAAACCTAGGCTTCCTCAGTGAAATGCTGCAGGTTGAGATTGCTTATCTTCTCCCCCCAATACACACAACTCTGTTTCCTTTCTAGTTGTTTAGGGAAACAAATAACTGGTTTGTTTGTTGAGTACTAGTTGAATAAAATAAAGTTCTCTTAGAGTTACATAGGAAGTATACTTGTGGCACAACTTTGTAGGTAAAAGGTTTAAATAATTACTGTGGAAACACTCAGCTCTCTTTGCTTTATTAGTTTAAGCTGTATCCCAATTATATGACTTTCAAATAGTGTCACCTTTCCAGAAATTGCATGGCTAAAAACTTCCATACTTTCAGAGATTGGGTTGCCACATATGAGTGTAAAAAGGCCAAAGTAGCAAAATGGTTCTACCGTACAGTGACTCTGGGAATGATGTTCAACCTCTCTCAGAACACAGTTTGCTTATGTAATGATGGGATGAACTTTCCAAATGTAAAATTTTATGATTCTCTTTCTGCACATAATTTTTACCTTTTGTCTGATAACCTGTTCATTCTGATTTTTCTAGAGCAGATGACAAATGTTGATAATCTTCAATTATCATTTCCCTTTGTTTCAGAGAATAGCCTGATTTTTTTTCTCTTTTCTCTTCTACTTGTGATTTTAATTTATTTTCTTCTATCAGTGATTATATTTCATCACTCCTGTAAATATTTACCAAAATTCAGAATTTCTATGAGGAGTCTTATTTTTTACTGCTTCAGCTTCTGCATGTGGTCATCAAATCTGTATTTCTGGATTCTTCATCATTCAAGAAACAGTCCTTCATTTTTATTGCCCATTAGAAAGCTCCCCTTGAATGTCCCAAGCTGGTATTTCCACATCTCTTAATTTCTAATTTGCTTTAGAATATTTCAATTATAAATAATATTACTTTTTAAATCTCTTCTACAGTTCATAATGGAAATGGGAATAACTTTTTTTTAACCTAAGAGAGTGGAATAAGCAAGTAAGTTTACAAACATTTAATCTCGTTGTTGATGTTAGTTAATGTCAGCCGATCAAGCACATAGCTAAAATCCTATCATTAAACAGTAACCGGATTAGGTTGAAAGTGTGAAAGTAGTGAAGGAAAGGGAAATTCTAAGGAAAGGCCCTTCAATCAGAAATATTTTGGAATTGCATGAGACTTTGGGTAAAGTTTGGTCTGAAGAATGTACAGGAGATTTTAGTTTCCAACAGTTTAGTGACCCAACCTGTGTATGCAATATGAGAACTTCTCCCCTCACTTGCTCACTAATTGTGTGATATTCCACCAGTGGTACTTCTCTCTTTACTAATAAGTGAAGGCATTATTAGGAAGGATCCACAGATCTGTGAAGAATCATCCCTAAATTCACTCTTGAAATTATGGTAATAAATATTATAAGAATGACAAATATTCATGTGTCTATGTGAATAAAACTAATAACATATCTATATTCCTAGACCTTTCACTTGCACTCTTAAGTTATGTATATGGATATGTGCTTGTAAGTTCACTCCCTTATTGGTCACAAGAAACTTACGATTACTATCCCTACTTTGAAACTGAAGAAAATAAGACCTAGACACTAGGTAAATTGGAAAAGGTCCCATAATAAGTGATTGGGTCTGGATTTATTCACTGTATGTGTAGTTTTTTGTTTGTTTTGTTGTCATTGTTTTGTTTTGGTTTTCAGACTCACCCAGGCTGGCTTCAAATTGGTAGGTGGGTGCTCAAGCAGTCCTTTCGCCTCAGCCTCCCTAGTAGTGGTATGCCACCATGCCTGCCTTGGGCCTGAGTTTAAATCCCAGATGCCAGTGCAGGAGCCCATGCTCTTAACCACTATGCTAAAAAGTTTCAAATCAGGTTCAACAAATATTTATCAAACAACTGTATGATTAGTATGTAGTGGGCACCATGTCAAGCCCAGGATTAAGAGCTGGGAATAAAAGGATGAGTGAAATACCGTCCCTGCTCCCAAGGGTACACAGTATAATAAGGCAAGTCACATATATTATTCCAGCTCAGGAAAGGGAATTGTTCAAGTGTCAGAGAGATGCAGGGGAAGCACAAAAAAGAACTCTCATATAGTTCTGAAAGACCTTCCTGACGAAATGAGGCCTAACAAAAACATAAATAAATCAGGAAAATGACACTGGGAAGTACCTTCCAGGGCACAGGAAATAACACTCTGATTATATGTTGAAATTGTTGAGTGATTACTCCCCTGGGATATGGGAAATAACTCTATGTGAATCCTAAAACTATACGAAAGATTTCTGTAATTCTAATGGCTGCTTCTCCTATATACAAAGGATAGGTCACGTCAGGACAGATCTTAAATCAAATTAACACTGTACATCCGAGACCATTATTTCTGAATAGGATTTTTTAGCTTCTATGAAGAAAATACCTATCAGTATAAAATATCATCAGTTTCATAAAATAGAAATTATTCAGTTTACTTTATATTATGGATAAACCATAACTCTAGTGTTATACCAGGTATGCTGAGTATTCAGAAAACAGAAGCACCATCAAATCATTCACACATGAGCCACATATGAGCCAAATAACTAAAATGAGAAAATGTGAAATAAAATGCCAAACATAATAAAATCCAGTGCTGTTTATGTACATTTCCAAAGGAAGTTGGAAGACAATTGATCAAGGACCTGAGTCTCCCAGGAAGAAGGAACATATAGAACTGATAGATGATTGTGCTTTGCCCAAAGGCCAACCATCTGACCACAAGCTCATCATTGCTTAAGTCATTATATCCGAGGATATTTTTTGTTAAACGACTATTTCTTTTACATATTGGCAGGATTTTGACAATTATACTCTGATTATGGAAAAGGTTATAGGACTAATTTATAATTCTCAAACCATCAGGAGTCGATTATGATATGCCAAATAAGAATGTACTAAAATTGCTTCTATGCATATTTAATAATAGATATTTTGTACCTTTTCAATATTTTTTTTTCTCTATCAATGTTTTTTGCCTGTATTCAAAACCTTTCCTTTGAGACCCTGCTTGGGATCCTCTAACTCTGTAAGTTGTCTCCTATTGTTTTGACACTCACCAGAATCTTGCTTTTCCTGCACATACCTAGATTGAGATCTCAAACTTCATTGTTCACCTGATACAAACAAAATTTGGGGGCTACTTCCATGAGCAAAATAATAGGTACATATTTAAAGGTAAAGAAAAAGATCTCACATAGGCACAGATAAACAGAAAAGTTCCACATTCCCTCTTGGTAAAAGAATCTAAACCTAAAAGACACCTTTCAGTCATAAGCCCTGATGTATGTTTTCTTTTTTGTGTGTTACCATGGATACATGGAGCAGGGCCTAGGTGCTTGCCTAGATGCCTGGAAAAGCCTTCTCTATCTGTTTTAGAATCGAGGCATTCACAAAAGGTCAGTTCTGCCTTCTGGCTGCTTCTGTTTTCCTGTAAAAATTCTTAAAACAAGGAATAACAAAATAAATTTATGGAACTATTAAAAAGCTAATAATCTAATGGAAAGAAGAAGGAATTATACTGGGAGAAAACCACAAACATATATTTCAATAAATTAATCCCAGTCCATTAGTACATTTTGGCTAGAGCAAAGAAAAATTTATAGTTATACTGGGAAATAGGTTTTGAAAAAGGATTGGGATAAGGATTTGAGAGCCCCTTTAAGGATCTTTGTTCACCATTTGATACGATACTTTTAATTAAAAGAATAGAAGAAAAACGGTTGCATTCCTGAAGGCTTGAACTGGAGGCAGTTGCAGAGAATCAGTGAGGAACAGCACATGGAAATAAGAAGGGGAGGTGAATACTAGTGGGTGAAATGCCAGATGGTTGTGTAGTGAGCTGAAGAAATCACTACAGAGATGGAAAGAACTAGAGTTCACTTAGGAAAAGGAATGAGTCCAAGGCAGACCCAGCAGAAGACAAGGTGGAATCCCGTATTCAGGGACAACTGATGAGGAAAGAAAGAAGACTATGGAGAAAGGGGTGGGACGGGATCTGAAATGAGACTGAGCCACCGAAGACAAAGAATAGTTCCAAGGGAGATAATGATTTTATTTTTTTATGTTTTTTTTAAATATACAGTGAGAGAGGGAGGGAGAGAGAGAGAGAGAGAGAATTTTTTTTTAATATTTATTTTTTAGTTCTCGGCGGACACAACATCTTTCTTTGTATGTGGTGCTGAGGATCGAACCCGGGCCGCACGCATGCCAGGCGAGCTCGCTACCGCTTGAGCCACATCCCCAGCCCCGAGAGATAATGATTTTAAAGAGAAGGTATTAATCCTACAGAAAGGTTAAACAGTAGGTGTTTGGATTTAGGAACTGAGTGGATTTTCCTGGCCTTGGGTTTGGATAGACAGTGAGGAAGCAGCACAGGACTTAGCATGGCTGGAGCCCATCCCACTCTCCATCCTGTCATTTGTTTCAGCTCCTACTCTAAACATCTCATCCACCTCCACATTGGAATCAGGATGAGGCCCTTATCATGGATAGAAGGAACTAGGACACAGATGCTATTCATAGTAGCTCAGTAGCATAAAGTGAGTCTGCCCCACCATCTCTAAAGGCTCTTTACATGGATGGGGCTGGGGCTGAAAAAAATGGATAAATAGAGGCAATTATTATGAGTTTCTCTTCCAGAAGTTTAACATTAGGAAGAATTGAGATTAAGAGTGACCAGTACTTCTTTCTTCCATTCTAAAGACATTTACTAAAGAGGAATTTAAGAAGTACCAGGAATAAGTGGGAGGGGGGGTTGTGTGAGTGTGTGTGTGTGTGTGTGTGTGTGTGTGTGTGCGCGCGCGTACCTCAGAACAAATGAAGTCTGAGAATGTTTCCAGGATGAAGTGTAGGAGAAAAAACCTCTAGATGGAGAGATTAAATGATGCAATACAGAAAGTTTTGGTTAATGGTGTAAAGTTCCAGAGAACAGAGATAATTTAAGAGCACAAGTTTATTCTTGGAGAGTGCGAAGGATGATTCTTTTCCTGGGTTTGATGGAAAAGGAGAAATGGTTAAAATATAGACAAGTATCAAAATGGGAGTATTGAAAACCAAAGGAGCTTGAGTCAAAGACCCTTGATCTTCCCAATGCACATAAAGTAGGAGCAAATAGACAGAATAAGGACATAGGATGAGAAATATAAGAAGTTAATTGAAACAAACAAAAGTGCTGCTGAACCCCAGCATGGTGACACACACCTCCAGCGGCTTGGAAGCTGAGGCAGGAGGATGGCTAGTTCAAAGCCAGCCTCAGCAAAAGCAAGATGCTAAGCAACTCAATGAGAACCTGTCTCTAAATATAAAGTACAAAATTGGGCTAGGGATGTGGCTCACTGGTCAAGTGCCCCTGAGTTCAATACCCAGTAACCTACCCCCCACACACACAGACACACACACACACACAAAAGTACTGATGAGAAGGCCTGGAGTTTCATCTGATTTTGGATAATGCAAATTATCTGAAAAATAATTTTTAAAAAGCATTTGCTAGGGATCAAGGCCACCTTGAAGATATCCAGTCCATATTAGCTTCTCTTTTCTTTCAAGAGTATCTTCCCTGCTTCTCTGAATTCCCAGTATCTGACCAGCATTTTGAAATCACCCTAATATTCTTTGAAAGTATATTCCTATGATCTTCTAGAGTCTTTATATATGTACACACACACACACACACACACACACACACACACGATGTGTTAAGGATTGAACCAAAGGACTCACACATGCTGAACATCCACAGCCACTGAGCTATATCCCTAAATGATGGTCTAGGTCTTGAGCTTAGTTTAGAAGTTTTTCTGCCATGGGCTCATGGAATGCTGTTTATTATTTTGACTCTTTAGATCATAAATACCAGAAATTTGATGCTCTGTCCTAGCTTTCTTTTATCTACTGATATTACCTTTTCCCAATGCAATGAGCAAATTCCATATTTATTCTGAATATGGTTCTTATAAGATTTTTTTTCTTTTTCCTTTCGCATTTTTATCTCTATGAAGCATTTCAGGAGGTCTGCCAGTGGACTTAAAAACTGTATAGTGTTCACTTTCCTACAAGGCTACATTAGAAAAAAATATATAAATATTCTAATTTTGAAGTACACTAATAAATGTTTTATTTCAAAATAGGTTAATAAAGAGTTTCTGAATTTCCAAGTTATGTCATTGACTTCTCAAGATTAAATCATTGGTGGAAACGAAAAATATTGCCCTTGTTCTTCTGTCAAACAATAACATATGCTCATAAAACTATGTAATTCACTTACACCTCAAGGGAGAATGCTTAATTAAGCTTATTTCCCCATGAGTTCAAGGCATTATTTTAAAAATCTTGTTGTTCCTGTATAATAATTATGCCTCCAAATGCCAAAAATCCTAAATCCTCTTCCACCGTTCTCTTTTCAGTTTTCTTACCAAAAGTCACACAGGTGACACAAACCATAAAATAGTGAGTACCTGCTGGTAAGGCACATTTACCTCAGGAAAATGAATGTCTTACATTTACCACAAGACTTATTTCTTCCCCTTCCAACCAGTTCACTCTACCAAGATATTCTCTATGTTTTAAGTGTAGAACTGTTTTGTGAAGACTCTCTACCTTTAGCTTTACAAAAATAAGTTTATAGCTGCTGGGAAGCAAAACTTAAGCAGTCTCTGAAGATTTTAAGAAAATTTTCTTGGATCTGCTGATTATTAACAATGGAAGTAAAAAATACTTAACAAAGGATATGTACCCCCCCCCAAATTTTCAGAAACTGTAAGCTACTGTGGATCGAAATCTTGCTTAGATCTAAATTCCTTATCTGTGCCTCATTTATTTGATTCATTTAACAACACAAGAAAAACATTCTGAGGAACGTAATGTTTCATGTTCTTTGTTTCCTGAGCACAAAATAATGGTGCCAGAAATGATTCTCCTGTCTGCAAAGCCATCAAATGAATGTAAGCATGGGTTCTTTTATTTACTGTTTCTGTCTGGCGTTGGAATTCACTACTGTTAATAGAGATTCAATTCAGCTATAGTAACTCATCTTCTGAGCAGATGCCCTAATAAGGAGTAGTATTTTCAAACATACTCCAGCTGCTATTTTTGTTCTTTTGCTTGCTATGAACTATAAATCTTGAGTTTGGCTGACTAAATTGTACATACACTTTTGAGTTGAAAGAAAAAAAATATTGATTTGAATAGAATTTTTAAAAATTTTTGTAGCTTAGGATTTAGAGGAAGGAAGTAAATTTATCAAGTGTGCCTTGAAAAAGGCACAATACTAAGAATTCAACTGATTACATGTGGTGATAATTAATTTAACTTACTAAGATAATTTTTAAGTATGAGAGCAATTTCAGAATGGGTGTCATAAGATATTGTAGCAAAATATGGGAAAAGAAATGTTTCTGATTATATATAAGCAGATGGCCAATTATAGTACACCCTCATTTAAGTACATAGTGATTTTTAAGATATTTTCTTGATTGTTAATGTTTTCACATTTTTAACACAGAAAAGCAAATGGAAGATAAAATTCATACAGTGTTACCTCTAGTTGCAAAATCATTGTGATTGTATATTAAGGCTACTCTTTTTATGAGTTTATATTAACAATGCAGATAAAATCATTAGCAATAATAGTTATAAGTTATTGAGCAATTGCCATATGCCAGCCAGAGTTGTAATTGCTTTGTATGTATTAATTATTGCAGTCCATAAAACACAACCACATGGCACTATTATTATTCCCATTTTGCAGGTTCCATGACTTATCTGAGGTCACATAACTCTTAGAAACTGAAGTAGAGCTTTCATTTTTAAGAACTTCACCACAATCCCATTCAAGTGTATGTACACACAGAAATACCCTTTTATATGGATTTCTAAAACAACCACAGATTTATATTTATTTATTTATACTTTTAAAGAGTAAAGAGTAAACATTAGCCTTCTCTCTCTCTCTCTCTCTCTCTCTCTCTCTAGAAGATTACTTAGGACACCATCACAGGAGACTTGTGCCAGGAATTGGATGACTTTAAGATAGAGACTTAGGTCTTAGAATGAATTCTTGGTATGGGAGAGCTAGTGGCTAACAGGGTGGAGGGGAATGTCATATGTAAGGGGGCATGATGTTTCATCTACTAAAGACAGTGATTACTGAGAAAAGACTATATAATTCTGTAAATTCTGACTAGGTGGAAATTGGAACAGTCAATGGAAAAGATTTTTCCAAGCAGTTTGAGAATCACTAGCCTATTAAAGGAAAGTGAAGTCAATGACATTACCTAGTAAGTATATAACATAGAAGGAGAAGATGATCCAGAAGAGACTCCTGAAGAAAAATAATTCAAGTCCTATTTGAGCCCCATTTCCCCAACTGTAGAATGGAATAATAAATAGTACCTATCTCAGAAGACAGTTGGGAAGATTAAATGAAACTGTTTACAAACAGTTTAGCAAAATACTTGTCACATAGTAATTGCTTAGCAATAGTAATAAGAATAAGCTATTCTAGTAATTCCAAGGAACAAATCAAAGGGCGGAAAAGATCAGGTGTCAGTGACATCTTTCATTGATGGCAGTCCAGGTCATGTTAATCTGGCTGATAATTTTTATCTGTTCATTAGATGTCAGGTAGTTAGTAGAATACAGATTCTTGAGATCTAATATTTGAGGTGCTTTTTTTTTTTTTTAATCAGTAGCTCTCAAAGTTCTTCCTGTCCAAGTCTGTCATTGAGGACAGGGGTGAAATGTCACCCCTGGCCTCAGTCATTTGCACTTGCTCACATACTTATGGATTCCTGAAGTATGTTCATCTCTAATTAGGCAAATCTGCAAGAGCTTGATCTAAGCCCTCTCTTTACCAGCTACCCCACCCTGCTCTGTTACCCAGACTTTACTGTATTTGCTCAGACGTAAGCAAACTCTTAGCTTAAAACCCATTTTTTATGGTCAATGAACCAAGAATAATTTGGTTTTTTTTTTTTTTACAGTTAAAGATAATCAAATTAGAATAATATTCATGACATGTGAAAATTATGAAACTCAATTTTGTCATCCATAAATACAGATTTATTTGAAATACAGCCATATCCACTCAGTTACATGTTATCAGTGGTTACTTTCATGCTGCATGCAGAGACCCCAGAGCCAAAATTATTTAGTTATCAAGTCCTTTCCAGAAAAAGTGTTATAACCTCTGCTTCTGGGAAAGGACTTTGTACCAGCAGTGTAAAAGGAGATATTAATGAACAATGATCATTTCTGCCATTGTTCTCTGCTTCTCAGAGTTAGGAGCTAATTTACCTAACACTATGACTTTATTGGTTCTTCCATTTACATATCCATGTTTACTCTTTTGCCATATCCCTATTGACATCATCTCTTGTGATTCTCCAGAGTGAAGACTTATGCCCCCAAAGAAGACACTTCAATTTTCAACTTTGCTATAAAATTTGAAGTGGCTCACAAAAAGTAATACAAGGATTTTCCTCAACCCTGTTAGAGAAGGGAATACATGGACTATGTCTTTCATTTTATCATCCCTAGGGCTTATCACATTGCCTGGATGAGGCACCTAAAAGCTTGTTTGAATGACGAAAAAAACAAAAACTAACTTTTGCAAGAGTTTTCTATGTTTTTATTCTTCAAAAGCTGTTCAGTCCTCCTCTCACTCCAACCTGTTCCACCTAGTTCCTTCCAATTATTCTTTCAAAGGTCACATAAAAGTCCACAGAGATGAATTTATTGGCTAAAATTTAAGTTATGATATAGGTTGCAGGTATGGTGCACTTGTGAAACCAGTGAGATATATAACAGAACAGTGAAAAGATGTCTACTTTTTTTGACATAAGCAAATAATTCTTATCTATTTCTTATTTCTCATCCATGTAGATTTATTTCTCATAAAGGTTGCAGTCATGTACCTTCCTTGGGTTCATAAAGCATGCCTTAAATCTACTTTAAATCTTTCTTCGAACCTTTGAAAGTATCATCTTCCACCTGAGACGTTCTTAATCTTTCTTCTTGGCTATCAAAATCCATTTCTTCATTCAAGCCCTTGCCAAATTTCAGCTTTCCACTAGAGGAAAAATAAGCTATAAGACTATTTTTTTTTTAATTCTCAAGTGAAAATACTTCCTTGTTCATAAAATAAGACCAAGGTCTTATCACAAGATGAATTTCAAATTTCCTCAAGAGTAGTAACCATGCATCATACATCAGAATTTTTCCCCCTGAGTTTTTGTTTGTTTATTTGTTTTGGTTTGGTTTTGGTTTTGGTTGTTGTTTTTTGTTTTCTGATCTTGCATGACACTGTCTTTAACACCTTATTGCTTGTAAGTATTAACACTTCTATAGACAAGAGTAGATAACTACCATTTTAAGATTTTGAGGCAATAAATAAATTATTGATAATGGTAACTATCATTGTATTAAAAGTCAAGTAAAATAGCATTTAATTAGAAAATTTGTGAAAGATAAAAATTTCACTTACGAGAAAGAATAGATAATTATTGATAAGGGTATTTCTGTATTCTTGATCTTCATAAGCTGTTTAGACCTCCTTTCACTCCAACATCCTTTTACATTACATTTATTAGTTAATTTATTTACATGTGTTATTACATGTGTTATTTTACATATGTTACTTCATTTAGTGAAGGTTTTCCTAAGTTTAATAAAGATATTAACTGAAGCCAGGTGAGGTGATGCACATTTGTATTAAGCTATTTGGGAGATTGAGACAGAAGGACCACAAGTTCAAGTTCAAGGCCAGACTCAGCAACATAGCAAGATCCTGTCTCAAAATTAAAAAGAAAAAAGACTGGGATTGTAGCTCAATAGTAGAGTGCCCCTGGGTTTATTTCCCCAGTATTGTCCCCTGAAAAAAAAAAAAAAATATATATATATATATATATATATATATATATATATATATATATATATATATGAAAATACTTACATAAGACAAGCAAAAATATCCAAATGTTTTTGAAGATCATTTATTGGTGGGTAGAGGCAGAGGATTCTTGTGGGCGAGGAATCTACTACAATTGCTTTTCAAGTAAGCTTGTGAATTCTTATTTGGGAAGTAAACCTCTGATATCAGGCCAACACATTGGTATACTCATTACAAATCATCTACATTGTTAGCATACTTTTCTTAGAACCAAAGAATGTAGTACACACAATGATTAATCTTAATTTGGTGATGCTTAACAGACTTGATGTTCAAGAACTACAAGACAATAAAAACATTCAGTATTCCAGATTCACACTTAGAACCTTGGAATGTTTTTGTAAATGCACATTCCCCACTTCTTTTATTTTGAAACTATAAACCTTCTTCAAAGCAATCAGACAGCAATCAATCATTATACTTGGAAAAGTTTCAAATGGAAAATATTAAAAATCGTGTATAACTAATTTACTTTTATAAATTAACATACAGTTGTATTGGAACACTTTGTAATGATTCAGTGATATGAAAGTATAATGAATTGGGAAATATTTTCAAAATCAATTAACATCTTAATTTTTTATGACTCTGAATTTGAAACTGTAAGAAAAAATTGTTGATTCTCTACCTGCATTATAGACACTAAAAACAGAAGAAAATCCTTTAATGAAGACTATTTCTAGAGAGGAAAGGGTATTGATTAGAAATCAACAGGAAAAATTATAGCCGAGAGATAATCAACTCCAGGTGATCCAGCCTGCTGCTAAAAATGCCAATTTCTATTTACAGCTTCTAGCTCAGGAAATATAGCCAAGCAGTTGCTCAATTATTTTTACAAGGAATAAAAACAAGAAAAAGAATCAGAAAATATCTTCCTGAGAAATAATTATATGAAATTTCATGCAGATTATTTTCAGAGTAGTGTAGGATTCTGTGGTCTTCTATAAATCACTGAAGAAAAAATACTAATTGTAATATATATTGGAGACCTACTGAGAAGATTGATATGAATAGCAAAATCAGAGGAGGAAAAATTTACCTTCCAAGTAATAATTTTATTCTCATTGCAGTTCTTTGACTTTCCTTAATGCTTAATAATAAAATTGTATCTTCTCTTGGATCATTCTTTATTGTCTTTTTCAAAATAAAGACTCAAAAGCTTCATATTGTTTGAGGAAATCATAATTAATATAATTAATTTAAATTCTTATCTAATTTTTTATACAGAAAAAGAGGAAGGAAAAAAACATGGAATTTAATATGCTATTTCATTAAATGCAATGATCAGGATTCTAAAGCAAATTTTTTCCAGAAATGTTTGAATTTAGTCCTAAATTAATTGCAATTATTGACTTTATTTATTTTTCTGATTTTTAATTAGAATATCATAATTTTATATACTTATGGGATACAATGTGATAATTTTATACATGTATGCAGTATATAATAATGATAATTTCAGGGTAATCAGCATTTCCATATTCTTAAACATTTATCATTTTTTCACTGGGAACTTTCAGATTTCTCTTTTCTTTGTATTTTCATGTATGGATGGATGTCTATATGTGGTTTTGTTCTTAGGAATTGAACTCAGGGCCTCTTGAAGGCTAAGCACATTCTGCGTGACTTAGTTGCACCTCCTAGCCCAAACTTCTCTATGCTGGTTCTTTATAAAATATTCAATAAACCATGAGCTATAGTCATACCAATGTGCTGTAGAACATTAGAACTTATCCCTTTCAGTAGCACCTTTCCCCTATTGTCCTCATCTCTTTCCTTCCTGACTTCTAGTGTCCACCATCCTTCTCTCTTCTTCTAAGGAATCCACACTTTGGGCTTCCACATATGATTGAGAAAATGTGATATCTGTCTTTCTGTGTCTGACTTATCTCACTCCAGTACCATCCACATTGCCACAAATGACAGGATTGCAGTGCAACTACTGATTTTAATTTCCAAGGTGTATCTGGCTTTGACAATGGATCCCTTGGTGAAGGTGTAGAATCAGAGTGGCTGTGCAGTCCCTGAGCCCTGCTGGCCCCCTTCAGCAGATGGTGCTGGATGCACATGTGTGTCCACCAGAACCCCTTGCCTGTGCTTTTCCCTTCACGCTCAGGACGTCCTAGATTCACTGGCCCAGATAGCAGTTTCCTGCACATCCATTTACTCTGTAAATGGCTTGGTGACATTGTTAAAGGCAATGCCAATTGTCTGTTCTTTTGTTCTGCTTTTACATTTTTATAGTTGTGACTCATTGCACACCCTTTAGCTAAGCATTTAAGAGCCTGTGCCCTTAAAACACAGCCCTGAATTCTCTTCACGGTACACAGGAATAGAAAGCATTTTCCTTGCCTGGAGTTGTTTAAAAGCTCCTTTACTAAACATATCAACAGGCAGAGAGCTGTCCTCTTTCCCTGGAACATTATAGTTTACAAAACCCTTTCACGGTCAACTCTTGAGTGCAAAATTATTGAACACTTTTAAAATAAGAGCCTGATCATATTAGAAAAGATTAAGAATGTATTATTGAGGAAGGTTTAGTAAAGAAGATGAATTTTAAAGTTAAATGTTATATGCATGTATGTGCTCTTTTTCCTCAAAGTTTCCATAAATTTTTATATGTTCTTAATAATTTTTTTCCTCACAAAGAAGATAATTGTGAGAATTAAATACAATTCTTAAGGAGCACAAATATTTCAAATTTTACATGGATGGAAATTTTGATTATTTTAAAGGATATGTTTTCAATGGTGTATCATATAGCATTTTCTTATTCATTCTTAGTTATATTCTTGCCGTTTCCTCAAGGTATTAAAAAAAAAAGTCATTATTTTCTGTTTTAAGCTTTCCCTTTTCCTGACTACTAAATCTTCAGGTGAGTAGTGGCTGAAACCAGCAATTATTCACTACTAAATTTAAATGACTACTGTTTTTATTCCCACTTATCAATAATTTGTACATTATATCAATTATTTGTCATTCACTCAAGATATTTGTCAGGCAGCTAACAAAAGCTAATAAGAGGGGCTAGTTCTAGTATCAGCCACATCATGTGACTAGGCCTATATAAAGCACATGAGGTGTGCTATCAAATTTAGTCCTGTCAGAAGACCTATGAGTTTACTTGATTTTCAAGGGAAAAATGGAAGCTGAGAGAAGTCGTCACTTGGTCAAGGTCTCACAGCTAGTAAGTGGCAGAGAAAGAGTTTGAATCTCTCTGTGCCCAGATTCAGTCTTAACCACAACCATGGCCCAGGTATATTTAAAGTGCTGTTAGTTGCTAGTTAAGTGTATGATTATAAAAATCCATATTATTTAGTGCCAAAGATCAGCATTTACCCTTTTCTACAGAACTTAGTACAACTAGAAAAATATTTCATTTGAACTTATTTTCCTTTACAAGGAGAAAATTAAATTATAAACTATATTCACATAATTTTATACCCTAAGACTGAGCTTAGAACACCTTTGTATTTTTTCTTTTTCAATGATAGGCCTCATTTTATTACTCTAATTTTACTTACGAGGAAACTGAAATAGCATTTAAATGACTAAGTTCACATAGTAAGGGCAGATCTGGAATTTGAACCCAGCAGTTGGGGTGCAGAGTCTAAGTAGGGCATGTCATCAAAGATGACCTGGGAAGGGGCAATGTCAGCCAATGTCTGACTCTGACCATTGTGCTGAACTGCCACCCCCACAGCTTCATGGACTAGCTTAGCTTGTGCCATCCTTAGAATGTGCACAGACTTGAACACAACACAGTTGCATTTCCTGTTCATTTAACAAAACTGATATTTTTTTTTTGTCCAGCATTGGTGAGTTTATTAATTTCTACTAGGATTTCCTTTGGGATATATAAAAGAGAGATCATCCCTCAATTTATACAGTCTACACTCTTTAAAATGGGGCTGGTGTTTTCTCTGCACCAGGTGGCTCCTTCCTGAACAATGAGGAAAGACAAGATTCCCCTGGGTTACATGGGAAGGAGTTGGAAAGGGAAGTGAAGGAAGAGAGTTAAAAATTGTGTGTGGATGTGAGAGGTTCCCTTGGGTTCATTTTGTATGAACTATGTGTAGAAAGGCACCAGAAGAAGGTGTCAGGGATGTGGGGAAGACATCAGGGAGTTATCCTGAAGGGTCACCTAATATTACTAAGCTAAAAGCAAGTTGGCTGTGTTGGAGAGAAGGAACAGCATCTAAGCAAGCCATTCCTGTCTTGAAGAATGCATTTGTTTATGTGTAAGAAAACTGGATTAATTTGTTCTATTTGACTGATTTATCCACAGGGACAAACCTAATTATAGATATTAATAAAAGCTAGGTTTATTGTGTATTTACTATGAGCCAGACGGGCACAATTCTAGCACTGTAAAATAGGAACCATTGTTATCACGTGACATTTTTTACATAAGGAAACTCAAGTTCAGAAAGATTAATTTCCCCAGGGTCACACAGCCAATAACTGACAGGTTCAGTAATTGAGTGCTAGAATTTTTATCCTCAGCCATTATACTGTACTGTCATCCTCAATTAATTTGATGTATGAATTAACATAATTCTAGCTTCTATAAAAATTAACCTTATTGTGTACAAAGGCTCAAATACAATAAAATTCTGTTTATTGTTCATCTAACAATTCGGGACAGTGTTCATGGATGACAGTTCTTCCTCTCTGTGGTTGTCCAAGTACCTGGGTTCTTTACATTTTATATATTTTCTATTATATCAGAAGGGCAGAAGAAGAACAAAGAATAAATAAAGAATGGAGAAGGTACCTTTAATTCTTTTTTGTAAGCTTTCTTTTAGTGTTACCAGTGTGTTATTTTTTTAAAAAAATTTTAAAACATTTTGTCAGTGCATGATAGCAGGACTCATCATGCATCTTTGTACATGCACATAAGATAATGTCATTAATCTCATTTCCCATACCTTCCCTTTCTCTCCTTTCCTCTCTCACCATTATCTGCTTCGTGAGGTACCACTAATTCCTAAAAGCCTTGTTATAGAAGTGCCACACAATGTGTCTGTTTATGTCCTTATTGGTGACAGTGACTCATACCACATGGCTGGCTATACCTAGATGCTAGAGTTGAGGGCTAGGAGATCACAATCTCCAGTTTAACAGGGATTAATTTAGTTCATTTCTATACAATGAAAGGAGGTACTCTACCATCTCAATCTTATACACACGACATAATATATTTCATTACAATCAATTAAGTCATTGAGAGTTTATATTATTTTCTAAACTAGAGTCTTAAAATACTGGTGCTTTCTTAAGTTATTGTAAAATTTGTGCACTGTCAATGTAATCTGGTGGCCTCTTTATCCTAGTTTCAAAGTCTATCAGATTTCAAAACTGTTCCAAGTTTTCTTTTCATTCCTTTGTTTTAAATTTTCCTGGCCTCGTCTGATCCTTGAAATCTAGCTTCCTCGGTTTCAACCCACATTGACTGGCTGAAGCTCAGCCATTTCTTTTTGTTTGTTATTTGGTTTCTTTGCTTAAACAAAACAAAACAAAATGTTCACACCCAGAATTTCTGAGTTCATTAGAAGTGGATGTGAGTGAAAGGAAGTAGGCAACTGAGAAGTGGTCCTATCACAAAGGGCACAATATTTTGCTATCTTTTTTCACCTCTCTTTTTCCCCCGCTGCTGGTTATTTATCTTTCCTGACTTATTTGTTTCTGCAAAGAACTAGCACGTATGCTTACATATTATTGTACTTTTCCAAGTTGTTTTAGTATTATTAATTTATCTAACCTTTAAAACACACCTATGAGATAGGTCCTTTGTCATTTTCCTGTTTACAAGTGAGGAATATAAGTTATGAAGATTAAGTAACTGGTCATCATGGACAGATCTGGGATTGGAGCACAGTATGTTTAGCTATAGTCTGACCTCTAAGCCACAGGGTTATTCTGCCTGTCAATGGGGGTGGTTTTCTCACTAAGGAAAATTCTAGTGCCAGCTCATAAGGTAGAACTCTGTTTCATTAAGTTTTATTTCTGATACTAGGCCAATTTTTCATTTAGCTGTTAAGTATCTGCTGTTATTAGAATAATTATAATAGCTATGTAGCACTTCTTTAATAGAAAAGTAAAATGCATTATGCAATCTAGCACTGGCTGCTGCTTACATTCTATGTCTTAGAAGCTCTGAATCCCATGCTCAGTATTAGTTCTTGAGAAAGAAAGTTTCCACTGATAGTTTAATTATAGGGGATTTGATTTACTCATAATTTTCTAGTTTTCTTTTACTATTTAGAAAATAAGGATTTCAGTGGATATAGTTTTTTTCTGTTCATATTTGTATACTCATAAAACATCCCAGTGTACTTGGCAACCTCTTTAGTTCTTTTGACCTTTTTTGGACTTGTTACAAAAGGCTGGGCCAAGAAATAAATCCATCCATCACCTGCAGGCCGCCCTGCTGCTTTGTACACAGATCCCAGCTGCCAGTGTTGGCTTGTATGTAGACATGCTCACTCTCTCTTTCTCCCTCTTGTTTCTCTTGTTCTCTCTCTCTATATATCTCTTAAATCCATTATTTTGTGCTCAGTAGCATGTTCAACTATTAAACATATGAGAAAGGTCATAGACCTACATAGCCAAATTGGGGGTGAGGTGGAACATATGTGCCACCAAAGGGCTGCCAGCCAATCAGGTAGACCATACAATGTGGAACTAAGAGTGAGTACTTTCATTCTGTATTCTTAGCTTAATTTTATTTTTGCTGTTTAAACAGTAGTTATGTCACTTTATAATTTTTGACAAAAAGCTAATGTGGAAAAGTACTGTAAAAGTACCATTAAAAAAATACTGTAAAGTAACATGAAATTATTTTCTGGTCAATCTGTAATGGATTTTATGTTGTCTGTAAAGTTAACATATTTCAACACTTACATAAATTGGCTTTAAGTATTAGAATTTAGCATACACTTTTTTAAAAACCAGTCTATCATAAAGGATTTACTTGATGCCAATTTTATGATGAAAACTTAACTTTTCAAAACAAGAAAAATATATGTATTTGCATGCTAAATTACTAGAGCAAAAATAACCCAGAAAATAGTAGTGTCATAATATATTCGAACATGAAAATATTATTTATTTATTTATTTGTCTATTTATTTATTGGTACCGGGAATTGAACCTAGGAGTGGTTAACCACTGGGCCACTTCCCCAGCCGTTTTTATGTTTTATTTTTAGACAGAGTCTCACTAAGGTGCTTAGGGTCTCACTAAATTGCTGAGGCTGGCTTTGAACTCAATATCCTCCTGGCTCAGCCTTTTAAGCCCCTGGGATTACAGGCCCACTGCCATGCCCCACCCTTAAAAAGATTTTTTAATTTTTAAAATTATTGTTGCTTGTTTCTTTTTAAATTATATGCAAGAGCCTATTTGTATTATTCTTTTGAGCACGTGAAAATGATGAAAAAACACTCTTATAATAAGCAATTACATTTTCAAACTTGTAAATTGTGCAGCAGTTATGTTCCCATGTTAAATATTTCCACCTCATTGACTTGATGACATATTAATAAATAAGTCTCCCATCTATGGTTTCACTTTTTTTTTTTTTTTTTGGCTAAATGAATCTTGGAGCTCTCTGCTTATAGTTTTCTTATATCTTCATTTTTATACCCATCTTTATGCATCTTTCCTTCCTTGCCCCATGAAAAAAAAAGAGCAATAATGAACATAATATCAGATTTGCTGATAAAACACACTTTCGGCATTCATGTCATATACATAGCTACTCCCAGTAGTGATTCTAGAAAATAACATTGTATTTTAGTCAGCTTTTTCAATGCTGTGAATAAAAGACCTGACCAGATCAATTTTACAGGAGGAAAAGTTTATTTGGGCCTCACATTTTCAGAGGTCTCAATCCATAGAAAGCCTGTTCCATTCTTTGGGGCTCAAGGTGAGGCAAAACATGGTGATGGAAATGGTGGAGGAAAGCAGCTCACAGGATGATCAGAAAAGAGAGACTCCTCTTGACAGACACAAAACTATATCCCAAAGGCATGACCCCAGGTACCCACCTCCTCCAGCCACACTCTTCCTGCCCTTCTTTTCTACTCAGTTAATCCCATCAGAGGGATTAATTCACTAATTGGCTTAAGACTCATATAACTGAATCATTTCTCCTCTAAACATTCTTGCATTGTCTCACACAGGAGCTTTTGGGGGATACCTCACATGCAAACATAACACATTGATATGTTCTAGATACCTTTTTGACTTAAATATCTCAAAAAGATCTAAAGAATATTGGGTTTCGTCATTGATACAATTTTTCCATGCACTCTGGAAGGTGATCCAAGCCTAGAATATTATGCTATCCTGTGATACCCCAAAGACTGGTTAACATTCTGTATCCAGTCAGCTGACACAGGGACCACTGACATATGTCCACTTTATTCTGACTCCAGACCTAAATGCTATCTTTAGAACATAATGGATTTGCATCAACAGAATATATGAACTAAGAACTCCTTTAACCCCAAATAACTTGAATATTTTCAGGAATTAGGAAGTATACTGCTGAGGTAGATTTAAAAAAAAAAATGTTCTGTTTCCCAAACTCTGCCACTGAAGGGCCTATAAAGTGGTACAAGTCTTCAGGAGGTCAGAGGACATAATCTGAAACAGCAGCCAAATGAGGGCTGTATTAAATCTTGAATCAAGTCTTTGAAAATCATGAGATAAAAAGGAGTTTTCCACTTATCATATGCTCATGTTTTACTATAAACTTCTCTGGAATCTTTCAGTGCCTGTAGAAAAGTATTCTTCTTTATCTTCAAATAATCATTAAAACACTTCTTAATTCATCCCATGAATATCAACCAGATTTTTAAAGCAAGAATACCTACCTGGGGGTGAAACGGGAGGTTTTTCAGTGCTATCTGCAACTACAGAGTAATGTGTTCAGCTAATGGGACAGCAGAGATAGCAGACTTTTCATCTAGCACCAAAATCTGACTGGCTGAACTAATTCATTAATTCACAGAGTTCAGTTCAGCCTGTAAGCTAAAGAATAAAGATAATAATAGAGACTCCATGGAGTCTCTAGAGCAAAGGTTTCTCTTTAGGCTTCCTTGTTGTAGGTCACTTTGATGTTCAATGCTCATCTAGGCTCAGTTGAAGGGCAAGTGGAACCAGCACTTTGAGCTGGAATGTTCTCATAGCAGCCCAAGGGCATCTTAAAAAGCTGCCCTCCCTTTGCCCAAATGAAGGATCAGCTCTGCTACTGAATAGTGAGTGCACATACAAGGAGAACCATGCTAAGACCTTGCACTGGGTTAGGAGGGCTTTGTACATTGAATATCTTAAAGTATAAAAAGATGCATGGGATTGTTCTGTAGATACATCTGTTAGAATTTGTTCTGTATGTGGAGGGTCAACTGACCTGGGTTCTAGGCTGTCTGCCCAAGGCTGCTATGGGACTTCAGCATTGTTTTTCACCCTTTTGGACTTGGTTAGTCTCAGCAACAGTAATAGGATTATGTTATATAAGACCTTTAATACTCCCAAGCTTTACAGTCTGTGTGTGGTTCTTCAACTTGTTTTACATAACAATGACTTTGATCAAAATGACTTTGATCAAAACTCCCTTTACTTGACATATATAAATTTATGTGTGTATACATACATACATACATGTAATATTCAATGCTTAGCATTTCTATAAATTTAGAGCTAAGTTCGCTAAAAACTATATCTCAGTTATAATCCTACGTTTATGAAATTGGTAATTGACAACCACTAAACAAAAGGTATCATTTAGATTTTAATTTTTTCTAAATAGAAAAATATATTTAGTCTGATTATTTGTAGAGATTGAGAAATAAAAAGAAAGAAATCATTAACAGAATTTAAGGGTGATACTCATCTCCTTTATGTTTCACTGATACACAGCCATGACTTTCACACATTGTGTATTGATTTCCCTAAAACACAGCAGCTGCCTGTTGGAAAACAGCTTGTTTTCAGCAGAATCACCCCCTTGTCTGTGCCGCACAGTAGAGTACAGAAGCAGTCACTGGGTTTGTACAATCATATGAGTTCATCTTTCCTTTGCCCTTCATAGAAGTAAGTGAAGGACACGGGGGGGGGGAAAGTGCTGATGTTGAGATGAGAAGTGTAGGTTTTATAAAATTTGACAACAAAATACGATTCAAGACTATATCTAAGACTCAAGATGAATGAATGGAAGTGATATTGAGATCTTTACAATTTTGATGTGAGAATTATTGTCTCTATAAGTTCTCAGTAAGTCTTTTCTAATACAAAGTAAAGCTATAAGTGTATATGAGAACTGGAAGAAATATTTGGAAGTGGCTGCTGAAATTCCAGAATTTCTGATTAGTAAAATGTCTTCTTGGATAAATTCAAAAGTAATTCATGTTTGGAAAATATTTAGTTTACTAGAGACTATGTGAGGACAAATAAAGAAAAAAATATTTAAATATTATTCACAGTAGAGTGCATAAAGCTGGTCAAGGAAGAGTGTAGGTCTTGAAATACTTAAAATCTAGAAAGGGAGATTTTAAAATGAAAAGATATAGGAAGAGTAATTAATAAAGTAAAAGGCAGGAGTTACCATTTTGCACTGGGACAGGAGAGGAGGAGGGAATGGATGAATGTGGGCAGTTTAGGGATCTTAGGTTGGATGATCTTTGGTCACATCTGACTCAATCTGATGTTCTACCTAAATTAGTAGCAGGTCTTCCAAAAACATACTACTTCCTGCAGGTACATAACAGAGCACCAGCCAGGAGAACAGGAACAGAGAAGGCATCATAAACATAAAGGAGGTCACCTAAGTGTCCTTTTCACTACCAACTCATCTCTATTCTCTAAACTTTCCTGTCCACTTGAAGTTACATCGTTGGAAAGCAATTTACTCCCTCTCCAAGGAAGTGACCTTCCCAATGTCGCAGAGCTGGTTAGACACATCTTCAGTGGTCCTCCTTAATATTGAGCATTTTTGGCTGAAGCATCAATAGCAAAGCTCATTAAATTAACATTTAGCACCCATTGAATCACCAAAGCTTCCCTAAAACAGGAGAATTTATTGAGTATTATATTTAGACATGCATTTATTTTTATTAATGTGTAAAATAATCAATGTTTCCTGTCCAATCAACAGAAATTTTCTTTCAAGGGTTACATGAGAGAAATAACATTTATAATAGGTAAATCACAAAGTACATCCCAAGGTTTTTTCAAATATATGTTACTATTGTTACTATGTTTTAAACTAACTTTTTTCCTATGAGTACATATCTAAAATATTGTCAAAAATTATAAAAATGATCCAACATATAAAATATTTTTTACATAACTTTCTAGAAGCATCTTGAGTCCTGTCCTTTAAATTATATAAACCTTTACAGAGATTTAATGTGTACTATTTTTCATGGATTTCTAGCACAAGCTATATAAAATTTATCAGGTAGATTTGTTTGCCTTAATTGGAGTGAATGAGCTAAAAGAGAACAATTTACAAGTTAGAGTTTTGTTCACCCTCCAAATTCAAATTTTATAGCCATTCCAGATTCCCAAGCAGAGAATTATTAGTTCCTACCTAAGTACTGAGCAGCTCTCCTACATTTCACCTGCCTCCTTGCCATACAATGAGAAGTAACGAGTAGCATCACTTTGTTAGGTTTTCCAACTACTATGTCATATAATGGATTTAAGCACCCTCTCAGTAATCATATTTAATGCTAATTTCAAGTTCTGTTTCACATAGGATTAATATATTTTGCTATTTATCACCTACCTTCTGATCAAACACCATTTTCATCTAAAATAGTCATCATACTACTTTCAATCATATGAATAAATACTACTAGTCAGAATCCCTATTTGTGAGAAGGTGCAGTAATGTGCAGTCAATGTTATTTAATATATAAATCTATAAGAACTAAGTTATTATAATATAAATGGAATAACTGCTGCTCTTTAGCTATTAAATTCCATCCTGAGGATATTTTGTTATGTCATTTTCATTCACCCCAACAACCTGAATAATTTCTACTTTATTTAAAGTAAACTTAACTTACCAAAAATCTTATTGGTGCTCATGTCTGGATTTAAGTGTAGGTTTGTGTAGAGTCTTGTAAGGGGTAAAAATGTATGTATATGTGTATGTATATACCCAAATATACTGTAATTTGTATTTACTATATGTAAAAATGTATTGTTGCTTTGTGTGTGTGTGTGTGTGTGTGTGTGTGTGTGTACAGAGGGGGTAAGATATTAAATAAATAAACAAAGTAAGTATAAAGATCATTTTTGTGTACTTCTAAGGTACTTAATGAATGTTTGACTCAATGGATTCAAATTACAAATGTCTATTTATAAGGTGTGAACTTAATCATGTTTAGTAGGTATGTTTCCTGGAGTTAGAAATATCCATTTAAAAGGTAGGGGTTTTTTTTCAAAATTATCTGCAAGCTTCTTTTTATTATTATGAAATAATCTTAAAAGTAAAAGAATTTTTGGGAAGTCCTTTTGTAAAATGATGACTTTCTGGTAATATCCTATCAAGGGCATTGTATTAGTTTCTTACTGCTTCTATAATAAATTAGCAAAGATTTAGTGGCCTAAAACAAAAGAATTTTTTTACTGTACAGTTTCAGACATTCTAAGTTCAACAGAGTTTGAAGTGTCAGAGGTGCTCCTGCTGGAGGTTCTAGGGGACATCCATTTTCTTCCCTTGCCAGTCTATAGTGCCTATCTGCCTTTCTTGGCTTAAGGCACTTCCATCTTCAAAACCAGCATATCCCATCACTCTGACTCTCTACCTTTATTTCTCTTATAAAGATCCTTGAAATAATATTGTCCCTCCCCAGAACATCCAGGACAATCCCTGTATTTTAAAGTCAGCTGATTAGCAAGCTTAATTCATCTGCACAATCCCCCTGGCCATGTACCATACATAGCACAGCATATTCACACTTACAGTGATTAGGGCATGAACAGTTCCAGGGGGAGATAGGTTTCATTTTTACTTGCCACAAACAAATTTAGGTTTTGAAAATAAGAAGTTATGGAAAGTCCTCTTTAAGAAAATGAACAGTTATAAAATTAGACAATAAAACTTATGCATAATGATAAAAATGACAACAAAATAAACTTTATAAAAAGAAAGTACATAAATATGTCACACTTTATCTAAACTGATTTTATTTCCATTATTTAATATGCCCATTAATAAACTGATAAAAATGTGTTATTCAACACATCCATAAGTTTTTTGAATAAATTAAAAAGAAATAGATACACCTCCTTCCAAAACTTATGTTTTCAGTTTGGTTTCTAAATTCGTATGTATATCATTTTTACCATTTTTATGTATATCATTTTCTTCAATTGTCCATTTCCTTTTGTTCTGAAAGATAAAATGAATACACAATTTGGGGCTAAAAGACTTTGGATCAAGTTGCATATTCACTCATTCAAAATGATAGATGGATGGATAGAGATCTGATGGGTTAGGTATTATGGTATTGTGTTAAGTTTGAAGAAATGAGTAATGAGCAAGTTAGATGTGGTCCTTGCCTTCATAGTCTTACATTGTAACAAAAGGACAGAGATAAGATGATCATCTCAACTACACTGAACATTATGAAGACTGTGGAGCCCAGTGAGCGTCCTAGACTAGTGGCAATGAGGTTTACCCTGGACTTGGAGGTTGAAGCAGTGTGCGCTAGGTAGAAAGATGAAGCACAGGGAAGAGAAGGGGATCTCAGACAAATATTATGGACAGTATCTAAAATGGGAAAGCTGATAGTAATTTTGAAGAAGTAAAAGAAGGCAAGAAGTGTAAGGAGAACAGGAGTGACTGATGCCAAACATTCATGAGAGAAAGTGGGACCAGGAAGGCCTTTTGATCATGCTTAGGATTTAGTTTTCCTCTTAAATGCAGTAGGATGCCATTAAAGGGTTCTGAGCAGAGAGTTGACTTGATCTGATTAGCAGATTTAAAACTTTTCCTGTCTGTTTTGGAAAATGGGGCTGGAGCAATGGGGAATAAAGCAAGAATGGATGCAAGGAAATGAGTTAGCAAGAAGGGGAGTGCTCAGAGTTGAAATATAAAGACTTCAGTTATTAACTATCTTTTCCTCAGAAAGATGCTGGAGTGTGTGCCTTTTCATTGACAGTGACACCTTTAAAAAAATATTTACTCATTAAGCACTATTTAATACATATAAAAAGGAAAAACACATACCTGATTGGTTGCTTGTGTGCTGAGATTCATTTATACTCATTTCTCTGACCAGGTGTTTGCATTTTATTTCTCATTGTGTAAGGAACCAACTTCCCTCCATACAAACATTTCAGGCATCAACAAACTGGTTAAGAGAATAATTTGGGAGTTAAAGCTTCTTCTCAAATCACACTAGTTCATCTTTAGCCAGTTGTAAAGGTTCTCTGATTCTGTGTGTTTTGTTGGTGTAGGAGAGGAGACACACTCCTACCCCACACAGCTTCTCATTCCTGTAGGCTTCACGCTTGCTCGTAGACTTGAAGGCCATGGAGGCTCCAGGAGCCTTTCTCAAATATACCTGTTTTTAGACCAATGTGCTGGCATCAAGTCCTGTACTCAAGTACTTTCCTTCTGCCCTATTAAGCCTGGCCATGGGCCAAGCACCTCTCATACTCCTGGTAATATAACTCAATTCTGGCTCTCCTGTTTTTCTGCCCTAAGATTGCAATTGGCATAGTTTGTGTTCCTTGTATGGTTTTGCATGTCTTTAAGTTGTCATGATCCGTTTGTATTAGTTTAGTTGCCCCTTCTGATGTTGTTTCTACCTCAGTTTGCTACATTAGGAGAGGGAAATGTATTACAATGACACGCTGATAGATCTATAATTGCACCTTTAAAATAGTCAAGATGGATAGTAACATAAGAATTATCACTCTGCCAGGTGTGGTGATGCACACCTGTAATGCCCATGGCTTGGGAGGCTGAGGACGGAGGATCACGATTTCAAAGCCAGCCTCAGCAAAAGCAAGTGCTAAGCAATTCAGTAAGACCTTGTCTGTAAATAAAATACAAAATAGGGCTGGGGATGTAGCTCAGTGGTCAAGTGACCCTGAGTTCAATCCCTGGTACCCCACAACCACCACCCTGTCAAGATGCACTTCTGAAAGAAACTCTATGATATGTGTACGTTCCCCATGTTATCTGTGAAATATTAGGATTTTATAGTTTATAGTTTATGTCAAGTAAAATTTATGTCATTTTAATATTTATAAGATACTAATCAACTGATGTGATTAATTACATTTGTTGATTTCCATATGTTGAACCAACCTTGCATCCCTGGGATGAATCCCACTTGATCATGGTGCACGATCTTTTTGATATTTTTTTTATTCGATTTGCCAGAATTTTATTGAGAATTTTTGCATCTATATTCATTAGAGATATTGGTCTGAAGTTTTCTTTTTTTGATGTGTCTTTGCCTGGTTTTGGAATCAGAGTGATATTGGCCTCATAGAATGAGTTTGGAAGTGCTTCTTTTTTATTTCCTGAAATAAATTGGAGAGTATTGGTATTAGTTTTTCTTTAAAGGTCTTGTAGAACTTGGCTATGTATCTGTCTGGTCCTGGGCTTTTTTCTTGGTTGGTAGACTTTTTGATGGTATCTGCTATCTTGTCACTTGAAATTGATCTGTTTAAATTGTGTATATCATCCTGATTCGATCTGGGCAAATTATATGACTCTAGAAATTTGTAAAACTGTGGAACCAACCTACATGCCCTTCAATAAATGAATGGATAAAAAAATATGTGGCATATATACACAATGGAATATTATTCAGCAATAAAATAGAATAAAATCATGGCATTTGCAGGTAAATGGATGGAGAAGATAATGCTAAGTGAAGTTAGCCAATCGCAAAAAAACAAATGCCAAATGTTTTCTTTGATATAAGGAGGCTGATTCATATAGGGATAGGGAGAAGGGAGCATGGGAGGAATAGATGAACTCTAGATAGGGCATAGGGGCTGGAGGGGAAGGGAAGGTGCATGGGGTTACTGATGATGGTGGAATGTGATAATTATTATTATCCAAAGTACAGGTATGAAGACACAAATTGGTGTGAATATGCTATGTATACAACCAGAGATATGAAAAATTGTGCTCTATATGTGTAATAAGAATTGTAATGCATTCCGCTGTCATATATAAATTTAAAAAGAAAAAGTTAAAAAAAAGATATTAATCAATTGGCTAATAAAGGAAAAAATTTTCTACATTTCCCCAAACCACATAGCTCTCTGGCATTACAAAATAGAGTAAGCTTCTCTATAGAAATTTGCTTGGAATCTTCTAAAAACCCTTAGACAAAAATTTGAACTACTTTATTTAAGTTGTAGTGCAAGGAAAGGATGTCAGTATTAGGTGCATTATTTAACATTGTCCAAGTTACTACTGTGGACAGTTGGAGTTTGATCTCATTGGAGGTCTATGGAAAACTGCAGAAGTGTTTCCCTTGGTGTTGAGGAGGCTCTAGTAACTCCCATTTGCCACTGGCTGAGGAGTGCTCATGAGGTCATGAACTCCTGACATTTGGGCCAGCTTCCTTTGTAGGCCTACGTGACTACAATTGGAAGGAGCCCTCAATAGAAAGTGGCAGGTACCTATAGTCATTCAGCATCCTTACATACAGGAAAATTAAGTGCCAAAAGGATATAGCCAGAGCACCAATAGCATCTGCCTCTGTAGCTTTCTAACCATGGCCTCCACCTAGAGTTGTGTAGTCTGGGTTCTGCACAAAAGTGCCCAGCCAGCAAGGGAGTTCAACACTATAAAGATGCTCTTAGCCAAGCCATGAACAGTGAGGTTATTTTCACTTTTAATTTGTCCAAAGCCTTTATTTTACTTCCTCTTGTGAAAACCCTTCTTTTTTACCTCCTTCTCTTTTCTGTGTATGTATATATGTGTGTGTGTGTGTGTGTGTGTGTGTGTATATATATATATATATATATTTTATATATTTTATATATATATATATATACATTTTATATATATATATATATATATATATACACTTGTGTAAACATTTAATGCACATTAAATGTGTGTGTATGTGTGTGTATACATACTATAAAATTTATTATCCAAACTGGAATATTTTAGAGAATATAAAGAAAGATAATTAATAATATTCCAGAACAATAGGCATAAAACAGAATTGTCCTGAAGTAAGCATTTTGTTTAGGGGGTATTTGTTTTTTCTGGTAATAGTCTTGCTGCCTACTACTACTGAACTCTCTGAGCCTTAGTTTCCATCCTTGTATAATACAGCAATACCAATAATATCAATAATGAGAATTATGATGAGGATCACTGCAAGTGTCTATAAAGCATGGCTCGACAAAGATTGGGATTCTTTCTTTTATTGTTTGGTGCCTGGCAGGATGGTGGGGATGTGAAAGGGCCTGAGGAAAGCAGCCAAAATACAGAAGTGTTTACTAAGTTCTCTTAAAAGTGATAATTTTGATAGTTTAAGTGTATTAAATATTTACGCAAGTGCCAAGTGGGTTTGATGCAAGAAATTGATATGAAACCTTCTTCTTGCCTGTGGATAAGTACTTTAAACAGGTTTACACTGGAAATCATATATTAGTCCTGCACTTTACTTCTCTGAGGGATCTTACATAATCAGAGAAGCTATATGGTATTTAATAAAGTAAGCAACATATTTTTATTTCATTTGGTTTAAATGTGTCTTAAATTTTGTGGTTGGATAGCAGTTTTCAAATTGTGGCTCTTTAGCAGTTTTAAAATTTATGAGATGATACATGGCAAATTCACTCAATGATTTTGCACTTCATAGTTTTATACTATAATAAGCTATCGAAAAAAACTCTTTGACAGAAGCACTTTAATCATACTGTGTGTCTGTGTGGAAAAGAGAGGGGGAGGGAGAGGGAAGGAAAAGAAGAGGAAGAGAGAGAGGGAAAGGCAGAGAGAGACTTCAGAGAGCCCTGATAAGTGTTCCACCCAGAGACAGAACAAGTTATTTAAACCGGGTCAAAGCTTCCTTGGCGTTCACTTTTCCCTGAGAACAATCTAGTGCTGGTTCTTATTTTCTCAAGATAAACAAGGTAAGTCAATGTTCCATGCATGTATTTGGGAGATCTTAACAGGAATTTGTTGGTTAATTTATAACTTTTCATAAAATTAAAACAAAAGCCAAATTTCTTTATTATTTCAGTGATGTGCAGCAGTTTTGAAAAATGGTGTTATACTTGAGATTACCAACTATTGAATCAAAAAGGAAAAATGTAAAATTTGTTATGCAGTGAATTAAGTGCTTATAGAAGAATGTTGCAGCTGCAGATATATTTGCAAAATTGTAATGTCCAAATATGATTAACTTTAAATCTAGACTATAGGATTTTAAAGCTGCATTTGTAGTTGAGCACTTCTTGAGCTTATTAGTACCAAAACAGAAAACATCTTAACATTATCACAAGGTTGTATTTCTCTTTAAAGCCATTTTATTTCTATTTTAAAATGTGAGGTATATTTCGTACAATGTATCACTTTTGTATTCATTTAAATTTAAGAACTTTATATGGACATTTCTTTTGGAAATTCAAAAGTATATGTACTTTGCATTTGAAAATTATAAATCACATTTTTCTAGCTGAGCTTCCAGATTTTTGCCTTTCATTTTGTTATGTTCAGACAAGGACCAGAGAAATATAACTTTTAAGAGCACAAGAAAATACCCATATTAAGAGTTTGATGAAACTTCAAAATACAGATTTATCTTGTGTTTTTAGATCATTTATGGAGAAAAATGTACCCAGTTAGTTTCTTCTGATTCCTGTTTCATTCACTCATACACTGATGCGACATTCTAGGTGAAAAGGAGGTTTTTTGTTATCATCATAAGAGTTGTGACAGGCACTCTAAGAACCTTCTGTAAAAGGACAGTTTCACATTCAATAACAATATTATCCCCTAAGCGATACCATCAATATTTATCAGTAATTTCCTTTCTTACTTCTTCCTGAGAGTACTCCAAATCAGAATCTGATGGAGGACACTTTGCATATGAAGGGTTTTTTTTTTTTTAAATATCAAAGAGTCTTCTGCATGTAGCTTGTATTTTGTTTTTATTTTATATTCTGAGTAATGCTTATATGGAATTTCTAATTTTTAGTTTAACACTTAATATTTAACTTCAGAAGCAGGGATTATGCATGGAATGATGGCATAAATATACTTAGGATGACTGTAATACATTTGTGATTTATTTCTTTCCTCCCCTAATTCCCAATTTAGTTTCAGTCATTTGTCTTAAAAGGAATCTCAACATCTGTTTAGTTTTATGCCATCTTTGTGCTTAACCAAGTCAGTGAAATGTCCTCTTGCTCCTTATCTGAGCTTATTATTTGTAGGCAGCAAGAAATAATTTTTTTACTTAAGTAAATTAATTCCTTTTTTTGTCTCCCCCATACTTTGAACTTAAAGAGCAATGGTACAGGACCAATGCTGTTGAGAATTTTTTCTTTTACCTAAATAACCAATTAGTAGCCACTTTGTGCATCTATGGAGATAGACACACAATTAACACACTAGGTTTAAGTTACTAAAATTCATTCACTAGTTTACCCAGAAAACATTGTTGATGACCATGTTTCACAAAACTTTGACACAAAAGTACAATGGAGAGAGATATAGGAGCATACATATTCAGTTGAAAAGTTAAAAATAAGTAAAAGAGTTTGTTATAAGTCTATCACATTAAGCTAAGTATTTTCATAGAATAGTTCATAGTCCATTATCAGTGTATTTGCAGGGGAATAATTGATATAGATGTTTAGAGAACAGAATCATACAACTTAGGCTGGTCAGACTAGGTGGCAAGAAAAAGTACTTTAAGGTAATCATAAAGGATTGGGAAAAGAGGAGAAGGATCTCCCAGGTAGGTAGGATGAAGGGGAGTCCTGAATATAGGAAATGTCAACAGATGAAGAAAGAACCAAATGTGATCAATTTGGCTGTAGCTGAGGATTTCTGGCGGCCACTAGGGAGAGGTAAATGTAAATCAAATCTAGAATCCCTGTAAATGGCATGTTAGACTGTGAGAGGGCCAGTAAAATTGGCACAGGGAACCAATAGGGCATCTCTATGAAAATATGTTCTGGTAGCACAAAACCAGTTGAAATAACAAGAATCTCTGTGTGGGGAGATTAATTGGAATAATAAAAAAGAAATAGGTAGAGGAGATAAGGCAGCAAAAATAACAATCACATTTTCACAATGAAAATATAGCAATACCTTTAACAAATTGGGAAATTAGTAAAAGGCCAGTTTGGGTTATAAATCTCTATTAGAGTTCAGCCAGAGAAGCAGAGTCTGCAGGAGATATATATTCTAGAGATTATTATAAGAAATGGGCTTTACATGATTCTGGGAGCTGGCTAGACAAGTCTGATAAGTCTGAAATCCATAGAGCAGGGCTTGAAGGACCTATAGTCTAGCTCTCTCAGGCACTGGCAGAAACAGCAGTCCAGGGTGGAAGGTCTAGTTCACCAAGGAAGTCTCGCTCACCTCTGCCCTTTTTAGCTTTCACCTGAATGAATGGGCCTTACCTAGATGATCTGAAATAAGACCCCTATTTAATACCAACTGATTTATGCACTCCAAGCACATCTACAAGTTGTCTTCCCAATTTGTTTTTGATAGAACAACTGGAGACAGTAGCTGACACATCCTGAAAATCCCAAAGTGCTATCAACTTGAACATGCTGATAGAAAATTTACAGGTAAAAGCGATCAGGAATGTATTGGACCTTCAGAATTGAAATTTGGGAAACTATATGGAGACGAGGAGTTCTCTGTGGAGAAATGATATCAACATGGTCAAGAGAGTTGAGGAGCTCCTCAGAGAAAATGATAGAAATTTTCCATTAAAGATAAATTTTGAGGAGAAAACCTTTTTAAAGGGCAGAAGAAAGAAAAGTTAACCAAAAAATAATAATCACCAAGGAGCGGGCTAGAGGTATAGAATAGTTTTGAGGGTAATTCTTAGATACAAATAATAATAATATTAAGGGAAGAAGATTAAAGATCTAAGGAAAAAAAACTCTAGTAGCATAGAGCCTTTGCTGACCTCTCACCATGCTTTCTCACTAGCTTTCCAAGATTTCCACTGGAGCAGGAAACATTGCTGATGGTTCCCCTGATTTTCATCCTGGGTCTGGGGATCTTGCTGCCAGAGATCCCAACAGTTTGCATTGAAAGAAAGCCAGTGGTTTTTATTGTGAACTTTGAAAATGCAATTGAAGTGAGATGGATTAGAAAGACTCTGGTGTGCAGATATTTTAGGAAGGAGTGGAGAACGAGAAATTAGAGGAATAGCTATTATTATTGTGTAATGAAAAGGTCTCTTGTGATCTTTGTGTTGCAGTCTTGAATGCCCTTTACCTTCCTCATCTGTCTGCAGATGTGTTTGTACTCACAAATGCAGATTATTGTACTCACAAGGGGTAGCTCAAGCATCTCCTCCCCTGTGGAAAGTTCTTTAACTAACCGTAGCAGAAGTGCCAACTTGGTTCTTTGTCCCATTACTCCCTTAGGCATATGTTATGCTTCTGATCCTCCTGAAATAGTATGGCTCACAAGTTTTCCTACCCCACCAGGTTGTCTGCTACCTTTAATTTTGAATCTACACGAATGTACAGCACCACCATTTAAATGCTTAATATGTATTTGGAAAATGAAGGTATGCATATTTATGCATGTATATAATAAAAAAGTGTAATAGAGTGTGTGTGTGTGTGTGTGTGTATATATATATAGCTTGTGGAAGGAAGAAGGAGAAATTTGGGGATTCTGGTGTTTAAAGAATAAAATTAATGAGAATAAGGCAGAGAAGAGAAGGAGGGTAAGTATGAGAGGAATGCTGCAAAAGAGGAGGAGGAATTGCATCCTCCCCGTATAGAAGATGGGGAGGAGAGGTTTGATGAAGATAAGCATGTAGTTGTAAGTGATACTGGATGGAAGAAATCTATCTTCCCAGGAAATGAAAGACAAATGAGTGTGAGAGAAAATGTGCCATCTCCTAAGAAGATGAGATTTTTTTTAAGGCCAAAAAAAAAAAATTGAAATTTTGGAACTCTGTTTGTTAACTGTGATCTAACACATTTAAAGTGCTTGTAAAAATAAAACACAAGTAAACCAGAGTTAGGAGATGAACTTCTCTGTTGAGGCCGTGCATGTCCCGAAGCACTGGATAGCATCAAAGGTTCAGCATCAAAGGCGATGAGCTAGACTGAACTAATGGGTGTGTAGGTGGACAAGCCCTCTAACAGTCAACTGGTGAGGGTATGATAAAGTGCAAAGCATTTGCTAACTTGGCTCTAGAACCCCTGGGCTTAAGTTTTGGTCGTGCCACTTGCTAAGTCTGTGATTGTGACAAAATTATAAGCTATTGTTCCTTTTCTTTTCTTGTGTGTGTAGTGAGTATGTGGTGTATAATCTGAAGAACCTTTTAGGGGCCTACATGCAAATTTGTTTAATTGCTATTTCACCTCTGCCCCTGGCCATATGCTATCCTATTGCTGATTACAAGTGCTAGTAAGTCAAAAACTGTGTCCTAGCAAAGGGCTCAAGATTATTTTTGTGATAAACTTCTGTTAAAACATTTAGGTAAGAGCATTTTTCTGGGAAAGAGTGTAATTCTGCACATGCTGGGGTGTGTAAAACAGATGCTCCTTCTGTCTGTCCGTCCAACAGAACATTTTTATGACAACTTTAAGACTTGAAAAGTTTACACATATTTGAATTTTACAGTATCATGATTTGGGTTTTGTTTTGTTTTTTTTGGTCACAGGGAAAATACCTTGACCCCTACCCCACTGCTCAAAAATATGTCTTTTCACAAGAAAGATTAAAACTTAAGCATGAATTAGCATAAATCTACTCTTATATTATTATAAGATATTAGTACTGGAAAAGACATTCCATAACATCTAGTTCAACATCCTTATGTTAAGGTTAGAGAAATTAAATCTCATAGATGACCTGTTTCAAGTCAAAGAGCTATTTATGGTAAAACCAGAACTAAATTTATTGCTTTTAATTCAGAGATTTAGTTTTGTATGTAAAGAAACTACGTATCACAGTAGTATTTCAAGCATCTATAATTTTGGTCAATATTCTGTCTTTGTTTATTCAGTACTTATAAGCACTAAATTACATACTATAAGAAATAAAAGATGAAAGAGCTACAGAATCTTCACTAATAGAAAAAGTGTCTGGTAAAATTAAACATGTACTGGATAAATATAATAATAGTTACCAAGGGGGGCTGGGGTTGTGACTCAGCAGTAGAGTGCTCGCCTAGCATGTGCAAGGCCCTGGGTTAAATCCTCAGCACCACATAAAAATAAATAAATAAAATAAAGGTATTGTGTCCAACTACAACTATTTAAAAAAAAAAAAGAGTTACCAAAGGAATAGCAAAGCTCACTTTTGTTCTGTACAAGATTAACATTTTTTATTGATTCTTTTTAGTTATACATGACAGTAGAATTCATTTTGATAAATTGTATAACCATGGAATTTATCTTATTCTAGTTGGGGCCTATCTGTATACATATTTGAAGTTTAATATTGGTATTCCCAGTGGTTGACTGAATTTTTCTCTTAAGGATACTAGAGAGCTAGAAGGAGTCAGAAATCAGGTAAAGCCTGGATTAGTAGAAGATAAACATCTCTGTTGAGGTCATGCACATCCTGAAGCACTGAAAGACTTTCAAGGTGCAGTAGAAGACAATAAATAGGGTTAGGGCCTCAGCTCAGTGGCAGAGCGCTTGCCTAACATGTGTGAGGCACTGGGTTCAATCCCAGCACCACATAAAAATAAACAAATAAAGGCATTAATAGCTACAAAAAAAATCTTTTTAAAAAAAGATAATAAGCAGGACTGAACCAATAGGTGTATAAAGAGATGAGCTCCTTAACTGTCACCTGGTAAGGGCCTAATGAAGTACAAAGCAGTTAGTAACTTGGAGCTAAAACCTCTGGATTTGAATTCTAGTCCTGCCATTTACTGTCTGTAATTGTGGCAAAACCTTTTAACGTCTCTCAACCTTGATTTGCTCCTCAATAAGTTGAAAATAATTTTAAATAGTAGTATTCTTTCTGAATAATATAATTGTTATTTTATGGTGGCAATATAACCAGAAAACAGTCTAGACTGTCCCAGGCCATAGCCTGTCAGCCAAGTGAAATATTAAGAGAAGGGTAACAAAGTCAATAGCTGTTCCAAAACAAGCAGCTAAAATATCCAGACCAAGGATAATGACCCTATGGCTCTTAAAGCCAGTTCAAAGTCACTACAGCAGACCTCACAGTTCATTTTGGAAGTGCTGTAGATATGTGTTGGTGATAATGACTTTCCATGTCAATATTATATTGCAGTGCTCTTGAGAGAACACATGAAGGTTAAAAAGAAGGATCTCATTCTATAGTTGAAATTGCTGGTTTATATTTCTATGGTATTTAACTTTTACAAATTAGCTATCATTTCTCATCAGAATGCATTCTTGAGATAATTCTTTCCTTCTGTACCTTCTGAGGTTCTATCTTTAAGGTTTTTTTGTGTGTTAACGTACCAAATGGTAGGTGATGCTTTCAAACCCATAAAAAAAAAAATGCTCTTTTTTTTCTAGATTGATTTAGAACCTGAATGCTTATTTTCTTTCAAAAAATCTGAACTTATTTTGTATAGAAATACAGCTGAAGTCCACTTGCCAAAAATCTAAGGTACCAGCACTTACAGTACTTCTCTTCCTTTTGTGCTTTTTAAGGGCAATTTCAAGAAGCATTATTGAGAGGCTTTCACTATCATACGCCAAGTTTAGGTTTGTAAGCAAAGTCTTCCTTCTCTACAGAGACAGCAGAACTAAGGGGCTTCTTTGAACTGTGTTAACGAGCAGCTATTGGGTTCCTGTTCATTGCAGGGACACTACAGCACGGTTGCACCCACCCATTGCAAAATGATTTTATTGAAGCAGGAAGATGCTGAAGTCAATAGCAGTCAGACTTGGCCTGTTAAAATGTGAGCAAATGGAGCATGACAACGTGTATTCATGCTGGGTAAACAGTCCACTGCTTACATAATGAGACTTTCCTTATTAACAAAATGGGAAATCAACTTTCATCTACAGTAAAGGCCAGAGACTTTGGAATAGAAAGATTTAGCCTTTAATTATCAATGTATTAGTAAGAATTTGTGGAACCAAAGGCAAAGGATTTAACTTTACTGCACCTTGGATCCTTTAATATTTTGGATGCTGTCAAACAACCCAGGGGTAGGTTTCAGATCTGTTCTACTTTAAAGTGTATCAATTTAACTTACCTATAATTTGCATTTCAGATTTTTCAGCATGGTATTTATTTTTAATACTGCTTTAATATGACATACGCCTCCAAACACATAAAGTAAATAAAGCCACTTAATATTCTTATAAATTTTAATCTGCTCTAATGAAAAAAAGTGCCGAGTCTGTTTTTAGCTTGCATCTTAGTGTTTTCCTCCTTTTTAAATTTTTTATTTATATATTTATTCATTTTCAGTACCAGGAATCAAACCTGGGTAGTCAACCACTGAGTCACATATCTAGCCCTTTTTTAAAAAATTTTTTGTGAGTATCCGGGATTGAACTCAGAAACACTCAACCACTTAGCCATATCTCCAGCCCTATTTTGTATTTTTATTTAGAGAGACAGAGTTTCACTGAATTGCTTAGTGCCTTGTTTTTGTTGAGGCTGGCTTCGAACTTCTGATTCTCCTGTCTCAGCCTCCCAAGCCGCTAGGATTACAGGCATGTGCCAAGGTGCTTGGCCCTTTTTTAAAATTTTTATTTTGCTAAATTGCTTAGGGCGTCACTAAGTTGCTGAGGCTGGCTTTGAACTCATGATCCTCCTGCTTAAGCCTCCAAAGCTGCTGGAATTACAGGTGTGTGCTGCCATGCCCATTTGTAATGTTTTCCTTCTTTAGAAGAGTTACCAGCTCCATAATCTGAGCCTTATTTTTTTGCTCGCACTGTCAGTCAAATCAGGACAGTGTGTTAAGACTCATAATCAAAGTGTGGAAAGAAGAAAGGCAGAAAACAGTTGAGACTCTTCTAATGTCGTCAAATTAGCATCAATAACATGTGCATTACTCATATCCATTTTATTAACATTACTGTAAAGCTTACACACCTGTTTAGGCACATCCCGTCTTCACCCACAGAAACATTAAATACTGTGTTATTTCATTTCAGTTCTGGAGATTGATGAATCTTAATCCATCACGTTTCCTTCACTTTTTAGGCTTTTATTGTATTTCAAGTTCTTGTTCATATAATTTTCAAAAATGAAGTTTGCAGGACTAAAATTAAATAGCTAATACTTTTTATATTCTGTCATGCCAGTTTTCACCACCAAGTGTTTTCTTCTTGCTTCCTGAGTTTTATTTCAGTCTTTGGATGATATACAACTTTGTGTTTTATTATTTCACAACTGTTCTTACTATTGGCAGTGAAGAAGTAATAGCCAGCAGCCCCTCACATCTCATAGACACACAGGCACAAGTCAACCCCTTTTATCAACCTTTTACATGAGGTACCTTCTTGCCAGTCTCAGAATCATTCTTCCTAAATGGCACACAATCCACTGCCAGGCCTCCATAGCAGGGTTTTCTCCACATGTGTTCTCCTTGTCATGTCTGTACTGAGGTGAGTTTGAGCTCAGTTCCAACCTGACATGGAGTAGTCAGAACATTTTGCTTACTTGTCAGAATCACTAGGTGGTAATAAGTACCCTTGTGTTCTTTGCCTCTTAAAATTTGCTCTCTGTCTCTAATTCATTCTCCTCTTAGGTTCTGCAAAATTTCTCCTGAATTTACAAACTTAGCTCTTTCTAGGTGTGCCGAACATTCTTGATACCTTTTCCTTTCTCTTAAACCATTATAATCTTTCTGATAGCTCAGTACTACTATTTTTTTTTTAATTTTCATACCTTTCAAATAGGAAGGTCTATTGGATGTCAGAAATTCATTTACTGAAGTAACTTGTGCAAACCACATGTAGCTAATAACTGAAAATCCACATAAATCTCCAATTGTGATAGAACAAATGAGAGGAAAACATTTCCAAGTGATAATGTTTTAGGAAAATGTTTTGGCCACCTAGTGTAATTCTTCCATTTCTCACTTGAATTTGCTTCTTCTACAGTCAACCAAAATCTCTCAGGGTTGCACACCAGGTCTTTGGAGGATGGAACAAGGTTTGGGTAAAATAGGGTAGTACGTTTGTATTGCTTTATAACTAAGATTTGGCCCAAATGGGATTTCTACAGTACTTTTTGTCTTGCTCCCTGCAAGTTTGCTAGTGAACATGTATGTAATTTTTGTTTACTGAATTGAAAGTATTCTTTCTGACCATAAAGGCCTCAAAGTCACTCTTAAGGGAAATGTCACTATTAAATGGAAATTGGATTATTTTAAAGTTACTAGGATAAAGATATTTCTTTGACCTGTACTTCTTATCTTTTAGTTATATAAATGCAAGAGAAATAAGATAGTTGTTAGCCCATTTACTCTTTCTCCTGAAAATTTTGAAGTTAAAAAAGACTATGGGGCTGGGGTTGTGACTCAGCAGTACAGCGCTTGCCTAGAACATGTGAAGCCCTGAGTTTGATCCTCAACACCACATAAAAATAAATAAATTTTAAAAAGGTATTGGGTCCAACTACAACTAAAACATTAATATAAAAAAAGACTATAGGATTTTCAAATTTAGAGTTTTGAAATGAGTGACCTACTACCTCAATTTTCTTTGCAGTCCCTGCTCAAATCAAATCTTAGCAAATTTTACTTTCACATTCTACTAAAGACATGTAAAGAGACACTCCATTATGTGAGGATCATAAATGAGTCAAAACAATGTGTGCTAGCACATATTGATTTTGTGCAGTAGAAATTTTGTTACACCAAATTTATCCAGCTGTTATGCCACTCAACTTCCATGAGGAAAGATCTGTCTATATCTGTGGGTTTTGAGGTCCTCAGTGTGCCAACATGGAAAATTGTCCCCCAGAGAGACAGAGCAATGACTGGGTCCCTAAGAGATATGTGTACCCAGTAGAAATGTTACTTCTATACATCCACTCCCTTCCTGGTCAGCTCTTAAATTTCTTGACCTTATGGGAGGAAAAGATCTATAAAAGAGAATAGGATTTTGCTATTCCTATAGGATTTCCTTGAATTTTCATCATCGAAATGTGTTGCAAATTTTCAAACCTCACAAAAGCTCCAAACAGAAACACCCAACAGATTTGTTCTAATGATAATTCCTTTAAACTGATCAAAATAAGGGACTTAGTGAATTATGAAGCATGGGGAAGTTATATACATGAGAGATTCTAGGCTTTCCCAAGGCCCTAAACAATAAATGGAAACCCACACTTTATCATATACTAGAAAAGGTCTTATAATATTCTACCTGCCAAACTATCTTTGTCTTTGTCTTGCCCCGTCTCATTATGACACTCTCACAGAGGTGTCCCCATGCTTCCCCTCTCTTCTGCAAGTCAGGGTTTGCACATGTGATTCAGATCTGTCTGATGCACTGGGACTTCAGCATGTGCATGTTGATGGTGCTACCTAACTTCAGGAGTGTGGTCCCTAGAAAGACAACTGAGCCAGTCCAGGATATTGATCCAGTACCATTTGGGTAGGAATTTCTGTGATCCTAGGAATTTAATGGCTAGTTCAGAAGAACAGCAGGATCTTTGGGTAGGCATGTACTTTTAGCCTCTTCTTAGTTCATGAAAATAGAAAGGCTACATATTATATGAACAACTAAGGCCTGATGAGAGCAGAGCAGGCCCTTTCAAGCCTGAGCAGAGTAGATCCTCACACGTATGCTTAAGGGCTGTACATATGCTATCTTTTCATAGTACCTTGAATCTAACATGTTCTTATTAACTGTCTGTTTTGACTCATTAGCTCATTTTGTGATTTTATTTTAAGTACACTTCATATCTATCCTATCTTAAACTGGCCAATACTGATATGGTACATGTATACAACTAAAATGTGGGGAATCATAAATTCCTCTTGACATGAACTTTGCCTTTAGGAGATAATAAAACACATTTTTATTTTATTCATAAAATAAAATATCCATAAACTACATCAAACCATAGTATTTAGTCTTGTTTCTCCAAGTATCTTCTTCTTTCCCCCGCACCACCACCTACAAACACTTACACATAAGTGTTGACTATGGTCTAGGAAAATCATAAGACCTCATAGAATAAATAAGTTCCAGTTCTGCTACTGGTTCAAGCTATATTGAGTCCCCCAAGCAAGCTCCCCCACTTCCCCCAGCCATGTAAAGTGCTTGATGCTATGACTTTCAGATTGGGTGTGGGGCCTCCATCAGTGGTGACAAATGACACATGCCAAGTCTCTTCTAGATTGGTTGTTTTCCTGTTTCAGATTCTTCTTAAAATTTCTGCCTGTCTCTTGGTTTGCCTTCTGGGTGTCCCAAAAAGAATTTCACATGTACCACTTATATTTTAAATCAAATCATCCTAATTTTGTGGGAAAAGCCATTTGGTTCATTTCAGGGAATATGATGAAAAGAACAGAGAAACTACTTCTATATTCTAAAATTAATGATTTTCTTAGAGCATTATAATTATACATAACATTGGGGTTAATTTTGATATAATATTACATGCATGGAATATAATTTGCTCCATTTCAGTCCCCAGTACTTCCCCTTTCTATTCCCTTCTTTCTGCCCCAGTTCCTTTTTCTTTTTCTCTACTGATCTTCCTGCTGTTTATTTATACCTTTTTAATTGGCATTTTATAAATATACATACAGGCGAAATTCACTGTGGTATATTCATATATGTACATAGCATAATTTGGTCAGATTTATTCCATAGTTCCTCCCTTTTTTAAATCTATCATCCCTTCTCCTCTAATCCACTGATCTCCCTTCTATTTTCATGGAATATCACCCTTTTATTCTACTTATTTTGCTCTAGCTTCTGCATATGAGAGAAAACGCTTGACCATAGATTTTCTGAGTCCAGCTTATTTCACTCAGCATCATGCTCTCTATTTCCAGCCATTTCCTAGTAACTGCCATAATTTCAGACATTTTTTGGGGGGAGGAGGTGGGTACTGGGGATTGAACTCAGGGACATTCAACCACTGAGCCATATCCCCATCCCTATTTTTATTTTATATTTAGAGACATGGTTTCACTGAGTTGCTTAGCACCTCACTCTTGATGAGGCTGGCTTTGAACCCACAATCCTCCTGCCTCAGCCTCCGGAGCCACTGGCATTACAGGTGTGTGCCACCACACCCAGCATACCACTTATCTATATCCATTCATCTGTTGATGGACACCTGAGCAAGTTCCATAACTTACCTATTGTGAGTTGCACTGCTATAGACATTGATGTAGCTGTATCACTATAAAATGCAGATATTAGTTCTTTTGGCTAAATACCAAGCAGTGGAAAAGCTATAGAAAAAAAAATTATTCATTTTCTTTGTGATCTAAAACTCTTCTGTCTGTAATTACTTGTGCAGTACAGTCTTTGCTACACCATAATTAGAAATTTCACATATGCATGCTTGTTTCAGAACATTGAACTACTAGGAAATGATTTTTCTTTATTGTACTCTGCATTGTTCCTTAGACATTGAGGTTATTTAGTGAAGATCATTTATTGCTAAAAAATCTTCTCTTCTAACCCTACATTCTCTGAGACTGTATGGGTAAGAATAATTACCTTTGATTCTATTGCTAAATAGGAAACTCAGTCTTCCAAATATGAACCTCTAGAGCACAAATTAGATAAAAATTTAAAAAAAGAAAGAATCTCCTAGCTAAAATTTAGAAAATTGAAACTACTCTTAGAAAAGCTACAATTTTTTATTTTTAAAATATGCATTGGGTTTTGTTAGAAATACTGTCTACTGTGATATATGATTGATTATTATAACAAAACCCCTGCATATACAGTAGCTTAATCAATACTCTCACATATCTCGATGCAGTGGCACACACCTGTAATCCCAGCAGCTCCTGGGGCTGAGGCAGGAAGATCGTGAGTTCAAAGCCAGCCTCAGCAAAAGCAAGGCACTAAGCAACTTAGTGAGACCCTGTCTCTAAATAAAATAGAAAATAGGGCTGGAGATGTGGCTCAGTGGCTGAATGCTCCTGAGTTCAATCCCTGGAACACTCCCTACCCCTGTCAAAGAAAAGACTCTCACATAATTATCCAAGTCAACAGTCCAGTCCTGAGTTGTTCTGGTGACTCTTTCATGTGAAGGGCCCCAGCTCTGCCTGTTTCAGTAATTACTTTCAGCCTGAGACCTGAAGTAACTGCTGCAGCTCTCACCATCATGCCCCCATGCCATCAGAAAGAGAGGCAGGAAGGAAATGCTGGTTAGAAACTCTTCCATTAAAGGAAAATGTGAGAATGCATGTTGGAAACACAAATAGTCTCTGTGACATGTTGCAACTCAATCTTACTGCATTCAATATTGAATTTTAAGTTAAACATGAGGCACAGAAAGAAGAAGAGCTATAAGTCGAGCAAGGTGAATTGGCATGGTTCTGTTTGAAGACCTTATCTGTGCAAAATAATTTGAGCTCTTATTGTGTGACTTTAAACAGGATAGATTATATAATTTAATACTCAACCCTATGATCTAAGCACCACTATCCACCGTTTTCATAGGGGAGGAGAGTGAGGCAGGGTGGACCCAAGCTCCTGCAGACACAGCTAGTAAGTGATGGAACTGGCACCTGAATCCAGACGTTCTGATTCCAGAGTTGCCCTGACCACTTCCTATCCATATACTTGGGATATCAGGCTACCTTTTAAGATTAGATAAGGAGGAAGGAGTCCCTAAATAGCAGTATACTGAGTTTGAATAATTTTTTAAAAATCTGAAACAGGCTATAAAACATTGTTGTTTTCCTGGATTTCAGTCTGAAGTATTGCTTTACTTTTAGTCACAGTGGTAGATGATAAGGATATATTCCATGTTTATACTTAATAAATGGAATCCAGCTGCATCCAAAGTAGCAACTTACACCAAAGGAGATAAAGAAAACAGATCAGAATGAAGTGTGATTTATTTACTCCTGGGAAAATAAATCTGAGGCCTAACTTTCTGAGCATAAAGAGTTGGTTGTATGATTTAGGTAAACCTATGTAATAATACTTCAGATCATCTGTAATCAAAGCAAGCTGAAAACAAGGCTTTCCTAGCCCATGAGCCTTGGCCTCATCCTCAGACCACATAGGTGATTGTTTATCCCCACATATTTTAAGTTGTATTTCAATCATCACATTTATTAAATAAAATGATAACTTCAGAATGTTAAAATAACATATTCATCCCCTAGATGTATTAGTCTGCTAGGGATGCCATAATAAAATGTGACTGGTACAGAAAGGTATATTCACAGTTCTGGAAGCTAGAGGTCTGAGATGGAATGTCTGCAGGGCTGGTTTCTCCAGAGGCCCTCTCCTTGACCCTCTGCCTATTCCAGGGCAGTCCCTCAGTTGCCCCTCTCTCTGGTCCTAATCTATTCCTCATGAAGACACCAATCAGATTGGATTGGAGCCACACTAATGACTTCATCCTGTTCGAATGCAGTTCCATTCTGAGGTACTAGTGACCAAGGCTTCAACATGCATGTTTAGGGGACACAAGTCACGACACAGCACTAGAAACACTTAGGAAATGTGGAGGCTGTGAAATTCAACAACCAGCAGGAGTGAGAAGTCCATCACATTAATGTTTCCTCCTCCCTGACTTGGCTTTGGCCAAAACCTGATGTGGTACAGGTGTGTATTTCAGCAACTATAAACCTCTTTACGTGAATGTTTTCGGGCAGATTTATTAATTCAATATACAGATTACTTAAAACACATAAAAGGCCATCTTGAATTTGCCGCTGCTTATATTTTTACCAGCGGGTGGAGAGGAAGAGTCAAGATCATGTTAGCAAATATTTTGCAGTGAAGATAGGTATTATTGAGTGGTCTAAGCAGACATGACTGACCAGACATTATAGACACTTAACAATATCTGACTGCTACCAGAGAGCAGCTGTTAGCCGAGGCAGAGCAGGAATGAGTGGATATGGGTGTTCAGTACTTTTCTCAAGCAGTCTGCCTAAAGAACTTAATGTTCATGACAGCAAAAAAAAAAAAAAAAAAAAAAATCTTGGTTACAGGAGAGGATACAAGAGCATAAGCACATCATTGAAAAAGATTTGAAGTATTCTATTAAAATAAAATATCAAGGGGATTTATTTCATGCATCTTACTTGAAGTGTTCTATTAAAATAAAATAGTCATGGGAATTTATTTCATGCATCTTACAAAGATATTCTGAATAAAACTATTTTTAGCTACTTCTCCACTATATTTCTTCAATTGTGGATCTTTGTGGAACATGTATAGACAAAAGCAAAACAGTGGGCTTTATGGTTTGTAGGAATAACCTGGAGAATAAGTAAGAGAAAATGAGGAAAACCATAAAAATCAAAGGACTCGCATGAAATTTTCTTAAAATAATCCTTAGACATATGAAATTTGTGTAAGTTGTATTTATCTGGCTTAGAATGAAATGTAGTAAAAACAAAACCTTGGCACAACACAAAAATAATATTTTTGTTTATTTGTTCAAATGCCAAAGAAAATTGTGGCACTCTTAAGGTACCACAACATTGAAAGCACCTGACATTAGCAAAAGAGAACTGCTGGCATTTTTTTTTTTTTTTTGGCTTAGTACTTTCTGTGAAATATCTCATTTAACACTAAAAATAACCTTATGAGCTAAGCATCATCATCATAGCTGAGGAAAGGGAGGCCTGGACAGGCTCCGTAAGCTGTCTGCAGGCACAGAACTGATGTAAGGTGGAATGATATTACTCTACCATACTGCACATAATATGCACAATTTTATAAGGATAGTATTGGTATTAGTAGGACCAAGACCTCGTGATCCTCATTAATAATGATACAACAGCAGCAGCCCAGTGATAGGCCACCACACACCCTGGAGCATTAGATAAAAGGTTTCATAAGGTCGGTCTCTCCTTTGCTTACTTCCCTGGCTTCACATCTTACTGACTTCACTCACAGTAAACTAACTCTGGTTATTCAGGAAACGCAGTTATCATAAGGATCAGTCCTTTTTCTCATTTCAGGGCCCTTAAGTGTGACACTCTCCTGGCCTGAAATACAGCCACACAGTTCCCCTTTCCCTTCATTATCCACACAGTTAAGATTTCCTTTGAAAAGCTCTTGGATGCAATCTAGTCCCTCAGTAAACCCAATACTGTAGGAGTTTATAGTTTGGCTCTGTTGCTGTTATTTTGTTTGAACACCAGACACAGTCATTAGTTTGCTTTTCGATGTTCCATTTTAGAAATCATAAACACCGAGTCGCTTTCAGGAACTGAAGCCAAAGAAGGGAGGAGAAGATCTGCAGTTTGCACCTCATAATTTCTACCTGCTCCTTAAGTGATGATGCAGGCAGCAGTTTCATACTTGCTGTTTGAAATATTCTCTCTCTTCCCTTCTCTTCTTGTCTCTGTAGGATTATTTTAGGGTAATCAGAAGATTACATAGTCTAAGTAGGACATTATTGCATTTATTTTTTGGACCTAATTTTTAAAATTTAATCAATTAGGTATTATTCTTTTAGAGGGGGAGTCCTGGGAATTCAACCCAGGAGGGCTATACAGTGAGCTATATCCCCAGGCCATTTTATGTTTTCTTTTGAGACAAGGTCTTTCTTGATCAATTGCTGCAGGTCTCACTTAAATTGTCTGGGCTTATCTCAAACATGTGATCCTCCTGCCTCAGCCTCTAGCTAGGTGTTATTCTTTCACTGATTTTTCTAGTTAATTGGTAGGATTGGCTAGTTATTATTTTTCTTTAACTTCCTCCCCAACTAACAATATTGTTCTCAATAATGTATTTTTCCCTATCCATCTACATAGAATCAAGCTTTGCTAACACAGAGCCTAAAAAATAGACAACCTCTTGTAATACAATGTGGCTTTCCAAACACTGTCTTTCAATCATAACAAACTTTTTCAAAATAGTCATAAGAGCTATCCCTTTACTCACTTCATTCACTCTTTGACTAGCCACCCATTTTAGGCTCCTAACTATTACTTCACTCAGTCTGTGATCTGCATGGTGTGAAGTACCAACATCACTACTGTGTTTTTACTTGCCAAAAAAAAAAAAAATACAAGTGATAATCAAGCATTCTTTTTTTTTTTCACTTCTTAAAACACTTTCTTCTGATTTCCCCTCCTTACCTTAAAAGTCCTCCTTTTCTTCCTCCTTAATTCTTAATTGTCTTCAGAACCTCTAAACATGGTAATATTTTAGGATTTATTCTGTCTGTTCTTTTTATTTCTATCTCCATTTTCTCCCTAGGTGGTTATGTTTAGCACCATAAATTATAGTTACATCTGCATGTTTCTGTGTCCTATCTGTCTTCTGTCTGTCTGCCTATCTCTAGGTCTGATCTTTTACTCATGTCTTGATGCATACTCACATGTTTTGTATGCCCTGTTCCACACTCTTACTATTATATCTCTAGAATGATGCATATTATATTATATTATATTATTATATTATATTATAGACTTTTGATGCTTAATGAGTATCTTTAAAATGAATTAAGTCACTGGAATGTTTCTAAATATAATATATGCCTTCAACTATGCAGAGTGAGAAATAGTTCATATGTAAATATGACACCTTTTGGAACATTATTTGAGACTAAGTTTGCTCTTCGACAACATAGGTAAAATGTTGCCCCCAAACATTATGGATTTTACTAATTTTTCATGTGTTTATGACTATAAAATATAAAAATGCACTATTTTGTAATTTTTTAGTTATTTGTAGAATACTTGGTACAGCATTTTTAAATCATATTTCATATCATAATTTGATAGTAGACTTATAAGGTTAATGATTCTTTGATTTGTTTAATTAATAAAGGTGGTATTCTTAAAAACAATATTTTCCAAGTATTAACATTTAACACCTTATATCACATTAACTTTGCATGTGTAATGTATTCATTATTATTATAGCACATGGAGACAGATGCAAATAATACATACATTATATGTGATTTTTCACGAAGTTAGCAATGAGCTTGTAATTGTAAGTTTGTATATGTATGTTTACATGAAAATATCTGTATGACTAAAACATTTTTATGTTTGCTAAATAAATAAGACCATTCTTGTGTTTTCTTGAACTGTGGTATATTGGAATGATCACAAGACTGAGATTCAGAAAGTCATGTTTCTAATCCTGCTTTTGCTGCTGACATGTTGAGCCATATTATCCTCTAGAATGTAAGCTCCACTTGGGCAGGCAATTTTGTCTGTTGGGATTATTGCTCTATCACCAGTGCCTAAAAGAAACTGGACCCAGAATCAATGCTGAACAGATTTGTTGCATGAATTACATTTATCCAGATTTACAGTTTTCAAATATATAAAACATGTATAAAACAGAACTGCTTCCAACCCTCACATTCCAATTTAATGTTAGAGCCCTTATGAATTTAAATAAGACATATTCAAAGCTAAAACTGTTTATTCAACCTCTACCTGGGCCTTGACATTGCTCAACTTGTCAAAGCTCTTTTCATTGAATATCTATTTATATGAATAAGACAACAGCTAGATAGCACTCCATCTGCCGTCTCCCATCAGACTAAAACAAAAACTTTACAATTATTAAGGTATTCAGATTCACAAATTTAGGTAAGTACAATAGAAAGTTTAATAACTAACCTCTCAAATGGTGTTTATCCAGTGTGTGTAGCGTGTACACTTGGAAAATATTAAGGCATAAAACCCAACCTAAGAATTTCGGGATGCTCTGTAGATGTACTCTTCTTTAAAGAATCTGGAAATCTCAATTTAAGATTACAAACAAACTAATAAAGATCATTCTATTTTAAAATGTTTCTTGTCATTCATTGAACAAATATGTAGTGAATGACAAACATTTGAAACCTGTGTTAGTAAATGCAAGAAAAATCAAGTCTTGACAGTCTACAGTCAGTGGTCATCTGGACAATCAGTCATCCATAGAGCCCTGAGATCTTTGGCAACAGTCTTTGGGCCAGAGTGAACATCAGCGGACATTAAGAAGACTGGAAAGGAAGCTTGGGAACCTGTGTACTACTGTAAGACAACCACCGCCTCCAGACCTCCAGGGCTCTTCACCAGTCTCCATGACTGTCCTGCAGCACGCTGCTTGCCTCTTCTCTGCTTCATGGCTTGTGTCCTCACTTCCTCCATACTCCTACCTAATGACACCTGACTCCTTTTAAATAAAACCACTGCTGCTTTACCCATCATGCTCTACCCCCTTATACTGCCTAATATTTTGCCATAGCAATTATTACCACCCATATTATATCTTTAATTGTTCATTGCCTTTCCTGTAGAATGTAAGCTTCATAAGAGCAGGAAATTTGTCATTAATTAATATATCCCCCGTATCTAGGATAGTGAATGACACATAGTAGGTGCTTCATAAATAATTGTTGGGTGGATGGATTTTTCTAGCTAAGATTCTCATTATTTTTAGTAAGAATTGATATTCCACCATGTCTGTGTTGCCTCACACTGCCTTTGGTAAACATTTGTTATAAGTGTATCTGGCTCAGTACTTTGGTGATGTAGGTTAAGCATCCCTCCTCTGAAATGCTCAGGATCAGAAGCATGTCAGCTTCTATATTTTTTCAGATTTTGGAATATTTGCATACATATATAAAATGACATACTTGGAGATAGGACCCACATTTAAACACAAGTTCATTTATGCTTCATAAATACCATATATTCATAACCTGAAGTTAGAATACAGTATTTTCAGTGCACCTGCATTTTGATTGCAACCCATCACATGAAATCAGGTGTGGCATTGTGTCAGCACTCAAAAAGTTTGATATTTCGAGCATTTCAGATTTTTGGATTAGGGATGCTCAATCTGTATACACATGAGCTTTGCCCTGTTGCTCACTAGAGTCTAACCAATGTATTATGGACATGAATGAAATGTTGCTCTACCCACAGTGACTTCTTAAATGAACTACATCTAAGAAGAAGGAATAACATAAAAATGAATAACCACCAAAACTAAACTAAATTCCCTTAAAAAGAAAAATGGCCATATCGGGCTGGGGCTGTAGCTCAGTGGCAAAGCACTTGCCTAGCATGTGTGAGGCACTGGGTTCTATCCTTAGCTCCATGTCCATCTACAACTACAAAAGAAAAAAGAAAAAAAAAAGTTTTCTAAATGGCTCTAACTGAAGCAAGGCAGGAATTTCCTTGCCTTCAATAAGTATATGTGATCTACCATAGCAAGTCAGATGGGCAAGCCGCACCAAAAAGGATGAATGGAATTCTTGAGTCAGAGGTGGGGAAAATTGAGACATCCATGTGAATATTGGTAGGACTGTAAATTGCTACATTGTTTTTAAACAACAACTTAGAAATCCCTATTAATATTAAACATTTCTGCCATTTTATTAGCATTTCAACTTCTAGGAATTTCTATAAAATCTCTCCTATAACAACTGGAAATATCAAAATGCCCATCAACAAATAGGTGGCTTAATTTTGAAACCACATAACTGTAATGGAGCAGTGCCATCTTATAAAGAATAAATATAGAACTGTTTGTCATTGTGTTATACTGAATGGAATGAGAAAATTTGCACAGTAGAGATTATAACCACTGTTCCGGGCATACTCACGTTAACAGGAAGAAATAGTCAGAATGCATCAGCCCTAATGGAAATTAGATTCTAACTGGGAAACATACAACAAACAGTTGGTGGTTTGATGGCAGACGAAGCAGTGCTCTGAAGAAAACCAAAGTACAAGGGAACAGAGAGTGATAGGGATCAAAAGAAGTTGTTCTCAGGAGGTGACATTGAAGCAGTGGTCTGAATGAAGTGAGGAAGCAAGGCAAGAACAGAAGGGACAGCCAGTGAGTAAGAAGGGCCCTGAGAAGGCATGCTGGAGTGTTCAAGGACATGCAAGGAAGGCTGTGTGCTGGGAGAACAAGGACATGGAATGAGAGAGAGAAGGTTGTATCTGGGGCCAAATTATTTAGTATTTTGTGAGCCATGATAACAATTTGAGTTTGCCTTAATTTTGATAGTGAGCTGTTATAAGATGTTGTGCAAAGGAGTGACATATTAAGATTTGCATCTTTTGAATCACGCTAACTATTTTGTGGACAATGTTCTGAGGAAGAAAAGAATGCAAGCTGTGAAGCCCGTATGGTGGATATTGCAGTTGCCTGAGTGACAAGAGTGGCTTGAAGTGGGACTGGAGCAGTAGAGAGGAGGGATAGTATCAGATTTATGATCTATTTGAATAAAAAAAAAGCACATGGATTAGCTGATTTATTGGACATAGGTTGTGTTACAAAGAGAAATTGAGGATGACTACAGGGATTTGACCAGAACAATTGAGTGGAGTTGCCATTTGCTGAGGAAGTAGTTGGTGACAGAGGTGGGGAGCAGTCCCACTTTGTCTATGTTAATGTTGGAATGCCTGTTGGACCCCTAAATGGAGGTACTAGGCAGTCGAATTAATGACTGGCGTTTAGGAGAAAGGGTAGGACTGGACTGCAGACACATTTGGAAGGCCTAAAAGTTCTTGCTTGGGATAACTTGGGAAGCAAGTTTAGAAAAAACTGCAAATGTCTAAATGCTCAGTCCTCCTATATCTGAAAGTCTTATAGAAGAAGAGGTTCTCATATAAGAGACTGAAGTGGAGCAACCAGTGAGAAAAGACAAAAAATAAGAGTACTGATCACAGAAGCAAAGTGAAAAGCAAGCATGGGCATAAAGAAAAATAGCTCCTAAATTATTAACCACCATCGTCCTTTAGAGGAATGAAATGAGAAGGAATTTTCAATTTATGGAATACTTGAATATTTTATACCTACACTGATCTTAGAAACAAAAATAGCAATAAGAAGGTTAAGAACAATAAAGCAACAAAAATTTAATCAACCTGCTAAAAAAATACATAAAAGCATCAGTACTAGACAATTTACAAAGGGATTTTACTGACCAAAAATCAGAGGAAGAAATGCTGCCTTTCAAATGACATATCTAAGAGTGTACCTACTCTACAGAGGATTTCTGAGGAAAGACATTTATGTTTGTATTTTGTAGGTGACATTTATAGAGCATTTTCATATATTATTAATGGATATTGGATGATACTATACGGAAAACAGAAAGTAAACCTGAAATACTTATAGAATATGCAGATGGAAAAAAAGTCTTTTTGTTTGGCTGAACTATTGGTGCTGCTCATATGTATAATCAAAAGTTTTAGTTTCATTTCCATGCTATGAATAGAATACTGGCTAGTGCATTTCACAGGGGGGCCCAAGGAAATTGCTCTGAACTTAGAGTGTATCAAGAACATGAACATGACCGGCCGGCATAATTCACAGTACAAATGGAGACATACCCAGAACTGCCAGTGAGAAGTCATGCAGCTGCACCAAAAGGCCATGAGATAAGCTGTGTTGCCTTAGAATTAGGATGGTACCTAGTATCTACTCACGTTATCTATATGCATATGTAACTAGTATATGTTAAAGTGTTGTGAAAATCATCAAAGAAATTACTACTGCTTCACTTTATGAGAATTTCTAATACCTCATGGTACCAAATCTGTTATTTTTCATACTTGGAAGTGTCTCTTTAAAGGACATGACCCCTTCCTTTAGGTCTGCTCCCACAAGCTTGGAGAGTTCCAGACTGGGAGAAACCCATTGGTTTGTTCAATACTATCTTTTCACCTAACCTGTTCGGTGATAAATCTGAATTTTTACTGATGTTTTCAGCAGCCATAATACACCGAGTTCATTTTGATTCATTGACATTTGGGTTCTGTCTGGAACTATGGCCATGGTTCACCTTCTGCTGTACTTTAGCCAAAGCACCCTTTAGTAAAGAGATTCAATTCAGCAAATTATTCTCTGACACTACTACTTTCCTGATTAAATGTATAATTACAAGGAAAATTCACTATGGTATTTTTAGGACCTATTGACACTCAGGGCAAAAACTATCTAAATAGAACTTAGGGTTTCTTTTACTCTTTCCTGTCAGAGTCGGGCCACAAGAAGTTAAAAAGTACCATTCAGAGAAGCACAGAAACAGGAATGGCAGCGGAAATGAGGAAGATGGTGAGACAGCCCAGTCGGGAGTCCACTGATGGCAGCATCAACAGTTACAGCTCTGAGGGAAAGTAAGTGAGTCAGCAGTCCTATGGCCTGGGGACCAGCCCCTGTGTGATGATCAGCAGAACAACAAAGCCCCCTAGGGTTACTGTGCTGCTGTTTCTTGTAACCTGAGTTTCACCATCCATTTACACCAGGGTGACATCTTTCAATTACCCTTCTGCACCTAGTCCCTCAAAGGCAAAAAAAAAAAAAAAAAAAAAAGTTGAGTTACTCTAAATAAGCCATTTACATTATCTAGTAAAGCTAATCTTTACTAATCTTTCACTAATTATATGGTATAGAAATGCTACATTTAATGGATTCTTTTATAAGGAAAATTCATAGTATGCCGTGTCGCCAAAATCTCAATTAAAATTCAGAAGTGAGGAACTAATTTCTGATTTTCCTAGGTTTCTCCAAATTATTTGGGCTCTATGTTGTTGTAAGCAACTTACAATTTCTTGATTTTAAAACATTGTTAACTCATTTTTATCCTAGGGGGAAAATACTCCAGGATCTATCTACCTCATTATTTTGATGGTTGAAGTTTTAGTTCTGAAATTAGCTAATTATGAAAAAAAATGTATTTTGAGTTTATTTATGTAGTTCTTAACCATTTTATATGGATCATAAACAAAAATCTGCATTTTCCTATGCTTAAGAATTTTTCTGGTAAAACTGAACTTTCATTTGGGTAGTACATCTTGTAAATAAATAATTATTATGGTTCAGTGGCTTAAATGGAAATTCTCCATGTACAAATTTTTTTTATAATTATTCATCCATTACTACTAGAATTACTTGTATCCAGTCTACTATTAAAATTTCATTTTCTTTTGCTGGAAACTTTCTATATTGCTTTTACAATGAAATAAATTTATGCAAGTTAACGATTATGATACTCTTTCCCATTCTTGAAACTAGTTGGCCCCTGTTTATTTGATCAAATGATTGATGTGCATGCTTCAGGCAAGGTGTAGCTAAGAACAAAAAAAAAGCAAATGTGAAAGTTACTGAGATAAACTTGCTTACAAAATACCAAAGTTTGAAAATGTAGTATAACGCAATGTGCAAATGAAAGATGAAAGACACTATTTTCTGATACAAAAGAAAGAAAATTTATGTCTACCATGTATAAACCACTTAAACTCTCAGAGATTTATTTTCTTAGTCTCTGAGTGGGATAATATTCTGTGTACTGTTCAATTTTTTTGATTGTAGGAAATTAATGTGTAAAAGCACAAAGAGAAAAGAAAGCCATGCCATTAAGAAACATGTTACTTCAAAAAGTACTTATCGAATGCCAGCTATGTAACAAACATGGTTCTTGTTCCTCAGAGAGAGTTGCATTAATAAACAAAAAGAACACAGTCACCCTTTTGTGTGGCTTATACACTTAGGCTTTTTAGTCAGTCATATTGTTGAAAGAAATAGACATGTTTTAGCCAACTGATTTTCATCTGGACTAAATAAAATCCTCAAATAATTTGAACATTTAATTCATTCAAAGAATAAATTATAAATTTTATTTGTAAAGAAGGACTCGTACTGTGATATAATATTTATTCAAGAAATTATTAACCACTGTTTTAAATTTTAACATCATGTTACTTAATGTTCATGAGCAATTATCTATGTAAGATTGATAACATTAAAATTTACATCTTATTTGTCAGTAATACATTTGTGTAGAGATGTGGATATGGTTTTAGAAGTGTTCACTTAATATATTAAAAACTCTCCTGCCAGGTGTAGTGGTGCAAGCCTGTAATCCCTGCAGTTCAGGAGGCTGAGGCAGAGCATAACAACTTTAAGGCCAGGTTCAGCAATTTGGCGAGGCCCTAAGTAACTTAGTGAGACCCTGTCTCAAAAAATAAAAAGAGCTGGAGATGTTGTGCCCAGTGGTTAAGTGCCTTTGGGTTCAATCCCCAGAACCAAAAAGAAAAACAACTCCTGAATCTCATCTTAAATTTAACTTTAGACCTTTTCTTACAGATGATGCAAATAGTAAGTAAACAGATTGTCTAAATAGTGTTTATGTTTCATGATCAAAATTAGTCAAATGGAAACTAACAAAGAAAATCTAGGTCACCTCGGGACTTTAGCCTGCACAAGGTCCTGAGTTGATCCCAGCACCACAGAAAAGAATAAATGTGGGAGAACTAACATTTTGTCTTTTGTTTTTTTGGTTTTTGTCATTTTGCTAATAGCTTAATATTTCCTGGAGTACGACTAGGAGCTGACAGTCAGTTCAGTGATTTTCTTGATGGACTGGGACCAGCTCAGCTTGTTGGCCGCCAAACCCTTGCCACCCCTGCAATGGGTAAGAATCATTCTCCTACAGAAAAGCTGATGTGTCATGGTTGACAAATTCGTATAAATTAGTGTAACAGTAATACAAATTAGAAACAATACTTTAGGGTGTTCCTGGTTACAAATGACTATTCTAATTTCTGGTGCACTTTTCTTATTTAAGAAATTAGACAAAATAAATAAAATGAGCCATAAACCTTGAATGACCATAAAACTCTATCAAGACAGATTCTATGGTAGATCCAAACATATGATAAAGGTGCCATTTCACAGCATGCAGAAAAAGAGATGGAATACTCAGAAAAAAAATATGTTGACATAACTGTTTTTGTGAAAAATAATTAAAGAAATTGCCTCCATACTTTAAAACTTATTTAAAAATGTGTAATATTTTAGAATCAATTGTTAAAAAAAAAGGAGGTTAGACAAAGATTATTGGAAAATACTTCATCTTGGAGTAAGCAAGAACTTCCAAAGGATCAAACTGAAGTTGGAGAGTTAAAAAAATTGAAAAGGTGATGTTTATGCTAAACAACAGATATTGGTATTGTGTTCATTCCTTTTGTATGGTGGTCTCAGCACTGCCACAGTGGTTTAGGTAGTCCTAATACAAATTTTAGGTTTATGTACTCAGAGATAATTAATTACCTTTGGTTGCAAGGAGGATACATACATGCCACAAAAGATGGCATTAGACAATTATGGTTTAAGAATTGCTGTTCCTAATAGAAAAGTTGAAACATATGTGTTTATAAATAATTGTGGCCTAGTGTGTATATTTTTTAGGTTTTTGTTTTTCCTCAGTTAAAATATTCAGGTTTCAAAAAAATAAAAATAAAAGGAAAGAAAACATCTATAAGTTGAACATCCCAATATCTATAACAACTTCCAGATAAAACACAAGCAAAGTAAAAATATTGTATAAATTACCTTCAGGCTATATATATAAGATATACTTGAACATAAATGAATTTCATTTATGAAATAATATGATATATGTATATCATACATATGATATACATATGCACACATTTCAAAATCTGAATATATATGAAATCTGAAACACTTCTGGTTCCAAGCATTTTGGATAAAGGTCATTCAACCTATATTAGCATAGTATACTCTAAAGTAAACTTTTAAAAAAAGATGATAAATGGAGAAAATTATATGTAACAACTACAACAAATATTTTCCTGGGTGACATGAGATTCCAGCCCGATAGGATCCATGGAATATTGAACAAACTGGATGAAAATAGATTAACTGAAAGATATACATCATCATGGAATTTTGCAACACTGGCAATTAACAGAAAATCAAGCAAGTTTCCTGAGAGACAACTTAATGCTATACATATCTACCAAAAAATCAGATTCTTATTGGACTCTTCAATAATAACACTGAAAACCAGAAGACTATTACGCAATACCTTCAAAATGCTGAATAACAACTGATTTCCAATCTAGAGCATAAGATCCAGCCAAATAAGTTTGAGGATAGAATAATGCATACTTGAACAAGCAAATTTTCGAGTTATTCTCCTCATATCCAGCACTGATCAGAAAGTTACTAGAGGATTTACTTCAACAAAATGAACTAAGTGAACTTTTTAAATTGTGAGCCAAAAAAGAGGAAGATAGATCCAGTGAATAAATTCCTTTCCTCACAAAAAGGAGATAATTATGGGATACTCAGCATGACAGTGCAGAAAGATCTAAATATAACAGCTTAGGAAGATTTTAATAGAATCTGTACAAACTGTAGCACATCAGGTTTTATAAGGCAAAATCTATAGGATACTTAATGTTTTTGCTTTTATTGAAGACAAACAACAAGGAGAGAATAAGGGTTTGAATTAGTGATAAAAATGTAAGCAAAGGCTTTTATTAAATGACACTTATTAAGTATGGAAAAAAGGAGAAGTAACTGTAGTGTTCTGGTTCATACAGCTATAAATAAGGTTACATAATCATAATTATATAAATGTTAATATTGGTATAACTGGAATGACAGAAATTGTCAGGTATGTGGCATAGGTAGGAAGACAGTTAAAACTGATCAAAATTGGGAGTTAGTAATACTTAAAATTAGTGTTTAAAAACAGTAAAATGCCAAAAAAATTAGATTAAAATATTGAAAATTTTGAGAAGTGACTTTTAGAAGGCCAGAAGTTGAGAGGGAATTGTTGTCTGTTATTTATACTAAAAATAGATCTTATGCAGCTGTTTGGCCATGTATACTCTGTGCATATGATTAATTAAAACCTTTTAAAAGTTTAAATGAAAAAATAAGAGACCTCTAGGAGCTAAAGTCTAAAACAGAATTATGAAGCTAATGAGAAAGTCTGGAACAATGAAGTTAATCAACTGATACGGCAAATAGAATTCACACCTGAGAAGCTGGTCAAGCCAACTAAAAATAACTTAGAAACTTAGTTATAATATAATTTTCAGAGATAAAGTTTCATATGTAATCCACAGGAAAAAAGACAAGAGATTGTTAAACAAAACCAAGTATATAGTTTTAAGAAAATGAATTGGAGAATGAAAACTATAATGATTAATATTTACAACTTGGTTCATGAGCTAAATGATGTACTGAATGTAGTTAAAGACAGAATTAGTGAAATGCAAGGAGGATCATAGAAAAATCACCCCAATTCAGCCTGAATTTGAGAATTTGAGATGTAGGGAGAATAAACTAACAAATTCAACCTTTTGCTAATAGGATCCCAAAGAGAGAATAGAGAAACATTTTAGAAAAAACACAATAATGGCAGTGGAGCCACTCAAGAAAAATATGAAATCTGAGATATTGAAAGAACCTACTGAGGGCTGGGGTTGTGGCTCAGTGGCAGAGCTCTTGCCTAGCATGCATCAGGCACTGGGTTCGATCCTCAACACCACATAAAAATAAACAAATAAAATAAAGGCATACATCTACAACTACAAAAAATAAAAATAAAAAAATAAAGAACCTACTGAGTGCTGAAATGAATATTATTGCAAAACAAAAAAGGATAATGCACTATTGAGATATTTTAGGACCTCGACTCAAGTCGTGAAGAAGAGTCATAAGGAAGATAATAAGATTGCCTCGCCAGGAAACAAAGTAAATCAACAGGTTTTATTTTTCAGCAATGCAAAATAAATAAATTAATAAATAAAAAGCCTTTAAAAGAACTGATTCTCAAAATGCTGAAGAAAAGATCTACCAACTTTTATTCAGGAATAAAGATGAAATAGAGGCATACATATTTACACACAGACTCAAAGTTTACCACTCTTTACTAAAAGATATACTTTAGCAAGAAGAATAAACTAAAAAGAATGAAATATAAGGGGCAATGATGAAAGAAATGAATGAAACTTGGTTCATTAATAAACTGAATTAATAATTATTATGTAACCTAAACAAAACAAGAAAAAGCACCCAGGAAAAAAGCAATATAAAACAAAATAAAATGAGGATGCTGGTCAAAATCTATATAAGAGTTCTAAACATCTTCCTCTTTTTTGGGAATAAGTAGAAACACTAATTTTGGATTTTGGTATAAATGTAAAAATAGGAGTCCATGTGTTAAATATTTAAAAGTCTCTAAAATAAAATAATTAAAATATTTTAATTCTATGCTAGTAAAGGGATGGACAGAATAAATAAATGAATGTGCTTATATGACAAAAGAAGGGAACAAAAATAGGTCAATTAAAAACAATACAAAATAACAAAAAAAAATTTACTTTTAAAATTAATCTCAATACATGAAATAAGTTTTTCTCAAACATTAAGGATCAATGATATTGAAGAAACATCAAGCACAAACACCAGGCACACAAGAAAGGAAAACCAAAATAATTTTAAATGTAGAAACAGCATACAATGGAGAAAAAACTCAAATGATTCCAGATAGTAAAGTTAATATTTAAACTAAAAATACTTACATGTTTCAAAGAGCTTTAAAAAAAAGATGGTGAATGACATTAGAAAATAAAAACCACTAAAAAGAACACAGTGACAATTCTAGATTTGAAAAACATAACTAAGCTTAAGAACTGAATGGTTGAGTTACCAGTAGTTTAGGCAGAGCTGGGGAGAGAATTGAATAACTAGTGAATAAGTCATAAGAAGTTATCCAGAATTTATCACAGATGTAGATGAATGGAAAATATAAATAAGAAGTTAAGAGCTGGGGATAAAAGGTGAGGTTTAATAAATGTGCAATTAAAGTTCCAGAACAAGGGAGGAGAGTATAATGCAGAACACACGATTAAAAATGCAATGATTAAGGCAGTGGCACACACCTGTGATCTCAGTAGCTCAGGAAGCTGAGGCAAGAGGATTGCAAGTTCAAAGCCAGCCTCAACAACTTAATGAGGGCTTAAGCAACTTAGCAAGACCCTGTCTCAAAATAAAAATATAAAAAGGGCTGATTATATTGCTTAGTGGTTAAGTGCCCCTGGGTTTAATCAACAGTACCAAAATAAATAAATAAATAAATGTAATGTAATGACTGAGAAATTTTCCAAACTGAAATAAACATCGGTCATACTTTCCAAAGTCCCTATGAACCTTATGCAAAAATATCCAGCAATATTAAAAATAATAATGTCACAACCAAATAGTATTTTTTTCCACAAACATATAGCTGGTTTAATAATTGATAAATTTGCCAATATCTGATATAACTTGCCACATTAATCTAATTGAAGACTAAAAGTGGCCATCTTCATATATGCAGAAGAAATGTTTGATAAAATTCAATATTCATTTATGATTTTAAAATTTCGAGACTTGGGTTATGGCTCAGGTAGAGTGCTTGCCTAGCACATGTGAGGCACTGGGTTTGATCCTCATCATCACATAAAAATAAATAAAATAAAGATATTGTGTCAATCTACAATTTTAAAAAATTCCAGAAAAAAAATTTCAGTAAACTAGAATAAAATGGAGCTTACTTAGTCTGATAAGAGTTTATATAGACATGTATTTATACATGTGTACACACACCAGATTGGACCAGGGAAAAAAAATATTTCAGTATAAAGACAAATGCTTTTAGAAATACACATCCTCACAAACGATTGTTGGAAGTTAAATATTGATTCAGTCCCAGTTTTGAATTATATGCCAATATTTAATAAAAATGAAAATGTGTATGTGCTATGACCAGTCAGTTCCACTTCTAATTATGTATCCTCAAAACTGTCTTCGAAGCACTTTTTTTTTAGTTGTAAATAGACACAATACTTTTATTTATTTATTTGTTTGTTTGTTTGTTTTTATGTGGTGCTGAGGATCGAACCCAGGGCCTCACACATGCTAGGCAAGTGCTCTACCACTGAGCCACAGGCCCAGTCCCTGCAGCACTTTTTATAATGGCCCCATATAGAGGGGAAAAAAGACCCCCAAAGGGAGATTAGTTAAATAAAATATGGAATAGTCACACAATATATTACCATATAGCTACTGAAAGGAAAGATCTAGATGTCTATACATCAACTTGGATGGATGTCTAAGAAACATTAAGTGAAGAAAGAAAGTTGCTTACACAAGTGTCTAAAATTTGGAAATCTGTCTTGGGATCTATATTTTAAAAAATATAACCCATTAAATAATTTAAGAGGAAATAGAAGATAGAAAAAAACATGGATAGAAGTATAAGCATGGATAGGAGTATAAGTATGAAATATTCTACCCACAAAAAATTAGCAGAGGGGTTGGGGGATAGGTCCAGATGTTTTCACAGATGAATTCTAAAAAAAATGTGAATGCAGGATACATGAAAATTCTGGAACTAGCATTCCAAAGAAATAAAAATGAGGGACCTATCTCCTATTCTTTCTAATTGCTAACCTAATTTCATATCAAACTATAGGGGGCTACATAAGCCTCTGCCTCCCGAATAACCAAAGAAATGTAAATTAATATAAATTTTAAATCATCAGATTTACAAAACTTAGATATATTCCTCATACCAAAATGAGGATGGGAGGGGCTGGGATTGTGGCTCAGTAGTAGAGCGCTTGTCCAGCATGTGTGAGGCACTGGGGTCAATCCACAGCACTGCATATAAATAAATAAAATAAAAGTCCATTGACAACTAAAATATTTTTTAAATGAGCATGGGAAATGGGAAGATAGATATTTCTAGTGATAGCCTTTCTAAAGAAATAATATAGCTTTCTAAAGGATGTTTGCTGATGTACATGGAATTTATGAGTGTCCATAGATACATACACTTAAAATCCAGGAACTTAATGTTCAAGAAATAATTGACCAAGTGTACAAGAATTCTTCTAAAATTGTTCAGCAGAATGCTTTTATAATCATAACAATATAAATAACCCATATTTTCATCAATAGGGGACTGGTTAAATAGGTAAATACACATCCATTCAGTGGCCTATTTGTCAATAAAATGACAATGTATGATGCATAGATGATGATACATAGATGCAAAGACAGAAAAAAGTACTTATGAGATTACTATGATATTCACCAAAATATTAATGATAGTTTTCTATAAATAATGGAAAGACAAATAATTAAATATTTCACCAATAAGCAAATGGATGACAATAGAGGAAAGAGCTCATTAGAGTATAGACTCATGTAAATCCTTCAGTGTTGTAGTTGGTGATTTTTTTTCAACTAATTCATGAAGCTTTTAAAATGGATTAGTACAGAGAAAGATCAAAATTTGATTTGAAAACCAGGAAGGAAAAGTGAGTTAGGGCAGGCCCTCCTAAAATTAATTTCTTTTTAAAGATCATAAAGATAGTTGGAGTTTGTTAGGGGCCTCTGCTTTTTAACTGCTCATAACTGCAAAGAAGCTGAGACATTTTCCTTTGCCTCCACTTGCAGGTGATATACAAATTGGAATGGAGGATAAAAAGGGCCAGTTAGAAGTTGAAGTTATTAGAGCACGAAGCCTGACGCAAAAACCTGGCTCCAAATCGACACCTGGTGAGGGAAAGTTCTGCTCATTAATAAGTACACAGACAACATCAGAGCATGGTCCAGTGAATATCAGGCAGAACCCTGAGACGTTTGCTGCATTTGGATTTTATATGCTTGCTTGTGCATCATCCAACTGATTAAAAAGACAGCTACTCTATGATCTCTGATTGTATAAAAGTGGACCTGAATTTTCTTTGCACGATTATTCTGCTAGAAGATATTAGAAGGAGTATCATCATATTTTTAAAAGTTTAAATACAGTACATTCTTAAGTTGTACCAATTATTTTCTTTCCATATATTTGTAAATAAAAAGAAAAAAGAATTTAGTTCTAATTTTAAAGTGAGCTTTAAAATATAAACCTGAATTGTAATGCCTGCCATAAACCAAGGAAGTCAAAAGTCTTCAAGATAACTTTGTATACATTTGTTTAAAATGAGGAAAATGACAGTAGTGCTAATATGTAGGTGTTTAGAAATAGAATTTGTAGAGCAATGGATATTTCAAGTGATCTAAATAGTTAATGGGAAGTAGTCAATAAGCATCTCTAATTCTTTAATAAGGTATTCTCTAATTTAAAAACAAAAAGTGCATCCAAATACTAATTTCTTTTTGTTAATCTACCTTTGTTTAGCACCATATGTCAAAGTTTATCTTTTGGAAAATGGAGCCTGTATAGCCAAGAAGAAGACAAGAATTGCACGGAAAACCCTTGATCCTTTGTATCAGCAGTCCCTGGTTTTTGATGAAAGTCCACAGGGTAAAGTTCTTCAGGTCAGTAATAATTTGGCCTTTGACATTATAATTTCTATGTTAACCATATAAATACCAAAGGCATGGACAAACATGAAAAGAATAAAATTCAGTAAAGGTAATATTATATTCTTGCATAGAAAAAATAACCACAAGTAGTTAATTTTCAATACAAAAATATATAGTATTAACAATATCTGATGGATTAAGTGGAAAACAAAATTTTTATTTTCTCTCTCCGTTTTCTCCATCCTCTCCTTCTACCTTTGCCCTGTCTTATCCTTCTCCTAGCCTCAACAGATGGATGACGGATGGATGGATACATAGATAGATAGATAGATAGATAGATAGATAGATAGATAGATGGATAATTGAGAATTACTGTGTACCAGACATGAACTAAAAAGAGGAATAATGGAGAATAAAAAGAGAAACATATAGGCACCGTGGTGAACCCAGGATAGATTTGATGGGTGCTCATATACCATTCTCTTTTGAAAGTTTGTAACTACCATGTACAATAAATATTGTTATCATGTTAAAGACTATGTCTGAGGAGCACAGAGATTAATTTGGGAAAGTTACTCAGTAAGTTGCAACAGCAGGATTCACCAACCCTTTGTGTAAAGCAGTCGAATGCATTCAGTAGAGAACCTTGATGGATAACTGAAGAATGTTCATAGAGCCTGGGCGTTACATGTGATGGAAAGCTTACCCAACAGCAGTGGGAGAGCATCCAGATTGCAATACCTATCAATGAGCCAACTACTTATTAACATCCTATCAAATCAAAATTGTTAAGCAAATCCTCAAAAGGTACCACCAGCTCACAGTCATTTTTCAACCTTTCACTTTACTACCAAGTCTATAATATAAAAAAGTGAAGTAACTAATGTTATTATTTTTATATACCGATGGTGCATGCACTCATTGGTAACCTGAGTTAAATTGTTTGCTTTGCCCTCCAAGGTTAAAAATTTTACTTTTTAGAACTATATAGTCATTTACATTGCTTATTAGATAGTACTTATACAAGAAAGATGTTGAATTTACATAATTTTATATTTTTATTTGTTCTTATTAGTTATACATAATAGTAGAATATATTTTGACATATTTTACATATATGGGGTATAACTTCTCATTCTTCTGGTTGTACATGATGTAGATTACATTGGTTGTGTAATCATATATGCACACAGGATAGTAATGTCCAGTTCATTCTACTATCTTTCCTATTCCCATTCCCCCTCCCTTCCCTTCATCCCCCTTTGTCTAATCCAAAGTACTTCTATTCTTCCCTACCCACCCCCTTTATTGTGAGTTAGTATCCACATATCAGAGAAAACATTCATCCTTTGGTTCTTTGGGATTGGCTTATTTTACTTAGCATGATATTCTCCAGTTCCCATCTGTGTACCAGCAAATTTCATTCTTCTTTATGGCTGAGTAGTATTTCATTTTATATATATATATATATATATATATATATATATATATATATATATATAGAGAGAGAGAGAGAGAGAGAGAGAGAGAGAGAGAGAGACCACATTTTCTTATCCATTCATCTGTTGAAGGGTACCTAGGTTGGTTCTATACTTTAGCTACTGTGAATTGAGCTTCTATAAACATTGATGTGACTGTGTCACTGTAGTATGCTAATTTTAATAGATCTTTATTTCTTTAGCACAGCTTATATAGATAACACTTCTCACTGACTAGGATAATAATACTCTCATTCTTTCAAATTTGAAATTATTGCCAAGTGTTTCTAAGCACCATAACCTTAGTAATTCTTCTTATCTATGCTTCCTCCTTGGAGTTGAATGCATTTGCTCTTCTTCACTGACTGGCCCATGTTTACTGAATAGATGTGTTGAACCCATCAACCATGTGAAAGAGAAAAAGTTCAATTATGTTGTATTTCTATGTCTCTACAGGTGATTGTCTGGGGAGACTATGGCAGAATGGACCATAAATGTTTCATGGGTGTGGCTCAAATCTTGTTGGAAGAACTTGATCTCTCCAGCATGGTCATTGGATGGTACAAATTGTTCCCACCTTCATCACTGGTGGACCCCACAGTCACTCCCCTAACCCGCCGGGCTTCCCAATCATCTCTGGAAAGTTCAACTGGGCCTCCCTGCATTCGATCATAGTGAACTCATACCAGAGTCATTCCAATAAAACTCTACCTTTCAAGATACCAGATATTTCATGATCAAAAGCATTGTTGGAGACAGACAATCAACTTGTGTTTTGCTTGTAGTAGTTTTTCAATAATATGTCCCAATTGTTGTTTCAAACATGGCTTCATATGACAGAACAAGGCAATCTATCAAATTACAGTGAGAATCAACATGCTAGTGAGAGTCACTGATGCTTCTAACAAATAGAAAAAGAGGAAACTTCAAGTTCACACACACACACACACACATCACACACATACACACACTTGCACACACACATGCACATACACCAAATTGAACAAACTGGAAACTCTCACTCTGTGAAAAGTTGTATTTTACACATTTCTGCATAGACCACACGCAGTGTTATTTCCCTGGTGTTTAAGAAGGTTTTTTGTTCTTTTGTATGTTTTGGTTATTTGTGTGTTGTTTGTTGGTGTTGGGTTTCTTGAGTTATTGTTTTGATTTTTCTCACTGTATTTGTTATTTCCACTGTTGTTTTTTTTTTGACTATATCCAAACAGGCTTTGTAATGCTAACAGAGACCCTTCCTTTCTTTTTCCAAAAGTATCCAAAAAAAGGGCTGAAGCAGTCTCTGTAGCATCTCCCCAAATTGTTCAAGAGATAGATGAGGTGAGGCCAATTAAGCATTCCATTGACTTTCATTTTATAGTTCTTCAAAGTCTTATGTGTGGAAATCCAAAAGACAAAAAGTTATCTTCCAGAATAAATTATCACAGAATTACTTTTTAAATGAGGAACATATCCGTTTGCATTCCAGAAAATTAATTTGTGTTTTCCATTGTTTTGCATGGAAGACTTTTAAGTCAATCTGCAACTAACGCTGGGGACTAAAACTTACCACATAATTGTACTTTGAAAACCCTCCTTGTAATGCCTTTTTCTTCCTGATATCAAAAGAAAATATGCTCATGTGTACAAAACGTACTTTTGACTTCCCAGAATGGTGACTAGAAATAGACTTGAGCCTAAGACACTGTCAGTTACACCCAGGCTTCTCAACCATGCCTCAGTGTAGACACCTTCATCTGCCCTGGAAAGAGCATGGTATGAGCTGTTCAGTATGCCACTGGAAATTCCAGTTGAAATATTCTGCACTAAACTAATGTTTTTATTGAATTTTAGTTTACATTTCTTTGAGGTCGATGCAAGCACAAAGCTTGATTTTTTTAATGCAAAGTATCTTACTTTTTTGGGAGAAAATAAAACAAAGTCAAACTTCAACTTGCATTTCCTTCATTTGAGTTTTCCTTGGCCTTGATGTTCCCCTGTGACATTCTGTATATGTGCTACAAACTGCAGGCTCTGCAGGTGCATCGATATGTTCTCCCTCCTTTTATGAGTCATTCAGTTTTGTGATTACACAAATAGAGCAGCATGACTTGGAACTGTTCAAAGCTGCATGCACGTTTTGTAAAAAAAAAGAAAACAGAAAAAAAAAGAAAAGAAACAAAGGTTATTTAATAACGTATGTTAGTTCCACATAGGCCAGCTTGTATGTTGCATGTATTGTACAGTTTGCTCGTTAATTACTATACTAAAATAACCAAGAAATCTAAGCCATCCATTTTTGTTATAGACATTTTGCAGGTTTTAGCCAGACTCAGTCTGGGTCTGGGGTGAAATGTCTATAGATGGACTTTATTTTTTACCCTCTGGAAAACGTGATGTAGTATGGACCAAATTCCTTCTAATAAATATTTTGGTGTAGATTCCTACTGTGGGGCTGTAACACATGTAGACACTGTGTACACACTAGGTTTTAATCCATAGACATACTGCCTGCACCAAGTGAATTATTTATTATTATTTACACATGCCAGAATTATCTGCCCATCATTCCACAGGGCACAGATTGACCACTGCTCACCAGGCTGAGCAGGAGGAGCTGAAGCATTGGTGCACTTCTACTAGATTCCGTTCTGTCTTAGTGGCCAACAATCAAATGATTATAATTGGATAGTATCTTTCTATTTTGACCACTTGTCTTAACACTCCCCTGTGCTTTTAAATGAACTTCCAACTCATGTATGTAAACATGTTTAATAAAATTTACTTTTCATGTCAGTCAGTAGCCATCTGTGTTCTATGTTTTGCCAGGTTTCCATTGTGGGGTCAATGGTGCAAAATGGGAGCCAGAGCATGGAAGGGGAGGCTGGGATTTGTTGTCTGCTGCGGGCATTTGACTTGACTTGTCACTGCACTATCTATGTCTTAATCTACGGCCCAAAAGGTACTTTGCATCACATACAAGTTTTCACTTTGTCAGCCTGTCTACGTGAGCACATGACTATACTTCTGAAAAGTGGCATTATTAAAAACAATAAATCTCAGTAAGAATCAAATGGAAGGTTGTTTTTCTGCTGCTATCTGAATGTGTTAATAAAAGAGACAACTCTGTTGTCCAGTTGCCAAATCATTTCTGGTGATGTGATATACCAGAATATCAACGCCTGCACCTCTCATCTTATTACCTGGTTCCCTTTTCCATCTGTTCCTCTGGGTCCTTAACTAGTTTATAGAATCCTGCCTTAGAGTATGCCAGCTTAACAAAATGATCAAAGCATTCACTCAGTCATCTTCAATAGACTCTTAGGGAATAAACATATCTGCAAAAGTAGAACAATAAATTATTAGCTTTATTAATTTAATTTCATGACCTCTAAATTTCTCTAAAAGTGTATTCAAATGTTTCATAATAAGAAAAATCTTGGTAAGCACTAACTTTATGTCACATTATAATAAAAAAAAAAAAAACCTTGAGATCTAGTCTCCACTTTCTATAGACCATACTTTATCTTCATAAAGTGAAATAAGCCAAATTTGAGACAAGGCAACAATTTAAGATATGACACCACCCATTGTTTATAGTTTTTAAAACAATTGATTGACTTTTACCTATGAAGTCATCCAATTGTTTGATCTATAAGATGTGAAATTGTCTATGAGGCCAGGTCAATGGGAGGCCAAAGCAACTGATGGTCCATTTAAAAACTGTCAAGAGTAAATCTGTGAAATATGTATGCATTAAGATGGCACGTAACTGGGAGGGTGAGGGCACATCACTGAAATGGGGGCTAACTACAGGCAGTTCCAAAATGTCTAGACAGGAACAGAAAAGCAGTGATCTCATCAAATCAGAGAAAGCTGCACAGTGTTGAGATTTCAGAGTCTATACCATGGAAAGGCAAAGCAATTTGCTAGGTCTTCATAGTTTCTTGCTCACTATGACAACTCAGTTCTTAAAATCTCAGCCTGAGGTACATGATTTGATTATAGTTAGCCAACATTATTAAGGGCTTAAGTGCTCAGAATATAAAAATAAAAGAAAAACATTGAGCCTGTCTTTAAAAAGCTCCCTATTAAAAGATATCATTATAAAAGAAATAATTAAGATGACATATTTCATTTGTACATAAAGGATAATGGTGTTATATTTAATCCTTCACATAAATTCATGAGATCAGCACTATTCTGACCCCTACTTTACACATAAGGATATGTAGCATAGAGAACCTGAGAGAAGATCATAGCTCATACTGCTGAACTATAATAGCTGGTTTGACCAGCTCAGAAGCCTGCTTGCTACACAATCTCTGTGTCCTCCCCCAACTGCTGACGGTTGAACTAGAGCTAAAGATTGAAGAACCTGCCAGGTGGGAATAATTTTCAGGATAATTAATCTGAACCCAACCCCAATCCATTCTTCTGCCACAAGGCAGTTCTGGCCTTAACTGGTCTCCTATGCATTGCCTGAATGGCTCTACCATCACCATGGTGGTGAGAGAGTGTGGAAAGGGGGCTGATGGGCTCTTCTTCACCTCCCGAACCCCCTTCCTAAGGTTTTCTCCTCTCTGTCCATCTCTCACCATATTGCATTTCCAAATATCAAAAACATCAGAGCCAGGCACAGTGGTGCACACCTGTAATCCCAACAGCTCAGGAGGCCTAGGCAGGAAGATCACGAATTCAAAGCCAGCCTCAACAAAAGCAAGGCACTAAGCAAGCCACATCCCCAGTCCTATTTTGTATTTTATTTAGAGACAGGGTTTCTAAATAAAATACAAAAGAGGACTAGTGATGTGGCTCAGTGGTCGAGTGCCCCTGAGTTCAATCCCCAGTAACCCGCCCCCGCCAATCCCCCTAAAAGAAAACCACATTGGATGCAGGAATAGTATGAATAAAAGAGATAAAATTACCTTTATCAAGGTCCCAGACTTATCCTTTGGTTTAAGTTCTAGTTGTCTTTTGAGTACCCTTATGTGACTCCTTGTCCCAATGCAACAGTACCCTTCCATTTTGTATCTCTTACAAATCTACAACTGGGTTTGAACTGATCAGGCTGGAATTCTAGTCCAGTAGAGTTCTGGGTATTTATTATGACTTTTAAGTTGTTTGCTTCCAAAATAGACTTCACCACTCTTCATCTCTGCGCTGCTTTCCTTGTCCTCAGAGGCACTGAGACACCATCAGGCCTTTACACAGCCTGCCTAGTATTCCATCTGAGGCCTCTCTAGAGGGAGTAACACACCCAAGTCTGCACACTTCCCACATGTAAGCAAAATATGACCAATGTCATAGCCATAGCATAATGACAATTCTATGATTTTCCTTATTTATGCAGGTTACTCTGAACTCAGATCTTGGGTCCAAATCTTGTTGTTGTTTAATCACCACAAAGAATAAAAAGTTGTTATTGTGCTACTGTGCCCAATTATAGCTGAAATTTTATGTTATAAGCTCTCAGTATGGGAAGTGTTACACACACACACACACACACACACCTTAATATGTGTGATGGTCTCTGGCATTCAGAGTCAGGTCTTCACTGCCAATAGAACTCTTCCTAACTATATAAACCTTCCAGCTTATCTCTCTTCTTCCCTCATCACTGACTTTTCCAAAAGGGTCTTTCCTACCCTGCAGCCAGTGCCCCACCTGCATCTCATTTGTTCCTCAGCATTAAGGTTTTCCAGATTAAATACAGGGTGCCCATTAAATTTGACTTTTAAACAAACAACAAATTCTTAAATTTAAATGTAATTTTTAATTAATTGTTTATCTGAAATTAAAATTTAACTGGTCATCCAATATTTTATTTGCTAAGTCTGGCAGTGCTACCCTATTGCCATCTGGTCTGTGTTCCCACCATTTGCTGAAATGATCTCCTAAATTCTATCTTAACTGCTGACAAATGCCAAAAAAGTCTTTTCTCAGCATGGTTATTGACTCTTCTTTGTTTACTATGGAAGATTTCCTCCTTAGAAAAATTTCTCTCCTCATTGTCCTATTTTCTAACTTTGAAGGAGGATGGATTTTGGTCCAAATTCATACTTCTTCTAATAGGATTCTACACCCATACCTGTCGCATGTGGTTTGTAGTACCTCAGTAGAACATACACTTATCCAGATGGTGTATTTCAAGAAGTTAGTGGATGTGATATAAGCAAAGGCCATTCTCCATGGGAAGGACTTTGGGCAAGTAGGCACTGCTCTTCAACCTGGACCTTGAGTGAAGAACATGTGGGACAGACCTGAACCTAACTCCCAGCCTAAATCAGAGCTGCCCCAGTTGACCTCCAAATATGAGGACAAGATTAAAAAATATATATATTGTGTCAAATATCATTGAGATGTGGAGGTTTGTTACAGAGCAATACTATAGTATATGGAGAATGGAGGTAACAGACAGATCCCAGTATATAGTATATAGTATAGCAAAACATCCTTCTTTATATCAGGTCCTCTTCAGCAACCATGAGGTATAATTATTGTGTGAGGCACTGAGTAAAATATGAAGCTAAGTTTCAGATTCCTGAACAATCCTTGTATTTGCTTACCACAAGATTCTAACCTTTTCACCTTTTTCTTCTCCTTTCACATTTTATTTATCTCAAGACTTCAATTGTTGCCTCTATCTTCATCAGTAGACCTACAAATTCTCCAACTAACAGACTTAAGTGCCAAACCATTTCGACATCTCCCAATGATCCAACACCTCAAACTGAACAAATACAAACAAGCTATTGATTACATACACCCAAAGTAACTTTGTTTCTGCTGTGTACCACCATTTTCCAGGTTTCAAAAGATAAACATGTGGCACAAAACAACATTTTAGATCAGCAACGGATTGCAAAACTGACAGTGTATACCACACAGCCTAGGTGTATATTGGGTATACCATCTAGGTTCATGTAAATACACTCAATGATGTTTGCACAAAGATGAAAGCCTAATAATTGCATATCTCAGGACATATCCTCATCATTAAGCAACACATAACTGTGTCCAGTTATTCTTGAGATGTATGATAAAAGTAGTGACAGAATAAGTAAGGAAAGTCCAGGAGGAGTTGGGTAAGGATGGATCCCCTTTAGAACTTATTTATCCAAAAAAATTTTTATTAAATGTTTTATACTAATAAATCACCAAGTAATCAACCCTATAATGTTACAGAAAATGAAAAGGAGCCCTGCCCTAAAGGAACCTGCAAGTTGAGAGACTGGTGTAGCTAGGTTGTGAAAGCTTTCTTAAAGAAGTAAAAATTGGAGTTGTGAGGAGTAAAGAGGAGTATAAGATGTTCCTAGCAAAGGAAGCCTGTGCAAAGGCAAGAGATAGGAGATAATGTAGCACACTAAGAATCAAAAGGAGGCCACTGTGAATGAAATACTGAGATCAAAGAAGCTAGAAAAGCAGGCAGGGACAGACCATGTAGTGGTGGGGGCAGTTTGCAACCCTCTATAGCTCTTATCACTTATAACTCCTTCAATAAATCTGTAAACCTATCTTCTCACATACTTGGTGCTTGGTACTTTTTAGGAAGATGTATTTGTTGGGGGAGGGTAACCACTATAAAAAGTAGGGCCCCAAATGTATCATAGCCCCAACTCAATAAAATTCATTTCTTCCTGGAAAACACAATTGGGACAGTGAACAGATGAACAGAAATGGCCCTTTTTTACACACTATTTGGGGACTCAGATGGAAGGGGACCCTGGTGTCCCTAATACATGACTTCTAGGCTCTGCACAAATTGGCTTCAGTGTAGCCATCTAGACTAAGAAAGCAGAGGAGCATGCTCCGAGGATGATTACGGGCCAGATCTGAAGCGATGTATGTTAACATTCCATCAACAAGAATTCAGTCACGTGGCTTCACCTCATTGTGAGAGAGGGTGTGAACTCCCAGAAAAACGAACATGGATTCTAATGTGCCATTAACAGTGTCTGTCCCAGTGGATGAAGGAATGAAGGAAACAAAGTACCAAGTAGTAGCGTCTGTCAGAGCTCACTTTGAGTTGGAAGGTGTTTGTGCTCAGGCCTAAAAAGCAGATACTTGTAATTGCCATCAGATACTTTCTATCTCCCGAGAGCAACACACAGATGAAATCAGTCATGTTTTTCTATGCATTTAGTTTTCTGATTCATTTGATGAAAATTGATAAGTTATTACCCCTTCAGTAACATCTGAGGAACTCATTTCTTTTCCTTTGAAATACTTTTGATGAGAGTTTTCCAAATTACATTCTAAAGAACTAAGAAATAGTCTTTGAGCCTATCTCTAGCACTGGTGAGAGGAGGAGAATGGCGGTAACAGACAGATCCCAGAACCTTTACTCTTGCTCCAACCACAGTTCTGAACTTTAATTTGCTTGGCATTTTTATTGAGTTTTGGGAAAGGGTAGGTATGGGTCAGTCAAGCAAATTCCACTTTTGTGAAAAGTTACGTGGAGACTAAGGGTGATTCTTTTAATCTAGTAGTATCCACAGAACCAATCTGACTCTGGCCTATATAAATCCCCTTTCCCAGGAAATTAGACAATCAGAAACTTAGTTGGTAGAGAGTTAAACAATTAAACAAAATCCACACATTGGAGGTAAGGTGGCCTCTTTTCTCCAAAGGTATTAGGAAGCCAAACAGCAGGTTGGTTATTAGCTAGCGTCCTAAAATTATGACCCCCATCATTCCCTCACTCCAGAAGCCTTTCTGCTACCAGTACAGCACAGGGCAAACAGAGACTAGAAGACAAATTAGAAATTCAAAATAATATATCTAGCAGCATGTTTTCATCTCCTGGAGGTTGTATAATTTTTGTGCATTTCCACTGCTTTATTAACAGGCAAATAATAGTTGTATTATATGGCTTTTCTCAATTTTTTGTTTCAAAAGAAATCTGTCTCTCTGCCGCACTAAGTAAATGCCAAAAGCTCAAAATTATACACCAGGGTTTCTCAGTCCCTGCCCTCTGTTGGTAAAAATTAGTACCATAGGAAACTAATCGGTGTGGTGATGCTCCCTGGCCACAAGATGGCAGCAGTACTTCGTGCAGCTCCCTGGATGACTCCAAAGACTGATTAACCTCAGGGGAAATAGTACTGTGGAAGTTCTTGGGTGTGGAAAAATAGATAGGACTAAGCCTTAAGGACAAAACTTACAGGAAATAGTGTTCTTCGTGATATAAACCATATGCATTAGAGCCTAGATATTTCATGATTATGAACATGCCCAAATATTTTTCATCTTTATCTCCATTAAGAATTAGTCAGAAGTCCTTATTGTTGAATGAATTCTGAATTTTGGCTCTCCTTCCTTAAGATTAGAGCAGTTCATTTTCAGTCACCAAATGTGCTTTGTCAGAGAACCCCTATCAGTTCATTTATGTAGTTGTAAATTATTCCTGTCCCCAGGATCAATGTCACTTACCCCAAACACAACATAGCCCCATCAAGCAGAGGCCAAGTGTCTGGACACTAGCACAGAGTTCAAGAATCAGCAGCACTGAGGAAGATTCTCAAGGAAAGATAATTTTAACTGTTGGAAGTTTTGTGAGAAGTAGTATACTAGTTCCCTAGGGTTGCAACAAATTATCATAAAATTTGTGGAGTAAAACAAACTTTTATCATGTTATATTTCTGGAGTCCAGAAATCCAAAATCAAGGTGTCTTTAGGACCACATTCCCTCCAGCTTCATTGTCTTGTGGCAGAGTCAATCCAATCTCTGTCACCATCTTCATGTGCCTTTCTGCCTGTGCTCCTCTGTCTTCTCCTATTCGGTCTCTTAGAAGGACATTTATCATGGGACATAGGGCTTGCCCTAAATCAGGATGATCACATTTCAAGATCCTTGCCTTAACTATGTCTACAAAGAATCTTCTCCCATGTAAGGTCACATTCTGACATTCTAAGTAGACTTATTTGGAGAGAGGCTATTCCCTGACATCTCTGTTCTCGTCAGTGTTATAGAATGTCAGTCATTCTGGACAAAAGTCAATAAATATCAGGTCAGAGCAGCAAAGTCTACTTGATCATGAATGTGGAAGTTTCTGGAGATGCATCATTGGTAAAGAAAGACCCTTTCCACAGATATGTCTTGGTGAAGCCTTCTGCAACTCCATAACCTCTAATGTATGTGCATTCATGTATTAATAACAGTCATAACAATAATATTCTAACTTGAACTATAATAATGACATTCTAATTAGATTAATATCTTGTGGGGAACCGGAATATATGTATGTAAAAGTGCTTTAAAGTATATAAACCCTACAAGAATGAAAGATATGCTTTTCCTTCTTGTTCACTCAGAACCTAAGCCCTTCCTACTCAAAGCCCAGTCCTCTGAATAGCTGAGAAGTAGCAGCAGCAACTGTAGCAGCTTGGGAACTTTTCAGAAATACAGAACCTCAAGCCCCACTCCCGACTGACTGAATCAAAATTCACTGTTTACCACAGTCCCTGAGTAGACACTAACAAATAGAGATGTCCTACTCCAAATGAGCCTTGCTTGGCAAGTTTTACTTGCTAAACAGGACCCTCAATTTTTCATTATCAGTGCTTCTTAAGAATACCCCAGGTATGAACAGTGGTTGGCACAGGGAAAGAAGTCCTGACCCTTTCTTTGGGCATCAGTCGGGTTCAGCTCAGATGACTATGGAAGACCAGTGGGGCCGCACTGATTGGAGAACTGTATAAAATCCTGTGATCTTGGCTCTGGCTCTTTAGTTGTGTCATTTTCAGACAACTGAAAAGAGAAACTGCAAGAGAGTGCCAGGTGTATTGGTTTAAAAAGAAAAAGAAAAAAAGAAAGGTGGGAGGAGATAAGGAGGACAAAGAAGCCCACTGCAGAACCCTTTGATTTTTCTTCAGTGGAAATAACGATGACATTCATCTCAACAAGTGCCATGTGTGAAAGCATTCCTGCTTTGAGGCACCCAGATGAAAGGTGCTCTACAAATACAAAATGATGGCAGCAGGGTTGATATTTGACCAGGACACAGAGTCTCCAGTGTGGTCTCTTACTATTTAAAAGCCAAGAGCTTCACATGGTCCCACTGTGAGTTGTTGAGCTCTCTGGACGGGCCCTGGTTGCCAAGGAAACTGCTGCAGGAGCGACTGGGGCTGTCTGGGTTCTTGGTTGACTGGTGGAGCTGAAAGCAGAATCTCACATGAAAGATGTGTTTTCAGTGACAAGGACAAAAGCAAATCAGGGTTCCTGGAAGGGATTCGTGTCTATCTTCTCCTCCAACGGAACTCATTGGGATGGAATCTCTTAGCAAGGAAAGAAGTAGCCTCAGGAACAGCAAATAGAAGTTAGAAACCTTAAATCTGAACATATGTGCTCTTTAGAGAGCTGTTATCTTTTGGACAGAGACATCTTGCCATTTCTCTTGCAGACGAACCTGGGAATGCAATGACTAGTCCAGCCACAAGTGACATTCCTGCTTTTAGCTGGCACACTGCTCATTAAGGACCAGAGAAATGCTGTCCTGCCCTTTCCCCTTGAGAAAGGGATACAGGATTTGGTGTGCCTTGCTCATGCACATCTGTGAGCTTTTTTTGACAGCTTCCCAATAGAATTTGTTTTTTTTTCTTTGCTCCCATGGTACAATATTCAGGCCTTTATTATCACATTCTATTGTAGTTATTTTGGGGGTATCTGATACTATTACCAGTCAAATAATCTCCTTGGGATCAAAGATTGTCTTTATTTTTCTACTGCAAGTGCCCAGCATAGTGCCTGACATAGCAGGCCCTCAGTTGTTATTGAGTAAATTGCCCTCACTCAGTGAAAGCTGAGAGAAGGCAGGACAGACAGAGCCAAGCAACCATAAAATTTTCCAGAAAACCTCATTAAAGACAAAACAATAAAAGACAATTAAAGACTTACTGGTTGCCACAAATTTACAGAGTGACTGCATCTGGTTTTAATGTTTCCTCCACCCTCACCTGATAGATGATGTTGCCCACAATTACAGAAAAGAAACTGAATCCCAGAAAAGTTAAATAAGTGACTTAGAAGTCAAAACCATGAGTCAATATTTCAATCTGATCTGTCTGATGCAAAGCAGTGTTCTTAGTTGCACTAGACCATCTCACAGCTGTAAGATGGACCATGTAGCATCTTGCATAAGGTGTTCCCTAGATCGTGAAGGACACAGACCTCACATGGGGGTGAAACCATTCTAGGTGAGAAGATGTAAGCTTAGGTTCCAGGCTGATCAGGATTCAACCAGAACCTAGTGATGTGTGTGCAGCATTGCCAGCTTGGATGCCTTGGGGGCCAAATCCAAGCTCCAGCAATCACTAGCCTTATAGCCTTTGAAGTAACTTAAACACTTTGTTCTTCAGATAGCGCATCTTCAGACTGAAGTTAAATACTATTAATTTTCTAAAAGTACAAATTGTGTGAATTAAATTAAACAATATATGCAAACTTGCTTAGTACAATTCCCAGCACATGGTAAGTGCTTAATGGAGTATCATTATCATCTTTATTACCAATACATCCATTCTAATTATAGATATTATTTTTATTGTTAAAGTGGTGTTTTTGTTTTCTGAGTGTTTTTGGAGTGTCTGTGTGTGTGTGTGTGTGTGTGTGTGTACGTGCGCGCGCACAGACACGGGCGCCTGTGCATGCACACATGCATGGTGCTGGGGATTCAACCCAGGACATAATACATGCTAGCCAATGCTCTACCCCTGAACTATATCCCTAGCCCCAAAGTGGGTTTACCTTTTAAGATTTAAGCATCATGAGTATCATTTCAGAATCACTTCTTCAGAGGCTTAGAAAAGACACAAAGGTATTACCAAGAGAAGAGAGAGGATTCTGTATGGTCAGTTGATATTCTCATCACAGCCTGCCAGCAAATCATTTGGGATTTGCACAAGTCGTTTGACATTTTTTTTCCACCTTTGTGAAAGAAGGTAGTAAAAGTGAAGGAGAATTTATGGAAGCACTTTGAAAATGAAAAGGTATCATTTTTATCTTTTTCTATGTTAATTAAAATTCACAAGCAACCATAAGATTTTCAAGAAAATCTCATTGGAGAGGTTCACTTCAGTTTTTCTTCCCTAATTAACATGAACAGCTTGGAATCTTTTCGAGTAGGCTTACCTTTCTACTGTTCCTACCAGGTTCTCAGGGTCCCAGACGGGAGAAAAACTGGTATTCTTTCCATGGGACTCATTTTCAATTACAGTTTTTTAAGGACACAATTTGCATTTAATGTTTTTTGGTGTCTTTTCTAGTTCTATGAATTCATTGTCATATGCTAATCCATGTCTTCCTAAGTAGAAGATTCCCTGTGGCCTAGGAAAGCCTTGGATAACCCACGAAGCACACTTTGCTGGTTACTCCATAACCACTAGTTGCTATAGGTCATGGTTCAACCTGATCAGCAGCTGCTGAGCAGGAGCCTCCTAAGTGCCAGTCTGTAGTATTTGCCCCAGTCTGCCTCCTCTTTGATGAGGGTCTTTTGTTCTTACTGCTCAACAGCCTGTTGTAGATCAATAGCTCTCCAGCAACTATTGTTTTTCTGGCTGTTATAAGACCATGGTGTTGGGATGTCACTGTCAATGTTTGTTTTAATTGGACTTCTTGGTAATATCCACAGAACACAATTTAATTCCCCTGTGGAGCGGTGGCCTCCTGATAGCTCCTTGGCCACCACTATTCGAGATTGCTGATTTTTTTCATTGTGTAGCATGAATGCAATTTGCTCCTAAATGTTCTTCAGTTGATGAATCTGTGTAAACAGAGATACTTCAGCTCAAATAGTCATTCATTTCACTCAATTAACACAACCTTTACCTTTCCAGTTATCTAGTTATTAAGATTACAGTCCTGCTTGAGATTCCTGCTGCTTTTCCATAGGCAATTCCAGAAGGGCTGCAGTCATACACTGAATTGTCTGAACATGCTCAGCATACCCAGGCTGTGTAGCTTTGAATCAAACAGGCTCATCTTGGCTTAGGGAAAGAACCATAAACAGAGACAGAAATGCAGTTAAAGCATTATATTTAGCATTGCATATGCTTAGGTCAAAATCAGACTTCCAAAATAGCAGTGCCAGAAATCTAGCTTAACTCCCTGAATGCAATTGAATCCTAAAATGCTAAAATCTAGAAGGAGATATTCATTTTAGAGTAAGTAAATAGGTCTAGAAAGGTAACATGACATTTGAGCTCATAGTTCATGGCAGAGGCATGTACAGGACCCAGATGTTAAGCCCAGTATGACTGTCCCCATTGTCTTACGGCCTCTTGTCTTTTTGTGTGTGCTTTAGAATAAAGAAACTGTTCAAACTGTTCACAGACGTTATCTCATTAGATTTACACACACGTTGAATTGATTTGTATATAACAACCTATTAAGAGAAATGGAAGCATCCTGAACTGATTTACAATTTTCTGTCCTGTGCCTCTGGAGTTCACTTCTCAACTGGAAAGATCTCAATTTGGATCCATTCCGGAAACATCAAAATGCCAAAAGTCACCTCTCCATGTGCACAAGGTAGCTTTGCGCTCTCTCTCTCTCTCTCTCTCTCTCTCTCTCTCTCTCTCTCTTTTTGACACGAGCTCAGGGATTCAGAGTAATCTGAGCAGACTCAGTAAGAATTATTCAGTGACAGATACACAAAGGAAACAAGACAAAAAGAAGACAGCACATGAGAGATTTGTTTTGGAAGAGATTCTGTTGCTTGTTTCTGGCTTCTGCTGATATTCAAAGGGATTAAGACAAAATTTTGAAGGGAAAATGACTAACATAGCAGCCTGCTCACCTCAGAGGGTGCATTTCTTGGGGGTCTCTGCATTGCAGGAGGGACCCCAGAGGAGGGAGTGCTGGCAGAGTCCCTAGGGAGTTCAGCCAGCAGAGCCACACTTGCCTGGACTGCTGGTGGTGAGGAGGTCTGGGTTCCTATCCAGCCTGCTAGAAGCTTGGGTACGTCACTCACTCCTTCAGAATCTCTCTCCCCACCATGGTCATGAGAGAGCTGAACCACATCAGCGGTATTAAACATTGTTATTATTATTATTATTATTGTTGTTGTTGTTGTTATTACTGTTGCCATTATTATTGTTTGCAGAAGCAAAGGACTTTCTTCAGTGGAAATGAACAGCTTAACCTATCAAAGTCATTTTTTTTTCCTAATGGAATGATGTTCATGGTAGGTGGGTGAAAAATATTTCCTCTGCAGGCCCTCCCCTGCCCAGGCTCTACATGCTCTGTTGAGCAAGTCTGAAGGCAAAGGTCTGATTTCTTAGGGTCTTTCATGTCTCACCTTATTATTTTTCCTTCCATGTCAATTTGTCCTCTGTGCCAAGTGCCTTCTAACACATTACCAGGAGGGTGAACAGAATCCAGATGGTTCACCTCATCCTCTGATCTCCAGAGTTAAAATGAACATTGCTATCCAGATGGCACTGAAAAGAAGAATCCTGTGCCAACCCTACTACTGAGTGCTTTAAGTGGTTTAAGACTTATGGCTGACAGGTAGAACTTAAGGAGATTTTTTTAAATAGACCTGTAAATGCCTTAAACTTTCTAAGCAACTCTACTTTAAAAGGCTATTTCTCTTAATAAATACAAAACATGAGCTACATGTAAATTGACATAAAAGTCCTGTTTATTAATAAGAATGATGTCAAATACGTGCATCTCTGTTTCATCTCTTGCCAATAAAAGTGCCCGGGCCATTATTAGGTCCTGCATTTTCTGTCGGGACAAGAACCTTGTTGAGTGCTGGGCACTGGCACTTTCCCCACCAATCCTTTTATTTCCATCCTTGTTTTCTATATTGGGTGTGAAAAAAGTTGAGTTCTGTATTGTGACATAACAAAGATTTTTCTAGGCAATAATAGGCTGAGTGATAACAGTTAGCCTTTTCCCAATTCCCATTGATTTCTTTGGCTCTCAGTCCTTAAAATGACTTGAGGCTAGTAATTTGTAGATACAAATTGTCAGTCTTTTTCTGTACCATCCCATGTTTCTCTATCAGCGTTGCATGTATAATGTTTGTTATCACCTAAAATGTGATTTTTATTGATTTCTAAGAGGTTTTACAAAACAACCAATAACACCATTTTGTAATATATTTGCCTTTTTTTTCATGAAATGTCATGGGTAACATTGCCTTAAAATGATTGCAAATACAAAAAGAACTAACTGTGAATTCCCTGTTCTTTTAGGATTTTGGCAGAGGCTCCACAGCTTGTAGGGAAGGGTGTTAAATATCCGTATGTATATTCTAAAAGGAGATACCAGAGAAACGAGGCAACACTCACTGAGGGGTAATCCAAAACAGTTTGGTCACATTTAACCCCACACTCTTCATCTAGGGTATTTACCAAAAAAAGGAGATTGACTATGGGAAGTTTAGGAGTAAAGATTTTCTCTGGGGAGATTGTTACAACCAGTGTCACCCTTTCGAAGTAAGGAAAGAGAAACTTTTTTTTTCAACAGCAAGGCAGGTAAAGAGAACTTCCAGAGACCCACTCATAGGACAGCAGGCACTTGCCAAAACTGGGGAGACCAAGTAACCATCTTGGAGTAATGGCCCAGTAATTAGCTGACATGTAGGGACCTGACTCTCCCCTGGGGAATTCTGTAGATTCCCTCAAGGTAAGGAGACAGAGAGTGCTCCATAATTCACTCCTGCTACGGGTCTCCCTGCTGTCCACAAATTTACTGGTCTTGAATTGCATTGTGTATTGACAAGGTCATTAATGATCCCTCAGACATGTCATTACTTCCCCCCTGGGAATTAGGGCTTCAGGATTCGGAAAGCCTGTGAATCCGTGAAAGTAAACAGAGTTCTTCCTTTGGATACCTCAACATGCAGGAGAGCAACCCCTGCCAGATTGCACCCTTCTCAGGCCCTTCCTTCTTCCTTCTCCTCCCAGCTTTTAATACTGCCCTGCAGCAGCCAGAAGCAACATAGAGCGAGGAGGAGTTGAGAAATGTGTGGAAACAAAAGAAAAACGAACCATCTGACCATGCTCCCCATATCTACTGTAGATTTCTGAGCCTGCATTAGGGCCACATCACAAAGAATGAGAAGCATAAACCGGAGGAGAGGTCTCATTATTAGATTGGGCTGAATTTTTCAAAAACTTATGGAATTTTCAAACATAGCAAGAGAACGATATAAGGAACTTCCTTGTCCTTATCACCCAGCATAAATGTCTATCATCTATTTATATCCGCACTCACACCCTTCCACATACTAAGTGAAAGCAAAACTGCACTGTCTCTTGTAACACCTAAAAATGAAGATTCCATTTCTATGTCAGTGCACTGGCGATGTCCAGGCCCTCTGCTCCCCTCAGTATCAAGCTTTGCTCCATCGAGTAGCAAGCATAAGATGTTCCCTCCTATGGTTGTTCAAGTTCCCTTTTCTGGTTTCTATTAGGCACTAGCAAATAGCATTGTTTCAGTGTTTTGAGGATGCCCAGTTAGGAGAAGGCTCAATCCCCTACTCAGTACCAGCTAGGACATTCAAATGAATGGTGACATACATGCACCCAAAGGGTGCGAAAGGTTTATTACTCATATAATTGCACTTTCTGGGGAGACCATGGCAGGTATCCAAGTTGTTCTAGAATGAATTGAGCCAAGTGAAGAGTAAGTGATTCTAATTTTTATTGTAATGGGGTGGAGGCAAAGCCTAGGTGAGTTTCATGCAGCTCAAAGAAGATCTCTGTCCCTGTGAGTCACCTCAGGATGTCTATGCACCCCTCCAGGCTGGCTGAGACAGAAGTTGTTGCAGACAGTAGTTCCTTCCAGTGAGGGGCGCTGTGCCAGGATGCAGAGGCTATCAGTAATGTGGCACTCTTCCACATCAGTAAGGATCAGCTCTTACTGGGAACACTTGATGTACATCATGTATTATATCTCTTCACAGAGGAGTTTCTAGGAATTTTTTTTTAAAATATTTTTTAGTTGTAGGTGGACACAATACCTTTATTTTATATTATTATTTTAATATGGTGCTGAGGATTGAACCGAGTTCCTCACACATACTAGGCGAGGGCTATACCACGGAGCCACAACCCCAGCCCTCTAGGAATATTTTATTCCCTATTTTTTACTATGTGTTCTTCCCTACCAATAGATGTTAGAAGCCCTAATTGGCCCATAGGATAAATAATTCAGCAAATCATCTAGTAACAATGTCAGAAATCTACCCTTAGTCTCTCAGTGTTCAGTTGGATAGACTCATATTCAACCCCAAAATTTTGGAATCAATTCATAACCTGAGGAACTATTTAGGTCCTCTTAGGTTTTGAATGGAACACTTTAAATTCTACCAAACAAAATTGCTTCTTCTCTTCAGACTTTTTTTTTTTTTAATTTAGGAATGAGACCCATGTACCAAAAGTATTATGGAGCCTAAACGTCTCAAACTTCAAAATAGTTTCCCTCTGAAATTCATGATTTCTCAATGACTAAGTGCCCACTGTAATGGGACACAAGTAGTGGTGTGCTGGAACCAGTTAAGAAGAACTTGTGATTCACTCCTATTCTCTGAGGCTCACTGAGAACACTGCATCCTGCAACAGATTGTTTTAAGAAGATGATGAGTTAATTTTGATCACATAAAAATTCACTATGTTTTCTTTCCTTCCCTTTTATGTTTTTGATGTCATAATTTGGTGATTTGCTGTCACAGTTATATCACATATTCTTTAACCAGTTATGATGGTTATAGTTAGTTATAATAGTTTTGTCTGAACATTCATACAAGAGATACAAGGGAGTTCTATGTCAAAATCATGTAGTATTCTCAATTTGACTTTATTTTTTACCATTTTTATCATTGAGTTTTGTACTAGCATATGTTTTCATGTTAATTAGCATCCTTTCACTTCAACTTAAAGAGCTTTCTTTGGCAGTTCTTGTAGGGCAGGTAGAGAAGTGTTGAACCCTCTTAGCTTTTATTTGTCTGGCAATGTATTTTTCTCTCCTCATTTTTGAAGGAAAACTTCCCACTTGTGCCAGTCTTGATTGGCAGATGCCCTCACTGCCCCCAGCACTTTGGATATATTATCTCTACTCCCTCCTGGCTTGGGACATTTCTGTTGAAGAGTGAATAATTGTCTTCTGCCGTTTCCCTTCTGCGTGGAGGGGTCTCTTGTCGCGTGCTGCTTTCAGGATTATTTGTCTTTAACTTTTGACAATTTGATTAGAATGTGCCTTGGAGTATTCTTCTTTGGGTTGATCTTGCTTGGGATCCCTTGGATTTCATGAATCTGAATATTCAATATTCCTCCCAACTCACATGGGTACTTGAAATTATGGAGTATATTTCCCCAACAGAAAATGGCAAATGACAACTGCTACTAATCAATGCTTTTTTTTTTTTCTTAAACAAGAGAATCAGTAACTCAAAACTTGCTAAGGTAGAATGGGGAGAGGGAGAAGTAAATGAAACTTTATTTTACCTAAATACCGCAAAAAAAAAAAAAAATGCAGAACTTTTAAAATGGAATGACTTGATTTTCTTCACTTTCCTTAGCTCTCACTTGACTTATCTTATAGCCTTGCTCTTTCCATATATGAAAACAAAATGATGAATTGTGATATATCTTCATAATTCTAGGTTTGATGCAATATATGAGGCTGTATGGCTTATGGTTGGGATTTGAGTCAGAATTCTGGCTCTGTCACTTTCTAGTTATTTGCCCATTGGGAATTTCATTAAGCTTGAAAATCTGAGTTTCCTTATCAGAAAATGTCAATAATAAGAACCTTTAGTTTGTGGATTTATAGTGAGAAACAAGATAATGCCTAGCATGTGGTGGGCACCCATTAGATATTTGTTAAATAAGTGCTGTTGGTATGCATGTAAACTCATTTTGTCAATGTCTGGTATATACCAAGTGCTTAATAAATATTAAATAATACAAAATTAATTTCAGTTGCCTAAAATACCTTCAGTAATAATTTATTCATTTTCATAAATCTTTCCACACACATATCAGTCTCTTAAAATGATGAAAGTCAGGGTCTGTTTTTAAAAATTTGACAAGTTGCCTTGAGATAAAATAACACATATTTATCTCTCAAAACAAAAGTCCATTCACTACTCAAACAAGTTGGGAAACAAGGAGAGGCTAAATGGAAGAGAACAGACAAGAACTGTTGTATCCACATGTAACAGCTTGCAAATTCTAGGCATGCTATAATATATTTTCAAATAATATTCATTAGTCAGCCCTTCTGTGACTATTGCTTTATATATTTTGATCACATGCTCTTTTGAACATACCCATGGTAATATTCATTTTTATATTTAAAATTTTAAATTCATTTGAGTACTCCACTATTTTAGCCCTTGTTATCTTCAGTTATCCTAGCAATTTAAAAAATAAATTTTTAAAAATTAGCTAAAGACTAAAACTCTGCTTAAAATTGCAACATTTTTAAGTATTCACATATTTCTTTGAGTGTCTGTCTTATCTGGTATTGGGGTAGATTTATGCCTCTCTATAAAATTCATTGGAGAGGAGATTAATGGTAGCAATAACAGTTACAGGAAATAGAGACAAAAACAACTATTTGCTTTGGCCAAAAAGAAGGGAAAATAGAAGCAAATTGAAAACTCAATGCACGAGTAGTCAGCTGTCAGAAGCAGCTGTGCTTTCATATACCAGTGAGTATATGGCATCTTATAAATCATATTTAGAACAGAAAGAAACTTCAAAAGAAAAAGTAACCAGAATTAGTGAAGATCTATACATTTTTTTTTCTGATTGATATCCCCACCACCACCTCCATTTCCTGTTTCTTCTCTACTAATTTAAGTGTCAGTAAATGAATTGCCTGAGCAGTTAATAGCCCCTTAGGCATGAAGATCTCAATTAATTTGTCAAGGTCATGCCCTCACTATGTTCCTCCTTCCTCTTTAACAGGCCTGTGGGAAACTGCAGGTAAGTAATAAGTATGTATTGAACATGTGCTCAGAATTTTCTTGGGGCGAACACTACAAAAGTATAGAACATGGTGTCTGATCCCCAGAGTTCACAATCTACATAGGAAATAGAAACATGCCCTAACACTAAACAGTATTGTATTACATATATTTAAATACTAGTTATACACAATTCACCAATTAGTAAAGTAATTCAGACAGAAGAGAAAACATTGAGACTATAGACCATCACAGTTAAGGTAGAATTGAATTGGACCATGAGTAAGGGATATTATTTTGATATTCTGAGAAAAATAGAAGAGTTGTGACCTAGGGTGGAGGAAAAGTGCCTGTCAGTGGAAGGCCAGCAAGGTTCCTGGAAAGCAGAAAAACAAGTTATTTGACCTAAATTTCAGTCTTATGGTGGGTATGTTCTGCAAAATAATTCCATGTCTGCATGGGGTTCACATCTTACTTTCTCAGTGGCTAACTAATCTCTTAGTTTATATTGAAACTCCTAAGTATTGAGTTTTCTAGTGCCTTCTATGTACTTAATACAATCTGATTACATTGCATTTACATCATTTTTACCTCTGTTAGGTGTGGATTTTCAGGAGACAAAAGATTAGTGGAAATCTGCTCTAGAAAATTAGTCATCTCAAAAAGCACCCATATTTCTCTATTTACTACTTAAGATGTGTGGGGGGGGAATCAGAAATCTCCTTTTACCTTTTATATAATAGAGTGGTAGTAAATATTCTGATTGCTTAATTTAAATATATTATTTTTAATAAATATAATAGTAGAGAAAATAATTTCAAACCATGTAGCCACCAGCCCCTACTGAAATATCTGTAAAGGTGACAGTGTGTTCTGCCAAACCAAATTCACAGTTGATAGACATTAAGATGCTACAATCAGGAGTATGTTCATAGTTAGAAGCACTTTCTTTTTATCATCAAATCTAGCATACAATTTTCACAATGTAAAAGAGACTTAGGGTTTTCATTTGCAACATCAAGGAACATTGAAACAGTGGGTATGGTGACTGTGATAAAGCTGAGAATATTGGTATAAACCATAAAACCAAGGATAGTTGGCTTGGACAGAAAAAAATAGCCAAAAATAAATAAAAATAAACTTTCACAAGTGAGTGAGCTTTTAAAGCAGATTTAATAACAAAATCATTGGGAAAACTTTATTCTACTTCATTATCACAGTTCACTTAACAGATGGCAATTAAAGAAATAAGTAGAAACTTAAGGGCATATTAAAGTGGCAACATTTTGAAAGGTTTTTTTCTTTTCTTTTTTTTTTTATAAAAGCTGTCCAAAATTTTAATGCTTGCCAAGTTTACATTTTAATTAACCCCTGTTCAGCATATTTTGTTCCTCAGCTTCGTAGTCACATATTCACATTCACGTGTGCTAAGGCTGACTCACTCAACCCATCCGCTCAGCATCCTTGACCAGTTTCTCAAAACTCTTAAACTACAGAGGTCCTGAGTCCAAAGAGCTATTATTGTTCTTAAATCATTTGTGGGATATTTTGACTTCTTCTTTAGCCACCGCGGCAATCCTAAGAACAAGGCCTGGGAACAGTAAAGATCTTCTGGTGTCTAGATCTGGGACTCAGCTCCAGGGGTCTTTTTGTTTTTATTCAGCCATTTCTGGTTTCACTCCCATATGCCCCTAAGTTGCTATTCCAGTCCTCCTCATGCCTCCTATGCTAGTGCCACAGGTTCTTGAATTCTTGCTATTTCCATATTGACATGGACAGAGTTTTTGTCCCACCTATGTTGTTAACCCCCTAGGGCCAAATGAGTGTGACACCATCTTCACCTAACACCTCTATGGTTGTAACTCTTTCTTTTTATTTTACTTTAGTCTATCAGGTCATAAAAACTCTTCTATCAGAATTTATCCCATATTGGAAACTGCCAGGGAAGATTAAGAGCCCTCAATTTCCCAGTCTTTCTAAGGTTCTCCTGTGTCCTGCCATCCCTTCTTCCCAGAACATATCTCCAGAGGCTGATGATCTCTTTAGCCATTTCAGCCTTGAGAACCTCCACTATTAAGGAACTTAGTTTAATAGAACAATAGGCATATAAACTGATACTTAAATTCAGCACTGTAAACACTTACAGAAGTAAAGAGTGTACTATGGGAACAGAGGGAAAGAAAGTGCTGATTGTATCTAAAGGTGTCAGTAGAGGCAAGTGAGGACATTCACCACAAGGGAGAAGGAGCACAAGATACTAAGCAGAGAGGGAGACATGGGCAAGCCTTGACAGCCCCCAAAACACAAAAGACTCCATAACTGCACGTGAGAAAGTTGAAATCCCTTCTATATTCAGGGAAATATTGGGAGAGAACACCAGGAAGAAAAAGACCCCAGGTTTTAAATTTTCTTTTATGTTTGGTTATGGAATTTGGGTTTTAAACATCATGAAAGACAGTCTTTCTGGAATAATTTAAAAAGAGAAATGAGACCAACCTTATGTATTTCAGAAAGATAATTTCAATGGCAGTGTTAGAAATGTTATAATTTAAGGGTGTTTTGATTTCAAGCAACAGGAACAAATAGACCACAATGAACTCAAACAGGAATTTGTTGCAAAGTTCTGCATTACCTCACTTCATTGGAGAAATTGTTAGCTAACAATGGAAGAACTACAGAAGTCCTGGACAGTCTTCCTTATAGGATATCACTAATGTAAGTTAGTTCTACCAATTCTTGATCACTTTGTCTTTCTGTTCCAAGAATGAAAAATTCAGATTTTAGGGAAAAATTTTGATTTTTCCAGCTTGGATCAATCATTCATGTACAAGAAATTAATTGTACATGAAATTAATTGTCCCATGAGAGCTGTTAAGATACTTTCTATGAGATGAGAAGCCATTTACCAAAGAGAATTAAAAGCAATTGTTCTATACTAATATGAAATGCTTGAAATCAAGGAGGAAAATATAGAACATATTCTACATATACTTGCTAGAAGCAGTGTAATTTGGTAAGTAATCAGATACGAGAAGCAAATTAAGTAAACTAGAATAGCCCCTTTAGTTTAGATAGGATTATGGAATTACTAGTCATTAATATAGAAAACAGAGAAAGAAGAGAAGGTTTGAAGAGGGAGAAGAGAGGTCTGCCCTTAACGTTTTGAATTTGAGATGCTCAATGCCTGTGCAGCACAGGCAGGAGAGAGACATTCATGGAGTGTTGAGATCTAATTTGGGAGCTTAAGTGAAACACCCACTCTGGATCCCTGGATGTCCTCAGTTTTGATGGCATGCCTGGAAGCCATGGAAGTGGACGTCATCTTCCAGAGAGACCATGTAGAATAAGAGGAGAGTGAACATAAGAGTCATAAACTATGATTCATGACATAAGGAAGGTGAGTAAGAAAGAGGAGAAAGGATGTTGCGTTTGTTATTTAGAAAATAGTGGTGGTTTATGAGTAAAGAGATGGCACAGTTGGACACAGAGATGGGGACACAGGACTGAATATCAATTAGAAGTGAGAAAGTAGAAGTAGAGGATGTAGAATGACATCATTATTTCAAGATGTTTGTCTAAAGAGAGAGAAAGAAAGAAACTTCACATTGTTTTTGTATCTGGTGTCAAAGGCAATATACACAATCACAGAAAGGGTAGAAAATCATAAAACACATAAGCTGTAAACTTTAATGATAGCTCAGAAGAAATGAACATAAGCATATTTACTAAGGGAGGAAGAGTCATTTAAAAAAAACTAAAAGAAAATTGATGACAAATATTTGGAGGAAACAGTAGTGTTAATGAAGGATTATAGGAAAAAAAATACCTATTCTTGTGAAGAAGGAGGTCAAGGGAGACAGATGATTCTTTTCAATAAAGTTGGAAAGGCCATCTGCCAGGAAGGATGGGGTGAGGGGCTTAAAGTAAGGTGTTGAGTTGAAGAGAGTGGGGCCCCGAAAGGGATCTTTTCAAGAGTGAGGAACACAGAGCAACACAAAAGGCTTAGCTGACATTGAAATTAGACATTTGTGCAAACTCCAATCTGAAAAGCTTTGAGACTTTAGCACGCTTCTCAATCAAGTCTTCATGCAGGAGGAGAAAAGAGAAATGATTAAGGCAGAACTGTGCTTTCACAAATCAGGCAGGACAGAAGCACAAGTTGACAAAGCTTTGAGTTATTAGGAAAGACAACTAAAAAACATAGTATTTAAGCCACAAAAGGAAGGAGGGAAGCTACTCTTCTCTTCACTGATCAATTGGAATTAAAGAGAACCATCAAAGACCTACAGGACTCGGTTAATTAAAGAGCAGATTTAATGGGAGCAGGAGAGAAAGAGGAGGGTGTGGTTGTGGAGAAAAATATCGAAGTTATTGTCTATTTTAACATTTCAGAGGAAATAATATTGATTAATATCAAGATAAAGATAATTTCATTTAAAATGATCTTGAAACTGAGCTTCATCTATGAGATGGTTTATTTCCTTTGGAAATTAAATTCCTCCAAGTTTATGGCAGGAGTTGGGGGAGACATGATGACTGAGTTAGATATTAAAATCCTCAAAGTGTGTGCAAGAGTGACTTGAAGAATTGTGCATGATTATGTTGCTTGGACCAGAGAGTGTTCGAGTTGCATGATAACATTCCAGAAATAAATCTCTGATGTTTAAAGTAATGTGGGAAAGCAATGATCCCAAAGGATTAAAGAAGAACAACATGAATGTCTTTAGAATGCTATGTAATTATTGACATCCCCTATTAATAAACACAGTATTATCAAGTACACTATTTTTATAACTCCAGTGTTTCATTTTGTATGTCCATTTAACATGTGGAAAATAGAGTAATGAGTAAATAAAACTAGTCTTTAAATATGAGGTTAATGGAAGGTTTGCTGTCTTATGAGGAAACATATCTATTGGGGTTAAAATGGGGAGTTATGTTAGCAATAGAAAAATATTCTTAAAATTGCAGAAGACTCGTAGTAAGAGATTGTAAAAAGGAGGGGGAACAGAAAGAGCAGGAAGAGAAGGAGAAAGGAATGACTTCCAGAATACTCCTAAGAGCAGGTGGAGTTTCACTCTCCTCAGGTCACCATTTCACTTATTAGTTCCTTTGAGGTTTCTGGGAGATGCAAATTGGGGCAAAATAGAACATCAGGCTTTCAAGAATCACCAGTCCCACAGGACCACAGCTCAACAGCAGCCATGGATTTCAGCCTGAGAAGGGCTAACTAATGTTTATATTTATTATGTTTCATAATAAAATTTTAAAAATATTAGGAAATCTCTTGATCAAGTACCCAAATATTAGGAATCATTTTTCAGGAAAATAACACATGAAAATGTCAACAAAAATTATCTCTGACTGGTGGAATTACAGGTGCTGTTTTCAGGAGCTTTTAAATTCTCTACAATGAACATCTATAAATAGCTTCTGGAGGTCATTCCCTCACATTTTAGTGAATAGCAACCTCGGGTAATATATGTACAGAACAGATACTGCTTGAATTACAATGGAACTACATCCCATTGAAAATATCTAAGTCAAAAATGCATGTAAGTCACCTAATCTACAGAACATTGTGGCTTAGCAGCAAAGTACACTGGAGAGCATTGGTTAAGCCCCATGATTGCATGGCTGATGGACAATGTGGCTTGCTGCCACTGTCCAGCATTTCGGGGCAGTATTTTTTATTTGTTTTAATTAGTTACACATGATGGTAGAAAGCATTTATGCACTTTGATATATCATACATAGATGGGGTATATATCATTAGCACAGGGAAAAATAAAAATTCAAAATTTGAAGTGTGGTTTCTACTGAATGCTTATCACTGTCACACCACTGTCAAGTTGAAAACTTGTAAGTTAAACTATCACAAGCCAGGGAATGCCTGTATTCCTTTTGTCATTGGAATAAAAAATAAATGCTCCTATAATTAATAATAACAATAAAAAAATAGTGTATTATGTAGAAAATTGTTCCTGGATCAATAGGCTGATTTTGCAATACCAGCCAAGATTTACCCTAACTTTAAAGTGTTTATAATACTTAATGGAAAAGAAAAAAAACCTAGTTCAACAAACTAGGAGATATCTATGAATGATAAAACTTCTTCATTGGAAACATATGGGACTGGAATTATACCTAGACATGTTGAATCTTTATAACATCTCTATGAGCACTAATAAACATAAAATTTACATGACCTGATAATTTAGCAAATAGATCTAGAAATTAAAGTCTTGATTTCTTTCAAATAATTTATCAATTATCTGCAAATACTGGCATTAAGAAAAAGAAAAATGGGTGCTGGGGATATAGCTCAGTTGGTAGAGTGCTTGCTTTGCATGCCTGGTTCAATCCCCAGCACCGAAGGAAAAGAAAGAAAAGAAAGAGGAGGAGGAGGAGCAAAAGGAGGAGGAAAAGGAGGAGGGAAAGGAGGAGGAGGGAGAAGAGGAGGAGGAGGGAGAGGGAGAGGAGGAGGAGCAAGAGGAGGAGGAGGAGGGAGAGGAGGAGGAGAAGGAGGAGGAGCAAGAGGAGGAGGAGGGAGAGGAGGAGGAGAAAGAGGAGGAGCAAGAGGAGGAGGAGGAGGGAGAGGAGGAGGAGGAGGAGCAAGAGGAGGAGGAGGAGGAGAAAGAGGAGGAGGAGGAGAAAGAGGAGGAGCAAGAGGAGGAGGAGGAGGAGAAAGAGGAGGAGCAAGAGGAGGAGGAGGAGGGAGAAAGAGGAGGATCAAGAGGAGGAGGAGGAGGGAGAGGAGGAGGAGGAGGAAGAGGAGGAGGAGGAGGAGAAAGAGGAGGAGCAAGAGGAGGAGGAGGAGGGAGAGGAGGAGGAGGAGGAGGGGGAGGAGGAGAAAGGTTCAGTTGGACTGTTGCTAGGATTGTCATAAGCGATTCCTCCTCTTCTTGCTCTGCTGCAGTCTGGCTGGACACAAAATAACCGGGCCACCACAAAAGCCTTGTAGATTCAAACAGCAGCTCTTTATTCCCGAACTGTCACCGGCACTACACCCTCTCCACCGGGCTCTCATACCAATTCTCTCAGAATTCTGAGAGAACTCAAGGGAACTCCAGGAGCTGGCGCCTGAGGCAGCAGGATATGCCCTATTCCCAGCAGGATCCACCCTAAACCAGCAGGATCCACCCTAAACCTGGAACCGCCCTATTCCCAGCAGGATCCACCCTAAACCGGATCCACCCTAATCCCTGAGCAGGGTCACCTTTCAACCAAAACTCTCAAACATTCATGCAATGTCACTGCAAATGACCTGGGTCCAAGGCAAGCCCATTTCCACAATGGAGAGTCCTCCCTCTAAGCAACATTGGGTAGGCTGACAAGGAAATTGCCATGCGCCATTCCTACTTGGCTATGGCTCTCAGCACTGCTCCTTAGCCCTTGCGGATGTGTCAAGGGGATCTTTATGCAGATACTTTCCCAAGTGTTCTACATGTGCTCACACACTTCCTACAACACTAGGAGGTAGGTTATAGTAATATCCCAGATGGGCAGAAACAAAGAAACTGAGACCAAAGTGGTACAGCAACTTGCTGGAAGGTGTTGTAACAGCCTGATTGAGGGTACTAGGGTTTGAAAACGGGCAACCCTACTACTGAATCCAGCGCTTGATCTCAATTTCTGTTGTCTGAAGAATGATTTAGACTTTTTTCCCCCATTATAAAAGAAATTATGGGGCTGAGGTTGTATCTCAGCAGTAGAACGCTCACCTAGCATGTGCGAGGCCCTGAGTTCAATCCTTAGCACCACATAAAAATAAATAAAATGAAGGTATTGTGTCCAACTACAACTAAAAAATAAATATTTTTAAAAAAGAAATTATATATTCATGAAAATGCATACATATGCAAACATAAAATTTTAAAATATTTGGTTATATTTCTTCAGTTTAAAAAAATGGAAAATACCTAAAGTAAAGCTATCTTTAAGTCCTTAGTTCTCTCCTGGCTCATTTTTCAAGGCCAAGTTTGTCTCTCCTCTTTCCAGGACTAATTCAATTTGTTCTCAAATCCTGGCTACACTATGGCCTCGAATGTATCACTTAATTTAGCATTTAAGACTTGTGTTATTTTTAAGGGTAAAGGGTTTATAAAGCCACATACTCTTCTATGTAGAAAATTATTCCTGGATCAATAGGTTGATTCTGCAATGCCAGACAAGATTTACCCTAACTTTAAATTACTTTTAATACAATTATGGGAATGAAAAACACAGTTCAACAAATAAGATACATCTATAAAATTATATGACTTCTTCATCATAAATATAGGAGGCAGTATATATTTACACAAGTACACATGTATGCACACATATGTGCACACACATTTACATGGCACTCTGTTCTTCTTGACACTTAACCAGACAAAATACTTTCCGTCATCTACTTCCACTTCTGGGTTCTGATGATTACCTTTAAAACCAAACCAGCTTAGGACTGCCTCTGATATGAAAAGGGCCTACAGGATGATTCCCTAAAGGTTTAAATGAACATTTTGCTCAGGAGAAATATTTCCTTATTTGCAGGGTTAACTCATTTGCAGGGCTAAGTGAAGATTTGTAAAAAGGTTCTTTTTTGAAAGAAACCTGTAGATATGCCTGTATTTCTACTTAGATATCAGTTTCTTTAAGACATCAAGAAAGGGATCAATTTTACAGCTTTTACATTCAGTATCAATCAGAACATTCCGAGAACCTGTTTATAGGATGAAATAATTCTTTCTAGGGAACTTGCTGAAATTCTTTCCCTTGATTGGGCAACCAAAATAATAATCCTACGTATATGTCTTTTTGACAGTCTGACATAAGAATTGAGTTTTTTATCCTCCCAAAAGAACAACATGGTGCCTTGTTACTGTGCACAAGCATGTTATTTTATAAAGGAAATATGGATTCATTAAACTTTTGTCTTTCAAATCACTTTCAAAAGGAGTAAGTCTTCATTGCTTAGAAGATGTTTGGGCATTTAATTTTGTTGACCCATGTAGTCTCTAGAAAAGAGAATTGAAAGAGACATTGAAAGTTTAGATGGATCTGTTTTAGAATGGAAGAACAACATTTATTTTTTAAGAGCTCAAGTAAAATAGTAGGAGACATCCAGCCTAACATGGACATGGTTCAGTTACAGCATTGGGGGTTGGAGAAAGGAAATTTCCCAACAGCTTGTGTCCCTGATTAGATAATTGGAGAGAGACTGGGAAATGGTCTTGGAAATTCTCTTCTGTTTGATATGGATGTAAACCCTTTTTGACACTGTAGTGAGCCATTGCAGTAAAGATTTAAATTGATTTTCAATTTTCCAGGATCTCGGATTTGTGGAGGTTTTTAATTTTTTTTCTGCAATGGCTTATTGAAATTGGCTTATAGGCTGCCTGGCTTCATGCAGGTGGTACCAAGCCATCAACTAGGAAAGCTCTTCCACTCATAGGAAACTAAACATTGGAGAAGATGTCATCCTGCAGATAATGACTCTGATGGCACTTCCACCAAGAAGCAATTTTCCAATGAGGAATTTCACTGTGTGTGGCTTTCTGGGGCAGATGCAATGGTGGAAAGGTCTTAGGCAAATATAATGTATAATTCAAAGGTGGGGCACCCTACCAGAAACAGAGTAGATGGCTTCAGCCCAGCCTCATCAGCAATGAACATAGGCTGAAACTGAAAAATCACATCCAAGGGAGGCCAGAGGATGGAAAACTAAAAGTCACAGGGAAGTGCTGGCTTTCTGGGAAATGACCAGGTTCTTTTTTGGTACAATGAATTCCATTCCTTAATTGAATTTAATTAATCTTGATTCTCTCCTGCTGTCTTGTTGGCATCTTTCCATAGTAACAGATATTTAAATTTCACCAAGGCTGTGTCCTTGTAAGAGGTGGCCATTTTCTCTTATCCTTCTTATTATTGAACCACTGAAGACATAGGTGACATGTTACAAAATAAACTGAAATTCTTTCCCTTGATTGGGCAACCAAAATAATAATCCCACGTAAATGTCTTTTTTGACAGTCTAACATAAGAATTGAGTTTTTTATACTCCCAAAAGAACATGGTACCTTGTTACTGTGCAGAAGTAACAAAAGTAACTTTTTCCCATAGTCCTGTGATATTTCTTCCCTAACTCCCTAAGATGTGGCCTTTGTATTCTCCTATCCCAAATGACTAACTCATATCTCTGCTTGTCAATTTTCTCTACCACACAACCCTGCCCAAAGGAAGCCTGCTGACATTCCCCATAAGGTAACTATTGACATCCTCAGCTCAAATGAAGAATGGGTTCTTTAATTTATCCAAATAGCATGAAATGATTTTTAAACATCACCAACAGGTCTTGTTTTTTTTTTTTTTCCAGAATACATATAATTTGGATAAGAGTCATAATAGAATTATCACAGATCATTAGCAAGAAGAGTATTTGGACAAAAGACCCATCTTCAAGGACATCAGCAGTTTTTGACAGGGTGAAAATAAAAGAAATACTTCTAAAGAAGGGATAAAATCAAATGGAAGTTATTCCAAAAGAGCACCATATGGCCTACAAGATGCGTGGGTATGGAAGACTCATGTGCTGAGGTAAACACGGATTCTGGAAATCCAAAATGAAACCCCTTACAAAGTAGGTCATTCCCATCATAATCAAAATTTAAGACCAAATTTCTCATCTCATACTTCTAATTTAATCTATTTCAATTGACCTAAGTGTGTTTTTTTAAAAAAAGTGAATTCAATTCTCCCCTCAGCACAGCTTATATTTCAGTGTAGCTAAGTGACTTCATCCTAAGGATGACATCATGGAGCATATGGTATTCAATTATAACATCATATTTTCATTTGAAAACAAAAAAGATGCACTCACTTTGGAAGCAATGTATGCAAAATTACTATCCTGTACAATAAATGTCTAGCATTGGCATAAAAATTGTGACTTCCTCAAGGTAAGGTTTCTCAAATTTGGAACTACTGACATTTGAGGCTAGGTAATTTTTTAAATAGTCTAGATTTTTTTTTTGTTGTTTGTTTGTTTGTTTGTTTTTAGAGAAGCTTAAAAGTTGAGCAGAAAACACACAGGGTTCCTTTCCCATATACCATTATACTGGATAATTCTTTCTGTAGGGATCTGTCATATGCATTGTAACATAAACATTTAAGAGCATCCCTGCCCTCTATCCACTAGACGCCATGAGTATCTTTCAGTTTTGACAACCTAAAATGTCACCAGACATTGCAAAATGTCCCCTTGTGGTCAAAATCACCTCTGGTTGAAAATTTTTATTTCAGGTTGGCTTTACCCCCATAGGAAAGATGGAAGCCACATGTGTCTTCCAGTCTCTTCAAGAGTCATCTTTTTTTTTTTAACACTTACTTGACCAAAATGAGAACTCAGCTAGATATTTTATTAGTGTGTGATTTCTTCAGATAAAACTGTTACCATTGAAGAGTTCAGTTTAGGTCCTGGTCCTGGGTATTCCAAACAATGAATTGAGCAAGACACAAACAAGTAACAGGAAAAGTACAGATTTACTGAAGGTGAAGGTGAGAGTACCACTCTGTAAGGTAGACTACCTGTGGTGGGCTGAGGGAGAAAAAGAGGCTAAAGGCCAGTGTCATATATGCTGAGCTATGAAACGTTCTCTTTCTAATAGGAACCAGATTGAAGACCTTACCCCATTTGCTCCATTGGTCACCTTGTGATACTCGATTAGAATATTGTCCAACTCCCCTCCCCCCATTAGAATACTGCTGGATGGGGATTGTCATGGTAACAGGACTTATCATAAACAGGTGACTCCCCTCTCTGTCTTGTCCTCCAGAGGCATCTTTCTTGTACTCTGCCTCCACCATCTTGGCATCTCTGAACTCCTACCTAACAAAACCATGATAAACTTATGAATGTTTTAGAAAGATGAGACAATTGGGGCAGGGGAGAAGGGATTGGAAAAGGAGACCAGAAATATTCCTAAAGAAAGATCCTCAGCATGGTAATCCAACATGTTCAGAAGCTCAATATATTTCAAAGAATTATTAAATAATTGATCAGATTCAGAGTCCCAATTCAAGGAAAAAGCTCACAAAGTATTAAACAAGAACAACCATGGTAATTTGTTAATTTGCAATGAGATGCAACATAGTAAAAAGAAGCACAGTCCAGACTGGCTGTCTCTGCAGGTTTCTCCAGTGGTGTAGCTACAAGGAAGCTAAATTTCCTGAGAGCACTTGTGAGCATGGGGTGGGGGTGTGGGGGGGTCAAAGTCAGGGAAGTAAAACTTGGGATGTGATTTTTTTTAAAGGGCTGTAGTGTTTGTGTAGCCTGATATACCCCTCTCCACACTGACACCCTTCCCCTTCTCTGAGCAGCTGTGCAGGTTGTCATGTCTGAATTAGTGCTGCAAATTAATGGAGCTTGTTAAAATCAGATTCATGGTATCTTTCCCCAGAGATCCTGATTTAGTAGGATTGAGGTGGAACCCGGTCATCAACAGTTTTAACAAACATTCCAGGTGCTAGTGAAACACTGGCCCATTGGTACCTTTGCGTCTAGTTTTGCACTTTTGCTTCCCTGGGCCTCTGAGCAATCCTGAGCTGGTTAACAGACTCTCTCTGTACTTCCAGGCATTGCAGTAGCAGCCTGCCAGCCTGAAAAAGTCAGTTTCTGTAGGTAATGATGGATACATGGTTATTGATTTTCACTTGAACAAAACATCAGCGTATTTCCTCCACTTCCTCATTGGAAATGGAAGGCAGAGAGGAAGGACACCACAGTTCAACCCCATGTGATACGTGCAAATACTAAAACAATGTTTATTTGTTTTGTTTGTTTGAAGTAGTGTTGAAGGAAATTAACTTGAGAATATTTTCTTTATTAAGAGAATTGAGACATTTTTGTTGCTGGTTTTAGGTTATTGTTTTTAGTGAAATTACCAAAGAGGAGAGCAGAATACCGAGTAATAGACATCCCCACTTCTCTTCCAGTCCCCTGATTACTAAACTGAATGTCCTGTTCTTCATATTATAAGCCCATCTGTCCATTCATCCTGTAAACACTTATTGAGTGTTTATTATAAGGCAGCTGTGATTTTCAGTTTTTCAGACATAAAATTTCTGCTCTGGGGTGCAGAGTTGTAGGACTGGGGCTCCGGAGGGGGCAGAAAAATAAACAAAGGGAAAAAAGGAACCTAACTCTTATAAGGTAAGGTAAAGGGTGGGAGTAGAGGGGAAGTAGGCAAGGTTTCTCAGAGGAGGTTATATTCGAACAGAATAGAGAGATTAAGGAGGTGCTCATTAAGCAGAACAAGGAAGATATGACATTCAACAAGATTAAATAGGATGTGCAAAGACAGGGTGATGTGAGAGCCTGGTGCCTCCTGAGATCTCTCGGTTGCTGATTTGGCTGGAATATGGGGTACATATGGAGATGTGGGATGTGATGGGAGGTAAGCAAAAACTACTGCATGAGGGGCCTTGAACAAAAGGCAGAGGATGTTTGACTTCGTGCATCAGTGTGGAAATGAGCCCTTAGATGCATTTAGGCAGGGGAAATGACATGAGTGGGTTTATGCTTATGAGAGATCATTTCGTAGCATAGTGGGGGTTTTCTGGAGTCAGACACTCAAGCAGAGGCTGAGAGTCTGGCATAAAGAAGGAACACGAACAAGGATAAGACATAGGATTGTCAAGCAGTGTTGAACATCTTGCAGCAGTTTTAAAACTTTCATGCTTTAAATAATCCATTTGCTTTGAGGACTTTTTCTAGAAGCTCTCAGAAACAAGTTGCACAGCAGAAAAAAAAGATGATAGTTGAATTAATTCACAGTTGTCATGTGAAAATTATTTAGACAAAAGGGGTGAGTATTTTTATAGGTTGAACAAGAGATATAGTGGAAGAGAATGATAGATGGGAAGGAAGAAGACTTCAAATAATATGAAGTCAATAAATTTGAAGAAAATATTTGCAATGGTAATAATGAAGTGAAAAGCTAGGGAGATAAGCTGTGATAGACACTGGAATATGGAAGATTGATATTTAAGAGGCAGAGCAATCCTAAGTGATGAGTCAGCATTGTAAATGACCATGGTAGGAAATCCCTGCCATGGATAAGATGGCATTTCAAGTATTTTTCTATCCACTACTTTCTCCCTTTATTTTTAACCCTGAAACCATAGTAAGCAGAATGATGTCCATATAGATACTCTGTGGCCCCCTTGACCAACTGGACCAAATCATCTTCTTACTCTTGGGGATCTAAAATCAGAATATCAGATATTCCATCTTGCTTGAATTTTGGTACTCTGGGGCATCATCATGTTTGCCTTATGCTTAGTTCAACAGAAAAAAAAAAAAACTAGTAGAAGAGGAGAGGAGAGAAAAGGGAAAGAGGGCAGTGGGGAGGAGGAGAGAATGCAAGCATGCAAAGAGAAACAGAAACAAGAACTGTTAAGTTGATGAAAGAGAAAGTTTGATTTTTCCCAATGGTTTTCCAGTTCTCAATTCATTTCCTTGGACATTCTTCTAACAATTTACTTACTTGGTCTGGTCCTCCAAGAGTTCTTTGGGGAAAAAATGTGCACTTACACTCTTAAATTAGGCAGTTCAAATCTAAACGTTATTCACTTATGGACTGGCTAAATGTTACTGTTCAATAACCATCAGCTCCCAGGAAGAGGTAGAAGTACTCTCATATTCATTTGGTAAGGAATATGTATGGGCACCACCTTTTTGAAGGGCATTTGGCAATAGCTGTGAAGATTTTATATATATATATATATATATATATATATATATATATATATATATATATTCCCTTTGACACCGAGACTTGGTGTTGCATACCATCAAAAGTACACAAAATTATGTATATATTATTCTATCCCTTGTAATATTGTTTGTAATAGCAAAAACAAATTTAAAACATGGTACATACCCACAAATGGATAAAAAGTTAGTCACATTATGATACATACATTATGATGTAATATTTGTACATACTACACAGTTCAAGGATGACAAGGATCTCTATTTGCTAATATGTAAATGTTTCTAAGAAATATAAATGAATGAAAAAAGTACCCAAGAGTGAGTATGCCACAATTTTGTGTACATTTTTAAAGTGTATATTTATTTGTGCAAATGTACTTACAACACTTTCTGATTGGATACACCACAATCTGCTTACAGTGATCAATTTGAGGAGAAGGATTTGAGTGAACTAGGGGATGGAGGAGAAAAGAAAATTTGCTGTTCATTCTATGCCTTTCTGTACTGCTTTGTTCATTTGTTTAGTATGTCCATATGTTACTTTGGCTTAAAGAATAAAATACGCCTACTTTCTAATATGTGTCATTTATATAAGGTTACTCAAAGTACTGATCCATGGCAAATTCAGGTAAATGTGTCAGAATGTAAACCAACACATTGCTTCCATTCCTAAATAGTCTTCTTATGAAAACATAATGCCTGCTGAACTACACCGTGTTTAGTGATGAAGTTGATTTACATTCCAGGGCGAGCTTTTTATCCCTCTCTGGCCACTAGCACACAGTTTTCATGGGTTTTACACTGATTTATACTTTAATATGATTTTAGGACAAATTCTCACTTCAGCTAAGTGTATTGTATGTTATGATTCTTTTCTTGCTTTGGAGAATAGTAAATTTTTAGAAATATGTTTAAGCTATTTTCTATAGCAGAATGTTTTCTGCTCCTAATCCAACAGACACTCAGAGACCCATGCCGACAGTGACTCTACCATCTTTAACAATAGGTTTTAAGAGTAGTACTGTGTATCAGCATTGGCAAGAATGAGGATACAATCCCCCCCTAGGGCAATCAGGCCTTAGATTTTCAGTCCCTTAGTTGACAGCTCTTTCTTAGCAAAAAAAAAAATCACACTACATGCAGTGATATAATATCTGTCAGAGAAATTTATATTTTCTTCTCCAGTACTGAAATGCAAAGAAATGGAAACTAAATGTGCTGTTCTCAAATAAGGGTTGATATAATAAGAGTTACAAATCTGACCATTAACTTTAAGTACATCTTTTTATATACATGGATAAAGTGCCTTCCTTACGAAACTGTGAAGGGAAATCAGTCTATGACATTTTCTAAAGTGTATTTAGCTTGAGAAAATAGGGCAATGTGAAAACTGGATGATGATGTCATTTGATACAGTTTGCTAACTTCCTCTTGAGGTTGACATGTTTTCTGATTACTTCTCCAGTCTAAGACCCGCCCGCCCACCCAAGTGGTTGAACCCTGAACTCTTATTTAAATTCCATAACCCAAACTTGTCCATTGCCTGAGGGGAATCTGAACAATCTGAGCCACTTACAGAGATGAAAACTAGTTATTCTCTACTAGGCTCTGAACCAGGAAATGATGTAGGGTTGGGCGAGGAAGACAACGTTGGCCTCATACACACAGAGAAAAGAAGTCATTGGGCCAAGAGAAGAGAATAATAAAGGTGTCCCACAGAAAGCAGTGATAAGGAGAAGCTATGTGCACTCTGACAGTGAAGTACACTGAGAAAGTTGTGTCTGCATAGCAAGGGATCTCCTCCTCTTGTTTCTATATCCCAAGATCTCATATTCCTTAGACCCTAATGATTAATTATCCCTTCAAGTTTCATTTAATAAGCTCATTGTAGCTCATTTATGTTATTTGCAAAGAGGCCTTAGGATCACTGTTTATCATTTATTCCTTTCAAATTTCTTCCTCTTATGAATTAAGGGGTGAAGGAAAGTCTTCACTGCCCCATACAATCTAGATGTCTATAACTTCTTCAAGTTAAGAACTCTTGATTGATTTTTTGAGCAGTTAACATATAGTGGTCTGTCTCTTTATTTTTCTTATACAGACCTATCTCTTGCAAGAATGTGTGAGGCATAAAACACACAGTTGGTAATTCCACTTTTAAAAATACATTTTCTGCTTTCTTACACTTTCATCTCTTAAGGCACTAGTAGCTTACCTAGTACTTTGCTAGTACTTATTAGTACTTTGCACATAACTCTCAATAAACATCCTAGACTTTAAAATGCATGAGCATGTACTTAATTTTTCATCTGAGGCTCTCTGCCAATTGTAGATTCAGAGTTAAAAATGTCCTCCACATCTTTGCTGGAATGATAACCAAAATCAAATTGCTGATTTTTTTTTAATCCGTAAGTTATAATATCAAACTTCTTTCCTTCCTAGGCTAACTTCTATAAGGGAAGAAAAATGTATGAAAAGCAATGACTTTAATTCTGTCATTGTCTGAGATCAATTCTTTTATATGAATCTCAAGCATGAGAACACTTTTCTATGACCTACTTGCCTAACTAGATGAGTATTGTCCTAACTACTTTCTTAGGAAATAACCTGTACTTATTTCAAATATGCATCCAATGATTGAAAAGAGCATCAGTTTCATGACTTGATATTATAGACAAACTCCTCCTATAAAATAATATTCTCTCCTTATTTCATTCAGAACATCTACTTCCTCTTTTCCCACTCAGAATTTCCAGGGAGCCTTCCTTTTAGCTTGAGAGACCCTGAGAAGGTAGCTATCATTTGTATGAACAGGCTGATTTCAAATCATAATATGACTTGATAGAAACAGTTCCATCAGTAACTTTGGTCTGCCTCTACAGATTCCTGGCCTGAGATTAAGGTGTTAAAGTGTGAGCTTGGGAATGAGGCTCACAGAAAGAGGAGTTTCAAATCAGCATTATCAAAAGATGTTCTCAGTTCATGCTAATCCTTCCCAGGACTTTTCCATTTCTCCCCATTTATGAAAATATGGTAGTGTTATCTTTTCTAGAAGAACTAGAGATTTTGTTAAGAATAGAAGGAAATCAGAAGTCTCTGGACAAGGCAGGAAACATGAAATCAGCCATCCTTTAGCCCATAGCTCATTCATTTTTATGATGCAGAAAGACAGTTGTTGTTGTTCAGCATTCTTACCTTACCTGACTTTTTTTTAATGACATGAAACCCTCAACACTCATGGAGAAAGAGATTCTTATTTTCTTAGTGGGATTTTACATGAATCCATAAAATCCAGCCCTATGGTTTCCATCCTATTCTTATCTTTTGCCTCTCTGTCTCTTTCTCTGTCAGTCTCCCAAGCCTGATCTTAATAGCAATTAGTGCAATTATCTCTTCCTTTTCAGTCCTTTGTGAAGTTCTCTCCTTACATACCTGCAGAGCTGCAGCAATATGGAGATAGTTGTGTGGATATCAAATTCATTTATTCTAATGAAGGCTTTAATTAGAATGTCACTTGCTCTCAATCTTATGCTAAGTGACACGGTTCTCAATTTCTAAATTTCCTCTCTTCCAAAGCTGACTCTTTCTAGTCTTTTATATTTTATTGTTTTGTGCAATTGATAGCCTATTTTAAAAATTTAAACTCTTAAAATGAACTTCTTATTGACCACTTAAATGTGATGGTAATATGCTTAATAATTATCTTCTGTCATTTATTTGCATCTTTAAAAATTAACCAGCATCCTAATTATTTTTTTTTGAAATATTCTTAGAGGATTTAAAGTACTTCAAGAAAGATCTGGGTTTAGGGTTCATTCTCCCAGCCCATTTTACACTTTTATCATTCTTCTCATATCTTCTGATAATTCCTGGTGTGTTCTCCTTCTTGTTATTGTTTTAACTTCTCCAAGTCTCAGTTTCTTCACCTGAGAAAGCGAGGTTATTTAACAATCTAGTTCACAATGCCCATTCCAATCCCACAATGTCTTCACCTTGTTAGTAAATCAATGTTTTCGTCTTATTGCAAACATCTTTGGAATTGCCCCACAGAGGACTAGCCAAGAATATGTGTAAAGATTTTGATTGATTATTGATTAATTTCTCTAAATGTCTTTTTTACATAGATAGAATTAGATGGTTTGTGGACCCATGTGGGGCCCTATGAGGCTGCTGTACATAGGATAGATTGTTACTGCCATATTAATTTAGGCTATTTTTGTTACAGATGAATATATACATGTTTTATTATCGCCAGTAACTCTATAACTTCAGTGCCTCTCCTGCATATAAGAACATGTAGAGCCAAATTCATAGTCCGACATAATATGCCAGATGCTAAGGCTAAGGAAAGTATCTGTTTCTTTTCAGATGGATTTTGTTCTCTATTATCTTCAAATGTCTTACTTGAGAGTTTTAATTTGTAGGTGTGAGCAGAATGCAAGACTGAAATTCAATTCACAGTACAATCTTGAATTTCAAGCTGATAAATTTTCAGATTCTTGGTTGCAAATTAATCTACTCACTCGCAGTTGTTCATCTCCCAGTCTGTTGGCAGAAGCTCTGAGTGGAAATTTCTTCCCCCCTATAGGCAGATCTGTCTGAGGACTAAAGAGCCATTTGGAGGTATTGAAGTGTGAGAACATGATCCCATAGAGGCTGCCCATAGGGAACCAATGTGGGCAAACTATCCAGAGGCTGTAGCAATTTATGCAAAAATCACCTGCTCACCTGTGCTAACATGGAACTGCTTTGCATAGGCAGATCCTGCAGTTTTCCCAGGCCTGCAGAGTTCCCAATCTTCTACACTCCAGGGAATATCCCCAGTGCTGAAAAATATATTCTTATGTTGAAAACTGCAGCTATTTGGTTTCTTTCTAGCTCAGCAGGCTTCTTTCTCAGGGCAAGAATTCTGATCAAGTCAAAGAAGCCATATACAAGTTAATAGCGCCCTAAAGATCTGCAGTGAACAACCTATACAACTGCCCGATGGAGTGCTTTCCATAATCTGATTCAGGAAAGCTCATTTGGGTTCCAACTTTCACTTTGATCAGTCTCACCATCATCCCCGGACGTCAATAAACATTCAGAATATTGGTGCTAACTACGGAAACTCTTGATAACTTTCAAAATCACACAACAGATAATATTAACTGAAATTTGTAACCACAAATTTCAAATTGAATTACAAATTTCCCATACAAAAAATGAACTTGAATCAGTAAAGAGAATAGGGTGAAGGAGGAAGGGACAGAAACGGGGGCAGGAAATGGAGACTGAATGGAGTAAACCAAATTTCATGTATGTATGATTTTGTCAAAATGAACCCAGCTACTATGTATAACCATAATGCTCTGGGGAAAAAAAAAAAAAACCTTGTTAGGTAGCTCATCAGACATGAATGGTGGGCAAGGAAAGGATAATAAAGGTCACTGAAAACCACAGGAAGCCTAAGCCTATCTAACAGACAAGCACCTGGAAGATGGGGGGCTTGATATGTCAAAACCTACCCAGACATAATTACATCCCCTTAAGAAAACCCTTGTTTCAAAATCACGTCACACCTTACCAGGTGTCCTAGAAGCTCCCTTACATAGAATCTATGTCACAACCCCCAATCATTCTGGCAACCAAAACATCAAGACCCTCACAAAGAAAAGTTTTCTGAGGACTATTAAAAGGGAAATAAACCAATGAAGGGGGTAGAAGAGTGAGACAAAAACAGAGGGACTCAATTTCCTTAAAAACTCCAAACTCTGAACAGCACACCACGCACACCACTTGTACTTATACAAAAGTATTAGTACACTCTTCCAGGCAATCAATACAGTTCCTATGCTATTGAATAAGGATAATCAAGTGTTAGGGTCTGTAAACAAGTCAAGATGGCGCCTGGCATTTTGCCAGAGGGAGTGGTTTGTGAAGTAACGCCAGAGAGCCATTAAGTGTGGAAGTTCCTTATTGGTTGACTGCTGTATCTTGTTTTTGTTAATTAAGATAAGCTGTGTGTAATGTATATATACCCCTCCTGTCCTACAATAAACGGCTCCCACTCCTGCTGTATCAATGTACACAAGTTGCTCCTCACTCCCCGGGTTATTTTGCTGCAGCTGGACTGCAGCAATCAAGCATCAAGAATCAGAGGGATGGGCCGCAATTGAGGTCTTGTTCAAATGCAGGAACCATATCAGGGGAATAAGGGTAGAAACATTAATGGGCCCCTTCAAGGCCTTTTTCATATGTAAAGACCAGGAGTCTTACCTGTGGGAACATTCCTGCCAACTCTTCTTCCAGAGCAGCTGGGGGAAAATGGAAGGTGGGGGTGAAGCCAGATAGGAGTTTTAAGAAGAATTAAAACTCAGAGACTGAAGCACCAAGCCAATAGTCTTAACACTTTTCCATTGCATGTTTAACAGAGATTTTTGACCAATGGCTTTGGTATTTTTTCAATGCTTCCTTAACATAGATTTTGTTCAGTGCTCATACTCAAAATCCATATGAATCCCTAGGCTAGCACACCAAAATGGATTTTCTAGCTATCAGTTTCCCTCCCACACGGTCTCTTCTCACTCAAATAAATCCTACTCTGTTTACTCTTCCCTTCTCTTATTGTTGGATTTTAGTCTTCAAATTTCCAAGACAAGAACCCAGAAAGAAAGTGGTGAAACATAGACTCTAGTCTCAACTCAAAACTCTTATTTCACTATCAGTCAAGTTAAAAGGTGAATCTGGGTGAGACTGTGGAAACTACCTTGTGACCCCCATTAAAACTGAAGGGTGAGAGGGTCGTGCCCTCCTTCTCTCTGAGGACCCAATCTCCCTTGAGAGCATGCCCCTTTTCTTTTTCCTATCCCTTCTAATAAACTCATCCCTGCTACTCTGAGCAATACGTCTGAAATATTTCTGTCATGATCACAATAGGGCAACAAAGGAACACTTCATCTGCCTTGGCTCAGCATAGACCCATACCCTGTAACAAACTCAGTGGCTAAATGGGAAATCAAGTAATGTTGATTTGGGGGTAACAATTAACAAAATAGATATTAGTCATCTTTAAAGAATTCAAGAATTACTTAATTACTAGCAGTTTTTAAAAATAATTTTGTAAAATAAGTCTTCATTAGTATCAAAAAAGCATATTTAATTTAATTCATAAATTTCATTTCATCTGGAAGAATTTAGTTTAGTTTAGTTTAGATTCAGTCGAGCTATGAAAACATCCAGGGACTATGTGGGAATGCCAATCTGGATAGTCCTTCAAAAGCAGATCAGATCTAAAAGGTGATTAAATGTGTATATGTATTACCTCTAAAGCCCCACATCAAGGTTAAACTTAGGGCTACAGAGATCTCTGCTAAATTAGATTTTCAAATACTTATGTTAATTTTTATATTTTTGTTTGCTATATTATAGTTTTAGGAGAAAGGAGTACATTGTCAAAGAGATCCTATTGATGATTTTGAGGGGAAGTTCTAGGTCCATTACTCATTGAACTTACTGCCCCATCATACCAAAAGATAAAGATTACTGAATGCTATTTGGAGAAGTAGTTTTCTAGCATATGAAGGACTGAAACAACTATAAAACGGTCCGCTGTCCAAGTGTACCATTCTTTTTCAGCCAGGAACAAGAAAACAGCTTGACTTAGAAGGAGTCTCAATAGTGAGAATTATAACAAAACAAACATTTGATCTGACTTCTAAGCTGCTTTCCTCATAACGTAAGAATTTTGTGACTTTATGTGACCATATAAATGACCATGATCTCTGATTTGAAACTACTTAATGGAACACCTGAACTGAAAAAGAGGGATTTGATCACAGAAATATTCCCCATCTGCATATTCTGTAGCTGCTCTAAACCTCAAGATTGCCCAGGCTTCTAATATTCTGAGGAGGAGTCCAGCATTGAGAAACCCATTGACTTTCTGAGGAATTTTTTCCCATCCACTCCACAAATCAGTGAACTGACCACATGGAGACCAGCATTCAGCAGTGCATCTTGCTGAGTTTGTATACTCTCTGCCCTCCACCCTGCCTTATTTATGTTCACAGCACTTATCACTGTCTGACATGATTTAACTATTTGTTTACCTCTCTCTTCCAACTCAGTGTGGAAAAAGTAGGAAAGCATCAATGTGTCCTTGCTCTAACTGTAGCACTTAGAAGAATGCAGGATACATAGAAGTCATTGAATACTTTTTGAATAAAATGAATACATAAGCTTTGGTGAGTTCTACTTGTGAGTAGAACTTCATTGGACACTAAACTACTTGTGAGTAGTCATTCACTTAACTTGGGAAGAATCAGAAAGCTAGCTAAAGTGATCTAATTTTCATGGCACTTTGGGTAAATGCCAATGAATGCTTAATAGTTACTTTCATTATTTAAAATATCTTCTGTTTTCTTAAACATTTGCTAGTGTTTGACTTTTTGTTGCTTTTTTCCCAAATTATTGTCAAGGCCCTAATTGAAAGATTTGAATCCTTAATATTAAAACCTTAACTTATTTAAATAAAATATTTTATTTCATTTATCAATTTGGCAATATTATTAGCACTTATCATCATAGACAATCCATTACCAAAATGGAAACATTCAACAAAGCTAGACTCTGGGATTCAATTACATTTTTCCTTCATTGGACACTAAACAGTATTTTTATAAAGTGCAAAGAGTTATTTAAAATTGGCATGGTAAAGTTTTGATTATCATTTTAGCAGATATAATGAGCATTCTTTCCTAAATTGGCATTTATTTAATATGAGATTTTATTTTATTTATCAGATATTTTAAGAATTATGATGAAACAGAATAACATACCTAAGAGTACCTATAGCATTAAGTAGTGGTTTCTTGAAAGATAAGACAAAAAAATTCCCTATAAACCCAGAAATTCCTCTATATTTCTTTCCTGTTATTCTTATATCCAGTAGGAGCCATTATCCTGAATTTTATTATAATCACTTCCTTAATTTTTCTTTAAAACTTTATCAAATTATATATCCCTAAGCAATGTAGCTTAGTTTTTTCAAATTATTATAACAATAGAATCACACAGTATACATTCTCTTATGTACTTTCCTCAATATTATACCTTTAAGATTTAAAACTGTTATATGGATATGTAATTGAGTCTATAATTTATCAATGAAAAATATATTGCATTATATAACTGATGGTAATTTGGGTTGTTTCTAGTTTTTTTCTATCACCAACAGTGCTGCAATGAATATTCTTTAACAGGTATTTTATTGTCCTGAAGCACAATATGTACTGGGGAATTAAATTGTTTATTATGGATTTGAATAACATAATTAGCTCTCAAACATTTGTCCAAATGGTTTTGCCAATGTATATTTCCTTTTAAAAACATTTAAATTATATTTTAACTGATATAAAAATATAAAATTTGTAGTATTAAAGGGTTACCATGTTATGTTTTAATACATCTACATACAATACAATGTTTAAATCAGGTTAAACATATTATCTCCTTAAATAATTATTATTTCTTTTTTCAAAATCATTTGTTCCATTTGTTCCAGAAGTTGTTATTCAGTTTTTCATCACTATGATCAAAATACCTGACAAGAACAACTTAGAATATGAAAAGATTACTTATAATCTCTAGGCCATGCCCATAGGAACCTGCTTGCTACAGCCATACCCCATCTGCCTACAATTTCTACCCAGTAGTCCAAATTATTCTAACTCATGAGATTACAGCTCTCATAATGTAATCATTCCACTTATGAACATCCCTGAATTAACACATGAACTTCTATGGGGACATCTCATATCCAAGCCATAGAAAAAGTATAAGTACATTATTATCTATCATCCCCTACTGCGCAAAAGCACACCAGAAATTCTTGCTTCTAACTCTAACTCAGTACCCATTGCTCAGTATTCCCTTCACCTCCTCCCTAGACTCCAGTGACCAGGATTCAATTCTCAACTTCTATATTTTCGGATTTGACATATGAGTTAGATCACGAGGTACCTGTCATTATATGTCTGTCATATTTGATTTAACCTAATCATCATCAGATCTATCGATGTTGTCATAAAATTTCAGATTACCTTTTTTTTATAGCTTAATAATAGTCCACTATACCACATTGGACACATTTTCTTTATCCACTCCTCAGTTGATGAACATTTGGGTTATTTCCATTTCTTGACTGTTGTGAATAAGGCTACAATGAACATAGCAATGCAAATGTCTTTTTTATATCAGTTTCATTATATATATATATATATATATATATATATATATATATATATATATATACCCAGTAGTGGCATTGCTAGATCACATTGAAGTTCCATTTTTAATTTGGTCGAGGAACCTCCATACTGTTTTCCATATGACTGTACTAATTTACATTCCTACCAACTTCCACCAGCTTTAGGAAAGTATTCCTATTTGCTCTACATCCTTATCCAACACCCAGGAGTATATGGCTTCTTAAAATCTTTCAACATTCTGGGTGTTGGTAGCATCTCACTGTAATTTTATGTGCATTTTCCCATGATTAAGGAGAATGGCAACATTTTTGTTAATTGGGCATTTGCATTTCCTCTCTTGTGTAGTGATTTTTGCCCATTTTTCTTTGTTTTTAATGTATTCTGTGTCAATGTATTCCTGGTATGCTGTTTTAAACAATTTCATGTACGACATATATATTTTCTCTCTTGTGTTTGCCTTTCAATGGTGTTTTCTGATGATCAGATGTTCTTAATTTTAATGAGGTTAAATTTATCAGTCTATTATAAGGTTAGTAAATTTTTTGAGTCCTATTTAAAGATCATTCCCCACTCTAAAGTCATAAAGATATTATTCTTTTTTCTTTTAAAATCATCTTTATTTAGTGCTTATTTTTTTTAAAAAATCATATTTCTGAGCATTTCTTTTCATTGCAATAGAATTAGTACTACATTCTAAAACTGCATGTTAATACTTTGTAAGGCAATTTGCTTTGAACATTATAGTGAAGTAGATTGTTCCTTGATAGCAATAATTAAGAATATATTATAGTTTTTTAAGGGAAAATTTCAACTTAGTTCTCAATTTTTTGGTACATTATAGTCATAAATAATAGTGGGATTCATTTGACATCTTCATAAGTGCATATAGCATAATTTGCTCCATTGCAATCCCCAGATCTTCCCTTTCTTTCTGTTTCTCCCTCCCCCAATCTTCTTCCTCTACTCTATTCGTCTTCTATAACCTATCACTGAGCTACATCCCCAGTCCTATGAAGATTTTATTCTACATTATTTTATAAAAGATTTGTAATTTTGATTTTCACATTTAAATCTATGACATACCTACAATTTATTTTTGTGTATAGTGTGAAGTAAGGAGCCCAACTTTTTGCCCACATATGCTCAATTGTCCCAACTCCATTTATTGAAAATATTATTTCCAACAACTCTGGGTGCTGCTTTATTATATATTAGGCAAATTGCTCTTCATCTAATCTTATTTCATATTTTCTTCCTTTTTTTCTTTTTCTTTCTTTTTGGTACTGGGGATTGAACTCAGGGGCAATAAACCACTGAGCCATATCCATAACCCTATATTTTATTTTATTTAGAGACAGGGTCTCACTGAGTTGCTTAGTGCCTTACTTTTGCTGAGGCTAGCTTTGAATCTGTGATCATCCTGCCTCAGCCTCTGGAGCTCCTGAGATTACAGGAGTACACTACTGAATCCAGCTTATTTCATACTTTCTTAGTTGCTATTAATTGCTTAGTTCTTCATTTCTAGAACTAGGAGAAGATCTAGGCACTGAGGAACACAAAGTTTATAAAATTTTATGCTCTTTAGAAGAAAAAAATTAGTAAATAAGGATGAGTTTAAAATTAAGCACAAAAATAAATGAGAAACTGAAACAAATTATTTATTGTAGAAAGCTTATGAAAATATGAAATAATGAGATATAGGAAATCAATATATTTTTATTAATTGTTGCTTCATATGTCTAGATCATTTTTCTCTAAAATGTTTGGCTACATTTATTTGTCTTCATATGCTGACAATGATAATTTTGTAATGCAATTTTCTATAGCAAAAGATAAAGTCCTGTAGCAGAGTTAATAAAAATTTATTTTTGTAAATTTAGAAAAGTTTTGTTCATCTTTTCAAATCATCATTGGTAAAGACTGGAATAATTTAGAATTTCTGTCAAATTTGTACTAATTTCTAACCATTTTTTTCATATATGAGGTATAGATATACTCACCATTTGTGTACTGCTGCAACTGGTGTCCTAAAAACATAATAATTTTTGTAATTTCTACTTGGCATAGTTCCCATTTAAAAATACATGCTGTACTTATTATGAATGCTGCATTTTCCAGTATACTGCTGTAACAAGAGAACTTTCATTTTAACTTAAGCATCAAAACAAACGAATTTCCCCCTTAATATTTTATATATGTTGTTGGAAAAATTCCACAGAGTAGCTCTGGTCTCACTTTAACTCCTCCACCACCTACACACTTCTGGTGCCAGATACCGTAAGGCACATTCCTGGAGTGATCTGGCCCACTGATCCCAATTCTTCAGGTCACCACACTGGGTGAGTCAGCACAATGGACTTCAGAGTATTCCTGGAAGTCATTCTTACAGCTGAGGTCTAGGAATAAAGTAACCAAATATGAAAGTGACTCATAGCCACAAAAGTATGTTACAATTAACTAGTATTAAATAAAAATCAGTATTCCAAAGTAGGAAACAGAACTAGGCAGCAATTCCTAATTTCCTTAAAATAGAGAAAGGAGGCAGTGAAAGAACAACTGATCTGAGAGGTGGGTGACAAAATAAATGCTCTAAGACCCAATATCACAAAATATGAGACCTGGATAAGCTTGAAGATTGATGACTAGAATAGAACCCTGAAACTGGATCAGAGTATGGAAATTGGGGAGAGAAAACAGAGAAAGAGGGAGTGAAAAAGCATATAAGTTCATCCCCTTAACAACAAATGCAAAGAAGAGTTGACAAATTTAAAGCATGACAAGGGCAGTGGTGTTCTTAAAGTAGATCAAGCAGTTTAAAATGAAATCCTGAATAGAAAACCTTGCCAGCTCCACAGCTAATCAGTCACCCTCTAAATCAATACGGCATCTTCTCACCTCCAGATATATGTAGTGGGATCTCTTAAGAATCCATCAAGAAATAACTAGTAGGGAGATTGCTATTGGCTGAAAGTTGATGAAATCCCGCCCCCCCTTACCAGGAACAAGGGTAGTGAAGTGAAGCAGCCCACCTGGGAAATGATCACCTAATCCAGTGCTCTGCACAGCCTCTGCAGAAGCCTCAGAAGACATGGAGAAGAAGCCCACAATTCTGGCATAGAAATGAGAGCTCAAATCTAGGGTGGGAGGAGTTTTGGACCCAAGCAGAGGAAAAGAAATTTATCAGGTTTGCTGCCACCACTGATGACTGACACTAAGCAGAGACACAGTGAGAAGCTGCCTGAATCCTAAGAAGCATAGAGCAACTGTACCCCTGATCATGGCTGCAGTCTGTGTGGGGCTTATCCAGGAAGAAAGCTGCCAAGGATATCCAATGACATAGAAGGAAAATCCCTGAATTGTGACAGCAACTGGTGGAAGGCTGTTAGAGTCTGTAAACAAGTCAGGATGGCTCCTGACATTTTGCCAGAGGGAGTGGTTTGTGAAGTAACACCAGCAAGCCATTAAGTGTGGAGATTCCTTATTGGTTGACTGCTGTATCTAGTTTATGTTAATTAGGATAAGCTGTGTGGAATGTATATATACTGCTCCTGTCCTACAATAAATCCCACTCCTGCTGTATCAACCTACACAAGTTGCTCATCACCCCCCGGTTATTTTGCTGCAGCCGGACTCGGCAGAAGGCCAAGACCAAGAATTTGCCTAAGTCCCAGGAAGTTTACAGGGAAAGTGACTCATCATTACCATAGTCAATGGGAGGTTGGACTAAGTAAAAATTTGTGTGGGTCCAAGGCAGCAGAGAGCAACAGTACTCAGTCTGACCCATGGCCACAACTGGTGAGTTTTAGAGTACTGTTTGGACACGGTTGGATTCTGTCTCAGTCATCGCAGAGGTAAGTAGAACCTATTGTTTACAACCTGGGGCAGTGGAAGCTAGAACCCAGGCAAACCAGCTGAGTGTCAGCCAGGGGAAACAGTTCTGCACCATATGTCACCCACAGAGAATCCACAATCATAGGACCTGTGCTTATAGACAAGTATCAGGCTCTATACCACTGTGAAAAAGATACTATAGAGAGGAGTAGTGATCCACAGGTACATGGTGATCCACAGCAATACAGTGACAGCCCAGAACTCTGCATTCTGAACTCCTTCACACAATAGAAATGACCAATAGACACAACACAGTACCCTCTGAGGAGTCAGCCATAGGCTCCTAAACTGACAAACCAGAACCAGCTGGTGGGACATTCATAGCAACTTAAGGGAATGGCTTCTGTGTGTCAGCATCTCTGGAGGGATTCAGTGCCAAAGAATGACTGACATCTTCTAAATGTCCAAAATCCTAATGAAATCTAAACCAAGATTGAACAAGAATTTTCTTTCCTTTGGCATGGTTTACTATAAATAAATCTAATGTTAACTTTGATCATATCTAATAACCAACATTGTACATTCAACCCATTGGAATGTATTTCTTCTACTGGTTTAAAGCATTAATTGAAATAACTTTCTCTACCTTTGTTTTCCTAGCTTTGGTTTATACTTACTTTTCTTACCACTATTCTCCTTCTTACAGTGTCTGCTACTACTTCAAATCCTACCAGCCATTTTATTGTTCTTTTCTACCTTGGACTGTATTATTGTTTTCTATTTTTCTTTTATATTTTTTCTTTCTTTTTTTTCTCTTTTGCCCAATCTTGCTCTTTTCCTCCTTTCATCCTCCATATAATGTTGTAGCAATTTTACTATTTTTAAAAACAAATTTTTGACTTATTCCAGAACTTCACTATAAGCTTTTACTTGGACTAGAGGAATTGTGGAGAACAACATCAATAAGTTTTTCACTTTTCATAAAGTTAATTAGTATGTGTCTAGACTCTGAAATGATTGTAGTAAATAGGGTTCAGTGGGGCTTCTTTCAAAGTGGTGTTAATACTGGAATCAGCAGAGGCCACACATTGAGTTAAAGTATTGATATTCACTCAATACAGGACTCTTCAAAGGAGCTCATGAACTAGTCCTTTGCTTAAAAGAAGTGGCAACCATCCACATATATGGGTAGACATACAAGCAATATGAAAAATCAAGGGAACAAACCACACCAAACAACCAATAACACTTCAATAACTGACTCCATCAACATTGTAGTGGCTGAAATGTCAAAGAACGAATTTATAAAACTTATAGTTAAAATTTTCAGTGATCTAAAAGAAAATGTAAGTAGTGAAATTAGAAATACAAGAGTGAAAGATCACTAAATAAAGGGATAGAGATTCTCAAAACAAATCAAATTAAAAATGCAATGTAAAGCATCACCAACAGATAAGAACACTTTGAAAATAGATTTTCAGGCCTTGAAGACAAAACAAATAATCTTAAAAATAAAGTTTATCATAAAGAAAAGATATTAACAGACCATAACCAGACTGTTCAAAAACTCTGGAATAACATCAAGAGACTGAATTTAAGAATCACTGGAGTAGATGAAAGCTCTGAAATAGAAAATGAAGGATGCATAATATTTTCAAAAAATAACATTAGAAAATTTTCCAAATCTTAGGACTGAGATGGAATTTCAAATACAATGTCCATAGAGAACTCAAAATAGAGAGAATCAGAATAGGTCTTCTCCAAGACACTGAGTAACATGCCTAATATATAGCATAAGAATAGGATTTTTAAAACTGCAAGAGAAAATGACTGGTCACATTTGGATGTAAACCAATTTGGATTTCAACTGGTTTCTAAACTGAAACCCTAAAAGCTAGGAGAGCTTGGAATAATATATGCCACACTATGAAAGAAAATGTGTACAAACCAGATTACTACACCCAGCAAAATTATCCTCAGAATTTAAGATGAAATATAAACCTTCCATAAAAAATAAACAGAAACTAAAATAATTTATACCCATAAAACCTGCATTACAGAACATACTCAATGAAATATTTCATGAGAAGAAATAAAAAATAAAAATGAAAACTAGCATAGGAATGTATTTTAGTAGAAGAATAGTCAATTAAAGGAGAGTCAAGTCTGAATTAAATATTACAAATAAACATGGCCGGAAATAAAAATCATCTTTATATAATAACATTGAATGTAAAAGGTCTAAACTTTTCAATCAGAGATATAGATTGGCAAATTGGATTAAAGCACAAGACCCAACAATGCATTTTTTGAAAGAGACACACCTTACGAACACATCCACAGGCCGAAGATGAATGAATGGGAAAAGTTATGCAATTCAATGCAAATAAACAAGCAGACATAGCTATTCTCATATCAGAGTAAATTTTAAGTCAAAATTAATCAGAAGAGAAAAAGTCAGTCACTTCCTACTGATTAAGGTAATCTTCTAGTAAGATATAATCTTTGAAAATATTTATGGCCCAAACAATGGTGCATATACCTATATTATACAAATCCTTGTCAATATTAAGAATCAAATATACCATGATACATTAATACTGAGTTATTTAAACATACCTCTCTCACCATTAGATAGATCATCCAGATGTAAACTAAGTAAAAATTCTTCAGAACTAAAGAATACTATTAATCAAATGATATAATAGACATTATTTTATTTACTAATAGACATCTATAGAATATTTCATCCATCAAAGACTGAATTCACTTTCTTCTCAGCAACACATCAAACATTTTCTAAGATAGATCATCTTTTAGGTCACAGAAAAAATATTAACAAATACAAAAAATATAGAGATAATTTCTTACATCCTATCAGATCAAAATGGAATGAAATTAGAAGCCAATGACAAGATAAAAAACAGAAACCAATCTAACACCTGGAGATTACATAACACATTTTTGAATGACTAATAACAGAAAAAAAATAGGAGAGAAATAAAAATATTCTTAGAAAGACATGAGAATAGTGAAAAAAACATATCAAAATCTCTGGGACAGTATGAAGGCAATTCTAAGAGGGCAGTTTATAGCACTGAGTTTATATGTTAAAAAACTGGCAAGATACTAGCTAGAAATTCTGGCACATGCATGTAATACTAGTGACTCAGAAAATTAGACAGGAGGATCACAGGTTCAAGACTAGTCTCAGCAATTTAGTGAGACCATCAGCAATTTAGTGAGATCCATTTCAAAAAATTTAAAAAAGGTCTGAGGATGCAGCTCAGTGGTAATGTGCCTCGTGAGTAAATCCCTAGTACCAAAAAAGAAAGAAAAGAATAGGGACCAAATAATAAATACTTAATCTAGTATTATACCTTAAGGACCCAGAAAGACAAGAAAAAACTAACACTAAAATCAGTAGAAGACAAGAAATTATTAAAATGAGAGCTTAAATCAATGAAATTAAGAATAAAAATAAATGCAAGATCAGTGAAAAAAAGAGTTGGCTTTCTGAAAGGATAAACCCTTAGCCAAAGTAACTGAAAGAAAGAGAAGACACAAATTGACAATATTAGAAATGAGAAAGAAAATATAACCACCGAAACTACTGAAATTCATAGGATCCGCAGAAACTACTTTGAAAATTTATACTCTAATAAGCTAGAAAATCATGAAGATATTGACAAATTCATAGATACATATGACCTACCCAAATTGAACCATGAGGATATAGGAGACTTAACAGATCAATACCATGTAACATAATTGAAGCAGCTATCAAAATCTTTCCAACAAAGAAAACCCCAGGACTGGATGAATTGTCAGCAGAGTTCTACCAGACCTTTAAAAGAAGAACTAATACAATCCTTCTCAAATTATTCCAGAAAATAGAAAAGATGAGAAGACTGTGAAATTCTTTCTATGAAGCCAATATCACCCAGATAATAAAACCAGACACAACAAGGAAAGAAAACGTGAGGCCAATATCATTGAAGAACATAGATGCAAAATTTCTTAATAAATATTGGCAAACTGCATAGAAAAACACATTAAAGAGATAGTGTGCTATGATCACTTGGGTTTCATCCTAGGGATACAAGATTGGTTCCACATATGGAAGTCAATAAATGTAATTCACCAAATCAATAGAGTTAAGGATAAGAATTACGTGATTATCTCAAGAGATGCAGGAAAAACACTCAACAAATACAGCACCTATTCATGTTTAAAACACAGAGAAACTAAGAATAGAAGAAACTTACCTCAACATTTGAAACACTATATATGACCCACACATGATAATAAATGGAGAGAAATTTCAAGCATTTCCTGTAAAATCAGGAACAAGACAAATATGTCTACTCTCACTACTACTAGTTAACATAGACCTTGAAACTAGCCAGAGCAATCAGGTGAGAGTAGTAAACTAAAGGGAAAGACCTCAAATTATCTGTTTGCTGATGACATGATTCTACATTTAGAAGACCCAAAATATTCCACCATAAGACTTCTAGAGCCATTAGACAAATTTAGTAAAATAGCAGGAAACAAGATTAAATACATAAATCAGTTGCTTTTGTATACTCTAATGATGAATTTGCTGAAAAATAAATTAGAAAACTACCCCATTTGCAATAATTTAAAAAAATTAAAATACTTGCGAATCAATCTAGCAAAAAAGGTGAAGCACTTCTACAATGAAAACTATAAAATTGAAGAACACCTTAGAAGATGGAAAGACCTCCCAGGTTCTTGGTTATTCAGAATTAATATTGACAAAATTGCCATACCACTAAAAGCATTGTGCAGATTCAGTGAAATCCTCAAAGTATGAGTGACATTCTTCACAGAACTAAAAAAAAAATAGTTTGAAAATTCATTCAGAAAAATAATAGCTAAAGCAATACTGAACAAAAAGAATAATGCTGGAGGCATCACAATAACAGACCTCAAATTATATTAGAATTATGTTAGCAAAACCAATGTGGTATTGGTACCAAAACAGACATGAAGACTAATGGAATAGAATAGAAGACACAGTTGCTATTAGACAAAGTCACTAAAAACATGCATTGGAGAAAAGTTAGGCTTTTTTAACAAATAGAGCTGGGAAAAGTGGATATCTATAATTAGAAAGATAAAACGTGACCCCTCTCTCTCACCCTGCACAAAGTCAACTCAAAGAGGATCAACACCTAGGAATTAGACCAGAAACTCTACAACTGCTAGAATAAAATGTTGGTCCAAACTTGGATATGTTGTCATAGGAACTGGATTCCTTAACAAGACTCCTAAAGCTCAAGAAATAAAATAGAAAATCAACAAGTGGGATGGCATGAAATTCAAATGCTTCTGCTTAACAAAGACAAGTAAGAATGTGAACAGAGAGCCTACCAAATGGAAGAAGATCTTTGCAATCTGCTTCTCTGGGCATTGATGTTCAGAATATTAAAAGAACTATAAAAATTAAATATTAAAAAATGATAAAGGGGATAAAAAACTAAACAGACACTTTATTTTTATGTCTAATGATTTCTGAACCTTTATTGGTCCCTTGTTCCCTGAGGGTCCCCTGCTCCTGCTGCCTCAGTGCCTCAGCACTAGGGTGTCATTGGTCTCAGACACTATTTTGCCATCCACAATCCTGTTGGTGGTGGTCTTTTGGATGGTTTGCGCTGAGTTGCTGCTGTCCAGGGCATCATTGAGATTGAAGTCCTCTCTGTCTTCCAACAGGTGGCAGTAAGTGGTGAGCTCAGCCTCCAGTTTGGCCCTGATGTTCAGCAGGGCCTCATAGTTCTAGGCCTGGAGCTGCCCCTCTGCCTGGGTCTGTGCAGCTGTGATTCCAGGTGCAACAGGACCTCATGGAACTTCTCCATCTGCATGGTGTAGCAGGCCTCCACTTCCTTCAGACTGTTCTCAAAGCTGATCTTCAGATTTCTCATCAAGTCCAGGTTAATTTCCATGGACTGGACTGTGCATCTCAGCTCTGTGAGTATCATCTCAGCAGCTTCCATCTTGGCTGGCTGCAAGGTGCCCACTGTGGTGTTCTCCTCATCTGCTGGGACCAGTACTTGTCCAGGTCCTTTCGGTTTTTCAGAGCCAGCTCATCATACTGGGCCCAGATGTCTGCCAGGATCTTGCCGAGGTCCTAAGATTTGGGGGCATCTACCTGCACTGTCAACCCAGAGCTGGCAATCTGGGCTTGAAGGCCTTTGAATTCCTCTTCTTGGTTCTTCATGAAGAGCAGTTCCTCCTGGGGGAGGCGAGGGTGGAGGGTGGAGGGTGGAGGAGAGATAGGTCCTGGGAATTGAACTCAGGGCACTCAGCCATTGAGCCCCATCCCCAGCCCTATTTTGTATTTTATTTAGAGACAGGGTCTCACTGAGTTGCTTAGCACCTTGCTTTTGCTGAGGCTGGTCTTCCCGAAACACTGGGATTACAAGCCGGCCCCATGGCACCCGACATGCAGCTCCTCCTTGAGAGTCTCAATTTCCATCTCTAGCTGCGACCAAGTGATATTGGTGTCATCAATGACCTTGCGGAGCCCATGGATGTTGCTCTTCACAGACTGGCATATGGCCAGTTCTGTCTCATACTTGACTCTAAAGTCATCAGCAGCAAGATGAGCATTATCTGCAGAATGATGCAGGTGTTGTCCACAGAAAGGACAAAGATTTTTGCAAAGATCTGAGCTGTCAGTTCCTCCATGGTCTTGAAGTAATGACCCCAGTCTCTGATCTGGGGTCCTTTCTTCTCCAGATGTTCTCGGATTTTGCCCTCCAGCCTCTCATTATCAGCCTCCAGTCCCCTCACTCTGTCCAGGTAGGAGTCCAGATGATCTTTCAGGTATTGCATGGTCTTCTAGCTCTGTCTGCTTCCCATTCCTGCCAGACTGTCAGCCATCCATGTCGTCGGGAGCTGGTGGAGCTCCGACATCTGGAAGCCTGAGCCCCTGGCACCTGCATATATGCTGGCCAGCGTGCTGTTGGTGGGTGGGACCCAGTGGCTGGGTGACTGGATGGACCCCAGGGACAGATAGTTGGTGGAAAAGGTGGTGGAGTGGGTGGTGAAGCTCACTGCTATCCAGTAGGAAGGTGAGAAACCAGGACTCAGGTTCCTGCCCTAAACAGGCACTTCCTTAAAAGAAATACAAATGGCTCATAAATATATGAGAAGTATCTACTATCTCTAGCAATTAGATAAATGAAAATCAAAACTACATTGAGGTTTCATCTCCTATCAGAAGGGCAATTATCAAGAATATAAATAATAGTAAGTATTGGAAAGAATGTGAGGAAAAAGGTACACTCATACATTGGTGGTGGGACTGCAAATTAATGCAAGTACTCTGAAAAGCAGAGCGGAGAGTACTCAAAAAACTAGGAATAGAACCACCTAATGGATCCAGCTATCCCACTCCTCAGTACATAGCCACAGAGTCTAATAAGGGGATGCAGCCAAATCAATATTTATAGAAGCACTATTCACAATAGCCAAGCTATGGAACCAACCTAGGTGCTTTTCAACAGATGAATATATAAAGAAAATGTGGTATATTTATTTACACAATGGAGTTACTCAGCCATAAGGAAGAATGAAATTATGGCATTTGCCTATAAATGGATGGAACTGGAGAGTACCATACTAAGTGAAATAAGCCAGACCCAAAAGTCAAAGGTCAAATGTTTTCTTTGATATGTGGAAGTTAGTCCAAAATAAGGACCAGGGTAGAGGTGGAAGGGGAGGAGTTGAAGTCCACCAAAATATAAGAAAGATCAGTGGAGTAGGGGAAGAGGATTGACTGGGAGGAAGGAGGGATGGAATAAAGCAAGAACAGTAGAATGAATATGATTTAACTTTCCTATGTACATATATAAATATGACACAGTGAATCTCACTATTATGTATAGTCATAAGACATTAATTATTTTAAGAAAATACAAGAACAGAAAAATCAGTGGAGTAGAACGAAGGAAATAGTGGGAGGCAAGAGGGAAGAGAAAGGAGAAGTACTAGGAACTGAATTAGAGTAAATTATATTTCATGCTTTTATAATTATGTCAAAATGAATCTTAATGTTACATATAACTAAAAAGAACTGATTGAAAATGAAAAGCATAGGCCAGAGTTGTGGATCAGTGGTAGAGCACTTGCCTAGCACATGTGAGGCGTTGGATTCAATCCTCAGCACCACATAAAAATACATAAATAAATAAAAGTATTGAGTCCATCTACAACTAAAAACATATTTTGAAAAGCATTTTAAAAAATAAAACCACAACTTGACTTTTCCTCATTCAAATTCCTCAAATGTCTGTAGCCCTTCCAAAGTTAGCCAGTTGATGTGGATCTATAATGGACGTTTAGTTCAGTAAGGAAAAACAAGGCAATCTTAACTGACTATGATTAAATTATCTTATTTAACAAATTTTCTAAAAGCACATAATCATGTGAACAAAGTATTAGTATATCTCAAGGTCTGAAAGAAGGCATTTCAAGCTCTATGGTAAATATTCTTTTAACTGCACCTTGCAATAAGATTTAATAAGCTTTAGAAGCTATCCTTACATTTTGCTATTTGTCTTCAAGAGTGTCTGTATTACTCTTGGCACTCTGCATTTCTATGGAAATTTAGATTCAACTTGCCTTGTCCAGAGATACATATATGGCCTTGGACTGAGATTACATTGAATCTATAAGTCAGTGTTAGGAGAACAATATTAAATCTTCCAATCCATGTGTATATCTTCATTTACTGTTAATTTTTTTTTCTATTAAATGTGCATGAATTCTTATAGAGAGGTGTTAGACATATTTTCCTCATTTCATTACTTTAGGATATATATATTAGTGTATGATATTTTTAAAATAATTTAATTTCCTAATATTTGTTGCTGGTATAGAAATATGCAGTTATGTGTATGAAGCCATTTTGCTAAATTCTATTAAAACTGGAAATTTATCTGTATATTCAACTGAATTCTTTCAAAATTATATACTTTGTTTAAAAACAACATTTCCCTTCTTATTCTTATATTTACATTATTCACAATAACATGTATATAATAACATATGTATATATAATAATGCTTATATATATATTTGTTTGTTTGTGTCTTATTGCAGTTGCTTAGCTCCTTAGTACCCAGAAGAAAGGAAGTGCCAGTAATGAAATTCTTGTATTTTTCTCAAAATATACTATTAAGTACAATGTTTCCTATAGAATTTTTCTTGGAGACATTCATTTCAACTTGAAGAAGTTATTTTTTCCTATTTTTAAATTGTGAATTAATGAATATTGAATTTTGTCAAATGCTTTTCCTGCAACTGTTGAAATATATTATAATTTTCCTCCTCTAAGGTCTTAATATGGGAAATTATTTTTATTGATTTTTGAACGTCAAACTAATCTTTAGCTCCTGGGATTAGCTCAATTTAATCATGTACATTATTCTTTTTATATATTTTCATGTTTTGATAGTTTTTGTAAAGGATTTTTTGCAGTCTGTGTTTATTGGTGAGATTGGTCTATACAATTTTGTTTCCCTGTATATATATATATATATTAGGTGAGTGCTCTACCGCTGAGCCACAACCCCAGCCCTCTGTGGTTTTATAATCAATGTTATATCATTCTCATAAAATGTCTTGGGGAGTCTATAATCTTTACTACTTAGAAAAGTTTTAGCAGGATTCATGTTATTTCTTTAAATGTTTGGGAAATCTCACTGACAAAGCCATTTGGCTCGGAGTTTTCTATGTGGAAATATTTTTTATTTGCTATTTAAAAATAGTTGTAGATAAATTATTCGGGTTTGATTTCTCATAACAGGTTTAGTAAGTTATATTGTACTTTTAATAGGACCAACTTTTGAATCCTCTGATTCTCACTGTTGTGATGGCTTCTATTTCATGACTTGCATTTCTGTGGCTTAATTTGGTCAGGACTTCTTGAGAAGGCTGTTTACTTCACCTATTTTCAGCATTATTCTTTTCTAATAAGTGTATTTTTAATAAAAAATATACATAATTTTTGCAAACATCTAATAAGGGGTTAGTATTTAAAATAAATAAGAAACACAGACAACTCAATAGCAAGCAAACAAATAACTCAATTTAAAAATGGACAAAGGACCAGAATAGCATTTCTCAAAAGAAGACATACAAATCCCTGACCAGTATATGAAAAAAAATGTTCCACATTACTAATCATGAGAGAAATGCAAATTAAAACCATAGTGAAATATTATCCTCTTAGAATGGTCCTTATAAGCAAGGTGAGAGCTAAAAAGTGCTGGTTAGAATATGGAAAAATGGAAACACTTGCACACTGTGGATGGAAATGTGAATTAATGCAACCATTATGGAAAATAGTACGGAAGTCCTTCAAGAAACTAAAAATAAAACTGCCATGTGATCTAGTAGGTCCACTACTGGTTATATGTCAAATAAAATTAAGTTAATAGGCTAAAGAGATATCTACACTATCATGTTCGTTGCAGCACTATTCACGATAGATAAGAAACAGAATGAACAAAAGTGTCCATCAATGAAGGAATAAAGAAGATATAGTATGCACAATGGAATACTATTCAGTATTGAAAATGTAGAAATCCTGTCATTGATAACATGGATGCACCTGAAGGACATTACATTAAGGGAAATAAGCCAGGCACTGAAATGAAAATGTTCTTTGATTTCACTGATATGTGGAAGCTTAAATAATTGAACTATTAGAAAAATAGAGTAGAATGGGAGCTGGGGATTTTAGTTAAATGATAGGAAATTTCAATTAGAAAGAATAAATTCAAAAAATCTCTTGTGCAATGCAGTGACTATAGTTAAAAATAATGTATTTTATTCTTGAATGTCACCAAGCCAGTATTTTTCAAGTATTATCACCACACAAAATATTATAAATATATGAGGTAATATACATTAGTTTCATTTAACAGTTCCATAAGATTACATATTTCAAAACATATTGTACATGATAAATACATACAATAAAAGAAAATACATCTTAAAGTGTTCTCCAGGGAATGATTTAGCAGTATACCCTATGTTTTGTAATGTTCTATTTTCATTATCATCCATTTGAAAGCATTGTCTAATCCATTATAGTGTTTTATTTTAGCCATATACTATTTAAGGATTATTTCTTAGTTTCCAAACATGTATATTTCCTAGTTTTATGATGCTTTCTATTTCTAACATAATCACTTTGTGATAAAAGAAAATACAACTTATGATATTTCCATTAATTAAACATATTAAGCCATGTTTTATGAGCAATATATGCTCAACTTTTCTAAGTTTCAGTAAATGCTTGAAGAAACTGAATCCTGCAGTTAGTTTTATGAACAAAAAATAATGGACTATCAAATATATCCTCATGTCATATAATACTACCAAAGATGGGAAAAAAAAAAACTATTCTAAGTCTTTCTTATTTTTACTGTGCTATGTTCCTACAGTCCTTTAAAGAAGCTGTGGATGAGATGAGAAAGGAGCCAATTGTGTCGACGTATCGTTTTTTCAAATTTTCTCAGCAGAGAGGCTCACAGCCCTGTAGTTATGTCCGATTTATGTTTTATTTTTTTCCCATGAGCCAATAGACAGTTTATTTTTAGAATGTCAAATGTCAGTAAATAATGCATCTGGGAAAGAAAAGTTTCTTGTTAGTAACACACACCAATTAATCCATAATGAACAACTCTAAATTTGATGCTGTTCCTCAGGAAGGCATCTCAAAGGGTAGTGTTTGATTTTATACTTAACCTGGGCATTCACTTTTAGTTTAACACTATTGCAAATAGCATGTTTTACTTTCCACCTGATATTCTAAGAATCTTTCAAAGGAAAATTCATTTCATTTTGTATTGATAACATTTCAAGAACACAGTGGTGTCAAAACAGTGAGAATGTTGTATTAGAGAAAAGCCCAGAAAATCAGATCACCCTCCAATGTTGAATTTTCAAGGAATTCATAGAACTAGAAGTACATGAAACACATGACCCTCATTGATGTCCAGCTCAAAATATAGTGATAGAACAAGGTTTTCTTTAAATGTTGTTTTAAGTTGTCCAAGTTCAGGTAGGAATCCCTGAAGACTGTAGCTTCACTTTTATTATGCTTCCTATTATTTTGAATGAAAGGTCTTGAACTATATCCACCTAGGCAGATGGTAGTAATTGAGGGGTGGAGACGGAAAAAAAAAAAAGTGAAAAGAGCTATTCCTATTCCTTCCTTTTGTGGCTGTATGACCTTGAATAAGGGATTTAACCTCTTTTGCCTCAGTTTCTTCTTTTGTACAGAAAATCATACCTACATTGCAAGACTATTATTCATTTACATGTGAGCATTCCTATATATAACTACCCAATACATTTGGCTCATTCTGTGCACAGAGCTTTGAAGATCAATTATTTCTGTGGTTTCTAGATTAGTATTAAATTTTAGAGGAAGCCAAGCCTGTGACATAAGGGAAGGACTTGCAAGTATTAAGAGGCAAATGGATCTGAGATTTTAAAACAGCCAAATCTCTCCTGATAGCTGTTTCCCAAAAGCAACAATTTCCATTTAAATCTTCAGAAATACAAGGTGAAGTGCTTTCCAAATGACAAGGTCCACTTCAAGACACTACTGACTATTACATAGACAATATCCGGATAATCAAAATAGCATCCTAAGCCTCCAGTCAGACATCATTCTTTTCTATTGTGGTTCATTTTACTTCTGGTACAGACATTGTGGTGTCATTGGGTCGCCTGGTTCTTTTTACATGTCTTTCACATGGAAAGGAAGATTATTTTCAGATAGGAAGAGCAAAATGCAACTAATTTATTCATAATTGTGTTCTGTTCAACTCAGTGAGGATATTTTTTAGCTTTGTTCTAGAAAAATAAAAATATGGCTCTCTTTGACAGAAGGATTTGAGAATATTGTTCGAATGTCATCCAATCAATCATTGTGTTACTTGGGATGAGCCACTTAAGTTGTCTCTAGCTGACATACTTCTGTAGAAAAACTGATAGAAATGATCAGATTCTTTTCCTCAAGAAAAACAGACAAAAGCAAAGTTAGGACAGTAAATGGTAGCTAATATGTACAGATCAATACCTATGAGCCAAGTACTATTACAAGCATGTCTTAGGTAATTAATGTTCAATCCTCACATCAACTTTATAGGGAGGCTTATAGAAGTCTCCCCATTTTCTAGTGAGAAAATCGAGGCACAGGAAAGTTACATAATGTGCCTGGAGTCACAGAACTAGTGAGTAGTAAGTATTCAAACCCAAGTAGTCTATCTCAGGTCCATACAATCATACCTTGTGTGGTATGATTTTCCAGTGAAATGACAAATAAAAGGTCTCACCTCCCAAATCAGCATTTAGTGTGTCAACAAAGGTGCCAAACTTGTGGGTGGTGGTTTAGTCATCTTTTCGGCTGCTATGACTAAAGGAACAGACAAGAACAATCTTAAGGAGGAAAAGTTCATTTAGGGGCTCATAGTTTCACAGGTCTCAATCCATAGACAGCTGGCTCCATTCCTCAGGGCCTGAGATGAGGCGGAACATCAGGATGATAGAGTGTGGAAGAGGAAAGCAGCTCAAGACCTGATGATCAGGAAGCAGTGTGATGTGATACTCAACTGGACAGACACAAAATATATACCCCAAAGGCATGCCCCCAATGACCCATCTCCTCCAGCCACACCCTATCCGCCTTCAGTTATAACTCAGTTAATCCCTATCAGGGGATTAATTTACTGATTGAATTAAGGCTCTCATAACCCAATCATTTCACCTCTAAGTCATCTCACACACAAGCTTGTGGGAGACACCTCACATCTACACCATAACAGGTGGGAATTACTCTACCAAATGTTTTGTTTGTTTTAAGGTAAGGTATTTTCCTCATGTAAGCAAAGGTGGATATATGGTTGCTTTCGTCTTCAGACAAGAAAATCTAGTTCTCTGGACTTATCATGACCTAAAGAGGCTATATGCCTTACAATATAACTCCTGTGTGGTCCATCCTTTGAGGTCTAAGGCTGTATTTTGTATGCCTTCTCATAAACTATTTTTTCTATGTCTTGGTTCAGATTGACTTGCCCACATTTCAGCATTACCCACCCACATAGTTAGAATCTTTACAAAGCCAATTCCAGCTGTGCTTCATAATATTCTTGCAGAACTCCCCCTACCACACACACACACACACACATAAACACAGCACATCTTGCTTGAGGTTGTTTTATTCAACTGAACACAAAACACTAATTTTTGAAACAAGTCTGCCAGGGCTGCTATCTCACTTGAGTCTCTTTTTCTATTTCATCTCTCATTCTGCTATCAGAGTAATCTCTCTTGAGTATCATTTGGCTTTATTGATTTTAATTTTCTATCACAGAAACTGAATGGATCACTTTCTTACAAGACTCCTTAATCTCTGTTCCCTGATGTCCAACCTTGCCATGCCATCACTGTTTTAAACCCACTTTTCATATGCCTTGCTTCTCTTGCTCAATTTTTCTATAAATACTTCTTGAGCACCCACTGTGTACCAGGTTCAGAGGTAGAGGCTGGTCAAGAATGATTTACCATTTGTCAGTTCTTACCAATATTTCCAAAAACTCACACTCACACCTTCATTTCTACTAACATCACCAGAATTCAATGGTCTTTATTAATTTAGATCTATCTCCTCAATTGGGTCATAGCCACTTTAGGCTTTTAACCTCTGTGTCTGTCATCACCCTGAGTAGACGCTAAATAAACAAAAGACCTTAAAAAACAAAAAAAGCCCTTAGCCTCATTAAAACTTCATTCTAACCAAGGTCTTCAACCTTTACTTAGAAAGTGATGATGAATTGTTTGGAAACTGATGAATTATTGTTGCCATCTGTGCAGATGTAAGTGAGGAACATGGAGTCACTTTCGCTCTTTAAAAACGGATGGTGTTGATGTGTGTCTGAGGACAGCGGGGGTGGCATACATGGAGAGGAAAGGAATGTACTTTTATGTTACACGACCCAGTCCAAATCCTTTGGTTTTCTACCTTAGTATCTTTCCTCCAGTAGAAAACTTTTCTGACATATTGTAGTTCTCATTTTCTGCATTTTCTCAGCACAGATTTGAGTATTCTTTCCGTTAGAATTAGGAATCAACCCAGCTCTCTGGCCCCTGCATTATAACTATAAAATCATACCTTCTAAAATTCTCATTTTATGCTAGCTCAATCCTAGCCTTGTATGCATGTGTTTTTTTTCATTTATTTTATGATTTCTCTAGTCATTTCCAACATATTATCATACTGTAAATACTTTGGCTTACTCATTTAATCAAAAGCCCACTTTGTTCATTTTACTTTGTAATTCAGTCTCAACACATCTTTTGCAGCACAATTGTTATGAATTTTCAATTTATTTTTTTATCTATTTTTATATCTGCCACTTCTACAGCGTGGCAAGATTTTTTTCTTAACTTTAAAAACATCATTTCCGAAAGAAAGCTGTTCTAAAATCTGGCTTTTTCAGCAAACTGAACACCCACACAATGAAAATGAAATGACAGAAGTTAGAGGTGGAAAAGATGCATAAGGTCACCTTGCCTTTTTTTTTAAAGCAAATACAAAGATGTGTGTGCAATAATGTTTGAGTTTACATAACTTCCCATTTAAGCCTAGAGAATGTTGTTGCCCCTCATTATATGTACTCTTATCTATGGGTTTTTCTAGAAACTTATACTTTGATATAGTTCACATTTTCATTGAAATCAATTTGTATCTGTGTGGTAGAATGGGAGGCTCACTGATTCCAAATTTATTTTGCCTTTTAAAGGATAATAATCACTTTGTATTTTTCTGTTTTTTGGAGTAGTGTTCTTATCTATTGCTTCATAACAAACCAATTCAAACCCTTAATAATTTAAGATAACAGTTATCACTTGTTTTTATTTTGTTGTTACTTGTCAGAGAAAGTAGCTCAGCTCTCTGCAGCTACCATCAGCTGGTGGCTGCTGGAGTCGTCTTAAAGGACATCTCACACACATGGCTCTTCTATGGAAGCTGAGCAGGACTGCCCACTGGAACACCTGTAGTTGGCTTCTCTAAGTGTCCTGGGATTCCCTCACAGCACCATGGCTTGTTCCCAAGGTAAGTATCCCAAAATAAAGGTGGAACCATAGAGTCCTGTATGTCTCAGCCTCAGAGGTTACATAGCACCACTTTCACCAAACAAAAAAGACCGTGGGGGTGCAAGTGGGATGGCGGTAGGGGTTAAAGGTGAGAAATAGGAGAAGTGGGGAAACAGGTCCCAATTCTAGCAAATTCTGTAAAGAACACATGGGATAAAAGATACTCTTACTGCCATCTTTGGAAAACACAATCTTCTACAATATAATCAGCTCTTTATTAGTTTTAAATGGATAAAAAATTCAAACTTTTAGCCTACATTCCAGTTTCAACATTTTTTTCACACCGAACTACTCATAGGTGCCACTAATAGATCTATCAAACTGCAGAGTCTTTCACATTACTTATTTTGTCTTAATGTTTCCTGATTACGCCTTTAAAGTTGGATGCAACCAGTGAAAAGCAAAAAGAAGAAAAAGACTTGCTAATTCATATTTTAAATGATGGGTCCTAATCATATCATTCAATGAGTCCACATTATTTATCTACTAGCTATGTGAACTTCAACTTCAATTGATTTCCCAGGGCTTCAGGATGGTTAAATTATCCCCAATTTTCTTTAAGCTCTAAAGTTCTAGAATTCTGAACTCTTACATTCTCAGGTCTGAAACTCTATTTTCATCTGCTAAATAAACATCATTACCAGTACCACTAGATAATTATCCAAGTGAATGTGCATGTTTATTTTCTATTTTGAACCCCTTGAAAAACCATGAAATCAATTATTATCACATGCTGCCTCTTCACAAATAAAAGGATTATGTTTCTACTTCAAGTTGAGTTTTCCCAAATTATACATATTATTTTTCTTCTCCCTTTTATCCTAGTATTCTAGGATAAAAGGGAGAAGAAGTCTCAAAAATTTCCCATGAAAATAATAATACTATTCCAGCAATATGTCCCCAATAGGCTAGTTGATAACATCTTTCTCTATCAAACACGAACCTCCGCTAACATGATGAAAGAAAAAATCTGGATTCTTTCAGAAGCATGAAACTCACACAGGAAACTATCTGGTAGTGTGTGGGACATTCACAACACAAAACTAAACTGAAGGATTTATAAATAAACAGGAAATTCAAATCTCCAAAACATCTACCCAAGCTGTCTAAATCAGTGTTCCACAAAAGTGACAAAATAGTGATCAACATACATCCTAGTATTCTTTGTCAGTAATAGCTCATTGTTTTCAGTCTTTCTGAATAAACATTTGATTAAGTATAGATTTCCTCTTTCTTTGTCAGTTCGATTGAGAATTTAATTTACACTTTCCTGCAATTCCTAAGAGATTTTCTCTGTCCTCCAATTAAAATGATTTCCCTTCCCTTGTGGTTATCAACAAGATAGTTTTTCTAATCTCACTTTTTTCCCTCCCAATCAATAAGTCATCCCCCCATCTTTTATACAATGTATTATTCTAACAGCTTTTTTCCCCCTAATTTTACTCTAAATCCAAATTACAATTCCAGATCAAATCCTTTGGGAATCCTCTTCTTATATGTTTAGCTCTACTTACAAACACGTGTACTGACATGTGTTAAACACTGCGGGAATATTGTTTATCTTCCTATCATTGTCTTTTGGTAGTTCTAGCATCAGGCTTGATCATGTCTTAGTACTGACTTGTGGGATCCAAACCAAAAAATGGCTGAGGAGATCTACAGATCTCCGGAAGCTGCTGATCAAGGCCAAGTGTGCTGCTGGAGTGACACAGGCACTCAGTTGAGAATACTGGCTATGAGGTCTCTCTTCCTTTGCACCACCATGACTCATGCTCTTGAGGGAGAAAGTCAAAAGACTTGCTGGCATTTCTCTCCATCCCATGTGTGTCCACACTCCTTTTAACCACAACATTTCTAAAAGCAACTTCAGATTTAGGGGACAATAGGGACCCATTACTGAAATCACCACTGTGCTCATCAAAGCCTGTCACACAAATAAGCATTCGGTAAGTGGTTGAACTCAACACCCTATCAGTGAATCCTATTTACTTAATGACCTTATCCAGAAATACGTGGCCAAGAAAAGGAGGAGAAAGTGCAGGGCTGCTCTGACTCCAGGAATCTATCACATACGGCACAGGAAGGCCACCTACCACAGCTGCCACATACTGCACAAGTCCTGCTGCAAAAGGTAGGCCAGATGCCCTTGCAAACCACCGCAGCCCTAAAGCTGCATTTTCCTTGCTAGAAGAGACTATTTACTGAGCAGCTAACCAGAGGAAATGCAGGGTTTCCCCTTTCCTTATTTAGCCCTTAAAGAAAAATGACTGTTTTCAACATATAGGGGAAAAGGTTTAAAAATCATAAAAATCAACTTTCCTCTTTATACTTTTTTTCTTCCATCTCCCAAAATTACTCTATATATAATGACCAATGAGAATACATAGATATAACAGGATTAAAAATTTGTTCTTCAAATGTAAAGAGAATACTCATAGTGTGAGAATCTGTCAAAAAGAAAAACAAACAAACAAACAAAACAAACATGATCTTCCCAAAAAGCATGGTTAAAATAAAAACAGAGGCGGAAAAATAGAAGATATATGCAGCATGTAAGGACCCTAATTAAAATTCAAGTCAAAAGTATATTGAAATAGGCCAATAGGTCTGGCTAATGGGTCTCTTCATCTTATCATTAGATGAATAGTGGCAAGAAAATGGAAATGAAAAGGCATTTAGGAGCCTTGAGAAGTAGCTACATTTTAGATAATTATCTCTTCTATAAAACAATATGCTGCATGGTCAACATGTTTGCCTTGGTGGGAGGAGGATGGGTGGAATTTTAAAATAATTAAAATTGAGTTGTCACTTCATTGTGTCTGATGGGGATAGAACTTTAAAACAAGATATTGACTTAGGGATGGGGCCCTAGGCTGTTGGTAACTTCTTGGTAACCCAAGATGTTTCTGTGCGGCCCACCCTACCTGACCAATGCTGTGAGCTAAATCGATGCTTTGTTCCTTAGAATTTCAGGTCTGCACTTAAGGAGGCAGACAAGGGCTGGCTGTACCTTTGGCCAAACACATACTCACTCACCCACAGACTTGAGTACATACAATCTCTATGTGTGCAGGTGGGATGGGGTAGAGTATAAATTCACACATCACAAGTAGTCATTACAGCACTTCTCTTCCTAGTACTAAGAGCACTTTGTTCAAACTTTAAGATTAAGTAGGGTATGACATTTACTTTTCAAATGTCAACATCGCCTAAGTTTGTATTCTTGGATGGGTTTGAAGATTTCAGTTTTTAAGCTAAAAAAATATCCCTTATCACTAATAGATGGCTCAATGGTCTGTCTTAACATGATGGATGAAAACTTCTTACACAAGACAATTACACTGAAACGATAATTCTGTTCACTCAGAATTCTAATCAATTTGAGAAAATTTTATTAAATAAAACTCCTTAAATAACGTCTAAGTTCTGACCTATGTTTACAAGATGATTTCAGATTAATTTTTAAGATTCAAATGTCCTATTTCATGGTAACACATATCAGACTCTTCAGAGGGCCCAATATATAATGGTTAGAGTCTCTAAAAGAAGGCTGAGTATGAAACTGAAGTTCATCTGTCAGTTGCATCCATATTTGATGTCTTCTATCTCGATCTTCAGCCCCAGCTTCTATTTATCCATTGTATTTGGCTATGAATCTTCATGCAGAGCAAGGAAAGCTGACCATTATGAAAATATTTCTATAAACAACAAAGTGTGTCCCTGGAAGTTTCCAAAGCTGCCAGTCTTTAGAATGAGGGAGTTATCTGGATTCTCTGAAAAGTTATGGAGAATGAAATACTCTTCCACCATCTATCTTTTCCACCAACTCAAACTTAGCTTTGTTGTAAATAGTTTCTCTCCAGTGCAGTTATTTTTCTCTGCAAGAAAAATGTGGTTTTTTTCCCTTAAAGTGAGAAAGGCACTGGGGCCTCCATTTCAGCTGTTTGCTTTTCATTATCTATGTGTAAACCAAACAAAGCAATTCAACCTTCTCAACCCCTGTGCGGAAACACAGAAGACTGCAACATTTTACCTAAAATAAAACATCCAAAGTAAAGGAGATGCCCAGTCTTTATCACTTTTACATGTAGAAAATAGAAGTTTTGAAATTATAGGTTCCCCTCTAGTTCATACCCCAACCCCATCAAGGCTCTTGGTCTATTAAAGCTACTACGTACTTATCTATTCACAGTACCTGATAACACATGGTCCCAAATAAGAACCTAAATCTTTTCATGTTGACTGTGGATTCTGACATGACAGATCCTCCTGTAGGAAATCATAACTCTGTTCTAATGTTTGCAAAAACATCACATTATGGAGAGACTTATCCTTCTCATATGTGAGAAAAAAGATACTTATATACAGATAATTCATTTCCAAGACATTACATGAATAATTATGGTTATCTGAGGGAAGAAAAGCATAACTTTGAGGTTTTAAGGAGAATTCTTGGACAAACTGAGTTTTTAGTTAGGCCTTGACAGGCAGCTACAGAAAGGAAGAACATTACAGGCAGCCCTGACATAATCTGGTGGGTCAAAGTCATGGAGGAGTTGAGAGTAAGAGTGAGTTAATAATTGTGAAAGGACAATAAGAGAGGGATATTGTGAAAATTAAAGTGTTAATTGGTAAATCAAGTTACTGAGACACTGAGCAACTCCTAAAATATATGAACTTTATCTTCATTTAAGTGATTGCTAAATTTTTGGAGCAGAGGAATACTATGGTCAAACTTGGGTTTTCAGGAAAATATAAAACCTATGAAAAATATAATTGGTTAAGTAGAGAAAATGGGAGGGGAAGAATGTATAATAATTTTCCATTAAAAGAAAGGGATATTTGGGTGTTGTGGCCCATAACAACAATTTGGAAGGTTGAGGCAGAAGGATTGCAAGTTCAAGACCAGCCTTAACATTTTAGCAAGACTCTTTCTCAAAATAAAAAAATAAAATAAAATAAAAAGGACAGGGGGTCTGGCTCAGTGGTAAACCACCCACAGGTTCAGTCCTTAGTCATGAAAAAACAATTCATTGATTTTTTAAAAATGTCCCCTTACCTTATAGAAGAAGGAAAAAAAAATGATATATCACATATCACAGACACATAGCCCATCTTGGTTGGCCACATGACACCCAACGGCAATGGCTTTTACTAAGAAATGTGTACTCATCCCTGCTCAAGTTTAAATATCAATTCCTTTTTTTTCCTCTCTTGGGAACCCAGCAAAAATGACTTGTTGTGCAAATTACAAAAGGTTAAGTAAATCCCATCTAGAAACAAACTGCCTTTAATGAGTCTGTTTTCTCCAAATGGTCTCATTTGTATAATAACAATCATGAATTGTGCTTATTTGATTCAGTATGGACTTG